>NC_143163.1:31320000-32570000 GCF_047325235.1 Durio zibethinus | reverse complement strand
TTGATCTTTCAATTGTCAAAAGCTACCAATATGGTGATCAAATAGACTATTAGTAAGGGTTAACGAGTCAGGCAAGGCTTAGGAAAAGCTCTACAAGAAATCATAAGAGCACTATACCTGATTGAAAATAAAAAAAGATAGGGGTTAGACTATAAGTCTACAGCTGTTGATAAAAAGAATATAATGCTAGAGAAGAAAGAAAAAAGAATGGCACACTTCAAAGGATAAAATTCAATTAATGGGAAAATAATGTTCCCTTATTTGTATGAAACCTTCCGTTCAGTCGGGCATATCTATCCTGGGTCGACAAGAATTGAACAAAGAGGACTGGTAATGGGATTAGAAGAAACTTTCTCACGACTTCAAGTGGAAGCGAATGAAGGAGTCATGCAAGATGAAGAGATCTTTTTTTCTTTTTAGGAGACTCGAAGAATGGTGTACCATTTTTGTTGTCCTTGAACCTTTTAACTTAAAAATTTCAATTGCTTCTGCCCAAGAGCATGCGGAGGTTAAGTGTATGGGCTTATTTTCATTATCTTAAAAAAATAATAAATGCAATGTATTTCACTTATACCATGTTCTCTATTTTTCATTTTTTTTTCTTTCTTTACCAATCTCTCTGCCCTTGCCAAAATCAATATATATTTCTTTATGATTATACCCATTTTCAGGTTTTTTAATAATGAACATTATGGATGACCAAAGCAATAACACCATGTTTGATTTTGAAAATTTGACTCACATTAACGAGCTTGATAACGATGTTGATTCAAAAAACTATGATTTACTTCATGATCTACTGAAATGGATAGAACAAGAGAAAAAAATTATAGAACCCCACCAGGTATCAACTGACCTATTAAATTTGGGATATGGTGACAATAAGAAAGAAGTCAGGATCGATACTTCACTATCATCGATTGAGAAGTAAAAGTTGATGAATTTACTGTAAGAGTACATGGATGTATTTGTATGATCTTACCAGGATATGCCAGGACTTAGCATAGAGGTAGTTGAGCATAGGCTACCTTTAAAATCATAATGTCGACCAGTACAACAGAAGTTAAGACGTATGAAGCTAGAAATGTTGCTGAAAATAAAAAAAGAAGTAAAAAAGTAATTTAACGTTGGTTTCTTAGAAGTAGCCAAGTACCCTGAATGGGTAGCCAATATAGTCCCAGTTCTTAAAAAAAATAAAAAAGTTAGAATTTGTATGGACTATCGAGATTTAAATAAGGCTAGCCTAAAGGATAATTTTTCATTGCTACATATTGATACCCTTGTGGATAACACTGTTAAGCATTTCACTTTTTCATTCATGGACGAGTTTTTTGGCTACAATCAGATTAAAATGACTCGTGAAGATATGGAGAAAACTATATTTGTGATAATGTGAGGGATGTTTTGCTATAAAGTTATGCATTTTAGGCTAAAGAATGCTGGTGCCACGTATCAAAGAGTAATAGTCACTCTTTTTCATGATATGATGCATAAGGAGATAGAGGTATATGTTGATGACATGATAGCTAAGTCTCAGGAAGGGGAAGATCATGTTGTTAATCTTAGAAAGCTCTTTGAAAGATTACGAAGATACCAGCTCAAGCTAAATCCAGCCAAATGCACCTTTGGTGTTAAATCTAAAAAATTGTTAGGGTTTATAGTCAATGAAAAAGGTATAGAAGTAGACCCTGATAAAATTTGAGCCATTCAAAAATTATCAGCACCACGTATGTAAAGGGAAGTGAAAGGCTTTTTGGGGTAATTGAATTATATTTTTCGCTTCATATCCCAACTTACCTCGAAATGTGATCCAATCTTCAGGTTGCTTCGTAAAAATAATCCTAGTGAATGGGATAAAAAATGCCAAAATGCATTTAAAAAGATTAAAGAGTATTTGATAAGCCTACCAGTGTTGGTTCCACCAGTTGCAGAAAAATCATTGATTTTATATCTAACGGTTCAAGAAAAATCGATGGGATGTGTATTGGAGCAAATAGATGAAACTGGCAAGAAAGAGCATGCTATATACTATTTGAGTAATACAGAGTACGAGATCAAGTACCCCCAAATAGAAAAAATATGTTGTGCCCTGACTTGGACTACTCGTAGACTCAGACAATACATGCTCTACCATACGACGTGGTTAATATCAAAATTAGATCTTCTCAAGTACATTTTTGAAAAACCATCTTTATCAAGCAGGCTAGCAAGATGGTAGGTCATGCTCTCAGAATATGATATTGTGTACGTGACATAAAAATTCATAAAAAAAAGTGCAATTACTAATTTTCTTGCTGATCGAACTACAGAAGATTATGAACCTATGAAGTTTGACTTTTTAGATGAAGATTTGATGGCAATCTTGCAGAATGAAGATAAAGAGCCTATAAGAGAAATATGAAAAATGTTTTTCGACAGGGCATCCAATATAATAGGGCATGGCATTGGAGCAGTGCTAATATCCCCAGAAGGAAATTATTACCCATGTACCGCAAGGTTAGATTTTAATTGCACAAATAATGTCACTGAATATAAGGCATGTGTCATAGGGTTACAAATGGCCATTGAAAAAAAAATTGAAACACTAGAAGTATATGGGGATTCTGCCTTGGTAATTTATCAACTAAAAAATGAATGAGAGACCAGGGACTCGAAACTAGTGTTATACCAAAAACACATAGCTAGCTTGAGGAAACATTTTCAGAAGATTCAATTTCAGCATGTTCCTCGAGAAGAAAACCAGATTGCTGATGCCTTGGCCACTTTGGCAATGATGGTTAAGTTAAATAATGGTGTGGGAATCCAGCCCATTAGAGTACAAATAAAAGTTTCACCAGCTCACTATTCAAATGTGAAAGAAGAGGTAGATCGACAACCATGGTACTATGACATTATACAGTATATCAAGTGTCAAAACTACCCAGAACAGGCCTCAAAAAATGATAAGAGGATCATTAGAAGATTAGCAGCAGGTTTTATGCTTGATGAAAAAATCTTGTATAAAAAAAGTCAAGATCAGATTTTGCTAAGGTGCGTCGATGCTGTGAAAGCAAGAATGATACTTGAAGAAGTACACGAAGGGATTTGTGAAACACATGCTAATGGGCATATGATGGCCAAACAGATCATGAGAACTGGTTACTACTGGTCTACAATGAAAAATGATTGCATCAGTTATGCTAGAAAGTGCCATAAATATCAAATTTATTCAAATAAAATTCATTCCCTTCCAGTCCCGTTACACGTCTTGGCACCACCATGGCCTTTCTCCATGTGAAAAATGGATGTGATCGGACCCATAACCCCTAAACCTTCAAATGGGCATCGATTTATCTTTGTGGTAATCGATTATTTTACAAAATAGGTAGAAGCAGCTTTGTATGCTAGTATTACGCGATCAGTGGTGTGTAGATTTATAAAAAGAGAGATAATATGTCGATATGGTCTCCCGAAAAGGATTATCTCAGATAATGCTAACAATTTAAACAATAAAATGATGAAAGAATTGTGTGCACAATTCAAGATCAAGCATCATCATTCAGCACCATATCGCCCAAAAATGAATGGTGCAGTAGAAGCTGCGAATAAGAACATCAAGAGAATATTAGGGAAAATGACTGACACATATAAAGATTGGCATAAAAAATTACCTTTTGCTTTGCTTGCCTATAAAACATCAATCCGAACCTCCACAGAGGCCACCCCATTTTCACTAGTGTATGGGATGGAAGTTGTACTACCAATTGAAGTGGAAATTCCTTCTCTGAGGGTGTTGATGGAGACAAAATTGGATGAGGCAGAATGGGTTCAAGATTGTTTCGAGCTGTTGAATCTTATTAAAGAGAAAAGGCTCTCAACATTCAGTTATGGACAAATGTATCAAAGAAGAATCATGCGAGCACATGACAAAAAAATACGATCCCGATGCTTTCGTGAGGGTGAATTGGTTTTAAAAAAGATTTTGCCATATCAACATGACAATAGAGGAAAATGGACGCCCAACTGGGAAGGTCCATATGTGATAAAAAAGGCTTTTTCTGGTGGGGCTCTGATCCTCACAGAAATGAACGGAGATGAATTGCCAAGTCTTGTAAATTCAGATATTGTCAAGAAATATTTTGTTTAAAAAAAAAAGAAAGAGAAAAAACTATAAAAAATATAAACAAAAAACAAAAAAAATGAAAAATGAAAAAAATGAAAAAAATGAAAAAAATGGAAAAAATAAAGAAAAAATGAGAAAGGAAGTGATTCAGATTGAAAACTAGAAAAAGGCGGTTTGAGTCAAAATGGGGTCATTTAAACTAAAAACCTGTAAAGACGACTTGAATGAAGGTGAAACTCGGAGAAAGTTTTTTCCATAGAACGAAGGAGTGGCACCGAATGGACGAATTATCACCAAAATTAAAAGAAATGACTTTTAGGGGGCAAGTTCTCATTAGTCACAGATGTGGGGCAAAGATTGGTCATATGAAATCACAGGTGACAAGATCACAAATGTAACGAGTTTTTGGGAAAAGACCTGGTCCGAGTAGGCCGAGGTCGTGCAAATATTCATTATTTAGAGAATTGATATTCAATTTTTGAAATACTTTTGAATCAATTGTTTTTTATGTCTCAAAAAGCTTATCTTTCTAAACTCGAAATATCCTATTACTGATCGTATTGCACACCCAACTTTGAACTTGAAATCATTGCATTTGTCATTGAAAATTAAGATATTGATTGATAAAGTTCATAATAGACCAATGCATTGCTCGAAAAGAGAATGCAATATGAAGATAACAAAAATAGTAACACGGGGGCAGAAAGAATGAAAAGAAATCGATTGATTACTGAGGACAAAGAGGAAAAAGAGGATAAAAAAAAGATTTTAGAGTGACTAAAAGCCAGATGGGTCCATCACGAGACAAAGATTTCTGATCGAAAATTGAAAGAGTCAAAAGGACGAGATTACTGAAAGCGACTTTTAAAGTTTGAAAGAATTGAATCAACAGTTGAATTAACTTGATGAAATGTATGATATAATTCGTTGACAGCATCTTTGTCTTTTCATTCATCACAATCATTGCACGTATTACATGCCTCTCGATAAGTTGCATAGAAGGTTTCTTTATGAGATATCAGGAAGAATCAACATTTTTCTTTCTCGAAACAAAGATGATGGCTTTGAAGATGGTATGTTAGCACAATTTTTAAAATTGAAACTGTTGGTTTATGAAGTACCCAATCTCTTATTTCTCAACTCACAGTTCAGTCTTATATAGTTTCCCGACTTACGGTTTAGTCTCAGTCATCTTTATCTTTTGGCTCGTGATTTAATCTCGATCATTTCATTATTTTTCTGACTTACAGTTCAGTCTCAGTCATCTTTAATCTTTGACTCACAATTTAATCCCTGTCATTTCATTATTTCTCTGACTTGCGGTTCAATATCAGTCATCTTTAATCTTTGACTCGCGATTTAATCTCGATCATTTCATTAATTCTCTGACTTGTGGTTCATTCCCAATTGTCTTTAATCTTTGACTCGTGGTTTAATCCTGGTCATTTTATTCTCTGACTCGCGGTTCAAGCCCAGTCATCTTTAATCTTTGACTCGTGCTTTAATCCCGGTCATTTTATTAATTTTCTTACTTACGATTTAGTCCCAGTCATCTTTAATCTTTGACTCATGGTTTAATCCCGATCATTTCATTCTCTGACTTACGGTTCAATCCCAATCATCTTTAATCTTTGACTCGTGGTTTAATCCCGGTCATTTCATTAATTTTTTGACTTGCAGTTTAGTCCCAGTCATCTTTAATCTTTGGCTCGTGATTTAATCCCGATCATTTCATTTATTTTTTCGACTTGCGGTTCAATCCCAGTCATCGTTAATATTTGATTCGTGGTTTAATCTTAATCTTCTTATTCTCCGATTCGCGGTTCAATCCCGATCTCTTTAATTTAAAATCGTAGTTTAATCTCGATTGTTGTTGTTATCTTCTGACTCATGGTTTAATCCCAATCTCCTCATTTTTGACTTGTGATTCAATCCAAGTTCAATCCTGATCTTGTTATTCTTTGACTCGCGTGTCGTCCCGATCACTTTCTTTATTATTCGACTTTTGGTGTTGCCTTAATCGATTCTTTGTTTGTCAACACACAATGTCATTTTTTTTATCACTTAACTTGATCTAAAAAAAAAATCTGTTTGGATTCTGGACAAAATTATTGTCTTTGTCTTTGCTCTATTACTGATTATCAGTAATGTGCAAAGAGGGACAGCTGTAGATATCAATTTTTGTCCCAAAATAAAATAAAATAATAATAATAATATTACAAAATATGAAATACAAAAAAAAATACCAAAAATAATACAAAATACAAAACAAAAAAATAAAAAAATACCAAAAAAAAAAGAGAACAGAAGACAAAAAAAATCAAGGATGGTAGTGGTGCCATCCCCAGCACCACTGCCACCAGACCCTACCCTCCACCCCTCTAATTACTCCTTTCATTGACAAACGTCAAATAAGATAGAAATGAATAAAAGAGGCATGGGGTTCGTGTTTACATCCCGTGATCGAGCTCTATGCCCTTCCCTCCAAACGCGTATGGCTGGAGCTCTATAAATAGAGCTCCTAGAGAAGCCAAAGCAGACAGAGAATAAGGAGGGGGAGATTCTGTCAAAAATAAAAAAAAATCATAAAAAAAATCAAACAATCCTTCCCACAATGAGGAACCCAACGCCAAGACCCCTGCACAAAGAAAAAAACAAAGTCAGTTTCAAAAAAAAAGTCAGAATACAAAAAAAAAATCTAACCGAAACTTCACTAGCAGATCTAAAGAAGTGGGGACATTTTTTGGTGAAAGGGACCTCAGATCTGAACTCAGGAGGTCGAGGGGAACATTTTGATATTCTTTAAGAATTTTCTGACCACCGTCAATGACGGCCGGTGACGGACGAACGACGACAAAGACAACGAAAGAATGGTCGGTCAGCCATATGTATTTGGCCTGAGAGAAAAAAAAAACTAGAGAAAAGAAACATTTTTTTTTTGAAGAATGAAGGGAATGAATGAAAAAAAAAATTTTAACTTTTATATAAACTGTCAATAGCCAAAACGACGTCGTTTCAATAAACCAAAACGATATCGTTTAGGTCAAGGAAGATCCGTTCGTTGACCCAGACCCGACCCGAGATCTGCGCAACCGACCCGTTAACCCGGCTTCTCAGTGGCTTTGAACCGGTTTGATCAAATCGGACCAAACCGCTCTCTGGATCGTGCTTCAACCGGCTCAACCAAACCATCGCTGAACCGAACCTTTTCCGGTCCAATCGAACCGTCGTTGATCGGTCCGGTTCAGGTGAAAAAAAATTTTTTTTTGAATTTTCTAATTTTTTTATATAATATTATTTTGTTATTTTAAGTATTTTTTATATGTTTATGCATGATAAGTTTTAAATTTGTTTGGATAAGTTTTTTTTTTAATTGTTTTAATAATAATAAAATGAAAGTAAGTAAGATAATAATTAAAAATATATATTAAAAATGTTTAAGATAATAATAATAATAATAATAATAATTATTATTATTATTATTATTATTATTATTATTATTTTCCCTGGATGTTGGAAGGAATAAAAAAAATATTTTTCTAAAAGAAATTATTCCGCCTAGATGTTGAGAAATTATTATTAATAAATTTTCATAAAAAATATATATAAGAAAATTTTAATTAATTTTCAAAAATCGTTAAAATCGAGCTTGCTTCGAAAATCCGCCTAGATGTTGGGAAAAAAATATTTTTCTAAAAGAAATGATTCCGCCTAGATGTTGGAAAATTATTATTAATAAATTTTCATAAAAAGAAATATATAAGAAATTTTTAATTAATTTTCAAAAATCGTTAAAATCGAACTTATTTCGAAAATCCGCCTAGATGTTGGGGATTTTCATAGATGTTCATATTTTCTTAAAAAACGAAACCCCTAAAAATTCAAAATCCCTTAAATTCAAACCCCTTAAAATTCGAAACCCCCAAAATCCAAAACTCTCAAAATCCGAAATCCCAAACCTTTAAACTCTTAAATCCAAATCTCTAAAATCCGAACCCTTAAATTAAAACTCCAAACCTCAAATTTTAAATCGAAACCCTAAAATCTTCAAACTCTAAAATCAAAACCCTAAACCTCCTATATCCTAAAATTCAAGCCTTAAAACCCTCTAAACCTTAAAACCTAACCTTTAAAACCTCTACCCAAGCCTTTACTCAAAACATCATAAAGATCTTAAGGACACGTGTGAAAATTTTATTTGAAGCAATTTATTCCCGAATGCCGTCTAGATGATAGGGTATCTAGGAAATTTTACTTCGCTAAGTCTTTTCACACAATTTCTTAATTCGCATTAATAATAAGATTAATGAATAAAAAGTATAATAATAAAATTGGGATCTTAAATATAAACAGTCGCACCTAAGCTCTGCCTAGATGTTAGAAAGTCGATGTGGTCTCAATATACTTAATAATCTAACTCTTAAATTGTATTTCATTGTAAATGACATTCATTAGCATACATACGTTAGCATGTTATCATCGATAATTGATTGCATTATTCTCTCTTTAATTTGCTATTCGATGACAAAATATTTTATAGTAAAAAAAAAAGAATAATACTTTAAAAAAAATCTTTTTGTGATATTATAAAATAAATTAAAAATAACATTTCGAAAGAAATAAATCTTGGTACTCTGCATAGAAGTTGGAGAGTCACTAATAATTATTTTCTATAAAGATTGTTATTTCATTTTAAGGATTATTGTGTTAAATCTTAGGCAAAAAGAGTTATTTTAAATTCTACCTAGATGATGGAGAATTTTAAGATAATTCTTTAACTTAAAGGTTTTTTCAATAGTTCTAAATAAATATTTTAGCAAAATTTTATTTTTTTTCAAATGAAGGGAATTAGTGTTAAATTTCAAATTAAAATTGTTTTTATCCAACACCGAAAATAATGCATAATTAAATTGTACAAATTTATGGGCATTGTGAGGGTGCTAATCCTTCCCCACGCGTAACCGACTCTCGAACCTAACCTGATTTTTCGTAAATTAAAATTTATCATTTTGATGAACTTTAAATCCGTTTTTATAGTTTTATTAAAAGGATAAGCTTTTGAGTGGCCAATCACACCCTAACAAAGATTGGTGACGACTCTCCTCATTTATTTCGATTTTAAAACTCGCTTTACGTCTGACGGTCTCAAAACTGTTATGACAGTACTCAACAATCAAAGAGTCAAGTTGCAAAGGAACTGCATTAAATAGTCCATTCAAGGACATAAACCTATTAATTATCCTTTAATTTATCCTATTTTTAGTAAATCAAAGCATAAAACGCATAGTTAACTATAATTAATATCATTATCACCCTCTTTAAAAAAAAATAACAACTTACTGATGATCAGAAAATAAGGTTATTCTTCTTAAAATTGTCTTTGGAAAAGGAGGACATTTTTTTAAAAAAATTGTCTATGGGTAAAATTATTTATCGATGTTTTTTAGCATAATTTTACTTATAAATAAAATTATATTAATATATAATATATTAATAAATATTATTATATTAATTAATAATTATTATAATAATATATTGATAAATAATATATTATTAATAAATATATACTATTAATATAATATATTAATAAATAATATAAAGAATAAGAAATAGTTTTATTTTAAGTATTTTTATATTAACATAATATTTTAATATTAAATACTATTATTAAAATATAATTATTTTTTAATATTAATGATTTTAATAATAAATAATCTCAATATACTTTAATAATAATTTTTTTAATATTTTAATAGTTATATTATTATTATTTGAAAAAAATATAGATTTTTCAAAAAACAACCAAATAACGAAATATATTTTTCATTAATTCATTCAAATAACAAAAAATCTCTTTCAATTTAAAAAATGTAAATATTTTTCATAAATTATTTTTCGGAAGTCATTTTCTACAAAACAAATAAAGACTACGTTTTTCTCCTCTCTTCCCCTATTCTTCAACCCTTCATTTTCACATTAAAAAAAAAATAAAACAAAACAAAACTTAGATTAAATGAGATTTGAGAAAAAAGAGATGATGGATTAGGTTGTGGGTAGGAGAAAAAAAAAGCAAAAGAAAGAAAGAAAAAGATTAAAAAAGAAAAAAAAATGAATGTTCTTTCTCACCCATCCCTCTGAATTTTTTTTTTTTTCAAATCAGAAGATTTGTTAATGTGGGAATGAGAAGAGAATGAACATTTAAAAAAGTTGAAGGGGTGCTAGACACACTCTTTCTTAAAAAGCTCAATATTTAATGTATGTATTTCATAAAAAATTATATAATAATAAAAGGAATGAAAGAGAGCATGTGAGAGAAGAGAATTGAGATTTTGCTTTGCTCAAATGTGAATAGAAAATGAGAGTGAGATTAAAGATGACGTGGGGAAGAAAGAAAGAAAAAAAAAATGAAATAGGAAATAGGTAATTTTTAGGATGATATGTCTTAATTGAAAAATCAAAATTAATAAAATGAATAATATAAATAAATGGATAAATTTTAATATAATAATACCAATATCAAATTTATATTCTTGAAAATTGAATCTTTAGCATTTTACTAAAGCATATCTATTATACATGTACAAGTATCAAATATATACTTAAATTCGATTACTTAGCAACTAGTTAGATTTATTTGTATTCAATATATATTTTATTTGTTTTTTAAATATGATTTTTTATTTAAGATTATTTGTTAAAAGATAATAATTATTTATATTTTTTATTGTCACTTAAAATTAGATTGTCTTATACAAGACTAATTCATCTTATTAGGTAAGGTTAATCAAATCAAACTTCAAAGTTTAGTTTCTTAAAAATCTCTTCATGTATTTTTTTAATGTAAAAATTTGTAGTTTGGGAATAAAGGAATGTGTAATAAGTGTTGGACTTTAAACTTTTAATCTTTTGAATATTAATATTTAAAAATAATTACAAAAATCAATTGAACTTAAATTTTAAATTAAAAAAAAAAAAACTCTTATTGTTTATTGATTCGTGGTTTCAAAGCCAAACATAAAGTCACCCACTTGTCAAAGTAAAAAGTACCGTAAGAAAGATAAAAGAAACTTTGTTTGCTTCCAAAAATTTGTTCACAATTATTAATAATAAAAAAAAAATCTTAAAGCTGTTAAAGATTTTTTTTGTCGAATCAAATAACTATAAAAAAGATGTTTTAAATTAGAATTTGCCAAAAACTTGGAGGCCATGAGAAAGAATTTAATAATCTTGTCATTATTTTAATTACAATATCAAATACTTTTAGTTTGAAAGCATGTCTTTGTTAAAAGAAATTTGATGATCATGCAATTGAAATGCTGATAAAATAATAAAATTATGTACTGATTTTATACAAGCTAATGAACAAATAGTTTTAAATAAAAGATAAAAATACTAAAACAATTTTAAATGATAAATAAAATAGTAAGATAAAATTCAATTAACTATTAACTAATCCAACCTTATAACGTACGAATGAAGCGTATAAAAATATGATTGATGACCATTATTTTGTTGAAGTTGATTAGAAATTTCTTCTACACCTAAAAAGGGCATGATCCCTACGGGAACAATTTTTACTAATTATAGCTTTAATTGGCAAGGCTCCCGTCATCAATGCTTTAATAATATAGAAAAAACTGCTTGACTAAGTTCCAGTTCGAAAAGTCTGTTTGATTACAAATTAATTTATTCATCCCAAGATACAATACCTTAAAACCTCCTTCCAATCCGATTTTTTATTTTTTTTAAAAAATTATTCTTATCAAATCGATTGAAATTCAAATTACTTTGTTATCCGTATTCACTCCGCATACGTCATCAAAGTTTTAGTAAATATAAATATATATATGAGAAAAAAAAAAATACAATTTACACCATGTTATCTCTTTAAGACTTACACATTTCATTGATAAATCTAAAAAATGAAAGAAACAAGAAAAAAATAAAAAATGATTTCATCTCAGTTTCCTAAATTTATTAAAATTAATGGTTAAAAAATATAAAATTAAAAAAAATTATACTCTCTCTCTCTCTCTCTCTCTCTCTCTCTCTATATATATATATATATATATATGTACTTGCAAAATGCATAGTATCAGATTGATTGGAGAAAACCAACTACAAGTGCAGAAGCTACATACTATATATTTCTAACATACTTTTCCAAAATTTCTTGATAGAATCTTTAACTGACTCAACTCTTTTTCTAGTAAGGAACAATAAACTTATACATGACTTTCAATTTTTTTTTTGTTTTCCTTTTTACAGATGAATACAAGCATCCAGCAACTATCAACACCAATCACATATTTTTCACATTTCAGATCTCTGCAATTGAGTAGACATCAAAGTTTAAGGCAAGAATTTTTTACCTTGGTCCAGAAAGCTCCATGGCTTCTACCATCAGTGAAGATTCTTCAATAAAATCGGAGTATCTTTGCGGTGGGTTATCGCATGATCGGAACCTTGGTGTCTCAACCTTTTGTGAGGCCTCCCATTTCTCGGCTAAACCATCACCTTCTAGCATCCTTAATACTTCAGACATCCTTGGACGGTGTAAAGGATTAAATTGAGTGCATAAAAGGGCAACTTGAACAATTTCTTCCAACTCAATTCTGTCAAAATTGCCCCTCAAGTCCTTATCCACCAGCAGGCTCTGTTTACCTTCCTGATGTAGCTTCTTTACCTGTAACAAAAGCCAAACCAATTAAGAGAATATTTCACCAAAAGACGAAAAATATAAAGAAGGTGGGTGGGAAACAAATGTGACAGCATAGTCCTCTTAGTTTTAGGAGGTAAACAATAGAATTTTCAATAAGGGTTGCAACGATGGAATCTCATCTAAAGACTGAGGTAAATCAGATGCCTTCCAATGCTTTGTGGAATAAAATATACATATAGTGAACAAATAAGTAAGGAGAGAAAGACAATCATTCATGCAGCTAAATGCATCGTATGCACTTCACATGCAACATTCTTAAATGCCAAGAAATCTACTAGTTAAGATTTATTCCATGTCAATTTACGTTTTAATTGCATGTATTCCTCCATGTACCTAAAATGTACATTAAAACAGAGAGAAAGAGAGAGTACCCAATCAAGCATTACACCCTTCTGGTTTGCTGCTCTTCCAAAATCCAAGGCCTTCTGACCTGTGATTAGCTCAAGGAGCAGGATTCCAAACCCAAATACATCTGTCTTTTCTGATGACTGACCTGTTGATAAATACTCAGGAGCAATGTGACCAACAGTACCACGAACTGCTGTAGTAACATGAGAATCTCGGTGATCTAAAAGCTTTGCTAACCCAAAATCTCCAACAACTGCCTCAAAGTCTTCATCCAACAAAATGTTGGCAGCTTTGACATCTCGATGAATAATTTTAGGGTCACACTGTTCATGCAAATAAACAAGCCCCCTAGCTGTCCCTAAGGCTATCCTCTTCCGTCTAGCCCAGTCTAAAGCTGGCCGACCATGAACGTGATCTGATAGGAAAACCCAAATTTGAAAAAAATATTATTATAGTGTAGATGCCAAATTCTAGCAAGATTTATAAAATAGTAATTACAAATAAACAGGAGGATTCGGATCGTCATTTAATTTCCAAATTGGATAACTCTTAGAATATAAAAGTAGAAAGAAAAATCAATCTGGTTTAAACTGTTAACAAGTACAGGAGGGGCAATTTACACCGTGGTTGAATGCATCACATTTGATGCTACAAGGTTGGTTTTTAAATTCTACCAGAAATTTATGTTAGTTCAAAGTTTATCCATACGATGATCATGTTGTTTACTATTTAGTTCAAAGCTTATCCATACGATGATCATGTTGTTTACCATGAACTCTTTAAGGACAAGTTTTTGGTTGTCCAGGGATCGACTTGAATAGCAATTATTACCAGTCTATAAGATCCACAGAAGTTGAAAATTATTTCCCTGTGATGATTACACCAAGCTCTATATGGCGGAGTTAAAATGAAAATGGGCTAACTGTCACCCAAATCTATATGCTGCCCAAAGCTGCACACAGCATAACCACAGTTTCAAGAAGCAGCACAGAGGTGCAATAGTGCACCCATGGCTATTACAGTGACTCGTAAATGGCAGTTCTGCAGGTGGCAGTGATGCCATGATGCCGCCAGCCATAACTTTTGATGAACCTAGTAGCATATCTGAAAGCCCTGAATAAAAGAATGGTAACAACTATTGAACTTCAAGTAAACTAACCTCTTAGTCTGGATGCTACACTGCCATTTGGCATATAGGGGTAAACCAGGAGCCTTTCATTCTCAGTTGTGCAGAATCCAGAAAGCCTGAGAAGATTCCGATGGACAGCTAAACTTATTGTCTCTACTTCTGTCTGAAATTGGATTTCACCACCAGCTATATTATAGTCCTTGAGCCTTTTAACAGCCACCAAAGACCCATCATTCAAGCATCCCTTGTACACTATCCCAAATCCACCTCTCCCAAGAATATTCTTCGAGTTGAAATGGTCAGTAGCAGCCCTAAGCTCCTTGAATGAATACCTTTTCAAATGGCCCAAGCATACTTCCGGATCGTATTGTTCTGGCATGCAACATGCAAGGGCTAGGAATTAGAGGATAACAGACAAAAGAAAAGAAAGGAAAAAATTATTCTATATGCTCACTTGTGCTTCTAAAATTCATTTCTACCTCCTTATTCAACTTATCTTTCTTTCATCTTACCAAATAAATTTATCAAAACTACAATGATGAAGCTTTAACTTCATATATCTGAAAATAACGCTTCTAGTACACACTGTACATTGAAAGCTTCAAAATAAAAGATATTAGAACTTGTATGGTTTAACATATAAAAAAAATCATAAATTCATCTAAAAACGTGTTTCATTGCAAATATTGCAAAGAATATCACCTGTATGACTACATAACTTATTACTTTTGGAGAGAGTTCAGAAAACATGAAAACATAGACCTTGCATGGGAACATTCAAGCATAAATTTTTCCCTACAATAAAACTATTCCGACAAAAGACAATGCAATGTGCAAAGAAATTTTTGTGGCCCTGCATGCAGAGTTCCTAAAAACTGATGCCATTAATCATAGCATCACTGCACCAATAATTTCCTGGCAGCCGCTTATACATATGAATTAGGAGCCCTAGCCGATGATGAATGTTAATATACCATTGTAGGTACACCACAATTTCTCAAATTTATGGATGCTTAAAACTTATACAACCATACTGCATCACTGACAATAATACAAAATTTAAAATAAACAATAAAGTAATAATAAGATCAAGAAAGTTGAAGCAAACCATTAACATCAAAGAAAATCTGCTGGTTGTGTCTATATCGCCACCAAACAAGTAATCCTATAAACAGTATGATGAAAAAAGCAGCACCAAAGCTAGTACCGAAAGCTACAGCTACACGATGGCCCTTTGATCCAGACTCTGATTGAGCTAAGAAATCAAAACATGAAATCAAACTGTGTTGAAGAAGAGAAATGTCAAATATTAAAAAGAAAATGCATCTATAACACAGTGATAGTCACCTTTTAGACCATCTGGTGGGAGAGAAAGAGGCTCCGGAGAGACAGCAGAACAGTTGTTGCCCCCTTTAGGTCCACAAATTAAAGGGTTGCCAATAACTCTGAGAGTAAAAATGAATCCATAATTAATAAACCATAATAACATGCATTATAAGCATTCACAGAACTAGGGAAAGAAATAGCTCACTTGAAGGTCCTTGCTGATATTTTTGGCAGGGAACCACTCAGATTATTATAAGATAGGTCCCTATAACAAATATCATACACAATGGGTGAGTCAAAAACATGTGGAATAATGTAACAAGATTCATTTAGCTTTAAGGTTTTTCACATTGCCTTTCCAAGAATAATTAAAATGGAGGTAAACACGTCCAGATACATACACAAGACTGAGACCTCCAATGTTTGACAAAGAATTTGGGCAGGCTCCAGTAAGGCTATTGTTGTTTAACCGCCTGACATGTCCAGCAAGCATAAAAAACATGTAAGAAATCAAACCAATAGAAAGAAACTCAACAGGCAGCTCCAAGATTCAAAAGCAGTAAAAGTTCTGAAACTTACAAATAGTTTAGGTTTTTCAAGTCTCCCAAGGAAGCGGGTATTTCACCACTGAAAGTATTGTTGGAGAGATCAAGAGTCTCGAGCTTCTCTAACCTCCCAATGGTACCTGGAATTGGACCTGAAATAGCATTATTCTGAAGCAACCTACACGAGAAAACAAACAAAGACGTAATTACTTCACAAAAATGCAGGAACTGCGGGTCAAAAAATGAGGAAAACCCAACAATACAAGAATAAAAATTAGTTAAAATTATATTCCACATTAGTTACATAGAGATAATAACTTACACTGACTGCAAGTTGCTAAGGTTCCCAATCGATGGAGATAAGGTCCCGGATAAGCTCTGACTAGGAAGTCCCCTGTTCAAGGTTATAAAGGAGCACTAAGCACCAAATACAAATAAACGGCCTATGGTAGATTCTCAGTTTTTGTTTATCATTTACCAATATCTATTAGAAATAGGCAAAAGATATGAAGAGAAGAAGAAAACTTACAAAGCAGAAACATAGCCATCTGGAGTGCAAGTAACCATCCTCCAACTACATGGATCAACAGAATTCAAATCCCAATTCTCCAGAACATTATACGGGTCGTGTAGATTAGATTTAATGGCCATTAAAGCAACCACTGCTCAAAAAGCAATCATAAATGAAGAGGGAAAATAACTGAACTAAATCTATTTTCATATTAAGCGAAATTGCGGTAAAACTTTGGAAAACAAGGAGAATTTTGAAGCCAAAGCTGTCCAATTAGAAAAGACTTGAACAGCAAATGTGTCACTATGCAGTTATATCAGTATTATGGCACGGGGCTGTTCAGACATTCTTGCAGCCCATCAAAGCATTTACTCCCCCCCTCCCCCCCCCCCCCCAAAAAAAAAAGAACCCATGAAATTGGATACCATCAATCATTTTAAGAAATACTACAAAGAGAAGAAAGTGATTAATGAATTTCACAACACCACTTGAGAAATAACAAAAAAAAAAAGAAAAGCCCCGAGTTTAAAGTTTACAGGCAGATAACAAAACTATAACTTTTAGCTAGTAAATTGGATGCAGAAGGGAGAGAGGGGGAGAAAGGAAAAATTTTCAAAAGAAACTAACCTTCATAGTTTATACCAGTAGGAGAAAGAGTAGCAGAGGAAATCCCCATCAATGCCAAAACCAGTAAGCCCAGTCCAAACAGCATCAAACTCTTTATTTCCATACTGTCAAAACTCTACAGTCTCTCAGCTCATTCAAACTCTACTTTCTCTGAAAAACCAAAATACCCTCTGATCAACACAACCATGAACAGCATCATTCGCGTGAAACTAAAGTCTCTATCCTTGCATTATCCAAAAGATGTCCCTTTCGGAATCAAAACCACATAAGCTGAACCCACCATTACCCTTTAAAAGAACTTCCTTTTTTCTTCTTCTTTTTTTAAACCCTTTTCACTTTAAAAACAAAATCAAGACTGCTTCTTGATTAATATCCGGGTGCTAAAAAGACTTTTATCTTGCAAATGACCGAAGCCCAGATGGAGAAAATATGAATCAGAAGGTTAGTAGTAGGTAGAATGAGAACCGAATGAGCTAAGACAAAGAACTAGAAAAAAAAAAAAAAAAGAATTTTCTCGAGAAACAAGCAGACATCTTTTTCCCTTAAATTCTGAGATCCTAGAGATCTGAGAATGCGGGTGCCTGATTTCTATATGTTTTGGTTGATCCCCACAAATTCCATGTGGTTTTGCTCTTGGTTTATAGCTCTGCCTTGCTCTTCACTATTGATTCCACTACCATTATCTTTACGCAACCCTTTTTTTTCTTCCTCTGCTTTCACCTCGTTTAATTCTTTAGAACAACACAAAGCAAAAAAAAAGAAAAAATCAATGAGAGAAAGAACCAAACAAGCACAGGCCAAAACAAAAGGCCAAAGTCGACACAGATACAGATGCAGACACGGTAGCAAAAAACACTGTTGTTTTCCAATGTTTTTTCTTTTCTTTTTAAAACAGTGAAAATAAAAATTCATTTGAAGTACACTACTTTTAAAAAAAATATGAAATTTGGATATTTTTATAGAGGGACTGTTAAAAATTCGGTGATTGGACTGAAGAGATGCGTGGGATTTTGATCAGAAATGGAACGAGGGGCAAAAGCAAGGAAAAGAAAGAAATTTTCTTTTTTTATTATTGTTTTGTTTTTACTTTGCAGGTCAGTTATTTGACAGGTCACGTGCTTGGATTGTCCTGGCCTTTGTTGGTTTTCGGCTTAAACTTTTCAATTTAATTTAAAATATTTGTATTCTGTTAAAGTTTTTGCACACATGGCCCACCTTGCTAAAATGCGCAGGATGTTTTAAAAGAATGTTTTGCTGAAAATATCCATTTAGTCTAAATTATGATAGTATTCAAAATAATTATATAAAATCACACTTAAATAAATATTAAGTGAAAACTTTTGTTGACCATCAGACGATTCAAATTAACAAAACTAACAATAATCAAAATCCAAAAAATAGAAATACTTTTATTCAAAAACTTTTTGAAATCTAAAATTATTCCCAAGGCATGTAAAAAAATATCATTAAAAATCCAAAAAAAAAAAGTTAAATAAACTGAAAATAAAATTCTAAACATTATTTTTTTAAAAATAGATAAGATTTAATTTTATCATTTATCCTATAAATAATACAATTTATCATGATATTTTTTAATTTAATCAAAAAATAATAAAAAATTAGGTTAAAAAAATTTAAACTTTTGATATATATTTTTTGAAAACAACTTGTGATATTTTTTAATCAAAATAAAAATATAATAACAAATTTACAATCATCCAAAAAAAATGATAAATAAATATCATACTAAATAAAATAGAATAAATAAGTGATAAATTTATATCATACATGAACTGACAGCTGTTGGCTGGTCCAGCAGTGGTAGTGGTGTTTAAACAAATAGACTTATTGATGAAAACAGAGGTCTAATGATTACCTTAATATCAGTCGAGTCTCATCAACGGTCATGATCAATTAGATGAGTCTCATCGACGGTCATAATCAATTTTAGTCCAACACTCTACCAATGTCATACCCACTTGCCTCGCCTCTGCGTTTCAGTCACTTTTGCACTTTGCAGGACGGCCCCATGTGCTACCTGTTTCCGTTTTAGGATTTGGCTTCTTTTTTTTTTTTTTAAGTATTTTATGTGTAAGTATTTTCGATTTTAAGTAATTTTTATAAGAAAAATATAAAAATTACTATTATCTTGCACATTATCAATAATCAGTAAAATTTTAAATTTAACAAATAAAATTAAAAAATTATCACGTATTTTATAAAAATATATTTAACAAATTAATAATTAATATAATAAAAAGAAAAACATACTACAATAATATTCTAATATTATCAGCTGAATATGAATTAAAAATAAAAAAAAATACTTTATCCGACTTATATCAATGTCCTAATAGTAAATAATAATACTAGATGCTCAAGTGCGCCGAGGCAGAGGTGCGTGCTGTAAGTTTTGCAACCTTTGTTTATTCTTTGTTGGATACCGTGAGAGAGAATCTCAAATATCCGGCCATCCAACCCAACACCACAAACATGCCCTCTTTCCTATACTCCCTACTACACGACTGTGCCACTAGTATTTATCTATGCTCAATTTTCAATTTTCTTCTGTAAAAATGACCACATTAATCATAAATGAATCCACTAATAACTTTAGCACATTAATATGTCAAATGGTAAAAAGATAATCATGTCAAATCTTTTTTCTTCCGGTGTTAATGAGTGCTATCTGCTTTGTTTAGACTTGAGTACTTTTTTCCCACCTTTTGCATATGTTAGTGGCATATATTTCTCATTCTCTTAGTTCAATTTTTCAAATTCGGTTATTTTTTTTAAAACCTTTTAATTAAAAATAATTTAATCGAATTAAATTAATACATTATCAAACTTAATTAAAAAATTATTTTAAAATTTTAAAATATTCCGATTAAACTTGATAAAATTATAATTATTAATATTAATACTATATATTATATATTATTTATTTATATTTATTAGTATTAAATATGTTAAAATTAAATTTTTAAATAAATTCAATTAAATTTAAAAATCTTTTGAATTAAATATTAAACTATTCAAATTTAATATAATTTATTATTTGAGTCTAAGTAAATATATAAATTTAAATTTGACTCAAAATAAACAAATTCAACTCGAATTTTTCTCAAATCTAAACTAAAATAATTAATGAATAACTTGCTGATTATAATTTTATCTCTGATGCATATTTTTTAAGAGAAAATAAGAAAAGTTTTAGTTAGATGTCACGCAACCATAAAAAAAACACAATAAGATTTTCTGAAAAGCAAAGATCAAACATATGTAAGATCTGACGTGGCAAAGATGATGCGCTTACTATATTAATAATTGGTAGAGTAAAATATACTTTATTTGAACTTCAAAATACTCTTGGACTTTATTACAATTTACCACCATTGAAGACATATAAATCAGTAAGGGTAATATTGGCATTTAGCCAAGGAAATTTACAGTAGTTGTGAGATTACTATTACTATTATGATAATAAAATAATAATAATTGCCTTTATGTGCACTGAGGTAAGGGTAAGTTAGAACCCGAAAACCCAAAAGCATTTTTGTCGCAATGGGAAAACTGAATATTCTGTACCAATTGATTTTTATTTTTTATTTTTGGGTAAATCTGCAGGGGAGAGTGAGTGAGAGTACGTTCATATGTTGGCTGGAGCTGTGTTTCTACCTAAGCAACGCATTATACATCGGGCTTGGAAAGGAATTCCGAGTGACGATGCTCGAGATACCCCATTTCCAAGTAGAGGTATTTTGGTCGTTTTGGCCTTTGGGGTTCCCAACCCCATTCTACCTTTTACTTGTTGCATATTTATTTCGGAGGCTGCTATATTTTATAGGACAAACAATGTATTGGTGCCTTTTTTCTTAACCTCTAATTTGTGTAGATTATTATGCAATAATTACCTATATATGTGTTTTTTTTTTTATCGTTACAGTTAGTCAAACACGTAAGAAGTTTTTTTTTTTTTGTAAATCCAAAATAAAAGTGCTCTTAGAATTTAAAAAGCGAAATTTAATCATTTTATGCATTCACATTCTGTTATTTGGATTTTAATATTGTTAAGTTACTCTCACATGATCTTTTTCTTTTTTGTCTTTTCTGTTGTTTTTTTTTATTATTTTAGATGCATTGAAAATTTTGGGAAAAAAAATCTTTTTATTTAAAAGCTAACTTGACCCACAATTATATTTTCAACTCAATTTCTTCTTAAATTTCTAGATAAAAATCACATATACGCCTAGGCCCATAAAATCAATGAAACCCCATTAGATGAAAACCTTCAAAACTCATCTCCAGAAGAAAAATGAAAATCCACCCTTCCTATACCGATTAAATCCAAGACCCATTCTATTTCCTCTACAACAAACCCCAACATCGAACACCAGAACCTAAAAACACAAAAGATAGTGAATATTAATTGATTAGCAAATCAATATTCTTAATATGTATATGAATTTGTGAAAACAAATAAAAAATCACAATGCGAGAAAATAGAAAGAGGAGTGCAAGTGTGCATTAATTAAAGGGTAAACGGGAAAGGAAATAAGAGAATAGCTTCACCGTACTTGATAGATCTCTAAAGCATATGAAAGAAGAAAAAGAGTAAATAACACACATGTTCTTAAATTTTGGATCTCATTTTATATTGATTTTTAAATTTTAAAAAATTATAATCGAGTTATTAGTTGCTTAAACATGTATCAATTTAATCATTTCATCTGTTGTATCATTTAAAATTAATAAAAAATTTTGTGCGACATAACACGTAATCTTATAATTAAAGATAAATGTATTGTAGGCCTTTTTCACGTTGATTGAATGGGTGTTGCCGGTTTTCTTCAACCTAAAATGGCACAATTTGTATAAAGTAAAAAATTTCAAAGTTAGCAACTTTTGGTTTTTGTTGCAAGCTTCCCTTTTCTGTCCAATCCCTCTCTAAATTTCATTTTCTTCAAACCAAATCAATATTAATAGAACTAACCCAAAACCCAAAAGCCAGCACCTGCCACTACGAAGCTATCCACTACTTCTATTGTCTACCATTGATCTCATTAATGACTACTATTGGTCTCCGTGCTTATGCCATAAACTTTTTTCGAATCCTTTTTCTCTTCACCGATTGAGACCTAACTATAACCTAAATCTTAGACCATTCTTTTGCAATGCCTTTCTTCCTATATTCAACTTTTGTTTAATCTTAATGTGTTATGTTTTCTAGGTTAAAACTCTTAATTTTCTATAAACTGACTTACTAATAGTCGATTATTATGTGTAGTTACTTGTGGGTTGTGAGTATAAATGATATTAGGCTTACTTGCTAGTGTTGTAGGTTTCTGCTAAAGTAGAGATTATGGATTAATTTAGTGGTGGTTTTGTTATTGGTGATTTCTGGTGGATTTTTGGATATTGATGGATTTTATGTTTGGAGGCTAATTGAATTTGTTATTAAATTGTTTGAGTGTCTATGGCTGTTTGAGTGTCTATTGCCGAATTGCTTTCTCTGTGTATTGCATGATGTGTGCATGATCGCTCTTGTCTTTAATTGCTTATTATTTGTCTCTCCAATTGTTTGATTCCTCCTTTTAGTTGAGAATTTTTTTGCTTAAAATCAACGACAGAATATTAATCTTACACGTAATACAACTTTGTAAGATATATGTTATGCCACGTTTGATTTGTGTAATTCCACGTTGGATTTTTCGTCAATTTAAATGGTTCAGTAGGCAGAATGATTATATTGAATAATTAAAAATTTAATTAAAATTTTTTAAAATTTAGAGGGAAAGAAAAAAAAGTTGTTGAAATTTTAGATGGAGATAGAAAGTTGGCCAAAAAAAATATGGAGTAAAAAGAAGAAAGAACAAAAAGGCACTTTTTGGAAACGAGAAAGAAAAAATGAAATTAAGAAGAAAAAAAATCATGTGGCAAATAAGTAGCAAATTTAGTTATTGCCAAAAGTAGCAAATGTTAAGTTTAATACTAATGTAAACAGACACAAGGTCATTTAAGTGTCACAGAGACACTTTTGTTTTTTCTTAAATCATAAGGTATTTATGTAATTTATATTTTTTTTATTCGTTAAAGTTTTGCAAAAACTATTTTAAAAATAAAATTTTAAATGAGTAAAGTGGTTTAAGTCAATGTGAAAGAATGTATTCTGTAAATTACTCCAAAAAAAATTTAAATTATGACAAAACTTGAAAATAACTTCACTGTATTATTTTAAAAGAAAAATATGTGTGTTTTTTTATCCATCTTCTTTCTTCTCTCCACTTAACCTTTTCTCATTTTTTTTTTTTTTTTACAAATGTAGAATTTAATCATCTTAAAAATAACTTAAAAAAACTCAACTCTATCTTATACTAAATAGTAGTTGTTTAGGATTTTTTTTTTTTTAAGATAATAACTTTGGATCTTTTTTTTAAAAAGAAAAAAAATGCATGCATGTATTTTTCAAACCAAAACAATTTAACTTTAATTTTTTTAATAGATTACCAAAAAAATTTACTTGTTCAAATAGTTTAATAAGAATAAAAATTCTCAAGTTCAGATGGGCAATATCCATATGTTTTGCACTTTTATTTGATGTTTTAACCATCATTTTCAAAAGAATATTCCTTCGTTTTTTTTTTTTTTGGTTGGTAATAAAAATTTGGGAAGTTGATATGTCATTCCTACCCTTATGTTAAATGTTGATAATTACTTCTGTTCATTGAGAGAATAAAGAAGCATTTTACTGTAATTTTCTTTTCTATTCTCTATAATTATCTTATTAAATGTAATTTTCAATATAGTAAAAAATAATTTGAGTTGATTAATTGATTATAAATTCTACAAAATGAGCAAAATGTTAGTTAAAAAAAGCAGCCAT
Source organism: Durio zibethinus (assembly GCF_047325235.1). Lineage (NCBI taxonomy): Eukaryota > Viridiplantae > Streptophyta > Magnoliopsida > Malvales > Malvaceae > Durio > Durio zibethinus. The sequence continues at coordinate 32,545,807 of NC_143163.1, read as the reverse complement.
AATTAAAGGGGGAATGATATGAACCGGACCTGTCTGTGGCTTGGCTGGTCGAAGCTCGGTTGGCTTGTTAAAACTCCTATCCAAAGCAAAATGTTTTGAAAAATATTAAAAAATAAAATATGAATATTTTAAAATATATTTTATAATAAAAATTAATTTTTATTAATTAAATAAGACTTCAATTCAAACCTAATTCAAGTTTAAGAAAATTTGTCCAATCTTAGTCAGACAAGTAACCAATCTTTAATTAGACATATCTAATTTCAGAATAAATTTTAAGATTTTTGCTTGAAAGAGAGAAAACAAGCAATTATTCCATCTTCGTGGGTTGATATAAATACATATTCACAATTTATTCTCTCCAACAACTAAGACTCGAAATTATGGTTGTTTTTTTTATTTTTTTAATATTTAAAATTATCATAAATTAAATTTTAATCATTAAAATTAAAAATATAATTTTCTTTTAAGACTTTACTCTCGCATCTCTTTTTTCTACTACAGAGAACAATTCAATATCTCACAATTTACTATTATTTAACTATGATTCAATATAAGATTAAGATGAAATTTATTATTATATTGTAATTCAATGTTAATTTTTTTATTTATTATCATATATATTATATTGCAAAATTTAAAACAATACTTGATAAGATATGACAGGTGATCATTTACATGAACAACTTATATTCTTAGATTTATAATATAATAATAAGATTGATTTTTAATCTTTATATCCAGTAAAAAAGCCTGCTCAACTGGTCATCTTAGATTTTATAATTACAAGGAAAAACAAAGTAAAAAACCTAAGAAAATGGTAGTATAAGTACCGGTAAAAAGTAAAAGATAACAATAAGCAAACAGCAATCTTTTCAATGAAAATCATGAGATAGCATCTCAATTATTCGATTGTAATCAGTGAAACGAGGCAGGGGCCCCTCATTCCAAATCTGTGGTTCTATGGATTTTATTTTCTTTTTTCCTAGAAAATCGAAAAGCGTTTGCCATCTGAGTGAAGTTAGGTTCCAAATGAAACACGTCAATATTGACCTTTTATCGTCTTTTTAGTTTTATCTTTAATTGCAAATATATATATATATATATAAAAGTGCATTTGGTTAAGAAAAATTTATAAATTTTTTTAAATATTAATGGTGAGTATTTATTTTTTATATTTGATTTATGTTAATTTGATTAAAAAAATTAAAATTATAATAATATAAAAAATCTCGAAATAAAAAATTTTAATATTTTTATAATATTTAAAGATTTTGAATAAAAAATTATCTTATTTTTAAATTTAATTTAAATAAAAAATTTATTACATATCCATTACGCTTTTGAAAAATAAATTTGAAACTCAATATTAACTTTTTTTAAAATTTATTTTATTTTTAATTCAGTTTTCAATGCATTTTTTTTTATTTTATAAATATCTTATTTGATATTTTTTCTAGAATCTATATAAAAGTATCAGTGTTTATTTGATAAATTTTTCCAACATATTTATAAATCCCATGCTTTTGTTTTACAAACATTTTATTTGATACACGATCTTTTAAAATCTTTGCAAATTATAGTAAGTCGTTATTTTTAAACAAACTCCTTATTTGATATTATTTTTAACATATTTACAAAAACAAATAAGACATTCAACTTTTCCAAACACCATAACTGATAATCTTTTTTTTTTTGTTTTAATACAATAATTATAATTTGATGTCTAGTTAAATACCGTAATTAGATATATTTAATTAAAAAAATTAATTTTTTTTATTGCTAAATACATCATTTGTTGTTTATATATTTTTTATTAAAATAAAATGAAAGGTTGCCTAAAATTTATCAAGAAAATTATACTAATTATACATAAATTAATAAATCATGATTCCCCAAACCAAATAAATAAATTTGATTATAAGATGGCTTGAAAATTAAACACAATTTTGAGTATTAAATTTTTTCGGATATCATATATATATTTTTTAATTTAAAATTATGTGAATCAAGCATCGCTAAGGTAATCATTTTTCATTTAACAGACAAGAATAATTTGAGAAAAATACTCCACAAAAAGTGTCCCATTAAATTTATTTTAAATATTTATATATTTTTGACATGATATATAATTAGTAAATAATATTAAATTTCAATATAGATATCCAACTTAAAATATTTTTTCAATATATGTTATTAGTAATTAAACACTTGAATTACAAAAATGTCCATAATTGATCAAGGTGTTCTACTTTTCTAGGTTGGAAAATATCTAATAAATAAAATGCCATTTACCTTGGTATAAAAAAATTAAGTATAATCAAATTCGAAGCTACTTCTACGTTTTCTGTATATAAATGCTGCCTGCTGAGGACTCTCCCGAGTTTTCAAACCGTCCAACTCAAAACCAACTAACTTTTTTTTAATCTTTTTTAGTTTGAATGTCACTAATGAGTACTAACTACTAAGCAATTGAAATGAAATTAAATCCAAATCCTATCATCTGATTAATAATTAAAAACATGATATAATAATATATAAAAAAATAATTTCAATAAAATTTAATAAAAATTAAAAAATATATTTTATATTTGTTACATAATACAAACACTAATACATAATATTTATATAAAATATTACATAAATATTTAAAATTTAAAATTTTATATAATATAAATACATATATTATCAATTTATATCCGTTAACTTGCCGCTGGTACGAGTGGCAAAAGGGTAAAGAACTGAGATTGGTTTTTCACCGATCAACAAGATCAGAGGCACAGAACAAGATCTTTGACGTATTTGCTTTCGTCAACTGAAAGCTCCTCAAAAAGAAAAGTGATCGATAGACAAAAAGTGCATGGGCCCCGACCAAACACCAAACCCAAGAAGATTAGAGTGAAATGGACGTTGATCAATATTGTAATGTACTCCAATGTTTATGTGTCAAATTCAGATTGGATAAACAGCCTACAGATTGATGTTGCCCTAGCAATTAGCATCATTCTTTTCAAACTTTTTCTTTTGCATTTTAAAAGGATAGAGAAAAAATTTTTGATAAGGGTTGAAAAACTATACTTCTACTACTACCTTTGATAATTTGATTGGATTAATAGCCTACAGCTACAGATTGATGTTGCCCCAGCAATTAAAATCATTCTTTTCAAACTTTTTCTTTTATATTTCAAAAGCCTAAAGAAAAAATTTTTGAAAAAGGTTGAAAAACTATACTTCTACTACAACCTTTGAAATTGCCATGGAAAAACAATTCAAACTTCAAAGCAGGCATCTGCTGCTACCTTTGAAATTACTATGACAAAACAATTCAAACTTCAAAGTAGGTAGGGTTTTGGAAATTGGAATTTTTTGACAATTTTCGGTGGCGCATATAACTGTTGAAGAGTTTTTTTTTTTTTTTTAATTTGATAATTAAAATGTGATATAATAATACAAAACAAAAATATATACAAAATGAATAAATATGAATTAAAATTTTAATTAAAATTATGTATAAATTTTTTTAAAATTTTTTTTATATTTTTATGTTGAAACAAATTATAAAATTTAATTTTTATATAAAATATGATATAAATATATTAATTATTAATATTTTATATAAACTATAGAATTATTATTTTATTTTATTGTTTAGTTGTAAATGATGATTTTATATGGGTCCATTTTTAAGTGACATTGGTTTATTTATTTAATTTTACAGGTAATGATTTCCTTGGTTGTGGACCAACAACTAAAACCAACTAAAGCTATAGATATATGCATTTAAAAATTCATCTAAGTTTATTATGTTACATGATTTCCCCCAACTAACTAAAGATAGGTGACATAGTGTTGACAGCGATTGTTCGTCACGTTTATGGTGTAATTATTAGCATGTAATCTATCTACTGTGCACATAATTGTACGAGGAACCATATTCGATTCAACTCACGATCATGGGTCAGAATCCAACCAATGTTATCGCTTAACAGATTTGATCTTAGTTTACTCTCGATATATTTATAATTATTATAATATAATTAATTCAATATTATATAAGATTTATAAAAAAAATTTATGTGAAGTTTAAATTTTTAAATAATAAATTTATATATAATTTTTTAATTATGATTGATTAATTATAAAATTATAGGTAAAATATTCAAATAATTATATATTTAAATAAATATAAACCAAGCTTGATTTATTATTAATATATCATTTTTGTATTAACTTTTTCACAACTTTGAATTCAGTTATTTACATTCATAGTTCTTAAAATATCCAGTAAAATGTTGCGATCACTCTTTTTTTTTTTTTTTTTTTTTTTCAGTTAGTTGGTATATGATTTCTTAAAAAAAATAAGATTATGTTGAAATTAGTTGTTCGTTATCTTATTTACTATAATTAATATTTTGTGAGTAGTTATTTTATTGATGGATCCTTCAGCATTTTAAAGTTTTACTATAAATATGTTATTTTATTTACAGATTGTATCAGGGTAAAAGGTTGTAAGGCTCTCAAAAGTTGAGTATGATTTTGTGTAAAGATTTGAGTGCGGTTCAAAGAACGTTCATGGAATCTAGTTAGGAAATCTAGTTTGGATAATAAAAATTATGTTATTGCCTGATAATTTTCATAAAAATTATCAGTTGACATTTTGTCAAATTAATTAAAAAAAATTATATTTGATATATTATTAATATATAAATTTTGTATATTAATAGTGAATAAAATGATGACAATTAATTAATGAATAAGTATCTATCTTTAAAATAAATATATAAAAATTAATATTAAAAAAAATTATTAATAAAATATTATCATTTGAATCATTTTATTAGTAAAATAGTATCATCTTATTTATTGCATTAGTAATTTCACTCACCAATGATAAAAAAATAAAAAATATGATTTTAGGTTGTGACCTTTTTATGGGCAAGGCCTAATATCAAACAAAGACCAACTAGCTTTGGAGTTTGGACTAATATTAGCTGTTGGTCACACATCCTATATACAAAGCTCTAAGGCCCATCCAGGCCTATCCAAGCCTACGCATGAGCAAAGGTTTTTTTTTTTTTTGCTACTTTTTAGATTTTGGTTCGTATATTGGCAAAGATTTGAATTTTGTCCTACTAGCTAAGCTTTATTTTTATTTTCAAGATTTGAATCTAAATTTTCAAAATGAAATTTCAAATTCTATTTTTTTTTTTGGAGCATCCAACTGTTGAACACTTTATGTTTTTTTGTCATAGGTTTTTTTATCCAATTTATTTTTTTGAGGAACATAGAATTTTCTTTGAAAAACTTAAACAAGAACATCATCCATAATCTCTTATTGTAATGAAGCTCTCGATATACATGGAAGAAATAGAAAAAACCACATGAAGAAGCCGTCTCTACCACTATCGGTAAGTTCAGCCAACATATATTATAGTAGACAATGAAAAACATAATAAATAATCTATGACACCAAATACTAAATACACCTAAAGTTTTAACATTGAGTAAACAAACAAACAAACAAATAAATAAATAAATAAATAATTGATGTATATAGGGCAATTAGGCCAAGGTTTGGAATTTGTAAATTTGTGTGCATGCTTGTGATTGTGCCATACCCGAATCTCTTTGGTAGGAAATGCTGTGGTTGAAAGGATAAGAACCATTCCTCATTTTCTTTTAAAAAAAGGGAAATGAGGAAACTGTTTCATTCTTGGCTTTTGTTCTTTCTACCAAACACATTACAGATGTATGTGCATTTTCAATTGGATCGAATCTCTAACTTACGTGGACCGTATGTATTTCTGTTAGAATGGATAAAGATAAGACCTAGCTTCAAAATAGAGCTCCTTGTTAAGATATGCACAACTTGTTCTTGCTTTTTAAAAGAAAAAATAGTTTTTTTTTCTCCTAAATTAAGAAAGAATTAATATACCGAGCATTTCAATTTGTTGCATGATTTCTTGCTCAAAAGGGGGTTTGAATCCTGCTTTCTCTAATAAATAATAATAAAAAAAATCAATTACCATTACCATTACCATTACATGATTTCTAAACAATTGCAGTAAGAGCGAGGCGATAAGAGTGAAGAAATTACCTTTACATTTTTGTTACAAAAGAAGTTGTAATTGGATTAAACTTTAAATTCGAAATTATCATTGCATTACATTACATCGTGTGGAAGTTGGAAATGGGAGATGAAATTTACGTTGAATCCGTAGCATATATTATATGGTGAAAAATAGGGCATCATCGTCTAACCCTTCTGGCACTGGCGGGCTAAAGAGATCCTGTTTGGCTGTTTCCTTAGCAGACCAGTTCAAAGTCACCGGCTACAACACCATTCACCAAACTTTTATATCGAGTTGGCTTTTAAGCTAGTGGGATTTAATTAGTTTGGCTGTTTTCACTATCATCCTAAATGATTACTCTGTTCAAAATCCATACGTTTTGGTCAAAATAATGGTCTTAGAATAAATTCTTTGGATATTATCATATTTGGACTTTCAGCATAGCAACAATATCCTAGAAATTAATTTTTCTTGCCCTAAATTAAGTCAAATACATAATAATTATAACAAGATTCCAAACCCAACCTTACAAATTATGCCTATTAATTAATTAATTAATTTATATGACATGTATTTATATATATTTTATTTGATACAAAAAAAGATAAGATATGAGGATAGAAAAAAAAATACAAAGTATTGAGATTTAAATTTTAAATATGTTAAATATAATTTTTTATCAGAATAAATTAACTAAATTAATTTAAAATTTACTCATATCCTTTTCGCTGCTATATATACTTACATTCAGGATTACAATACTTTAATTCTTGACTGAAATTTAAATTATGCTTGAACAATATAATTAGCCTTATAAGATGTCCAAATTCTGTAACATGTCAAATCGACACTTAATGTTAACCTCCAACCCCAAGGAAAAAAAGAGTCTCCAATAGCTACAAGATAAGAATTGAGGTAATTATCTTTTTAAACGAGGGATCCACCAAACAAGATAACTCTTGGCCTATGATTTTGTCTATTTGCTAATGCATGCCTTCTAATCAGAAAGAGAATGGATAGGTTGATTAATTGTTTCAAGTCTCAGCAACTACTAATTTTTCAAGCTGAGTTGATTTTTATTTTTGTTAGAGAAATGATGTGAAGGTAATGCAACCTAAATGAAAGGTACTAAACTGCTAAAGTCCGTTGTCTTCTTATCATGTTTATAATCTTCAAACAAAGATTTAAACACTTAAACTAAAATTTCCTACACATTCTATCACTGTAAATATGCCATTTGCAAGACCAAATGAACGAATACATCCGGATTTACTACTGATTGTATATACCAAATTCACTGCCAAACACATGATGAATGTCAAAAAGTTCAAAAGATCAATGAACAACGGTAAGAAAAAAAAAAAGAAAAAAGAAAAAAAAAAACAATGATTAACATCTTTAAGAATTTGTTCAAAATTGTTTCGAATTGTCTATTTAAATCAATTTAATTTAAAATTAATAAAAATAATTATTTAATACAAAATATTACCACGAGTTGAACTAATTATAATTTTGAATTTGAATATTTTTGTCTAGGGGAAATTCATTTCCAAAAAATTTAATGAATGAACCATTCCAACTAAACCCTAGATTTGAAAAATAAATAATCTTTTAATTGGTAAGAAACTAGATCTCAAAAGTAATTGTTGCATTTTTATTTTTTGAATTTTCTAATGTATCCCTAATCTTTTTTATTTTTAATGTTTACTAGACCAAAAAAGATTATATGCATATGGACTTGTTTAAACATGTAACCTCCAACCGTCAATAAAAACTCATGCCAATTGATCTAAACATAAGTCAACTTATTGCTTCTCAATTTGCAATTAATTAAGGATAGGAGAAGTTTGTATTTTTGTAATTCTGTTGACGGAGCATTAATTAATGTCGTGGATTAATGGCAGTCCCACTCCCGTAGCTTACACGAAAAAAGTACTGGTCTGCAACAATTACTATTACTACTACTAATGCTGCTCTTCTAATTCAATAGCAATCAAGCAATCCAAGCAAAAATTATGAGCTCCAGAGGCCCCCGTCCCACTCTCTCTTTTGTATAATTTTTTTAAACGTTGTTGTTTCTAAAATTCGAGGGCATGGGAGTCATTAAAATCAAATGATTATGAATGATCATTTTCAACAAATCACTTTCCGAAGGGAAGTGATTTTGCACATCACGTTCTATAATATCGAAATTGTGTTTCCTTTTCATCATCCGACGTTATTATTTTCCACTAGTCTCTTCAATCTACTGAGAAGTGTTGAAGATATACAGAATGGAATGGACCAGTCATCTCCGCAGGTAGGTGAGCCTTTTCCCCAACTAGAAAGATGAATTTAGTATATATATTCAGTTCTCATTATTATGTTGATGTAACCACCAACAAAATCAACAAATTATAACGTGGATTGGATTGATGATTACAATTTAAGTAAATGTAAACACACAATATTAGCATTTGTAGAGTACTGCTTACCGGTTACCAACCACTGAATAAGAAGAAACCAGATGCCAGCCAATGCTTTCCGGAATGGGTCTAAAGGAAATAAGTACAAGACCAACTACCACAGTGGATAAAAATTATTTTCATGTTAGAAGTTAGAACTAACTAGATATTATAAATGAAGGTTTTGTACAATTATCCCGTTAAAAGTTAAATTTAAATTTGTAAGACAATTTATCTCTAATTTATCATAGCTCTAGAGTTTGATTAAATTAAATCATATAACTATGGACATCTTTTTTTTACTTTTCTTTTAAGATAAAAAATCTCATTTGCTGAAGAAACACGATCTCGTATCTAATAATTAAGGATTGAATTATGGCTTTATAAGCAAAGTTACTTTTTTCCTATATAGATGTATTTTCTTGAAAGATAAAATCTTGAAGGCAGGATTACAAGCTCCTAAACTGGACAATTCCTCAAAGTGAATATATTTTCAACAATGTTTACATCATGAACAGTATTCATTCATTGTATCAAGATCATCTAAATGCGATTGGTAGTACAAAAATAAAAAATAAAAAAATCCATCATCCGATGGTAGCATCAATCCTAACTCCCAAAACAATAAAAATATAAAAGAAAATCCTGTGACCGTCTATATTCTATTATACATTCACCATTTCAAACATAGCAGCAGCGTGCTAAACATGTCTTTTAAGTGGTCAACTTTTGCAAAACTTAAAAAAAAAAAGCTTTAATGTGCTTTGTTTAGCTATGAGTTGTTTTTGATGGCTATGTCAAATTAGACATTATCTGTTATAATTGTTAAGAAGACCAAAGAATCAACCCAATCTACTAACTTTATAGTATTTAATTCCATTAATGTTATAACGTGGCAAAGATGGAGTTAAAAATTTTGCTATTAATAAAAATTAAAACTTTTATATTCAATTATAATTGTTAAAAATTTTATTGTTCTTGATGCAATTTCATTATTTAGAAACATTATATAATATATTCATTATCAATACTTTACTGTGATGATTATATATAACTTAAATATAATTATGATTTAAATAGCAAAAATATCCAAAAACGATAGAAAGGTAAATAAGATACGACTTTATTTTTTATACACTCTTCAAAATTAAAAAATTATCATATGTTATTGTGCTAATTTTATTCGTGAAATTTAAAAATTTTAAAAGTAATTTCCCGACAAGATATATCGCAATAAACGAACAAAGAGCGGCAACAGCGGCTCAACAAATGTTCAAACCATGAATAAAACAATTAAAATCACAGTAAAATCCCATTATTAACAATACTGAAACTCCCTTTCCCGGACGCCATCGCTTTACCTAATTCACCCAACCCCACAGCAGCACACGTCAGCACCATCCTCTCCGCCACCCTGCTCCTGTCACTCACCGCCACGTTCTGCAAACTTCCCCACCGCCGAAGTCCCTCGTCTCTAATCTCGCACACCACCAATATGTCAGGCTCTTCAGGATTGTATATATACAAAAAATCACCCATCAAATTTATTTTTATTGAACTTAAACTTGTATGTTCCGCTTTCAGCTTTTCCACCAACTCTTTTGGCATCACCCCGATTTCTTTGCAAAACTCAAATGATTCTTCCTTTATTTCCCACACTTTGACATCTCTAACACTGTCGGAATTTCCAAGTAACCCCACCATAATCAAGTTGTCGCCCAAAATTCCAATCACCGAAAAGTAAATGTTCTGATCATGACGCAGATCAAACGGTCCAGACCAAATCCTGGAGCTGGGATCAAAAGAATACGTAATAGCAGAAACTTGCTCCATTGCATACAATTTTTTTGTATTGGCTGCGACGGAGAGCGACGTGGAAGCTGCAGAGTCTTTGAGGATTGACGGCATGGACTCACCGGTGTCCCACCTGCGAGTTTCGAGGTCGTAGATTTCAACTGAAAGTGGATCATCCTCGAAATCGCAGGTGCCTCCAGCGACGACAACGTGGCGACCCACAATGGCCACGATTGGGTCGATGCGCCAAACGAGGGGTGGGTCTACGTGGTGCCACGTCAGGTGGAGTGGGTCTAAAGAGAAGGAGAATTTAGAGATAGACAGCATGTAGAGGAGCGTGGAGTTTGAGGAGCGGAGAGCTGAGACACAGTCAATGGGTGGTTTTTGGTTGATACGCAGCCAGAGGTTAGAACGTGGGTCGTAAGCGAGGGCAGTGGTGGCGTAGGGAGGGCGTGAGCTCTGACAGTGGACAATGAGCCAAGGTTTGGGCTTGTTGAAATGGCGAAGGGAGGAGAAGACGGCGTGATTCCATGATTTAGACACATGACTAGCTGGGAGGAGATGGATGAGAGGAACGTGACAGAGAATGGATTCTAAGACATCCCCTCGAATATCAGCTCCTTCTTCTTCTTCTTCTTCTTCTTCTTCCTTATCTTCATCGGATCCATATCCGTATCTCAGCTTTTGTACTTCGGTCATCGTAATTCGTGAAAGCTTATTGTATTTGGCTGGTTTAGATTTTAGAGGGTAAGGAAAAGTGGGGCAATTTATAAAGGCTAGATATCTTGTGCCGTTTACCGTTGGAAGAAAATAATGGTGTGCTTCGAGGTTCATGATCATGGCTTTATTTATTTATTTATTTTTTTAGAGTCATAGGACTTGATCATCACATAGCATTAGATATATTCAACGACGGATTTACACGTTCATGAATAAATTAATTAGTTCGTATTACCGTTAAATCAATAATTACATATCAAATTAGAGTATAAATATTAGACGTAATGAAAATCTGAGGGGGCCTCCCCTAATGTTTGAAACCCCTTTAATATGAATATATATTTGTATTAAATACATTTAAATTAGTCCTTTAATAAAAAAAACTTAATTTTATTATTTTTATATTTTATAAATTAAATTTATATATTATAATTTAAAAAATATTTAAATTACATTTAAATTTATTTATTTATTTATTTATCCAACAATTATTACTTATAAATTCTCACATTTATTTTTTTTAACAACTGCTTTTTTCGTATACTTTTTACCTTTATTTTTACTTTATATCTCTATCACATGATATAATTCTTTAAAAAAAATTTATATTTAAACTATTTTATAAAAGGACAGAAAAACTCCGAACTTATAGTCTTAAAATTTTATCTTCATTCTTTTATAAATATATTTAATTTTTTTGTTTTGATAAAATATTTAATAGTTGATTTATTCATACTTTTTTTTTTAGTATTAAATTATAAAAAAAACAAAAAATTCTATATAATTAATAATTCAACAGTTAATTGTAAATCATGTTATTATTAAAAGTATAATATTGTCATAGTAATATTTTTGTTTTATAATTTTATTCTCTTATCATATTTTTATTAATATTTGTCTATATAAATTAATAAGTATGATAAAAATATCTTAAAAAAAAAGATAAAATATATTATATATTATTAATTGATTCTCTCTAAATTATATGTCAAGATCTATCACTGTTTAGAGCACATATATATTTATTATTATTTATGTGGTAATTATTTCATGTTCTGACATTATCTTTCTTATTTATTATAATCAATTATAATTCATAGCTAATTTTTTTATGGTTATAATCGTAATTAAGTATTATATCAATATAAAAAATCATTAAATAATATAAACCAATAACAAATTAGAATTAACGTGACAAATTCAACATAAAATTGTCTAATTTAACACAAAGTAAGAATTACTGTTTAAAAATCCAAACAAACCAAATATTTATTTAAATTTTATGTAAATAAAAATAAACACAAAGGACTATTTGATCTTTCCTTAACCTTATAAATTCTAGTAATATTTCTATCTAAGACATATACAACTACAAAGATGTCAAATGAGTCAATTATAAAAAAAAATTAAAATAAAGCGGTTTTAAATAAAAAAAGAAAAAATTATAATACAAACGATACAAAGTGTTTAGTCTTGTACAAGTTATTTAAAAAAAATCAATTAATAGTTCTTATGAATTGGATTAAAACTTTACTGCTTCAATAAAAAAAAAATAAAGAGTAGGATCAAGTAATATTTGACTGGAATTGTTGATTAAAAATATAACTAATAAAAAAATTAAATGACATTTTGAAGGTATGTGATAGAGAGTCTTTTATTCATCAATAAAAAATTCCAATTCTACTATCACGTGTAAAAGAACAAAATAAAAGTTTAACTATTTGTTTTGTTTTGTTTTTCTTAATTTTTTGAAAAAAAATTGTTTACTCAAAATAAAAGCTTTTTCTATACTGTCACAATTTTAAGATTTATCATATTTAAAAAAAAAAGAGAGAGAGAAAACTCAGTCCAAAGATCTAGACTGATTGCTCAAAATGTGTTATTTTCCAACATAAACATCAATAATAAGAAATTATTAAATACATTTGTAGCTTTTTAATTTTGTAAGTGAGATTAATAAGCCAACATATGTCCCTTAGGTATTATTTAAAAAATTTTAAAAATTAAATTTAGAAAAGTGATATATGTGTTATTTTGTTAATATCGCTTATATAGTTAAAAAATTGAATTGATAATATATCAAATAATTTCTCATAAAGTATTGGCTTAATAGTGTTGATTTTGAACCAGAATCAATTTAAACGTGTAGACTCTGCATGATAAGAATGATAAAAAATTTATTAATTAAATTGTTAAAATTTATAATCAATTTTCTAATTTTATAACTTAATCATTAAATTAATAAAATTTTCACTTTTAACCCCTTCTTCATTTCTATGAAACGAAGCCTTGCACTATATTTAGTAGGAGGAAAAAGGACATTAAAATTATTTTCTTTTCATCCTTTACTTCATTTGATAGAAGAAAAAAAATTACCATCCATATTTTGATAGAAGACAACCCTTATTTTCCCATCAAATACCACGGTTAAACATTTTGTTAGCAAATCATTCTAAGAGTAGATCAAAAAATGGATGATTGTATGTGATTAAAATCTTAATCAATATAAATTTGAAATTTAATTTAATTGGTTCATTCAGTAATTTTTAAAAAGTGGCATTTATTAAATAATTTAAATTATATCATCTAAAGTATTTTATTTTATCCCCAAATTGCAACCTTTTTTTTAAATAAAAAAAATTCAAAAGAAATAAATTAATCAACATGCCCTTGCCTATCAATTTATGGTTAGCGTGACTATTACAAAATGCTTATGAATGCGCATTACAATTGAGAAGTTGGGCGTCCAACAAGCCCAATTTTTCCATCACAATGACGACTTCATTGACTTTGCTGCATTCTAATTTTTCAAGCGAACTTGGGCCTTCGTTCAAATTGGGCTAATGTGGCCTTGTTGAATTTGGGTTTTATAGACGTTCATTTTAAAATTTTTTTCCTGTAGATGCTCCAAAAGAAATATTTTTTGTGCGGTATATTAATATTAATTTAAAATAGGAGCTATTTATCAGGTTCTAAATATGTAGCTGAATTATTACGCAAAGGGGAAAAATCTACATATCTATATACTTATATACTTACTATATATTAAAGTAGAGTTTTGGAAAGTTGGAATTGACTCATGACAGCTTAATTGCTCTTCATATATAAAAAACAAACCCCATTTTTTTATTTTTAAAAAGAAAAAAGGAAGAAATAAATAAATAAGAAAATTGAAAGAAAAAATGAATTTTTAAAATTTTTATTTTCATTTTTCAGATAAATATTTTTTAAGCATTTTAAAAAAAAGAGAAAAATATAAATAAGCCTAACAATATTTTCTTTTTTTTTTTTTTAAAAAGAAAATCTATACAGCTATGTACAAAATGAGGGTTTTGGGCTATTTTTTTAACACATGGTAGTTTTATAAAAATGTAGCTTTTTTCTTTAATTTTTCAGATATTTAAAATATAAAAAAAATTAAAAATACTTTTATATTATTTGAACATTATATAAAAATTGAAGTTGGATGGATATTGAATTTTTGTTTTTATAATAGAATTTTTTTTTGTTTTTTTATAATTGATATATATTTTTAAAGATTGATAATAATTTTTGAATTAAAATATTATTATATAGTTAAGTTTATTGGTTCTTGATTTTTATAAACGTAATTTAATGATGATTTTTATGGTAAATTGATGTTGGATGGGTATTAGAATTTATATTTAATTTGAAATTTTTATATTTAGTATTTTCAAAAATTTAATAGTAATTGTTGAATTAAAAATAATTACTATGTTGATAAAAGTTAAAATATTGAATGACAATATAATTGAAGTAGATTTTTTTTTTTAATATTTTAGGCATTGAATCAAAAGAAAATTATTATGACAGTTAAATGGTAGGAAAAAAACTATGTTAAATGATGTTATAATTTATGGGTTGTTTTATAATAATAATAATAATAATAATAATAATAATAATAATAATAATAATAATAATAATAACATTATTATTCTCGATATGTATGATGGATAACAACATAGTGTAAATAAATTAAATTTGATTTCCATCTTAATTTTGTTTTACATATAAGGTAATTTTTTGTAATACTAAAATATAAATGTATTTAAATTTCAAGTATGATTCTTAATTTTATACCTTTGTAGTTTATGGATGAACAAAAATTAACCCAAACGAGGGGACCAAATCATATTTAAATATAAATGAGATGAATACTAAAAAGGGGTAAATAACTTTAAAAACCCTAAATTTTAATGTAATTTACCCAGAGCTAAGAAATATAACTAGGGATCAAAGTTAATAGGGACCTTAACAAGGCTTTGGGGCTAAATGGTATTATGTTTGAAGGTATTATTTGAAGCAGCTTATGATGGTTCAAGTAAAACTTTGTTTATAAAAAAAATGTTGACACAAAGAATAATTTAGAGGTAAAGATAAAAACAAATAAGGTAAACAAATTCAATACTGTAGAAAGGTTAAAGCAAACAAAGTATACAAATTTAATTCCGTACCAACATTAAATTGAAATGGAAAAAATGAAAAAAAATCATTGTTGAAGACTTCCGGATGTGCCAATGAGATTTTAATTTAGTGATAAAGAGGAAATTTTAAAACTTTGAGGTTCTAAGTTCAAATTTTATTGTATATAAGTTTACTTATTTAGTTATATTTTAATTTATTAATTAATTATTTAATTGATTATATGAATGTAATTTTTTATTATGATAATAATTAAAAAAAAAAAAAACTACGGTCGCCTTCCTTAAAAGATCATTAATACTTGTCTTCATTTTTTTTATGAACCAAATTTGTTCTTTTCATTTATGAAATATCAGTAACAATGGAATTGTTATTGAGGATTTCAGGGCATTCATCAATCCAATACATGTCCTCAGTAACAATAAGCCCATGTTTCGCTAACATATGTGCTTCATTGTTTCCACTTGTGCTGGTGTGCACGAAATAGCATCTTGCTAAAAGTCTAGAACAGCTCTTGGCTTCATCAATTATGACTCCCACAGTGGATAGATCTAGTTCAGTTGACTTTTGTCTTTTAATTACTCCCAAATCATCCCCCTCAATCTCCACAGATTGAATACCCAAATTCACTTCCAACTCGACCGTCTTTGCTGTTGCTATATTGTCCACCATAAATGGATCCAAAAGCCTGTTTACCGTAGCAGATATTGCTCCCATAACCTCGCCTTTTGAGTTTCGTGCAATGATACCGATCCCGTTCTTCTTCCTTTCTTTATAAAAGGCCCCATCGAAGTTTAGCTTGTAATACTCCTTAAAGAAGCTTTCCAGGTCCCCGTAGCTAGTGTGGTGCATTGCTTTCAGCAGCATGTGCTTTGTTATAATCATCTATATACTGCATAATGAAGGTTGCCACCACTAATGCTTCTCTACTTCCTTCTCCATGCAGTTCTTTGTTCCCCTCGTTCCAGATTGCCTAAAAGGGATTCAAATAACGGTTTAATAGCGGAATAACGACCATAAAATTACGGTAGTGCACCCTCCCCCACCGTTATTAAATAAAAAGCAGTTGAAAAATTCATTCACAGCAAAAACGAAAAGTAACGACCGTAAAATAATGACGTAACGGGCAATAGTGGCAATAACGGATCGTTATTATCGCTATTCTGTTTTTCTACTCACGAATCTAATAGTTCAAGAAAAAAATAAAACTTTAAGTCTGCAGAATAAAACAATAAACCTGCAAAAGTAAAAATAAAAGCCAAAGCAAAAAATAAAGCTCACAATCTAAAGCTCACAATCTCAGATCTTTATCATCAAAATAAATTTAAATCAAATTCAAGATCAAATAAGGTAAGAAAAGAAAGTTAAATTACCTTTTTTTTTGTAAAATTTTTGTAAAATGATATGTTATAAGAGTTTGAAAGATGAACGAGGTATCTGTAATACTAGGTAAGTCAGCAAGTGATAATGATAAAAAGATGCGATAAAAAATAAGAGATAAAAAAAAAAGATAAAAAAAAAAATTCTAAAAAGCCAAGGAAAGCAGCACAAAAAAAAAGATGAACAAAAGAGAATATTAGCGTTTCTAAAAGGGTTTGCCGTTTGCTAGAAAAAATTAAACAAATTTGGGATATTAAGCACGTGGGGAGAGATTGGATGGGGTGGGGAAGGATTGGGTGTGGTGAGGCGTTTGGGGGAAGGTGGGGAGGGATTGGATGGGGGTGAGGAGGGATTAGGTGTGGTGAGTTGTTTGGAGGGTGGGATTGAATTTTTTTATTTAATTTTGTAATTAATTTTTGAAAATTTTTTAGATAAAATTTAATTAATGGTTTTGAAAATTTATAATTAAAAAAAGAGATTAATAATTTAATATAATATATAGAGATTTTAAATGAAAAATTTTGATAAATTTTTTTGTATAAGTTAGATGAAAAATAATTAAAATTAAATATTATATTTTGATTGTGTTATATATTAATTTATAATTTTGTATCTGAATTTTAACATTTTTTTTGTTGTTTTGATATTTATATTATTGTCAATTCTTTTGATATTAGATTAATTCTTATTATTTTTGTGTAATTATTGAAGATTGTGTTTATTATATAATTATTAAAAGTTGCTCGTGATAAAAAATTTTTATATCAATTAGTGTATCAAAAAAATTAAGTTACTTAGCAAATTTAGCATTTTATGATTTATTACTCTTATTAAGATTAAAAACTAAAAAATAAAAAATATAGGTTTGAAAATTTTATTAAAATATAAGTTTGAAAACTTTTAATTTTTGAAATTTTTTTAGATAAAATTTAATTAGAGGGATTGAAGATTTATAATTAAAAAAATTTAAGAGATTAATAATTTAATATGATATACATAGATAATGTACCCTCCACTACAAATGTATCATCCTCAAATATATCTTTCACCTCAAATGTATCAAGAATAAAGGCCTCAAGAATGGAGATGGAGTCAACTTGGCTCTCAAAGTGAAGATAGAGAATCTGATCATACTTGTCATTCTACCATATGATAAAATTTGAAATATATATCAATAATTGTAGTTGATGGAATTTGAAATTATTATATTTTTAAGTTTGTAATTTTATTAAATTAAATGCTTGGTATTTAATATATTATGTTTTGTTAATATTTGATTTGTCTAAAATTAATATTGAATATGAACTTGACCAAGACAAATTTTATGAATAAACCAAATATGAATGCTTTTTATAATCTAAATAATAAATAATTTTTTTAGAAAATAAAAAACATAGAGTGTCATAAACTATTTTTAAAATCATTGAATAAAAATTTTTATAATTATAATTATAATTATAATAATTATATTTTATAATAAATTATGCAAAAAAAAAATTCACGATCGTGATGATCACAATAACCGTAATTATTTTCGTTATATCTAAAAATACGATAAATGTTACGTGACCTAAAACGTGACCGCGACCGCTATTACTGCTAACTGCCGAGTTGCTTATGAGTCAACGTGTTTATGGCCTTCAAAATCCACTCATCGTCTTTTTCCTCTGCTGTGAAAATGTCCCAGTTAAAATGGACATGTTGCCAGACTTCACTCGCTTTTGGACACGTCCTCGAAGCATGTTGGATAGTTTCTTCTGTTTGGTTGCATCTAGAACACACTCTCAACTTGCATTTTCCTCCTCACTAGGGTGTGTGTTATGGGTTAATACCCATGACAAGCTTTCCATAGAAGTATTCTGATCTTGCTCGGCACTTTTGCTTCCCGTATATTCTTCCACTGTACTTGTATGTCGTGGCCCTATTTCCTAACGCCGTATCCCCGTCATTGTAGAGCAACCAATATCCACTTTTAACCGTGTACATACCGCTATTATTGAAATGCCATACCATCACGTCTAGAGAGCCAATTCTATTCATTGGTATTGTGCTTATTATCTCTGCCACATCAGCAGAGAAAGTGTTTTGGACCAGCTCCATTTTCCACTGCATGGTAGTTTCATCTATGAAATCACTTACAAGGCAATTCTCGTCCCACTCGTCCCTTGTAGCATCGTGTAGGCAGTTGTGATTAGATGGCAGCCATTTATCTTTCCAGGTTCAGATGGTTTTGGCATTTCCCACCCTCCATCGAACTCCTTGTTCCAAAACTCTTTTTGCTTCCCAAATGCTCCTCCATGTCAGTGAGGGATTGCCACCCAGTTTAGATTCAACAAGGATGTACTTGGGAAGTACTTTGCTTTCAATACCCCATAGGCCAATATGTTTGTGTTTGTCAACAACCTCCAACCTTGTTTTGCCAACATTGCCTTATTGAACTTAGCCACATCCCTGAATCCCATTCCTTTTTCTGTTTTTGGCTTGCACGTCCGTTTCCAGCTCATCCTGTTGATACCTGCCCTCGCATTTCCATGCTTCCACCAATAGTTGCTGATTGTACTATTTATTTCACTGCACATTGTTATTGGCAGCCTAAAGCAACTCATTGTGTAGGATGGGATGGCTTGTATTATTGCTTTAATAAAAACCTCTTTCCCGCCCATTGAGATAGAGCTTTGCTTGACCAGCTTGCTAATCTTGAGCTTATCCTGTCTTTCAACCCTCTGAATGCACGTTTCCTGTCTCTCCCCACCATGGAAGGCAGTCCCAAATATTTCTCTGGGTTAGAAGTGATTTGAACTCTAAAGACTTTTCTAATCTCTTTTTGTTGAGTCTCTGTTGTGTTACCACTGAAATACTGTGCGGACTTGTTGAAACTGATTCTTTGGCCAGAGCTATCTTTGTATTGCTGTAGCACATGCTTCACCCTTTCGCTTTTGCTCCTATTTGCACGAGCAAAAAGTAAGTTGTGATCAGCAAAAAACAAGTGAGCAACTCTGGGTCCAGATCTGCTCGTCTGCTCATCTGCGCGTTGATTTTTTGTTAGAAGTGCTGAGAGACCTTTAGTACAGATCAGGAAAAGGTAAGGAGATAATGGGTCACCTTAGCGAAGGCCTCTTTTAGGTTTAAAAGAATCAGTTATGCATCCATTAACCACAATAGAATAAGAAATAGTAGTAACACAGTTCAAAATAATATCCACCCACCGTGAATGGAAGCCTATTTTACCCATCATCCCATTTAAAAATTTTCATTCTATCCTATCATAGGCTTTGCTCATGTCAAGTTTTAGTGCGAACATACCCTCTTGTCCCCTTCTTTTCTTTTTTAGAGCATGGATCATTTCATAGGCAACCAAAATGTTGTCCGAAATTAACCTCCCAAGAACAAAAACGTTTTGTGATAAATTAATACATGTGGGAAGGACATTTTTTAATCCATTGACAATAATTCTAGCTATGATTTTATAAATGACATTGCACAAGCTAATTGGGCGAAAATAGGTAACATTATTAGGATCTTTTATTTTTGGGATGAGGACTATATGGGTATGGTTTTAGTTAGCTGAGCTTTTCCCCTCGTTCAAAATTCAAGACAAGTATGGACAAAATCATTGCCAATAATGTGCCGAAATTTTTGGTAAAATAAAACAGGCATACCATCAGGGCCAGGTGCTTTTGTGAGATGCATCTGTTTAATGGCTAGGATGACTTCCTCAGCTTTGAATTCTGCTAGCAGCAGGCCGTTCATCTCATCTGATATGTAAGGATCTATTGCTTTGAGAACATCTACAAAATGACTGGTTTTTTTGTGATTGATAAAGGTTTTTAAAGTATCCAGTGAAAATTGTTTGAATATCATCGTCCTTTTCACACCAATCCCCAGCTTCTGACATTAGACCTCGAATCTGGTTCTTCTTCTTTCTTTGAGAAGCTTGCGCATGGAAAAAGGTGGAGTTTCGGTCCCTTTTTTCCAATCAACTAATTCTTGATCTTTGCATCCAAAAAGATTTCTCATTTTCTAGTAATAGGTTCATTTCGTCCTTTCAGTTGTCATTCCCACCTTAACAGATAAAGGACTTTGTTGGATGTTTTGGATCTTCCTTTTTGCAACTTCCATTTTGTTCCTTATTCCCATGAACTTTTCCTTATGCCAGCTCATCAAATTATGGTTTGTTGTCATCATTTTCTGTTGCAATGTACCTTGAGTTTCTTCAAATCACGAATCATGAACAATCTTTGCACATTCATCCTCCTTGGCCCACATTGATTCAAACCGAAATCTTTTTGTCCTTTGTCTTGCCCGTTTCCGTTTTCTCACCTCTGTTTGCAACAAAATGGGTGTATGGTCTGAAACCGAAGACGTTAAATGTATAACACCATGGTTTGGGAACATCACACACCGGGGATTTAAATATAACGCCATGGTTTGGGAATATCACACACCAGGGATTTAAATATAATGGTCACATTTTTTATCACGTCGCATTTATCATGATTATAGATATAATGAAAATTTTCACGGTCATTACAACTATCGTTATTGTAATTTTTTTTTAATTTTGTTTAATTTATTATAAAATATAATAATTTTAATTATTAATCATAAAAGCTCTTATTTTATGATTTTAAAAATAATTTATATCATGTTATGTATTTTATTTATTTTAAAAAAATATTTATAGTAAAATATTCATACTTAAAAAATTACTCATATGATAATTAAAAAATAGCGAGAGATAAATAAACATGTAAAAATAAATAATCACAACGAATGACATATTTAATTATTTAATTACTGCATTCATCAAATTATTACTAAATTATATTACGCATAAATCAACTAACAAGTGATTAGATATTAATAAATTAATAAAAAAAATTACTATTTATAGGCCAAGATAATTACTTTTTATGAGCCTATAGTAAATCAAACTTGATAGTCTCCATGTTGAAGGCAATCTTCAACAACAATAGCCTTAAGTCAACTTTCTCTGTCTCTTGATTAAATTGTATAAGCCCACACAACTTCTCATGTCCTAATCTTACATTCAATAATTTTTTTCTCTAGACCTTCATCCTCATCACCATATATTAGCTCTCTTTTTTTTTTTTGGTGTGTGTTATCTGTTCGTCTCCTTCAACCGTAAGTCTTACTTTCATTTCTTGTCTCTCGTTTTATGTCCCAATAACTCTTGCCCCCTCCTAGTAGTGCATCATAGCCCAGTCCTATCCCAAACACACAAAATCATAGCAAATTTAAAAATTAAAAAAAAAATAATTTGAATGCTAAATTAATTGCTTACCTTAAATTGCATGTGTTTGATTTTGATTGAAGTTGAATTTGAGAGAATTCATATATCTAGAAGTTTAAGTTTTGTAGGGTTTTTTTTTTTTTTGAATTTGTAAATTTATATTTATTTTCTAACTTGCTGTTTTTATTTTAAATTTTTAATCAAAGTTAAATAAAAAATTTTTTCTTGAATTTTTGAATAAAAAAAGTGTAACGAGTAATAGCATACAGCTATTATCACTATTTAATATTACGCCGTAATTTGTAACCATGATACGTCATTATAGATGAGATTCAATTTTTTTTTATTTTTTTTAATAACGATGACGGATTGTGATGCTATTGCAAAATAGCGGCCGTCCAATCCTATTTAAATCTATGTCTCACACAAAGCCCTATTGGCAACAACTTTATCCAATCTTTCCCATACGATAGTTTCAACTTTTTGACCCTTTGCCTATGTGAAACAAGGTCCATGGAATCCCAAGTTTCCAGCTCATAATCTTCTAGTGTTGCCCGAAAATCCATAATTTGCCTTCCTCTCCTTAAACAGGTACCCGTTTTCTCGTTTTTCCACATTATTTCATTAAAGTCCCCGAAAATGAGCCAAGGCTTAATTGTTTTGTTCTGTAAGCTGACGTAAAAGTGCCCATGATTCACTTCTTTTGCTAGTTTCTGGCTCTCCACAAAACCCTGTGATTCGCCAATGATCTGAGTTTGGGTTCACTGCAACTTCCATGTCAATGTGGTTTTTAATTAAACTCAAGAGCTTAAGATCCACCTCACTTCTCCAAAGCATAGCAAGAACACCACTTCTACCCTCTGATGAAACACCTATACAGGCTGCCATTCTGCATTTTCTTCTAATCCTATCAAGTTTCGTTGCATGTAGCTTTGTTTCACTGAGAAAAACTACATGAGGATATTTTTTATTTATCAGCTCCGTGAGAGCTTGAATTGCCTATGGATTTCCAAGCCCGCGGCAATTCCATGCTAAGCAATTCATGGTCATCGGCGAGACTGATGATCAGTCACAGTCGCTTCTTGTTCTACGTTCTTCCCATCCCTGCTTTTCTTGGTTTTTGTGGCCATTTCCTCTGCTTCCCTGTTGTGCTCTTCCTGCATGTTACAAAATTTATGCTTTCCCATTGCTACAGGACCTCTTTCATTTTCAGTTGATACTTCCCTTACCAGCTTTTTGCACCTTTTGCATGCATTGGTTTTTCCATATTTAATTTTGCCATCTTTTGCATGTCGCACTTTACGTTACTTTCTCCATCCTTGGTTCTATGTGTACCGTTATTCGTGATATCTTCCTCCTCCAAATGTGCTTTAAAGATTTTTTCCACGTTGGCTTCATTCTTTTCCCCATCATTCTCCACGTCCTTGCATCCTTGTATGCATGTTTCCTCACCTGATTTTCCTTCATTAATTTTCCTGATTTCTTTCCTTTCCGTGCCAGCTTCATTACAGACCATGGTTGACCCCGAAATAGTAGTAGTCTGTTTATTATGTATGATCTCTTGTGATCTGCCATTATTAAAAAAACACATCCCTGTTATCACTTGATTCCACCGAAATTATAGGATCTTCCATTTGTAACTTCTTGTTCGGTTTCCTACCGCCTACCTCCGAGCTGCCCCGTTCTCCACCGCCATTGACACCTTTCTCCGGCCTTTGGCCATAGCTTAGGTGGTAGTTGTATCTATTGTATGGGACTGTGAAGGCGGTGTATCCTCTCTTCGGTAGGGAGACCCGTAACTAGTCCCCATATTGTCGTTCAGTATCATCTTCGCCTTCTTTTCCAGCATCTAATTTGCATTCAACCTCATTGTATCCAAGCAACCCGCATCTATAATAGAAAATGGTTAACCTTGCATACCTCAATCTTCCCCGTATCACATCTCGTCCTTTGGCAGCGCTAGTCAATGCCACAAACCTTCTTAAAGGCTTCGATATGTCAATATAAACCCTTAAACGAAGAAAACTTCCACTTCCCTGATTTGAAGTGTTTTTATCTGCCAATAGAAAATATCCTATCTTTAAGCCTATTTTGTCTGCCATTTCAGTATTCATCATGTTCAACGTCAGCCCGGATACTCTTACCCAGAAGCTAGCTCTGTTGAAGACATAATCGGTTAACCTCAAATTCCCATCATAGTTCTGAAACAACACAATGTTTTTACTAAAAAACCACGGTAAATTCTCCACCACCCTTTGCTTGTCCTTTAGTGTGGCAAATTTGAAAAGGAATAGGTTGGTATCCAATACTGTGGTCACAACTTCTTTTGACAGTTTCCAGACCACCCTTAATGTGCTGATCATTGCATCTTTGTTCAAAGGACGATTTGTTAATAGTTTTGCCACTAACCAGTTCTGACTTTCGGTTGAATCTTCAGTTTCTTTTACCCCCATCGGCTCTAATCCCTTCTCTTTCATCCTCAGTGAGTACCAAGTTTCTCCAAAAACCCTCTAACTCATCTGCGTTGTCCATGTTTATGCTACACTGAGTCCCTTCCCCTGACCGATATATCACTGGAAACTTTAACTGATAATCCCTAAAGACTAATCCAAAAAGAAAAAGTCCTTAAGACTAGATACTTGCAAAAGACAAAACTAATAACTACTCCCATAGAACAAAGCTGAGGAGACTCATTGATATGATAAGGTTCAGAAATAGAAACATACTTGGCTTCATTTAATTAACTGTATGTTGGATGTACATCATACTTTAAATTGGTTAAAGTTGTTAAATATATATAAAAAGGATTGTGAAATTTAAAAGCTTATTTGAAGGATAAATTAAATGAATATATTTGGTTTTCATTGTAATGAAGTTATAAAAAAAAAAATTCTATATGTATAGTCAAAAGTTTATATGCCATAATCAAACATGGTTCAGATGAATATATTTGATTAACTCTTAATAAGTTATTAAAATAACGAAATATGCCAGTCACATACTCACAGGAGAATAATAAGAGGAAGGAATCGATGTAACTTTTAATCAGTTAATTAACATATATCTAATGGAACTATTTGCCAATCAGTTATTTTTCTATTTCAAAGAATTAAAATGAATGTTGCATTGTGATATTTTATATATTGAAAATAGTAAACAATTATGTAGTTTATGTGCTTTTTTTTTTTTTTAATTATATATACAGATAATAAAAATTAAATTTGGCAAAAAAATTTGAAACCAGAAAAAAAAAATACAAACTGAATAGCAAGGAGAAAAGAAAGAAAGAAAGAAAAATGAGAAGTAGAAGGAGATGATATAAATATTTTAGAAATAAAAATATGATATAAAAATTATATGTAAAAAGTGCATTTTAAAATAAAAATTGCATAAACAAAATTTAACTAGAGCCTGCGTTGTAATGATTGTTTTGAAAGAGGAAAAAAGTCTTTCCACGTCAATAAAACTAAATTAAAAACCACTTAGTATCTATTTCCTCAAATATTTTAAATTTAATTATTTCAACTCCAATTTAAAGTCTCATTAAATTGTTTCTGATCTATTTTGAATTTTTCTATTTAACTAACGACATAAGGCCGTTTCTACTTTTTCTAAATTTACCATTAATTAACAACGTGTAATGTTTTATTAAAATTAATATAATTTTATTATTTATTAACAACATATAATATTATAATAAAATAAATAATATATTAAATTTAAATCTTTTAAAATATAAAATTTTTATTGAACAGATAAAGTAAATTTAATTTGAGTATTATTATATTACATTTAAATAATAAATTTAAATATGAAAATTAAAAATTAGATCAAAATATTATAACATTATATATTAAATCCATTCTCCTAATACAATATATATTAAATCCATTCTTCTAATACAAAAATTAAGTAAGGCTTATATGTTTACTTAAATCATATTATTCTTTATTCAACCTATTCTTTCAAGACAAATGAGTAAAATCTGCATGAATGTTGTTAATTTTGTTTTGATACTGATCATACGATCGATATGCTTTAATTATATCAAAATGCAATACTTAAAAGTGATTTTTTATATTAAATTTGATACAGTGAATTTTAATGGATTAATTTGTTTCGGTTAGCTCATAAATGTAAAACATGTTGGTAACTTTTAGCTTATTTTTTGTTGTTTTACTATTTTTAACTTAATAAAAAAATTAATTGACAAAATAACTTTTGAAAATCGTTCTTTTTTAATCTTTTACTCTAACTTGTTGTTTTATATTTTATTTTCTAAAATTAAAGTTCATAAGTATTTCATTCTCTTTTAAGCTAAAGTTTAATAATTTTGAAGCCAAAGTTAATTTTTTTCATCTGTTTGATGTTATTTTTTATATTTTTAAATTTATTTATTTGGTTTTTGAATGTATTGAATATTTATTTTATAAATTATTAATAGTATTATTATGTACAAATTCATATATATATTTATAAATATATTTATATTAAATTAAAAAATTTGAAATAATATACTGAAATAACTAATATTAGCATATATAATTTTTTAAAAAAATAAAATGTTATTCGAATATTAACAATATTTTTATATGGTAATTAAGGATCAAACTTATGATTAATTATATATTAACAAAAACAAATTTAAAAAACATTAACAAAAACCAACTAATTAAACGTGAACAAATGAGAATAATGAAATCTTAAAAACAATTAATAAATGTATCCAATACGATAATCCTAAAGGTCAAACAAACAATCCCTTAAATAATTGTTTTAAGATATAGCATTAATGGCTTTTTTTACTTGTACTCCATTCCAAAAAATGATCCTTGATTTATCGAACCACGTGTCATTTTCAAATTCTTTTCCAACTGTAGTATTTTTGTCAGGGAATTGTTTTAATATAATGTATACATCAATTACTTAAATTTTGGTCATGAACGAATGAATACTAATGATCAAAACCCAAGCCACGTGTTACCTTAATTTTTTTGCTTTTTTTTTTATTTCTTTGATTTTTTTGCAAATTTTAAAAATTATTTTTAAATATTAAAGTGTGACATGTCAACCCATGATTGGTCCCATTTTTCCTTTTTGTTTTATTTGATTTTTCTTTTTTTTTTTTACTTTTTAAAAAATAATAAATTTTTTTAAAATTATAAAAATATATATATTTATAAAGATTATATTTTTATGTGTAGATCTACTTATATCAATTTTTTTTTTGCTTTTCCTTTTTACCATTTTTTATTTTTTAAATATAAAAAATAATTAAAATTTTTTTATTCTTTAGGAACTTGCTTGAATGACGTGCTTTCAATAATTCTGTTTCCTTTTGGCTATTGCATGTCATTTTTTAGATTTTGCTTTTTACCTTTTTTTTTCTTTACTTTTTTTTTAAAAATTATTTAATAAATACTTTTAATATTATAAAATTATATTTTTTAAAGATTTTTTTTTATATTTGAGACTGACTTATATCAAACTTTTTTTTTTCTATTTTACCTTTTTTACTTTTTTGTAATTAAATTTTTAAAAAATATTTAATAAATTTTTTGAATTAAATTTTTTGTTAGACCTACTTGATATTAATAGTATGTCGTGTATTTATTTTTTTTACCCTTATCATAATTGGCCAAAATTATTATAATATCTCTTTTTTCATAATTACAAAAGTGCCCCTCAAATTATTTTGGCTAAAATTATTGTTATACCATCTGGCCATAATTATAAAAAATATCTTTTTGATTGTCTCATATGATATCTTTCCTACCATAATTAGAAAAATACCAATCATTATAATTAACTGAAATTACTATAATGTTTTTTAAGCATAATCACTAAAATACCCTTTTAATTGCTTTAAGATTATGCATTAAATTTTAACATTTATACAATAATATGAAATTAATCCCCTTAGAATTGACCATAATGCCCTTTTAATTATTTGACAATTGAATTACATGCATCCAAGTTAACAGTAGTGCCTTTTTTTCTATGATTAACTAAAATTACTATAATGCCCTTTTAACATAATTACTAAAATGCCCTTTTTACCATAATTGACTGAAGTTATTATAATGCTTGTAGACAGCCTATTTTGTCCTGATTGTGAAACTTTTTTGATTTTCGAGTCTCGAAGTTTTCTTTTATCAATTGATTAAGACTTTGGACTTATCTAATTGGACTTGGTTATTGGTTTGGGTCTTAAACCCAAATAATTTATTTATTTATCTAGTTTATTTGTTTGTTTTATTCATTTAAAAAAATGAAAAAATCAAAAAATAGAAAAAAAAGTTTGGGAAGATCGAATTTATCCTAGATTTTCTTTAGGATTAAAAGGCTTTTAATTGGAATCAAAGTATGAGCTTGAACTAAAATGGAATTGAAATTTTTTTCAATCTAGAGTTTTGTTAAATTTGAAATAAGATCCCTATTGAAACACCCCATTTTGTCTTGGGTTTTGAAATTTTATTTTTAAGATTAAATGTTTTAATAGGATAGATTATTTTATTTATTTATTTATTTATTTATTTTTGGGGTGATTTTTGTTAATTAAAAAAAAAGAGTGTTTGGCTAAGAGTAAAAGAAAGGAAATAAGCAGGCTTGAAAAGGATTTGATTCTAATTGGGGTGGTTGAATTAAAAGTGTTTCAATTGAAAAAAGAATGTATTTAGGTTTTTTATGAGGGAAGGACAAGGATTATAAGTCTCAAATTGAGTTTGCTTAAGAGAATGCAATTAAGAAAATTTTATCATTATGGGATTAGGATTGAAAGGCATATAAAAAGTTTACATTAACAATTGTGAAAAAAAATCAAGAAATAATAAAAAAAGGTAAAAAAAAAAAGCAAGAAAAAAGTTGTGAAAGTGTAAGGCAATAAAAAGGATGAAAGTGTAAGGCAATAAAAAGGACTTTTAGGAAATCAATTTTTTGAAGTACTTTGAGGGATATTTGAATTAGTTTTGAAGTTGGGATTTGATCTAAAAAGGGGTTTAGAGGACTTAGAATCATAAAAAGAAAAAAGAATTGAAATCTAGTTTCTTTTCTTGGAAAAATTTGGGTTTTTTTTTTTTTTTTTCCAAATTCCAGCAAGAACTTGAAGTTTTTTATCACGTTTCCAGTTAGCTCTTGAAATTTTGATGGTATTTGTAAAAATTAACTGGTGTTCAAGGGTTTTTAGAGAAAAATCAAAGGAAAGGGCAGTAAGAGATAGAAAGTCAAAAAGAAAAAGTGAAGAAAAATGCAACAAGAAGCCTTATATACCTCACTTAAACGATGTTGTTTAGGGTTTAAAAAACTTTCAAAGATTCACACTTGACCCTATTTCGACCCGCACATCTACCAAGTTAAGACTTGACCCGTTTCGCATAAAATCCTTTTCTTATTTTCTTTTATTTTATGTTTGGATTTTTTTATTTTTTTATTTATTTATTTTGAATCATTTATTTATTGTAATGTGTATATTTTTTAATTAATTTGTAAAATAAAATAAAATAAAATAATTAGGAATGAATAAAATTTCATCTAATGATGAAATTCTAATGAAGTTATGGACATGTAATTTTTTTAAAAATTTCTAAGTGAAGGAGTTTTTTTTTTAAATTCTATCAAGGCATTGGAGGATTTAGAAATTGATCTTAATATAAGAAATCTTATATATTTCTAATTTGGAAAAAATAAAATTGAACATAAATTATGGTGATTTAATTGCATGATTAATTATTTATTAAATTGTGATTACATGATTATTATATTTTATTGAATTGTGTATTTTATTTATGTTTTTTTTATTGGATTGTGTATTTTACTATATATTAAATTCCATAAAGTACTTAATAAATCCAATGAGAGAGCCTATTTAAGAAAATAAGTGTGTTACTTGAATACTCTTAAGGTGACCAAAGTGTTGAAAAAAAACCTAAAAATATGTCTAATATTTAAATATTGAAATTAATAAAAATAATAAATAATAAGAATAAGTTAAGACCACTAAATTAAGGCTAAAAGGATAATTTATGATTAATTGGTACCATTTTAGGAAGTGCATTGTTGGGGTACTATAATCTTCCCTACATATAATTGAATTCCAAAACCCAATTTTGTTTAAAAGACTAAAATCTATTCCTTTTATGGACTCTTAGTCAAACTTAAGATAACTTTAGAAAGGATAGATTCACTTTGATGACCAATCACATGTACTTAAAAAAGATTCGTGATGACTCTATGTGTTGTGTCTAATGGGTTAGTTTTATGACATACACATTATGACACCTAAAAAAAAAACACCACAAAACCCAAGAAAGAGAAAAAGTTTGGCAGTGAAGATCTAAGGACAAAAAATTTTTGAGGAGGATTACAATCAAGAATTGATCAAGGAAAAACAAAAGATAAAAAAAAATTAATCCAAAAAATCAGAAAAGGAAAAAATGAGAGTAAGAAAGATTGGTAGGTCAATGGGTAAAAAAATTTTCGGTTTCTAGCAATGTTGATTTTTGGGAAGTTTATTAGTTTGATCTTGAGATCAATTATGGTTTAAGGGGTTTAGATCTAGGGAAACAAAAAAGGAATTAAGTTATGAGTTTATCAATTTTTTTTGAAAATTTTGAAATTTTTTCTAGCTTTTTCTAGGAAAACCTAGAATTTTTTGGGTTGAGTTGAATTTTTTGATCAATTTTTCAGTTGATTTCGTCACTAGTTTCTAGAATTTGTTGCCGAGATTTGGGTTGGGTTGAACTTTCTAGCTGGCATTCAAATAAATCCTAAAGAATGAGTGGGTAGAGAGAGAAAGCCAAACAAAAAAGTGAAACAAAAAAAATTATGGCTTTTATATTCACACTTAAACGGCACCATTTTAGTCTTAAAAATTTTTGAAGACCCATTCCTGATTTGACTACAACTCGCGTGTCTAGCCAAGGTATGATCCAACCCGTGTGCATGATTTTCTTTTTCTATTTTCTTCGTATTTTTTATTTTGATTTTTTTCCTATTTTGATTATTTAGTTATTTTTTGAATTATTTATTGTAATATTTATATATATTTTTAATTAATTTGTAAAATAAAAATAATTAGAGGTAAGTAAAATTTTTTTCAAAAATGAAATTCTAAAAAAGTTATAGACGTGTAATTTTCTTAGAAATTTCTAGGTGAGAGAACTTTTTCTAAATTCGATCAAAGAGTTGGAAGATTTAGAAATTGGTTTCAATATAAGAATTTTTATTTATTTCTAACTTGAAAAAATAAAAATTGAAAATAAATTATTGTGATTTAAATGCATGATTAATTATTAGATAAATTGTGATTACATGTAGTGAATTTTGTATAAATAAATTATACTGTGTATTTTATTTTGTATATTTAAATTAATTAAATTTCATAAAATATTTAATAAATTCTATGACGGAACCTCTCCAAAAAAATGAGATTATTACTTGAATGCATTTGAAGTGAAGAATATTTTTAGGAGGTCACCAAAGTGTTGAAAAAAACCTAAAAATATGTCCAATATTTAAATATTAAAATTAACAAAAATAACAAATAATAAAATGAATTAGGAATAAGTGACCATTTTAATAAAGGCTTAGACAAAATAATTTAAGATTAATTGGTAACAAATTATAGGCATTATAAGGGTGCTATAGCCTTTTCTTCATGTAATCAAATTTTTGAACCTAGTTTTATTTAGAAGATCAGTACCTATTCCTTTTAAGGTTCTTTAGTCAAGTTTATGATAACCTTAGAAAGGATAAATTTATTTAGGTGACCAATCATACTGAGATAAAAAAGATTGGTGGCAACTTCATATTTTTTGTCTCTAACGGGTTAGTTCTAAGACATATACATTATGATAGTTGGCAGCTCCACCAGGGATTTAAAGCGTCTAGCCAATTTTTAATCTTAGATTATTTCAAGCCTTATTTTGATGGTCTTAGTTTAATTATTTTTGTTATTTTTTTCATGTATATTAATTTGTTTGTTCTTTATGTTTTACCTATTAGTTTGAATAGGAAAGTTTGTTAAATTATTATGTTCCTTGACACACTACATATGCATTTCATACATAAGATCTCCATCAAAGCTTAGTCTTTTGTTAAGAGGGAACAAGTGCCTACACTATCATGAGGTAATAACCTCTGTGTGAGCTAGCGAAAACTCTCATTTAAATTAAATATTTTTCGTTTGAAACTTATCATGGGTAAGGATTGAGATACCTTATTAGTTTGTAATGGATGATGATATAAGAAACAATTTGTGAGTCTTTAGATTGTCAAACTTTTGAACCTAGCATGTAAATAAACCCTAAGCATCCATACCTAAGTTAGGAGTCATACCTTCCTCTTTGTATAGAAAACCCTAATTTATGACACATGAAGAAAATATCTTACCTTTTACTTAAAAATTGTATTTCTTTCTTTTCTTTATTAGTGCATACATACTAACACTTTTTTTTATTGTATATTCATACATCATCATAGTTAAATTTTTAGATTGTACTGCATCATACTCATTCATGCATATTCACTCATAATATGATGCCTTAATTGTGATAATAGATGTTCAAAGGTAGCTAATAATATGAAGTAATACAACATTTGGGATCAAGTTAGATTTATGCTAGAATAACAAGCTCTTTGCTTCTAAAAGATGGAAAGGCATAAGAAGAGATGAAAATATGAGTAGGAAATATGGTTGAATTGTTGAAAAATCTAAACAAAGGCAAAATAGAGGCTAAACATATTGATGATCCACTCTACCCATTTGGTTTTGGCCCAAACCAAGCTCAAACATCTTAAAAGGCCTAACCTTAAATGTCATTCATTGGAGGATATCCATATATATATATATATATTCTAACATGCCCTTAACAACTACCTAAGCTCACTTTCAAAGATACATGCCTTATGTTCTTGATATCAAAACATTTGATTTGACTAAAATACTTGATTTAGATGATCTAAAAGAGTAAGAAAGGCTAAAAACTAGTGCATTGATAACTAAAAAAGACTTTAAATCTTAGCAAAAGATGGATTTCATTGAAGAAAGGTTTCAATTTATTAATGGGATGGATTTTTATGGTTCAATAGATGCTACTAAACTATGCTTGGTTCTTGATGTGGTTTTTCAACCTAAGTTTAAGGCATCTGAATTTAAAAAGTATGATGAAACTAAATTCCCCATAATGTATGTTATTATGCACTACCACAAGATAGTTGTACATGCACGTGATGAAAATTTACTCATTCATGTTTTTCAAGATAACCTGATTGGATCTGCTTAAAGATGGTATGTTCGATTGGATAGGTCCCATATCCATGGTTGGAAGGACATAGCTAAGGCATTCATTACACAATATAAGTACATTATAGATTTAGCTTGAGACTATTTATCCTTACAAAGCATAGAAAAGAAATAGACTTAAAGTTTCAAGAAATATGCCTAGAGATGGAAAGATGTTGTTGCCCAAATTCAACCATCGCTTACTGACAAAGAGACCATAGTTATATTTGTTAATATTCTCAAAGCCCCTTATTATGAAAGAATGATTGAAAATGCCACTAAGAATTTGACTAACATGGTGATTTCTAGGGTGATGATAGAAAATACAATCAATAATGTCAAATTTAAAGAAAGTAGTACAAATGATGCAAAGAAAGATAATGCACCAAAGAAAAAGGAAGGAGATGCTCAAGTTGTGATTTATGAGGGCCAACAAGTTAAAGGCTCCACCCAGTTGTTAACCTTATCTGATGTATCCACCTTATTACCTTTCTATAAACAACTTTTCCTAAAATTTTTATTTTTGGCTTTTATGCAAATCCTTATCCTTAAACAACTATCATTCAATTTGCTACCTAATCAGTGAGCAAACGAAAAAGATCAAGGAATAATCAAGAGAGAATTCCAATATTAATTCCTAACCTTTTGCCTTTACTAATAAAACACTAGTTTTTTATCCTTGTGCCTTTGAAAACAGCTCCAAATTTATCAACAAGGAGCTATGTCTGAGTGATAGATGTGATTATCACATGAGGTAATTAGACATTCATTGAAAAATACAGGGAATTGAAAGAAAAGATTGAAGAGCTCATCAATAATGGCACTTTGATTATAGAGCTTATGGAGCAATGCAAATCTATTATACAATAGTTTTTCTTTTAGATAAGAAGTATCAAATAATTTGTGAGAAGTTTATAGAATTTTGAGATTTTTGTCTTAGTTTTGCTTTGACATATGTATAAGTTTTTGCCTAAGTTTTGCTTTCAATGTTGTTTGCTTATGAATTCTTGCATTATATGTGAATATAATCTTAAAGGAATTGGTGATTATTGTCAAGAATGAACGTATCAAATTTAACCAATTTATATTTCAATTCAATTGAGAATTACACTATTTTATTCCAAACACATCACTACTCAGGTTTTCCTTCCAAATGTTGATAAAGCCATATTTTTATCTATCATCTTAACCTTCATTTCCACCCATTACCCTTTATTCACATCTTGGGGCATATTTACCAAAATGTCAAATTATTTGATGCCCCTAATATCTTTTATCATAATGTATAGATCCATGGACCAACGATAGACATAGACTAGAGGAGTTGTTATCAATATTTTTTTTAAAGGTGTGATTGGTGACCTGACAGAATTTGTTTCATTTAAAAATGAGTCCTAAGATTAATATAAGTATATTTAAATAGTAGATTCTAGTTCACAAAACCAAATTTTAGGTCCAAGGGTACGATTATGCATGAGAAAAGTTATAACACCCTTACAGCACCTATCTAAAAGATTGTATCAGTCTATTTCTAATTATCCAAGCCTTAAAACATATTTAAAATTTACCAAGTAGTTTAATATTAAAAATTTTCCTTAAATTAATCTAATATGTTGGTAATAATTTAAGAATATTTTCTCACCTCAAGAGTATTCAAAAAGATTATTTGTCATGCTTTGAAGAGGCTCCATCGTCAGATTCACGTAATTTTGCTTCAAAAAAATAAATACCTATGAACCAGATTTATAGTCAGAAATATTTTCTAATCTATTGGTAAGACTTTTTGGTGAAAATTATCCTCTATTCTGTTGGTAAGATTTTATACAAAATAAAATAAAAAATATTATTTTATTATTTTAAAAACTTGATTTTTTAAAAATTATAAAACTCTCCAATATGTTGGTAAAACCTTATTTTGGAAAAAAACATTGACCCTCTAATATATTGGTAAGGCTTTTTATTTTTATTTTTTTTTAAAATAAAAAAAAGTTATAAAGTTTTCATTATGTTAGTAAAATCATATTTTTTTTAAAAATAATTGCTTTCCAATTTGTTGGTAAGGCTTTAAATATATTTTTATAAAAATATATTTAAAGAATAATAGATAATCGATTGAATAAATAAATAAATAAATAAAAGAGTTAAATAAATTAAAATAAAATAAAATACCTAAAGTCAGCTTGGCTAAGCAACTTACTGGAATAAATCCTTATAATTTCGTTAAACAACTTTAAAAACTTTAAATAAGAAATGTTAAAAGACATCCATTCACCCAGGTTTAGAAAAATTTTAGCTTGAAATCCAAATATTCAGAATTTGAAAATTCAAAGGTCCATAAACAACAAAGATTCGTAAGGTTTTATAATAAAAATTGAAAATTTCCAATACTATAAGGTTCACAAAAAATTCGTAATGATTTGAAAATTCACTAAAAGTCAAGATTCGTAAAGGTTTACAAGAATTCCAAGTTTCGTAAAGATTCCAAGAGTTTGTAAATGATTCAAGATTCTTAAAGGTTCTAGATTCATAAAGATTTTCAGTTTCGTAAAGGTTCTAGATTTGTAAAGATTCTAAGTTTCGCAGGGGTTCTAGATTACCAAGTGTTTCAGATTCACAAGATTTTTCAGATTTTCAGAGGTTCCAGATTCGCAAAGGTTTTAGATTCACAAAGGTTTCAACTTTCACAAAGGTTTCAAATTCTCAAAGATTCCAAGTTTCGTAGAGGTTTAGGTTCTCAAGAATTTAAGGTTCGCAAGAATTTAAGGTTTGCAAGAGTTTAAGGTTCACAAAAATTTAAGGTTCATAAGAATTTAAGATTCGCAAGAATCTAAGGTTCGCAAGAATTTTTAGATTTGCAGGAAATTCAATTTCATTGTTGTAAAGTTTCACAAATTGTAATTGTTTTCAAGAGGTTTTTTTTTTTTTTAGTGATTCACATCTAAAATTTAAAGTTTTATAAAAAATTATGGATTCACATAAAAGATTTTAAAGCTCACCCTCGGAATTCTAATACTTTCATTCAAAAATTTTATAAATTCACAACCAAAAGTTAAAAATTTTCATTTGAAAAATTTAAAAATTCACATAAAAAATTTCAAAGATTTACATTCGACAAATTAGAGATTCACATCCAAAGTTTTAAAAGTTAACATTCAAAGAATTTTAGAAATTCCCATCCAAAATTTCAAATATTCACATTCAAAAATTTAAGAAATTCCCATCCAAAATTTCATAGATTCTCATTCGAAAAATTAATGATTCACATCCAAAGTTTAGAAGGTTCTTTTCCAAAAACTTTATGGCTTCACCCCCAAAGATTCTCATTTGAAAAATTTTAGGATTCACATTCAAAGTTTCAAAGATTCTCATTCAAAAAAAAAATTTGGGTTTCACATCCAAAGTTTAAAAGATTCATATTTGAAAAATTTTAATATTTCATAACCAAAATTTCAAAGATTCTCATATGAAAAATTTTTAGGTTTTATATCCAAAATTTCAAAATTTCACATTCAAAAAAATTTTGATATTTCATAACCAAAATTTCAAAAATTCTCATCCAAAAAATTTTTGGGTTTCACATCCAAAATTTCAGAAATTCCCATTTGAAAAGTTTTTTTAAGCAAAGCTTTATAACTTTAAAAGTTTGGAAAGTTTTCCTTATCCAAAAATCTCAACATGAAAGATCTTCCTTATTCGAGGATTCAAAATTCAAAAATTTTTTCCAATCAAAGTTAAATTTTTTAATGCAATAACTGTCAATGCAAATATCTTCTATATGTTGCAAATATAACAATTCAAATTCTCACTTAATGATGCAAATACATATCATACACAATAATGCAAATGTCATACTATAATTCAAATGTTCTCTACATGATGCAAATGCATGCCCCAATCATGATGCAAATGCAATTATTAAGAATTTAAATACGATGCAAACACAATATATATAATGCGAATGTCACTAAATCAATGTCATGAAATTATAATTGTGGTGACAAGATTCTCAAGACTCTATCATTCCTTTTTAGCTTCTCAATATTAACAATCTCAAAACAAATTTTATCAATTGATCCATGTCATTTTCCTTATCTGGTCACAACTCACAGGTTATATTGACCAATCCATCATTGTATTCATCACTGAGTCATCTCATTTGCCTTTTCAAATCATCTTCTTAGACTTTTTTCATTTTTCATCTTAGATTTTTTTTTCAAAACAATGAAAAAATCTTGTACGAACATTGACATTCATTTATTTATCATCATTCCAATTTATGACAAACATGATACATTTCTTCAATTTATTCAGAGGATATACATTTGGTAAAAAACAAGAAAAATGGGTTTTCATTGTAAAAAATAAGTGTGGTCAAGAATAAATCAAAGATAAATGAAAACAAAATGCTATAACTATTGAAATGGGATATCTACATCTAGAATAATGATTGTTTAGACAATCTTAAATTCTAACTTAGAATTTTTTAAAAACAAATTTCATTAATATCATCGATCTTTGAGCCAATCATCAACCATATTACTGGGATTCTTACATGAAGCTATTTTCTAAGTCTTTATTTTTTTAGTTAAACCACTTTTTTGGGTTTTTAGTTTAAATCTTCCCTTTTTTCCTTTTTTTTTCTATTTTTTTTTACATTTTAAAATTTTTTTTTGAACATCTTATCTTCATCTTTTTTATTTCTTTTCCTTATGATTTATCAATGACACCAAAATCCCAAACAATCCAATGACAAACTTGCCTTAGCTTAATTCATAATTTTTCAATTCAAGCATTCACATTCAATCAAAATGGACTTTTAAATGACATAATATAGGCTAAGGTGAAAGGTTATAAAAGAAATGGATAAAATAAACCCAAACTATATTTGAAGGGTAATCAAAACCAATAGTCATTTCTTTTCATGTAGGGTACCTTGATATTTTACTCCATCAATTTCTTTTTCTTTATTTTTTCTTGTCATCATTTTTCAAGAAAAATTTAAGCACAAAAGGGCTTTGACCTTAAAATCACTAAAGATAAACAAGCTTCTCAAACTTTGTCCCTAGTGTGAGAGTGATCTTTAGTTAGGGTTCATTAAAAAAAATTTCACCAGACTTAAATGAGGTAACAAAAGATAATTTTACTCTTTTTGTGAAAGGTAGAAGAAAAATGGCCATTTATCATTTCAAACATGAATACTTTCAATGAAAAATATTTATTGACTAAGAATAGATTTGTGAATGTACAATTGTAAAGATCATGTATTTCATCACTTTCATTTTTCAATAAGCAAAATTTTTCACTAGATTTATCTTTTTTTATTCAATTGTCCACATGAATCAATAATCTCAATTCATCAATCATATCATTATGAATGATATTTTCAAAATCGAATCCTGAATTATTGTTATGACTGTCTAAACATTTATTATTTGGAATGGCAGAATAGTTATAGTGAAAAGATGTGAGAAGGTAAAAGTATATAATGGAGATTCTATCGAAAGAGGAAATGTCATGAAAATGCATCAAATCTACAACTTTTATTAAAATGATAAAAAATAAAATGAAATTTCAATACATAAAAGAAATCATTATTTTGAAGTAATCCTAAAATGATAAGCTGTTCTAATAAGCTTTTTGTAAAATTTTACCCTAGGGTGATCAGGCAAAAAGTCTTTGTGGACATTCAACTCTCTTAATTCGTTAAAGCTCATCAAAACTGTTCAAATCAAACTTTGCACCTTGTGTTTAAATGTAGGGTAAGTTTCTATAGAGTGACCTACATTCTCATTATGGTAATCACATGTGATATTAACATTGTACCATTTGGGATAGGGTGATTTCAATGGTTATAAAAAAACTAGAGACACTAGGTTATTCTTGACCAATTTGGAGAATAGCTCAGTATAGGTTATAGAGATATGATTAATACGACTCTCTCTTGGTTGCCCCTGAATCTTCTCAAATCATTAACTTGATTGTTAGGCCTTAAAATTGATGTACTAACAAGATTAGGCCCATATGCAGATGCTTAAAAGGCTAGTTGATAAGGACTTAGGTAAATGTTATTCATGGTTAGAAAATGAGGCTAGTAATGAACTTGTACAATATTATTGGTTATAGGGTAGTAAGCAAAATGAACAAATGGTGGATATAAAATATAACCTCTGAACTATTGCCTTTCAAAACTTATGGCTTGGGCTTCAGCTTATTGCTTCTTAGGCATATCACCTTTCTTAGTACTGCTACCTTTTTTTTTTTTTCTCAAGTTTGCTACTTTTAATGGCATTTTCAATAATCTCCCTTGAGATTACCATATTAGCAAAGTTTTTTGTTGCATTCTCTATCATCTTTTTATAATAAAGTGCTTTTAAAGTGCTAATGAACAGTACTATAATTTTTTTCTTAGTTAGAAAAAGTTAAACTTGAGTAGCCATATCCCTCAATCATTGGGTATTTTTTTAAAAGACTTCATTACCTTATTTTTTATGCTTTGTAAAGAAAGGCAATCATGGGCCAAGTCTATAATATAACAATATTAGTTGATGAAATAATGGGTCAAATTCTTTTAGGATTGGATGCGAGTCCTATCTAACTAGACATACCACATAGCAACAGAACTAGTTACACTATCTTAAAATATATGTTTTAGTAACTTCTCATTATTGGCGTAAGCTATCATCTTACGATAGTATATTGTAACATACGTGATAGAACATTTTATACTGTCATATTTTTTAAATTTTGGTACATTAAACTTTAGAGGTATCATTACATCTGGCATCAGAAAAAACCCAACAGCATCCATAGAACAGTAAATGTCAATGCTTTCCATAACTTGTAGTCTCTCCTCAAGCATATTCATCATGTGATCAGTTTTAGAGTCTTTCAAACTTTTAATCACCTTTAATTTTAACTTTTTATTTTCATTGAGGTCATATAAGTTAAGGATTAAGATTGGCTCTACTACCTTTTCAATGAAGATAGGATTAACAAAACTTTGAAATTGTACCTAAATTGGTGTAGATGACGTTCCTGTATAAGTATACCTTATAGGGAATGTGAATTATTGTGATGAAGTACCTTTAGTGGACTGGGCTAGAGGTAGGCCATAACTAGGAGGATACAGAGGATAAATAATATCTTACAATGGATGATCATTAG
The DNA here is from genome assembly GCF_047325235.1 of Durio zibethinus. Lineage (NCBI taxonomy): Eukaryota > Viridiplantae > Streptophyta > Magnoliopsida > Malvales > Malvaceae > Durio > Durio zibethinus. Next base: position 32,505,256 of record NC_143163.1, on the reverse strand, counting down.
GTCTAATATCTTCTTCTACAGTCTTTCTTTTATTCAACTTGCCTAATATTTTAAGGATTTTGTTCAACTCTCTTTTGATTTTTTCTTGAGCCTTCTTTAACTTCTCGATGTAGCTTACATTTTCTTGTCCCATTTGTCTGACTCGAGCTCAGGTGATATATTGGTGGTAAGTTGGTCGAGCCATCTTTAAACCTAGGTTTACCATAATTAGGGTGCATATTTAGACTGATGTTTATGGAACCATCCAATTATGCTTGAGATTGAATGTAGAAAAGCATGAATACGATGAGAAAGATTTAATGATGTAAATGCATGCATATACAATAAAAAGATATGATTAGTAAACACGATATACATACAAAGAATAATATATACAAAAAATAACATAAAGGGTTATTATGCAAATATAAAAAAATATATAAATTTACAAGTAGAAATGTCTCATCATTTGTCCAATTTAGGATTTTCTAACACAAGAAAAGGCATGGCTTTAATTTAGGTTTGAACCTTTAGGGTTTATTTACATGCTAGGCTTAAAGGTTTGACAATCTAAGGGTTATCAAATTGTTCCTTACATAATTGTCCATTATAGACTAGTAAGGTACCCAAATCCTCACCCATTATAGGCTACAAACAGAAATGGTTCAATTTGAGTGGGAGTTTTTTGTTAGCCCATGTAAAAATATGAAATGTTACGAAGGTATAGGTCTTTGCTCTTTCCTAAGGGATATAACTTAGGTGTAGAGCTCACGTTATGTATGTGCAAATGAATGATAGATATATCAAATGAATAAATAAATAAAATACAAACAAGAAAGAAAAGAAAAAGAAAAAAATCTTAAATTTATTAGGTTAGGCTTAGATAACAAGAAATCATTTACTAGACTAACTTTCGATCTCCTTAGTGAAGTTGCCAAACTATCATAATGTATAGATTTGTAGACCTACCGCTAGACATAGACTAAAGGAGTCATCACTGATCTTTTTGTTAAGATGTGATTGATGACCTAACAGAATCTATTCCATTTAAAAATAAGTCTCAAGATTAACTTAGGTATCTTTAAACAGTAAATTCTAATTTACAAAACCAAAATTTAGGTCCAAAAGTATAGTTATGCATGAGGAAAGTTATAGCACCCTCACAACCCATCTAAAAAATGGTACCAATTTGATTTCAAGTTATCCAAGCCTTAAAACATATTTAAAATTTATCAAAAATTTAATATTAAAAATTTTTCTTAAATTATTCCAATATGTTGGTAATAATTTAAGAATATTTTTTCACCGTAATAGTATTCAATGAGACTATTTATCATGCTTTGAAAAGGCTTCATCATCATAGTTATTTAATTTTGCTTCTAAAAATAAATACATATAAATCGGGTTTATAGTAAAAAATATCTTCCAATCTATTAGTAAAACTTTCTGTTGAAAATTATCTTCCAATTTGTTGGTAGGATTTTATACAAAATAAAACAAGAAATGTTATTTTATTATTTAAAAAACTTGATTTTTTAAAGATTATAAAGCTCTCCAATATATTGTTAAAACCTTATTTTAGAAAAAACATTGGTCCTCCAACCTGTTGGTAAGTTTTTTTATTTTTATTTTTTTTGAAATAAAAAAGGTTATAAGGTTTTTCAATATATTGGCAAAACCCTATTTTAAAAAAAAATGATTGCTTTCCAATCTGTTGCTAAGGTTTTTATTTAAATATGTTTTATAAAAATATATTTAAAGAATAATAGATAATCAAATAAATAAATAAAATAGTTAAATAAAATAAAATAAAATAAAATACTTGAAGTTGGCTTGGCTAAGTGGCTTACTAGAATAAATCTACACAATTCCAGATTCTGTAAAGAATTCCAAAAAAAAAAACCCTACTACTAAAAGTCACATCTTTTTTTTGAATGATTTTCCTCTCCTTTTTTTCTCCAAAGTTTTCATATAAATTTTTTCTCCATCCCCGTTCTTTGTTTACCTTGAACAATTTATATGGATTTTTTAGTAAGAAATTTTAGGATTCCATTGATTGTCAAGGATTTTCAAAGATTTTTTAAGTCCCTTTAATTTAGGTAAAATCAATTTAATAGAAAACCTAGCTTTGATGCTCTGTGATCCTTTTTGATTTGATTTCCTATTTCATGTAGGTTAAGAAAAAATCTAAAAAATTTCTCTTTGTCTGATTCTTGTATAGGATTTTTGAAAAATTTTGTTTGATTTTCTTTTCTTTCCTTATTTATTTATTTAGTTTTCATTAAAGAATAAACAAACAAATAAAAATAAAATATTTGTTGGGGGTAAAGCCCACATCAAAGTAACATACATTGAGCTCAAAGCTCGACAATTTCAATAAAATCAAAACTGAAATTGGGATGCATGCCACAGACGAAATGGGGGTGTCTATATTCTTTTTATTTATGCAATAACGATTAGGCTTTCATTTGATATGACAAATTGAGATGATATTTGAGTTGCAAAATAAAAAAAAAAATTATAACATCATACATATGAGGCATTAAAAAGATTCAAAAAATAATGAAAAAATATTTTTCTTGTGAATTGATTTTCAATAGAGGTATCCATATTTAATATGATAAATGGTTATATTTCATATTTCGTTCACAAAAAAAAAAAAAATCCATTTGCTACTCCTTTTGAACTTATTAAATTTTTTTTAAGGAACCTTAACCAAAAATCACCCTTTACATTGGGGTGCAAGTATGGAAGAGATTTATTTGAAGAAACATTAGATCTAAAGTGAAAGACAAAGAGAGAATGCCTACAGTCAAAAGGCAAGTTTTGAATTTTGAACTCAATTTGTCAAAAGAAAAAGCATGTAAGAAAAAAATGAAAAAGAAATGAAAAATGAAAAAAAAAAAAAAGAGATGAAAAAGAATGGAAAGGAAAATTCCTTGAGAAAACAAATGATCCTTAGTTTGATGACCCTTAAACATATTTTTGGGCCTATTTATCATTTCTTTTAGAATCCTAAACCCTAGCCTACATTATATCATTTGAAAAGCTCATTTTGATCAAGTATGGATATCTAACTTGAAAAACTGTTCTTTGGGAAATCACGATTTTGGATGAATTTTGAGTTTTCAAATACATAATCGAATAATAAAAAAAAGTGAAAAAAAAGATTGAATAAAGCTTTAGGGTGAAAATTTAAAAAAGCAGTCTAGAGCAAGTTTGAAATTTGAAAACAACTCAAGCAATTTTATTAGAAGAAGCAATTTTGAATGAACTAATGGTCATTGGAGAACTTTGAGAAATCCAAGAAGATTAACCCCTGTCTGATAAAGCCTTTTTTTTCTCAAAAATTTTGAACCTATCACAGTTAGTCTTGACATTTGTTAAAATGTCATATTAAGAAATTAAGAGAATGCAAAAATGGATTGTGCTTTAAAAGATAACTTTTCATTTGTCAACCTAAATAAAAAAAAAAATACTAATTTGCTTTTTCTTATTCAATGGTAAAATCTCCTTTGATACTTATGGTCTTAATGTGATAAACCATTTCATCCTTTTAGAAGGACCAAGTTGCTATGTACTTTCATCATTTTATGCAGTAATGACCAATTTATAAGAGATTCAATAATATGTTTTAAAAAAAAAATCCATTTTTTTGATAATGGAATAGTTATATGGGATGATTTCTTTGGTTGTCATAAATTTAAATTGACATGAATTGGTGTGGATAAGAGATAGGTGATTTTTAGGTTATTATGATAAGAGTGATTTCTTCTACAAAGAGAATGTTTGAGGAAAAAGACTAGAAAGGATCTATAGATAAGAGAAATGGTTTGAAAAATGGAATGCTTTAAGTAAAAAAAAAGGGGTAGAGGACTGTTGTAGAAAACTAGCTTATTAGCCATTTTTAAGCTCTGCGACAGAAAATGAATAAGGGCTTGAGGGCCTATTTACCACAATTAGAGATTCATGACATTGATTTTTGTATTACATACATGACATTCATCTTATTCATTACATATTCAGTTTTTGCTTTGGATTTTATTTTGAAAGGCTGAAAATTTGAAAGTATGAAATTTGACCTTTAATTGAGGATAATTTTTTGAATATAAGATTTCAATTTTTGATTGAGGAAAAATTTTCATGATGGAAGTGTTGAGTTTTGGGTTTAGAAAATTTTCAAAATGAGATTGGTAAAAATGTTTAGTCTTGATTAGGAAGTGAAACTTTTTCTAAAATGAGATGGTTTTATTTCAAAAGAAATGATTTTTATAGTTACAAAACTTTTGTTAAGAAGAAGCTTTTTCAAAGATTAGAAATAATTTGTAAGACCTCTAGACATAATCTTTAAGATCTTCGGGCATACTTTATAAGACCTTTAGGCATAATTTGCATGATCTCTGGGCATAATCTCTAAGATCTTTGGGTATAATCTATAATACCTTTGGACATAATCTTAAGAATACTAAAGTTTGAATTTTGAGGTTAAATTTACAGTTTTATGGCATTCATTGCATTTAATTTGATATGGAAATTCTAAGAGTTTTCACAAAAATTTTGGACTTGACAATTCTTAATTGAAAACATGTTGAAAATGTTTGACATAATAAGATTAGCTAGCACATGGTGAGATTTAAGCTAACAAGGTTGGCATATGAAAAAAAAATGTTGACTTTTTTGTAAGATCTCCAAGGGCATGATCTCTAAGACTTCAAGGCATGATCTTTGACACATCCAGGTATCTTTTTTAGATTTGATTATTTAAAATTTCAAACCTTAATTGTGGAAAGAGTGTTTTATTTAAAGTTTCAATACCTTAGTTGTGGGGATTATTTATTTATTTTTTTTTATGTTCAAAAAGTTTCAAAAGCTTTTGTCAAGGAGGAGTTTTTGTAATTTTCTTTTTCAAATTTTTTAAATTTGAACAAAATAGGTGTCTATGTCTTTGTACAATTCTTGTTACATAGAAAATGTGCAAAGAAGAACAATTGTAGATACTCTATTTTATCCGAGATTTTGAAACTTTTTCAATGTTCGAATCCTGAAGTATTCTTTATCAATTAATTAAGACTTTGGGCTTGTCTAATTGGACTTGGTTATAAGTTTGGGTCTTAAACCCAAATAAGTGTTTTAATTTATTTATTTATCTAGTTTATTAGTTTTTTTTTCATTTTTGAAAAAAATAAAAAAATAAAAAATAAAAATATAGAAAAAAAGAAAGTTTGGGAAGATTGAATTTATTCGAGATTGGTTTTTTTAGGATTAAAAGGCTTTTGATTGGAATCAAAGTCTGAGCTTGAACTAAAATGAAATTGAAACTTTTTTCGATCTAGAGTTATGTTAAATTTAAAACAAGATCCCTATAAAGAAAAAAAACCAAAAAACCCAAAAAAAGAAGAAGTTTGGCAATGAAGATCCAAGGACAAAAGAATTTTAAGGGGGGACCACAATCAAGAATCAATCAAATAAAAACAGAAGATCAATTAGAAAAATTAAAAAAGAAAAAAAAAGAGTAAGAAAGATCGGTGGGTCAATCGTAAGAAAATTTTTTGTTTTTAGCAGTGTTGCTTTTTAGGAAGTTCATTGGTTTGATCTTGGGATCAATTGTGGTTTAAGGGGTTTAGATCCAAAGTAACAAAAGAGGAATCACATTATGAGTTTAGGAATTTTTTTTTGAAAATTTTGAAATTTTTTCTAGGTTTTTCTAGGAAAATTTGGAAATTTTCTAAGTTAGGTTGAATTTTTCAATAATTTTTTGGCTTGGTTTGAAGATTTTGTTAGCATTTTCTGGAATTTATTGTCTAGATTTAGGTTGGGTTGAATTTTTCAGCTGGCATTCAAAGAAATCCTAAAGAGAAGTAAGAGAAAAAGTGGTTAAAGAGAGAAAGCCAAACTAAAAAGTGAAACAAAAATTTTTTTGGCTTTTATATTCACACCTAATTGGCAATGTTTCAATCTTAAAAAATTTTGAAGACTTGTGCTTGATCTTATCGCAACCCGAACGTCTACCTAAGGTATGACCTGACCCGATTACATAATTTTCTTTTTTTATTTTCTTCATATTTTTTTTATTTTTTTCCTATTTTGATTATTTCGTTATTTTTTGTTGAATTATTTATTGTAATGTTTATATATTTGTTTAATTAATTTGTAAAATAAAATAATTAGAGGTAAATAAAAATTTATCTAAAGATGAATTCTAAGAAAGTTACAGGTGTGTAATTGTTTTTTATGAATTTCTAGGTGAGATAATTTTTTTAAATTCAAACAAAACGTTTGAGGATTTAGAAATTAGTTTCAATATAAGAATTTTTATTTATTTCTAACTTTAAAAAATAAAATTAAAAATAAATTAAGATGATTTAAATGCATGATTTGTGATTACATGTAGTGAATTTTGTATTGAATAAGTTGTATTGTGTATTTTATTTTGTATATTTAAATTAATTAAATTTCATAAAATATTTAATAAATCTTATGACAAAGTCTCTTCAAGAAAATAGGTATGTTACTTGAATACTCTTAAGGTGAGAAATAGTTTTAGGAGGTCAACCAAAGTGTTAGAGAAAACCTAAAAATATATCCAATATTTAAATATTAAAATTAATAAAAATAATAAATAATAAAAAGAATTAGGAATAAGAGACCATTTTAATAAAGGCTTAGACAAGATAATTTAAGATTAATTGGTATGAATTTATGGGTATTATAACATTCTTTACGTATAATTAAACTCTCGAACCTAATTCTGTTTGGAAAACTAGAACCGAATTTTGTTTGAAAAACCATAATATTCTTTTTAAGAATCTTTAGTCAAGTTTAGGATAATCTTAGAAAGAATAGATCCATTTAAGTGAGCAATTATACTTAGATAAAAAATATTGGTGATAACTCTATTTTTTTTTTATCTACTAGGTTAGTTCTAGTACATGTGTGTTATGACAATGCCCTTATAATTATAATTACGTAAATGCCCGGCTACCAACATTTATAAAATGACTATAATGCTCTTCACATTATAATATATTAAAATTATTATAAAACACTTTAACCAAATTTATGAAAATATCCCTCATATTATAATTGCTAAACTTACTATAATACCTTCTAACCATAATTATAAAAAAAATTATTTTTATTTGCTTCATATAATGTTTCTTCAACTATAATTACAAAAGTATTCCTCATATTATAATTGATTAAAATTATTATAATACCCTTTAATCATAATTATAAAAATATATTTTTGATTACTTCATAATTACGAATTAAATTTTAATATATTTATAAAATGTATGAAATAAATCTCCTTATAAATAATTATAATTCTATTTTAATCACTTAACAATTTAATTATACGCATTCAAATTGATTTTAATACTATTTTTTTATAATTAACTAAAATTATTATAACGACTCTTTTAATATAATTATTAAAATACTCTCTAATTGATCAAAATTACGATAACATTTTACAATCCGAATGTAGTCAGATAGTTTTTCTAATATTCAAAGAATAGTAGTTGGAGTTTGAACTTTCCAACAAAAGAGGCTGCCCTTTTCATTTGGCAGTATTAGAAAGAATCTAGACATATTTTAGACACCTAATACGGTCAGATAAAACGAAGTTCAAGTGTCACGGATGAAAAAAAAAACAGACGAGGATGACCTTGGACTTGCAACATGTTTTTTGAGTTGAAAATGTGAACATCATGACACAAGCATGTCCCAAGCTACTAATTAAAGCAATTCAAACTTTGAAACCATTACTGAAATTTGTGAAAAATAGGTTTATTTAAACACGTGTCAATTTCCCCTTTGACCTTTCCATCAACATGCACCTTATACTAATATACGCAAAGGTCATTGACGGCATTAAGAAAATAAAGGTGGGGCACAAAGATGCTCAGCACATTTCTAAGCTCTTTATTGCTGACAAACGCCATTTGCCTGAGATATCATATTCATTCTCAGCAAACAATTATAGATGGTTTGGTAATATGAACTAACATTACTTTGTGAGGTTTCTAGTACAATGGCAGTGGAAATCAAACGAACATGTCCCACTGGAAAAAAAAAAGGGGGTAAAACAACCAGAGATTGGATTCAAGAACCAACAACCTATGCAGCTGCAGTGATGTACTGGATTGCCTCCTGGCATATACCGGTCATTGTAGCTTCAGGACCATAAACCTATGAGAGAACCACCGAAACAAAAATACAAATATCAGAATTTTTTTTTTTATTCTGGAGAATAATTTTATGAGTAATCATCATTTACATCTCCAGGTTTATAAGTAGTTCTGTACAATATGTATACCTCAATCGGGATGCCAATTTCCTCTCCAAGTGCCCGCATTTTTGCAAGGCCCTTCTGGTAATTTGGACCTCCTCTCCTCACATATACGTGCATCTGTGCAGCTTTGAGCTTTGACTCCTGTATAAATTTGCATATCCAGTTATTCTTATATCTAAATAAATAAAGGATGACAAGAAAAGCAAACACCACTACAGTTTAGCTCACCTTCTCCTTCAAGGCTCGAATTATGCCGTTAAATGTAGCACCCACATCAGTAAAGTTGGCTATTCCTCCACCAATTACAAGGGCTCTTTTGCGACCATCAGGGTCGGCAGTTGCACACTGTAGAAGAATAATGAAATTATTTGTACAGCCAAAATGAAATAAACTAGTTTGAGGATGTGTGCTAGTGAGCACTGAAAATGAATTGTAAGAGAGCTGAAAGGTTAGTTTACAGCATTTTTGCATCTGGAATTACTCAACAAATGTTTCATAGCATCTTCAACAAAAGTTAGAGACAGCAATAGCTGGTCAAGTACAAGACCCACAGTTTCTACTCTAGCAAAATTATAAGGACCAGAATTCTTACATCAATTACTACTCTGGCATACTGCAACACTTCCTCTTCATTGGGTGCTCCACTGTATTCTGCATAATTTCCAAGCTCAGAAGCAAAGCCAAGATCTCCAACCTGGTTGGGCAACAAATTATATGAGTAAATTAAAAGCATGTCCAATAATTCAAAGTCACCAGGTTTTAGTCCTATCCCGAAAACCCTAAATGTAGAAAGAAGAGAATCAACCGTATCAGCATAAATGACACTTGCACCTCCTCCAGCAACCATTGTCCAAATGCGTCCCTTAGGGTTCAACACTGTAAATTTCAAAGATGCACTTGTCTGCAAGATTTTTTACTTTTAAAGTTAATACTATACTTGTGGATGAAGCTACTAAATGAACTGCAACATAGATTACACCACCTTAATCAGAGAAGAGTTCTTATATTGTAAATTGGATAGTAAAATAATCATTAAGACTGAACCGTAGATGGTAAAACAATCATTAAGACTGAACCAAACATTCAGGTTTACTTTGAGATAATATATATGACGAGGTGACTAGTAAAAACATTGTCATATCTGCCATATCAGAAACTGCTCAAGTTTCTCCTGCAACTGGGTAATTAGCAAGTAATAGATTTTGAATAGAAGGCCAACCATCTATTAAATTTAGTATACCTTCTCATCTAGCCCATGAATATAGCTTTCAGTTGCACTCATTACTCTTCCAAATGGCATTGGAAATTCAATACGACCCCACCTACAGAAAAATGAAATTGCAATCAGATGGTGTTTATCCCTACCCCATATTACATTGAAACGATAAATAAAGAAAACTATTGATAAAAGGGGATATACTTCTTGAAGTTCTTGAAAGAAGCAGTGTCATCCAGCTCGCCTCTCATATCCAAAGGATACGGCTTTCCATCAACCAGTGTGAAAGGGTTCATCTCAAGGAAAGTGAAGTCAAGATCTGACATTTTTAAACTTGAAAAAGTTAATGATAAGTTCCAAATGTTAGTATGAATAGTTTTAGATTCAAGATAGATATATGACATACCTTGAAATAGAGTAAAAATCAATTTGATGAACTCCTCAATTTCTCCTTTGATCTATAATTAGAAGGTGTATAATTTGTCAAAGATTCAGAGTGGATCTTATTGTATGCATATATATTAATTGCTGATGTATTTAGCAAATCCATCTCATAAGGTTGTCCGATCAAAGAGGAATGTATGTGCTTATGTTATGAAAAGGAAACTCTGACACTGGAAACTAATGACCTAAAAATACTAGGGAAACTACAATCAAGAAGCAGAAACAGCTCATAAAATAATTAATTATTAGGAAAAATTACCTCCAAGGGAAGGGTTGCAACAAGCGGAGCACAAGTTTCTGATGAGAAAGATGAACCGGTTGGGACAAATATGGTCTTGACCTTTTATTAAGGACAACTCCATCTTAGTTAAGGAACTACAAGGTAAAAAAAATACAAGAAATTAAGATGAACTGATGAAGAGTTTTAGTTTATCTTACAGTACCTTATCCCAGTTCTCTTCAATTTCAATTCCACCACACTCTGAAAAGCTAATGCTGCAGCCAAGTCGCTCAGAGACGATGTTAAGGTAAAACTCGTCATTGTGAGGGATGAAAGGTTCGATGATGAATGTTGTAACAGGTCCTTTACATCCACTCATTTCCACCTGTATGTCATAGATATAAACATTTAGTTGAACCCTCGACCTTAATAATAATGTCAAATTAAAGGCACTAGACAACAAATAGAAAGTGAACCTCTTTGCCAAGACGCTCTTTCACAAAAGCAATAACTTGAGCGAAGTCCAGATTTAAACCAACCAAACCACTTTTCCCTCTCTTTCCAAACAACATATCAGGTTTAACTACCAGTTTCTGCGACGAAAGCCATGGCTCCTTCTCTACTAGCTCATTGAAATCAGTTGACTCCGTCACCTAAACTCAGTAACACAACCAAACAAATCACTGGAAATTCAATACATACAGTAATCATTAATCAATGAATCAAGGAAGATCAACATCTTCCAAATTACATTCAAAATTTCCTGATCTGGAAAGACCTTTTTCTCTTTCATAAAACAAAGACTAATTGAAGCAACTGAACCTTCTAACTTTACTCTAATCCGGAAAATTCAGACCGGAATCAGTTGAACTTACTCAGCAAACAAATACAGATAAAATCAGACAAAAAAAAAAGGGAAATATTGAATGAAAAACGAGATCTAGAAGGAGAAATTGAACTGACTTGTGCAGATTTGATTGGTAAATCTTTGCCGGAAAGCCTCTTGAAATGCTCCTTCAACAATCTTTTGGAATCGTACTCTCTGATCTTCTTGCGTGCCATTTCTTTTTTTTTTTCTTTTCTCTAAAAAAAAACTCCAACCAAATCAAAGCTGAAGCCTTATTCAATTCAGATCTAAACAAAAATCTAATGAAAATGTGGAGAAAAACGGAAAGAGTACCGTTGAAAGAGAAGCCAAGTGGCGGGTTGTCCAAACGCGAGGCAGGCAGAGGTAGTTAGAGCTACTGCTTTAAAACTTCAAAATGTGTTGTATCCGGTTTTGTTTGGTGTATTTATAGGTGTGAATTTGGTTTTTCTATTTTTCTATTTTAGTTTTTTAACATAAAAATAAATGTATTTAAATTTGAGAAATACAAAAAATATTGAAAAAATATTAACTAAATTTCCACATAAATCTTTATCTTAATTGGATAACTAAACATTATAGTAAAAAAATTATAGATAATACTCTCCCTTCAAGGAGATATATTAAGTGATGTTCCTTATTTCAACGTTTTAAAATTTTTCCTTAAAATTGATTAAATAAACAATATTTGAAATTTAAAACCTCAAAATTGATAGACTTTAATGAAAAAAAATAGTAATAAGTAAAAATTAATTAAAATAGAATTTATGTACAAAATATAATCAAAATATAAAAATCTTGTTAAATTTTTTAATAAAAATACTATTTAAATAAAATAACAAAATATATTCACATGTATTTTGTTCGTGGAATTTTTTATTGATACATGTCATCTTTAGATAAGAGGTAGTGTTTCTTTTTTCTTTTTTTTAATGTTTTTGTTTTTAGTATTACAAAATTCACTTGCATGATGTGCATGTTTACACTATTATTAATTAATAATTTTAATTTTAATTTTATATTACATAAATCTAACTATTTATTAATTTATGTATTCATAAACCCATAATATTCATAAACATAATTAATTATGAATAAATGTATTTTGTGCTCCATTTAAATTTTGAATCTACATTCATATCTACTATTAAGTGTAATAAATAATTATGAATTAAATTCAAAATAAATGAATACAATTATTCATGAATTGAATTATTCATAAATTGATGATATCAATTAATTCAATTAACTACAAATGAATATATTTATTATTATTCATGAATTGAATTATTCATAAATTGATGATATCAATTAATTCAATTAACTACAAATGAATATATTTATTATTTAATATGATTTAAATTTAATATCTATAGTTTTTTTTTTGTTTTATTACGTTGTAAAAGTATAAATTATTAATTTTAAATTATTATAAATTAATTAATTATTTTTAATTTATGCATCAATAGAATTCTAATTAAATAAATTTATTGATATTAAATATTATATTATAAATATTTGTTATTTTTCATATTAAAAAAATGTGATCCGAGCATACCTTAACTCGAAATGAAGTGAAGATAGTTTATTAGTTCTTTCTATTTTAGATAAGATTAATTAATCTATTAATTAATTGATTAGCGGGAAGTTATTGGAAACCGGAAATCAACGCATGCGGCTGCCTAACCTCTCCCGACCAAAGTTTCCACCTTCAATAAATAATAAAAAACAATAAATTAATAATAAAATGAATGTCATTGAAGATGATGACCGAAGGCTATTCCAGTCCAAAGTTTGGAACTTTAAATGGAGCGTTAGTTTCAAATACTGCACTTGCTTATATTATCAAAGTAATTAAATGTTGTTATTCTTATTCACATTATCCAATTAAAGAGTCTGAGTGATATGTATTTTACATTTTTATTGCTTCATAGTTTTTATTTTTTCCTTTTCACAAAATATATTACATCGTTTTTTATTGTTTGTTATTTATTTAGTAGTATGTTTTTATTTTTTAAAAAGAAGTATATAGAACATTATATTTGAGGATTATTTTATGCATTAATTTCTTTTATAACAAAATATCATAATTTAAGAATAAAAAGAAAAGATAATTTTTATCCTCAAATCGTTGTTTGTTTTATGCTCATGTACCTCTTGATATAAATATATATATATATATATATACATATATATTCATAAAAACTCCAAGTTGAGCGGCTGCCATTTTGACAATTGTATTAATATTAATATATGTTAAGCTTAATTTCCACTACAAACTTGTTTTACGCTAAAGATCAGCCCCTCTCTCTCTCTCCCCCCTTTAGTCGAACTATATATTGGTTGTTATGGAGGCAAAATGAAAAAAAAAAAGAAAGCTTATTCTTAAAGCCACCATTATATGTTTGTCCCCTCTTTCTTTAGTTAGAACTTGGAATCATGCATGTGAACTTTGGTTTGGCATTGAAGCTACCTTAGAACTGTTGGTCTCTTGTCACGATTTTGAACATTATATATATTTGATTGATAGTATTTCTTTTTCATGATCATTATATATATATATATATGTGTGTGTATATGTATATGTATAATAAAATTTATAAGTTACGTGGGATCAGCTCCCAGATAAAAGAGTTAATTAGGATATATGAATATTAATTATATAAGAATTTTCATTTATTAAAATTATCATGATTTTAATAAATGATGTATTATGTTTATGAAATATATATATTTATTATATTACTTTTGAATTGTGAGTTAGTTGATCGATTGTAATATAATGTTATGTAGTATAGATAAACTGTTCAAATAGAACAAATTGAGAGATAAGCTGCCTAATTGCCTATAGATTAAGGCAGAATGACTGATTTGAAGACAAAGATGTATGGCCAAAAATTAAGTCAGCAAATTAATTAATTGGAAGTAACGAAATAGTCAAACCTAATCAATGTAGTAGTATTTGATTTTATTTTATTAATCATGTATTGTATATATTGACTAGCTATCTAATAAACTTGTTCTATTTACTTGAACAAATAAATATTACTTTCAAAATTTATTATGAACTTGTTTAGACTTAATTATTTATGGCAAATGGCATTGGCAATATTTTTTATCCTATGCATTAACTTATTCAAGTGTCTCACGGATTTTAGTTTGCTATTCATTGGTCGTTTTTACATTAAATTTATAATTTAGATTGTTGATATGTCCATTTACTTAAGTCAACGACGTCAACATTTTAGGTTGCCTAATCGGCTCACGTCCAACTATCACATCACTTCCTTTCAAGAACTAACTCGTCTCTTGTTAAAAAATGGCTCACCTAACATCTTCATTGTGTCTCGTCAAGACATCGTTTCAGAATTGAACACTTGGCCTTCAACTTGTTTAGGATCATTAAATGTAGTCTATGTTTAATTGAGATCATTAAATGCAATTCGTAGTCACTCATGTGAACTCTCATCGAGCTCCACATAAACTTACCATCAACTGTTAACTATTTCAATTAAGTTATTGCCCTTCATCTCATATATAAAATAAGTGGTTTATGTACATAAAACTTAAGACTTAAGCATTTTCTCTTCATTATAGCTTCCTCCACACATCCTACCTTCTTCCTATCTTAACCTTAAATACCTTATCGACTTAAGCATCGAAGCACATCCTAAAAAACTAACTCCAATGCCCTTTGACCATATTTTTTGGTTGTAGGTTCAAGCTACCTCACCTTCAACCTTTCACTAGTTCCCTCCAACTAAGACATCAAAAAATACCATCAACAATTTATGTTGTTTGTGAGAAATAACAACCATGTCTTACCATCCTTCATCTTCTTAAACATCAACACTTACCATAAATATAACTAGCCAACCTATAGTCATCTCTGATGCAGCACCCATGCTACCAACCTCCCTACAAATTCCATTACCAGACCTTTACTTATGGAATCCTAGGTATGACCCAATCTCTCCATTCCTAGTAACCCACTATCATTAAATGCATGGATTGCACAACCTCTAAGATACTATCAAAACTTGATGGGAGTTTTATCTCTAAATATGACATTGATCCCACTATTGGTCCACACCACCGTTATAGAACCTTCAAACCTAGCATCCCAATCACCTCCTATACAAGTCCAATATTCATAACCCATTAATTTCACTCATTGGCAAAACATTCTCTTTGTAATATCTACCATGCATGTTTCACTTCTTACTTCTCAAATCCCAATATACCAACCAAACATGCAAAAACCTTCCCTAGACTTTCACCAAGCATTAATGACCCAAATCCAACTTTTAAATGCCTAAGTAGCCATCTAACAAAGGTTACTTCAATAGTGTCAACAAGCTACCCAACAATTTCGTAAAAAAGACCACATCCAAGAGAAAGTTCTGCTTACTCTTTTTAAAAACCACTACAAAACCTTACCCACCTTGAAAAAAACTACCCACAACCTATCCAAGACAGTATTTACCCTAACGATACCATTACATAAAACAAAACCCCACCAACCCTTACCCAAATAGTAAACTAGTTGTGCAAGTGGTTGCCTTACATAAAAAGTTTGCTGACCTTTAAAAGGAAAATAACAAAGACCTCTAACAACTAGAAGATGACTATAACCTTCACACCCCTATCATCAGATAGGTCGATATCTCTATTTCCTTAAAACTTATTAAAGAATCCCATAATAGGGCCATTGATATATAAGACCACTTAGATCATTTTAGAAATTTCATGGATTTACACAGCACTTTAGATGTGGTAAAATGTAGAGTTTTTCCTATAACTTTACAAGAAATAACCTGTACGTGGTTTTACTCCATGGCCCTAGCAACTATCGATAGCTTTGACACATTAAATTAGATAGTTTTTGGACCATTTTCTAAGTAATAAGGTTATGGTATGCTTCTCTACAAGCTTGCTAGTCGTAAAATAAAAGCCTGATAAAACTTTATAGCAATACTTAAAGAGATTCAATGTAGCAACTTTAGAGATTAAGGACCTTAACACCGAGTGGGCCATTTAGGCTTTCACTTCTAGGGTCAAGCACGAGCACCTCATGTGTTCTTTGATAGAAAATAAGCTTGAGTAGTTGTACTAACTTTATGAAAAGGCCCAAAAGTTTGTTGAGATTGAGGAAATCATGGTTACAGACAAAGTTGAAAGGTGTGAACAATGTCTTGAATGTCCACAAGTGAAAATAAGCAAATAAAAACCCCTAAACAATGATTTTATGACAACTGCCAAGCTACAACCAGTCCAAAAGAAGAGATTGGCAGAGTAACACCAATCACACCTTTCAACTATAGCCTAACCACTCCAAACTTCCAACCAGATCCTCAATGCCATCATTTAGTGGTCTACCTAATAAACCAACCAAAGAAAAGTCCTGCCCCTAAAAGACTTGATAACCAACCTCTACAAAAAGTACAACTGTTGCTTGACTAGGAGGCATTCCATTGATGAGTGTATAGCCCTCTAAAAGGAGATTAAAAGTTTATAGGGCCTGATTAATAACCAACCTACTCGCTATGATGAGAACTAGAATAATCCCCTACCTTGCTTGTTACGAGATATGCCTACAAGTTAAAAGAGCAAAGGTTCATATTGTCAAAAAGATAAGACCCACCAAACGAAAAACAGCTAGTAAATGCCTTGTCCAATGAATAATCCATTTCATCATAGGGGTAATAAAGGACTAGGCTAACAGTAAATCAAGGCACAAATCCCACTTGTGCAATGTAATTACCATTGACATGGCACCCAAGAGGTAGAAAATTAAAGACTGATAGGTGTAATTCTCAAAAGATGATACAGACATCTTGATTGATAATAACAATGGTCTTATAGTACTCTTGGTGACCATTATCAATTACCAAGTAAAAAAAATTTTAATGGACAATAAGAGTATAGTAGATCTAATACAATACCAAGCATTCATGCAAATGAAATTGTCAAATGCTGATCTAAGCCCATCAAGGCCCTTTTTTATTTTGTAAACTAGCCCATCATCATGAAAAGATCCATCACTTTGCCATTCATTATGGGAGATTACAAGTATAAGCTCACAATATTGGCAGATTTCTTGAAGGTGCATTGGCCTTAAGCGTATAATGTTATTTTTGACAGGCCATTAATGAATAAAGCAAAGATGGTTACAACCATTTATTTCTTAAAAGTCAAATTTCTCACACCTACAAGGGTGAGATTTATGAAAATAAATCAAGTTACAGCTTGCTAATGCCATCTATTAAGCCCTAAGCTAAAATAAAAAAGACAAAAAATAGATATATCATGCCCACCAATAGAAGAACATAAAACACAATATAACCCCTACCCTCAGTACATCTTATCAATCCTTCCCTTGCCCAAACCCTTAGTATAGATAGCTTAGACATTTACGATGAAACTAAAGAGTCCAAGGCTCACCTTATTAAGCAAACAATACTAGTTTAATTGTACTTTCCAAATCTAAAGTTGATCACCCAAATAGGCTCTTTGTCAGACCCTAAAGTAAAAGGTACATTCAATCAATTTTTATAGCTTAACCCAACCTTCGAGCTAGTAAAACAAAAGAAAATATGCTTAGCCCCTAAACAGATATAGACAATTAAAGAAAAAATTGATAAATTGCTAATGGCTGGATACATTAGGGAGGTGAAATACCCAAGGTGGTTCGTTAATTTTTTCATAGTGAAAAAGACAAATGGGAAATGACAAATGTGTTTAGACTTTATAGACTTGAATAAGGCCTATCCCAAGGACAACTTCTCTTTACCTTCAGTTGATCGATTGGTTTACTCTTCTGTGGGTCATAAATATTTGAATTTTATGGATAATTTTCCAAATACAACTAGATCAAGTTAGCAAGGTCTGACTATGAGGTGACACTTTTTATAACTGAAGATTGTCTATTTTGCTAAATAGTTATAACCTTTGGACTTAAGAACACATGAGCTACTTACCAGAGGCTGGTTAATAAGATTTTTAAGGAGCAAATTGGGTGATCCTTAGAAGTATATATGGATAACATATTGGTTAAAAGCCTTTTCTTAAAACAGCATATACAAGACTTAGTAGAGGCTTTCTTTATCTTGTAACAGTACAACATAAATCATCGTAACAACAAAAGAGATACAAAGACTGGCATAACGAATGGTAACCATTAATTGGTTTGCATCCAAGTTAGTTGATAAGTGCTTACCCTTTTTTAAAGTTCTTCGAAGCACTACCAAGTTTAAGTGAGATAGATAATATCATAAGGCTTTTGAAGAGCTAAAGTAGTACCTTCACTCACCCTTTACTTGTCAGCCCTATTCTTGACAAACCACTATATGTCTATTTGGCAACATGAAATGAAACAATGGCCAAATGTTAGTCTGAGAGGCAGATAGAAATCAGATCCCAATATATTATGCTAATAGGGCATTACAAAATGGGAAAGTTAACTATAGATGGTTGGAAAAGATTATTTTTACACTAGTGATAGCTACTTGTCGACTAAGACAATATTTCTAGGTGTACGCCATTATTGTGCAAATAGACTAGCCACTTAAAGAGGTTTTACACAAGATAGACACTCCTGGTAGAATGATGAAATAGAGTGTTGAGCTCAGTGAATTTTATATTGAGTATAAGCCTAGGAAGGCTATAAAAGCTCAAGCTCTAACTGACTTTTTTATGGGGTTTTCTTTTACACCTGAAGTTGAAGCCCTGTTAAAATAAAATAAAAAACCCCAACTTCAACCTCAGCCACAGCAAGTTCCCACACCACCCCCAACTCATTCAATGTCCCTAATATCAAGCCTTTACCAGAGCAAACTTAGATGTTGTATGTTAATGATTTCTCAAAAAAAGATGGCTCTAGTGCAAGAATCTTATTGCTGAACACTTATGGACAAGAGTGACAATATGGCTTATCGTTTGGTTTATTTATCTCCAATAATGTAACTGAGTATGAGGCATTAGCTATAGGGTTGGAATTGGCAACTAGCCTAAATGTAAAAGATTTAATTATGCACATGAACTTATAGCTGGTTGCCCACTAGGTGAATGGTAAATGAATATAAAGTCCAAAATCCCTTAATCATCAAATACCATGCTATTATCTGCCCACTCAACTAAATCTTTATTGAGATAAAAAGGCATGGGACAATATTGTTGGGATGTGTAAAAAGCTCTATTACTTAGAAGTCCATTCGTCTTGTGTATAGAAAAAGAAAACACTTGGATAACCCCTGTCAAAGCTTACATCAAAGGGAAGCATTCTTCGGACCTTGCATAGTGTAAGAAAGTCTAAGAGAGAGTAGTTTAATTCATTTTATTGGGGATACATTATATAAGAAAGCTTTTTTAGCCTTTTTTTCTTGTCACCATCTAAGATGGAATATATCTTAAAAAAAATTCACGAAAGAGTGTATGGTCACCACATACAAGCAAACATTAGTGCAAAAGGCACTACGATAGGTTATTATTGGCCTACCATAAAGAAAGACATAGTTAAGCTGGTTAAGAAATGTGATAAATGTCAAAATTTTATCAAAGTCCCTTAATAGCCAGTAGAAGCATTTAACAAAATTTTAGCTTATGGTCATTTGCACTGTAGGGCATTGACATCTTGGGTTTATTCCTTGTGGCATCACTCAAAAGAAGTTCATGATTGTAACAAATGACTATTTCACCAAGTTAGTCGAGGCAGAACCTGTGGCTACCATCATTGTCAAAACAATGAAAGACTTTGTTTAAAAGTATATAGTTTGTAGGTTTGGTTTTCTTCACACCATTATGGCAGACAGTAGGAAACAGTTTCAGGTGAACAAATTAAAATGGTTCTACCAAAATTTTAACATAGCTCTTGTTCACAGCTCTATCCCTATTTCCAAACCAATGGCCAAGTCGAATACACGAATTAGAATATTTTAACTGTATTAAAGAAAAAGCTTTACAAGGTAAAAAAGAGCTAGGATGGAAGAAGCCATTGGTAAATTTTAGGTAATCAGCACCATGAACCACTCAACAATAGAAGAGATGACATTCAAATTAACCTATAGGACAGAAACAGTGATACTAGCTAAGATGGGCATCAATACATTTAGAACAACACACTTTGATTTTAATCAAAATAAAAAAGCTATGAGGGCCAACTTTGACTTATTACAAAAGACTAGAGATTTAGCTAAGGTCAAGATAACTGTCAAGGCCCACCATGTTACCAAATATTATAACTCTTATATCAAGCACAAGCATTTCCAAGTGAATGACTTGGTACATAAAAACTGTAAAGCCAACAAGCCAGCTTGGGAAAGGAAAAAGTTATCACCTAATTGGGAAAGACCATATGAAATCTTTGCTGTCATTGAGTTTAGAGTATACATACTAGAAGACATGGCAAGCAATCTTATACCAAAGATGTGCAATGCTATTCACATAAAAAAGTACTACAGTTGACAAATGCCCACCACCAAGCCTTTTAAATTTACAAAGTATTCTTTTTATATTTGTGCTTTTTTTTATATATATATTTGGGTTTCCTTAGTCCCCTTTCTTTTATAAAAATTATGTATAGAAAAACTCTAATAAAGAAAGATAGCATTCTATCGTCTTATTCCAATTAAGCTATACAACACAATGAGTCTTGTACGCTTCATTACTACATTAAGGCTCTCGCACTAACATACCCAACATGATAACTCTATAAAATAGAGTTATTTTTAGTACTTAATTTTATGAACTTGCTTAGTTCTTGGTAAAATAATTTAATTTCCTTTCCTAATTTGTTTAATTTGTGCATGTGTAGGAAAACTTTTGGAAAAATGGAAAAAGATTAATTTTGAGGTAATTTGACTAGATTTTGGAGTTAAAATGCATAAGATATAATGATATTGTATGGAAGAAGCAAAATAGAATTAAAATTTTATTTTGACCCAAGAGATCGAAATCAACAAGAACTCTTTAGAAAGTCATTTTTCATTTAAGGACTCTACTTCAAATTGAAGAAACATTTTATTATCTGTGAAGATTACAACCCTTAGGATTATTTATCTATAAATAGCTATATGTTGTTTAAGGAAATGACATATATGGTTAGGGTGACAAACCAAATTATCTCTAATGTTCTTGAGCTTTTTTGTTCTTGAAGAAGCATTCAAGAACTCTACTTAAAATCTTCAAGATAGTTATTTTTCACAGCTTCATGGCTCATCCTAGACTAATGGTCAAGTTGAATACATGAACCAAAAGATTTTAACCGTATTAAAGAAGAACATAGGTAGAAAAAACTCTTGGTATATTTTGAGTAATTTGAACCATGAACCATTCAGTAATAGGAAAAACACCACTCAAATTGACTTGTCGGATAAAAGCAGCGATACCAGTCGAGATGGGCATCAACTCACTTAGAACAATGCATTTTGATTCCAATCAAAATGAAAAAGCTATGAATGCCAACTTGAAATTATTGTAAGAGACTAGAAACCTAGCTGAGGTCAAAATGGTTGCCAGGCCCAACAAGTTGCCAAATATTATAACTCTCACATCAAGTACAAGCATTTCCAAGTAAGCC
The DNA here is from genome assembly GCF_047325235.1 of Durio zibethinus. Taxonomy (NCBI): domain Eukaryota; kingdom Viridiplantae; phylum Streptophyta; class Magnoliopsida; order Malvales; family Malvaceae; genus Durio; species Durio zibethinus. Next base: position 32,483,660 of record NC_143163.1, on the reverse strand, counting down.
ACCTAGTATTTAGAAATTGTAAAGCTAGTAAGCTATGTAGGGAAAAGAGGAAGTTATCACCTAATTGAGAGGGACCATACATAATCTTTTTTATCATCGGGTTTCAAGCATACAGACTAAAAGACACGGGATCAATCTCATACCACGGATATGCATGTTATTCATCTTAAGAAGTACTACATTTGCCAAATGCCCACCATCAAGCTTTTTAAATTTATGAAGTATTCTTTTTATAGTTGTGTTTCTTTTAAGATGTATATTAGGGTTTCCTTAGCCCCTTACCCTTATAAGAAATTATGTATAAGAAAATTTTAATAAAAAAGATAGTGTCTTACTACCTTATTCCAATTACATTATACAACCCAAAACGTCCTATGCACCTTTATTACTACGTTAAGGCTTCTACAGTAACATGCCCAACGTGATAATTATATAAAATAAAGTTATTTTTAGTACTTAATTTTATGAATTTTACTTAGTTCTAGGTAAAATAATTTCATTTCCTTCCCTAATTTGTTTAATTTGTGCATTTGTAGAAAAAATTTTGGAAAAAGTAGAAAAAGATGAATTTTGGTGCAATTCGGTTAGATTTAGAGTTAAAATGCATAAGATATCATGAAATTGCATGGGAGAAAATCTAAATAGAATTAAAATTATGTTCTGATTGAAAAAATTAAAATCAACACAACTCCAAGAAGTTATCTTTCATCGAAGAATTCTACTTCAAATTAAAAAAGCATTATACTCTCTATCAAGATTACAACCCTTAGGATTCTCTATCAATAGCTATATTTTGTTTAAAGAAAGTAAATATAACGATTAAGGTGATAGACCAACTTACCTTTAGTGTTTTTTAGCTTTCTTATTCTTGAAAAAGCATTCAAGAACTCTACTTAAAATCTTCAAGATAGCTATTGTTCATAGCTTTATGGTTTATCTCCAGTCCAATGGCCAAGTTGAATACATGAACCAGAAGATATTAATCACATTAAAGAAGAAGCTTGATGAGGGAAAGTGGGCTTTGGTGGAAAAATATCTTGGTATACTTTAGGCAATTAGAATGACAAACCACTAATCAAAGGAAAAATGCCATTCTAATTGACTTCTAGGATAGAGGTAGTGATACCTACCGAGATGGGAGTCATCACACTTAGAAGAACACACTTTGATTTCAATTAGAATGAAAAAGCTATGAAGGCCAATTTGGACTTATTTCAAGAGACCAGAGACCTAGATGAGGTCAAAATGGCTGCTAGGGCCCAATAGGTCACCAAATATTATAACTTTTATGTCAAGTACAAGCATTTCCAAGTAAGTGACTTGGTATTTAAAAATTGTAAAGCCACTAAGCCAGCTGGGAAAGAAAGAAGTTGTCACCCAATGAGGAGTGACCATACAAAATTTTTACTATAATTGGGTTTAGAGTATACAGACTAGAAAACATGGAGGGCAATTTTATACTAAGGATGTGCAATACTATTCACTTGAAAAAGTATTACATTTGACAAACACTTACCATAAGGTCTTTTAAATTTATGAAGTATTCTTTTTATATTTTGTTTCTTTTAATATGGAGGGCAATCTTATACCAAGGATGTGTAATACTATTCATTTAAAGAAGTACTACATTTGACAAACACCTACCACTAGGTCTTTTAAATTTATGAAGTATTCTTTTTATATTTTATTTTTTTTAATATGTATATTTGGGTTTCCTTAGCCCATTTTCTCTTATAAGAAATCATGTACAAAAAAATTGTAATGAAAAAAGATAGCATTTTATCGCTTTATTCCAATTACACTCTACAACCTAATGTGTCCTATGTGCCTTCATTACTACATTAAGGCTCCTATACTAACACATCCAACATGATAAGTCTATGAAATAAAGCTATTTTTAGTGCTTAATTTTATGAATTTTGCTTAGTTCTTAGTAAAATAATTTAATTTCCCTCATTAATTTGTTTAATTTGTGCATGTGCAAAAAAAATTTTGGAAAAAATGGAAAAAGATGAATTTTAGGACAATTTGGCTAGATTTTAAAGTTAAAATACATAGGATATCATGTGATTACATGAAAGAAACAAAATAGAATTAAATTTCTATTTTGACCCAAGAGTTCGATATCAATAAAAACTCTTCAGAAAGTTATCTTTATTCAAAAGCTCTAATTTAAATTGTAGAAGCATTTTGCTCTCTATCAAGATTACAACCCTTAGGATTCTCTATCTATAAATAATAATATTTTGTTTAAAGAAAAGACATATAATGGTTAGAGTGACATAAAAACTTATTTTTAATGTTTTTTCATTTTTTTGTTCTTGATAAAGCATTCAAGAACTCTACTTAAAATCTTTAGGTAACTATTGTTCATAGCTCCATGGCCCATCCCTAGACTAATGGTCAAGTTGAATACATGAACTAAAAACTCTTAACTACATTAAAAAAGAAGATGTGGGAAAAAAAGCTTGGTTGGAACAAACCCTTGGTATACTTTAGGCAATCGAAACAATGAACCACCCAAAAATATGAGAGATGCCATTCAAATTGACTTATGAGATAGAGGTAATGATACCAGTAGATATGGGCATCAACATGCTTTGAACAACATATTTTGATTCCAATCAAAATAAATAAGCTATGAAGGCCAACTTGCTTTTTTTTGCAAGAGACCAAAGACTTAGATAAGGTCAAGATGGCTGTCAGGGCCTAATAGGTCACCATATATTCTAAGTCTTGCATTAAGCACAAGTATTCCTAAGTGAGCAATCTGGTACTTAAAAACTGTAAAGCCAATAAGCCAACTAGGAAAAAAAGAAGTTGTTATCCAATTAGGATGGACTATACAAAATCTTTGCTATCATTGGGTTTCTAGCATACAAACTAAAAGAAAATGAAGGGCAATCTTATATTAAGGATGTGCAACACTGTTCACTTTAAGAAGTACTACATTTGACAAATGCCTACCACTAGATCTTTTAAATTTATGAAGTATTCTTTTTATATTTGTCTTTATTTTAAGATGCATATTTGGGTTTCTTTTGCCCTCTGCTATTGTAAAAAATCATGTATAGGAAAACTCTAATGAAGAAAGATAACATCATATTGCCTTATTCTAATTACGCTCTACAATCCAAGGCATCCTATGTGCCTTTACTATTACTTTAAGGTTCCCATGTTAACATGCCCAATGTGATAACTCTATAACATAGAGTTATTTTTATAGCTTTATTTTATGAATTTTGCTTAGTTCTTGGTAAAATAATTTAATTTTTTACCCTAATTTATTCAATTTGTGCATGTGTAGAAAATATTTTGAAAAAATGAAAAAAGATTAATTTTGAGGCAATTTGGCCAGATTTTGTAGTTAAAATGCTTATGGTATCATGAGATTGCATGGGATAAACAAACCAGAATTAAAATTTTGTTTTGACCTAAAAGATCGAAATCAACAAACTCTCGAAGAAGTTATCTTTCATTTAAGAACTTTACTTCAAATTGAAGAATCATTCTATTTTTATCAAGATTACAACCCTTAGGATTCTTTATCTATAAATAGCTATATTTTGTTTAGGGAAAGAACATATAATGGTTATAATGACAGACCAACTTATCTTTAGTGTTTTTTAGCTTTGTAGTTCTCCTAGTTTTTTTAAGTTTCCAATTTCTTTAAATTTTGCTTTAAACAATTTTGATTCTTACACTTTTACTTTCTTGTAATTTAATTTCAAGTTTGTTTTAATTCTTATTCAAGCTCTTTTAATTTATGTTCATGTAACTTAAGTTTCATTTGAATTTAAGTTTAATCTAAGTTGTTTTAGGATTGCAATTTAATGTTCTTTAATAGTTTCAGTTTAGATTAAATTTCTTGCATCATAGTTCTTTGATAGTTTCAGTTTTTAGTTCATTGTTTAGGTATAAATTTACTGCATTAATTCTTATTTTAGCTATTACATATCTTAGAATTAATTTAGGGTTGTTCAATTTCATTGTTTTGCATTATAGTTAATTCTTACTCACTATTTTAGCTACTGCATTAATTTTTATGCACTGTTTAACTTTTTTGCATATAATTTAGGTTTAATTTTATGTTTTAGCACTTTTAAAAATCATTTTGCACTTAAATTATAGCTACTGCATTAGTTTACTTAAACAATTATGCATTAGATTTAAGTTATCTAATTTTGATTTAGTTTGTTTATTTTGGTTTTGCATATTAGTTTAATAATTGCTTTAATTTTTAGTTTTCTAAATATAGTGAAAGTTGTTCAATTTTGGTACTTAATTATCTCTATTAAAGTTTTTGTGGGAACAAACTTTACTTATTCTATACACTTGCATATATTCAATCAAGTTTTTGGCACCGTTGCTAAGAATTGATGCAATGAAACTAATATTAATACTAAACTTATTGACTGTAGTTCATATTTTTATTTTATTTTGTTTTACTTCATTTGGTTCTTGGATACGTAGGTCTAAGAGTTTAGGGCTTATCCCTCTTGACCTTAAAATTGAAAGAGCTTTTAAGAGGCTAAGACGAGAAAAAAAACTAGCTCTTACTTTACAAAATATTATGGTTGAACCTCAAGAGCCTAGAATACTAAGGGACTATGTTGTCCCACAAATAGATGGTTTTCAACTCTCAATAAAAAGGCCTGTGATACATGCTAATAATTTTGAAATAAAGCCATCAATCAGACAAATGGTCCAAACTTTTGTATAGTTTGGAAAGTTGCCCAATGATGACTCCAATACTCATTTGTCTAATTTTCTTGAGATGTGCGATACTTTTAAACATAATGGTTTTATTGATGATGCCATTAGACTAAGATTATTTTATTTTTCTCTAAAGGATAAAGCTAAAAGCTAGTTAGTGTCTTTTTTTCTTTACTCTATTACTACATGGGATGATCTAGTAAAGAAGTTTCTTGCCACATTCTTCCCCTACGCTAAAACTGTAAATATGCATAATGATATCATAAATTTTATACAGTTTGAGTCTGAATCCTTGTATAAGGCTTGTGAGAAGTACGAGGAAATGTTAAGAAAATGCATGCAATATAGTTTATTTAAGTGGTTACAAATCCAAAATTTCTACAATGGTTTACTGAGGCAGATTACAACTAGCATTGATGCTGCTGCTAAAAGTGTTTTAATGAGTAAGTCTATTAATAAGGTTTATAAATTAATTAAAGATATGGCAAGCAATAACTACAGGTGGTCTAATGAAAAATGTTGGCATTTATGATATTTATGCCCTTTTCACCTTAACCTCCCAAATTACTGCCTTAGCCAAAGAGGTAAAAGCTATTAGAACCAACCCCATCCTTTCCCATGTCCAATCCATTCAAAGTTTTTTTTTTAACTTGTAATACTTGTAGGGGTAACCATTCTAGTGATAAGTTCCTATACATGTTGAAACAACTCAATATTTTGCTTTACCCAAGCAATAATATAATCCATATAGTAACATTTATAACTAAAGTTGGAAAACACCACTTAAACTTCTCATAAGGTAACCGAGGCCAAACTTCAAATTCAAATTTCAAACCTTTTTACCCCATAGTTTTCAACCACCACCGCCACAATACCAAACACCACATCCACAATACTAACCTCCTCTAGCACCATAAGAAAAGAAATAATTTTTTGAGGACATGTTCAAGCAAATCCTTCAAAATGAAATAACCACCATCCAAAATCAAGCAATCTCCATAAAGAACCTTAAGTTACAGGTGGGTCAATTAGCCAATGTTTTATATAACTTTTCTTAAGGCACCTTATCAAGTAACATAGAGACAAATCCAAGAAGGCAATGTTATTAATTCATCAAAGGATGAAGGGTTGAATAAGGTTGATTATGATTATGATGATATGATGAAAGAGCCCATTGTGGTGAAGATGTTTAGGTTTGTGAAGGTAATGAAATATGATCTTATTAAAGATGAAGGTTTAATGGATGAGGATGAAGTAATTGAAGAAGATCTTATTGAAAAAGATGATTCAACATTAATAGAGACTAAAGATAAGAAATTTAAAATTAAAAAAAAAAGAACCTATGGTAGGAGATGAAATGAAACTAGTGTTTGATCATGTGGTAGCGAATGAGGAAATTGAATGGAAAAGAAAATCATGGATGATGATGAGAAACATGAAGATGTGGGAAAAAATGCTAAAATTAAAGATTTAGATTTTATGAAAAAAATTGTTAATTTTAAATTTTAAGAAGAAAAGGTAAAGGAAAAGATAAAGCTAACTCTCAGAATGTCTATTCCAAATAAGTTATCATTTGATATCACTTAAGTAAAGAAGCTTGATATGGATGTTGTATTTCAAGAATTGGACAAAGTTACACTTACTTAGAAGAAATTAGTGCACCAAACTTAATGATCCAGGGAGTTTTTCTATTCCTTATTCTATTGGCTCTATTTTTTAAAAAAAAGTTTTATGTGATTTAGGATTTAGTATAAACCTAGTACCTTTTCTATTTTTATATAGCTTGGTATTGGATAATTGAAGCCTTTAAACACATACCTTCAACTAGCTGATAAATCTATGAAATATCCAAAAAAAAATGGTAAAAAATATTTTGGTAAATTAGATAAGTATACCTTCTCTATTTATTTTATGGTGCTTGATATAGCTATTGATAAGAAAGCTTCTATCATCCTAGGAATGCCATTTTTAGCAATTTCAAGATCATTAATAGATGTTTACAATGGGGAGCTAATCATGATATTTCAAGAAAGAAACATTGTGTTCAAAATTGATGATCCTATTGTTGTGAAAGTAAAAGTAGGTTGGAAACAAATCTTTAATGAAGATGCAAAGTTAGTGAAGAATGAGCTTATGATAGTAAAGCTAAGCCAACTTATAAAAGTCCAATAAAGAAAAAGAACAAAGTGAAAAATGCTATACCATGAAGAAAGGATAGGTTAACTAGTAAGAAATTACAAGTGCAATCTCTTTATATAATACCGGCCAATATGAGAAAAGTAAGTGTGTATAAGGAAATTGCATTTGTTGAGACATGCCCACCCAATTTATTAGAGCATCATCCAATGAAAGAGATCATGAAAAAAATGGTTAAGTGGATGGATGCTTTTACAAAAAAGGGTGTGGTGGATTTAAATGAAGGAATTTTATAGATAGTCAAGTTTAACTATAACTAGCACTTTTTTAGAAGCAATTCAAGTTTTAATTTTTAAGTTTTTTTCATACTTAGGACTAGATTTCTTTATTTCAATTTTTATTAGGAACAAATAACTCTTGTTTTGTTTGCTTCAGTTTTGTAGGAAAAAGAACTTATGGAAGCTAGGAGATAGAGAATTCCTGTAATTCATATTCAAATTTTAGTGAATTAGGAGAGTATCTCTCTTCTATTTAGCCTTTTATTATTCTTTTTTTGACGTTGAGGACAATGTGTCACTTAAGTTGGGGGAGAGAAAATTTGTACAAATTTTTTTCAAATTTTTTATTTTTAAGCTTAAATTGTTATGCTTTGAATCAGTATATTACTTTCTTTGTTTATTTTCTCACAATCCAATGATAGAAATTTGATTGACTTTGATTATAGCTTATTAGAAAAAAATAAATTTAGTGAAAGCATGAAATGGGTTTTTGAGTTTGTTTCTTTTTAATTGTGATATTTCTAAATTCTTAAGCACTTAGTTTTGATCATGAAAATACAAGCATATTTAGTTAAGGTTTACGTAGATATAGGATTGCAATGATCTTTAAAGTTATGTTTTGATTTTAAAATTTATTTAAGCATCTTTTAAGGCGAAATCATAGATTACACTTAACTCAATAGATGATTAAGGTCATCTTTAGACTATTTTAGCCTTTCAAGCTAACCTTATATGTTTATCCTTAGTTACCTTTTTTTAGCCTAATATGAATACCCTTTTTTTTTTTTAACCTATATGAAATAGTCATCTTTTAAATTATTATTTTTATCTTTCTACCTTACCCATATGCATATAGCTCAATCAATCAATTAAAATATGAGACCTATATTTCATTAGGATGGAAAGGTGGAGCTTGAAAAGAAAATAGTATGGAAATTTTGTTGTAAACAAAGAAAAGAAAAGATGAAAATAGTTTTTAAATAAAGAAAAACTGAATTCAAAAAGAGAAAAAAACAAGGGTGAAAATAAGAAAACATCAAGGTATACATGCAAATCATTAAGAAATTGTTATTTAAGAAGAAAGGAAAGAAGAATTTAAGTTGCGGGTGTTACAATTCTTGAAAGCTCTCTCATCAATATAAAAGATCTTAACTAATGCATATGTAAGGCTTATAAGCTTAAATTTTCCTTTATGCTATCTTAACCCTAGCCTGACATCATAAGCTTAATAAAGACCTATTGATTTTTGGTTAAATGTGTTACATTAGTGGATAGAGTATGTGAAAAGTAAACTTATGAAATTTATGCATGCTTTTTAAGATTCTATGTTAATTTCATGTTTGCATAACTTTAATTGAATGTCTTGCATTGATATGAGATAGATTATTCACATACGCATGAAAATTTACAATTGAAAGGGAGCTTATTCTTGAATGTATCTGGTGTTTAATCTATACTTAAGATTTTCTCTAATTTATATTCTTTATGCAATTTTTTAAGACCTTATGAGAATCTAATATTGGGAGTTATGTGCTATGATCTCTAGCAAATTTTTCTAATCTAGCTTAGTTTTATTTTGCTTAAGGACAAATTCGATTTAGAGGGTTTGATAACTCTATAAAATAGAGTTATTTTTAGTGCTTAATTTTATGAATTTTGCTTAGTTCTTGGTAAAATAATTTAATTTCCTTTTTTAATTTGTTTAATTTCTACATGTGTAAGAAAAATTTTGGAAAAAATGAAAAAAGATAAATTTTGAGGCAATTTGGCTAGATTTTGAAATTAAAATGCATAGGATATCATGAGATTGTGTCGCAATGGTTTTGGGACTGCCAGACGTAAAAAGTTTTAAAATCGAGAGAATAAAAGGGGAGTCACCATCAATCTTTTTTAGGGTGTGATTGATCACCCAAAAGTTTATCTTTTTAACAAAACTATAAAAACGAGTTTAAAGTTTATCAAAAAGATAAATTTTGATTTATGAAAAAACAGGTTGGGTTCGAGAGTCGGTTATGTGTGGGGAGGGATTAACACCCCCACAACGCCCATAAATTGGTACCATTTAATTACACGCTATTTTCGGTGTTGGATAAAAATGGTTTCAATTTGAAATTTAACACTAATTCCCTTCATTTGGAAAAATAAAATTTTGCTAAAACTCTTTATTTAGGAATATTGAGAAATCTCAAAGTTAAAGAATTATTTTAAAATTCTTCAACATCTAGGTAGAATTTAAAATAACTCTTTTCGCTCGAGATTTAACACAATAATTCTTAAAATGAAATAACAATCTTTATAAAAGATAATTGTTAGTGACTCTCCAATATCAAGGCAGAGTACCAAGAATTATTTCTTTCGGAATGTTATTTTTATTTTATTTTATAATATCACAATTTTTTTTAAATGTATTATTTTTTTTATTATAAAATATTTTATCATCAAATAGTAAATAAAAATTAAAGAGAGAATAATGCAGACAATTATCGATGATAACACACTAACGTATGTATGCTAATAAATGTCATGTAAAAAGAAATGCAATTTAAAAGTTAAATTTTTAAGTATAATTAGACCACCCTGACTCTCCAACATCTAGGCAGAGCTTAGGTGCGACTGTTTATATTTAAGATCTCAATTTACTATTATACTTGTTATTTATTAACCCTATTATTAAAGCGAATTAAGGACTCGTTTGAAAAACTCAATGGAATAAAATTTCCTAAATACCTCATCATCTAGGGGGTATTCGGGAACAAATTACTCAACTTGAGATTTTCACACATATCCTTAGAGTTTCAGAATGGGTTTGAGTAAGGGCTTGGGTGGACGTTTTAAAGGTTAGGATTTCAAGATTTTAAAGATTCGAAAATGCATATCAAATTTGGGTCTTTACCTTTCGATTTTAGGGGTTTTTAGAAATTTGGATTTTCAGGCTTTGGATCTTACGGTTTGGGATTTTTTAATTTTAGGATTTTAAAACATGAATATCTCTAAAAATCTTTAACATCTAGGTGGACTTTCGGAGCAAATTCAATTTTTTATGATTTTTTTAAAAAAATAATTTAAAAAAACATATATTTTCTTTTTATAAAAAAAAAAACTGTTTAAAAAATTCTTTTTTATGAAAACTTATTATCAAAAATATTATTAACTTATTTAGTATTTTGTTTATAATAATAATTTCTCAATATCTAGGCGAAATTATTATATTTTAAAACATGATTTAATTCCCTCCAACATTTAGGCAGGGAATATAAAAATATCATTTTATTATTCTTTTAAGCATTTTTAGTATTTTTGCTTTTAGTTATTATTATTATTAAAAATATTCAAATATTTATTTTAACAAATTTTAAAAAAAATTATCATGCATGAATATATATATAAAAAAACTCAAAATAACCAAAATAATAATATATAAAAAATTAAAAATTAAAAAAAAAAAACCTGAACTGAACAGGTCAACGTCGGTTCGATTGGGCCGAAAACAGTGGTGGCTCGGTAAGCGGTTCAGTTTGGCGGCCTACAGTTTGGTCCGACTCGAAACCAGTTCAATTGGATCGATCAGCAGCTGTGGAAAAAATAGGTCAACGAGTTGGGTTGCACGGATCTCGAGTCAGATCAGGGTCAACGCGCAGATCCTCTTTGGCCTAAACGACGTCGTTTTGGGCAATAACTTTATATATATAACCAATTTTTTTTTTGTTCAGCTCATTTTTCTTTTGTTCTAGAAAAAAATTTCAAAGCTTCTGGAAGAGCTTTTAGGTTCTTCCGGCGTCAGACCATCGCTCTGACCACCGTCTGGGTCACCACCAACGATTGTTGTCGGTGGTTGAAAACACCAAAAAACTTTCAGAAGCTTCTTTCAACAAGATATTTCCAACGTCCGTTTTACCAGAAACAGCCGCGATCAACGTAGATCGGGGCTTGAAGCTTTCGGTTTCCTTTTTTTTTTGTTTTTTTAAGAAACTGACTTTTTGTTTTTGGTTTATTTTGCAGGGCTTGTTCAGCGCTAATGGTTCCTCGTCGTAGGTGAGGACTGTATTTTTTTTTTTTTTGTTTTGGGTATAGATTTGGGGTTTTTGGGTTAAGGGCTTTGATGGGTTTGAAAGCTTTCCCCCCTTGAGGCCGAAAGGAAAGAGATCTAGTACTTTATAGGGCTGAGATGGTGGTAGCAGGTTAAGCTGGTAAGGTGCAAGGTATGGTGAGGGGATAGGGGTGGGTGGCCAGTGGTGCCATGCAAGGCACCACTGCCATCCTAGTTCTCTTTTTTTTCTATATTTTATATTTTATATTATTTTTTTAATAATTTTTAATTAATTAATTTTAAATTTTAATTAAACCAATATTATTATTAATAATAAACAAGAATTGAAAATAGTAAACCCAGACAAAATCAGTGTCTACAGATTGCATGAGAGAAACAAAACAAAATTAAAATTCTATTTTATCCCAAGAGATCGAAATCAATAAGAACTCTCCAAGAAGTCATCTTTCATTCAAGAACTCTACTTCAAATTAAAGAAGCATTATGCTCTTATCAAGATTACAACCCTTAGGATTCTTTATCTAGAAATAGTTATAATTTGTTAAGAGAAAGGACATATAGTAGTTGGGTGACAAACCAACTTATCTTTAGTGTTCTTTAGCTTTCTTGTTCTTTTAGTTTTTTTAAATTTCCAATTTTTTAAAATTTTCTTTATGCAAATTTGATTCTTGCACTTTTACTTTCTTGCAATTTAATTTCAAGTTTGTTTTAATTCCAATTCAAGCTCTTTTAATTTGTGTTCATGTGATTTAAGTTTCATTTGAATTTTGGTTTAATCTAAGTTGTTTTACGATTCTAATTTAATGTTCTTTAACAGTTTTGGTTTAGATTAAATTTTTTGCATTATAGTTCTTTGATAGTTTCAGTTTTTAGTTCATTGTTTAGGTCTAATTTTACTGCATTAATTCTTGTTTTAGCTACTACATATCTTAGAATTAATTTAGGGTTCAACTTCATTATTTTGCATTGTAGTTAATTCTTATTCACTATTTTAGCTACTGTATTAATTTTTTTGCACTATTTAATTGTTTTGCATATAATTCAGGTTTAATTTTATATTTTAGCACTTTTAAAAATTGTTTAGTACTTAAATTATAGCTACTGCATTAGTTTACTTAAACAATTCAATATTAGATTTAAGTTATTTAATTTCGATTTAGTTTGTTTATTTTGGTTTTGCATTAATTGTTTTAATTTTTGATTTTCTAAATATAGTTAAAGGTGTTCAATTTTGGTATTTAATTCTCTCTATTAAAGTCTTTGTGGGAATGAACCCTACTTATCAATTTATTACTTGATACAATTGTGTACTTGCATATATTCAATCATAACATGCCTTGCACACTTTCATTGTTGCATTAAGGCTAGAAGTGTAATCAATCGAGTTTGAGTCGATATAGTATTAAACTTGAGCTCAAGCTCGACTCCAAATTCGAGGCTCAAAACTCAGCTCGAACTCGATTAAGTTTTATTTTTTAACTCGAGCTTGACTTGAGATAGAAATTGAGCTACTCAAGCTCACTCAGCTAGGCTCAATTAACATGTAAAAAAAAGTTTGATTCTTATATTTGACAAAAGCTTGATTATTTGTGCTCGAACTCGAACTCAAATTTGAGATATTTTATCAATTAAAATAATTAAAATTTATTAAAATATAAAAACTTGATTAAGTTCGAGAGTTACTCAAGTCGAGCATAAAAATGTTCGAACTTGGCTCGATTGATTAGTCGAGCTACTCGAGCTCAAGCTTAACTTGATAATAATCGAGCCAAATTTGAATTTTATTCGAGTCAAACCAAATAGCTTGTGAACATTAATGTATTATTTACATCCCTAATTAAGGCTTCCACATCAACATGTCCTATGTGCCTTCATTATTGTGTTAAGGCTCCCACGCTAACATGCCTTAAGTGCTTTCATTTTTGCATTAAGGCTCCCATGTCAACATTCCTACCGTGCCTTGCACATCATTATCAATTGTGTTAAAGCTCAATGCCAACACACTCAATGTACCTTGCATGCTACATATCTCTCTGTGTTAAGATTACTATGTCAACATGCCCATTGGGCCCCGCACGCCATCTTTATCTCAGCAATACGACTCTTACACCAACATGACTAAATGAGGCTCATGCACCAAGATAAAATCACAACAAAAGGACTATCCTACAAAAGGTAACACACTTGCTATTTTTAACAAACCCATTTTGTTTTTATGCGAAAGTAGATGTACCTAAGTATTATCATATTACAATTTTCTTATAAGCTAAGTTCTTTTCAATTCCACAACCATCCCAGTATCATTTTATAAAGTAAGTAAGCAAATTATCACACAAGTTGAAAAAGTCTAAAGAGACAACCTTTCTAGTAAAAAGAATGCTCAAAACATCCACTGTGTAAATTTTTCAGCACACAATGTCTTATGATGGCTACCCAAGTCACTTAATGATTTTATTAAGTTTAATCTAGCAAATTTTCATATTCCTTTGTATTTTCAAATACTTAGTATTGAGAAGATAATTAAGTTCAAGGCACACATGTTGGACAAAATCAAGCTTGTTATGTTGGTATAAAGTTTTCAGTTGTGACCACGTAAGTTAAATCATTTAAGTAGAAAGGCAAAGGTGAATTGTTGAAAATTTCTATCTTAGCTATTTTTATATGTTGACAAGTACCATGAAATTGTTATTGACAAGTACCGAGAAATAGTTAAGTAAAAAAAACAATAAGGCAAGTATATATTGGTGTGAAATTTCTTTTTTATTGATACCAAATGTGAAAGCAAGAACAATAATGTAAAAACAAAAATACAAGGCAAGAAACAAAAAAATCTTAAGCAATAGAAGAAAGGCCACCATCAGGAGGAGCAAAGGTTTCTTTACTCAACATAATCATAACCTCAATTGGGGGAACAACCGTATTAGCTTCAACTTCGCTGCCCACAAAAGTAGGCCTTACACTAAAATTGCTAGCTTGAAGATAATTAGAATAGGTACAGCATTCAGATCAAGGCCCACCAAGATTTTACTCATCCTTTTAGACACCCTTACTTTTTTTAACAGGGCCATATCTTTTAGGAATACAATATTGAAGCCTTCTGGTGGCATCTTTATTTTTGAAAAGTCCACCCTTTTAAATCTTCAAGCCCACTTATGGCTGAACTTGGTACAAGGATGATAGTCTATACTGCTCGCTAGTGGCCAAGCAAACCCCAGTCCACTTATCCTCCTGTTCATTTAGCTTTCTAGAAGACTCAGCTTTCTCCCCCTTTAGCTTTACCTTAAGTTTGACTAGCTTTTCTTCCGATTGAAGGGTGTGCACTAGTGCTTGATTCTTCTTACTTGTATCTAGTTGGTACGTACAGTGGCCGCTACCAGCTCACTTTGCAGTATGTTATTTTTTTCCTTTACCTCCTTTAGGTAGATGCTAGTTCTATCTAATAGCTATTACAAGGCCAGTTTCCTACTGGTAGTCTCCCTTAGTTGGGCCATCAACTCTTTAAATAGGAGGCATTAAGAATCTTTAGCCCTTCAATGGAGGCATTCCTTTCTTTGACCAACACCTCTTGGTCGGCCCTGCTCTTTACCTCATTTTGCTGGTCTTTGACTTTCGCCCGTAACTCCTCCACATGCAACTTTACTTACTTGTAAAGGCCTACCTTATTTGTTAAAGATTTCAGTAAAAGCATAAGTGTAATTAGATAAGGTGTAACAAGAAGCAATTCCATATATCCACAACACAATAATAACAACCCAACATTATCCATTACTTACCTTAATAGCCAAACACAGCTCAGCTGTATGTTGCTAATTCGAGGGAACTACTACATTCTTTCCCTGACGAATCTAGGAACGCTAAGAACAATGTTGAGGGTGTTTGGTTGATTACCATGAAATTTACAAAAAACATACAGTCTAGACAGCCACTAATGTACCTTGTAACCAAAGTAGCATTTTCAAATCGGCCTCCAATTATTTGTTGGTGGGTCTGTTGGCACCAATGCTTACAACCACTAAAGGCATGTTGACAGGTGGTAGATGAGGCAATATAGCAATGGGAGTTGGAATGGTAAAAGCAGCAATAGTTGTTGCAAGTTTAGGCACAGCTACTATAGGCTTGGCCACTTTTACAAGAGGCTTAAGTGTTAATGGAATAGCAAGAGCAAGAGTTGGTGCATTCACAACTACAGTAACAGGCACTTTTAGAGAAGAGATAATTAATGCAAGCATAACTCTACTCAGTGTGTTGGAACTCCCTACTGCTAGCCTTTTTACAGGAAAGGGGTTGGCATATAAAAACCTTTTCCCATTTTGCTTTACTTGTTAGAACATTTATGAAGCTCGAAAGCATGATCCATCTTTGTAGAACAAACATACAATAATTAGAATCAGTTAGTTATGAACAAAGTCAGTAGCATAAATAAAAATTACCTTTAAAAAAGGCTCTTAGTATCTAGCATGCCTGCCCTTTAGTCTCCCCAACATCCCCTGCCAGTTCGACACCCTAACCACCCTTTGCCTTCTCAACCCCCTACACACTAACAAGGATAGCCTTACTTGACCTCTCATTAGGCAACTAGAACACACCTTCAACAAATGGATCGTCCTAATGAGCGTCAGGCTTTTTATCCTTCATAACTACCTTTTTCACTACAACAACATAACAACACAATTCACGGTGTCAATTAACTATCACAGCAACATAACAACACCATAATTCATAACAAAAATAGTATAATACATAACAAGTAAATGGATTTATGTTTTTTTGTCTTGAGTAGCCCTTTTTTTTTCTCTTGGTTGCTTCTTCCTACCCACTTTTATCCTCATCTAAAACTCATTGGATGGCAGCAATGAAGGCCTAGTCTTCACTTGAGATCAAGTAGTACTTATGAATGTTCTCACTCATGGCCACCTCTTGATAGAAAATTTTGGTTTCCTTCTGGGCGTGGATTTATTTGGCTTCATCATTTCCAAGCTTTATACTCCTTCAGTCAATGTGCTAGCATAGGACCTCTTTATTTTGAAAAGAAACCTCATGCCTAGCATCTTTGTTCGTGCCATAATGTACTTATCATAGTGGGAATGATTGTTGGAAAATAACTCCACTATGCAAGATCTTCCATGTGCTTGGAGGTAGTACAACAAGCCATTAATCTCCTGCAGTATGTATAATGCCAAAATAACGTATATTGGATGCACCCACTTCTATAGTTTGCAATAAATCAAGTAAGTGACTAGGATTGTCCATGTATTTGATTCCATCCATGATGTTGCAATATTGAAGGTGGTCAGCACCAAATGTAGGAAGAGATGCAGTAACAAGTAAAACCCATACCTAAAATTATGCAAGTAAAACCCTACCATTCCCTTAAAGTCTCCTATTTCTATGATAGTGAAACCTAGAGGTGGTAGGAGACCTTGTACATGGGATTGGAAGGGTTCAGTACCACACAATTTAGCATCAGCTCCACCATGACTGGCATTGCACAGGAAAGATATACATTTTGCAACCATGTCTCTGGAGCCGATTCCTTAAGCTTTTTTACCTCAACCTTTATGCCCTTTCATTTTTCCCCTTCCTTTTGATAGCAGTTGGGGTGGTCACATCAATTAAGGGTGTCCCCACTTCTCTAATCATGATATTGTGTCCACAGTCTCCACTACTGTGCCCTGTTTGGCCCCTGCCTCTTCCTTAAGCCCTTTCTCTTTCCCCTAGCCCCCTAAGTAGCCTTTTCCCTACCCTGGCCGCCAACGTTGGTGGTCAGTGCCCTAACCCTCTCCTCATCATTAAAGCTATCAATTATGATTGTCCTTTTTGAAGCGATTCCTCTCTCAAAGACCAAAAAAGATAACATAATGTAATAAAACGTAAAGGATTTCCCTTACTAACAAATTTTTTTTGCTGAAAACTCGAAGGATAATAAGCAAACACGATGACACTCACAATAAGATTTCTTTAAAAGCAAGTAGTAGAAATGAGTTTGAAAATTCCTAAGTGTTTTATTTATATTCAACCAAACACCACAAGTGAAATGATGCCAATTAGGTCCATTTCAAGCATTAAATGATATCTTTGAAAAGGTATCAATTCGAATCATTTCAGTCAATCCCTAAACAATCCAAATTAATCCCTCATAAAACTTGACCCTTTGGTTACCCTTTTTCAAAACAAACACATTCATTCCCCTTTAAAAAATTGGTTCATTTTTTAAATTTAAAAACATTAATTATGTCTGACCACTCTCCAATCCTCAGGCATCATGTATTTCGAATAATCGCACCATTCAGAAACATAGCATGTACCCCATACCACCGCAATAGACACGTTCCATCCACATGCACTTAACACAGAGCATCAATTTTTTCCTCAAATTTTTCCCAATCCCCATCTATTGTTCCTAGTGTCTTGACAAACATCACCGCTTGCCAAGAGCATACCTCCGGCCTCATAAGAACACATCATCAACACAGCTAGTTAAAAGCGCGCTTTTGCCTCACAAGGACTCATCATCAACACAGCTTGCCAAGAACGTCCCTTTTACCTCACAAAAATACATCATCAACACAACTCACTCAGAGTGTGCCCTTCACTTCACAAGGACACATCATTAACATAGCTCACCAAGATCGTGCTCCACACCTCAAAGGTAGACGAAACCAGCATCGTTTGTCAAGAATGCAATCCTTGCCTTAGAAAGACACATCATCAAAAGTAGTTCGTCAAGGCAACGTTGCCTCCCTGCCAAACACATTTCCCTAGATGATTGGTTAATGGGTCTAAGGATGGTCACTTTATAACCCTCTTTCAAACCCAATGGCAACGTTCATTTGCAACTTTTTGTCCGCCTAACTAGCACATGTCCAACTACCACGTCACCTTGCTTGAAGAATTGGCTTGCCCATCGTGAAAGAAAGACTCACCCAACATATCCACTAACATTTTATCAAGACATCATTTTAAAACTGAATATTTAATTTCCAATTTGTCTAAGACTATTAAATGTAGCTCACGTTTGTTTGAGATCATTAAATGCAGTTTGCAATCACTTACATAAACACTCCTCAAATTTCACGTAGACTTACTTTCAATCAAAAACTGTTAATTATCTTAATTAAGTCACCACCATTCATCTTAAAAAAGAAGTTTAGGTACAAATACATAGGACTTAAGACTTAAGTATTTTTCCTTCATTGTAGCTTCCTTCACAAATCTCACCTTTTTTCTCTCTTAACCCTAAATACCTTTCTAACTGAAGCATCAAAGTGCGTCTCGGATAACAAACTTCAATGCTCTTTGACCGTATAGGTTCAGTCCACCTCACCTTCAAACTCTCACCAGCTCCTTCCAACTAAGACATCCAAATACCATCAACAATTACATTAGATGCTAAATTTTAACAAGCAACATCATTTAGAGAAATGAAAACTAGCCAAAACAACTCATTTTGTATTTGATGTTTTGAGATGGACAACAAAACCAAAAATGATGATTGAAAACAGTTAAATTGACTTTTTTTTTCCCAAGAGAATGAATTTGAAAACTCATCAACCCTCGGTCAAGAATAAAGAATTGAAGATAGAGTAGTATTGTTTTGACACATGAATTAATACGATGGAGCTAAAATCCTCCGGTCAACACTGTACAGCTCCTCTCTCAATCTCTCTAGTTGACTTGGTTTTGCAAGTTGCTTTGCAAACTAGTATTTGCCAAAGGAAACAGAATCAAATTCCATACTTTCCACAGAAAAAGAAATTCCCTGATGTCCCCGGAGCCATAAAATAAATAAAAACATTTTCCATATTTGGGGAAATCAATATTAATCATGATTCGAAAATGAGGCTTTTGCTTAGGTATCACTATCTGACAAGTCACAAGTGCTCGCGTGTTTTGTCACATGCACTGCAAACTCCGTGAAGTATGGGATACTTAATTTTAGGTCTCTACTTTGACAATTGCCTAATTGGTAGTATTTGGTAGTGTTCACTTCAGATTATTTTCTTTCTTTTTTTTTTTGTGGGCGGGGGGGGGGGGGGTGGTTCATGGGCAGACAGTATTGACCTTTGTTCATTTTCATGCTCACCGCAGTCCAGTCCAGTCTAGTGCCCATTTTTATTTCATTTGTGCCATCAACGGACTATATCTGTGAGTTTGGAGAGTAGACGTTTTTTTTAAAAGAGCGGACAGAACCGCGTAAACAATACAAGCCTGAGGTCTTATTAAGCCATTATTATCTTTTTGAGTAAACCTAATTAAGTAATCTGACTGAAAACTCTACCCCTACCATATAGTTTATCTATTAGCATGTACAAATTGGGGTAAAATATAATAAATCTTTATACTTCATTAAATTTATTATATGTTTTCAACGACGGATTTAAAATTTTTTAAAAGTATTTATTTATAATATATATAAGATTATTCACAAATTTAATTAATTTTATCAACGAAAAGTGTTTAAAGTTTTTATAAGTGTTTAAAAGAAAGTTTTTGTTTCAAATTTTTTATTTTTTAAATGTTTATGAATAATCTAGTCCAAAGAGTGAATCTGCCACTGTATGTCTTTTTTATTTATTATATTCAATTAACCCTCTAATAATTTATTTATAATCAATTAAGACCTCATTAGGTTGAAAATTACTTTAACACTATTAACTCCTTCAACCAACTGAAATATAATTGCCAACGACAAGCTGAATGACGTGGAACAAATATTACCCCGTGACATTGTTTTAGACGTGTTAAAATTTTATAAAAAATTATTACATGTGTCGAAAATGGCCACCTTTTATGACACATGTCCAAAAAAATGCCACGTGACTATTAATTTCATATGCGACACGAAAATTCTAAACTAGTTGACAAAGGAATTTAATGATGATAAAATTTTTTAACCAAACAAGACTATTGATTATAAATATGAGATTAAAGATTCAATTAATGGTAACAAAAAAAAAAATCGAGACTCATGATATATTTTAAAAAGTAGATAAGCTTATTTTGTGTTTTGGCAACGAAGTTTCTATGTATAGTATGCAAGTCGTACAACCTTGGATATTTGAATTAAAAATCTTCTGCATTTACCATGTGGACAATAGTTGCCATACAAACTCAATCACATATTGATATAACCACCCACCATGAATCCGAGATCTCCCTATATCTTGCATTACCTTCAATTTCAACATCAACAATCTCTTCTTTTTCTTTTTACACCCTTTTCCGAAACGACTCGGGGAATGACCTTGACAAAGAAAAGTCCTTGATTTTAATAATTAAAGCAAAGAAGCCATAGCATGGGATGTGCATCAGTCCTACTCCCAAGTACCTGTTTTAGTCCAAGATGGAAACAGAGATGGTGAGCACGTTGGCAGGAACTAGTGAGTTAACTTCAGTACTGAGACAATCACCACAAGTTGCCTACATTTAATAGCAAAACAAATAAACATACAGGCGTTGCCATCTTTCCAACACCCTCTACAGATATAAACAGCACAAGGAACTAAACGTTGCATTTGCTTTAGGATAAGGTCACTACTTCTCTACAGACATATTTTAGCAACAAATTGGTAACTGCAATAACTTTTAGGATGACAAAAGCTACATCCCCCTCAAATGAAGCCTTTCAGTAATGCCCCGTTTGGGAGCTCAGGCCAGTGTGATGGGAGGGTTGGCACCCAAATTGTCACTGGAACCGTGACTCCTAAGAGCATAACAATTTTAGAAACAAACTGATGCCTAACAAATCTTTCTGCAATATCAAGAACCCCAATTTCTAAATGTAAGTAAAATTCAGCCAATCAAAGAATTTCCACTTCAATTGGTTTCTTAAGATTTAAATACATAAAAGAAAAAAGCTCTAAATGTATGTATGCTTTGTACCAAAATATAACCGAAATGATATTTAATAAAAGTTCAAATATGTACCATAAGGGAGCATATGAAGATGACAAGTCAAGAAATGGATATGGCCACCTGCAAAGAGATAGGTGCCAAAATATTAGTTTAAGCCTTTCACAAAGAGAGAGAGAGGAAAAAGAGTAAAATAAAATATTTGAACTAGTAAATAAAACTGTAAAATTAAAATATAACTTTACCAAAGGTTAACACAAGCATGAATGATCCATTGGAAAACAACAAATGTGCCCGTCCATAAAACAAAATACGCAATTCGAAACAAAGGGAACCGCTGCAAGGAAAAGGTAGAATTAGCTTTTCAATTGATCAGAATATACTGGAAAATGGAAATGAAATACCACTGGGGCTACTTTTTTTTTTTTTTTAAAAAGGAATACTTACCATGCAATTCAAAATTGTGTCACCAAAGAGGAAAACAGCATTGACTGAGTGCAGAGAGACAATCAGCTGCAGTTGAAAGTGTGGACATAAATCCCGGATAAAAGATGTCATATAAATAACAGAAGAGCAATTCCACTCTTCTTACTTGAAAAGCTAAACAGCAACAGGTGAAAACACAGCAAAGACTTTCCATCTTTTATAACCCAAGTTACTTAACAGTAAAACCAACAGATTGAGACACTTTCAAAATTGTACATTTACTACATGTCATGTGATGATATTTGCTTATAAGTGAAGGAATCTAATGACATGTAACCAAATATTTTGACAAAATTTAGAAGTTACACTCTCGGAAGGCTTCTAGACAGTCAACAAACTTTCATGGAGTTCAGTCCTCATATTGAAAACACAAATAAAGGTCACAGTAAGAGGTTTTGTGGTTTCATTGTAGGTTATCTGGCCCACTATGCGCATATGCATGCACAAGATGAAGAATGAAAGAATTAATGAATTAGAGAAGTAAAGAAGTTAACAGCACTAGCCACAAAACTTTTTGATCACCTTCCCAAGTTCACATTGCAGTGTGTTGCAGATATTTAGGCACAATGGTCAAGTTCAAAATTGAATGGACTGCTAAGCCAATTTGTGTTTCAAATTATTTATCAACTTAAAATAAAATAAGATAGATAAAACCTTGTCAACTTGCTCTACCTCTGTATACCCAATAAGCTTACATAAGATCTCTCCTTTTATTTTGAAACATGTTATAATTCAGCCAATAGAGTGAAGGGGCTTCATCACATGCACAGCAACAACTGTTCCAATTAAAAGAAGCAGATAAATCTCAGGCAACTAAAGTTTCTAGCCTCATACTTACAAAATTCAGACCAAAATCTTCGGATGTTAGGAATGGAAAAAGAATAAGCCAAAATACTGAATCAGTGAGCATTACTGCACCTGCGCAAATCTATTGGGAGACACCAAGAAAAGAACAAAATATCAGGTGAATGGCAGTTAAAATGTGATCTCAATAATTAGGATATAATCACAGCAGATAGCACTAGAATCGCAGAAGAGCAATATTCAAGGAAACACAAAAATCATACAGCCAATTCACCCAGAATTTTTAAACTCTCCACGACCAGGGAAACATAATCATTAGGCCCATCACAATAACTCAATCTATACATCTAGGCTTTTGATCACACTTCTTTCACTTCACTATATAATAACTACTTGATCTTCCCTTGAACAGAGTTCACAAGACCTTCTCTTCCAGCAATTTTGGTGAGCATTCTTTCTTCAAGATATGCTGTACTAGTTAAATCCAAGATTTTGCTAAAGAAACAGAAGCACATTAAATACAATAGTTATGGCTACCAGTGGAAGACAAAAGGGAAACGAGGGTTCAGATAAGTAAAAATCTAGAAGTTGAATTTTGCACAAATGAGGAAGCTGATTAAAGGAGGAAACTTACCTGATAAATAATTTGAAAGGCATAAGTCCATGCACCTGCTCTGGGAGGATGATAAGGTGCTGCATTGGCATCAAAATGTTTAGACTGGTGGGATACATCTGCAGTTTCTCCAAGAGTGGGGGGTATGTAGGTGCCTTGCTCAGAATCTAAACTTACACAATCAGCCCTATCACCAGCAACTTTTCCCCAGTGTTTTCGACATCCATATATGGACATTGCAGATCCAAACTACAATTATTATTGAGAATATCAACAAGCTATGGAAAGGGATATCCTAGTAATCTGAAACTGAGGGAGCACCATAATTCAAAAAGAACAAAGAACAAATAGAAAGGACAAAAATGGTACAAGAAACATACCCCAAAGTAGATTGTGACCAAAGTAAATGTCCACCTGTTCAGGAACAAAACAAACATGTTATAACAAAATACAAACCAAACATTTAGCAACAATAAAGATCAAAAGGAAAGCTGGTCTAGTGACAGCATCCTGATTACTTATAAATCACATTAAACTATTTTTTACTCTGACTCTTTCTTATATTTAGGAAACTTGAAACCTTAATTCAATCAAACAGTTCAAATAATTAAAAGCTGCTTCGACCTCTACAAGGAGAACTGTTTTTACAAAAATAGATAATATAGCATTATTATGCAAAGGTTGAATCCACGCTTACTGATTATATAGGGCACTATATTGTTAGCTATTTTAAGCATGCTCAAACCACAATGGCTTTTGGAACAAACCTATTCCAGAAAGAAAATTAATTAAGAGGGATCATTTTTAGAAAAATGTCATCTGGCACATCCACAATGGTAAAACTAGAATCAATGCAGAATATGTAAAGCTGGAACATTATAATGCACCATCATCATGTTGTAGAAGTGCTGCTCAAATTCATTATTCAAGTAAATATGATCATCTCCAATATAACCAAGTTTACTTTCTATTGCAATATATGTATGTATGAAGTAAAAGAATAGGAAAGCTGTAGAGATATATCACTCACTGAGTATAAAAGTAAAATATGCCACCTCCATCAATCACAACATTGGCCATAAGCAATGCCAAAAGCATGATGAAAGCAAACACTCTAAAACTAAGCAGCCAAGCAGGGTGAATGCTTTTGAGACATGTATTCCAAGCTTCATCCTCATATAAAAGCCCTGGAGTCTCCCTGTAATTTTCTCTCTCCTGATGTTCTGATTTTTTCCGGCCTTCAAATTTCCAAATTATAATTGCTGCCAAAACCATACAGGTTAAGATGAATAGCGCACAGAGTGAGAACCTCCAGTTGAACCAGTAACTTATGGTGGCAGTATCGGCAGTCATGACGGGCTGCCAAGTATGTGTTGTGGATCCTGCTAAGAAACTCAAGAAATTACTCCTACTCGCTCCACTGGTTATCATAATTTCTTTATTAATATTCCTATGCACAATGTTTGGAGTTGGGACGACCAATGAATGTGTCTCTACCCAAATAATTCAAAAAGAGTTACTCTTAAAATCAAATAAAAATTGAAAATCAAACAGCAGAAAGAAAAGTAATAATCTTCCGCTGCCAAAAGAATAATCTTTATGAGAAGAAAAAAAAAACAAAGAAACTCTTTTTCTTTGAAAAAAAAAATGGGTATACTATTTGATTGCTAGAACACTTCTTCCATTTAATCATAAACGGAAAACAAAAATAGAAAATTTGGAACCGGAATCCTCAAAGTCAGTCACATATATATTATATATGATCAAAATTCAGGCTAATGTTACAGAATTTTGAAGGGAACGGAGGGAAGCAAACGCAGAGGAAGGAATACTAGAAAAATAAACAACATGACTAAACATAAATTTAGAATGAAAAAAGAAAACAGAGATTCCTTACTTTAGATGGGTTGTTCCCATAAAGCTATGATCACATTAACAATGGAAGAGAGAAGGGTCGATATCTATGATAAAGAAAGATGGGTTTTAAGGAGCTTACTGTCAACGAATAAGAATGGTGAGGATTTTATTGAACAGCTGACTCCACGTTGAAAATGGAATATGCTTTGCTTCTTCTTTGTGTCGTAGTTTACCTTTGTCTTGAGGGTAGAGGGCAGGGAAGCTTATTGTCCTTGACTCTGATTTCTTCAATTTTTAAAGGATGGCCTATGCCTTTTGTTTATTAGTTCGTTGGATGTATTTTTAAATGCTTTTTTTTATTTATTTAGAAAAGAAAATGGCATGGATTTGGTTGGAGGGATTGGGGGAAATGAGGTAATTTCTAGAAGGAAAAAAGCAATCAAGTTTTGGTTAGGGAAATTGAGGACAAAAAGTGAACAGCTGGACTTCTTGTCCGCTACAAAGATCACTAAAACCCTGACACGTTACCCTACTAGCCAACTCCCAACCACAAGAGCAATACGTAGAAAATTTTACTTCTTCCAACAGAACTATTATTAGTATTTAGTAGAGGGGATCGTACATAAAAGTCCAATATAAGTTATATATGTTTTCAGCTGCTTGGTTTGATGACCGGCAAGCTTTAAGAAGAGACGTTTAATCCCAACTTTTCTTCCTCCTATTGTAAGGTTGTCTCTTTTAAAATTAAAATATATATATAAGTTATATATATAATTTGTATATTTATATTATGTCTATTTTATATTAAATATATATAATATAAAATTATTATATCATAATATTTTAATATATCAAATATAAAATATATTTTTATTTTATTAAATTTATCAATTTTAAATCATATCAATTTTTTATTTTTTATTTCATTGTCAAATCTAAAATGGATTTACCCTCTATGTTTAAGAAAAAAAAATAAAAAATAGTGATAAAGAGAAGCCAACATTTTTTTCTCATGTGGAAAAACATGATAAAATTAAATATTTAGTTTTCGACATATATATATATATATGCTTCAGGCAATAAATTACGATTCATTAGAAATTGAAGGACCCAGTTGCACATATATATACATTTAAATCTACAGCTGTACAATAGGAAAAGCTTGAGAGCAGATGAAGAATATGACACAGACATTTCCGTTGCTATTTAGAGACATGTATAATCATACATCCCATTCTACCCAGCTTTTTGATGGTGAAAACAAATTCAATAGATAACTACAGAAATTGGAGCTCAGCATAATGAGCTTAAAAATAGTGTAATGATCTTTCCCTTGTCCTTCATTTGGAATCCCTTCGGAGCCTTTCTGCTATCCTGTCAACAGGTAATGACCCCAGCGGGATAGACGAATCCACCTCCTCGAATGAGTCAACATCATAATCTTCATCATTAATGATGTCATCATCGCTATAATTATCATTTTCACCCCCTAAATTGGACGAACCATCTTCCAACTCTGCCATGGAACTACCAGAACCATCTTCGCTGGACAAGACTACTGCTTCACAGGAATGCTCTGTGGCCAGAGACGTGCCTTCAAATTCCTCCACCTTCTCCATAAGAGCATCGGGCCCAAGAGCAATCTCATCCAACAACAATGCCTTGTTTGACTCGATTGCACGCTTCCAGAGGGACATCATTTTTGGGCTAGATATAACCTTTTTGGCATCAGGTGTACTACTACCATCAGAAGACTTGGCTGCAATACATCAAACAAACCTCATTAAAATTCAAAAACGCATTGTTCAAAAAAATAAAAATTCAAAGATGCAACACACCATGTAACATAACAATAAAGCAAGTTATCAAGGAAACCTAATAAAGGAGGTGGCCACAAAATGCAACCACCATAGTCAATGCAATACTATTATCAATCTTCTCCACATGGTAAAACATAACTATATCTACATCAATCTCAAAATTTTGAAAAGAAGATAATTAAGGGAAAAAAAGGGAAAAGAAATTAAATTGTCAGCATTAGCAAGGACAGTAGAGAATCCACTTGCTAGGAAACTGCTGCTCTTGCCACATCTAATATGGACCATTGCAGCTTTTCCTAAATACTGGATCGTACACTTGTACTTTTCAGCTTTTACCCACATTACAAACAAGCTGCCTGGTCTTGTCCAAATTAACTTTCTACTTAACTTTAATGCCACTAGAGTTATGCCTCCCTAGCTCCTAATGGCCAACAGAAACTTCCTTGAATTTCTTGGAAATACATAAATTATAAAACAGCTTGAAATGATGGGCATTGCGATTTTTTTTTTTTTTTTGCCAGAAGCATTGTAATTCTCCTTACAAACTGTAGATTTACCGTTCCATGACACTGTTTGTGATAGGCACTACATGTAAACTTACCATGTCACCTCAGCATTGTATAGAAGCCACAATCACAAAATTCCATTAGATTGTATGACAATTTATTGGACCAAACATTGAAAGTTTTGATTACCACACTGTGCAGCCTAAATTATGCTTTTGAAAGAAAAACAATAAAATGTACCCTATTACTCTCTGTAATGCATACCTGAATCATCTACACCACTTGAAATGTCAGCTTTAGCAGGAAGTAAAGCTGGTGGAGCTTCCCCGTACATGGATTTCCAATCCTGTCCCCTCCACATCAAAATTTGTTCATCATCAAAAGATAATAGAACACAAGGAACCAATTCCTGAAAAATAAGAAGAAGAAAGGTTAGAGGACAAAGAGACTAGACAATTATTAAAGCAACTCATAGAGAAACTAGTAGAATGACCAACAAAACATATTTTAACAGATATTATTCTGGATTCCTATCTTGTCAGTACATTTTGTGTTCAAGTAAGCACCAGATGCAAGGGAAACATCTGTTTTTGAAGGCTCTGAAAATTGGTGTCACCTGATCTAAAGACTCTTGGACGGCTTCACTAACAGTAGCTTGGCTCATAGGCGCATATAATCAGTAAAACTCAACCAATAGAAAATAAATCTCAAGTCCTTAGTGCCTTGAATCTCAAACCTTTTAAGCAAACTTTCAGTTCAAAGGCTTTCAGCCTTAAAACAAAAGATATGTAAAATAAACTAAATTGCATCACTTAAGGAATCCCCTCAGAAGAGTCAATCAAGACATTACAAGAAGAAATTTATTCATCACTGAAATCAGACATTAAACTATTCTGCAAGGGAGGAAAAGTGTGGGGAAACTGAGCATTGTAAGAGAGCCCATCCCTCAAGTTTCTAATGAATCTCTGGATCTATACCAATTGAAAACTATATCAAGTAGCTCCTTATTCAGGCAAGTTGATAAAGAAACCACAAAATTTTATATCTAGCTCCAACCTGCATTCTTGACCAATTCAGAACCAATACAAATCGCCTTCAAAGATGATATCTTAATAATAAGCATAGAAAGAGCCCATGACAAACAAGAAATTCAACTTTTAATACTAGACTTGAATAAAGAACATAAGTAAGTTCGAATATTAGCTAAAATACTAAGAAAGCCCTTGTACTTTCCCATATTTCCTATATAAGCCTCTATCCTTCTATCGTACACAACTGAGTGCCTAAAGTATTATTTTTGCTTAATTAAAGGTGAAAACTACTAAAATTAGGTATTTTCCACCACATTAGCATCTATTTGGTCATCATCTTCGCCAAATCAGTGTACATATTGCAAAATATGAAAATTCATGCTGCGGTGGCACTTTCATGGCAAATAGCATTCGCCAACATAGCATGCCATATCAACACCTACAGTGCATTTTTTTGCCACATACATGCCATGTAGATGTTGGGCATGGCAAAGATAACTAATTTTAACAATTTCCATCCAAATAAGGACTCAATTGAACAAAAATAATACTTTAAGGGCTCAATTTGTTACAATAGATTGATAAGGGTTTAATTTTTTTACTATTTTAGCTTTAAAAAAAATTTCAAACAAGTACTAAATATAAATCTATATTTTTATTTTATAAGTTCCTCCGCTAGCATTATTATTAGATATAGTCTTTTATCACAAGCTCAAACCTCCTAGGAACCAACTTAAGATCCTTGCTATGGGACACTTTTGCATGAAACCGATGTTAAACTAGCAGTGCCAGACTAGTCATTCTTCAAATTTTGGTATTGCCTTGGTTTTTGGTTAATGAATTTGATCAAGTCCCCAACAATTTGAAACCAAGATAGGCATTAAAATCAATATAAATTATAAAGCCCCAGCAGTAGCAAAGGAATGTTACAAACCTTGAGCTTAGCACCTATCTTCTTGTAGTCACTTGCATGCATCCCTTTGCAGTCGATCTTCACCAAAGGACTTCCTTCAAAAGCATCTCTAACATCTTTGACTAGGGAAGCATACACACCATTTTTTGCTGCAACATGAACAAAGATAATTAGTACTTCTGAAACAGGCAACTGCATATTAGTAAAATCTCTCCAAAAATCAAGTAATGAAAACACTCAAGCAATGCTACCCATGAATAAGTAATGGTTGATTTACCTAGTTTACATATGGGAAGAAGAGATTTCCCTTTCTTCCGCAGCTGATCTGCTTCAACTTTAGTCAATCCTTCTGGAGCTTCTTGGATAAGTTTTGGATAGACTGGAGTAGCTGGTTTCCAAAGCATCACTGGGTACTGTGGACGAGTTCGATAGTTGTAGTTTCGACCCCGGAAAAGATAAACAACACCACCAACTCTATGAATTATTTTTCCCCCAGTTTTTTCCTGAAATTAAAAATAAACTTAAGAGAGAAGGACATAAGAGATTTGTCTATTTACCTGAGTAAGACATGTCCATTCAAAATACAAAAGCCTTAGATATTAAAAAAAAAAAAGCAAGAAAAGGTTAAATAAATATTGCACTTAAAAGCTATGGTCATATATAAACATCTCTTAACATTGAATGCCAACTTACTTCCAGCAGAACTTTGTTTGTTGAAATGGATACCAAAAGAAAACAAAAAAACAATAAACATTTCAACTGGTTACCAGAACATGTTTCTCCTTTCACAACCCAAATCAATCAAAATATCTTTTATCTACATTCACAAGGAGAGAGAGTGAGGAGTGCATCCTCTTAAATCACAGAAAAAGAGATAAATTCAACTTTCAAACCAATTCACAAGCAGTCTTACACTTTACACAACTAATATTTCTAAACAAGTATGCAAGAAATAATATCTTCATCTGAATCACAACCAAAAAGGAAATGATTTGACATTGAAGAATAAAAGACTTTTACTAACTTATTACTATTTGATAATGTTTAAACATTATCACCAAAATACCACACTAAAATTGTCCACGTAGATTATGCAAAGAGACCACCAGACATGAGACACGTGAGGAATCACAGAAGAAAATTTTCCTCCAACAACCCCAAGATGGAAAGTAGGAAAATGCGTAGTTCCCATCATTAATATCAATAGTAAGACAACAATACATATAAGGCTTAAATATAAAAATCGCCCATGTACTACACATTTTTTGTCAATTTGATATCTAAAAATGTAAAATTTTTATTTATTTTTTGTCAATTTGATACCTAAAAAAAATAAAACTTTTACTTATAACCCAAACTTTCATTTCATTAAACACTTTAGTACTCCAGACTAATACCGTTAGTCAGGTTGTTTACGTGGCATTAATACCCAATAAAATCATAATATATGGTATAAATATCAAGTCATCGCCACATCATCTTTTTTATTTTTTTATTTTTTAAATTTTTTTTTCTGATGTGATGTGATGATAATTGAATATTTATGACAAGTGGTATGATTTTATTGATTATTCATGCCACATCAGCCACTTAACTGATGGTAACAATGCAAGGTATCGAAGTATTTGATGGAATTAAAGATGGAGTACCAAAGTGAGAATTTCATATTTTTAGATAACAAATTGATAAAAAGATGAACAGTAGGCATTTACATATACCTAAGTATAAACCCATAATTATCAATGGTAAGACAAAAACCAAAGATATGCAATAAAATCATGACATATGGCAAAAATATCCAGTTATCGTGCATCATCCATTTTCCACATCATCTTTTTTATTTTTTCGATTTTTTATTATTTAAAAAAAAAAAGAGAATTTTTTTTTTTAATTTTTTTTCTGATGCCATGTAATGATAATGAATATTTATGACAACTAGTATGATTTTATTGGATATTCAAGCCACATCAGCCACTTAGCCGATGGTAACAATGCAAGGTATCCAAGTACTTGATGGAATGAAAGTTGGAGTATTAGGTACCAAACTATAGAAGATGAATACTACAGAGGCCATTTTACATATTAACCCTATGTATAAACCCATAATTATCAATGGTAAGACAAAAACCAAAGACAAGGCTACATTGCTAACAAAAAAAAATAAGGAAACATAGTTCCGCATGAACATGAAAATTCAAAAGATTTAAATAAAAAAAAAAAAAAAGAGAATACCTCAATATGACGGCAAACATTATCCATGTCCACGGTGGGAACTCCTTTGCATTTAATTTTGCAAACACGACGCCGTTTCCAATGCGTGTGTATCAAATCCAACATATTATGCGTCAATCCATCCCGCCCTAAGAGCACAAAATCCTAATTAATTAAATATTAATCCCCAAATCAGAACAACAAATCTAAAATTAAAAACTCACCGAGATTAACCTGACGATTATCAGATAATAGAGGTTTAACAAGCATCTTAATCTCCCATTTCTTCAACGGCTCCCCCAATATTTCCTCTCTCGTTTTCCCTTCCCTTGGGTATTTCCCAAAGGGAAACGGCCCTGGCATTTCCACGTATTTCACGCCTTTTTTATCGGGGGGCGGAGGGTTAAACGAATCGAAAAGTGGAATCTTCTTCTTTGACTTTTTCAACGGAGCCTTCCCTGTCCAGGGCCTCGGCATCGTTGGCGGCGCGAACGGCAAAAAAGCTGGCTCTCGAATAGCTATGGGCTCGGCCTTGGGCGTCTCGGAGTAACTGAACTGGAATTCAAAAGGAGCGCCGGGGAGCTGATAGGATAAGCCATTTTCGCCGATGACGACGCATCGATCACCGTCTGATGAGATGACTCCCTTTTTGACAGGCTTGCGGTAGTTGGAGCGGCGGTGATGGAGGGAAAGGGCGGGGTTGGAAGGGGGAAGATTAGGTTGGGGGTTTCGTCTGTGAGGGGGAGGGTATTTGGGAATGGGGATGGGAGGGGAGGGGGGAGGAGTGGTTGAAGTGGCGTCGTTTGGGGGTGGGTTTGATGGAAGGGAGGAGAAGAGGTTGAGGCCTGGGAGTGAGGCTAGAATTGGCATTGAAAAAAAATGTAGAATTTGGATTGGTTTGTTTCAATTTCCTATTCAAGAAAGTGGAGTGGATAATTGATAATTCCTTCCACTTCTTCGGTTTCAGAATTGAGGAAGGAAGGTGACTGAGAGTGAACGCGCCAGGAGATAGATTGTATGATATTTTTCTTCGAACCTAGTAAACGACTGTGTTTTACGTGGCGATTTAAGTCAGCGCCGTGTTTTTTTCTTTTTTTGCGAAAATTTTTACTAATATACAATTTCATAAATCAATATCTACGCCAGTATAATAAAGTTATCCCAAAAATATGAGATTTATCAAATTCAAAGACACTTAAGTTAAAACATAAAAAATAGTAGAGGGTTAATTAAGATAATATATTAAAGTTAATTAAGCAAATCAATTTTTATTTTTATTTTTATTTTGTTTTTTCTTTTTTATTTTATTTTTGTTATATTTATTTTTTATTTTTATGTTTTGATTTGCTTGTTTATTTGTTTATTTTTTATTTACATACATACTTAAAATTTTTTATTAAGAATATGTTTTAATCATTTGACAACATTAAAAAAATATATATATGTGTTCGACAAATAAATTAGTAAATTTTTTAATAATTGGAGATAATTTTAATATATAAGTATATATTATATTATTTATTTGTATCATATAAATTTAAAAAACATAAATAAATGAAATTTTTTAATGATGAAATTAAAAAAAAATTGTAAGTGATGCTTGAAATTCATAGGTGATGAATTGTCTTAATTCTTTCCACAAAGTGTTTGAAAGCTTTTGGAATTTTTTTTAATATTTTGTTTTTAATAAAATATTTTGTAAAAATAAAGGTTGATAAAATAAAAATAATTTTTTTATAAAATTTCAAATTAATCTGATAACAGACCTTTTTCAAAAAAATGAATAAATTTTTTGAATACTTTTGAAATGAAAAAATTTTCTTAAAGTTCTATCAAAATATTAGAAAAAATCTTTAAACTTTTCAATATTTTAAATAATAAAATTTAATTAAACCATTTAGATAAAATCTTTTTAAGATAATATAAGATTAATTAGTATCATTTTTAGATAGAGTTGTGAAGGAATTATTATTTCTTTTGCACATGAACTAATTAATAACATATTATAAAAGTTATCCCAAGTGAGGATAACTTTAAATTGAAGTTTAATTCAAATTTGAGCTACTAAATTACTTTTTATTTGATAAATAACTATTGATTGATAAAAAAATTTTAATAAGTTATTGGATTTGAGTTTTTATAAATTTTGAGTTTTTATCATTTATTATTTATAATAAAAAAATAATAAAAGTACAATAACAATGATAAATATAAATACAAAATTATATAAAAACAAAAAAATAAAAATTAAGTTACTTTTCTTTTTTTTCTTTCTTTTGTTTTAAATATTTTTATAAAAAAAATTTATAATATGAAAAGTACAATAATCATAATTAATAAAACACAATAATCATAATATAATATAAAAATAAAAAAAATAATCGCCACATATCAATACTATATTTATTTTTAATTTTAATATTTTTATTTTATTTATTATTTTTATATTAAAATAATTAGTCTACCACTTTGTTGGGTGACTGATTCTAGTACATTTTATAACAAAATCTAATTGGTTGAAAAAATATATATAAACGGTTGGCGATGGTGATTTTGTTATTTTCTAGGCATTGGCCCCCGGTAAGTCAGAGTCGGCTGTTATTCCTCAATTCTTTTTGTTTTTTTATATATTTATAATTATTTTTAATAAAAATAAAAAATTAGTTCACACATGAAATATTATAAATATTATTTTGTAATATTTAATATATTATAATTATGTTTTTATTTTACTGTTTGTGATTCTTTTTATCTTTGTTTTACACGGCTAATTTTTATTTTTTTTATAAAAGTACTTAAATCATTTGATTTTTTTTATAAAAGTATTTAAATAATATATATATGTAAATATATATAATATATAAAACATAAAATAACTTTTTACATTTTGTAAATTTTCTTTTGAAAAACAATCTATTCCCATTATATTTTATTGGAATAAAAATTAAAAATAAAAAGCAAACAAAATTTTAAAAAACATAAGAAATAAACAAAAATAAAATAAAATAAAATAAGATCACATTAAAAAGAAAAATTTGAGAACGTTAAGAAACTTCATGTCTGATTATGACAATATTATGTAACCTGAAAAATGAAAAAGAAACAGTAATAGAATAAAATCTTCATTCTCTTTTATCACAATAGAGAAAGTGTGAAGTTTTTAAAATGTGCTGGTGTGTTTTGTAAATGAACTAAAGTAATTTTATAGTTGAAGTGAAATAGAATGAACAATTGAATTAAAGCTGACAAACGGTTCAAATTAATTTAAAATTTCAAAAATTTATCAAGAAATAAAGCTGAGAATTATAAAAAAAAAAATGAAGATAACGATCGAATAAATGCAAAAATAATTAGATAATAAGGAAATTAAAACACATGAGTGTCGATAGACAATCCACCTTGGACCAAAGAACTCATCAATCAACAGGGGGAGTGTAGATTGATCCGTTTGAGCCATGTTTGATCGACATATACCAATGTTAATCGACAATGTGTGCCAGGTTTGTTGTTTGCAAGGCTATGAAAACAAACAAACTAATGCTTAAAGATGTCTTGAACTCTTTTTGTAGTCTTCACTTTTGTACCTTGGGGATGAAATAAAGATGGAGTCATCCAAGTAATATAGAAATAGCTTCAAGACATATTGCAAATAAAATTATTTTTTAAAAATATTTATTTTGTCCTTATCAATAATCATATGCAAAAAAGATATATCAAAATACTTTCAAGATACAATAAAGCCTTATCTAATTCACATTGCACTAATGAGTTCAAAACATTAAAAACTCTTCAACGAGAGAAAAAATATCTTATTTGTAACAAAGTTTTCTAAAGCAAAACAATGCCAAAAACCAAGCCCTCTACTTTGGAAGAATGAGAGAAAAGAAAGAGTTATCGTATTTTGAACATACTTGAACCATACCAAATGAACTCACACAATAATTATTTGTAGAAATTAAATCATAAAATTGTGACTCTTTGATTATGTTGTTTTAATTAAAGATTACTTCTTTTAATTAGAAAGATACATTTGTAAATCATTAATTACAAATTAATTCATTTGAATGTTCACTCTTTTTATTCCAATAGAAATCATTTTTCATGTTTCAAAAAATTTCGACTTTTCCACTAAAGCAACTAACTTCTCTTATAAGGCAGTGATTAAATTATGCTAGAGGTCCCTATATTTTATAAAAATTTAGAATTTAGTCTATGTATTGTAATTCATATAAATTTAGTTCTCATACTATTTTGATTTGATAATTTTTGTTCAATCACAGACAGTTTTTATTGTTAAAAATATTGATATAGCAATTAACTTAATAATATGACCATTGATTTGATGATATGAGTATTAATTTTGTTAACGTGGTATTGAGTTTGCTTACGTGACCATTTTAATAGATAAAATTAGTTGTTAAGTTATATAAATGATTCTTATATTCATATGAAATTTGAAATTTAATTCTTATAGTATAATTCATAAAAATTTCTTTCTCGTACAATTGAATTTAATAATATTTGTCCAATTACTAATAAAAATCATATATTTTAAGTTTTTAAAAAAAATCAAAATTTAATTTTTTTAAAAATAATATTTCAAAATTTCAAAAAAAAATTAGAACTTTTTAAAATATTAAATTAAATATTTTAAAATATTTTAATTTTAAAAAATCATATTTTTAAATTTTCTAAATCTTCAAATTTTTTAGAAAATTTCTTAATTTTTTAAAATATTAAATATATTTTTTTAATATATTACATTTTTGAAATAAATTCTTTTTGAAAATTTTTATATATTTTTTCAAAATTTAACATTTTAATTTAATAAAAATAATTTATTTTTGTTTTTAATTTTTTTATAATTTTTTATAATTTTAATTTTTTTAAAAATGTTCTGTTTTTTAATATTTAAATAAAAAATAAATAAATTATAAAAAAGACACAAATTTTTAAAATTTGTTCTGTTTTGATATATTTGCGTTAGAATGACATAAAAGTTTGAGCTAAAACAGAGCAATGATGAAGCACAAACAACTTCTAATTTCGATTTATTCTTTATTTGAATAATATAAAAAACATGCAGAAAATTTTTAATATTTATAAAATCTTTTTAAAAAATAAAAAATATAAAAATTACTTAAAAACATAAAAATTTAAAAATAAAGAAAATTTTAAAAGAATTTCAAAAATTAAAAATAATAAAATTAAATATTGTGATTAAATAAAAATATTAAAATTAGAAAAAAAAATACAAAAACATTCAAAAAAATTAAATTTTTAAAAAAATTTTAAAATATTGGAAAAAATAAATTTAGTATTTTTAAAAATTTAGAAAATTTCTAAAAAATCAAAATATTAATTTTTTTTAAATATGATTTTTACATAGCAAAATGTATAAAAATTTTTGAAATTTTAATTTTTAAAAAAATAAAATATAATTTTTTAAAAATTCAAAAAATATGATTTTTATTGGTAATTAAAACAATATTATTAAATTCGACTTGTACAATGAAGAGAATTTTTATGAATTATACTAGAATGATTAAAATTCAAATTTTATGAAAGTATAAGAACCATTTTCATAATTTGATAATTGATTTTATA
Source organism: Durio zibethinus (assembly GCF_047325235.1). Lineage (NCBI taxonomy): Eukaryota > Viridiplantae > Streptophyta > Magnoliopsida > Malvales > Malvaceae > Durio > Durio zibethinus. Next base: position 32,446,782 of record NC_143163.1, on the reverse strand, counting down.
TATCTAAGTTATCATACAAAAAAAATCAATGTTACGTTAATAAAGTTAATGTCATGTTAGTAAAACTAATACCCATATCATTAAGTCAATTGCCACATTAATATTTTATCATAAAAATTTGACGGAATTAATGATTTGTTTGAGATTATCAAATTCAAATAATATAAGGATTAAATTTATATGAATTATATTATAAAAACTAAATTTCAAATTTTAGCAAACCACATGGACCTCTAGCATAATTTGACTAAAGGCAATCAACTGTCTCTTTGTATTTTCTGTTCCCATAACATTCCATGAAGCAGGATAGTCGACTTCCCTCAATTCTAAAATACTCAAAACTTATACAATTAATAGAGTAATCGACTTTAACTATAGTAGTTGGTTACCTAAAGTAGGCACTGGACTGTTCCTTTATTGAATTTCATACCGAAACCTTGATACCTTTTGGAATACATAATAGTCCGCCGTTTTAGCATAAGCAATTGATTGCTCCTTAAGATTAATATATAGCTGTTGACTGTTCCTATAATAAGCTTTGTTATATTGAATCTTAAAGCCTAGAATTAATCTTTTTTTACCATAGAACATTACTTTAAGTTATTAAATAACTTAATATGATTTAACATTATTATATTTAAAAAAAAATTTTCAACAAGGTTTAATAGATTGAATGATCGACAATAGATTTGACAATTTTAAATACAACATGATAACATAATATAAAAAAAATTATGTATAGGTTTAATTTAATTATGTGTCATGTCTTAAACATGATGACATGATTAAGACATGATATTATTCATGTCATAGTTGTGTCAAATAATAATGACATGCTTAAGATACAGTATTATTCATATCATAAAAAATTTTTAAAATTAGTTTAATTTATTTAAAAAATAAATTAATAATTATATTTATCATATTATTTTAATATTTAAATATATTATAAATATTTAATTTTAAAAGAATTATTTATTTAAATGCTAATTTAAATGATATTTTTTGTTTAAATAAACGAATTAATCATGTCTAATTGTATTATTCGTATATAATCGTGCTAATCATATTGTGTTAATCGTATCGTGTCATATTATTTGAGTAAAAATTAATTTTAAATATATTAATCATGTCATGTTATATGTAATATATATAATAAACATGTCGTATTCGTATTTAAATTATTTATATTATTCATGTATTTATATCATGTTCGTAACATAATTATTCATGTCATGTTAAAATCGTGTTTGACATAAAATATAATATGATAACACGAATTACCATATGTAATAAAATGCAATCAATCAATGGAACCGTAAAGCAATGTCCAAAATCAAAGGGAAAAGAGAGGGAATTTTGAATTTCTTTCCACACTCCTCACTTGAACGATGACTAAAGCTGTTGGTCGAGGCTCAATCCTGGTTCATCGACACATAGTTATGTCGATCAAACCAAAAACTCATGATTGATATTGTTCTAAGTTAATCCTAATTATAGTGTGCTGAAAGTCCAAATTTCACAATAATCTGATTAGATCAAGGGCAATTTTGTCATCTCAAATCCATACAAGCCCTTAGCACGAGAAACAGTCTTGATTTAAGAAGATAACTTAGCCTCAGGTCCAAACGTGGGTTTAATAGCCTCAGGTTCAACTGTGGGTTTAGATTAAGTAAGCTTGGATAGTCTAAGTCCAAATAAAGTGCCGAATTTGGTGTTTACATTATTCCAGCTCTTGTTGGAGTTATCGATGTAAAAACCTTTTAATCATCTTAGTTAGACTGTTGTAGGATCTTTCTAAAAAAATAAACCATCTAGTGCGTTAGAAAATGAAAATTTCACACTCTAGTAGTAATTGGTAAAACCATAGATGCATGATCAATATCTTATTTTTAAATTACGAGTTCTTTTATTTATATGAAAAATTAAACATTGAGATATCATTTTTTAATAAGATAGTATAAATTATATGAGTAATAAAAGAACGTTTTTAATAAGATACTAGAAATTACCTTAGCTTTGTAAGGATTGATTTTTTTAAAATATCTTAAATTAAATAATATTACAATAGTAGTAATACTAAAAATATAGATAATTAAAGTTTTTTGTGAAATTTTCATCATAAAAAAAATTTTAAGCAATCATTTTTTAGTTATTGATTTCTTTACTTTACAATCTCTTAATGCATTAATTTTAATTAATTAATAATAAAATAAAATAACTTAAATTTGCCAATTTTTTAATTGCATCTTGACATTAGGCTTAAACAAAAACAATGTTGATAATAAAAGGAATTTAGGCCAACTTTAATTAATTTTAATTAATTAATAAAATAAAAAAGCTTAAATTTATCCCTTTTCAAATTACATCTTGATATTGACTTAACCTAAGGTATTTTTTTCCTAAACCTGGCAAATTACTTATTCTTAAAACAAATGCCTCGTATCAACATTAGGGATGTGTACTTAAATCCAAGATATACAATCACAAACTAATTTGTTGCTATAATTCAAGAAAATTTAAACCAAATGAATTAAATTATATAATATTTGAAAAGGAGATAAGCCAAAAAAAATGCGATAACTAAATTTCATATTTGCTTAACACCTAAAAATTTGTTATTAGAATAGATAATAAGGCTATAAAAGACTTTTTAGAAAATAAAAAATTAGATAATAATCCTAAAAGAATTAGATTGTATAATTTTTTTTTATGTCAATTCAATTTTTCTATTGAATATATTAAAGGAACTAATAATGTTCTAGCTAATTTTTTAAACAAGCCCCATGGATAGAGGTAAAAAACCTTTCGAACAAAGTGGAGAATGGATCACAATAAAGAAAAAGCAACTCAAATAAGGTTCTTCTAATCCACTTATTTATTCTAACCAAGGATTACAATTCCAGTCACCATTCCTACCCTTAAAACCATATCCTAACCTAGGATATTTTTTCCACCCTCAACCATATGTGGAAATGCTATAGATTCCTTTACAACAAGTAATGAAACCCTATTAGTTTACTCCATTTTCTAAGGATTAAAAATCAATGAACTTTTATGTCATACTTTAGATTTTGGATTCTAATAAAGTAATTAGAGTCAAACCAATGATCTATACCAAACAAGATATAAATGTATTTGATATATGGATTACTAAACTTTTAAAAAAAGGACTTATAGACCCAATAATAGTCCACACTCTAGCCCAACATTTATGGTAAGAAACCATGATAAACAAAAAAGAGGAAAGCCTAGAATAGTAATTAACTATAAAAGGCTTAATCAAAATTTAGTCTTTGACATATATTTTATTCCATGAAAAGATGTATTAATTAACTTAGCAAAAAATGTTAAATATTTTTGTAAATTTGATTGCCAGTTAGGAGTTTGGCAAATAATGCTAACTGAAGAGTAAAAATCATTAATAGCATTCATGTGCCAAAAGGCCATTATCAATGGAAAGTCATGCCATTTGGACTTTGCAATGCTCCACAAATCTTTCAAAAATAGATGGATGCAATTTTTGGAAAGTATAAAGATTTTTGTGTAGTTTAAATAGATGACATTCTTATGTTTTCAAATACATTACAAGAAGATAGAAAACACCTAAATTTAATAGCTTAAGAATTTATAAAACATGGTATAACATTAAGCCCCAAAAAGATAGAGATTGCATAAACAAATATAGGATTCTTAGGATTAAACTTATCTTTAAAAGACCTTACCTTACAAGATTATATAATAGTAAAAATTAAACAATATCTAGAATAATTGGAAGATAAAATATAGTTTTAAAGTTTTTTAGGTTTTTTAAATTATGGCAGACAATTTATAAAAACTTGTCTAAAAACATAAACATTTTACAAGATAAGTTGAAAAAAGATATAACTTTTTCATAGACAAAAAACAATTCTAAAATTGTTAAGCAAATAAAATCATATCTTAAAGTTACCTAAAGTATATCTTCCTAAACCTAAAGAATTACTTATTCTTGAAACAGATGCCTTAAATCAACATCAAGGATGTGTATTTAAATGTAAGGTACATTATCACGAATTTATTTGTGGTTATAATTCAGAAAAATTTAAACCAAATGAATTAAATTAGATAATATTTGAAAAGGAGTTACTACCAACAAAAAATGCAGTAAATAGATTTCATATTTTTTAGCACCTGAAAAATTTATCATTAGAATAGATAATCAAGTCGTAAAAGACTTTTTAAAAAAAATAATAAATTAAAAAATAATCCTAGAAGAATTAGATTGTATATTTTTTATGTTAGTATAATTTTTTTATTGAATATATTAAGGGAACTAATAATGTTTTTGCTAATTTTTTAAGTAGGCCATACGGATAACATTAAAAAACCTTTCGAGCAAAATGAAGAATGGACCACAATAAAGAAGAAACAACCCAAATAAGGTTCTTCTAATCAACTTGCTTATTTTAACCAAGGATTACAATTTCAATCTCAATTCCAACCCTTATAACCATATCCTAACCTAGGATATTTTTTTTCACCTTTAACCATATATGGAGATGCCATGGTTTCCTTTACAAGTAATGAAACCCTATCAGTTTATTCTATTTTCTTAAGATCTAAATCAATAGACTCTTATGTCATACTTTGGGACTATTCAAAAAACAAAAAATTTGTTCAACTCACAACAAAATTTTCCCTAAATAATTAAACACTTTTATAGCCTATGATTACCTCATGACATATATAATCTCATAAATGAAGTTTGAAAATATCAATTTTAAGGTAGTAAAGTAGTTTTTGAAAAAATATGACAAGCCTTGCTAATTGATTGATTGACCAACAAGGTCAAAAGATTTCAAATATTTCAAAATCTTATTTTAAATAGCTTGATTTTAAGAGATTGGAAGGAATTAGAATTTTTGAATTTGATGAAATAGAATACTCATTTGAAGAGATAAACGATCTTGTAGATATTTGTGATTTTCAATTAAATCAACTTGTTTATCTCTTAGATATTTATGATTTTTAATCAGATTAAATATTCAATTAGGGATGAAATAGAATAGTTACTTCATGAAAAGTTTCATGAATATTTTCATTCCATTTATTTAGAGAATAATGGTGTTTCAAAAGCATTCCCAATAATCAAATTTAGACTTGATTATGACCTTAGTAATAAACTATAAAAGATTTAATCAAAATTTTAGTCTTTGACATATATTTTATTCCATAAAAGATGTATTAATTAATTTAGTCAAAAATGCTAAATATTTTAGTAAATTTGATTACAAGTTAGGATTTTGGCAAATAATGCTAATTAAAGAGTCAAAACCAATAACACCATTCAATCAACCAAAGGGCTATTATCAATGAAAAGTCATGCCATTTGGACTTTGCAATGCTCCATAAATCTTTCAAAAATGGATAGATATAATTTTTGAAAAGTATAAAGATTTTTATGTAGTTTATATAGATGACATACTTATCTCCAAACACATTACAAGATCATAAAAAACTCCTAAATTTAATAGCTCAAGAATTTATAAAACATGGTACAATATTAAGCCCTAAACAGATAGAGCTTAAAAAAACAAATATAGAATTCCTAAGATTAAACTTATCCTCAAAAGGCTTTACCTTACAAAATCATATAATAGTAAAAATTAAAGAATTTCTAAAACAATTAAAAGGTAAAAAATAGTTTCAAAGTTTTTTAGGTCTTTTAAATTATGGTAGACAATTTATAAAAAAACCTGTCTAAAAAAGAAAAAATTTTATAAGATAAGTTAAAAAATATATATACCTTTTTCATGGACATAAAGCGATCATGAAATTGTTAAGCAAATAAAATCAGATCTTAAAGTTATACCTAAAGTATATCTTCCTAAACCTGAAGAATTGCTTATTCTTAAAATAGATGCCTCAAATCAATATTAAGGATATGTACTAAAATTCAAGGTACACAATCACGAACTAGTTGTGGTTATGATTCAGAAAAATTTAAACCAAATGAATTAAATTATATAATATTTGAAAAGAAGTTGCTAGCCATAAAAAATATGGTAATTAGATTTTCTATTTATTTAGCACATGGAAATTTTATTATTAGAATAGATAATTAGGCTGTAAAAAACTTTTTAAAAAAAATAAGAAATTAGAAAATAATCTTAAAAGAATTAGATGATATATTTTTTTATGTCAATGCAATTTTTTTTATTGAATATATGAAGGGAACTAACAATGTTCTTGTTGATTTTTCATAGATAGAGGTAAAAAATCTCTCGAGCAAAGTGGAAATGGACCACAATAAAGAAAAAGCAATCCAAATAAAGTTTTTCTACTTAACTTGTTTATCCCAACCAAGGATTATGATTTCAGTCTCCATTCTAACCCTTAGAATCATATTTTAACCCAGGATTTTATTTTCACTCTCAACCATTTATGGAAATGCCGCAAACATAACAAGTAATAGAACCTTATTAGTTTACTCTATATTTTTAGGATCCAAATCAATGGACTCCTATGTCATACTTTGAGATTATTCAAAAATGAAAAATTTGTTGAAACCATAACAAAATCTTTTCGAAGTAATTAAAAACTTTTATAACCCAGGATCACTTCATAAGACATATAATCTCATAAATGAAGTCTGAAAATCTCAATTTAAAGGTGGTAAAGTAGTTTTCGAAAAAATATGACAAATCTTGATGAAGGATTGACCAACAAGGTCAATAGATTTTAAAGATTTCAAAATTGTGTTTTAAATAGCTTGACTTTAAGAGACTGAAAGGAACCACAAATTTTTAAACTTGATGATAAAGAATAATTCTTTGAAGAGGTAAACAATCTCTTAGATATTTATGATTTTCTAAAAAGGGACCAACCATTTTTTCCTTCTCTTTTAAAAATTAAAAAATTTATTTTACATGAAAAGACTAAATAGGTCTTACCAAGTGATATCTTTAATAAGATTAAATACTCAATTAGGTAGTGATACTTCATGAAGTAGCTATTTTACTTCATCTCTAGCTTCATAGCTAACTTCTATGTTTTGATCAACTGATTCAATTCTTTCATAAAATTCATTTTTAACAAACTTTTAAGATTTTTTAACAAGTCTAGTAAAGTAGTAATTTGATTTAGAAAAGTTCTTTTTTGAGCTTTTTCTGCTTCTGAATTTTTTAATTTTTTTAAGAATTGCAAAACATCTCCTTGAAATGTTCCACAAAAATAATTTAAAATTTTTTCTTTAGACCATTTATCTTTGTAGTTTACTACAATAGTCATAGATTACAGCCAATCTTCTATAGTTTTTCATATAGTCATTGATAAAGACTTTTTTGAAAGGTCTAAATAAGTGTCTTCTTGAGCTACATTTCTTTTGTTTAAAGATTTTATAAAACTATATTATAATATACGTTCTATAATAGTTCCAGAAGATATTCTAGTTTGTTTTATTTCATTTTTATAAATATCATCTTTAATTCTATTTTCTAACCTACTTTGACAATTTGTTTCTTGATTAGAAATTTTTCCTATTTTTTTTCCCTTTATCAATTTTTGTTGATCTAAATCCATAGGTGTGGGTTTAGTATCTATATCTTTATCTACCTTTTTCAAAGGATGAAAATTCTATACTACTAGTTTTTTGTTTTTCTTTTATTACTAGGTTAGTAGCTAAGATTTTATCTTTATCATTATCTTTTTCATTGATATTACTTTCATCTATAGCATCATAATTAAATATATAATGATAATTAAATTTTTTAAAAAAGTTCTTTATAAATTTCATAAAATTTTTCTACCATATTTAAATAATCAATCCTTTCTATAGGAATGGTTACCTTTTCTATTTTATATTTAAGATATTTTATAAGACTTTTATAAGATTTAAAATTTAATTTTTTTAGTTTAGAAAATTGAAGTAATTGAGATGATGATGATGGTTTATGATTATTAAGTGTAAGATATCATTTTTATAATATAATAGTCCAAAGTCATTTGTTTTATTTTTATCAACATCTAACTATTCTCATATTTGGTTAATAGATACTAATAACTATTTAGATTCTTGGTTTAAATCTAAATTAGTAATTTGTCCTAAACTATCTATTTTTTATTCTAATATGTCTACCCTATTAAATAATTTTTTAAAGAAAGAAGTTGATAAATCTACTAAACCATTTAGACTATGACTGATTGTAGGTATATAGTTTTCTAATCTAGGTTCAATATACAAACTATGATTATGAAGTTTTTTCAAACAAACATAGTTTTCTATTTCTTGTTTTATGTTTTGGGTACCTAAAGCCATTTGATTACTATGAAAATATCTCTTAAAACTATGTTAAATGACTACCTGATAGCCAATATATCAGCATAAAGACAATAAATTGATACATGGATTTTAGAATATAAAATTAAGTAAATAAAAAATTAAGTAAAAAAATATTCACAAAGATAGTCGTACAAAGAAAACTCCCACTAAAATATATATATCTGCACTTACTATATATTTTATAACTTAAAACTCTGATACCAATTACAAAGAGAGTAAAAAAAGATAAAGACATAGTTTTACAATAAGATTTAGAGAGTACTGAAAAAGAAAATTGCTATAGAAATCAATGCTTCTTACAATAAGAAACACTCCTATTTATACAAAAATTTAACACTCTGATCTAGTTTACAAAATTATCGATAACTCTTATTGAGTTTATTGTTAGAATTTTATCTTCTAGATTAGAAGCCTCATCTATTAGTTTTTAAAGCTTATCTGATAAGAATCTCCTTTTGGTTGTCATGACTTTGACAGTTGAAAAAATCCCCTTTTAGCATGCTATCTTTGGTAGACTGTTATGATTTTGACTCCTGGTAGCTACCCTTCTTGAATATTATCTAAATTAAGTGCCCTTTATATTCTAGATTAAAAGAATGTAAAAAGGTAGTCCTAGACTTATTCCATTGTTCTTATCTTTTTTTGTACTGGATTAGAAAAGAGACTGGGTAGTCAAGATCTTCCATTCTGGATAGTTTATCCAAAAGTTCAATTGTTTTAGGTTCCAAAGGTTTTGGACAATATCCAATATAGTGTCTTGTAACAAAAATCCTTTTACCATCTATTTTAGTAGTGATATTAGGACTTGTTGAATAAGGATTTGAAGACTAAGGGATTTCATTTAATAGTTCATTAGCTTTTGTTATCATAGATAGTCTTACTTGAAAACTATATATATCTGTTTTGTTGAATTGTTCAATAGCAAATATTAAATTTTCTTACTTTTCATTTACAAGGGACAAATAAAATACTTTTTTTAACTTCTTAGATTTGATATGGTTGAAAATATTTCTCTATGAAAGAGTCCAGATAAATTGGTTACTGTAATATGTATATAATGAAAATATTTATCATTTTTTTACAAAATAAAAAATTTTGGATTTCATAAAAACATGAAACTGCCTTATCAAATGAAAAGATAAATTTTGAAAAGTAATAATACCAACAAAACCCATTTTGATACTTATTATATCATAAGGGTCATGATAAAGTCTAAATTTGACTTTTGGGAATGCTTTTGAAATACCATTATTTTCTAAATAAATGGAATGAAAATATTCATGAAACTTTTCATGAAATAGCTATTCTTCTTCATCCCTAATTGAATATTTAATCCTATTAAAAATATCATTTAGTAAAACCTTTTTAGTCTTTTTATATAAAAGAGAATTTCCAATTTTCAAAAGAGAAAGAGAAACTACTTGTTCCTCTTTTTAAAAATCACAAATATCTAAAAGATTGTTAATCTCTTCAAGGGAGTATTCTTTATCATTAAATTGAAAAATTTATGGTTCCTCCCAGTCACTTAAAGCCAAGTTATTTAAAATAAGATTTTGAAACCTATTGACCTTATTGGTTAATCTTTTAGCAAGTTTTGTCATATTATTTTGAAAAGTTGTTTTACTACCTTGAAGTTGAGATTTTCAAACTTTATTTATGAGATTATATATCTCATGAGGTAATCCTAGGTTATAAAAGTCTTTAATTACTTGGGAAAGATTTTATTATGGTTTCAATAAATTTTTCATTTTTTGAAAAACCTCAAAGCATGACATAAGAGTCCATTGATTTGGATCCTAAGAAAATGAAATAAACTGATAGTCAATTACTTGTTGTAAAGGAATCCATAGCATTTCCATATATCATTGGGTGGAAAAAAATCCCGAGTTGAGATATGGTTCTAAGGGTTGGAATGGACACTGAAATCGTAATCCGTGGTTAGGATAAACAAGTTGATTAGAAGAACCTTGTTTGGGTTGTTTTTTCTTTATTCTAGTCTATTCTCCACTTTGCTTAAGAGGTTTTTTACCTTTATACATGGAGCTTGCTTAAAAAATCGATAAGAACATTGTGAGTTCCCTTGATATAATCAATAGAAAAATTATATTGACATAAAAAATTATACCATCTAATTATTCTAGGATTATTTTCTAATTTCTTATTTTTAAAAGGTCTTTATAGCCCAAACCTATGGTTTAAACTTTGAATAAACAGAGAGCTTATATATTTATTCTTTTTTTTTAGTGATTGTAGTTTTTCTAACTTATCATATAAATATTACGCTCTTGTTCTAAAACATCACTTAATTTTGTCATTTCTTATTTTTCAATAGATATCTCAATAGTTTCAAAACCAATTTGATTATTAGTTTCAGAAATATTACTAGAGCTCATCTTAAAAATATACTCATATTTTTTTGAATATGAATCTGTTTCAAAGATTAATTCATAAATAATTTCATCTTCTGAAATTTCTTCTCCAATGCAAACTTCTAAATCTCGCTCTTTGAGAGTGTTGATAACTTGTTTAACACTCTTTCCTCTGTTAAGACATTTAGATTTTGTATGACATTCTTCATCACAAATGAAACATTTACATTTGAAATTTTTTTAGAAGTTTTTCTCCTGACAAATATTTTCTTTTAGTCAAACTTATGCTTTTTTAGTTTCCAAGTGACTAATTTATATAATCTATTCTTTCTATATTTCTTAGAATAGGTTTTAGATTGAGATTTATAGCCAAATTCCCCTTCATTAAGTAATATTTATATATATTGTCTATCATTTAATCTACTTTTGACTTGCTTAGCAATCTTTGTTTTAAGGTAATGCTTTATGACTTATTTTGAAGTAAAATAAACTCTATTTCCTATAGAGTCTAAATAATCTCTATTTTCTATTGTAGGATTATAATATTCTAAATATCTTGAATACTATTGATTACAGATTTCATCCCAAGGAGAAGGTAATTTATGAAAATATTGTTCTTTTCAAAATTTTGAATGTGTTTCATCCAATTTTTTATATTCATGACTATAATTTTTTAGAAAATTCTTCTAATTATCTTAAATCACATAGTTTTATCTTTGTTAATATATAATTAGCTTCACTATTTTGATTAACTGATTCAATTCTTTTCACAAAATTCATTTTTTTTACAAATCTTTCTTTAAAAAGTCTTTAATTGATTTAACTTTTACCTGTTTGGATTTAAGGCAAAAACTAAAATCACATATGTGCTTATGAGTTTTAAGTAATAAAATTTCTACCGATTCTTTATCTCTAGTAAATATTATATTGTTAGGGTTTAAACAAAAAGATAAGTATATATATAATTAATTCCTAATAACATATTTTCATGCATAGAAGGAAAACATAAAATTTTTAGAATTATAAATTTTTTGTTCATAAGGTAAATTGATACTTTTTTTATAACCTATTATGATTGTTTTTATGATTTATTTCTATTACTACTATCGGATGTTTCATTGATTCTCATTTTTTTAATGGTAATGCATTACTTTTACAACTACATATAATGGTTCTTGTATCTATTTAAACATTTAGAATGTATGGTTTATACTTTTTAAATTTAAATTTTGTTTGAATATATTATAATGCCTTTTTAGCAGATTATGGGAAAACATAATAATTTTATCATCTTGAGTTTTATATTGGGTTATTTGTTGCATCCAAAATTTCTCCTTACAATTCTGTTGCTCACCATATATATACCCATTAGCATTGGCATCCAAGTCTATCTCTCATTTGGTTCCCTCATCTAGTCCATTGCCAAATATAATGTTTTCTCATGCTGAGGCTCCATCAATGAGTAAGCCACTCCAAATCTTTTTTTCCTTTTTTCTTTTCAGCCATACAAACGCTTTTGTCTCCACCTTTTTTTTTTTTTCCACCTCTGTTGCTTCTGCCAAATTCTTTTTTTTTTTTTTTTTCACCTCACCAACCTCTGTTAGTGGGTATCGATGGTTGCGGAATAAAAAAAACCCAATCAAACTTCTGTCTTTTCATTCCTGCCGATTCCACTCTTCCTTTTTTTTGGTGATTTTTGCTAATGGTTTGTGCTTGATGTTTTATATTATTGCTTTTGATTAGTAAGTTATGTGAAGTTGAAAATTGGATTTGTTTATTGAATTGTCTTTTTGTATTAGAAGTTTAATTTCAAAATTACCCCCTTAAATTATTTTTAAGATAAATATGAACTATTCAATATGAGGAAGAAGATAATTTTAATTGTAAAGTATAGATCTCAATGATTAAAATTTGAAACTTTAACTTAAAGGTCTCAAATCTAAACATTAATCAACGAAATAAAATCCCAATATTAAGAAGAGAAATACAAAATGGGAATTATCTCTAATTTTATATCATAAATTAACATGCCTATATATAAATTAAAAAAATATATATTTATTTGTATAATTTAAGCCATGAGCTTCTTCACGTATATAAAAAAAATATAAATAAAAGAAATGAATTAATAAATATAGGGGGGTATAATTAGAGTATTGAACAATATTGATATTAAAATAAATAATGATAAGGAAAATAATCTAGCCATATTTTCATGCATTTACCTTTTTATGTTTGTTGTCTTTTTAATATAACGAAAAGGCAATAGGAGAAAAGCTACACATTCATATCATCAATCCAATTTTTTTTAGAAGGAAAAATTTTGTTTATAGAAAAAATTAGAAGTTTTGTGTCTCCAAAACACCCAATCACTCCCTGTGGGCCCCATCACAACTACATCGTACGGATTCCACGTCCTCAACAGCATAATTACCCATGAACCCGCACAACCGTTACTACATGAAAGCTAACCCTAACTATAAATGCCATATAAATCCCCCCACTTCTTTCATTTACCAAGTCCTCCTTCTTCCCGGCCGCGCCAAAACAAAACCAGCAGCAACCATGCAGATCTTCGTGAAAACCCTAACAGGGAAGACCATAACATTGGAGGTTGAGTCGTCCGACACCATCGATAATGTCAAGGCCAAGATCCAAGACAAGGAAGGCATCCCACCGGACCAGCAACGCCTCATCTTCGCCGGGAAGCAGCTCGAAGACGGTCGAACACTAGCGGACTACAACATCCAGAAGGAGTCCACCCTCCACTTGGTCCTCCGCCTCCGAGGTGGTGCCAAGAAAAGAAAGAAGAAGACTTACACGAAGCCCAAGAAGATCAAGCACAAGAAGAAGAAGGTGAAGCTCGCTGTGCTCCAGTTTTATAAGGTGGATGATGCTGGAAAAGTCCAGAGGTTGAGGAAAGAGTGCCCTAATGCAGAGTGTGGAGCTGGCACTTTTATGGCTAATCATTTCGATAGGCATTATTGTGGGAAGTGTGGCTTGACTTATGTCTACCAGAAGGCTGGTGGTGATTAGCTTGGTTTTTTCCTTGGATTTTTATGGTATTGTTATGAGTTTTTACATTGGCTGTTTTGGTTTTAATTTTAATCCTACTTTTTATTTAATTTAGTACTTTTGAAGTGGATGGTAATTGTTGGAATTTTGAACTAATGTGGTTCCTTCATTCCCTTTTCTTTGATTGTTGTTCTAATTCGTTGTGTTTGGTATGGTGATTGTAATGATTCTTTGGTTAGTACGTATAAGTTTGACTTATATTTGATACTATATAGAAATCAGTTTAGATAATAATGATGTTTTATAATCCAATAGTATTTTAAGGATTGTGAATTACAGCAGATAAATCAAGTAGCCTGCTATTTGCATTTCTCTTTGTTGTTTAAAAAAAAAAATCAAAGAATACTAGTCCAATATTTCTGCTCCCAGAAATGGGTTTGTCATGCATAAACATTCACACTTGGATATTGCCATGAGCTGAAGTTAGTTACTTTTGAAACAAATGAAATCTTAGTGTTGCTTATTTGTTAGTCAGGACCTGCTGTGATTCTTTGTATGTCATTTTAAACTATGACTGGAAGACCATTGCCTGGCCAATTAAAGGAATCATAGTCATATTTATCCAGACTGAATTTTTTTTATCTTAGTACCTTACAAATCACATCCATGTTATTACATAGAGATTATTGGTAGAATATGAATGTTTGTTCCCGTGCATAATTTTCCTTTAATCTTAGCCTGGTCATGATGTTTGATTTCTTTAATCTGACCGAGCAGTGATGTTTTTGTCTTAATGTTTGTTTGCATATATATTTGTATCATTCATGTTTGAGGGACTGCCTGTGGGCAATGGTTTGTGGATCATGTTGCTGTGGGGTTTCAAGTAATGTCTACCTCTAAATATAATAATGATTTACTATGTATACATTGTGTCAAACTAGTCATAGAACAGGGTCTGTAGCTTGTAAGAGTTAGCTGTTCTGTCACAGATACAAAATGTTCCCAACTTTAGAAAATCACTTTCAAAAGTGATTGGTGCTAGTGTTCTATCATACCCGTTTTCGTGAAACTGGACTCATGGTGATAATATGATGCTATCACTTTATGAAAGAAACAATAAATTTATGGCTTGTGGTATGCTTCTAAGTTGCTGATGTATTTTTCCATTTATTAAGCCTTCTTTCCGTTTACAGGCAAAGTTATCTTTCTTTTTGTTGAATGATTAATGGAGTTGGCTATTTTCAAGTTTGTCTGAGTTTGCTGCACCAAACAACATAGTTCAATGTTGGTGCAGTCTCACTTCATCGGACAACTTAGTTCAACATCATCAACTTCGTTCAGTGTTGGTGCATGTACTGCACCGAATAACTTAGTTCAATGTTGGTGCAGTCTCTATCCACCACACAACTTAGTCCGCCATCAACTTAGTTCAATGTTGGTGCATGTTTGGCATCGCGAGAACTGGATTCAGATCTTCCTTATCTAATTAAATCAAGGGAAAAAGGATTCCTGTCAGAATTGTATAATTATCTGTGGTTTTTGTGATCCAAGTTAATTTCCCAAAGGGGATTTAATACCTTTTGACATCCTGCTTTGCAGCCAATTAGCTAGTTATTGCCCACTGCCGTCCTGGTTCTTATTGTTACCATTTTGAGGGAAATGTCAGGGCGATTGGTGCTTAACCTAAGGTCCATCCCAACTCTACCATCTATAATTATACAATTAGAAGCAGTACCCCCTCTCGTGCTGAATATTACAGTTAGGGCATGTAAGCGTCTTTGATATCATCCTCCCTCTAGCGATGGAGAGGATTGGAATGATGTTGCCTGCTTGCGGTGCCTTTCACCTGTGATGAAAAGAAAAACGGAATGTAAGTGAAACCTTTCTTTAGATAATGGTCAGTGGTCGGTCATGGTCTCTGGAGTCTAGAGAACTGGTTTTGCAGAAAATTTTCTTGTGATTATAGGTTCAGTGACAAAACGTGGAATTGATTTAGCCACGCATTAATGGTGCGATATTTTTTTTCTTGAGCAACGGAGTGGGTTTTTTTTTTGTTTTTTCGAATAAAGGAGTGATAGTTTAAGAGTAGTTGTATAAACTAATTGATTGCCTATATTTTTAAATGAAGTAACATATCTCCTTAGCAAGGCACAAATATATAGCACAATACATGTCTAATCAAAGCTCCTAAAGGTAAGTCAACACCAACATTTGTCTGTGATCTTAAGTTTTAGGTTTTTAATTTCAGTAATCATATTAATTTCTTACAATTTCAAATATAAGTGTATATATATATATATATATATATATATATAAATTATCAGTTCCCAGGGCAATGTCCTTACTTGGACAATTCCCAGGTGAAAAAGGAAAATGTACAGGTGAATGAGAAAACCAACCTGATCGTTCCATTTATTTATGTATCCAACAAAAAATACCTTGATGCTAAGCCCGTTGATTCCTACCAAGCCATCACTGCTAATTTCTTATCGTCATAAATTCGGATGTTTATCCTAACTGGTCCTTCAAGACAAGTTCATGGTAAGAATTGGTCCCTCAGTGAGTCAATGTGAGTTTACCATATTTCAAAGCCATTGCTTTAGTTGATCATTCACTGTTTTGTTAATGCAACTGTCTCCATGATAAAACCATCAAATATATATAGGCTGTACTGACATTTCTATATTTGAACCATGGTTGTGGGGACATCACGTGCGAGCACATGGGGTACTGAGACAGTCAACAACAGAGAGTGAAGTGAAATGAAGGAGATGGGCAAGTAAATGTTAGCATTAAGGATGATGTTAGTGCTACCTGCAAAATAAAGGGTTGCCATGTAACAGGAACAAAGACAGCAGGGAAAGTTGAAGTGAGGCACTGCTCTTTGTCAATCAAACTTACCCTCTTTGAGGAAAGACAAATCCTAAGATGCCTATTTTCCTTCTCCATACACTTTTCTAGAAACTTCCCCTCCCTCCAAAATGGTAAAACTCTCAGCGCTTTCACTTTCTTGGGAAGGAATTGAGGGCTTAAAGAGACAGAAGAGTAAATAATAGAGAAAACAACACATGAAACCAATAGGCACTAAGTCCCTTTACAAACTGGCTATAGAACTTTGAACCTTATGGCAAACATCAATACCAAACAAGTTGAAGTTTGCTATAGTTTTTAGCAATTTAATTAAAACAGTGTGACTCACAACGTTGACAAGCTAGGCAGGATTACTTTTGTCAGAATATGAATTGGCAAGAAAGTGATTTTCTTCAACTTTTTCTTTTCCTTTTCTTTTAAATCTAAGAAGAGATGAGAACTGGGAGAACAGGGTTTGAAAAAAAAAGTGCTAGTAGTTTTTTTTATAAAAAGACTGTAATTAGAGATAAAAAAAGAATTATAGATGATGAATTTCGAATTTGCCAAATGTCATATTTGAGTATATAAACCAACTAAATTAATTTCTTAATTAGAAAATGCTAATAGTTCGATATAGAAAATTGTGTTGCCATATATATCCTTGATATATCATTTATTGTTCCATGAATGGAAGTACTTATTTTTTGGTTAAAAACAATAATGAAAGCACAGTGTTTAAGGAATTATAAGTATAAGATACCAATAATAAGAGAAAGGTAATCATTGTAATTAGCGTCTTCTACAATCTATAAATTAATCCCACCCCCCTTGGATCGGAAACCCACATCATCCTCATTGTAATCATATCCAAAATCACCACCTCTCTCTCCCTCACTTTCTCACACACACAAACTCTCAGAAACAGACAAATCAACAGAAAAAAAATATGTCAACAATGAATCATCTCTTTGATCTCCCTGAGCAAATTTGCTATGTTCAATGTGGTTTCTGCACTACAATTTTACTGGTAACACCATTGTATATAATTGTAATTTTCCCACAATATATATATGTTAAAGTCTCAGCACTCTGCTCATAATTAGCTTTTCAAAAGTGCAGGTAAGTGTGCCATGTAGCAGCTTGTCGATGGTGGTGACAGTGAGATGTGGGCACTGCACAAGCCTTCTCTCAGTCAATATGATGAAAGCCTCATTTGTCCCACTCCAGCTCCTAGCTTCCCTTGGTCATGATGATGAGGTATAAGTATATGCTTTGCAGATTTTTGGCGATTAGGTCATATTAGTTTGTCAACAAATTAATCCAATACCATTCTTAATTATAGATGATTATCAATACCATTAACATTTTATATGTGCTTCTCTCAAGCAGCCAAAAGACGAAGCATTTTCGGAAGAAATGGCTGCCCCTAGGAAGACCTTAGACAGGCGCAGCCCATCCTTGATGACCTCTTCCGATAATGAAGAAGAAGATACAGTCCGTGTGAATCCCACAGTCAACAAGCGTGCGTTCCCTTTTAACTTTGATTTATAGCTGGAACTGGAGTAACATAAAGCAGAACTTATCATTCTAATACTAGTTTAGTCACATTTTACAGCCCCAGAGAAGAGGCAAAGAGCTCCATCAGCTTATAATCGCTTCATCAAGTAATAAGAATCCATCTCTCTTTATACAAACAAAGATTTCTTTGTCTTAGGACAATTATCATATACATAGATTCATTCTTGGTGGCATTCATTCTTGGTGGCAGAGAAGAGATCAGGAGACTTAAAGCTCAAAATCCCAACATTCGACACAAAGAAGCCTTCAGCACTGCAGCAAAAAATGTAAGTTTTAGAACCCAAAGGGTTCAACAAAACAAACCAATCCTTTCCTGTACATGTTTGTTATCTACTGTATATATATATAGGAATATATGTATGTATGTATGTATGTATAAAAGAAGAGACCAATTTACATGATGTAAAACAAAAAAAAAAATTACATATTTTTTAAGTATTGATTTCAATAAATATAAAGACGAGAGAAACAAATAAAAACTTTAAAAAATATTTAATCTTATCCTTGGATATATTAAAATAAAACTTTTTTTTAATTTTACACGGTACAAGGTACATAGGGATGTCGTTTCCTAAGCATGTCTTAATATTTCAGTGGGCCCACTTTCCTCCCATGCACAACAAAGGAGACGGGGAGAGCTGTGGCCAGAATGAGGGAGAGGCGTTATGGAACTCAGATGCTACTGATCAGCTGGTAATTAGCTTCTTCTGTCTCTGATGCCTGTATGTTCCTACTAAAGATTTCTGATAATTTTATCAAACAGAAACTAGTATATTACTTCAAGCACATTCGGCGTCAACTATATGGTGGAGCCGTAGAGACTATAATCAATTTCATTAGGAATAAATAACTTGCTATGAATTTATTGAAACCCCATGTAATTGAACTAGGAGAAGTACTTGTGAACATAAGCATATGACAAGTTTGACACACGCAATTCCTTATGTTATAGAACTTTATGAGATCGTTCATTCATGGTGCATGCATGCATTTGTCTGTGAACTGATCACTGCGTAGTGGTACTGGATATATAATTAGATTTCATCATGAGTCATGACCATTGACAATCAGCTTTACTCAAAATTATCTGATCATTCAAACCATTTATTTGAAAATATCTAAGTTCATGGAACTATAGAATAAGTATCATCATTAATTACACTCTGTTAATTAGTAAATATTTGTGGATGTGTATTTGTACTTCAGTACATATGCATGCATCAATCCACTCTTGCATATGGCCTTTGCAGCCTTTGCATGCTTATCATTCTTCCACGCTGCAGCCAGCATAGGTACCTTAGGCTTCTCATTCTGAGGGAGAAAATAATTAACTAGCTTAGCTACAAGCTATTGTACTATTATAAACAGTTCATTACTCAAAGGCTCCCCATTTCTAGCTAAGGAGATAAAATATTGTCTGGCCTCAGATTTACAGCACTCAGAGCACATAAATGCATAAAGCCGGAGCTGACATAAAGAGAACTGAGACTCTTGAACTGATATATGGTCATAAAGAAGTTTTATATATAGCTTACAATTAGATTAGATGAATTGAAAAGATTGCTCTTAAATCCCATCAAATTAATTTCTTGAAATTCAAGGCTAGTCATTTTCTTGCAGTTCAACACTTCAACTACTACATCTAAAAAATTTAATAAGTTAGCCTTTTGGGAGCACTTGAGCATACTGCTAACACTTTTACCTCCACAGTGTTGGGGCAATTTATGCCACAGGAAAGGGTGCATGACTTTATGTTGTGACAAATTTCAGGTTCACATAGAAGGCAATGATTTCCGTGAAAGAAAAGCAGGAAGGAATTCTATATGGGCCAAGTCACCCTTTGGGTGAAGAAGAATTAAGCCCTAATTTTACTATTAATAGTATAAAATTAATTTCTACTACTCTATAATATAACTCCTTTAGGGTTAAGTGATAGTGATATTTATAGTTAGTTGTCACATTGATTTGTCATTTTGCGGGAGATGCTCTTGGGAATGAGGTCTTCAGTCTTCACTGCAAGTTGGCAGATCTGTACTGATCACTGACTTAAACAAACTTTAAGTTTTTAGAGAGATTCAATGTTTACTACTACTAGTACGTAGTACTATTTTATCTACCCTCTTCTGAAATTTTAGTAACCTGGAAAATGGTTACTCATATATGTTGGTACTATTCGCAATTTCTCAAAGTGTTGTGAAGTGATGTTTATATATATAATTATTTCATACATTATCAGTAGAATTCTTAAACTCTATAAATGGTACTAATAAAGTGATACATATCATATATTTTTAAAAAAATTGAAAAAGATATGAGAAAAAATACTAATTAAAATGACAAAATGTAAATGCTAATTAAGGGCTAATTTTTAAGATCATACACAAAGAGTTTTTGAGTAATTTCTAAAACTAATAAAGCCCTGTTTTTCAAAACCCTAATAGGATGCATAATTAAGTTTGAATTCCTGTCCTTTAGAATTTAAACATCGTATTGCAATAATAATTCATTCTTATTCACTTCAAGTACTGTTTCTTCCTTCCAAATCTGGGTTTCCTTTGAATTTACCTACCTGAAAAATGAAAAACGGCCAACGTATAATCACCAATGCAATCAGTATATAGGAGATATATAAATATATATTTATATATCTGAAATATCTGAATGGCAAGCCAAGTAAATAATATATGACTTGGATCAAAGTTATGTACTACATATACTTTTTTGTTTTGTTGCATGATCTATTTGGACTTAAAATATATGGAATGTTTAGGGTAGGGTAGGTTAGGGTACATCTTAACTCTATCTTACCCATGAAAGGCCTGTAGGAAGAGAGAGCGTGAAAATATGCTTGAAAAAAGTCCGTATTCTCTTTTTGTAGCTCCCTCCACACTGCAAAAATACCTTAATATCTACTTAATTTCCTTAGTTAAACGTTAAATTCCCAAACAAGGCAATATATATGTTATGGCATGTGTTGCATTTGTGATCACCTACTCACCTGTAACTGTAATGCACGGCGGAATGCTTGCATACTTTGCTAATGCCTCGGCGCATTGTTGTCGGTTCATGTGAAGAACCAAACATCTCTCTATCAGATGCTGAACCTGCAGATTTCCCCATGCAAAACCAGAAAAACAGTAATGGCTAGTGATCATTAATCCTATTTACTTATATCATAAACTTTAACTTGATTTTTGAATTTTAACCAATGATTCTGCTATTTGATAATTTTGGACTAGTAAATGCGAAGTTGGGAGGACTTTCACTTACCATCCTAATGTAGCTATGCGGGTGGCAATGCAGACAAGGGAGAACATGGTGATGGTTGTGATAGTACATTATTTCTCTCGAACAGAAATGGACGAAACAAAGAGAATACCAAAAGAAGCAAACAACAAAGAATATAGAAAATAGACTAGAGAATGAGAGCCAAAAGAAATGAAGTGCACACAAAGCTACAAAGGAACGGAGAGAGATATCTAGAAAATTTATAGTACTAGTAAAATGGAACAACCAAATTTGTAGAGAGCGACTGTTATCCACAGATATCCGAGTGAAGGGCCAAAAGAGCACAAGAAATCCAAACGATAGATTCACCTCATCTTCAGGAGATAAGAGAAAAGATTGTATGCTTGTTTTGATATAGAAAATGGGTGTGTTTTGATGATGACAATTACTACAGTGAGCAAAGCGTTTTGAAAACCATCAGCTAGCCTTATGACCGATCGCTGCAAACTCTTCCAACGGTGAATGGTCCCCCTAATGAATGCTAAAGGATAAATGTAGGCTTCTTGATTAAGTCAAGAGATGGTCAGTGACAATGGGTTCTATTAGATCTTTGGATTAATGGATTCTGACGCTACGAACCAAGGGGTTTGCTTTGTGTACAAAAAATGAGCCACGTTATGGAGTTAAATTGGTGAGTTGGGGATAGGGGAGACACAAACATTGGGCCAGGGTCCTTTTAATTTGTTAAAGCGCAAGCAAGGAAGAAAGAAGGGGGCCGGCAGCTTGGCACCACAAAGTGGAGGCATTCAATCAATTCTTGGACTATGAGCTCAGGAATTTTGTATGATTAAAGAGCTTGTTTCAATGAGTACTGTAAAAGAGAGGTCTGTAAGGTCTCTGAAAACTTTCTGTGGTCCACGTACGACTCATGAGCTTGAATGAGATTTATATATGGAAATTTTGCAAAATACTAGCTACCTGTTTCAATAAATGAAAAATTTAAGGGTGCAACAGAACTTGAGAGTCCTTCAACTGCATTATTCAGTCTTACGGATTTGGAGTTGCCCATTTTATCAAAATTTAATCTAATTGAAAATTTTTTGAAACTGAATACTTTAATTTTATATTTGTTAGAAAAATTTTATTATTATTTTGCCAATTTTCTAAATTACTTGTTGTCAATCAAAGATTTTATATATATATATATATTATAAATGCATTAGTGTATTCATTCCTAAATAAAAAACAAAATTCATGCATGGAAATAATAGTGTATTCAACAAGATAGTTTTGTCAATGACTTTTTGATTTAATGAATAAAAAATTAAAATCTTAAAATTTTATATCCAAATTTTCTATGTGAATTTACTTATTTAATTATATTATAATTTATTAATTGGTTATTAATTAATTATTCCATAATTTCTTATATGGATTTAATATTTATAATTAAAAAAAAATATTCCTAAATGAGAAGATATATATATATATATATATATACATATTTGCTCGAAAACTAGATAATCCCTTCATAAGGAGTTTTTTTTTTTTTTTTTTTTGACCTTTGATTGGACAACATGTGAACAGAAAATCTTATCGGCACAAATCGAGAGAAGATTTTATGCAACAATTATTTCATGTATTTAAACCATGCTATGTAATTACATTTTTTTAAAATTTTAATTAATTATTTATTATTAAAATTTTTAGTGAATCTATTAAAATAAATATTTTATTTTATTAAACATAATGTTTAATAAATAATTGAATTTTTTAAAAGAATATAAATACTAAATACATAACATGATTTGAATGAAATAATATGTCATGCGAAGTAATAATTTTATAAAAATGTTTTTAAAAAGTTATTTATGAATAATAAATAAATAAATAAATAAACATTTAATATTACTGCGCCATAAATCCGCATCAAATTTAGTCAAGATAGGAAAAACATTCTCTTTAAAAGACTAGTAGAGATGGCAACAAAAAAAAAAAAAAAGTTAAACGAACAAAAGGAAGGAACGTGAATTTCAACCATACAGTCAAACAATCAAAGAGGAAGTCCATGGCCGTTTTTCAGCCATATAGTCAAGCCTTTTGTACATGGTGGAATAAATTAGTTCTTCTGCTTCTCTTCTAGTTTGTTTGACGTGAATCTTGTATTGAGAGAAATGAATGTTTCATGTTGAAATAATTTTCTCGTTGATATTAAATCTGATAACACCTACTACCTATTATCTATAAATATATATATATAAAAGTAAACCCCAGCAAAAAGTCATTTTGCCCTTAATTTTTTTTTTTTTTTTACCAATTGGTTGACACCTATTTAAAATGATGAAAATGCCCCTCTTATATTATATGATAAAAATATTCCTCCTATAAATGTCAAATTATTATAATATCCCTTATGTTTTAAATAACAAAATACATTTCTTAAAAATGATAAATTATTAAGATATCCTTATGTCATAATTATAAAAGTGTCTTTTATCTCATAATTGATTAAAATTATTATAATATCTCTTTTATTATAATTATGAAAATATTCTGACTCCCGTAATTGACTAAAATTATTATAATATTTTTTTATCATAATTATAAAAATACTTTTTATCAAAACTAGTCAAAATAATTATTATGCTCCTTACCATAATTAAAAAAAATATCTTTATAATTACTTCATAAGAAGTTGACAAGTGCCATTTTATTTAAAAATTATTATAATATCACTTTTAATTTACGTATTAAATTTTAACATAATAATATAAAATTAATCATATATTAAATTATTAAAAATACCCTCATCATCATTTCATTGAATTTTGACATTTGAAATTTTATTCGAAAATTACTATAATACTCTTATTAAATTACATATATTAAATTTTAACATAATATAAAATTAACTACATATTACATTATTAATCTCATTGAAATTATTAAAATGCCCCTATGATTCTTTGATTAAGAGCTGAAACATTTCCTCAATAATAACATCCCTTTATCAAAATTAAAAAAAAAAAAAGTCCCTTTTACCATAAATTAGTTAAAAGTACGATGATACCTCTCCTACCATAATTTGATAAAATTATTGTGATGCCTTTTATTATCATAATTATAAAAATATTCTTCCTATCATAATTTATCAAAATTATTATAATACCCATATCATAATTACAAATTACAGTTATAATTATTTCATAAAAAGTTGACATGTGATTTTTTTAATTATTATAATATTTTTATTAAATTAAATATAAAAATAATTATAAATATATTTAGAATAATAAAAATTGATAACTAATAATAATAAATTTTAACAGAAAAATAGCTCATCCACACGTAGTGGGCAATTATTTTTTACTATATTTTAATTTGTCTCGTTGTACTATTTGAATCGAGAAATTTTGAAGAAAAACGGCCTTGGGCTTCCTCTTCCATTGTTTCACTCAATGGTCGAAAGTTGAAAATCACATTTGTGGATGTTTTGGGCTTTACCCAGTTCAAGACCAAAATGCTCCATTACCTTTCCCCCGACTTGGGATCATGTGGTCGGACTCATGGCCTCATTATCCCCTCGGCCTTCGAGGAATGTTCGGATTTTTTCCCTCTCAATGAAACAGCCTCAGCGCAAAAGTCAAGGTTACAAAGATTATTCTATTCATTCTTTTAAGGTTAATAATAAGACTGAGAGAGAATTGTACACTTAGACGTACTACACTATATACAAAATATTTGAGTAAGTTGGTTTCACGGGTCAATCGTGACAGTATTTGCTTGCACGCTGTCAAATCTATACTTACTATAGTATTATATATTATATAAAAGATATTAAATGATTTGGTGACAGTACTTTGATTGCAAGCTGCTTTTATTTCATGACAGCTAGCCTATGCCATCTCATTATTGATTTTAAAGGCTTTGATTAAGATTCCTATACCTTCTGTACTTGACTCCGTAAACACATCAGTCGAGATGCAACTAACAAAAATAGAGCTGCTCGGATCCAGATTAAAGGTGAAATTCAAACATAAATAGATCTCATCTACCATCAAAACTGTTATGACAATTGCAATTATTCCAGCCCCTTCTAAAATACAGTGCCAAAGAAATGGAAACCTTAATTGATCCACTGATTTCAGTTATAACGTGATCAAGGAAATTCAGAGTACACCAAAAGCAACAAATTCGCATCACATCCGTCAATCATATTCTTTGACTAGACTATTATCTCAGGAAACAGCACTGTTCCAATCGTTTTCAGTATTTCAAATACCAGGTAGGTCCATACATTCAGGCATCCATCGTAGAACTAGAACTAAAACTAAAGAAAATAAGTAGACTAATACTATTTACGCCCTTCCGTTTCTCTGGCTTCGGACCATAGTCCACATTACACAAAACTGAATCACAGACAGGCGCTCACACAACTGCAACGGAGCATGGGGGGAGAAGTTCTACATTTTTCCTCAACTGGTCTCAGACTTCTCCAATGCTGCAAAAAAATAAATTCAGCGTCAGTGAAAGGCAAAACCAAACAAATCCCGCACTAAAATGCACATAAACATGAGCAATAGAGAAAGTCAAAACAGATTGAGGGACGGGAAGGGAGACAGATTACTATTGTAGTTCAGAAGCTTCTCAATGAGGTCAACATGAGTCATAAGCATTCTCCTACAGCAATAACGAACCAAGCCCAAAGCATCAAGAGCATCTCTGCATGCCAAACAAGTTACAATTTATTCTCTGCAATACCGTTCTCAGTGTTGAAGCTTAGCTGACTACCATTAATGAAGACTATGATTCATAAATCAGCAATAAATTTGGTTATGATTCACATCAACTTCCAACATAATATTATCAAATACAAGCTTGATTGCTTAGATACATTTCCTTGCGTCCATATGGGTGCATGGACACTTGCACATTTCCATAGTTTCATAACAATAGCCAACATTGATAATTTTGCATTTGGAGGGAACACGACAAGCGTGCAAAACATGTTTTTTAAACCGGAAAACTCCATAAGTAGTCCCTCAACTTAACTTTGGGAAGATAAAACTTGTAAGAACTCTTGAAGTTTCAATGTTTACCCTTAGACCTTAAATTTTCAATACTGAGAGCTTACCATTTACTGATGTTCAATTCAGCAAATGGCGGTAGTTCAAATAAGTCAATGGGCACGAATAACTTCACGTGATTGTGGAATGAATGACATCAGATTTCAAAAGGTTGCAAATAACTAGCTAAAATCAATAAAAAGAGAAGCAATTAGGATCTAATTTACATTTTGCCAAAGCATTTCTTGATTTACCAATATATCTCTCCACCTCCTCTCTAAACAATCAAGCAACCTAGTTTCCCCTGTACTTCCCGCCAAATTCATCTGATTCCCTACCATATCCTCGCCAGAGTTTTCCCACAGAGTCAATTTTCCAAGGAATATTAGCACCTCTTTTTTATAACTACACTCTTGCTTCACAAAGTTCTTCTGGGTCACACAAATCACCAAGTCATCCAAATTAGCCAAAGAAAAAAAAAAGGAAAAGGAAAAGAAAACCCAAATAACTGAAAGTCTATAACTTAGACTGTGGATATCAATTTGTCCAAAAATATAAAATATGAAATAATATTACAAAATATAAAATACAAAAAAATACTAAGAATAATACAAAATACAAAATAAAATATAAAATATAAAACAAAAATACAAAAAAAGAACAAAAACCAGAAAAAAAAATCGAGGATGACAGTGGTGCCATCCCCGACACCACTGCCACCATACCTCACCATGCCCTACCCCCATCACCTAACCCTACCACTGTTAGATATGGCCAAAAAAATAAAAGAGGCATGAGACTCGTGCTTACACCTTATGCCGAGCCCCATGCCCTTCCTCCCAAACACACATGGCTGGAGCTCTATAAATAGAGCTCCTAGCGAAGCCAAAAGACAGAGAGAAATAGAGGGAAGGAGATGCTGCCAAAGGGTTAAAAAAAGAAAATAAAAAAAATCAAACAATCTTTCTCGTAGGGAAGAACCTCGCGTCAAGCTTACACGAAAAAAAAAGGGTCAGTTTCATAAAAACAAAAATCAGAATACAAAAAAAAAAAGTCTCATCGAAACTTTGAAAGAAGATCTAGGGAGGTAGAGACTCTTTTTAGTGAAAAGAACCTCGGATCTGAACTCAGGAGGTCGAGAGGAACATTTTGGTGTTTTTTAAGAATTTTTTGACCACCGACGATGGTGGCCAGTGACCGACGAACGACGGTGACTGTGGCCAGTCGACACGGCATTCGGCTGAAGAAGAAATGAGAGAAAAAAAAAAGTCATTTTTTTTAGAAGAAAGGAAAAATGATCGAAATTTTTTTTTGAATATTTTATATAAACGGTGAAAATCAAAATGACGTCGTTTAGGCCAACGAGGATCCGTGTGTTAACCTGGACCCGACCTGAGGTCCGCGCACCTAATCCGACGACCCGCTTCTCCATCAGCCTCTGATCGGTCTGACTGAACCGGAACCGAACCATTTAGATCGAATCGAACCGATACTGAACTACTGAGCCACCCAGACCGTGCCCAAACCAAGTTGAATCGAACCGTGCATTGACCGGACCATTGACAGGTCCAGTTTAGGTAAAAAATTTTTTTTTAATTTTTTATATATTATTTTATTAATATTTATGCATATTAAAATATTTATATTTGTAGATTCAATGATGAAATATGTGGTTAAATTTTTTTATAATTTTGTTAAATTTTTAAAATAAATTTTAAAAAAACAAAATAATATAAAAATAAATTTAATAATAATATTAAACTAATAAAAAATATAAGAAAAGAAAATTTTTATCCAATGATCAGATTCAAAGGTATTTCAAGTAGTGATGCCTACAAAATCTCTAGCTGAAAAGATTTTTTTAAAAATACTACCAGTGTATTTGAGTATTTATAAAAAATTTTCAATACAGTAAAAATTTTCTTTTTTTAAAGTAATAAATAAAAATTGGTTAATATATTAAAAATATAAGTGATAAAAATGAGAAGAAAAGAAATTTTATTTGATGATGGGATTCTAAAAATATTTCGAGTAGAGATGCTTTAAAAAATCCCAAGATGAGAAGATTTTTTGTAAAATATTATTAGTGTATTAAAATATTTATAGAAAATCTTCAATATAATTAAATTCCTTTTTCTTCAAAATTTCAATTTTAAATAAGAATATTAATAAAATAATTAATAAAATTTCTAACAAAATAGAATAAAATGTGTGCATAAACATGGTAACATTTTGCATTGCATGCATGATATTTTTTTTACAAAAAATAAATTCGAGCCTCCGAGGATGAGATTCTAAAGTATTTCGAGAAGCGATGCCTAAGAAATCTCTAGGTGAGAAAAAGTTTTTCTAATGCTACCAACATACTGAAACATTTTAGGAATTATTTCAAAAAAAAGTTATAATTTATTTTTCTCGAGGATAAATTTTTTTTCTAATAAATTAAAAATCAAGGAAATTATTTTTCGAACACCGAAAATTGGATTATTTTTATCAAAATCAAAGGATAACACGTTGTTAATTGGTACCATTTTTAACGGGCGCTGTGGGGGTACTAATCCTTCCCCACGCATAACCAACTCCCGAACTCAGACTATTTCGTAGATCGTAAAATTATCTTTTTAATAAATTTTAATTAATTTTAAAACTTTATTAAAAGAATATGTTTTAGTAGGTGACCAATCGCACCTAGCCAAAAAAGATTGGTGGTGACTCCGTTATTTTATTTTTATTTCGTTTTCAAATTCGTCGGACGGACACAAAACCATTATGACAGCTTGACGACTCCACTGGGGATGCCTTTTATTTTCTAGAGTCAGGCTAAAATTAACTATTTTTTATCCTCAAATTTTGATTTAAACAGTCTTAATCAATTTCTTAAATTTTTATTTTTCATTTTTAGTAAAAAAGGTAAAAAAAAAAAAAAAGAACAAAACAAATCAAAAATAAAAAGCAAAAAAAAAATTTCACACACATTTCTTTTACTATGCCTCTTATGTTTTATTTTTCTGTATATATTACTCTCAATAAATTAGGATATATTTACACACAATGGCACGATGCACTCATACATAAGCTCTATACCCGGGTTCCGTTCTTTATAAGAGGAAGTAAAGTAACTATGCTCTCGTGAGGTGATAACCTCTGTAAGCGAAATATTTTCACTTGAATTAAACCCTTTCCGTTTGTAGCCTGTAATGGGTGAGGATCGGGATGCCTTACTAGTCCAACATGGACGACAATGAAACAATTTGGGAACCTTTAGACCCTGTCAATCTAAACCCATAATATAATAAGCCTAAGAAACCAGCGTTATGTAGAGCCTTGTCCATCTTCTTGTAGGAAATACCTAAGAATAAAAGTTATGTATAATACGAAACAAAACAAAACAAACAAAAAAATCTCAAAACACTAAAAAAATAAAAAAAAATATTTTTTTCTTAAATCATATCCTCACACTAACTCAATTTTGTTTCTTTTTCTTTTTTTTTTGGCATTAATCATATCATACAGTTGTGTATCGAGATATTTGCTCTAGAACATATTTCTCCCAATAAGTTTTCATGGATCCCATAGAATTATAAATTTCCTCATCCTCAGTCAGTGTGTCATGTGAGTCGTATAATGAAATACATGTTTGATAGAAAGAAGCTCAACAAAAGAATAAAGATTGTTTGCCTACCGGTTATGCATTTAGATCTCACAAAAGAGGATTTAAAAGAGTTAGTTGCTGTCTGGGGTCAGTTAAGTGAAGAAAGAAAAAAAAGCTTTTGTAAAAAGTATGGGCAGATTGCATCTCTCATTTCAATAGTGATCGATGAACAGCTGGTCAAAGCAGCTATACAGTTTTGGGATCCATCCTATAGATGCTTCATTTTTAATCAGAAGATTTGGTGTCAACTATCGATGAGTATTCAATTTTGCTCACGATAGAACTACAATGTCCAGATAAAGTATTTACCCGAAAGCCAAAATCAGGTTATCGTAAAAAGTTAGCCAAGCTTATGAGGGTTAAAATAGAAACCATTGATTCCTTCGCGAAGTCTAAAGGTAAACATCTCGACATTCATTGAGACTTTCTCTGAAACTTCATTCAAGAGCATTTAAATGATGATCAAGGTATGGTTGTGTTTGCTCTAGCATTGTATGATATGATAATCTTTTCGAAGACTTTGAGTTACATTGAGATAACTGTAGTAGACTTTTTTGAGTAAATTAAAATCCAAGTAATTAATCCCGCTCCAGCAATCCTAACCGAAACCATCAGGTTATTAAATTTCTGTCGACGAAACAGAAAAGGATGATTAATAAGATGTGCATCTCTATTATACGTATGGGTTAGAAGTCATTTCAAGTGTGAGAAGAGTGAATTTTTAAAACCATATCTTCGAAATAAGGCATCAATCGAAGAGTTTTGTAAAAGCCAATGGTCAACATTAAAGACTAAAAAAGAATGGGTCATTTTCTTGCGAAGGCTTACTGGGATGAAAAAGAATGGATGGTGCCTTGGATGCCTCGTGTGCCCTTATTTTATCATGGAGAAAATGAGCCATGGATACCGTTGTTAGGATTATGGGGCGTTATAAGTTATGTTCCATTAATGATACTTAGGCAATTTGGTGCATAGCAGTTTGTTCCTACTACTCATGGTCTGGTCCAAGTAGAATTCATTTATGGGGAACCGAATCCATCAAGAACCTCAGAGCAGTTGATCCAAGCATGAAAGAGAACATGAAGAATGAGGTTAGGGCCTCTCATCGACAAAGTCACTTTTGATTACCAGATTTGAAAAGTAAGGCGACCTAGAGACATAGTACTCCCTCCTAATGACAGCTCATATCAATTGGTTAATCTTTCGAAAGATGTGCAATTATTAGAAGTTGAGCTTGTCAAAAAAGAATTAGAAGCTAAAAAAAAAAGAAATAAAAAGAAAAAATTTGAGATTTTACGAGAAAGTAAGGTAATTGAAATATGAAACAGAGATACAATAGAGCAGATTAGAAAAAGTCATAAAAGAACGAAATCTGGTTAATAGTGATTTGAAAAATCTACACCAAAAAAATAAAAGGTTACGAGTTCAATTCAAAACTGAAAAAGTCACCAAGTCTTACTAAGTCGACAACGTGAAATGGATGAGCTCCGAGAGAAGATGAACCAATGAAAAGGAAAAGCTCAAGAAAAGTAAGAAGAGACCACCAAAATTTCTCAAGAATGTCAGAATTGGAAGGGATTATACTCTACAACCTCAGCAAGATTGGTGAAATGCCAAAACGAAAAGGAAAGGTTGAAAGTCATGCTCGTAAAAGAAAGAAAAAAGTACTTTAAAGTACTGAATGAAAAAAAATCACTTCACCAAATGATCCAAGGGTTAGAAATACAACTACAAGACCATAAGAGCCATATTTCAGCAATGATAGATGAGTGGCATAGAAAGGAAAAAGATTGGATCTTCACATGTGATTCAAAAAGGGATGCTCACATGAGATGGGAGGCAGAAAGCTTAGGGAGGCACCAGTACATAGAGCACTTGACTAATCAAGTTTTCAAGGCAGTGAAGAAAGCATAGGAGATGGTTGAAAAGGTAGAAGCATTAAGAAGAGAAGTCAATCCCATAGGAGAATATGGACAATGCCTAGTGAACTTTTTAGATGAGACAAAATACCATTATGAGCAAGTCAAAGCTTCTATGGATATAACTCTAAGATAATAAATCCTATGTAATAAAAGTTATATAGGATCAATAAAAATTTTTAATGTGAAATTCGTCCAAGAATAAATATCTTCATGCATCATATACATCATTTTTCATAAAATATGTAAAAAAAATAAAATTTTCAACACATAGCATTCTAATTTTTTTTTTTTTTCTTCTTTTCAAAATAAAAACTTTGTAGTAATAAAGGTTCAAGAATAGCTTACCTATAAAAAATTTTAACCCAACCTACTCGTTATTCATACAATACCAAGACTCAGACAAGAATTATAGAGTAAGAATAGGCTAGCCAATTTGAGAGAATTGAGAAAGCTCAAAAAGAACTAATAGGGGATCTTAGTATAATAATGGATATACTCAAGAAACTTGACAAGGGAAAGGCAGTGAAAAAAAAATCCTAGCTTTCAAGAACAATTGCCAAATATGGTAGATCCTGTCTACCCTCTAGGGTTTGAACCACGACTGATCCAACCTTCTTAAGAAATTAGAGTACTAATTCCTACTCCCGATGGATATCCCAATTCTTATCCAGGAATAACATCCACACTTGCTCCAAGATAATTTTAAAATTTTGTTAATCCTGTTATGATGGAAAAACCACCTGAGTCAATCTTAGTTTCTGATTTGGATGATCCTAAGAAAAGAGAAAAGCTAGGGATGCAGACACCTGAAAAAGTAAAAGATACCAGTGCCCGAGAAAAGATGAAGTTATTGAAAGAAAGGCGTAGGGTTGTAGAGGAAATGAATTTTTATGGCTCCACAGCTGCGGTTGACTTTTGTTTAGTTTCAAATGTGGTCATTTTACCTAAATTTAAAGTCTCTGAATTTGAAAAATATGATGATACCAAATGCCCAATGACTCATATCATCATGTATTATCGAAAGATGGCAGCACATGCTCGTGATAAGAAGTTGTTAATGCACATATTTTAAGATAATCTTACGAGTTCTATGGCTAGATGGTATGTTCAATTAGATATGACCTATATTCATTCTTGGCAAAAGCTTACAAAGGCATTCCTTACATAATATCGACATGTCACGGATCTAGATTCAAACCGTTTATCTCTATAAAGTATGAAAAAAAAGCAACTGAAAATTTCAAGAAGTATGCATAAAAATAAAAAGACGTGGTTGCACAAGTTCAACCTTCTCTCACTGAGAAAGAAATAACTGTTTTATTTGTGAACACCCTAAAGTATCGTACTATGAGAGATTGATAGGTAATGCAACCAAAAACTTTATAGATATGGTGATATCAGGTGTGATCATTGAAAATGCCATAAAGAATGGTAAGCTCGATGCAAGAGAGATAAGTGGAACAAGAAAAGTTTATGCGTAGACCAGTAACTATCTATTATGATAAGAAGCTAACATCAAAGCTAGAAAAGCCCGTCTTCTGACCAGTGGTGACAATTAAAATTTTTAACCCTTTTTCATATCAGAATGATAAAATAGTATCTTGAAAGTATGATTATGACGTCATAGTTAACCCAGTTACTACCAACATAATGGGTGTAGGAAGCATAACTCGAAGTGGTAGGTGTTATACCCCAGAGGCTTTAAAAAAGTTAGAAAAAAGAAAGCCAAGGTAGGAGAAGAAAATGAAAGTCAGATTGATCTTGATGTAGTCCCACAAAAAGAATGTCAGAAGCCAGTATCTGAGAATGAAGCATGTGAATTTCTAAAGTTAACAAAACATAGCAAGTATAGCGTGATAGAATAGCTTAACAAGATGCTAGCTAAAATTTCGTTATTGTCATTATTACCCAATTCAAGGTCACATCGTAATGCTTTACTGAAGGTGCTAAATCAAACATATATGTTTCATAATGCTTCTGTTGAATATGTGAAATAGTTTGTTGGCAATCTGACGATTTTAAACTATATCTCTTTTAGTGATGAAGAGATTTCTCCTAAAAGTAAAAGAGGTACCAAGACTCTTCACATTACTGTGAAATGTAAAGATCATATAATGGCTAAAGTTTTGATTGATAATGGCTCATCCATCAATATTATGCCTGTGACTACTCTGACAAAACTCTCTGTTGATAGATCTTATATGAAACCTAGTCATATGATAGTGAGACCCTTTGATGGAACCAGAATAGAGGTGCTGAAAGATATAAAAATGCCATTACAAATTGGCTCATGCACTTTCAACGTGAAATTTCAAGTTATGGACATCTCTCTTTCATACAATTATTTATTGGGTAGGCTATGGATCCATATGGCAGGTGTTGTTCCATTCTTATTACATCAAAAAGTCAAATTCATTGTTGAAGGAAAGCTAACATATGTGGTAGGAAAAGAAGATTTATTCGTAACTCAACCAATAAATACTCATTATGTGGAATCAACAGATAAAACTCTGAAATACTCTTATAGATCTTTCGAGATTGCCAATGCAACATATATAGTTGGATGATCTAAATTATATTTGTCACACTTATCTATGACAACTAAAATGGTAGTCAAACAGCTTACCAAGATGGGATGGTGACCTAAAGTTGAACTTGGAAAGAACCTGTAAGGAATCACAAAGCCATAAGCCATATATGAAAAGAAAGATTGGGCTTGGGATATAAGCCAACAAGAGGGAATAAAATAAGAATGGTGAATGAAAAAAGAGATAAAAGGATAGTTAATTTTAGGGGATATGAGCCGGAGTCAAAGCCTATGGTCATTCCATATCTTTATGATTCTTTTCACTCGAGAGGATATATTTATCCAGATTTATCGGGAGCCCTAAGTACAAGATTCGTAGAAAAATTTTCAGAGCTGACCATTCAAATGGTAGATGATGAAGAAAAGAAAAGTCGAAGTGAAGAACTATTTGTGTACCCTTATCCTTTAGATTTTGAGCTGGATAATTGGAAAGTTACAGAGTTGCCAATTGTCTTTAAAATTTTAGAAAAGTAATGTACTGTGAAACTTTAAATCCCTAATTACTTTCTACGAGTATTAGGAGATCTTTTATGATGTGTTTATGTTTGTCGTTTTAATAAAAGACTTAGAAGATGCATCCGTATTTCTTCTATTATTTTCATCTTCATTTTACTTTTCATTATTTTCTTTCCATCATTTTTTTGACATTCCATTTTTGTATATCAATATTCTCTTCATCTTACCCTTTGTAGGGTCCCAAATAATGAATAGAAAGATAATCATGACAATAATCTCGGATTTAATTTTGAAAACTTAATTCATGTTGATGAACTTGATAATGAGAAAGATTCAGATAACTACACATTGCCTCTTGATTTGTTAAAATTAATAAAACATGAAGATAAGCCAATTGAATCCAATCGGAAAATTACTGAATTAGTGAATTTAGGAGATGGTGAAAATAAAAAAAAGGTTAAAGTTGGTATATCTCTTTTACTAGCTGAAAGACATAAGCTAAAAGAGCTACTCCGAGAATATGTAGATGTGTTCGCGTGAACTTACCAGGATATATCAGGACTCAACACTGATAGTGTAGAGCACAAGTTACCTTTAAAACCAGGATGTAAGTCGATGCAGCCAAAGCTAAGGCGCATGAAATCAGAGATGCTACTAAAAATTAAAGAGAAAGTGAAGAAACAATTTGATGCTAGATTTTTGAAAGTGGTAAAATATCTTGAATGGGTAGCCAACATAGTGTCAGTTCCTAAGAAGGATGAAAAAGTGAAAATGTGTGTCGATTATCAAGATTTGAATAGGGCAAACCTTAAAGATAACTTTTCTCTACCTCACATCAATACTCTAGTGGATAATACTACTAGACATTCCATATTTTCTTTTATGGATGGTTTTTCAGGCTATAATCAGATCAAGATAGCTCGAGATGATATGGAGAAAACTATATTTGTGACCATGTGAGGGACATTCTGTTACAAAATCATGCCTTTTAGGTTGAAAAATACCGATGTCACTTATCAAAAAGCAATGGTGACTCTCTTCCATGACATGATGCATAAAGAAATAGAGGTATATGTGGATGATATGATTACGAAATCTCATGAAAAAGATCATATAGTCAATCTCAAAAAGTTATTTGACAGGTTAAAAAGATTTCAGCTAAAGTTGAATCTTTTTAAATGTACATTTGATGCCAAGTTAGGAAAACTATTGGGCTTTGTGGTCCATGAAAGAGGAATTGAAGTGGACCCGGATAAGATACAAGTCATCCAAACCTTATCTCCTCCTCGTACCCCAAAAAAAGTGCGAGCTTTCTTAAGATGGCTGAACTAATTGCTCGTTTCATCTCTCAACTCACCTATAAGTGTATCCTATTTTCAAGCTTCTTAGAAAACATGATCTATGATAATGGAATGATGAATGCCAAGAAGCTTTTGATAAGATCAAAGAATACTTGTCAAATCTATCTGTGTTGGTACCGTCAATCTCGAGAAAACCTTTGATCTTGTACTTAACAGTGCATGAAAATTTGATGAGATGTGTGTTAGGGCAAAGAGATGAAACTGACAGGAAAGAATGAGCAATTTACTACTTGAGCAAGAAATTCACTGATTACGAGTCTAGGTATTCACCATTAGAGAAGATATGTTGTGCATTAGCTTAGACAGCCCGAAGGTTCTGATAATACATGCTTTATCATACCATTTGGCTCATAGCAAAGTTAGATCCTATTAAGTATATCTTTGAAAAGCCCTCATTGACATGAAGAATAACATGGTGGTAAGTTATGCTTTCAGAATATGATATTATTTATGTGACTCAAAAAGATATAAAAAAAAGTGCCGTAACCGAGTTCCTTACTGATTGTGCTACCAAAAATTATGAACCAATGAACCTGGAGTTCTTTGATGAAGATGTGATGGCCATTGAAAAAAATGAACCTGTTGAAAAGTCTTAGAAGATGTATTTTGATGGAGTTGCTAATGCTTTGGGTCATGGTATTGGGATAATTTTAATATCTCCTGATGGGCACTATTATCCCATTACAGTCAGGTTAAATTTTAATTGCACAAATAATATGACTGAGTATGAAGCCTGTGTTATGGGTCTGTAAGCAGCAATTAAAAAGAAAATTAAAGTATTAGATGTGTTTAGAGATTCAGCTTTAATCATCTATCAGTTATGAGAAGAATAGGAAATCGAAGATTCCAAGTTGATACGATACCATAAGTACATTTCTGAGTTGGTTAAATAATTCGAAGAAGTTCAATTCGAGCATTTGCTTAGAGAGAAAAACCAAATTGCTGATGCACTGGCTACTCTGGCTGCAATGATTAAAATAGATGTAAATACTAAAATCTAACCCATCAAGTTAGATGTGAAGGATGAACCAGTACATTGTTCAGGTGTTAAAAAAGAAGTTGATGGTAAACCATGGTATCATGACATTATACAATACATTAAAAACCAGCAATACCCAAAATATGTAACAAAAAATGATAAGAGAACTATTAGAAGGTTGGCTATGAGTTTCTTTCTTGATGGAGACGTCCTCTATAAAAGGAGTCGAGATCAAATACACTTAAGGTGTGTGAATGCAGCTGAAGCGAAGAGGATTATTGAAGAAATGCATAATGGAGTTTGTGGGGCACATGCAAATAGTCATATGATGGCTGGATACTATTGGTTGACAATGGAGAGTGACTGTAATGATTATGTCAAAAAATTTCATAAATGTCAGATCTATGCTGACAAGATCCACATTCTTCCAACAGCGTTGCATGTTTTGGCTTCTCCATGACCATTCTCTATGTCAGGTATAGATGTCATCGATCCCATCACTCCAAAAGCTTCAAATGGACATAGATTCATTTTTGTAATGATTGATTATTTCACAAAATAGGTAAAAGCTACATCATATGCTAGCGTGACCCGATCTGTGGTATGCAAATTCATAAAAAAAGAGATAATATGTAGATATGAGCTTCCAGAGACAATTATTTCTGATAATGCCAAAAATTTAAATAGTAAGATAACGAATCAAGTTTGCACTTAGTTCAAAATTGGTCACCGTAATTCGACACCATATCGTCCAAAGATGAACGAAACAGTAGAAGTTGTAAATAAGAATATCAAAAGAATCCTGAAAAAAATGACTGATACTTATAAAGATTGGCAAAAGAAGTTACTTTTTGCTTTACATGCTTATAGAACATCAATTCGAACATCTACTGGGGCCATTTCGTTTTCTTTGGTATATAGAATGAAAGCTGTGTTATCGGTCGAAGTGAAAATTTTCTCGCTGAGAGTCCTTATTGAGGTAGAATTAAAGAAAGCAAAATTGGTTTGAAATCACTACGAGTAATTAAACCTCATTGAAGAGAAAAGACTTACAGTACTTTGTCATGGTTAATTATATCAAAAAAGAATTATGAGAGCACATGACAAGAAAACACGTCCCTGTTGCTTTAAGGAAGGAGATTTAGTGCTAAAAAAGATCCTTCCAAATCAACATGGTAATTGAAAAACATGGACACCAAATTCGAAAAGCCCGTATGTGGTAAAAAATGCTTTTTTTGGTGGGGTAATGATTTTAGTAGAGATAGACAAAAATGATTTACCTACTTCGATAAACTCAGATGTTGTGAAAAAATATTTTTCTTGAAAAAAAAAAGTAAAAAAAGAAAAAATAATGACTTATCTAAAGCTGAAAACTTAAAAAAGGCAACTTGAATGCGAAGAAAAAGCATCATTCCACAATACAAGGGCCAGTGTAGTTTGATAAACTCTGAAAGATTAAGAAAGTCATCTAATTTAATTTTAGAAAAAGAATCTGAGAATATTTTGTTCATGATTATCTTATGATCATCATTTGAGCACTTTTGTTTCAACTCAAATGCTTTGTCATGCACTTATTACTAGTCTAATAAAATATGCTATCTTTCTTTTAGAAATAACACATATCCATTCCCTTATTCTCATTTTTGTCCGCCATATGAATAGAAGAAATGTGTAATTGCATTTTATTGGTCTTCGATTTAAAATAATGAAAAGAAAAATAAACATGAAAGATCTTAGCATTACTTTATAAAAAAAGTTGACAAAGGTAAATGAAAAAGGATGAGAAAAGCATGACAAGACATTGATGTTGTAGACTTTTGAAAAAGAAAAATATTGTTGTCAGATGTTAAGAACAGATTGGTCGTATAAGAATTCTGATAAAAAAAGCCAAAAACGAGAGATTTCAAAAACTTTTTTACTACAATAAATAATTTTGATTGCATTACATTTAGAGCACTCAGTACATGCATCCACGAGCAGTTTTAATAAGGACAGAGACTTTCCTTTTTTTGATCAAACAAAAGATTTCAAAAAAGAAAAATTTACTTGTTAAAAGAAAAGAACTCAGTTTTGAAAAAAGATGAGATTTTAAAATTGTTGGACCTCTGCTTAGAGGAGCCCTTTTCAAGATGGATTTTAAAGTTGTTGAGCCTCTATTGAGAGGAGCTTTTTCAGATGAGATTTTTAAAGTTGTCGAGCCTTTGCTGAGATGAGTCATTTCAAAGATGAGATTTTTAAAGTTGTTGAGCCTCTGTTAAAATGAGCCATTTCAAAAATGAGATTTTAAAGTCGTTGAGCCTCTGCTAAGAGGAGCTTTTTTCAAGATTTTAAAGTTGTTGAACCTCTGCTGAGATGAGCTTTTTCAAGATGAATTTTAAAGTTGTTGAGCCTCTACTAAGAGGAACCTTTTTCAAGATGATTTTTAAAGTTGTTGAGCCTCTACTGAAATGAGCCCCTTTTTCAAATAAGATTTTAAAATTGTTGAACCTCTGTTGAGATGAGCTTTTTCATATGAGATTTTTAAAGTCGTTGAACCTCTGCTGAAATGAGCTATTTCCAAGATGAGATCTTAAAGTCGTTGAACCTCTGCTAAAAGAAGCCTTTTTAAAGATTTTAAAATTGTTGAACCTCTGCTGATAGGAGCTTTTTTAAAGATTTTAAAGTTGTTAAGCCTCTACTGAGAGGAGCTTTTTCAAATGAGATTTTAAAGTTGTTGAACCTCTGTTGAGATGAGCCCTTTTTAAGATGGATTTTAAAGTTATTGAACCTCTGTTGAGAGGAGCTTTTTCAGATGAGATTTTTAAAGTTGTTGAACCTCTGTTGAGAGGAGCCATTTTCAAGATGAGATTTTAAAGTCGTTGAACCTTTGCTGAAATGAGCCTTTTTCAAGATTTTAAAGTTGTTGAGCCTCTGCTGAGAGTAATCTTTTTCAAATTAAATTTTCAAAAATTGTCGAACCTCAAGTGAGAGGAACATTTTCGAAAAAAAATAATCATTTGGATTTCGAACAAAATTATTGTCTTTGTCTTTGTCCTATTACTAATTACCAGTAATGTGCAAAGAGAGACAACTGTGGACATCAATTTGTCCAGAAATACAAAATACAAAATAATATTACAAAATACAAAATACAAAACAAAAAATACAAAAAAAAAACAAAAAACAAAAATAAAATCAAGGATGGTAGTGGTGCCATCCCCGGCACCACTGCCACCGTACCTCACCATGCCCTAACCCCCCATCACCTAACCCTACCACTATCAAATATGGCCAAAAAAAAAAAAAAGGCATTGGGCCCGTGCTTTCACCCCATGTCAAGTCCCATGCCCTTCCCCCCAAACATGCATGGCTAGAGCTCTATAAATAAAGCTCCTAACGAAGCCAAAAAACAGAGAGAAACGGAGGGAAGGAGACGCTGCCAAAAGGCCAAAAAAAGAAAATAAAAAAAAATCAAAAAGTCATCCCCGTAGGGAGGAACCCAACACTGAGCTTCCTGTATGAAAAAAAAAGGTCAATTTCATAAAAAAAAGTCAGAATACAAAAAAAAAAGTCTCACCGAAACTTTGAAAGCATATCTAGGGAAGTGCGAACTCTTTTTGGTGAAAAGGACCTCGGTCTGAACTCAAGAAGTCGATAGGAACATTTTGGTATTTTTTGAGAATTTTTCGATCACCGACGACGACGGTCGGTGACCGACGAACGACGGTGACTGCGGCCGACCGGCACGACGTTCGGCTAAAGAAGATAGGAGAGAAAAAAAAAACAATCATTTTTTTTAAGAAGAATGGAAAAATGATCGAAAAAATTTTGAACCTTTTATATAAACGGTGAAAATCAAAACGATGCCGTTTCGATAAAACGTCCAAAACGACATCATTTAGGCCAAGGAGGATCCGCGTGTTGACTCGGACCCAATCCGAGATTCGCGCACTCGACCCGATGACTTATTTCTCCATCAGCCTTTGACCAATCTGACTGAACCGAAATCGAACCGTCCAAATCGAATTGAACCGGTACTGAACCGCTGAGCCACCCAGACCGTGCCCAGACCAAGCCGAACTGCCAAACCGAATCGTGCGTTGACCGGACCGTTGACCGATCCGATTCAGGTAAAAAAACTTTTTTTAATTTTTTTGAATTTTTGTATATTATTTTATTAATATTTATGCATATTAAAATATTTATATTTGTTAGATTAAATGATAAAATATGTGATTAAATTTTTTTATAATTTTGTTAATTTTTAAAATAAACTTTAAAAAAATAAAATAATATAAAAATAAATTTAATAATAATACTAAACTAATAAAAAAATGTAAGAAAAGAAAATTTTTATCCGACAATGATATTCAAAGGTATTCCGAATAGTGATGCCTAAGAAATCTCTAAATGTGAAGATTTTTTTAAAAATACTACCAATGTATTGAAGTATTTACAAAAAAATTTTCAATACAGTAAAAATTGTTTTTTAAGTAATAAATAAAAATTGGTTAATATATTAAAAATATAAGAGATAAAAATGAGAAGAAAAGCAATTTTATCCGATGATGAGATTCTAAAAATATTTCGAGTAGAGATGCTTTAAAAAATCCCTAGATGAGAAGATTTTTTGTAAAATATTACCAGTATATTTGAATATTTATAAAAAAATCTTTAATATAATTAAATTTCTTTTTCTTCAAAATTTCAATTTTAAATAAGAATATTAATAAAATTTCTAACAAAAGAGAATAAAATATGTGCATAAACATAGTAACATTTTGCATTGCATTCATGACATTTTTTTACGAAAAATAAATTCGAACCTCCAAGGATGAGATTTTAAGGTATTCCGAAAAACGATGCCTAAGAAATCTCTAGGTGATAAAAAGTTCTTATAATGTTACCAACATACTGAAACAATTTAAGAATTATTTCAATAAAAAAGTTTTAATTTATTTTTCTCGAAAATAAATTTTTTACTAATAAATTAAAAATCAAGGAAATTATTTTTCGAACACCAAAAATTGAATTATTTTTATCAAAAACAAAGGATAACACGTTGTTAATTGGTACTGTTTTTAAAGGGCGCTGTGGGGATGCTAATTCTTCCCCACGCGTAATCGACTCCCGAACTCAGACTGTTTCGTAGACTGTAAAATTATATTTTTAATAAATTTTAATTAATTTTAAACTTTATTAAAAGAATATTTTTTAATAGGTGACCAATCGCACATATCCAAAAAAGATTGGTGGCGACTCCGTTATTTTATTTTTATTTCGTTTTCAAATTCGTCGAACGGACATAAAATCGTTACGACATAGACGACAGTTATGCAACAAAAATGTGGTCATATATTTATCACATCTACCCAGCCATCCCATGCTTTCAAGCTGCAAATCAACTTCAAGGTGGAAATGACATCACCAGCCCATGCTAATTCCAGCCTTATCAATCAGCAGAACCAGGCACAATGTGAAAAACAAATACAAGCAAGGGTTAGCAGTTGAAAGAAACCTTGGAGAAAGGATTTAGCTAAAAGGCTACTCCCTAGAGTATGAATCTTTTGAGTAGAATAAGCAGCTCAGTAATTGAGAATATGTGAAGAGAGCACTTACTATTTGTTTGCTATATTTCCTAGATTAATTTGAAGAAGTTGGAAAGTTGCTAAACAGACGAGCAGAAGCGTTTTCGATGATTTTACCAAAACGATTATCACGCAATGGGCATATGACCAATTTCCATTCAACAAATTGAACATATCAATTTACAATAATATCACATTGTACACAGCTGAAAGTTTGAGGAAACAATTCTTGAAGAAAAAGGCAGGGATGTGTGCCTTTTTGCCTAAGCAGATGCATTGTAATCGTAAACACCTCAAGCACCCAAATTAAGCTTCCTTAAAGTGCTCCTAAAGATGTCCATTAAGCAACCACAAATAACAAACTTAGACCAAGATAACAACAACAAACACAAACCAAAGAAATCATCCGAAGAACAAATCATATCGCCTCCTGCCCCTCCCAAAAAAATAAAAAAATCACCAGAACAGAAGTTTTGGAATATTTGCACAAGAGATTATTCATCGCAACAACGGAGTCACTTAATTTCTTCAAAACAATTAAAGAAAAGAGAGGGGCAGAGATTCTTACAAACCCTTCAGTATAGTCGGCCTGGAGAAGATCAAGGTAAGTGTCCCATTTGTTACCGATAACCCACAAATACCCAAACAAAATTTGCAAGTTAAGAGCAAACAAAGTAACCAAAAACCTAAAAAAATCAAAATCAATTCTAAAAAACACCTTTCCGCATGTGAAGCAACGAACTGTTATTATCATCTTGCTCTGCTACTTCTTGGTCTCGTCTTTGCAGTTTGCCCCAGACAGCTCCCTCCTCTCTCCCACCTTTTATATTCTCCCTTCTTTCGTTTGCAATCTCGCGCCCAAGAACCTTCTAACGGGGATTTTAACTTATTTGAAGGTAGTGCGTAGTGCTTTGAAACAACGTCCTTTTATCCTCCCAAAAGCCTCTCCATGGTCCATACAACTACAACTACAAGCAAACTAGTTAACGGAAACTATAAAATGACTAAAATACCTAGTACTTAAAAATAAGAAAAGAGATGGAAATTAATAATGAAATTTATTATTTATTTTAGGAATATGAAAAATCATTCTTTGGGAGTTGAGAACCCAAATTTAATTGCAAATCAAGTAGGTAAACAAAAGTGTAAAATAATAATCCGTTCCTAAAATAATTATAAACCAAATAATAATTGGAAAAATGATATCAAGTTTTCAGCAATTCATTCTCCCTGTAAGAAAAACAATTCATTCTTCTTTTTTTTAAAAATACCCATATTTTTTTTCAAAAATAATAAATAGAGGATTTTCATGAAAAATATAA
Source organism: Durio zibethinus (assembly GCF_047325235.1). Lineage (NCBI taxonomy): Eukaryota > Viridiplantae > Streptophyta > Magnoliopsida > Malvales > Malvaceae > Durio > Durio zibethinus. The sequence goes on along the minus strand of NC_143163.1, from coordinate 32,402,507 downwards.
GATAATTTTGATTGGCTAGTTAATTGCTAAACTATAATTTCTTCCTAATTTACTGAACAAAAATCGAGTTGTACTCTGAGCATTTTTTTCTTCTTAAAAGCTCAAATCAAATAGTCAATATTAAATTACACCTGAATAATTTAGCTCTGAAAATACGAAAATCAAAATTAAATCCAAAAGAATGCTTTTAATTAACCAACAAAATTTCATCTTTTCATTTTTTTTTTCTCTTTATCTTCCTCCTTAATCAGGGTCTTGTTTTTTTTAGTCACGAATAAAAGTGTTTGAGATTATGAAGAATGTTCTTTTTTAGGTTTTTGGTAACTTAAATTTTTGTAGGTTGGGGTGTTTGGATCTTATGGGCATGGAAGATATATCGTGTTTTAGATGTATTGTTTCCATTTATAGTTTTTGATTTTATGTATCGGTTTCTTTGTATGCGCTGATGGAGTTTTTTATTTGCATGTGTTGAAGAAATTTTTTTTAAGTATTTGTTTTTATTTTTGTGTTGGTTTATTTATGATGCATGGTGCTTTTGTTTTTTTGGGAGTGTTCAGTTTTGGTTTTTTTTTTTTTTTTTGTCTGGAGTGTTCTTTGTTTGTTAGGTGAAGTTGTGAATCATAGATTACAAATTAATAAAATTGGTGTTTAATTTTTAATTTTATCTTTGTTTTGTGGGTGTGGTGTTTGGATTGATGGAGCTGTTGTTATGTTTTTTTATCTTTATTCAATTAATTTTGTTGCTGAGTTTTATGAGACGGGAAATATAAGCTTTACCTTTCCCAATATCCAGGCACATCTATGTGTGTCCGAATTGGAAAGCCTCTACAAATAGACATTGTAGCTCTTAGAGAAAGCTATATATCTCCATAGTTCCTTAAATATCTGAATATGCTTCTTGCCTTCTCTTTAGGTTGTAGAAGTGCTCTCTTGCTTTTGTACTTTTCAATTCGCTTATTTTACTAGCAACAAACAGCCTTGCTGAAATTCTTGCATTTTGAAATATCATTGCCAAGGAATCATTCTTTGTTAACATTTATTGCTCCATTTTCAAAACTTTTGCTAGCTACCAAATCGTAATAACCGTTACTCCGAGCCTGACAATCGTGATTGGAGAAACCGTTCAACACAGCTTCCTTTTGCTGGAGATGAGATGTCCTAGGAATCTCTTCGGGATAGAAAGTTGGGAAACTGATATGATTGCAGAGAGCTAGAAGCTAATCAATTTAATCGCCAAGATCAACTCAACTCTCAGTTCTTGAGAGCACAATTCTCCTATAATCAAGGGGTGATTGACATAAAACATATGAACACTTTTTGTCTATATAAGATTTCCTGTGTTTTTAGTTGTTTAATATTTGTGTTAGCTGTTACCAGAATTATTAAAACGCTACTTTGTTTGTTCTTGGATTTGTTGGCTCAGTATTTGAAGCATCAGACATCTTGTGACATATTCTTTAGTCAATAAAACTTTTTTAGGTGAACTTTGATTAGGCATTAGTATTGGAATCGGCATCTGCTTCACTTAACGTCTTAGCCTTTAGGTATTTATACCAATTAGAAAGCAAGGGTTCAATAAATTGCACTAGTAATGATTGAATTTTCTTTAAATGTGTTTTATGTGTAATGATAGGATGGTTCAACAGCATTAGTAACCATACGTTTAGGATTATCTTGTAGTTTATTTATAAACTAATGCTTCTGTTCCATTGGCATTAGTTAAAAAGCATATCAATTGCTCGGCTTTGGCATCAATCCCAGCAATTCTTTATTTTTTCCTTAATGATAATATTCATAGAACTTTACTACTTATAGTGTCTTCATATTAGGCTGTTACAATAGAGGTATTTCTTTTTCAATCTTTTATCTTTTGATCATAATTTTTGTTTCACCCACATTAAAAGTCGTTTGAACATAATTTATTGGTGATTCGGCCAATAACTTTATTCTGCTATAGTTAGCCACCGCAACAAGTTACAAGTATATAACTTTATTTTACTCTCACAGCGAAATGCAGGCTTGAAATTTAGTTACTATAAAATTTACCTCATTTATCTCATGAAGTAAAGGAGGAATATTGGCTGGACAGTGGAGAGTGGAGACGGCTTATGCGGTTTTTGCTTCTCCAAATTAGTTGCTGACCTGGCTGCCTAGCGGAAAAATTGAGCAGTGCTCATTGGTTTTTCACACCTCAATTTTGTATATAAATACCCAACTTAGCTGCCAATTAAAGGGGGGATTAGAGTTTGGAGATTAGATTAGCGTAGGAGTAGAGTAGAAAATTTACTTTCCTGCATTTTCTTTCTTGCCAAACAGCCTTTGTTCTTTAATTTTCTTGCATTCAAGTTCTTTTAAACTTTCAATTACGTTATTTACATGTTAATTCAATTTACATTCAAATCCTTTAAGCAATTTTCTCAATTCAAGCTTTAAATTCAAGATTGTTTCAACTTTATTCCAGAATTTTCAGATTTGATTTAGCTTCGTTTTTTGTTGCTTTCAATTTTAATTTGATTTCAATTCGTTCCAAACGTTTTACTACTTGTTCATATATGAGTTAGCCACTTTGACACGAAATTTGAAACCAACATTCCATGTATTTTGAGCTAGATTTAAGATTGAAGGAGATGTATTCTATATGGTTTTGCTGTTTCCATATTTTATTTAGCTGCCATTTCTGATGATTGTCGATTGCAATTCGGTTTCAATTTGAATCAAGCTTTTTATCACATGTTCTTGCATTATTTAGCTTCATCTATACAGAATTTGAGAGCCAAATTCATTGAGATGAGAGAGCAATTCGAGATTGATTGAAGGCTATTCCATAATTCTGTTTCCTGTTTGATGCTTCAGTTTTGATATTTTCCTTTTGAATTTCTTTATTTGTGATGCTAATTGAGGATGGTTAATGTTACTTCAAGGTAGTGACAGTACTTAAAAGGTAATATCTAACTTGAATCAAACTTATTTAATTTACGTTGTCTTCATTACATGTTCAATTAAAATTCTTTTTTGCTTTTAAGATTGTTTTCAATTCGAATTAGTGCTTAATTTTGCTATTTTTGTTATTCCACTTTATTGTTCTTTTCATATTCATGTTGATTTACACTTCTTTTAATTTTTCAGTTCATTTACTTTTAAGCTCAAGACATTTACTTTTTGTTAGTTTGTTGATTTTAATTCTTGATTGGTTCGATTTTTGGTTTGTTAATTTCATTCATGTTCTTTCATGTCATTTGGTTTCAATTAGTTCTTTAATTCCTTTGTTAATTTTTTGTCTTGGAGCTTCAATTACTAGTAGTAATAGAAATTAAAATCCTTTATCGATAGAATTGATGTGTAATTTTGATACTTAATATTAGATACCATTGTAATCTTTTAAGAGACGATATTCATGATTACTTCCATATATTCTTTAAGTGATATTGTGCATTGGCAATATCTCGTATCACCTATTTTTAAAATGAACTTCTTTTCTCTTTGTTTTGCCTAAGCCCATTTTTCATATTTTATATTCAACTTAAATACAAAAATGGCCTATGTATTATGTATTTTTATTGGACACTTTGATACTTCAAATTAGCATTATTAATTATGTTGCTGATATGACATTAATGCCTAATAAAATGATGATGGGTAAAAAATGTCCGATAATCATTCCATTATCAATGCCACGTCAACATAAGAAGAAAATTTCAAAATTTTAAAAGAATATTTAAAAAATCTAAAAATTTAGAAAAAATCATAAATTTGTTGACATTTTTTAAATTTTTTAGATTTTCTTGAAATTTGAAGGGTTTTCCATTTTTTCAAATATATATATTTTAATTTTTTTACAATATGTTATTTAATTTTTTTTAACATTTGAAATTTAAATTTCTTTTACATTTTTCACTTTTATTGGATTTTTCAAAAATTTCAAAAATTTTGGACTTTTTTGGTAATTTTTATTTTTTGATATTTTTTGAAAGTTTCAAAATTTTTTCAATTTTTACACTTTTATAGAAAATTTTTGATAATTTTTAGATTCTTTTAAATTTCTAAGAAATTTTCCTTTTTTGAATTTTTTTTAAGAATTATTTTTGAAAGTTTTCAAAACTTTTAGATTTTTTTAAAATTCTTTTTTTCTTCTTTTTTTTTTAATTTCAGTTTTTATTTCATTTTTTTATTTTTATTTTTTTAGGTCTTGGGATTTTTTGAAAATTTTGCTATTTTTTACTATTTTAGTTTTTCAAATTTAGTTTTTTTTTTAATTTTTTAATTTTTAAATATTAATATTTTTTTGGATTTTTTTGAAAAATTTTAAATATTTTTCTAAATTTTAGGTATTTTTTAAAAATTTTTTATTTGTAAAAAATTTTTGAATATTTTAAATTTTTAGATTTTTTGAATTTATTAATTTTTTATAGATTTTTTTTTATTTTTTTGAATTTTTTTAAAAAAATTTTAGATTTTTTAGAACTAAATTTTTTTCGATTTATCTAAATATTTTTATTTTTTAAATTTTTTTGAATTTTTACTCTAATGATAACTTGACATAGATGATGTCATAATGATTAAATAATTTGATACGTGTTATGATTTTATTAAGTATTAATATCACATTAACATCTTAACTAACCACATTAATCTAAAATACCAAAATACATAATGAATGAAAGTTTAAGTACCAAATTATAAAATTTATAATTTAAATATCAAATTAATAAAAAATATATAATATAAAGACAATTTTTATGTTTAACCCTTTATATTTTTGCCCAAGCACTTTTAAGAATCGAATGGAGGTTTAGTTTTAAATAGGTAACTAAAGTGTCATCAATGCCCAATAAAATTATGATATAAGTCAAAAAATTTATAGTAATCACCACATTATTATTATCATGTCAATATAAGAAGAAAAATTAGAATATTTGTTAAAATGTTCAATTTTTTAAAAAAAATTTAAAAAACTTTAAAATTTTCAAAAAAAAATCCATAAAACCTCAATTATTTTGAAAATTTTGTAATTAACAAAATTGAAAAGTTTTAAATTTTAAAATTTTTCAAAAATACAAAAAATTAAAAATTTCTCAAAAATTTTCAAACGAAAAATCTGAATTTTTTTAAAATCTAAAAAATTGAAATAAGAAAAAATATTAAAAATTCAAAAATTCAATGAAAAACTAAACAATAAAAAAAAACTAAAAATAGTGAAAATTTCAAAAAGAATTCCCAAAATCTCATAATAATATGAAAAATTCTAAAAAATCCCTAAATAAATAAAAAATGAATAAATTGAAAATTAGAAAATTAAAAAATATAAATAAATCTGAAAATTTTAGAAAAACTAAAAAATTTCAAAAATATATTTGAAAGAATTCAAAAAATGAAAAAACAATATGGGAGAAATTTAAACAAAATTTTGAAATTTCAAAAATTTCTATAAACTTGTAAAAAAATAAAAAACGAAAACCGAAAAGGTTAAAATTTAAAAAAGTCACAAATTTTAAAAAAATTTTGAAAATATGAATTTTTTAAAATCCAATAAAAGGGAAAATTCTGAATATAGAAAAATCCATCTAAATAAAAAATATATTCTAAAAATCCAATAAATCTAAAAAATTTGAAAATCCTAAAAATTCTAGAAAATATGAAAAAGTTATAGAAAAATTAAAAAAAATTTAAAATTTTTTAAAAATCCCAATAAATTTGAGAAATAAAAGAAATAAATCTAAAAATTTAGAAAATAAAAAATCTAAAATAACTGAAAAAATCGCAAAGGGCCATCATTTATTTTTCAATTTTATATATTGATTTTTCCGAAATTTCTTTTTTCAGATTTTAAATTTTTAAAAAATTTTCAAATTTTCTGATTTTTCCCTCTTTTTGAAATTGTGAATTTTTAAAAAACTTTTTATTTTGTTCGAATTTATTGGGAAATTATTTTTTTTTTTACAAATCTTTAGATTTTTTTTGAATATTTATTGTTGCTTTTAATTTTCAGATTTTTTGAAAATTTTTTAGGGGTTTTTAAAATTTTTTAGATTGTTTTTTTTTTAATTTTTCTAGATTTTTAAAAAATTTTATATTTTTTAAAAATTTTTTATAATTTTTGTATTTTTTTTGAAAATTTCACTGTTTTTTAATTTTTCTTTTTTCTTTTTTTACATTTTAGAAATTTTTTAAAATTTGTCATACTTTTTAAATTTTTGGGAAATTTTTTGAAATTTTTAATATTTGTTATCTTTTTTTTTTAATTTTTTAGTGTTTCAAATTTTGTTTTTGGATTTTTTTTTTCAAATTTTTAGAATGGTTTTAAAGATTTTTCTGATTTTTCTATTTTTAGAAATTTTATAGATTTTTCAATTTTTTTTTTAATTTTCAAGATTTTCAGAAGATTTTTTTTTGTATTTTTAAAAATTTTAGCTTTTTGTAATTTTTTTTGAAAATTTTTTCCTAATACCAACTTATAATGATGATGTAATGACAATCGAATATTTTGACACATGTTATATATATTTTTTTAGATATTAATGATACGTCAGTAACTTAACTAAAAGCATCAATCCAAAATATCAAAATATGTGATAAAATGAAAATTCAAATATGTTATTGTAAATTTTATTTGTATAGATAGCAAATTAATAGAAAATATGTAATATATTAGTTTTTTTTTTTTGTATTTAACCCTAAAAATATTTATAAATAAATCTATCATAAAATTTATTAATATATATTTTTAAGAATTTGATAACATTCATTATTTAGTAATGAATTATCCTCGTGATTGATAATATATATTATTTATATATTAAGAGTGCATAAAATAGTAACCGTTTATAATAATATCAACGCTGTCTTCTATTAAAAAAAAAAAGACATGAAGTGGTCAATAGGTACACACCGTGACTCACACAACCTTCTCAAAGCCCATATTTCTGGCGAGTAGTGCCAGTCCTCAAACGACGGAGGCAAGTCATGCGCCAAAAAAAACCACAAGCATGAAAAATTGAGCATGTGAGTTTGGTCTGTGTCCACCAGCAAATTAATTTATTGCAAAATGCTAAAATGAAATATTACTTTTTCAAGAGTAAATTTTATTATTGATCACAAAACTTCTACCTTATTCTCATATACTTCATTAAAATTTAATTTGTACCAAACAAATTATTGAATTAAAAAATTCTTTCAAAATTTTCGCTCCGTGATAAAAGCATAGATTGCATCGAACATGTTTGCATTTTTAAATGCTAGCCGTTCCGTCTATTTAAGCTCTTCATGTAACTTAAATTTATTAATATTCTGAAATATATTTTAATAAAAATAATTTTATGAATAAATTAAATCGAATTTAAATTTAAAAATTTTTTTGAGATGCGATATAATCTTATAATATGTAATTAAATTTTAATAATCCTTGACTTAGTAATAAGATTTTATACCATTGTTTATTTGATGACTAGATACAAATTAAAAATTGATGTCATTTATGTGATGAAAATGAAATATGAAATTGAAATGAATCTGAAAAGAAGAAGAAAATTCAACGAAAATTATGGCAAAGTAGACACGTGAAGACAATTGACAAGCGGTCACGGAGTCATAGTCTGGTAAAAGTTTAGTTCCATTGTTTTCTTGTTTCGTTTTTGAAAATTGATGGAGAATGTTATAATGGAGAGGGGACGGGTGACGAATATGATGACTTTAGCTTTATGGATTATGAAGCGGCCTACATGTCTTTGGCCTCACATTTTGCGGTAGAAGAATGATTCCTTTGATTATTAATCAAAGTCAACAATCATCTTTCACCCGTGTGGGGCGTTTTCTTTTTGAGGTAGCGAAAGAATGAGTAGGGTAGGGGTGGGGTGGGGAGGGGGGGAAGGATTTCACCTTCAGCGTGTTAAATACGTAGCTAGTCAGAAGTGGAGTACCGGCTTCATTTCGCTTTGATGGTAAGTATGCGTCAAATTCACGAAACGACTACACTGATTCATGCATCCTTTAATTTATCATCCACAATTTATCAGTTACAATCAATGTAAATTGTTTTTATAAGTCAAATCGCAAAATGATTAAAGCTACATTTGAAATGCTCTTATTATATCAAAAAATATGTTTTACGAAAATACATTTATAAAACAAAATTTATGATGCAATAAACATCCTCGTCGAAATGGATTTTTATTTCAAAAACTGGTTTAGGCAGGTAGATCCAAAACATGAAGTAGGGCATTTATTATTATTATTATTATTATTATTATTATTATTATTATTATTCAAAACAAAAATTGTTTATAATATGACCTTTACCGGTAATTTATTTTATCTCTAATTGGAGAAGTTCAATTTGTACAAATAGTAAACATAAAACTTTCTTTAAATTGTAATTTTCTAATAATAAACTTTTTTTTGATGATATCATCACTTGTATTTTAATTTTATTTGAGCTTAATTATTTTAAATAATTTTAAAAACACATACTCTCACATCATTTTTATTTTTCAAATGCTTTCTTTAAAAAATCAAAATTTTGTTGATAATAAAATGAAAATTCTCTTATTATTTTTCTAATAATAGTTTCTAAACATACTAAAGCATCCTAATTAATGTTGAGATAATGAATATTCATATTTAAGCGGTGTTAAGTACTATTATATATTTTGCTCGTAGAATTTGAAATTTATTTTTTTATAAAAAAATTATAATTTAAAAATAAAATAAAATAAATTATAAATATTAAATTTTAAATATAATAAATGAAACATCTTAAAAATGATTATATAAAAATAAAATAAAATAAAATATAAATTTATTTTAAATTTATATTTAATATTAATCTTTTTATTTTTTATAATAATCAATTGAATCAATTAATTATTAATCGAATGTTATAACAACGATAAGAAGAAACCAACGATAAGATGCCAAAATCAGAAATTTTAAATATTTTGTTTATCTGGGGATGGGAGAATCATCTACTAAAAACTTTGATTGTTAGAAAAAGTCATCATGATTTAGTCGTGAAATTGAAATACTTAGTTTATATTTGGTTAATGGAATAAATTTTTAGGTATTAGCCACAACCGATGAGGAATTTCTTGAATAAGCAAAAAAAAGTAGTGGGAAGTGGTGGCTGGCGAGGGGGTGACCTTGTCTCAGTTGTTTGTCTAATCCCGTGAAAGATGGGGTGGAATGGAAAGGAACGGAAAGGATCGTGGTTTGCTCACCCGCCAAAATTACCCGCCAACGACAAAGGCCATGACAGGGGACCCACAACGAAGGGGCAGTGAGTCAGTTGAGGCAGGCGACTCCCGCTTTCCCATTTCCCGCTTTTATTATTAAAATCTTGTTGAGGGGCTTCGTACCAACCGCCATGAAATACATCATTCCCCCTTTTAATATTATCACCAAAATTTTGTTACAACCATATAGTAGTTTTTTTTTTCCAAACCACCGTAGAGTTTAGTACTTATCATAATATAATAAAAAAATAGTAATAAAATAAAAAAAGAAAAATTTATTTGTTAGCTATAAAATTAATGAATTATTATTTAAAAATTTGGTTGAAATGATAAATAAAAATCTCAAATCTCAAATCAAAGAAAACTCGTAAATTATTAGTAATGTTCTAATTACAGAATATCAAAAGATTGTGTCTTAAAGGTATTTATTTAATAATCAATTTATTTATTAACTTTTATAAATATATTTAACAAACACGGTCAATCATTTAAACGTTATGTGAAATTTAAAACTTTATTATTAATATACAAAATATTTTTTTATTATTTTATTTGAGTTTGAATTTTTCATAAATGTAAATGTACAATTCAATGAATAAAATGATAGCTGCATCCTTAACAATCTTGATTTGTAAATTTAATCTATTAAAATAATGATTAATTTTAGTTAGCACGATGATGATGCATCAACAAGCTTAAAATTTCAACACACTTTATTTGCAATAATAAAAAAAAAAAAACTGAGTTTCTATTAAAATTTTAATGTTTTATTCAAATGGCTCATTAATTAAAACGAGATAAAAAATAATAAGTTTTATTATTTAAGTTTAAAATTTTTTAAAAATATATTTATAAAATGATTTTTTTTGTTGTAAGAATATAAAAATTAAAATTTTAAATAATTAAATTTAATTAAATTTTAATTGATTTTAATCGAAATTTATTATATGCATGTGGAATTGTATGATATGATATGTATCAATTTACTTGTACATTGATAAATATTTCATTGATTTATAATAAAATCAAATCTGCATATAAAATATATATCGATTTCATTGTGAATAAAAAAAATGACACGTGATTTTAATTGAATTTGACCCAATTCACTATAAACATATCGAATTATAACATATAATACAACATGGATTCATACATGAATAGAGAGAGGTAATACGTATCCATTGGATGGTTAATCGAATAGTATGATTTTTAGAACTACTAAAAGAAAAAGCTAATTTTCATTTAGGCTACGAATTTGCCGACCCAACGGGAGAAGCGTAATCAAGTCCCGCTTACATTGCCCAAAATAAAAACTGCTCCTTATTTATTTTCGTCGATAACTCTAGAAATTATTACTTTTGAAAAAGAAAAAGAAACTACTCCCTAACTCTATATCATCTCTTCCTCTTTCTTGGGATCCACTTTAACTCACAGTTAATATAATTTTTTATTTTTATTTTTATTTAAGATGGTTAAGATATATATATATATATATATTTGGTTTATTTGTGAAGAAGAAAAAAGAAAAAAGAAAAGAAAAAAAGGAAAGGGAAAGCAAAGGAACGGAAATCAGTTAGCGTAACCACTGAGTAGCAAGTAAGAGAGACAGGCACTTTGTTTGTACCACCGATTATTATTTCAATAATAATCCTGCTCTCCCAACTCCCACCACTCTGCCTCTATCCCTTTTTCTTCTTTTATTTATTTCTTCTCCCTTCATTTTTAGTTCTATCTGTCCGTTTCCTTCCTTTGTTTCTCTATTTCTATCTATCTTTGTTTTTTTTTTTTTTTTTTTTTGAGGCCAATAGTTTCAGATCCTAAATGATCGTTTCGTCTCTTTGATACCTTCTCCAGAAACGTTACATTTTGAGGTACCTTTTTTATTTCTTTTTTTTTTTTTTTGACTTGGTATTTCGTTCTATATATTGTATTTGTTTATGGTATTACTTTTTTTTTCTTTTTTTTTTTTTGTTTCTGGATAATTGAAGCTTGGTTTGGAATTGCGCGATCTGGGCTGTTACTTTTGTTGGAACTGACTCAATAGAGCTTTCACATCGCAGGTAACATGTTTTTGATTGTTGGGTTTTTCATGCCTTTGATGATGTTTTCTTCAGATTATTTTTTTTTTAAATTTTATTATGTTGGGAGATTAATCGGAATCGTAAAAGAGATCTGAATCTCGAGTTTGTGTAAGATTATTACTCTTTGAACAAGGTCAAAACTGGATTGATATTTCTGGTTTTCTTTTCCTTTTTTGATCTTAATAGTTTCCTTTCCGCATAATCCATGCCACCGCTTCCTTCTTGTCCAGGTTTTACCTTTGCTTATCTATCTTTGAATATCATGGAATTTCTTTGTAACCAAAGAAATCATTTAAAAAAAAAGTTGTAATTTTTCTATGAAGCAATATCAATAATTTAATAGTCCTTTTTTTCAAGCTTGATTTTTGAGACCATCACAAAAGCATTGGCACTTAATTTGATGATTAAAGACAAATTAAAGACAAAAATGAATGGAAAGAAAAAAGCAAAATAAATAAATAAATAAAATTTCAATAAAAATTAAAGACAAATAACAAAAAGCGAAAAGTAAAAGCCTTTGCCTAACGGAGTCTTAATGTTTCATTGTCGACATTGTTTCAGTTTTAACCAAATCTAACAAAATCTTCTCAAATTTCAATTTCTATACTAAATAGATTTCAATTTCAAACTTTCAAAACCCTATCATTTTTCTGAAGCCATCCATTATTAGTAGATTACCGTCAATTATGAATCATATATATAATATACTAATATGGCCAAAGGATATCCATATATGTAATATACTTGTCTTTATTTATAATACATACTAATAAACATAAAAACTAGATTCAATTATAATAATAGAAAGATTTTATTTTTTATTCTTTTTAATCATAATTAATAAGGATAATATTCAAAATTATATAAAATTAAAGTAGTAAAGAAAAAAGATTTTAAAAGATAATTTAAATTATAAAATTAAAATAAATTAATAATTTTTTATATTTATTATCTTTATTAAATTAATTTTTTTAAAAATAAAATTGTACTTAATTTAAGTTCGGGTCATTTTTGGGTTTTGGTTGTTTTCGCGTTCAGATTGGATGGTTTCAAATTATTGATTTTTTCTAATCAAATCGGATTGAGTTGGGTTTGGGTGGATTGAGTGGTTTTTTTCGAGTTCCAATTAGATTTGATAGGTCTAATCACATACTGCGTCAGCTTAGAGTAAGGTGTTTCTTTGACACATTTGTATTTGAATTCCTAGAAACTTCCTAACCTTTGATATGAATGGGGTTCACCTACTTTTATGTGCATGAACTTTTAGGTAATTAACCATGTGTGGTCCTTGTAGTGTTTGATAGAATATAGAAATTGGCATAGCATTTATTCTGAACCTAATAGCAGGAAGACAATTACATGATCAGTTTGTTTTTCATTCTTGAATATATAGATTAGTAGATATGAATTAGTAGTGTATTGTCATTGATAAAAAATTTATATAGGATCATGTATCTCATAAATGTTGAGTATAATTGGACATTGCATTATGGCAATGTCTAAGGCGGAGACAGTGAACTCTTATCCTGGACTAATTGTGCTATATTTCCAAGTTTGAATTCATTTGGCTAACATTAGGAGAATGATTTTACATGTCATAGTAGGTATGAGAAGTACCTTTGATTGAACATTTTGTTGGATCTGACTGTTATGCAGGCATTCTTCAACATTGCTAGAATTTTCACAATTGCCAGCTTGATAATTTGGATTTTAACTGCATTTCCTTTTCTTGTGCAGGCAAATTCTCAGTTGTCGATTCTCTTCAAAGAGCTATATAAATTACAACAGTTTAGGTTTTATATAGGAAAATGTTAGGAGGCAACAATGGTAATGCTGTGCTTCCAATTTTCCTGGATGAGAATCATCTTCAGTATCAGACAAATGCATCAAATCAACTGCAGTTATTTGGAAGCTGTAAGTTATTTCTTTCATTTATTTAGCAATTAGATCACTGTCCTATTTTTTCAGGCAAAACCACACAAATCCATCCTCTTTTTTCTGAATTTTTTAATGGTAACTGTTCCATATTTTGTTAAACTTTCAGTGCCAGCTGGGTGTACTATTGATCCTGTGAATTATTTTGGAAATGAGCATCCTGCTCCCATGATTCGACCCAATAAAAGAGGCAGGGAAACAGAAGATATTCAAAGGCAGCAAAAGTTACAAATTTCCTTGAATTGTAACATTTGTAAAGAGGAAGCTGACCGTTCTGCTAGCATTCCAAATCCTAATGCTGTGTCAACTGGCTTACGGCTATCGTATGATGATGATGAGCGGAACTCATCTGTGACTTCTGCTAGCGGAAGCATGACACAAGGACCATCAATGATCTTGTCACTCAGTGACAGTGTTAGAAGCGAACTTGATCGTCAGAAAGAGGAATTTGATCAATTCATCAAAATTCAGGTACTATTGTGGTATTGCCCCAGCAGGAAAATAAAATGTCACCTTTCAGTCTTCTGTCAATATCTGGGGTTCTTTATTATAGAATCAAAACAGTTTAATTGCAATCAAATGCTCTTCTTTTCTCTGAAATTTCGAACTTTGGGTACTTCTCTTCTATGGACCATTTCCTTGTTTAGGTTAACTGATACGTAGCATAGTAGTACTTAATATCTCGTACTTATGTTCATGCATTTGCTTTTGGCTGGCCCAAAGGCACTTAATGCTTTTTTTGTTTACTATAATCCAGATGAATCTTCTGCTTGGAGTTATCCTCACTTCTATGCTTGTAACTTCTATTGTGATAATGTCATAGTATTTCATAGTCAATAAATTTCACATGCTCATGTATGTTATGAAAAGTTAGTATAGATTTAATTGGATATTGGTTTAAATGTGATGGTATGATGTGTGGTTCTTTGGAGCTTTTTATTCATTTTATTCTCTTAATCAGGAAGAGCACTTGACAAAGGGAATAAGAGACATGAATCAGAGACACACGGCTTCTTTTCTTGCTGCTATTGAGAAAGGCATCAGCAAGAAGCTTAGGGAGAAGGACATAGAACTAGAGATAATGAATCGCAAGAATAGGGAACTGGTTGAGAGAATAAAGCAGGTGACTATGGAAGCCCATAATTGGCATTATAGAGCAAAATACAATGAGTCGGTTGTTAATGTCTTGAAGAGCAACCTTCAGCAAGTAATCTCACAAGGTGCTGAGCAGGTGAAGGAAGGTTTTGGAGACAGTGAAGTTGATGATGCTGCCTCTTATATTGATCCGAACAACTTTCTCAGCATTACTGTTGCTGCTGCAAAATCTGTTTCCAGGAATCATGGCATGAAGGAACACATGATTTGCAGAGCATGCAAGGCAAAGGAGGTGTCCATTTTGTTGATGCCGTGTAGGCACCTTTGCTTGTGTAAAGACTGTGATGTACTAATCAGTGTTTGTCCTGTATGCCAGGTAATGAAAACGGCTGGTGTCCAAGTGTACTTATCTTAAACCGTGAAACAAATTACACAGAAGATGAAAAATTTATATCCTTTCTTCCGTATGACGCGCCAGCATTTTCTTTCCCCCGACAGACAATGTATGATGAAAAGTAAAGGATTTCTTGGAATGGATTTCCTTAACGTGAGCCAAACAACCTTGTTCCTCTTATGTCATTTTGCATGTGATGCGCACGATGCTAGGTGTTCCCCATGTCTTAAGGTTTGTCTGTTAAAGTGTTAGTAATTGCTAAGAAAAAGTGTTTTTAAATTGGATCATTAAATCGTTAAACCTAAGCTAAGGGACAAGGGTTCCGAGTCTCCCAAGGGAAGGTGAAGACACGTTCAAGGATGATGGCTAATTGGTGGTGGGTGTGGGCGTGTGTTTCAATATTCTAATTTCCTCCTACTTTTCTCTTTGGCGGTTGGCCATTTTCCTCCCTTTTGAATCAGTCTTTTTTGATTCTCGCACGTAGACTCAGCAGACGGTGCAATAGTAAGTTACTAACCATGATGCCTTGGCTGCGAAATTAGAGCGCAACAGTGAGTCAGGATTGTCGTTGGCCAAGCCTGCAGCTTTGCTCTTGATGATGACATGTACGCAAAGAGAAAGAGGTGAAAAGAAAAACAGGTAAAAATTAAAAAGAGAGAGAGAGCGCTATAGACTGAGTAAGCTGGGAGTCTCATATTTGTCTTTATCATTGTTGTCTACTTTGTACGTAACATTTCGATAAAATAATATTTTTTCCCCTCTTTTAAGTTTTCTTGTTTGCAATGCCTAACGATGGTGGTGCAGGCAAGTCCAGTGACAAACTTGGAGAAGATCAAAGTTTCTGATCGATGTAACTGACATTGTCGATAAAGCTCGTCCCAAAACCAAAAACTGTCTCCACTTCCTTTTCCAGCTATGATGCTACCCTTCTTGCGTTCCTCCTTTTTCTGCCCTTCTTGTACACTGTGCTTTCCCAGTAAACTAGGTACACCATAACAAAGGGCAAACAGACAAGACCTTCCACCCCATTTTTGCAAAGTAGTACTTTCCTGAATTTACAGTCAGAACTCCCAAACCAATTTAATTACTACTTACTATGTTAGTAATTCTTTCAACCTCATTATTAGTATAGAAAACCAAGTGAATTTTTCAATGCCAAAGACATTCTTTCTACTTGCCAAATAGTTAATTACACATAAACCAAATGATGTTTATGTTGAACTGTACCAAGATTTACAACATATGTGACGACTAAATGAAGGATATCATGGGCAGTAAAAAACAGTTGTGGCAAAGATAGAATTAACACACTTTTCACGTTCAGCCCCCTACTCCATTCTAAAAATTTCTTCAGATTCTTTTTCTATTGTCTACTCGTGTTTTCTTGGGTGCAGGTCCAGCCTGTAAGTGCTCAGTGCTTGATTGAATCTAAAGCAATTGGGAAGAAAAAGAAAAAAAAATTACTATAAAAAATATAAGATAATTTCTTTCTCAAAAGGCAATCATGCAGTAAAGGGATTTTTATCACCTTGTTAAGTTTGTCCCTGACCATTTTAACTGCCTGATTCATTGACTGGGAAGGGAAGTAATCCTGAAAGCAATTCCAAGAGGAAAGATGAATATCAGCAAAGGGCAAATATTTGTCAGGCAAATAACAACTATGCATAAAAGGTCGAAGTTATAAATCAATAAAAAAAAAAAAAAGAAAAAGACCAACAATATTAGCAGAATTCTATATGTGCTGTCCAAAAGATTCAAGTAGAGTAACCAAAACAAGAAAAAAAAATCTGACAAATCAAAATATTTAACACAAGGTAAAAACACCAACCAGATGAAAAGTTGGTGTTCAATTTAACTTGCAGATTAATAAATCCCCACAGAATTAAAACCGATATTAGGCCTTACTATCAAGCAAATCAACAGCTAGCAAGGATAAAGAGAATTTTACACCTAGCATTCAGAATGTCTACAACTTCAAAATTTTAATGCACGAGAGTCTGCAATTGTTGGACAGTTCACTTGGGTACAATGCCTGAATGGCAAATATGGGGGAAAACATGATTTGGTGACAAATCAATCTCTCTCCACAAAGTAAAAAGTTACACTACACAAAGAATTTCTTCCTTCAATTGCCCAAAATCCATAATAGCAGGCGACAGAAGAGACAGAAATGGCATGTGAATGAATAACTAAAGCAAAAGTAAAGCCACCAAGGGTGAAAGTGAGAATAATGCAACAGTGACTTGAACAAATATCTATATTTAAAATTATACCAATCCCAGAAGACAAGAACCTTTTTTTCTAATGTTTTAAATCTACTAGGTTATCTTGTTCTTTATGCAAGTCCATAAGCACTATGCCAGATGCACAACAGAAACAGTGTACATACTCAAGAAGGACATGTACTCTGCCCTAATGGAAGCAACTGGACCTAACTCAATCCCACTTGGGTTTAGAAACCGAAAACCAGTTAAGCTGGAGCATATACTCAATAACATGTACTGGCATAGCCTTGGGAGTTACTTCATCTTAAGTCTTAACCAACTACTGAGTTACCATGAGCCACTGCCAGTAAACAGTAAACTTTAACAGGCAAATATGTAATAAAGAAAAATAAAGAAAGAAAAAAGAGCTAATGGCCCTTGTTACTTAGGAACCAGTTCACTTCAGTTTTATAATCTAATTGGAATGGTAAACAAGATAAAAGAGCAAAATCTGGGATGACATTGAAGATAAGTAGTCCACACCTTGTCAGATGACACTCTTGTTAATGGATTATTAATAGTGTGAGACTTGTAATCTGAATCTCCAACACCCCTATAGAGGAAAAATCATAGTTTATGTAGATAAAGAATGCACAAAGCCAACAACGATGAAGATAGCAGTGTGAATTTGAGCAGCATATTTACCTCAGCCTAGAATTTGTCTGCTTGGGAAGTTGTTGAGAGGAAGCAGCAAGGGATGGAGCCTCATTGGAAGTGAACGGATTATGAACTGGATGCCCTTTAGATCTTTGAGCTGATATCACAATATACCAACATAATGTGTACGAGAAAATATTATCCCAGCTAGGAAGCAGTTCTATTTGAAACAAATAAAGTTTTTTCCTATCATATGTAAAACATAGATACATTAAAAAGCTAACATTTTAAAGTAATGTAAAAGCTTACGATTCAATCTTGCAAGGACTTCCTTTCTTCTGCCTTCTAACTTATCCTTAGTGTCATCAAGGCTCTCAAATTGAGGAGCATATGAGACCTGCAAACGGTTCCCCAAGAAAACAAACTCGTCCATTTTTTTCTTCGCAAACCTATTTTAGAAAATGGTTAACCAAATATATAAATTTTCAGTTTTTCAACAATTTGCACGTTTACCTATTCACAGAACTCAAAATATCTTTCTAACAGGGGTACATTCTTGAAGGATTCAACTCCTCTCAAGTCCATTGAATGGATTGGAGACAAGGCTGCAGGTTAATACATCAATGCTCAGAAATTTCCATATATATACATTTTGCTATTATCCTTATTTCAAAGAAAAAGAATTGACCCTTCCTCTTCCCTCATTGTCATTTCATTCTCATCTTTTCTTTGCAAATGTTTGAACTATCTTAATTCATTAACCAACAACTTTTCCATCATGCATAGATTCATTTTTTTATGCATCTTCTTTGTTTCCTTATGTGACTTTATCTCTCTAGTTTGATGTCTCTAGGAGAGGCAAACAGCAAGCAAATCAAGTTTCATGATGAAGAACTCATTAAAATAAGATTTCCTAACTAAATCAGAATGGCTATTGCAACCTTTGAAAATAATCTATTTAAATCAAAAGCTTCAAGGATGGGATCCTATGCTTAAATCCAAAGCCTTTGAAAATAATTTGGTTTCTCAAAATTGTAATGGTTAACTCTGAATAGATTCGTGAACTAGCATAGTTCAGTTATGATGCCACATAATTCACCCAACCACTATATGACAGGTCCAAGAGCAAACAAGAAGAAAACATGTGCTGGAATGAAATTTTCTTTCAAGAAATAGATAGGAAAATTCATAGAAAGAACATGGCAAATTTCTTAGCATTAAGGATTTCAGCCTAATACAAAAGTCTTAATCCTAAATATGGACTGCCCTCACAAGTCCATTTTATGTACCGGAGAGGATCTGAATCCATTCTTGACTAAGTACATGAAACACTGATAATTATGGATTAAAAATGCTAGAACAAGTTTAATGACCTGGCATTGCTGATGAGTCGAAATTTGATCCAATAAACATCGGTAAATTGCTCACAATCTTCGGCATCCATCGGTTTGCATCTGAAAGGCAAAACAAAACCGGGAACTGGAATCATCAAGGGTTTTCAAATCAGAATAGAAGTATATATTTTATAATGAAAAGTTAAAAGAAAAAATAAAAGGAGAGAGAACTTACTTACTCTTCAACGTCTCCATAAGTAGCGAAGAGTTTCAACAAATCATCGCCACATCCCAGCGAGGGAACGTTCCTCACAATCAAATATCTATCTACCAAAAATCCAAAAATTAATAATAAAAAAGGGATAAATTTGTGTTTCTGGGAAGCTAGTCGTTCACTTCAATTTTGGGGCTTTTTGATGGTGCGATTAAAACAACTTCAATTCTTTCAATAAATTAGCAAAAATGTCGACAAAACTATTGGTAATTGAACAATGAAAGAATTCACCTGGATTCGTCGCAGACTGTATAGACGCGAACCGCCGGGGGTTCGTCTTTGTAACGAGGCATGCTGAGAATTGTACTTGTTGGCTTTTTACCTCCGAAACCCACCACCGCCCACCGTTCTGATTCCGTTGCAATCGCAAATCTGAACATGCGTTTAAATTATTTATTCTTTGGGCCTTTTGGTGCCCACCAAAAGAATTTAGGTGGCCCAAGACTTACACCTCATTTGCCACGTCTTTTACTCTTTATATAGTAAATTATATAATAATGAGTTTATAAAAAAATCAAATTTAAATATATACTAGCAGAAATACCCGAGTGATGTTGCGGATTTAATTTTTTTTTTTTTATCATCTCTATTCATTATTTTTTGTGTAAAATTCATCTAATTTAAAAAAAAAATCAGATGATAAAAAAATAAAATATAAGTGATAAGTAAATAACCGAATACTTAAATAAAACTCTTATTCATCCCTAGCTTTTAGTTTATGCGTTTAAGAGAATATCAAAGATTTAATTTTGAATAAAATTTTTTTTTATTTGTATTAAAATTTTATTCTCTTAATATAACAAAAAAAAATTTCTTATTCTCACAAAATATATTTAATAAAAAATAAAAAATACAAAAAAATAAAAAAGGTCATAAGGTGTCACGAGTAATTCTATTGATTTGAAATATTAATTTTTTAAGTTAAAATATTAAATAATAATTTTAAAATTATAATACATATATATATATATGAATATAAAATTAAAATAATTACAATATATATATATCCAACAACTTTAGCAAAAATAGAAAAAAATTAAGTTATCAGGATATATTAATAATGATAAGCTGTTCTAAATAAATTTATATCATTAATTTAAAATTTTAAAAAAATAAAAAAATGTGACATAAACTTCTTTATTAATATCTTTTTTTAAAAAAATATTTTTTAAAAATATATTTAAAAAATATAATCTTTCAAAAAATATATTTTATAATTTTTTTAAAAAATATTATAAGTGGATCCCACACTTATCTATCCGGATAAGACCCACTTATAGTATTTTTTAAAGATACTTTAAAAAAATTATATATTTTATATATTTTAAAAATTTTCAAATGATTTAACATGTGATATAAAATGTGTCCAAAAATATAAAAATTATTTATTAAACATAGAGAAATAAAAAAAACAAAAAAACAAAACAAACATGTGACATTCCAAGATATCAAATGGATCTGATAAAAAATAAAATCTAAAAAATTTTTATTAAATATTTTTTTAAATTAAAAAAGTTATAAAAGATAAAAAATAAAAAATAAAAAAAAGTTCGTTGTAAGCGATCCCACATGTAAAAAATAAAATATCTTAACTAATATATTTTTATATTTTAAAATAATATTTATTTAATAGTTAAAAAAATTTAAAAAACAAAAAAAAAACTTAAAATGACATGCGAGGGAATAATACTATTAATTGCACATTATTCAAGTGAATCTTATAAAAAAAACTTAAAATAAAAAATTAAATATTTAAAAAATAAAAAACAAAAAATTGATATAAGTGAATCCTACACATAAATAATTTTTTAAGATATATATTTTTTATAATTTAAGATAAACATTTATTAAAAATTTTAAAAGTAAAAAAACTAAAAAACAAAAAAGTCAAAAATTAAAAAAAGAAACCTAAAAAGCAAAAAAAAAACCCTGATACGTGGCAGCTTAAAAAAGGTAACTGTTTATCTTACATGACCAAAATTTAATTATTAAATGATTGAGTGTGTTTATTTTTAAGATTTAAAAATTTAAAATTTTTTTATCAAAATATACATATGAATTATAATCCTAATCGAATGGGTAGTGGGCCTAATGGCATGGCCCATCTTGCCCATCAAACGGGCTCATCCAAAGGAAACAAAACCTTAATTCTTAAGCCATGATTAGAACCAATAATTGACTGCCACGTGCGCAACCAACATCACACGCCGGTCGCTTAAAAAAAACAGTAAACAAAGAGTTGACAGATGACGTACCGAGAAACACTTTTCTGAGTTCTGTTTGTGTCTGTGGCGAGGATTGTTCTAACTTCAAATCTTAGGAATTAGGATCAGTCAAAACTCGTGGCATTTACTTAATGAGTTAATCAAACGAGGTCGTTTGCTTTTTGCGGCTGCCGATAAATCGAACTCCCTAGACAGTTTCATTCAAACTTATAATTGTCGCTGAGGCAAAAATCTTTTTGATTACCAGTTAATTTTCGAACCTTCCATGTCTCATGTTTTTGTATGTTCGATGTTTTCAACTTCTGCTGTTTCTGCATTTTTGATGGTAATATAAAAATCCAAATCCTAATAATCTGTTCTGCGATTTTTGTGTTGTTTCGGTTATGTTGCTTTTCAACGACCTACTTTTTTTTTTTTTTTAAATTCAACCTGGTTCTGGTTTTTGTTTTTGTTTTGGAAGATAAGATATTTCTGTGAATGTCGAATCTTTAATGTTTGTTTTGGGTGTGTACACTTTTCATGTTGCAAACAACTTTATCTGATCGATTTAAACTAATGAAGTTTCATTCGCTTTTGTTGCTTCCTCCGCTTTCACTATTGCTTTGCTTTCTTTTTTTATTTTTTTATTTTTTCACATACTCTTCTGGAGTCATATCGAGATAAAGAACAAGAATATTAATATTGCTCCTTTAAGTCCAGGCTTGTATTTTGCCAAAAAAAAGCCCCGGTTTGAATTGAACATTCTTTCAATGAACTACAAACCAAAAATAGTCCTGGTTTGAATGGATTTGGAATTGATTATTCTGTCTTTCTATTTGAACAAAAGTTCTTTGATACTATACTTATAGCGCTTGCCGACATAGGGCGAATTCTAGAAATATTCTCGGACTTTTTCTTTGTTACTCGTTGTTGGTTTTGTACCCCCCCCCCCCTTTCCCCAGAAAATGTTACTATTGATGGAAGATTTTGCTGCTGTATCAGGACGAATATTTGATTGTGATGGTTTTTTGCTTGTGTTTGGTGTTTCATAAACGTGAGGGGTTGGTGAATAGACTGGCATTATTAATAGTGTTCACTGAAAATTGGGTATTGCTTCAGTTTCCAAGACAAGAAGAAGGACCAAAGGCTGTTACTATTCATGTAACTGGATTTAAGAAGTTTCAAGGGGTTGCTAAAAATCCAACTGAAACTATAGTTAATGACTTGATGAGTTTTGCTCAAAGTAAAGGATTGTTGGCTGCTGGTGTTAATCTCGGGAGTTGCACTGTTCTTGAGACTGCAGGCAATGGTGCTCTTCCCGTTCTTTACAAGGTATTGGAATCAGGCATCTCAAGAATTGACACAAAAAATGAACAAGTTACATGGGTTAGTTTCTATTATGCAGCTTTATATATGTTTTCAAAGTCGCTTATGTCTTGCTGATTTTACTGTTTAGACTTGGAAATTTTCATAAATTCATATTTAAAAGTTAACTAATCTTACCTACTTTCATTGCCAATTTTAATTGTGTATAGTTATTTAATGATGTTGGTGACAACTGACAACTTGTCAGTTTGATATAGTAACCAGAGGAGTCTTAGGATGCCTTCTCTAAAATAGTCGCAAAGATGACCTGAACATTTCAAACAGAAATTTCACATAAAGCCTATGAATATTTTAAAAAAAAATGCATAACAAGTGTGTCCCATGCCTACTTAACCTATGACAGGAAATGTTTGGTTGTTTATCTTTGATATTGGATGTCCTTTTCATCTTATTTTCCCCATTTTTCCCTTTGATTTTGCTTTGAATGCCCTTTGCTATTAATTGAAATGGTTTGAGATCATCCATATTGACTATCCAGTGAACTCTATCTGGGGAAAGATATTTATAAAGGATATATGCGGATGTACATTCTATTCATAGAGTCAAGTGTTTTCTGAAATGACATTTGTTGATCTAATAGACCTCAATTTTATTGTTTCTTTAGCTTCACTTGGGGTTAACAGTGGAGCACAGAAAATTGCCTTTAAACAGCTAGCTGTAAATGAAGCCACTTTCCGTTGTCCAGATGAGCTAGAATGGCAACCTCACGTGAATGCACTTTTTCTTTTAATCTTTATATGCAAAGTCCTTTTATGTTCTTTTTGTTGTTTTGTAGTCTGTTGCAATTAAATTTCCCTTTGAATGTTTCCAGCAATTCCCAATTGTCACAGAGGATGGAGGAACTTCCAGGAAAAGAAAGGTAATTTCTGATCTTTCTCAATATATTATTTAGGTTTGTCATATTTTACACACCTCTATATCAAAGGTACCTATCTCGTGGCTACTGTCGCCTGGTATTACTTATTGAACATCTTTAGTTGAGGAATTTAATGGTGTAGTTTCTATTTCACCTGAAATATTTAACATAATTCACACCTACGAGGAAGTATTTATGCATCCCTACATGTCATTCTGTTTGTTCCTTTGCTTTGTAATGTTGTAGATATTCGCTGTCCCGACCCTGTTTCTCTTCCATCCAGTAAAAAGAAACCTTGTTTAACGTAGTGAATCTTTTGGTTCTTGAAGACGACTTGTTCCATCGAAGCAATCCTCAAGTTTTTAAAGAACAAGGGCTATGATGTGACATTATCCAATGATGCAGGCCGTTTCATATGCAATTATGTCTACTAACACTCTCTCAAGTTTACAGAACTGAAGGATCACAGATCTCTATTTGTTCATGTTCCCCTCTTCTCGAAAATTAATGAAGAGACGCAGATGCAATTTGTAGCTACCCTTTTTGAGGCCATTGCATCAACCTGCTAATATTAAGTGATTTTTATAATTTATTCAAATTTTCTTATTTGTTTGCCTGCTGGTGTGTGCAAACCCTGATTTTCAACCTGAACGATGCTTGCTTCTTGTGAGGCAAATGATCATCCTTGTTTATGTATACTAGTGTCTTGCCCATGCTGCGGGACTGTTACTATTAAATGTATAAATAAAAATTAACATAAATATACAATAGTGTATCAATATATATTAGTATTAGTGTTTGTACATATTTTTATAAACAAAATACATATCAACAGCACTTTCACAAATTGAAAACTTTTTTTTTTTTTTTACAGTTAAAAATTAAAAAATAATTTGAATACAATTTACCGATGCAATGCAAAATATGGTTTAGAGACATTTTTATCCAAGTTATGGTACTAAAAAAGAATGAAACTGAATGCCTTAAATTTGAGTAATTTTGTACTAACAAAATTAATCAGGTGTATCGTTATTAATTTTTTCAAGTATCATTATGATTGAAAATAAAAATACTACCCCAAAAACAGAAATTTAGTGTAAAATATTACCTTTGTCACCATAGATGAGAACAAATTTTTCAGGTAGATCTTCAAAGTTCTGTTGTATAATCAGTAGCTAAGATGGTGCATCAACTCTTCGACAACTGAAGTTTTTAGGTACTTGAAGTGGTTGCAACTTTTATCCTTAATGTAAAAAAAAAAAAAAAAAGTAAAGGCATAACAATTAAATTCTATTTTTTGGTTAAAAAAAAAAAAACACCAGTTAAACATTTTAAACATGATAAACTTATTAGATTAAAATTATAGAAAAAGCAGTAAAACCAATAAATAAAAGTAAGAATAATAGTCAATAACGTAATATGCATGTTCATTCGAGTATCATGCGAATAGCTATATTGCTAGATTTTGATTCAGCATATGAGTCGGTCCTTGATTAGCAGCTCATGCTATCTAGTCTTAGGTGATGTAGTTTTAACTAAATCATTTTGTTTAGAATATAAATGGAAAAGAAAAGGTAAGGAGATTTGCTTATGTTTGCGCATCCACATCATCTTAATATTTAATCTAATGATGATTGTGATATTAACGTTTTAGAAAATTTGGAGTATAAAATTATTGATGAGAAATAAACTAACATTTACCTCATTGACTAAGGAAATTCCAAGTTTCCTATAAGAAAAAAAAAGGAAAAGCAAAAAATATTAATATGAAAATTTATGAATTTAATCAAGGAGTAGAAACGAAACACCTTATCTAGAGCAATAGAAAAGGAAAAATTTACTTGTGGTCCAGTCTAGAGCAATCTGTAGGAAAAGCACTCCTCATCTCCATTTCATTTACCATGTCATAGCTTGTATTAATTCATCTCTCAGGAATAAAAATGAATGAAAATAATAATTATAAAAGGCAATCTAATCAAGTTGCATAATATTATGAATGTTCAAAATTTACAAAAATCTCATTGTAGAAAATGTGTTAATTCATGCTAATTGCATAGGGGAAGTAATTTTTCAAGTTGGGATATGTTTCAAATGTTGATAAATTAGTATACATCTTTTTAATAAGAGTTCCAATGTAGCCTTGTTCCATAATCACCATAAAGTTCTAGGAATCCATATTTTCAAAAAAGCAAAAATAAAGACCATAGGCATTTAGTCATGAATTCAATAAAAAAAAAACAGATTTTTTCGATGTATAGGATTATTTGCATACTTATTAAGGATGTGACATCAATGAACATTTCGCACCAATTTTGAAGAAACCTTAGATGAGAAGAATGAAAATCAAATTTGGACATCTAATCATCTGTATATAAGATAAAGACATACTTAGAATTAGATACAATAAAATTAAAGAACAAATCAACTAAGATACCAAATCAAATGTTGCCTATAAACATATAATGGCAGAACTGATTTCTAATAAAAAAAAAGTATCATGAGCATTGAACCATGAATTCAATAAAGAAAACATATTTTTAAATGTATGAGATTATTTGCATGCCTATTAAGGATGCTATATCAATGAACACTTTACACATCGATCTTAAAGAAACGTTAGATGAGAGGGGAGAAAAAAAATGTGGACATCTAATCATCCATATATAAGATAAAAGACATACTTAAAATGAGATACAATAAGATTAATAAACAAATCAGCCAAGATATGAGACCAAATGTTGCCTATTAGCAAATAATGAAAGAACACTGATTTCTAAGAGGGAACTATGAAAGCATGTGAAAAGACAAAGTCCAGATTAAGTCCTAAAAAAATGGTGTGGAAAAGAAAATATCAAATAGTTAAGGCTATATATTGCAGTTGGCTTAATTTAACCCTTTAGAGAACGTGCCTTGCTTGTAAATATCATTGCTGCATTGATATGTAGTGATCATAAAACTCAAAAATAGTTGGCGTAGAGAAGGTGAAAGATCATTTTAAACAATCCTTGAAGAGTTATAATGCAGGCAAGGACTCATTGATTCCATCCATGATCACTAAAAAACCTCTTATGATAGATTGAGATATATGATGAAGCAGCTGAAACTTGCATTTATGAAAAATTAGATATCTAAAATAATATATAAATAAAATATTTTGTAATACAAAAATAAGATAATATACAAACAAATGAATAATAAATCAGCTAATGAAGATAATATTAAATACGAAATACTTTTATTCCAAAATTTATGAGATTTTAATTTTTTTTCTTTTAAACATCTCTGCTGGCATTGTTTTGCATTTATCTTTTACATGTCTTTTCTCCTGTCACTTCCAAAATATTTGTTCATTTCCCTCCTTCTAATCATGCATTTCGCCAGTCGAGTATCATATGAATAGCTATCTTGCCAGATTTTGATTCAACATATGAGTCCGTCGTTGATGAGCAGTTGATGCTGTCCAATCTTACGTGATTTAATTTTAACTAAACCATTTTGTTAGAATATAAATGGAAAAGAAAAGGTAGGGAGATTGCTTATGTTTGCACATCCATGTCATCTTGATATTTAATCTAATGATGATTGTGATATTAACGTTTTGGAAAATTTAAAGTATAAAATTATTGATGAGAAACAATCTAACATTTACCTTATTGACTAAGGAATTACCAAGTTTCCTATAAAAGAATATTATGAAAAATAAAGGTAAAATAAAAAAATATTAATATGAAAAATTATGAATTTAATCAAGGAATAGACTAGAGCAATATAAAAGGAAAAATTTACTTGTAGTCCAATCTAGAGCAATATGTGGGAAAGCCATACCTCATCTCCATTTCATATACTGTGTCATAGCTTGTATTAATTCATCTTTCGGAATAAAAATGAATGAAAATAATAATTATAAAAGCCAATCAAATCAGGTTGCATGATATCATGAATGCTTAAAATTTATAAAAATCTCATTATAAAAAAATATTATGAAAAATAAAGGTAAAATAAAAAAATATTAATATGAAAAATTATGAATTTAATCAAGGAATAGACTAGAGCAATATAAAAGGAAAAATTTACTTGTAGTCCAATCTAGAGCAATATGTGGGAAAGCCACACCTCATCTCCATTTCATATACTATGTCATAGCTTGTATTAATTCATCTCTCGGAATAAAAATGAACGAAAATAATAATTATAAAAGACAATCAAATCAAGTTGCATGATATCATGAATGTTCAAAATTTACAAAAATCTCATTATAAAATGTGTTAGCTCATGCTAATTACATAAGAGAAGTAGTTTTTAAGTTGGGAAATGTTTCAATTGTTGATAAATCAGCCTTTCAAATAAGAGTTCCAATGTAGCCTCACTCCATAATCACCATAAGGTTCGAGGAGACCATATTTAGAAAAAAAAAACAAAAATAAATGCATTATTTGTAAGCTTATTAAAGATGTGATATCAACGAACATTTCACTCATCAATCTTGAAGAAACCTTAGATTGGAGGAATGGAAATCAAATTTGGACATCTAATCATCTTTATATAAGATAAAAGACATATTTAGAATAAATACAATAAAATTAAAGAACAAATCAGCTAAGATACCAAATCAAATGTTGCTTATAAACATTGTAAACACCTATATTATTATTATTACTACTACTACTACTACTAATACTATTACTATTATCTATTTATTTTTCTTTTCTTTTCTCTTTTTGTTTTCATTTTTTTTATTTTTTCTTTATTTTTTTCTGGCATCTTTTCTCTCAGTTGCCAATAGCCGCATTGTCAACAACTCTGACAGTTATTGACCGTCGCTTTGATGGCTACCCTAATCCTAGGTAGTCAAAGTTCAATAAAATCCAAGATTTTTTTGGTGAGAAAATCCCTCTTAATATTGTCAGAGTATTGAAATATTTTTAGAAAATTTTCAATATGTAATGTTCATTTTTTTTTCAAGCAAACCAATAAAAATAAAAATATGTTTTTTTCTACAATAAAAAAATAAAAAAACTTAATTTTAAATACCAAAATTAAGAACATTTTAGTTATAATTAAAGGATAATACATAATTAATTGGTACCGTATTAAATGAGCATTATGGGGGTGCTAATCCTTCTCCACGCATAACCGACTTTTGAATCCAAACTATTTTCATAAACTTAAAAAATTATATTTTTGATAAAATTTTAATTAATTTTAAAATTTTTGTTAAAAAGATAAGTTTTATTAGGTGGTCAATCACATCTAACTAAAAAAGATTAGTGACAACTCTTTTTTTGTTTTTGAATTGGTCAAGCAATCCCCAAAACTGTTATGATATACGGATTGTCTAAAAACTCAATTAAATTAAGAAAATTTCTCCAGTAGTTAGGTAGGAAAAGTGAAACGTTCCAAACAAAAATTGGAAACCAAAAATCCTTTTTCTTCTTCTGGATAAGAGAAGTTGATAGGAAAAAAAATAGATTATAATCCCAAACCAAATTAATGGGTTAGGAAAGCAGAGTAAATAGTGAAATTTCAAAAGCTTGAATGACAAAGATAAAAAGATCTTACATTATTAAAATTGGGTATGAAAAAAAAATACCAAGACTAAAAACTTTAGGTTAGAAAAGGCATTGCCATAGCCAAATCTATCTTGCATTTCCTTTACTCATGGTCTCTTTTTCTATAGGCATGGCTTCTCATCTTCTCTTGTGATGAAGAAAAAAAAATGATTGATAAAAAACGTGAATGCAAAAAAAAAAAAAAATGATATTAGGTATAAGAGCTTATGGGTTTGTTGAGATTTGTTGCATAGATGGATTGTTATGTAAAGGTAGAAGAGATGGAGAGGGAAAAAAAGATATATAACTTTTTTTTTGTTTTATATCATGATTATTATTAGGGGCATATAATGGTTAAAAAGGCATAGTAGTCTTTTTTTCTCTCTTAGTCTTTAGTAGATAACTAAGGGTATCTTAGTCATTTGTACCAACTTGACATATAAAGTCAATCTGACATCTCTAGTGACACCTCAATTTGGCCTTGTCCTAATTGTCCCATTTTTGTCCTCTTCACCTTACCTATAAATATGAAGATTCAGGCACTTTGAAGCTAGGTTTATCTAACTCATACGTTTCTCTCTTTTCTACTTTTTCACCTCCTTTCAGACATGATCTTTACTGACTTGCACATCGGAATGCAAACATAAGGAACACCCCTTATTTTTTACTCTAATCGTCTTTCCCTTCTGCATTTACAATATTACCCTTAGGTTGAAGTTGGCACAAACATTTCGCATGCCAAGTAAAGAATTGACATTTTTATAACAGTCAAGCATAAAATAATGCCACACAAAAAAAAAAAAAAAACCCAAAAGAAAGGAGAGACAATCATTTTGGCTGAAACAGAAACTCACCAAAGCCAACATTTTGTCCACTTAGCTCAACTACAGGTTGGGCCAACCATAGAACAATTTTGAGCCTGACTAAGCAAATACAAGCTATTAAATAAATGCTTCAAACTATAACCACACTATAACTCTCCAAAGTGCCAAACTTAGTGACATCGGGCCAAAAAGTTATTGTCGGGCAGCCAAGCTACGAAAAGGCGGAAGCCTTTTTAGCCTCTAAAGAAGAAAAGCACATAATCCAACCACTTACCACCCCGGCTACAATTCTACAAATGTCACAACCCAAGATTTCAAACAAATAGACCATAAACCTTAACTGAACAAAGATTTAGAAGCTTAGATACGGGTCATAGAGAAAGAACTAAAAATGAAACCAACAGCATTTGAGGATAAGCTTAAGTTTTTAGAGGCCTTACCCTTTACCAAAGATATCAATAGAGTCGTACCTTCAAGGGATTCAAAATGCCAACCTTGAAGACATATGACAATACTTTTGACCTTTTTGATCATTTAAAATTTTATAGAACTAACATGATGATACATGGAGTAGATGAGGCATTAATGTACAAGGGTCTAGCCACTACTTTGAAAGGCGTAGCTCGATCTTGGTATAGAAGTCTAGAGCCAAGGTCGATCATAACTTTCAAAGAGCTTAGCCATTCATTCTTATCCTGATTCGTGAGTACCCAAATAGCTAAAAAATAACCCTAAGCCTGATGTCAATCCATCAAAGGCAAAATGAAACTTTAAAAAATTATGTTACGCATTTTAACGCGAAAGCACTGTAGGTCAAAGACCTAAAATAGATGACTATTGTTGTCGCATTGATTAGTGGACTCAATAATAAAAAGTAACATTTGAAGTTAACATTGTCATTGAAATCACCTAAAACTCTGGTCAACATTTTGCTAATAGTAAAGAAATATATCAACGCTGAAGCTATAATGAAAAGAAATCAAAATGAGAGAGGCTCGTTCTTTTTCTTCGATAGTTGAAGTGAAAAAGGCTTATCCTCCCTCTTCGATTGTAAAAAAAGTGAAAAATTTTATTATCCTCCCCCAAGATGAAGACAACATAGGGTTAGAAACTTCAGTAAAGAAAGAAGCTACACTATATTGAATACCTCTTATAAGAGGATTCTGATGCAAATCGAAAGAAATCTCAAACTCAGATGGCCTAAGCCATTGAAAAAGAATACAAGGTGAGATTCGACCAAAAGATGCACCTTTTATTAGGACATTAGTCATAATACAAAAGACTGTGTTGACTTAAAAAATAAGATTGAAGCTATGATTAAGCGAGGTCAGCTGACAAGGTTTGTCTGGTAGAAAAGATAAAATCAATTTAGAAAAGACTATAAAAATGACTACATAATGCCCACCGAGGATAAAAAAAGAAGATCAGATCAGAAAATAAAAGATGTTCAAAAGAAAAAATTGGATCAAGAAAAAGGTCGAGCTGATAATAGTAAGCCAATTATTGGGGTGATTAATGTGATCACAAAAGGTAACTCCACCTCAACAAAAAGGAAATTCAACCTAGGCTCAGTAAAAATAATAGGCACCTTGGCTAAAATAGAAAAAAACTAGAAAAATGAGTTGATCTTGTTCAACTCAAAATATTTAAAAGGGATCTTACACCCATCTGATGATACCATAGTAATCTCAGCCTTAGTCTATAACTATGTGGTCAAAAAAATCCTATTTGATAATAGGAGTTTGACAAATGTTATGTACTCTGAGTACTTCAAAAAAATGAGAATCAACGAAGATTAGTTGTAGTCGATCACCATAACACTAGTTGGGTTTGAAAATGAATAGGTGCTAGTAAAAGAAACTATCAAGCTCTCAATCTCTCTAAAAACAAAGCCAAAGACGATCACTTCGGTTGTGAAGTTCATGGTAGTAGCTATCTCATTTACCTATAACATGATATTAGGCCAACCTAACCAATTTGTTATATGGATCATAGGTTCAGTACCTTATTTAAAGTGAAATTTTCAACACCTGCAAAGGTTGAAAAAGTTCAAAAAGACTAGTCCATAGCATGACAATGTTATATTATAATGATGAAGGGTAGGATTGAGAAGTAGACAGGTAGCTCAACTAATATCGAGGTGAAAGACAAAGAAGAATCAACACAAAAAGCTGACTAAGAGCAAAAAATTGATAATAAAAGCATAAATGTAAGGCTGACCTAACAAAAGCACGCTTTTAAGTCACTCTAAGCTCTTAAGCTTTGTAAAATTTAATTTTGTTCTATTTTTAAAATTTTTTAAAACAACAATAGAAGTGACCAAGCTTTTAAGTTGGCATAAAAAATTAATGTTACTTAGACCTAGTTAACACGTCGACCAAAACATAATATTAAATGAAGAATATATTTCACTTCTACTAATATGTTCATCAAGTTATTCAATGTACTAATCATCACGTTAAGACCTATTTTCATAAGAAATGATCTCGACCTAATGGAATAAAAAAAGATAATCGATCAAAGATCAAACTTGGATGAAAATTGACCCAAACCGATTGAGGACCTCTTGATAATTTTGTTCTGGATTAATACTTCTTAAAAATACATGCAAATCAAAGCCAAGCTTCAGCATAAAGACCAATTGATTCAACTTATAAAAGATAATGCTAAATTTTTTGCTTGGACACCATATAATATAACTGGGATTGATACCAAAATAATGGTCTATAGACTACATATTAATTTTAAGGTCAAACTAGTTCGGTAAAAAAAAAGCATTTTTGCCTTAAAAAGATAATGGGCCATTTAAGAAGAGATTGATAAATTACTACGAGCTGACTTTATCAGGGAGGTCTACTAACCCGAATAGATAACCAATGTAGTCATGACCAAAAGGCACAATGAAAAATAGAGAATGTGTGTAGACTTTACCAACTTGAATAAAGCTTATCCAAAAGATAGTTTCTCCCTTCCTAGCATAGATTGGTTAGTGGATGACAATGTTGAGCATGGCTTTTTCATCTTTATGAATGCTTACTCCGATTACAATTAGATCAAGATGTTAAAAGAAGATGAGGATAAAACAACTTTTATTATCAAGAAAGGTCTTTACAGCTATAAAGTCATACCTTTCGGATTGAAAAATGTAAGAAGATCTTACTAAAGGTTGGTCAACAAAATATTCAAAAACTAAATCAACCATAATAAGAAGATATATGTAGATGCATAATAATCAAGAGCAAGAATTTGACCGAGCATTTGAAAAACCTTAGAGAAACCTTTAACACTTTGAAAAAATATAATGTGATAAAAATAAAAAAAGTACAGAGGCTAATAAGTAGAATAGCCACACTCAATTGATTCATGTTCAGATCGATAGAACGATATCTATCATTTTTTAAAACTCTAAAAAATGTCTCTGACTTTAGATGAACTCTTTAATGCCAAAAAGCTTTCGATAAAGTTAAAGAATTTTTATCCTTCCTACTTATCTTGTTGAAATCGAAGACTGGTGAAACACTATACTATTTATCCAGCACAGATCAGGCTGTCAACTCGATCTTAGTCCAAAAACAAGATGAAAAATAATGATCAATCTATTTTGTAAATAAAATATTGATAGGACTTGAAGTTAACTATAGCAGTATTGAGAAATTGGCATATACAATGCTCACATTAGACAGAAAACTTAGGTGGTATTTCTAAGCCCAGATAATCCACGTCTTGACAAATAAGCCATTGAGGCAAGTCTTATAGAAGCTTAAAATGTTGAAAAAGCTAATCAAATAGGCAATATAGCTCAATAAATTTGATATATAATTTTTACCCAGATCGGCATTAAAATCACGTGTTGGCTGACTTTATAGTAGAACACACCTCGACACAATCGAAAAAATAGTTAGAAAAAAATGAAAAAACTTTGAATAAAAATGATTGAAAACTATTTATCAATGGATCGATTGGCTACAAGTCAGGACAGATGAGCTGGCCATATTCCAATTTGTTTATATGGGCTATAGTACCTATATGCCTTGAGATTTAAGTTTAGGGCATTTGACAATGAAGTAGAATATGAGGCCTTGATAGCCGACCTAAGGTTGGCAACCAAGCTGAATGTCCAACACATAATCGCTTATAGTGACTCTTAGTTAGTGGTCGGTCAAGTAAATGGGAAGTTTGAAGCTCGAAAAGATGAAATTTGAAAGTACCTTGACAAGGCACTAGCTTTGATAACTGGCTTCAAGAAAGTTGAGGTGAAAAAGATATCAAAGTTAAAAAATTTAATAGTAGACTCTCTATCTAAGTTGGCTTCAAGAGCTATAATAGGAAGCTCGGACCAAGTTCTAGTAAAAAAACTAGTGCATAAAAGCACTGAGGATAAGCTTATGCGATAGATTATAGTGAAAAAAATTGGATGACACCAATTAAAACATACCTAACCATGGGAATGTTATATGATGAAAGAGTTTAACTAAGGCACCCCGATACATGATATTTGAGAAAAAAATTATAGAAGAGGTCCTTCAGTCTACCTTACTTGAGATGTGTTAATGAAGAAGAGGTAAAGTATGTCATAAGAGAAATTCATGAAGGAATATATGGAAATCACCTTAAACCTCTACCTTTGGCCTATAAAGTGTTGAGGTAGGGCTATTACTGATCCACTTAATGGCCAATTATTATAATAAGAGGGTCTAATATAAACATAACAAGAAGGACGATCTGATACTTAAAAAAGTAAAAACTTCAGGGGTAGATGATCCGAGTGGCAAGTTGGCCCCAACATAGGAAAGATCGTATGTTGTTAAGAAGGTTATCCATGACGCAACCTATAAATTACAAAACCTAAACGACGATGTCATCTCGAAATGTGGTACGTAGATAACCTAAAGGTTTATTATCAGTAACTCGATATAAATTGAGCTCACACTTGTACTATTTTATGAATGGCATTGCCACCCCTAGTATGTGAAATACAAATTAACTTGGTTACTAATAGATCAGAGCAAATCGAGCTCACACTTATGTTATTTTATCCTAAGGATATGAAATGCAATTAAAGATCTATTATCATTAGATTGATTCTAACCGAACTCACACATGAAATTATCTTCAGCTTGTCTATAAATGATTTGAAGTGATTCAAAAAATTTGACCTATAACTCATAATTACATTTATCTGACCTAAAACAACTATACAAGTTTGTAGTCTAATTATTTACCTTTAGGTTGGTAAACTGTTCTCGAATAATGCAAATAAAAAGGAAATAATGGTAAAATCGAACTAAAACTTAAAAATAATTTTTTTTTATTCTAACGTATTAAGTACACTAGTTGAAATATAGGAAGTCTTCATAAAAAACTTAACTTTAAAGTAAAAAAGTATACAAAAAGTTTACAAAAACAAAAACAAAAATAATAGGAAGAAATCGAGCTGAAGTGAGGAGATACCTACAAAGGAGAGGAACTACGACCTTGTAAAACCTTCTAGCAAAATCTAGGTTGAAGATGGGGTTATACGTTAGAGCAAACTCTCAACACCCTAGCTTCAGGTTTTCGGGAGGTGTGGATCATACCTCTATCCATGGTCTTTTAGCTGTAAGGAGTGACACTGGCACTGACATGGAAGACAAGTCTTGACCTACCTTGGCTTTTAATTTTTGACCTGAAGGAACGCTGGGTATGGCTGTGTTGACTCATTTGTCTTTTCTATACGACAGGGCCCTGAGTTGGATTTTTTTCCCCTCTTCGACCTTAGGGCATATTGGTATAGGGTGAGATTGAAGTTTTCTTTAACTTTAGCCATATTTGCAAAATCAAGCTAATATTTAGATGAAAAATCAACTCAAAACAAAACCCGACAAGGTTATGTCAAACCTATCCTAATACTTTGTACTGTTTATCACTTCTTGGTAGGTCAGTTTGTGAGCGTCGATAATGAGCTCCTTTTTATATGTAAAATCCAAAATTTTATCCCAATCTAACATATTAAAGATAGAGAGGGCCACTAATGCATCCACAAAAGAATCGAGTGTATTAATTATTTTTCAAGCCTCAACCATGATATCACTATCTTTATTAGCCTTTTGTTTTTCAAGGCATAAGAAAAGTAACTTTCAATTTTTTATTGAGCTTAGGCAATCGGTGAGGATTTTTTTATTTGGTTGAGCTGTGATATAAAATCACCTATTATCACTAGGATATTTTTTAAGAGAAAAAAATTCTCTGAATAAAGGAAGAGAAGGAAAAATATTTAAATATTGACAAAGAATGATAAAAGAGACTATATACCAAACAGAATTAGGAGTAAGCTGAATGATTGCTAAATTATAAGAATTAAAAATTGAAATAAATAAAAGATAGAGTGGAAACCTCAGACTGGTCATGAACAAATCCTAATATACATATAACTGATGTGGCTTTAGTCTATCAGTGACCTGGTCTAAAGAGTTTGATGTTATTATACTATACCTCTTTTTTAAAAAAAGGAAAATAGTACTCAAAGCTCAAATGTAATAAGCTAAGCACATGTTGAGACAGTTTTTGGGATTTGCTTTGCCCTTCAACTCACTTATCATGTCTTGGGGATCATGCTGAGGTAATAAAGAGTATATACACGGACCTCGATGAGTTCATCTTACTTTGTAAGACTTTTTTCCTCGCTATCATTTTTTTTGACCAAGGTACTCCCTTTCTTTTGTTTCGCATCGGAACCCTCTTTCCAAAAAACATATGATTTTAGAGTAGAAGATGGATTTTAAGGAAGAGCAGTGGATAAAAATAGCTCGATCTAATAAAAAAAGATAAGGTGAAGACCTTTTAGGAGAGGACAAGATGTAAAAAAAAATTGATTGAGGAGGTAGAGTAAATGTGGTAGAAGTGGAGGAAATTGAACCCCAGAAGGGAGAATACTTGAAGAGGAAGGAAGGTCAACCATAAAAGATGGATCGAACTAAGAGACGAAAAAAATAGTTAGATTTCAAAGTTTGAAGTTGATCTGAGTACACTACTCTTCAGTGCTCAAAACTCACTTGCCTCTTGCCTAAGCATTCTCTTCATTATGTTGTTGCCCTTTTTTGGACATTGAAGTAAACAACTAGGTTGTCTTATATAGTTACAACCTCTAATAACATGAGAGATCTGATCATCATCATGTTGCTTTTGTTGACTTTCCCTTGGTTTTATCTTATAGCTTTCATCCATTTAGAACTCATACTAGAAGATATGGTTAGAAATACGTAACGAAGTGAATATAGAAAAAACTTAAAAGGCAAAAAAGTTATGGAGATAAAAAATTTTAGGTCAGATCGAGAGCAAAGTAAGTGACAGATAGAAAACTGAAGCCTTACTAGTCCCTTTATATAAATGTTACTATAAAGATTGTAAACACCTATATTATTATTATTATTACTACTACTACTACTAATACTACTACTATTATCTATTTTTTTTCTTTTTTTTTTTTTGGCATCTTTTCTATCAGTTGTCGATAATCGCACTGTCAGCAGCTCTGACAGCTGTTGACCATCGCTTTGACGATTACCCTAATCCTAGGTAGTCAGAGTTCAATAAAATCTAAGATTTTTTAGGTGAGAAAGTTCTTTTTACTATTGTCAGAGTATTGAAATATTTTTAGAAAATTTTCAATATGTAATGTTCATTTTTTTTCAAGCAAACGAATAAAAATAAAAATATTTTTTCTACAATAAAGAAAATAAAGAAAATAAATTTTAAATACCAAAATTAAGACCATTTTAGTTATAATTAAAGGATAATACATAATTAATTGGTACCGTATTAAATGAGCATTATGGGGGTGCTAATTTTTCCTCACGTAAAATCGACTTTCGAATCCAAACTATTTTTGTAGACTTAAAAAAATTATATTTTTGATAAAATTTTAATTAATTTTAAAATTTTTGTTAAAAAGATAAGTTTTATTAGGTGGTTAATCACATCTAACTAAAAAAGATTAGTGACAACTCTTTTTTCGTTTTTGAATTGGTCAAGCAATCCTCAAAACTATTATGATATATAGATTGTCTAAAAACTCAATTAAAGTAAGAAAATTTCTCCAGTACTTAGGTAGGAAAAGTGAAACGTTCCAAACAAAAATTGGAAACGAAAAATCAATTTTCTTCTTCTGGATAAGAGAAGTTGATAGGAAAAAATAGATTATGATCCCAAACCAAATTAATGGGTTAGGAAAAGCATAGTAAAGAGTGAAATTTCAAAAGCTTGAATGACAAAGATGAAAAGATCTTAAATTATTAAGATCGGGTATGAAAAAAAATACCAAGACTGAAAACTTTAGGTTAGAAAAGGCGTTGCCATAGCCAAATCTATCTTGCATTTCCCTTACTCATGGTCTCTTTTTCTATAGGCATGGCTTCTCATCTTCTCTTATGATGAAGAAAAAAAATGATGTGATAGAAAACGTGAATGCGAAAAAAATGATATTAGGTATAGTAACTTATAGGTTTGTTGGGATTTGTTGCATAGATGGATTGTTATGTAAAGGCAGAAGAGATGGAGAGGGAAAAAATATATAACCTTTTTTTTGTTTTATATCATGATTATTGTTAGGGGCATATAATGGTTAAAAAGGCATAGTAGTCTTTTTTTCTCTCTTAGTCTTTAGTAGATAACCAAGGGTATCTTAGTCATTTGTACCAACTTGACATATAAAGTCAGTTTGACATCTCTAGTGACACATCAATTTTGTCTTGTCCTAATTGTCCCCTTTTTATCCTCTTCACCTTTTCTATAAATATGAAGATTCAGGCATCTTGAAGCTAGATTCATCTAACTCATACGTTTCTCTCTTTTTTACTTTTTTACCTTCTTTCAGACATGATCTTTACTGACTTGCACATCAAAATGCAAACATAGGGAACACCCCTTATTTTGTACTCTAATCGTCTTTCCCTTCTGCATTTACAAGATTATCTTTAGGTTGAAGCTTGGCACAAACATTTCGCACGCTAGGTAAGGATTGACATTTTTATAATAGTCAAGAATAAAACAATGCCACACAAAAAAAAATCCAAAAAAAAGGAAAGACAGTCACTTCGACTGAAACAGAAACTCACCAAAGCCAACATTTTGTCTGCTTAGCTCAACTACAGGTTAGGCCAACCATAGAACGATTTTGAGCTTGACTAAGCAAATACAAGCCGTTAAATAGATGCTTCAAATTATAACCACACTATAAGTCTCAAAAGTGCCAAACTTAGTCACATCGAGTTGAAAGGCTGTTGTCGGGCAGCCAAGCTACAAAGAAGCGGAAGCCTTCTCATCTTTTAAAGAAAAAAAGCACATTAATCCAACCCTTTACCACCCAGCTACAATTCTACAAGTGTCACAACCCAAGATTTCAAACAAATAAACTATAAACCCTAACTCAACAAAGATTTAAAAGCTTAGATACGAGCCATAGAGAAAGAACTAAAAATGAAACCATCAGCATTTAAGGATGAGCTTAAGTTTTTAGAGGCCTTACCTTTTACTAAAGATATCAATAGAGTGATGCCTCTAAGGGATTCAAAATGCCAATCTTGAAGACATATGACAGTACTTTTGACCCTTTTGATCATTTAAAATTTTATAAAACTAACATGATGATATAGAAAGTAGATGAGGCATTAATGTACAAGGGTATGGCCACTACTTTGAAAGGCGTAGCTCGATCTTGGTATAGAAGTCTAGAGCCAAGGTTGATCATTACTTTCAAAGAGCTTAGCCATTCATTCTTATCATGATTCGTGAGTAGCCAAATAGCTAAAAAATAACTTTAAACCTGATGTCAATCCATCAATGGTGAAATGAAACTTTAAAAAATTATGTTACGCATTTTAACATGAAAGCACTACAGGTCAAAGACCTAAAATAGACAACTACTATTGTCGCAATGATTAGTGGACTCAACAATAAAGAGTACCACTTGAAGTTAACATTGTCGTTGAAACCATCTAAAACTCTGGTCGACGTCTTGCTAATAGTAGAGAAATATATCAACGCTGAAGCTATAACAAAAAGTAATGAAAATGAAAGAGGCTCATCCTTCTTCTTCGATAGTTGAAGTGAAAAAGCCTATCCTCCCTCCTCGATTGTAAAAAAAGTAAAAAATTTTATTATCCTCTCCTAAGAGGAAGACAACATAGGGCTAGAACCCTCAGCAAAGAAATAAGCTACATTATATTGAATACCTCCTGTGAGAGGATTCTAATGCAAATCGATAGAAATCTTAACCTCAGATGGTTTAAGCCATTAAAAAAGAATAAAAGATGAGATTCGACCAAGAGATGCACCTTTTTTTAAGACATTGGTCATAATACAAAAGACTGTGTTGACTTAAAAAATAAGATTGAAGCTTTAATTAAGTGAGGTTAGCTGACAAGGGTTGTTTGATAGAGAAGATAAGATCAATTTAGAAGAGACTATAAAAATGACCACAGAATGCCCACTAAGGATAGAAAAAGAAGATCAAATCAAGAAATAAAAGATGCTCAAAGGGAAGAACTAAATTAGGAAATAGGTTGAGCTGAAAATAGTAGGCCAATTACTGAAGTGATTAATGTGATCACAAGAGGCAGCTCAACCTCAACAAAAAGGAAATTCAACCTAGGCTCGGTAATAATAATAGGCACCTTGGTTAAAAAAGAAAAAAACTAGAAAGGTGAGCTAATCTTAGTCAACTCAAAAGATTTAAAAGGGATCTTACACCCATATGATGATGCCATAGTAATCTCAATCTTGGTCTATAACTATGTAGTTAAAAGAATCCTATTTGATAATGGGAGTTCGACAAACGTTATGTACTCTGGCTATTTCAAAAAAATAAGAATCAACAAAGATTAGTTGAAGTCGATCACCATAGCACTAGTTGGTTTGAAAATGAATAGGTGCTAGTAAAAAGAACCATCAAGCTCTTAATCTTTCTAAGAACAAAGCCAAAGATGAGCACTTCAGTTGTGAAGTTCATGGTAGTAGATATATCATCTGCTTATAACATGATATTTGGCCAACCTAGCCAATTTGTTATATGGTTCATAGGTTTAGTTCCTTACTTAAAAGTGAAAGTTTTAACATTTACAAAGGTTGAAGAAGTTCAAAAAGACTAGTCTATAGCATGACAGTGTTATATTATAATGATGAAGGGTAGGATTGGAAAGTAGATAGGTAGCTCGACTAATACCGAGGTGAAAGACAAAAAAGAATCAACACAAAAAGCTGACTAGGAGTAGAAAACTGATAATAAAAGCATAAATGTAAGGCTGACCTAACAAAAGCACGCTCTTAAGCCACTCTAAGCTCTTAAGCTTTGTAAAAGTTTAATTTGGTTCTATTTTTAAAATTTTTTAAAATAATAATAGAAGTGACTAAGCTCTTAAGTTGGCATAAAAAATTAATGTTGCTTAGACCTAGTTAACACGTCGACCAAAACACAATATTAAATAAAGAATACATTTCACTTCTACTAATATGTTCATCAAGTTATTCAATGTACTAATCATCACATTAAGATCTATTTTCGTAAGAAATGATCTCGACTGAATGGAATAAAAAAAGATAATCGATCAAAGATCAAACTTGGATGAAAATTGACCCAAACCGATTGAGGACCTCTTAATAATTTTGTTCTGGACTAATACTTCTTAAAAATACATGCAAATCAGGGCCAAGCTTCAGCATAAAGACCAATTGATTCAACTTATAAAAGATAATGCTAAACTTTTTGCTTGGACACCGTCTAATATATCTGGGATTGATACCAAAATAATGGTCTATAGACTATATACTAATTTTGAGGTCAAACCAGTTCGGTAAAAGAAAAGCATTTTTGCCCCCAAAAGATAATGGGCCATTGAAAAAGAGGTTGATAAATTATTACGAGTTGACTTTATCAGAGAGGTCTACTATCTTGAATAGATAGCCAATGTAGTCATGGCCAAAACGCACAACGAAAAATAGAAAATTTACTTGAACTTTACCAACTTGAATAAGGCTTGTCCAAAAGATAGTTTGTCCCTCTTTAGGATAGATCGGTTAATGGATGATAATGTCGAGCATGGCTTTTTTAGCTTTGTGAATGTTTACTCTGATTACGATTAGATCAAGATATTAAAAGAAGATGAGGATAAAATAACTTTTATTATTAAGAAAGGTCTTTACTGCTACAAAGTCATATCCTTCAGATTGAAAAATGTAAGAAGATCTTACCAAAGGTTGGTCAACAAAATATTTAAAAACTAAATCAACCATAATATGAAGGTATATGTAAATGACATAATAATCAAGAGCAAGAATTTGATCGAGCATTTGAAAAACCTTAAAGAAACCTTCAACACTCTGAAAAAAGATAATATGATAAAAATAAAAAAAAGTATAGAAGCTAATAAGCATAATAGTCGCACTCAATCAATTCATGTTCAGATGATAGAAAAATGTCTATCATTCTTCAAAACTCTAAAAAATGTCTTTGACTTTAGATGGACTCTTTAATGCCAAAAAACTTTCGATAAAGTTAAAGAATTTTTATCCTTCCCACTTATCTTGTTAAAATCGAAGACTGGTGAAACACTATACTTATATTTATCCAGCACAGATCAGGCTGTCAGCTCGATCTTGTCCAAAAAAATGGGAAATAACGATCAATCTATTTTATAAATAAAATATTGATAGGACTTGAAGTTAACTATAGCAGTATTGAGAAATTGGCATACACAATGCTCACATTAGACAGAAAACTCAAATGGTATTTTTAAGCCCACACAATCCACGTCTTGACAAATCAGCCATTGAAGCAAGTACTACAGAAGCCTAAAATGTTGAAAAAGTTAATCAAATAGGCAATAGAGCTCAGTAAATTTGATATACACTTTTTACCTAGATCGACATTAAAATCACATGTGTTGGCTGACTTCGTAGTAGAGCACACCTCGACACAATCGAAAGGATAGTCAGAGAAAGATGAGAAAACTTAAAATAAAAATGATTGAAAATTATTTATTGACAGATCAACTATAAGTCAGGATAGAGGAGCTAGCCATATTCTAATTAGTTTAGAAGGCCTATAGTACTTATGTGCCTTGAGATTTAAGTTCAGGTCATTCAACAATGAAGTAGAATATGAGGTCTTGATAGTCGACCTAAGGTTGGCAACCAAGCTAAATGTCCGACACATAATCACTTATAGTGACTCCTAGTTAGTGGTCGATCAAGTAAATGGGAAGTTTGAAGCTCGAAAAAATGAAATTTGAAAGTACCTTGACAAAGCACTAGCTTTGATAACTGGCTTCAAAAAAGTTGAGGTGAAAAAGATATCAAAGTCAAAAAACTCAATAGTAGACTCCCTATCTAAGTTGACTTTAAGAGCTGTAATAGAAAGCTCGGACCAAGTTCTAGTAAAGAAACTAGTGCATAAAAGCACTAAGGATAAGCTTATGCGATAGATTACAATGAAAGAAATTATATGACACCAATTAAAACATACCTAACCATGGGAATGTTATCTGATGAAAGAGTTTGACTAAGGCACCTCGATACATGATATTTGAAAAAAAAATGTATAGGAGGTCCTTCAGTCTACCTTACTTGAGATGTGTTG
Organism: Durio zibethinus; assembly: GCF_047325235.1. Lineage (NCBI taxonomy): Eukaryota > Viridiplantae > Streptophyta > Magnoliopsida > Malvales > Malvaceae > Durio > Durio zibethinus. Next base: position 32,358,878 of record NC_143163.1, on the reverse strand, counting down.
ATAAAGAAGAGGTAAAGTATGTCTTGAGAGAAATCCATGAAAAAATATGTGGAAATCACCTTAAACCTCTGCCTTTAGCCTATAAAGTGCTGAGGTAGGGCTATTACTGGCCTACCATTAGGAATATGTGATCGAACTAGTGCAAAAATATGATAAATGTCAAAGATTTGCTCTTATGTAACATCTTCTCTCAACTGAGCTCACTGTTATCATTAGTCTATGGCCTTTCATATAATAGGGGATGGACGTCCTCAGACCATTCACCTCAACCATAGGATAAAGGATATTTGTCTTAATGGTTATAGATTACTTCATAAAATAATTAAAAGTTGAAGCCCTGGCCACTACTATAGAAGCATAAGTTGAGAAGTTTATGTGAAAAAACATAGTTTGCAGATTCAAGCAACCTCAGTCCATAATAATAGATAATGGCAAATAATTTGATAATCTAAGCTTTAAGGAATAGTGTTCAAATCTTCACATTGACCTTAAGTTCACATCGGTTGCTCACCCTCAGTCTAACGGATAGGTCAAAGCTGTAAATAAGACAAAACTAGAAACTTTAAAAATTAGGCTCGATGTAGTAAAAGAGAAATAAGCCTATGAGCTATCAGTAGTTTTGTGAGCCCTGAAGACAACCATGAAGGTCTTTACGGGTGAAACCTCCTTTCACTTAGCTTTTAAAATAGAAGTTGTATTACCAACTGAGATCAGCTTGTTGAGCTTAAGAGTTAAATTGGCATTAGAAGAGAAAAATTAAAAGGCATTTAAGGTTGACCTAAACCTTGCTAAAGAACAAAAAGATAGCTTTGACCTAAATTGTAACTTGCCAATAAAAGGTAGCCAATTATTATAATAAAAGGGTCTAACATAAACACATCAAGAAGGATGACCTGATACTTAAAAAAGTAGAATCTTCAGGGGTAGATAATCCAGGTGGTAAGTTTGCCCCAACATAGGAAAGATCATATGTTGTTAAGGAGGTTATCCATGACGTAACCTATAAATTACAAAACTTAAATGATGACATCATCCCGAGATATGGTACGCAGATAACTTAAATGTCTATTATCAGTAACTCGGTATGCTCACACTTGTACTATTTTATGAATGACATTATCACCATAGTATGTGAAATACAAATCAACTTGGTTACCAATAGATCAGAGCTAATCGAGCTTACACTTATGTTATTTTATCCTAAGGATATGAAATGCAATTAAAGATCTATTATCATTAGATCGATTCTAACAAAACTCACACATGAAATTATCTTCAGTAAGCTTGTCTACAAGTGATTTGAAGTCATTTAAAAAAAATTGACCTATAACTCATAATTACGTTTATCTGACCTAAAACAACTATACAAGTTTGTAGTCCAATTATTTGCCTTTAGATTGGTAAACTGTTCTCGAAGTAATGCAAATAAAAAGGAAACAATGGTAAAATCGAACTAAAACTTAAAGAAAATTTTATTTCTATTCTAACGTAATTAAGTACACTAGTTGAAGTATAGGAAGTCTTCATAAAAAACTTAACTTTAAAGTCAAAAAGTATACAAAAAAAAAAACAAAAATAATAGGAAGAAATTAAGCTGAGGTGAGGAGATACCTACCAAAGAGAGAAACTACGACCTTATAAAACCTTCTAGCAAAATTGAGGTTGAGGATGGGGTCATATGTTGGAGCAAACTCCAACCCTATAGCTATTCTTTCTAAGCTACATGTCAGCACCCTAGCTTCGGGGTTTTTGAGAGGAGTGAATCATACCTCTATCCATAGTCTTTTAGCTACAAGGGGTAGCATTAGCACTGACGTGGAAGATAAGTCTCGACCTACCTTATCTTTTAATTTTTAACCTTAAGGAATGCGGGGTATGGCTGTGTTGACTACTTTGTCTCTTTTATACGACAGGGCCCTGAGTTAGATTTTTTTCCCCTCTTCGATCTCGGGGCATGTTGGTATAGGGTCAGATTAAAGTTTTCTTTAGCTTCAACCATATTTGCAAAATCAAGCTAATAGTTAGATGAAAAATCAACTCAAAACAAAACCTGACAAGGTTATGTCAAACCTACCCCAATACTTTGTATTGTTTATTACTTTTTGGTAGGTCAGCTTGTGAGCGTCGATAATGAGCTCCTCCCTATATGTAAAATCCAAAATTTTATCCCAATCTAACAGATTAAAGATGGAAAGGGCCACTAATGCATCCACAAAAGAATTGAGTGTACTAATTATTTTTCAAGCCTCAACCTTGAGCTCACTATCTTTATTAGCCTTCTATTTTTCAAGGCATAGGAAGAGTAACTTTCAATTTTTTATTGAACTTAGGTAATCGATGAGAATTTTTTTATTTGGTTGAGCTATGATATAAAATCACCTATTATCACTAGGATATTTTTTATCGAAAAAAAATTTCCTGAATAGAGTAAGAGAAGGAAAAATATTTAAATATTGACAAAGAATGATAAAAGAGACTATATATCAAATAGAATTAAGAGTAAGCTGAGTGATTGTTAGATTATAAGAATTAAAAATTGAAATAAATAAAGGATGGAGTGGAAACCTCAGACTGGCCATGAACAAATCCTAATATACATATAACTGATGTGGCTTTAGTTTATCAGTGACCTGGTCTAAAGAGTTCGACATTATTATACTGTACCTCTCTCTAAAAAAAAAAGAAAATAGTACTCAGAGCTCGAATATAATAAGCTGAGCACATGTTAAGATGGTCTTTAGGATTTGCTTTGCCCTTCAGCTCACTTATCATGTCTTTGGGGATCATGCTAAGGTAATAAAGAGTATATACAGGGATCTCGATGAGTTCATCTTACTCTGTAAGACTTTCTTCCTTGCTATCACTTTTTTCAACCAAGGTACTCTATTTTTTTTATTCCTCCTCAGAACCCTCTTCACCAAAAACATCTGATCTTGAAGTAAAAGATGGATTTTAAAAAAGAGCAATGGACAAAAATAACTCGATCTAAAAAAAAAAAGGGACAAGGTAAAGACCTTTTAGGAGAGGACAAGATGTAAAAAAAAATTGATTGAGGAGGGAGAGTAGAAGTGGTAGGAGGAGGAAGAAATTGAATCCTATAAGGGAGAATACTTGAAGAGGAAGGAAGGTTGATCATAAAAAATGGATCGAACTAAGAGATGGAAAAAATAGGTAGATTTCAAAGTTTGAAGTTGATCTGAGTACACTACTCTTCAATGCTCAAAACTCACTTGCCTCTTGCCCAAGCATTCTCTTCATTGTGTTGTTACCCTTCTTTAGACATTAAAGTAAACAAATAGGTTGTCTTCATATAGTTACAACCTCTAATAATAGGAGAGATCTGATCATCATCTTGTTACTTTTATTGATTTTCCCTTGGTTCTATCTTATAGCTTTCACCCATTTAGAACTTATACTAGAAGATATGGTTAGAAATACGTAATGAAGCGAATATAAAAAAAAACTTAAAAGGCAAAAAAATTATGAAGATAAAAAATTTTAAGTCAAATCGAGAGCAAAGTAAGTGACAAATAAAAAATTGAAGCCATACTAGTCCTTTTATATAAATGCATTTTAGCCTAAAAAGATGCCCTGATATTCACCACGTATCTAATTATGGGTGAGTATATGTCTTTTCGTCTTCATACTTTAAATCTCTCGGTTCAAACTATTTCTTTTCTTATTTAATGCTATCAAATCGACCCAACCAGATGAACCCCAGATTGAACTAGCCAAATCGGATGACTATTAGAGGTAAATCGAGAGCTTGGTTCATTTTTAAGGTTCAAAACAAAAGCTCAACCTAAATTTTTTTAAAAAAAAACACAAGTCTCACCATGGTCGAACGAACGCTAGCAATAATCTTGAATCACTTCAGACAGTTATCACATCAGCAACCTTTAAATTGATTATGCATTCACCCCGAAACACATGCGAGATCGAATAACTGCTAGGTTTGACCGTAGCCTAAAGCTAGTCATTGTTTAGAATCGATCTCTCCTTACAACATCGACCTTTGACAAAATATGCAATCATTTACCTCACACCGAGGACGTCGATAATAGATATGACAATTTAATATTCAGACTGCTTGATAGGGAGACAGAGTGTTAGGGGCATATAATGGTCAAATGGCATAGTGATCTTTTCTCCTCTCTCAGTTTTCAGCAGACAATCAAGGGTATCTTAATCTTTTGTACTAACTTGACATGTCAGATTGGTCTGACATCTCCAGTGCCGTCTTAGCTCAGCCCTATCCTAATTGTTCTCTTTTTATCCTCCTCATTTTACTTATAAATATAAAGACCCAAACACCATTAAACCAAGTTCATCTAACTCATACATGTCTCTTCTTTTTATGTTCTCACTTTTTTTTTGACTTGATCCTTACTGACTTACGTATCAGAATGCAAACATAAAAAACACCCTCTATTTTTACCTCTAACCTTCTTTTTCTTTTGCATTTACAGAATTACCCTTAGGTTGGAGCTCAATACAAACAATTATGAACTTTTTTTTTTTCTAAATTTTTTCACATGCAAAAAGTAGGAATAAATAATTAGCAAGTGAAATCATAAAGCACTTGTTATGTTTTTTTAATTTTTCTTTAATAAAATCTTTTTTACCTAAAATAAAAAGGAAAAAAAGTGTGAAATTAAGTTCTAGGTGTGTGGATAGATAGTAGAAAGATGAAAAGGTTTTTTTCAAAACTGCATAAATTTTTTTTATATATAATCTTTTAAAATACCTTTTTCGACGACTAAAATAAAACAATTTTTACTAATTCACTAGCTTTACTTAAATTCCAAGCATTAGTGGCCCTCAATTCTTAGAATTGAAAGATTCAAAATTCCACGTATATTATCCCTAAAAATATGTGTTTTTTAATGGTTGGCAAATGCATGACATGTGGCTTGCTTTAAGGGAGTGTTTGGTTCACGAAATCTTAGATTTCAGAGGAAAGTGTGATCCTCGAAAAAGTGTGATACCTGAGATTTTTTTTCTATTTTCAGGGTATTCCATGTTCAAATTTACTCATTTGATTGTAGGGAATCCATATAAATTAATTCCTGAATAATTATCATAATTCCCTTAACATATATGATGATAACTTTTGATTAGTTTTTATTAATAATAAATACTCAAATGACAAATTATGCCTTTTATAGTAAAAGAGGATAAATATTTTATTTGATTGCTGTTTTTATTTATAAAATATCATAAATAAAAAATATTAGAGATTATTAAAGGCGTTTTTGGCTGAGAAATGCCTTAAATAATCATTTTTATTTTTTAAAGAGATTATTTAAGGTATTTTTAGTCCAAAAGCACCTTAAATAAATATCATTTAAAAAATAAGAGGAAATTATTTAAGGTATTTTTGATAAAAAAAACCTTAAATAATACTTTTCAATTTTTTAAAAGATATTATTTAAAATATTTTTGATAAAAAAATGTCTTAAATAATCTCTAATATTTTTTTTAAAAGGATTATTTAAGGCATTTTTGATTAAAAAATGCTTTAAATAATACTTTTAATTTTTTAAAGGGTATTATTTAAGACGTTTTTTTATTTTTGACAAAAAATGCCTTAAATATCTAATATTTTTTTAAAAGAGATTATTTAAATAATTTATACTATTTTTTTAAAGAGATTATTTAAAGTGTTTTTGATAAAAAAAATGCCTTAGATAATAACTTTCACTTTTTTAGACTATATTATTTAAGATTTTTTTTTTACTAAAAATACCTTAAATAATCACTTTCATTATTTATAAGATTTAAAAGATAAAATATAAAAAAATTAGAGTAGCTCAATCGGTTAGAGTATATAATTATTAACCATAAAAGTTGTAAGTTTGACCCTTTCTTTCTAGCACTTTAATGATATTTTAATAGTATTATTTAAGGCATTTTTAACTAAAAATATCTTAAATAATCTCTTTTAATTACTTATAAGATTTAAGAGATAAAATATAAAAAAATTAGAGCAGTTTAGTTTGTTAGAGCATATGACTATTAACCATAAGGTTGTATATTCTTCTTTTCCTTTTAGCATTTTATTTTTGGGAATTACTTTTTAAAAAGATTATTTAAGGCATTTTTTTATCAAAAAAGGCCTTAAATAATATTGATCAATTTTTTTAGGGGATTATTTAAGATATTTTTTACTAAAAAATACCTTAAATAATCTCATTCAATTTTTTATATATGATTATTTAAGACGTTTTTAACCAAAAAATACCTTAAATAATCTCCAAAAAAAATTGATCAATATTATTTAAGGTGTTTCTGGTTAGAAAACACCTTAAATAATGCTAATTATTTTTTTGAGATTATTTAAGGTGTTTTCTAACTAAAAACGTCTTAAATAATCTTTTACAACAAATTGGTCAGTATTATTTAAGAAGTTTTTTTATGTCAAACGTCATTAATTATAATATAAAAAAAAATTTAGTAGAAAAATATACAATTAATTTGCAGTCACTTTTAGACATACTTTTTAAAATAGTAATAACTATTTTATAATTTTTAATTCAAATCAAATTTAAAAATAATATAATTTTTTTTTGAAATCTTAAAATATCATAAGGAGAGATGAATTTTTTATTTTAAAATTTTAGATACTATTAAAAATCTGTCACTTTTTTTTAAAATTAAATTATCTTGAATCAAACGTTAAAATTAAATATCTAATAATAAATTTAAAAAAAAAATACATGAGTTTTCCTGGACCCTACCCCCCCCCCCCCCTAAATGATAAAAAGTGAGACTTGGGGAGTTTCTTTTTCCTCTCCACCAACCTCTCCCCTCCTTTGCTATTACTTCACCTTTGTGTTTCTTTCATGCATTCGATTTTTAAGTTGGTTTTATGTAATGAAATACTTGCATTAAACTTTAAAGATTGGAAAAGTAGAGGATTGTTCTTGGGTTTGGTCGGTCATTTGATGTAATGTGTTTTTAGACGTTTACTGCAAGCAAAGATCAAAAGGCTCACGTTTATTTATCGGCCAGTTCTCAATTCTGATAAGGTAAAGTTGCAATCGAATCCAACTATTGTATTCAAAGTGGAATGGAGTATACGTTATCTCTTAACTGTGCATTTCCTATCAGCCGACAACCCGCTGTGCTGTACCTAAATAAATAGCTAAAGGTACGGACATCCAAGAACCATTGGTTCAATTAATAACTAATAAGGTTCGTTCAATTTTGATAATACTAAGTGACCGTAGATTTGAGTTATCGTGATCTACTAATATGACTTTTCCACGATATTTTGATTATATTTCTTAAAAAAAACAGGAAAATACCAAGGAGACAATGCAATTATTAAAGTAATTAGTCCTATTTTACCAAATTATTAGTCGTTTTTACTGTAATCGAAACCCTCATCAGGTATTCAGTACAAAAATAAAACAATTAACGATTTAATCAAATCAGAGCGTTTAAACGATGCCCAAAACCTTTTCTTCCAGATGTCTGTAATAGATAGCATTACATATAACTTGCTAATTTCTGGGCACGGTCGATATGGTAATTCAAAACAAGCTCTGTATGGTTTCACAAGGAATCGAAGAAACTGGTCCTACATTTTCTTATGTGATTACTGTTTGTGTGAATGGAGGTTTTTATGGAGAAGGAATTCAGGTTCATTGCAAGGTGAATCCAGTTGGGTTTGAATTGAGTTTGTTTATCGCAAGCTCACTTGTGAATCTTTATCTGCATATGGGATTTGATGTTTGATCAATTGCCTGAGCGGAATTTAGCTGTATGGAAGTTGATGTTAAATGCGTGTTCGGAGCTCGGTAAAATAGAGCAATTATTTAGGTTGTACGGCAAAATGGAATGGGAGGGTTCAAGTCAAATGGGTTCAGTTTTTGTTATTTGATTCACGCTTGTTGTAATGAAAGGTTTTTAGATGAAGAAAAGCAGCTGCATTGCCATGTGACTAAGACTGCTGCATTGCCCTGTGATTAAGGCTGGATGGGTGGAATTCAATGTTTTTGTTGTCAATGCTTTGTTGGATTTTTATTCTGCTTGTGGGAATTTCATAGATGCTAGGAAAGCCTAGGAAAGCGTTTTCCTTAATTCCAGTTGAAGATGTGATATCATGGAATTCAATCATTGCTGTATATGCCGAGAATAAGTTATTGTCTGATGCTTTTAAATTATTTAGTAGGATGCATTTCTGGTGGGGAAAACCTTCAATTCGTTCTTTTTTGGTGTTATTGAATTTATCCAGTAGAAGAAAGTATATTCTCTATGGGAGGCAAATGTACTGTTTTCTTACGAAAATAGGTTTTAATTCAGGGAGTGTTCATATTCAATCAGCTTTAGTTGATATGTATGGGAAATGCGGTGACGTTGAAAGCTTTCTGTCTGTATGTGGGAGTGGTTCTAATAGAACTTTGGAGTGTTGTAACTCATTAATAACCTCATTGTTGCACTGTGGTATCACTGAAGATGTGTTTGAAATGTTTGGTTTGATGGTTGAAGAAGGAATTGGGATTGCTGAGGTTACTCCCTTTGCAACGCTGAAAGCTTTATCAGTGTCTACTTGGGCGAGTTTGGACAGCTGAAAACTGTTGCACTATTGTGCTATAAAATCCAGTTATGAATATGATATTGCAGTTTCATGTTCTCTTTTTGATGTGTAATCAAGATGTGGGCACGTTGAGCTCTCTTGCTAGGTTTTCAAAACACTTTATTCACCAAGTGTCTTCTGCTTCAAATCTATAATCAATGGATATACCCGAAATAGGATGGGGAGAGAAGGTGTGAGCCTGTTGGAAGCAATGATCCAGAAGGGCTGGATACCTGATAAAGTGACATTCTTCTGTGTTTTAAGTGGGTGCAACCATGCAGGGTTGGTTGAACTTTGAAGAAGGAAAGTCGGTGTTTAACCTAATGAAATCTTTCTATGGCATTTGCCCAGAACGGCATCATTTTTCAGTATTATCCATCTTTAAGGCCGTGCAGGTCTGCTGGGTGAAGCTGATGAGTTGCTGCAACAGGCACCTGGAGGAGGAGATTCTGTAATGTGTAGGGTCCACACGAATTAAATAGTGGGAAAGAGAGCAGCAAAAGTCTTGATGGAGCTTGGCAAGAGGATTTTGTCATTTATTTGCAGGTGTCAAATTTTTACTCTGAAAGTAGGGGAATTTGAAGCCTCTTTGCAAATTAGAGACTGATATGGCAAGAAAGGTGATGAGGGAGATTGGTCACAGTTTAATTGAGAATTGAGGTGAAGACTAACTGCTGACATTCAATTTTTATACCCATAAAAATTAACCGAGCATGGTCATCAAATGGAGAACTTTGGAACAATGCTTGCTCGTCTGTTTCAGCTTCATTTCCATGAAACCGAAACCTGTTTGTGAAGTCTGCATCTTTTGCTTAAATCTTCTAAAGAGCAGTTGCTTTAGCTTGAAGCCTTTGGCTTGTAACAGGAAAAGGACCTTTCCCTCCTGACTCGCTAATTCAATTTTCGTTTGAGGTATTTATTGCTCTATTTCATGCTACAGATTATCCCTGCATGCATGTATGATGATGTTTCATTTTTCAATTTATAAAATTAACTGATTAATATATATTTATTTTGCTGATTGATTATCCACTTCCATGAGAGCGAGAAAGAGAGAGAGATTATACAGAATCCATGAACATTTAACTGGTGAATTTTTGCCCAGCGGTTGAAGAGTAAAGCAAGGAACTTAAAAATAAATTTCCCTTCTACTTTAAGTGTGGGCATGTAGAAAATGTAGCAGCTTCATCTGCTTTTAAGCCAAGCCATATAGCCCACAAAACCATTCATTTCCAAAACTAATCTGCACGTATAAATTAAACCAACATCTTATTGGATTTTATAAAACTGAATCAATCTTCCAAACAGACAAAAAAGAACAAATCATGGATAAACTGTTCCTGGTTTCCTTCGTTGCTTTGCTGACAGTGGCATATGGAGTTGCAGGTAACATGTTATATGACAACTTCAACATGCTTGAAGAGCTTGAAGACCTGGACATAGCAGAAGAAGATGCTGAAGTTTTTGAGTTCCCATGTTGGACAAGTCAACGTGGTAGCAAGGTTCTTGTAAATGTGGATAGCTTTGGTGCAGTTGGAGATGGAGTTTCTGATGACACCCAGGTATATGCTTGCGTTTTTTTTTTCTTTCTTAATTTTTAACTCCCTTGCAAATTGCCTTCATGGTTCTTTTAGGCACATTGAAAGCTCTACCGATTAAGACTCTGACAGGCAGTAGTTTGCAGTCTCTGTTTCCATGAGGGTTCTGAACCATGACAATTCTCTAGGATTAAGAAAATAGATATATGCTGTGAATATTATTTTTGACTAAAACTATTTGTGTATTACTGTTTGACGAAATATGTTTTCATTGTCATAAAAAATAAGCCAATTTCCCATTTGATAAATTAGCATTTTGTCTTTCTGTTTATTTCATCATCAGGCTTTTAGAAAAGCATGGGACACAGCGTGCTCTACTCCAAAATCAGTTTTCTTGGTTCCTCCTGGACGCCGTTATTTAGTTAACGCTACGAAGTTTAGGGGACCATGTGCAGATAGGTTGGTTGTTCAGGTAATATCAATGTACATCAAATTAAACGCATATGGAAATAAGATCTCGATAATTGTATATCTATGTTTTTGATTAAATGATTGCAACTATTAATTCCCATTCGATATTAATTTTAACTTTAATTCCAGTCATTTTTTTCTATTTATTATTTTGTCATAATCATTATTGTTATTATACAGATTGATGGAACAATAGTAGCACCAGATGAACCTAAGAACTGGGACCGAGATCTTTCACGACTGTGGCTTGAATTTACTAAACTGCAGGGAGTGGTGTTCCAAGGAAATGGAATTATTGATGGATCTGGTGGCAAATGGTGGGCATCTTCTTGCAAAAAGAACAAGTCAAATGTAATTCCTTAGGGTTCTCTTTACAAATTCTTTCATGCTCAAGTTACAAGTTAAACAAATAGAATGTAACATATATTTCTTTTTCTGTTTTCTTTTCCTTTGGCAGCCTTGCAGAGGGGCACCAACAGTAAGGATCTTTCTCCACAATTATACTAGTCATATTTCCAATAAGCAGAATGCCAAATTTATCTCAAATTAGCTTTAACATATGAGTATGTTGCAGGCACTGACTATAGACTCAAGCTCATCTATTAGGGTAAAAGGCCTTACTATTCAGAACAGCCAACAGATGAATTTCGTTATTTCCAAATCTGAATCTGTTCGAGTATCTGAAGTACAAGTCTCATGTCCAGGAGACAGCCCAAACACTGATGGGATCCACATCACTGGGTCAACTAATGTTATTCTTCAAGACTGCAAAATAGGAACAGGTTCTGAAACCTTTTGTCTTTCCTTGCATCTCTTTTGCTGTTCAAAAGATAAGAACATCCCTAAATGAAGCTGAAAGAATGTCTTATAGAAATGATACTACAAACTATTGCATGTGTGCATACTGACTGGTTAAATATTCATGGTGACTGTGCATATGAAATGCAGGGGATGATTGCATCTCAATTGTTAATGATTCATCTGCTATAAAGATGAAGAGAATATATTGTGGACCAGGACATGGAGTAAGGTGTGTTCCAAACTTCCAGTTAGATTCTATAAGCTATTTCAACAGATTGTTTCCTGATCCATGAATAACTCCATTTCCTTGGAACAATACTCCGGGGAAGGAAACCGGGAACAATTTATCCATGATTTGCTCTGTTGACCATTCAATCCCCTACAGAAACTGATTGTTTTATGTTTACCTCTTATTTTCTCTCTTTTATGCAAAATTTGGCTACTTAGCATTGGAAGCCTTGGGAAGGATAACTCCACGGGCATAGTCACAAAGGTGGTTTTGGATACAGCACTCCTCAGGGAGACTGCAAATGGAGTCAGGATTAAAACTTGGCAGGTATTGTGATGAAATATCTCGTAAACCTAGTACCTTCAATAAGAATACACATTTAGCCGGTATTAGGAACGCAGAAGACTTTATGGGGCTTCAGTTGCCAACTTAGCTGCTGTTTCTGAGTAAGAAATGAAGCCTAATATTTTCTTCTTCTTTTGGGAGGAAGAAGAAAATGGGTGATGTGGTAGGTTCTACAAATGTCTTTTTTTTTTCCTGAACATGTCAACACACAATTTGACTTCTTGTTTCTGAATATGTCAACACATAATTTGACCATATTTTTTCTGAATATGTCAGCACTCAATTTGCATTTAGGGACATTTCAGATTCATCTCTTTGAGAATGACATTTGTCTCGTGATTCTTTGATAAGGGTGGTTCCGGTTATATTCGTGGTGTGCGTTTTGAAAATGTAAGGATGGAAGATGTTGCTAACCCCATCATTATCGATCAATTCTACTGTGATTCGCCAACAAACTGCCAAAACCAGGTGAATTATCCAAGGTTTTATCATATCTAAATTTCTCAGTATCTGTCTTATGATCACATTAGTTCTGATTCTTGCAAGAGTCTCTCACCCAATTAGAACAGTGATCACATGAATTCTTGTTCTTTTTTATTTGTTAGACATCAGCAGTGCAAGTAAGCCAGATTATGTATCGAAACATTACTGGGACGACAGAAAGCAAGGAAGCAATGAAGTTCGCCTGCAGTGATACTGTTCCCTGTAGCAATATAGTCCTGAGCAATGTAAACTTAGAGAAGAAGGATGGCACAGTGGAGACCTACTGCAACTCTGCCCGAGGCTTTGGCTACGGGGTTGTGCATCCTTCAGCGGACTGCCTAAGTTCCCATGACAAAGGCTCTATTCTCATTGATCAGAAAGAAAATGCTAAGTTTGCTGAACCCACTGTTCATGCTGAACTCTAAGCTCCCTATAGGCACATAAATAATGATGTGATAGTATTATTGCACAAGAGTAACTTAACTAGAGCAGTAGAGGTCCGAGGAGGTTTGAGGCTCGAGTTGAAATTTTTATGGGAAATTTCGGATGCCATTGATGTTATGCACGAACTGCATTGAAACTAATCCTGACAATAATAGCAAGGATATGTAAAATGCAGTTAATATACCTAGTAATATTGAAGAAGAAAAATCAATTTAATGAAATTACTTACATTTTGATATGAAAGTGCAATTGTACTCTTTCGACAGGGTCCATTTTGTAACTTGCAACACAAGTACACAATCCCTACTGCAGGAAACTCCAAAAATGATCCTCAAGTGATGTAGCCATACTTCCATATGTTTGTTAAAAATACACCAGAAAATGCTCTGGCTCTCAAAAGATCGATCTGAGTGCTTGAAATAAATGAAAATGCAAGGACAATGAGGGACCACTGAGATGCAGATTGATTCATTGTTCATATGTAAAGATTTACTGAGAATCAGAGCCAAACTATTAAAGAAATCAAATTTTACTCGTTTTCGTGATGAATTAAATACACACATACTGAAAGGGAAGAAAAAAAAGATGGTTGGTTTGAAGAACCACAAACTTATTAAAAGGAACCGGATTTCAGTTTCCTCTCTTTGGTAAAGTGGCAAGTGCGTGACTTCTCGTGTAATAAAAACAAATGTGGTCCATGACTCCATGGGAACAAAATATATATATATATATATATATATATGTTTAAACAACATTGATTTTGATATTTCAATAATGTTTGTTTGATGCACAACTGGTTTCTATGAATATCTATGCTTAAAAGACAAGAAAACAAATAATAAACATATGAATTTGTTTCTGAAGTTGTCACCATTTTAATTTTTAACAAACCCAATGCTTCCTATTTGTTAATTATCTATCAACTGATCCAATATTATTGGCATCCAACTGGAATAGACAATGCTGGAACGAGGCAAAAGCAAAAATTCCCGAAGTAAAAGATGTCCCCAGAGGCTAGCAGGCCCAGTACAGATTTCTTGACATTTTTTTTTTTTCTTTGAAGTAACATCTGACCGCACCCGTCTTTGATCTGAACTTGTCTATGTCTAATGAATTCAGGGTATGAAATTATGTTGAAAGCAAAACAATGGTTGTAGGTTTTTGTCTCAGAGATTATAATATTCTCCATATTTATGATCTCTGAACTGAGCAGCCAATTAAATTACACCACTGGCTGCTGGCTAGTCATGACAGGCTGCTAAATGAACGCTAGCTATGAAATGCTACACACTTTCCTCCTCCTTTCACCCTTGCATTTAAATATTGCCATCCAAGGGTTGATGGATTTTCATTTTAGGGTCACGCATGCAAGTTTGATGACTTGTTTTAAAGTCATAATTACAATTCGTGGTGAATTACGTAATTTAATTTTTTAGATCACACTGCATGATGACAATACAAAAGATTAATATATATATATATATATAAACAATACAATTTAAAATTTTAACAAATATCACATAAAAATTTGATAAAAATAAAAAATATATTTTGTATTATGATGTATAAATATAAATTGTAACATAATAAATTTTATATTTTATATATATTTCATATGAGAAAAATACGATAAGAATACAAATCGATAGTTTGAGCATTTTATTTTATAAAATATCTCGGTGCATTTTTTCTGTAAGTATCGATTTAAAGAGAAAAATTCTAACCTAACTCTCTGATTAAAAGCACACAAACTCATTTTCTTAAAATTTGTAATCGGGTGAATGACCATGAGTTTACATTAACACAGTAACAAAAACATGTTAAATGTGCAAGTACTTTAGGTTTTATTACTACCAATTTTTAATGTTGGTTAAACATTTTTTTTAACCATAGGGTAGCTTTATCTTATACTAATATTGACCATGAAAATTATTTTGAATGACATATCATTTAATTTACCAAGCCTGCTTGGGTGATGGAAATTTGTACGTGAAAGCACAGAAAAAATGGGACGGGGGGCCGAGGGAGGGTCCCAAGTCTCGACAAGAGAGAACATTACAGTTACAAAATCAAACTACATGTGTATGCACAGTTTAACAGATTTTGTGGGTACAGGCAGTTATGTGATATTGTTGTAAATAAAGACCTTGAGGGAGATTCATGGCTTGGCCCCATGTGGGTCTGCTCTGCTTCACTCATTTGCTTGTATTTCAGGCCAAAGTCACAGGAAAGAACCCAAGAACAACGCATCAGACAAGTCACTGAGATGTTATTTTATCAATAAAAAAAGAAGTGAAAGGAGAGGAAAGGAAGAGCTTTTAGGGGCTCAAAATAATTAGATCCGTGACATGGGTAGGAAGAGGATGGATGGAAGGCTTTCTTGTAGGCCTTGAATTAAGGGTTTTGTAATACCAACAAAGCTAGGGAAGACAAAAACAGTTTTTGTCTTTCCAAATTTAAGAATCAGAAGAAGAGATCCGATCTTGCAGCACTTCGGCAGCATCTAGGGGTCGTCTGGAGGTCTGTTTCCCAACTGAAATTTCACATGCACAAAACAATTCTCCACAACTATATAACATTGTTGCATTAAGCACGCACCAAAAACAATGAGAAACCCTCTTACGAAAGAAAACAAAAAGAAAAACCTAATTTTTCTAGCTAGCTAATGATCATATTTCATTAATGAATTTGAAAATCATTAGGATCAGTGTCATATAGGTTCAAATTCTTTAGAATGATATATGCTTAAAAAAAAGTTAATGCCTTATTTACTTCTGAAAATATATCACTTGACATTTGCAGAAAAAGTTTATAACAAAGTAACTTAATTTTTATTTCATCATGCAATTTTCTCAGACACTAATTCTATTAATAGCTAAAGCGGTCAAAAGACAATCAATAAAATCATGAAAAGCAACCAAAAATGCCATATCAACTTTTAAACTTTTTAAGAAATTTTGAAATTATAAAATAAAAGAAAATAATGAAATTTTTAAAAAAAATGTCATGGAGAGCAAAGGGAAAGGATAAGATTAGATGGAGCCGAAAGTAAAGGGAGAAGGGTCCACACAACGAGTTAATATGAAAACGATATAAAAAGAGGTAATATAAAGATGATATAAAAAATATAAATGTGACATAATTTAAGATTTTAATAATAATTATATATGAATTTAATAAATAAAAAATATATTTTATATTTTGGTATCAACATAAATTATAATATATAATTTTTATATAAAACACGATATAAATATACGAATTTCAATATTTTATAAGACACTAAATATGATATAGAAGAAAATGATGAAAATTTTTATTATAATGACTTGTTTTCATAATGAGGCCCAAAGCCTATTTATACATAGTAAAATTTTATAAAATAGGAAATATAATAAATAAAAATAATGATTAAATTAATTCTTATAATCAACTAAATTAATATTTAATATTCTTTAAATCAATATCAAATTAAACTAGAATATTATTGAAATATTACTAGAATAATATCATTGAAATCAATCTAAAATATTATCAGAATATTACTAAAATATCATTGACATTCCTCTTGCAAACTCAATATAATAATGTAGAGGCCAACTTGAGTTTGAAAACTTGAACAAGAAATTGATCAGGTAGATATGATTTGGTGAAAATATCTACTTTTTTATTAGTATTGGTAATAGGAACAAGTCAAAAAGTTTGATTGAGTAGATGGTGATGAACGAAATGGCAATCAATTTCAATATGTTTAGTACACTTGTGAAAAACATCATTGTGTGCTATTTGAATGGCACTTTGATTATCACATAATATAGGAGTATTAGAGTGATGAAAAATAGCAATATCTTGAAGTAACCATTGTAACCATAGAAGTTTTGATGTGGCATCTACAAAAACTCGATACTCAACTTTAGTGCTAGAGTGGGACACCATAATTTGTTTCTTTCTTTGCCAAGAAATAAGAGAAAAACTTAGAAAAAAAAAAACAATAGCCTATGGTAGAACAACGATTAGTAGGATCTTTTGCCCAATCAGCATCATAATAACAATGCAAGTCCAAAAAAAATTAGAGAAAAAATACAAATCATGGAACATAGTACTTTTGATATATCATTGTATCCAAAGGACAACAGCACAATGAATAGATTGAGGAGCAGACAAAAATTGATTAACCAAATAAATAGTATAAGTAATGTCTAGATGAGTAACTATCAAGTATACAAGACTACTCACTAAAGTTCGATACAAAGTAAGGTCTAAAAGTGGTGTACCATAAAAAAGAAAAAGCTTCAAAGTCTATTTTAGTAATGATAGAATCTTGCTATTAGTTAAACCTATTCCAGCAATAAGATCATAAACATATTTTGTTTAAGACAAATGTAAGCCAATAGAATCACTAGTGACTTAAAGGCCTAAAAAATAACTTAAAGGGCCAAGATCTTTCATCTCAAACTTAAAATGAAAAAAAGTCTTTAGATTTGAATACCATTTGCATCATTATCCATAATAATCATATTATCCATATAAAGTAAAAGAATAGTAGTACATTTTTTAGTAGTTTAAGTTAAATGAAATGAATCATGATTACTTGATGTAAAATTATGTTATGTAATAGTGGTACTAAACTTCAAGAACCACGATCTAAGAGTTTGCTTAAGACTATATAGAGTACGTAAAAGATGACAAACCATGTTAGAAGGTATAAATGAACCAGAATGTGGCTTCATATAGAATTTTTTAGGAAGATCACTATTCAAGAAGGTATTTTTAACATCCATTTGATAGGTTAAAAGCTACAACAACAGCTAATAGTGAATGAATAAATGTGAGACGTACAACTGGAGCAAAAGTCTCTTTTTATTCAATGCCATATTCTTGTCTAAATCTTCGAGCCACAAGACGAGCTTTGTAACATTCCACTAACCCATCAGATTGAGTTTTGATCTTGTAGACCTACTTACAATCAATCACTAACTTATCAAAAAGTCATTCAACAATATCCTAAGTATGAGTTTCTCAAGAGCTTGAATTTTTTTGCCATTACTTGCTACCATATAGGATTAGAAATAACTTCACGAAAATTGTGATGTTCATGTAACATGGCTAAATCATAATAACAGTAAAAATCATGAAGTTAAATATTGGGTTCCCTTACCTAGATAGAATTATAAATTGAAGGTAGTATGTATGGTGAAGGGATAACTGTATCAATACAAGTCTCAGTTAGATCAGAAACAATAAGAATAGAAAAAGATGTGTAGGCATCGATTTTGTCCGGATCTACTGTCTTCATTTCCAGTTTAATATTAATAATAATTTTAATAATAATAATAATAATAATAATAATAATAATAATAATTAAAAAAAAAAAGAAGAGAAAGACAAAAAAAAATAGAAGGCTAAAAAATGGTGGTGCCGTCGGCCCCAGCAGCCTCATTTAGCCATTAGACTAGTCCTATCAGACCAGCCACACTTATGACCTTCACCACCCCTACAACCACACGTTATAGACACCTACAGCCATACCTACAGACTCTTAGATCACCTTCTCGAATATACGTCCGGTTCTATAAAGATCCTAGTTTCTTCCATTTTTCAGAGGAGGATCTATTCACAAAAACCCTAGCTCATTTTGTAAAAAAAAAAAAACCTCTCAGGCATAGAAGCTAAAAATGCAAACAACCCCAACACCAAAATAGAAAAATCAAGCAAAAAAAAAATAACACAGTCTTCTCCGTAGAGAGGAACCTAGCGCCAAAGAAGGTACCTGCAACAAGAAAAAATAACATCAATTTTGGTTTTACAAAAAAAAAAGAAAAGAATACCGAAAGCTTTGAGCCATGATCTATGTCGATTAAGGTAATTTCTGGCAAAACAGGCATAAGATCTGAAAAGATCACGATGAGGTGAATGTTTTGAAAAGTTTTATGTTTTTCGACCACTAGCAGTGGCCCACCAATGGTGGTAAGTACGATGGTCGGCACGACAGCACAAACGTCAGAGGTCGAACATCGACCGGGCCTCAGAGCTTCCCTGTGTAATTTGTTTTGGCAAAAGAAGAAGAAATGACCAAAAAATTTTTTTTTTTAGTTTTATGTAAACGGTCAAAACCCAAAAGGGCGTTGTTTCACTAAAACCCAAAATGATATCGTTTTAGATCTGAAGATTTGCGCGTCGACCCGTGACCTTACTTGGGCTCCGCGCAACCGACTCAATTACCCTACTAATCCTCAAACCCAGAACGATTCAGGTGAATCGGACCAAACCGTCGTTAAATCGCTGATACCAAAATTGAACTATTCTTGAATCGTCAGACCGAACTGAACCATCAATCCGATCGAACCCGCGTTGATCGGACTATTGATCAGTCTGGTTCAGGTAAAAAAAATTTTTTAAAAAATTTTTTTATATATTATTTTTATAATATTTATGCATACTAAAATATTTAAATTTGTTAGAATAATTTTTTTATATAGTTAAAATTTCTATAATTTTGTTAATTTTAAAATAAAATTTAAAATATAATAAAATGAAAAATAATGAAACTTTATAATAATAATAATATTGATAAAAAAATAAGAAAAGGAAATTTTATCCAATGATAGGATTTAAAGGTATTCCGAGTAGTGATACTTATGAAATCTCTATGTGAGAAGAATTTTTTTTAAATACTACCAGTGTGTTGAAGTATTTATAAAATTTTTTCAATACAATAAAAATTTTCTTTTTGTTAACAATAAATAAAAATTAATTAATATATTAAAAAATAATAATATAAATAAGAAAAAAAGAAATTTTATCCAATGATGAGATTCTAAAAGTATTCAGAGTAGAGATGTTTTAAGAAATCTCTAGATGAAAAGATTTTTTTAAAAAATATTACCAGTGTATTGAAATATTTATAGAAAAATTTTAATACAATAAATTTTTTTTTTCAAAATTAAAAATAAAAAAATTTAATAAAACAATTAATAATATTTTTTTTAAAAAAAATAATAAAATGTGTGCATCAACATGTTATTATTTGCATTGCATACATGACACAATTTTTTTACGAAAAGTAAATTCGGATATCCAAAGATGAGATTCTAAGGTATTCCGAGAAGTGATGCCTAAGAAATCTTTAGGTGAGAAAGAGTTTTTCTAATGTTACCAACGTACTGAAACATTTTAAGAATTATTTCAATAAAAAAGTTCTAATTTATTTTTCTCAAATAATATTTGAATATAAAAACAATAAATAAAAAATAAAAAAATCAAGAAAATTAATTTTCAAATACCAAAAATAAAACTGTTTTTATCAAAATCAAAGGATAACATGTAGTTAATTGGTACCGTTTAAACGGGTGCTGTGGGGGTGCTAATCCTTCCCCACACGTAACCGACTCTCGAACCCAGACTGTTGCGTAGAACTTAAAATTATCTTTTTAATAAATTTTAATTAATTTTAAGATTTCATTAAAAGAATACGCTTTAATAAGGGGCTAATCGCACCTAGTCAAAAAAGATTAGTGGTGACTCCATTATATTTTTATTTTGTTTTCAAATTCGTCGGACGGACACAAAATCATTATGACAAAATGGATCATTGTTTGAGTCAAAAGTACCAATAATAGTCTTCTCATTTGAAGAAAAATCAAAAAATGAATTTGTAAAAATACACGGAGAAGAACATGGTGAATATAATGACACACTAGTGAACTTTTATGTTCTCAAAAAAATACATGTCTTGAAATGCGAAGAGGCTTAGACACTAGATCATAACACCTATACCTTTTGTGTTCTATACCATAACTTAAAAAAAAAAACACACAATCTAGCTCTAGGTTCAATTTTAATCCTTTCATAAGTAGGAAATAAAACAAAGCAAGCACATCCAAAAACTTTGAGAGAATGGTAATCAAGTACCTTATTATATAGACACTCGTAAGGAAATCGTGTGCCTAATACTAGTGTGAGAACACGATTAATAGTGTAAACAGTCGTGAAACCAGCTTAACCTTAAAAATATTTAAAAAATGAAGAGAAAATGAGAAGGACACAAATTGTGTCAAGTATATAGTGATATTTTCTTTCAACTCAATCATTTTGTTGTGAAATATATGGGCAATACCTATGAGAAAAAATCTCATCATCTTTTAACAAGTTACAAAACTCAATTTTTGTATATTCAACAGCATTGTCAGACTTAAAAATTTTTATTTTTCTAAAAAATTGAGTTTGCATCAAGTTATTGAATTCACAAAAAATTGATAAAAATTCAATTCTTTATTTGAATAAATATATCCAAGTATAACGAGAGAAATTGTTAATAAATATAATAAAGTAATGTGAACCTCCTAAGTTTGCTGTAGGAATTAGAACCCAAATTTCAAAGTGCTATTTGTTTTCCAAGTTGACAAGACAAACAACAAAAAATATTATAAGAAATATTACCTAAGATACTAGCGAAAGTAAGTGACTTTATTCAAGAAATTAATGTATGTCATAGTCTAGAATGCCATAAATCTAAAAAAATTGAAGATTGGTTGTTTGAGATGTATCGGCAGTAATCAAATGTTGTGGAATTTTTAAACTTTCAAGCTTAAATAATGTTCCAATCTTACGCCTTATCCCAACTCTTTAACCTGTTTAAGGATCCTATATAGTACAATTATATTTTTGTGAAAAATACAAATTAAGACTAAAGTCACAAAGTTGGCTAATAAAAAACAAATTTAAGACAAGATTAGAAATAAGGTAACTGTCAGATATGCACAGTTTTGAAGTTTCAATATTACCAATGTGGCTAACTTTTAAGACAAATCCATTTACTATTTTAATGATTGGGCCATTAGGTATAAGTATTTTACTTTTAAATAAAGAAGGATTAACAGCCATATAATTTTCACAATCAATATCAAACAACAAAAAATTTACTAAAGTGGCAGCAAATATGGTAGAAACATGAGATCAAGATAATACTTGATTGAACAAAGTTTGAAGATCAGTGGTGGAGATTGTAATAGTCTTAGAAGAAAACTTAGAAGTATTTGGTTCAGTAGATGTTGCTGCAACGTCTTGTTAGTGTGAAGATCATGAATTTGACTATCATTATGATGATATTTTGCTCTACATTTTTTAATAGAATGATTAGTTCTCTCACATCGTGAATAAGACTTGTGAAAAATAGAGTTAGTATTTTTTTGAAAAATAGCAACAACAATAGTATCAACACCATGAGTTTGAATTATACCTAACTGAGTTTTCTCATATATCAATTCCATAAAGGTATTATCTATAGTTGGTAAAGGATGTTGGTGTAAAAGTGAAGACCTGATATTCTCAATTACATTTCAAAGTGCCATTAGAAATTGAATAAGATAAATTTTATTAAAATTACTAGCATTACTTTCATTTCTGAATTTTGGCTCAAAATTCTCAAGCATGTCCCATAAATGTTGCATTTTAGAATGAAAATATCAATCGACTAACCTAGATCTTGACAAAGGTGAGATAAAGTGGTTAAAATATGATATTTATGAGCAAGGTTAGAGAGCTGTACCATTTGGTAAGAAAATCCCAAGCATTTTTATCAAGTTCAAATCATCCAAAATATACATTGATAGAAGAAATAGTGATGTTAGTAAATCATGTAAGAATTTGATGATTCTTACTTTCTTATTCCTCTAGTCGATTTGTAAATTTATCAGTGGATTCTTCTTCTTTCTTTTATGGTGCTTTACATTTTTCGGTAACAACAAACCATAATTTTATCCGTTTTAGATAATTATGCATAGTCATAGCCTACTGATTGTAATTATTTTCACCAAGGATAATTAAATTGATCATACATTTTCTCGTTGAATATTTACCATTAAGCTCTTGATTAAAAAAAAATGAAATAGAGATGTGGAAAGTTATGGGTACTAATATAAAAAATGAATCATGAATATGAGAAGATAAACCAAAAAAGTTGAAGTGTAGAAGCAAAAATAAAGTTGGAGACAAAAATCAACCAATGATGAGAATAAGCAAATATTGGTTATTCCAAGGTGATTCACCTTCGGAATAAAACCATGAAATTACTCTGATACCATGATAAAGAAGAAAATGATGAAAACATTTATTATAATGACTTGTGTTTTACAATGAGGCTCAAAGCCTATTTATACATATGTAAATATTACAAAATAAGAAATAAAATAAATAAAAATAATGACTAAATCAATTCCTATAAAATGCCAAATCAAAATCTAATATTCTTTAAATCAATATCAAATTAATCTAGAATATTACTAAAATTTAACTAGAATAATATCATTGAAATTAATTTAGAATATTATTAGAATATTACTATAATATCATTGATAGAATACACGAATTGCTAGATCTAAAGAGGGTAGGGAGAAAGGGAAGACTAATCAACAGTAGTTATGGTTGACCTGACAACAAATCGACTCAATTTGCCTTGCACTAGATAGATTGATGTTGGTTTGGCTTTTTGCGATTAAATCAATATTGATTTCCCTAGTTTGAGCCAAATTAAGTCAATCTATCCTCGAGATAATCGAGCGCCCCCCTCTTTTCTCCCTTCTTGACCTATTCTCTGTTTCTTTTTTCTTTTTTCCTTCTCTTCCGAATTGTCATTTTCCATTTTTTTTCTTTTTTATTTAACCTTTTATTTAAATTTTCAATTTTATTTAAAAATGAAAAGTAAATTTTTTAGTTTTTCTGTTTTAGCTTTCTATTTTTCAAATTTCTTTTATTTTTAATTTTAAAAATAAAAATTTTAAGAAGGAAAACATATATTTTTTTCAAAAAGAAAAACTTTAACAAAATTTTCTTTTTATTTTTTATTTTTCCTTTTCAATTTTTTATATTTAAATTTTTTTTGAAAAAATTAAAATAAATAAATAAATAACATGACACTTGACAAATTTTTATTGATCAACATTTGTCATGTTAGCATTTTGATTAATATAATTGTCAATTATGCAAATTTATTGACAGAATAAAAATTAAAATATTTGATTTTTTAAAATATTAAATTGTCAAAAGTGTTATAGTTCAATAATAAATAACACAATTAACCCAAAAAGAGTTCTAGAATGATCTGATAACTCTTATTTAATTTTTTTTTTGACCTATCTTTTTTGCTCTTCCTTCTGAAGTTTTTTTTTTCCCATCCAAAAGGAATGATAGCTATCTTGATGAAGAATTGGTTGCAATTTGTAATTTTCCCAATTAGAAGTAAATTGAATGGTAAGGAGATAATCGGCAGCCTTCTCTATTTGTACTGCTTACCTGTGACCTTTAATCTAATTTGTGGGTCATGCTTTTCTTTGCTTTTCGTTTCTTTCGGTTGGGAGGGGCAGCAGGAACAAAAATTAACTTTTTAGGTCATTTTCTTACTGCACTTAGCTCATTCTATAATTACATACACTAAAAAATTTATGCTAACAGCATGCATTCTCACCTACATATGTAGCTTAAGATCATCCAAAACTTTTTCTCCTTTTCTAATTCTAACTTTACTTCTATTTATAAAAAATTTGTACTTACTAATTTGGAAAATTTAGGTTTTACACAATTATTCTATATATATATGTTGTAAAGTGATGTATTATTCTTCAAATTTTGGATTGATCTTTATGCTTTATTTATTTATTTATTTATTTTCTTTCGATTGCTGTAATTTAAAAAAAAAAAAAAATCTTATGTACAAAAATAAAAGTAAAAAACAAAAAATATTTACCAAACAAAATTTAATTAATTTGCTTTTTCCCGTGTTAATGCTAATGTTAGGTGACTAAATTTTAAGGGCAAAAAATGAACTGAGTGCCACAATTGATGACAAAATTATAGAGCCAAAATTAATAATGGAGGGGCCAAAGGGGATGAAGATGATGAAACCTAGTCATAATAATCTCGACGAATGGAGTTCACGAGAGGAACATAGTTCACGAGCAATATTAATAGCATGCGCGCACAAAACCACGGCTAGGAAGGTGTACTCTTCTTCTTCTTCTATCCAAAATTCTTTATATAATTTGTGATTGTCTCAAAGCAACAAGTTAATCAATCCTTGCCATTTGGAACATAAATAGCTATAGTTTTTTTTTTCTTTTTTTGAGAAAATACACATAACTATAGTTAATTGCAATTTGTTTGTATGCGGCTACCTAGCTGCTAGCTTTTATGTCATCAAGTATGAGAGATTTTATATATATATATATATATATATATCTGAAATTATTATGATTTAAATTTCAATATTTTAACAATAAATTATGTAATTATTACAAGTACGAGAGATTTGTATATATTTATCTAACTCTAGCATATACTAAAATATTAAAGCCACATTAATTTATAAAATAGACACTTTTTATCTCCTTAATTTTTCACTTAAGATTTATGAAATTACTGTGTAGGTATAAAATTAATTTAATTTTATATTTTTTATATGATTTATATTTGATTAATAAATAATTTTGAGATTTGAGATAATCTAATTAAAGTAATTTTGAAGCAAATGATACACAATTAAGTTGACTATGGAGAATTATATTGTACCATACTTGAAACAAAAATAAAACATGAATCACCTTTCACCTGCATTGGAGCACATAAAAGAACAAGAGGCAGATTTTGTATGGTTAGAAGTGGTGGTGGGGGGAGGAGACCAAATCAAATAAAGATGTCAGTCCTTAGCAACAAAAAAAAAAAAAAAAACCAAAGATGTCAGTCTATGGCTGAAGAAAGACATTTTTAATATCGGGTGATGAAAATGAGGTGTGGTTCCATATAGCCGTACGTATATATTAAATGAAGTATTTCCCAAATCTATCAATCATCTTTTACGATAGTTTTCTGAATTAAGACAATTAAAAGTTAAGTTTAATGAGACAATTAGTATAATCTAATTATCCTCTCTCATGTTCATATATAGAATGCATGAGGATGATTAAAATTTATTAGTCATCTTAATTAACACCATACACATTTATGATACTGTTACATCAAATTCACCATGTGATCATTAAAAAGGATAACCCTTCACTCCACTTTAATTGTTAATGGTAGGATGATGGCAGCTTTTGCCATCCTAACAGTAAGTTATCTTTCCAATTTTACTTCTAGAAAGTATAACGTACTTAAATGGAAAAAAAAAAAATGTATGACTGATTTTTTAGACTAAATTATATCACATGTTTTTAATGGTTAGGATTAAATCAAATTTAATTTGATTTTTTAAAAATGTATAATATTATAGATTTTTAAAATTTAATTTGACCTTCCTTAAAATCAATAAATTCAAATTAAATTTTATAAATTAGGTTCATCATTTTTTTTAATTTTAATTTTTTATTTTTCAGTGTCATTTTAATATAATTATTAATATATTTAAATAAATTTATATATAAAATAATTAATTTTATTTTACAAAAATTTAAAAAATATATAAAAATTAATAAAAATATATAATTTAGTTCGATTTGGACATTTTCAAAATTTTTTACTTTCTTATTTGAAATTCAATTTGAATTTAATAAAAATATTTAATATATGCACTTGTAACCTTTAAAACCATTTATTATTGAACCAAATATTAAAGTTTTAAATCAATTTTTAATTTTTTCACTTTTATCTATAATTTTTGTTTGATATTGCATTTTCATTCATAATTTTTTAAATTAAAAATTTGAATTTGTAATCTTTAATAACTATTTCAATTAATTTATTTCGTAAATTGCGGAATTTATTACTTCAGCACATGTGAACATTCGGGCGGATGTGCTTTTGATAAAAAATTTTATTCATGATATTTGAGTTATATTTTATGTTATGTGAATGTTTATGTTATATTGATATGAAATATTTTATTAAAATTTTATGACAGTTCACGTAATGAATATATTTGAAACATTTAAAAAAAAAATAATATTGTAGTTTTAAAATTGTGATTTTTAAAGATAGTAAACAAAAATGAAATAGTTCACAAAAATTACTCGGTGAATTTTACTTTGATCTTTTCATAACTTGAAACAATAAATCTTCCATTGTTCTTCCTTCTTAATTCCATTATTTTCTTTCCAAAACTTATTACTCCGTATATCCATAAAAATAAACATGTGACTTTCGTATAAAAGCATTTTGATATTAAAAAATTATGTGAACTAGTATAGCTACTAGGGCAATTGTACTAATTTTTAAAGTGATGGTATAAACAAAACTATGGGCGCATGGTGGTTTCTTTCAATAATTTTCCTATCAAGTACTAATTCCAGTTTGGCGTTATATGCAGAATTGCATATTAATTTCTGTTTTCAAAATTGAAAATAAAAAAGCAGAAGCCCCTAAAAAACAAAACTCATCAGGTGAGACCAAGACCATCAGTTTCTCTTGGGAAACAATTAGTTTCAGTTTAAAGTAAATTTTTTTCCTTGCACCATTCTCTCTCATGCTGGGGTAAGCGGTACAAAAAATATAAAAATAATACATTTTCAATTTTTGATAAAAATTATAAATGAATTCGAGAAAATTATATATTTATTTACGTGTAACCAATACGGATATTTAAAAAAGAAATTACGAGTTAATACTTTATGGAGAGAATTTTATTATTTAAAATAAAAAGAAAAGGAAAAGAAAGTAGTAGAAAAAAAAGAGGCTTTTTTGAGTTAGAAAAGTAGGCAATGGATGTGGGTTATGAAGACAAAGCAGAAAACTGAAGCCCGTGAACGTTGCATGTGAGAATGGAGAGCTGTTATAATCAATGCCACTTGACAACGTATAGACCCACTCATTCACGTGTCTCTTTTTGGCTTTTTATTTTTCATCAAATTCTATAAAATCCACATTAAATAATTAAAAACACATTGTTGGAAAGCTGGATAAGAAATAAATAATACTCAAGAAAATGGCAGCTGCGGCCATAGCAGCCCCAACCAACCACCATTTTTGCAAATAATGGCAGAAAAAAAAATCAATTACTGGCATGTTTCTGTTACTAGTCACATCATACTTTGTTTTAAACAGTGTAAATTCTAAATTTAATTCTTTCCATAAATAATGTATTAATTACTAAAAGAGATGAAAAGGCCGGAGAAGGTACACCTCTGTTAATAGTCAAAGTTATATATTTATTTTCAACAGGAGAAATTTTAATTTCAATTCTCTTTGTTCGAGATATGGGGTAGTTATGAAAAATAATGCAAAGTTCTTTTCACACGTTCTATTGATATTACGAATATTGTATCACATAACGGAATGATGATAAAGATTTTTCTTGTTATAATTATGATAACATGTATTAATTAAGAAGAAAATATCAGAAAAATTGTAAATTATAAGAAAAAAATTACTTTTTATTTATAAATTTCTTAGTAAATATTTGTTCGGCCTAGGAGCAATAAAATGAAGTTTATGTTTTGAAAATAAAATTTAATCTTTTTCTTTAAATTTATTTGTGATTTGTTTAAAATGTTTTAAAAGCATGAATAAAAATAAAACTCTTTGGAAGTTGTCTAAGGCTTGTTATAATTTCCAGCATGAAAACAAAATTTAGAATGATTATAAAATTTTTAAGTTTAAAAGATAAATGGTAAAGTAGTGAAATCTCGAACAATTCCAAAGATTATAACATAATTTTAGATTTAATATAATTTTATTTTTTGCTTTTAGTAATGAATTTGATTACAATTAATAAATATATCATAAAGTATTAGTCTTTGAATAACTTAAGAAGATAATAAAAATATAGTCTTTTTTTCTTTACTTTAAATTTTCTTAATTTTATACAATATGTTGAAAATATTTTTTACTATGTAATTATATTCAATTTAACAATTAAACTATACCTCAATCAAGAATATTTTATTGTGCATTTATCCTTTATTTTAGAACATTAAAGTGAATTATCTCAGAATTTAATTTTTTTTCATTATAAAATACTAGTATAATTTTTTAATCAATATTAGTAAAATTTTTAAACGAAATATTATAAATTGCGTAATTACTTATTAAAAGAAAGTGACACATTTAATTTTTCGGTTACAGGTATCTAAGCTGACACTTTTTAAATCTTGCTTAAGGTCCAATTTGATCCATCCATTGCAAACTTAAATTAAACCCCCTTCACCATTAAAATTTTTTTATATTAATATTTTAATATTTTTAAATATACTTAAAATAAAAATTAAATAAAAATATATTATTGATAAAATAATAATTAAAATCTCTATTCAAGGCTCCACGTGAGTTGAGCTGGGCTAGTAGCTAGTTAAATGAGCAAATCTAATTGCAATCTAATAAATCAAAAGTTAACATTACAAAAATAATTATAAACATACATATGAATTAATATCCCTTTAAAAAATTATAAAAAATTTATTTTCTTTATAATCGATATTTTGTCCATTAATCATAAATTTATAATATTATCACTCCAGTCCATTTCTAATTTTTCTTTTCATCTTTTTTGGAGCGCATGTGAAAAATAGCGCATCAGGATTCACAAAGACACCTAAAAAATGTTGTGTTTTAAATTTTGCAAAAATTGGAGGAAAACCACTTTCACTTTGCTTTTCATTTCTGGTCTTTTCCCTATTCCTCGTGAACTTTTTTTTCCCGGTTAATTCGATATTCGGAGTTCTAGGTTGTCTGTCTTTAATTAAAGAAAGAAAGCTAGGGACGAAGAAAATTCTGTAGTATCTAGAAGTATAGGTGCATTTTGGATGGAGTTGGGTGTTGGTTAATATATTTGTATTGATAACTGATGAGGAAATTGGATGAGTCGCATGTAATAATATTTTTACATGTGGTGTGCAAATGGAACCCTGTAAGAACCTATTGTTCCAGCTAAATAAATAAATCCCAACCAAAATTCACACAAAGGGGAATAAGATAATTAAAAAAGAGAGAAGGGAAGGGGAGGGGAGGGAGAGTGAAACATAAAAACCCAGCATTATCAAACCCCTTTTTTTTTTTTTTTTTTGTCCTTGTCTGAATAGTCCTCATTGCTTTGGAGTCCTCTCCCTATTTATACATCAACCATCATTTATTTTTGGTACTCAAGCACAAGTTCTCCCTCTCCCACCTTGTCTTTCTTCCCTCTGTTTCTCACCTTGAGGGACACCAAAATAAAGAAAGGAAAAATGAGTGGCATTAGCTTCAGAAGCCTCGCATTTATGTTTTTGATTGCTTTTCTTGTGTGGTCTTCAAGTATTGAAACTTGCATTGCTAGAAGAGGCAAGCATTGGAGGCAGAGCAGGTATGCCGCAGCTTCACTATCTAATAAGAAAGGAAAAGGGCATAGTAATGGTCATCACAATTACCAAAATGGAGGATCAAAGCCGAAAGCTCCTCCTCATAACACTACTCCATCAACTCCTCCTTCTCCCAAGCTGAAAGCTCCTCCACCTCCAAAGGAAATTGCTACTCCATCACCTCGTCCATCTCCTACGCCCAAAGAAGATTTCCCTTCAGCTCCCCCGCCCCAGAAAGCTTACAGCAATGGACAGCGGTCTAACGTCTTCGACGTGCTAGATTTTGGCGCCAAGGGTGATGGGAAAACTGATGATACCAAGGTGATGTCAACTTCTCATTTATGCTCAATATATACAAAGTTCAATGTTGTTTGGGAAGTTTTAATTTTCCCCTCTAAATCAAACAACAAAAAGGGTTGATATTGCTTAAAAAAAATTCATCATTGCTACAAGAAGATGAAGGGAAGAAATTCAAAGCTCTCAAACTTCCATGCAATTCTAGCTAGTTCAATCAAATATTGGAAGCAATTCTAGTTCAAAATGCACCTCACGCACCTACATATCAATAAATTTTTATTTCACATTTAGTCAGGAGTATTAAGGCCAAAAACAAAAAAGCTTTTTCTATCTTTGGGAGTAAGACCGAAGAAAAATTACAAAAATTTAGCACAGCAGAATTTGTTGGTTAAAATATGGAATGCACAAAATTCGTATATGGAAACAAAGAAAAGCAAGAAAAAGACGCCGTACACAGAAGAGAGGCACAACGATTGGAAGCTGGGCGGGTCCACTTCAAAATAAAGAGAAGATTCTATTTGGGTTTAGTCACCATTGGAGCAATAATTACCATAGCATACAGTTAACTAACATTCAACCGTAATTATATGCATTTAGTTATACTCGTACCCGCACAGTAGCCACATAGCTGATTTTGCTATGGTGCAATGCAGGCATTCCAAGACGCTTGGGCAGCAGCATGTAAGGTGGAGGCATCAACGGTTGTTGTTCCAGCTGAATTCGTGTTCCTTGTAGGACCCATTTCATTCTCTGGTCCATACTGTCAAGCAAATATTGTGTTTCAGGTAAAACATGTGAGATCTTAATTACTACTTCCTTCTAGATTGTACGATGACTCAATGACATCTCCAAATAACGCTACCAAAGAAAATGGAAAGAGAAATGATAATAGCAGCCTGATATCGAGTTGTCAAGTGAAATAGCTGCTGCTGCACCTTATGATTATCATAGTATTAAAGAATTAACACTTATCAATGCTGATGTGGCTGAATTTTTTTTTTTCTCAGCTGGATGGTACAATTATCGCTCCAACCGACTCTCAACCCTGGGGTAAAGGCATTCTACAATGGCTTGAATTCACAAAGCTGAGAGGTATAACAGTTCAGGGAAAAGGTATCATTGATGGAAGAGGCTCAGGGTGGTGGCAAGATGCCCCATACGAAGATCCATATGATGATGAAAGAAAACTCATAATTCCATTAAACTGTACAGTTCAAGAAAAACCACCCATGCCGGTAATTACCTACATCAGTTTCACTTGCCTCTGAAATTCTATTGTTGATTGTCTGTAAACTAATCATATTTCTCTTACAAATTGGGTGGTAGGTCAGAAATGAACTCAGTGGAAAAATGCCGAGCATCAAACCAACTGTATGGACCAAGCTATGAAAAACCAATCATATTCCATGACTACGCAGTCCTATGACATTTTTCTTTCTTTCTTTCTGCTGCACAGGCACTAAGGTTTTATGGGAGTTTTAATGTGACAATCACGGGCATAACAATTCAAAACAGTCCTCAATGCCATCTCAAGTTTGATAATTGCATAGGAGTTGTGGTGCATGATATGACCGTCGCATCTCCTGGGGACAGTCCTAACACAGATGGAATCCACCTACAAAACTCCAAAGATGTGCTAATACATGGCAGTAATCTTGCCTGCGGTAATTATTTTAATTATCTTGCTAGTAAATAAATATTGTTGCCACACCACATTCAGTTAAACAATGGTGGGCCGCAGGTTGAGCTCCAGTCTTGACAAAAAGGAGTAAGACCTGCGGGTCAACATTGAAGATACAGGGTTAAGATAAGAACTTGTGAACAACTGACGTATCATAGAAAAGGTGACAAATTGAGTTACCTCCGATAGGATGCAGTAGGAAACATATCACAATCTTATCCTGCTCACCATCTTATTCCACACATTCTCTATCTCCACTAATAATTTGACAAGTGGCTGCCAGCAATATCCAAAATTTCAAGGATTAAAGTCACTAGTCACTTGACACGTGCAATATCTAAAGAACAGTGCGGCATCCACCACCCAAAATAGGATTAGGGTTGAACCACAGAGACAACAAGAATACATTTTTTGTTCTATTCATTCAAGTTTCCTTTTGTCTCCACTAACAGCTAAAACTTTTTGTTTTGATCCCCTAGTCTCTTGTCTACTTTTGCTTAGAAACAGGTTCTCATAACAACTTTTAATAAGATAATAGGCCTTACAATTCTAATGCTTTGGGCTGGTAATAAATGCTTAAATTGAATCAGCTATGAACATAGAGCTAATTGACAATGAGCATAAAAGACGTCTATTTTTTGTGTTTACACTAACCTGAGCTTTTAAATCTAACAATTGGTGCAGGGGATGACTGCGTTTCCATACAAACAGGATGCTCAAATGTATACATTCACAATGTGAACTGTGGCCCAGGGCATGGAATCAGCATAGGAAGCTTGGGAAAGGATAATACCAAAGCTTGTGTCTCTAACATCACTGTGCGCGATATCATTATGCATAACACGATGAATGGAGTCAGAATAAAGACATGGCAGGTAACTATACAATCTTCACTCCCACATGATTAAAAACTCAGCAAGTTTAAAATATAGCAATCAGAAAACACTGTTGGAGTAAATGTGCTGAACTTGGCTTTAATTAAATCCAAAACACAACCAAAACTATGTACTTTAACCATAATTTATAACAAGACTGGCTTCAGTATTATATTACAAGCCACCTGCAATATGACATGCATGAGCGTGCTTAAAAAAGAAAAAAAAAAGACAGCTAAAAGCAAGAGGAAAGGAAAGAGGGAGAAAAATTACAAGAAATTATTTAACTAGAGACCTTGTATATTCTCTCAAATAAGGAGAAGTAGGAGGAAGGAGACTTGAGGTAAAGACATAATCCTAATATGCAAAAGATGACTGATAAATTCCCAATCTAATGTAATCTATTATTTCCTTTTGGTAAGTTTGCAAATGAGTTATCCAAATAGTATAGATGTTCAGCTTGAGGTTTGCCTCAACAAGGTATGACATTAAAATCACTCAATGCTGGGTTTAGCTCTATTTCATAGATTACAAGAAATTCCTGTTCCAAATGCAATATAAAGGATTTGACAATTTTGAAGAAAGTTTGATTATTTGAAATTTCACTTTCCTCCTCAGTAAATTTCAGTTTTACAAGAAATTTTGAATACTAACATACTCTCAGTTTTCCCTACACCTTTATATCTTATTTCATTTCTTTAATAAGTCCAAAAAAATCTTATCAATTACCACTCATAGGAAATTAAAGACTTTTAGTGCGAGTTCGTAACATTCTTTGTTCTTTTATGGTCCATAGTAACTTTTCTTACATATAATCTCAAATCACATTTGCAGGGTGGATTGGGCTCTGTTCAAGGGGTTCTGTTCTCAAACATTCAAGTTTCTGAGGTCCAACTTCCAATTGTGATCGATCAATTCTACTGTGACAAAAGGGCATGTAAGAATGAAACAGCTGCAGTTGCTCTATCAGGAATCACCTATGAAAAAATAAGAGGAACATACACAGTAAAACCTGTGCACTTAGCCTGTAGTGACAGCCTTCCATGTATAGGAGTAACTTTATCTGCCATTGAGCTAAAGCCACTACAGGAACACTACCACCTATATGATCCATTCTGCTGGCAAACTTTTGGACAGTTGACCACCCCAACTGTCCCACCAATCAGTTGTTTACAAATTGGCAAGCCTTCAAATAACAGAGTCCAATCTGATCATGATGTGTGCTGAGCTTAGTCTAGGTAATTTATGGTGTATTCGCTTGTGTGGTCGGCATGGTTATCTGACCCCTTTCACACCATTCATTTATCAGGTATAGAGTGTATATTTAGGCGCCCTCCTAGTTTATAGGCATTCTTCTTTGATAGGATTACACTGGTTCCTAGTTCCCACTATGTGAGATTATACAGGCTTGCTATCAGGTAGAGCCAAATACTGGAGTCCAAGTCTGTCTAGTTTGTTAAGGCAGATTGTTCGATTGTGAAATTTTATACAAATGCATTATCCACTAGATGTGCATCAATAAATCGCAATAAAGAGACATTTCGTTCTTCATATATAACAATCACTTAAAAGACTACAAAGGTATAAGCATAAGGTTAAATAAAATTAAACTCGCACAAACAGTCTATCTTCTAAAGCATTCAAGTTTGGTCAGGCATTCAAAAAGAATTAAAGTAGAAGCAAGCATGAAGATCAAATGACAAAACTATGTTGTCATAAACAGATTAGATATCGAAAGGAACAAGCTAAGACAAACAATAAATGGCAATAAGCATTAAGAAACAATGGCGGCAACCATGAACTGCAATCATTGATTGGGAGAAGGGGAAAGGGATTGGGAATCAGCTCTTTCAGTAGATGATGTGATTTGTTTTCTGAATTTGATGACTCATGAATCATATGAACATTTAATATAGAATACATATAACTGATAATTCTTCCATAATGTACCAGATCAATTAATTTTATACAGTAAGCAAAAGATTCATTTTACGTTTTTCAAGCAGACAATTCAAGCGCATCGACAACCTAAAAAGCAACATCAACCAGTTTAAGTTTAAATCAAATACTAATAATCAAAGAAACAGGGCAATTAGGGTACATAACAGATGGATGGAGAAGATGATCGGACTTGATTTCCTTCCTTTTCTCTCTCCGCTTTTTATCCTTTGACGTCCTCTTCCGCAAACACAAGCAGAGAGTCTGAGACCAGACTGAAATTCACTGACCTTTCAGCCCGCAGTATTTCCTTGTTATTTACTTATTTATATATTATATTTATAGCACTGGCAGCGCTCGAAAACGATGCGTTTGAGTAAACTTCCGCCAATGTTCAAAACGCACCGGTTTACGGCGTCCGTAACAAACATCTCATCTTATCCGATCTCTAGCACTTGCTACGACATAGCGCACAAAATCTCAGTCCCACGGCGCCAGCAACGCCATCCCTCCTCCATTCTGTCGAGTCATCACCAACTCATGAAATAAAGAAACTATTCACTCTCTTTCAAACTCCGCTCTTCACTTAGGAAATTCCCTTTTAAAATTATACCAAAACCAAATATTCAAAATCCAAAGTCAAAGCTCATCATATCTCTTCTTTCTACAATGGCGCAGATTTCGGACAAGGAACTCAACGCCGTGACAAGGGGGATTGCAACCGTCTCCAACCATCTCCTGCCAGTCGATTCGGGCTCGAATTCCTTTCCGAGCCTTGGTTCCATCGGGTTCTGTAATGCTTCGATGAATGATAGCTATCATCGAATCCATGGTGAAGTTGCGAGCCATAGGTTGAGTGGAAAACTGCTTGTGATGAGTATGGCAAAGAGTTCACCGATATTATTTATGAAAAGGCTGTCGGCGAAGGCATTGCAAAGGTCCATTAAACTTTAGCTTCATTGAAAACTTAAAACTTAAAAGGGTATTGTTCAATTTAAAGCAAATGCTTAATTTTTTTTTTTTTTTTTTTTTTTGTCTTTGTTTTGCTGTTGCTTTGTTTAGATTACCATAAATAGGCTAGAGAGAAGAAATGCTTTTCGGCCGCAGACGATCAAAGAGCTTATACGTGCATTTAATGATGCCAGGGATGACAGCTCCGCGGGAGTCATAATTCTCGCTGGGAAGGTAATGTCCGATTTCCATCCTATCCATAAATTATTGGCTTTTTTATGTTGATAATCTGTTGCTGTAGGGAACCAAGGCATTTTGTGGCGGAGGTGACCAGGCGTTGCGAAAAGCAGATGGTTATACTGATTTTGAACATTTTGGCCCCCTTAATGTTTTAGATCTCCAGGTACAAATTTCACATGTTGTAAACTTGCACTGAGTTGGCTTTGATGCGTTGCCCCAGCCAGAATTTTTGTGGAAGCTCGGCTGTATTTTGTTCTAGTAGTAGTATTTACATTTCTACGAATTCAAATAATATGCCTAATCTTCTGACCTTTGAATAAAACCCAATTGCATGTGCAAATTAGGCGCCATCCGAAACCAGTGATGGCAATGGTAATCTTTTGCTTCTCCTTATTCCAGCATAATGACAATATTCATGGCTTTATGGTTCCATTCTGTGGGATTGCATCATGCTTTTCAATTTGATTTGGTCTTTAGACTCCTCTCAATCTTATAATCCAGGTTGCTGGTATGCTGTTGGAGGAGGACATGTGCTACATATGGTTTGTGATCTGACCATTGCGGCGGATAATGCCATTTTTGGCCAAACTGGTCCCAAGGTGCTTACATGTAATTTGCTCTGTTATGTTATGTAATAAAGCTCACTAGGAATGCCCTTCTCTACCCCCTGCTTGGTTGATTTTGTGATTTTCTCCTTGGATGGTGGTTCTGGTGCAAGGTGCTTGTGTTACTTTTGTAGTTTTGTTATTGTTGTTAACCTGATTACTTTTATCTGATTGCTTATGCCAAAGGTAGGAAGTTTTGATGCTGGTTATGGAAGTTCCATTATGTCCCGTTTGGCAAGCACCAAAGAAAATGTCAGCCTTTATTTGGCATGATACTTGTTCTCTGCTTTCTCATATGCAATCTGAAGTCTGAACAGTGTGTGTTGTCTGAATTCTGATTAACAGGTTGGACCTAAAAAGGCAGGTGAAATGTGGTTTCTTGCAAGATTTTACACAGCGTCTGAGGCAGTGAAAATGGGACTTGTCAATGCTGTTGCGCCGGTGAGTTGCTCTTCTTACGAAGAGTCCCTTTGCCTCTTCCATCTAATGAGCATGTCCTCATTTTCTCCAATTGATCAATTCCCTCAACCCTTATGATTGATAAAAATCAGACACTTAAAGATTAATTGATTTGGCATTTGACCAGCTAGAGAAATTAGAGCAAGAAGCAATTAAATGGTGCAGAGAGATCCTAAGAAATAGTCCAACAGCAATTCGAGTGCTCAAATCAGGTCATAATGCAGCTGATGATGACCATGCAGGTACCTATGCAGGACTCCAGGAACCCGCAATTTTTTTTTTTTTTTTGATGCAGGCTATTTTGACCAAATCAATGGCTAAACCAAACCGGTTCCTAACAAACCCTCTATTTAAAAGTTAAAAACTTTTCAGTATGAAAACAAAATGGCTTCATTTCCTGTACTTTTCCAGGAACTTGGTGGAACTGCGCCACTCATTTTTTATGGCACTCAAGAAGAGAATGAGGGGAAGACAGCATAAGTGCAGCGTAGGCGCCCAGATTTTTCGAAATTTCCTAGGCGACCTTAAAGTTAAATCTTCGAAGCTGCATTTGCATTAAAAATGTCAAGTTTTTGGTTTCTTATTTCTAAAAAGTTTCAATAAAGTATCAAACAACAGTTATCTTAATTTATGAAAATGAGACGGCTAAATCAACAAAGACACGAAACTATTGGGGGTGGATTCGAATCTGTCTTGTTATCAATTATAATGGTGTAAAATATGCTTGCTCTGTTGATGCCATGTTTGTTACTTAAAAAAGAAAAGTTAAATACACTTGTATTATATATTTTTTAATTAAATAAAAATTCCTAATTAGATATTTGAATTTGTATTTGTAACTAAAATTATTATAAAAGTTATGTGACATATTTGATCAATAAAAAAGAGTAAATGTAGGATTAAGGTTACTCAGTTAGCGCTTCAGCGTCCTCGAATCTTCATCACGTCAAAAATAATAAATTAAAAAAAATTAAAAAACAATTTTTTTAAGCAACAAAAAGTGGACAAATTAAAAGGAAAAAAGTTTAAAGAAAATATGAAATCTTTTTTAAAA
This sequence comes from Durio zibethinus, assembly GCF_047325235.1. Classification (NCBI taxonomy): domain Eukaryota; kingdom Viridiplantae; phylum Streptophyta; class Magnoliopsida; order Malvales; family Malvaceae; genus Durio; species Durio zibethinus. The sequence goes on along the minus strand of NC_143163.1, from coordinate 32,320,628 downwards.
GAATTAAAACATTTTTTTTTAAATTCAAAATCTTTGAAAAAAATTAAAAAAATCATAATATCGAAAATTCTTTTAAAAAAATAAAAATCTTGATTTTTTAAAAAGTTCGAAACCTTGATTTTTTTAAAAATTATAATCTGGAATTTTAAAGAAAATCATAAAAGTAAAAAAGAAAAGAAAAAGAAAAAAATCAGAGAAAATATGAAATTTTTTAAAAATTAAAATATGAATATTTAAAAAGGCAAAATATGAAATATTCTTTTAAAAACCAAAATCTTGGTTTTTTTTTTTTAAAAATTCACCAGCTAAAAAATAATTTAAAAATTCAAAATAAAAAAAATTGTCAAACAAAAAAAAAAAAAAAAGAAGGGGGAGAGTAAAGGAGAGATTAATTGGCATCAAATTAATTACGATTTGAGACAAATTAGTCTTCCCCCCAACTTTGAATTATTTAAAAAAAAAAAATCCGAAATTTGATTTTTACACTACTAAAATCTACCTTATAAAATTGGAGCGGATTAAAACCGATGATGACGTCAAAATTTTTTTCCCAAATCAAATTTCGCTCCTTTAAAAATAATTATGTTTGACTTCTCTTTTTAATGTCAAACACAAATTTCATTTTTTTCTTATTTTCTGCCATTTCTAATATTCATTCTCTTTGAAATTTATTTTATATATTTAAATTAAATAAATAGAAAATCCAAATTCGTGTTTCAGTTTGATGGTATCGTAGGCCAACTCCATCTCCATGTTTTTTAGTTGAAAATTTAAAGCTAATCAAAACCCTAAAAAGAGAGAATGAGTGGCAACGAATTTCGATTCTTCTTGTCTTGCGACATCAATCTTCCCGTCACCTTTCGCGTCGAGAGATTGGAAGGGACTTTGCCTTCCACCAAATCTCCCAATTCAGGTTTCACTCCATTTTCACTTGCTATTACGAATTTCAATCACTTTATTTTAACTTTTCAATTTCTAACTCATCTTTGCACCATTTTGATGATAATTTCACTATTACAGTTAGCACAAAAAATTTAGCGAATTATTTAAAATTTTTAAAGTTTTATGCTGCAGCATACTGAAATTCTAATTTTCTTTCACTTTCAATTTGAAAATCTGAAATTACTTGTATATTTTTTTAAAAAAATGGTATAATTGTCTAATTTTCTTTCACTTTCAATTTGAAAATCTGAAATTACTTGTATATTATTTTTAAGAATCGTTATAATTGTCTATCATCGGTTTCTGATTGCTTTACAGGAATGGGTTCCACTACAGAGGAGAGGAAAGCAGAGCTCTATGTGGAGTGTGCATTGTACATTGATGGTGCGCCATTTGGCCTTCCAACAAAAACAAGGTTTTTCCTTCTATTCAGAACAGAAAATTCCATTAATCAACTAATTAATCAATTTCTTTTCTTGTGTTTCAAGTTTTTTTTTTTTAATGTTTTTACTCTCTCAAATAATTTATCAGTGCTTGGGTACTGATATCTTGTTTTGTTATCAGGTTGGAGTCTGCCGGACCATTGTATTGCTGGAATGAACTAATCACATTGAGTACTAAATATAGAGACTTAACTGCACACTCACAACTTGCTTTGACGGTGAGTGAAAAAAAAATGTTGCTTTGCTTTCTCATGGCCTAGGTGTTTTCAAGTTGTATTCTCTGTTTGTGTGGGTTGGCAATGTGAGTTTGTTTGTCAGTTTTGAGTGTGAACAAATATGCATAAGAGAGCTTCATTCCATAAATTTTGTGCCATCCATTGTATCAACTTCCTCCCTTATTTGAATCTTTCTATGCATATGGGGCAAAACCTTAACTGCATCTGTTGTGTTATGTCCCATAGGAATTTCTGTATAATCCTGAAATGGAAAAGGCTTCTCCAGAATGCTACTAATCATCACCTGGTTTCTTTTAATTTGAATGTCCTTGATGGTATCTTTATTAGTATGAATGTCATTGATGTTAGTTCTGAGACTGTCGAATAGTCCATTTGGTGGGCACTGCGTGTATTTTAGCAAAGCTTTTAAAATTATTGATCATGAATATATCTTGGTCTGAAGACAACCTCTCAACAAGTTGCTTTTTGAGATGAGGTATCTATTCTTGAGATTAAGTAGGAATGCCCCTGAGGTATTACGTGGCATTTACTGCACAAGGTGTTAAATTTTCTTTGGTATTTTTCATGCAGATAATAGATGGAGATTACCTAACTTCAGCTGTTTTGCAGTGCTCAAGATTTAAACTTTAGAGTTTGCATTATTGCTTTCATGGAGATTTTTGCCTTTGTCATATAAATTGCCAAAAATTAATGTTATTGAGCTTTTTATAGTAAATTTTCTTTCCCTCTATTTAAAAATAATATTTTGACATTTCCTGGTTTAACCTTTTACTTATTGTCAATCTCCTGGAGTGCTCAGGTTTGGGATGTGTCGTGTGGGAAAGATGATGGATTAATTGGTGGGGCTACTATTCTTCTATTCAATGGCAAAATGCAACTTAAAACGGGGAAACAGAAACTTAGGCTCTGGTTAGGAAAACAAGCAGATGGATCATTTCCAACAACTACACCTGGAAAGGTTTTGGTTGCGGTGCATAATTTTTCTGGTTTTGGCATTTGGTTAGATAGTTACATTTTTTAATGTATACGTTAATATATCCCAATATAGGTCCCTCGGGATGAGCGTGGAGAGTTAGAGCGTTTGGAAAAGCTTGCAAATAAGTATGAAAGGGGACAGATTCAACCTGTTGATTGGCTAGATCGTCTCACATTCAAGGCTATGGAGAGAATCAAGGAAAGGGAAAGCTTGAAAAATGGAAGCTCTCATTTATACTTAGTTGTTGACTTCTGTAGTTTTGAACATCGAGTTGTTTTTCAGGTATGCTCCGGATCCACAATTATCATACAATTTACTTGCTAGTGGTTTTTGTTGAATAGTTTATATTCTCAATAATAACGACTTATTTATGACTTTCTTCTTTCTCTTATTGGGGGGTAAATTACAAAAATTCATTCTGGGGTTAAGGGTGGAATACACATGCCCCATGAGGTTTAAGAAGTGATAGTGGTTTTTTTACGTCAATTTTGAAGCCAAAATCATTCATTATTTTTCCTTTCCCTTGCTTTTTTTCCTTTATTTTTCCTTGAGTTTGTAGCCCTTCTCTCTCTAACAATGTCATATATGTCATTTTTCCTATAATAGTCTTGATTTGAAAATTAATGGAAGAATCACAGGTTGGTAAATATGGTGGGTGTTTTTTTTGTAATGTATCCTTTTCTTTCTCATACTAATCTGGTCAAATCTAATTTAATTATTTGAATGATTTAATATTAGTTCAAAAGCTAAAATCTGACATTCGGTAACAAAATTGTAATTTTCTTCTTACTTATACTGAATTTCTCGGGGACTTATAAGGGAAGTTTAACATATTCATGACATCTCTGAGCATTTTAACAATTACATTTCAGTGCATACGTTAAGGTTATGTTTTGTAACTTGAACTTAAAGGGAGGGATTTGGATTTTAAATTTAGTATAAGTTGCAAAGTAAATATGATCTTCATGATTATTTTCAAATTCATGGATTTGTTGGTTCTCTATTTAGTGGTGAATTTGAAATACCCATAGGTATTTGGAAATTGAAATTCTTCTTCTTATACCCTTTCAAATATGTAGGCCTATTGAATCTTAACTAATTTGTGCATGGTTTGTGCATTTCATTCTCACAATTTGTATAGCAAACTAAATCTAAATCCACTACCTCAAATTCATCTTTCCAAACATAATATAAAGGAAATTGCATTAACCAAGTTTTGCAAATTTTTATTTTCCAACCAGAATAGTCCTACCTAATTTTCTTTTGTATTGCAGGAATCAGGGGCAAATTTCTTATTACCTTCTCCAATAGCGTCATCAAATGAACTAGTTATTGTGTGGGACCCTGAAGTGGGAAAGATAAACCCTTCTGAGCACAAGCAATTGAAGCTTGCAAGGAGTTTAACTCGTGGTATCATTGACAGGGAGCTTAAGCCAAGCTCTAATGAACGAAAGTAAGTTCAAAAACAACTTGAAACTTCTCCTACCCTGCAAATTTGTCTGTCAGCCTGGATGTTTGCTTCTAACATGCATATTATAGTTGAAATAGAACACTACATCAATTCATCTGATTGTGCATAGAAGTTTATAGTTCTGTAGCAAGTATTTACTGAAATTTGGTTGAGTAATACGAGAGCAACAACTCTTTGAAGACTCTCATGGGTGGTTTTCTTATTCCTACAATATGCATTCTTCTAAGTGATTTTTTTTTAATAGAATTGTGTTCATCAATCATTTTTTCTTGGGAAAGAACTATATAATTTGTCTTTAATTGTAAGGTCAATACAACGAATTTTGAAATATCCACCTACAAGGGCTTTGAGTGGAGATGAGAGGCAGCTCCTTTGGAAATTTCGCTTCTCGTTGATGTCTGAGAAGAGGGCCCTCACAAAATTTCTTCGATGTGTTGAATGGAGTGATGTTCAGGTTAGCAAATCCTTTTTGTTCTTGTTTTTTCTTGTGAATTTCAATGTCTCGGCCAATTTATGGGAAAACTACTCCCTGATTATTCTTTCATTGTATCTCTTCTGCTTCAAACTTCTCTCTCTCTCCCCATTAATTTCTTTTAATTCATCATGCTGGCATCTTCTGATTCTATTATGTTACCAGCTTTTATCTAATACTAGAACATATATGGTGTCAAGGTCTTCTTTGAATATGTCCATATTTTATGAATTCTGTTTTTTGATCCAATAAACCATCTAATTTTTTGAAATTATAGAATGATGTCAGGGGAGGGCTGCAGAATAAAGAAACTTGTTGTATGTGATTCAATAATCTGTAAAAGGGTCTGTTTTTGTAATTGTTGGCATCAATGCGCATTAAGCTCAGATTTACAGGTCTGAACTGCGAACTTTTCTGAGTTAGCTGCCTTTCTCCACCTGCGATTTTTTATTTTAATATCGTTACTGAGCAGAATAGATAGTAAATATTCTAATTAAACATAAGGATCATATTTGAAGATTGTGGTCCATATGTCTGCAGGAAGCAAAGCAGGCAATAGAACTTATGGGCAAGTGGGAGATGATTGATGTCTGCGATGCTTTGGAGCTTCTATCACCACTTTTTGAAAGTGAAGAGGTGGGTCTAAGTAAGATTTGGCTGTTATTTGTGGGGAATCTTTTGGGACATCTGTTAGAACTGGAAACTGCGCAAGATACCCTTAGATCTTAGGGTGCGTTTTTCTTGTGTCATTAACATTAAAGTTCTTAAATTATTCTGATACATAATTAGCCTAACTGAGTTGGTTTCTCACCAACTTAGTCTCCTTTCAAGTTTTTCAAGTGAGTGGGACCTTTTTCCACATCGTACTTCATTTCTCCTCTATGCTTGCTCTTTATCCATTATAAAACTGCTGCTCTCTACTAATTTTCTTCCCTTTACTGTTTTTAATGTAATTTCTTCTAATATATCTTAGGTATTAAAATGTCTTCTTTGTTTAGCATCCATGTGTCACAAAATTTAGTGTGTGCATACACGTGGTTAGGTATATGTCATTTTAAAGGTTTAAAGTTTGGGACAAAATGTCATTTGCACGACATATCTTATTGTACCAAAATCTGTTACTTCATACTTGACAGGCTGATCAGGAAACAACTAAAGTATCCTTATAGCATTTTTTCTACAGTTTAGATTGAATCGGATAATCTATAATATCTTATTCCTTTATCCTTATAGCATTTTGTCTACAGTGTAGATTGAATTGGATAATCTATGGTATCTTATTCCTGATTGAATAATGTTAAAGTATTGATCATTCTTAACAGGTTCGTGCATATGCTGTTAGTGTTCTTGAAAGAGCTGATGATGAAGAGCTCCAATGTTACTTGCTTCAACTAGTTCAGGCACTTCGATTTGAACGCACTGATAAATCTCGCCTTTCTCAATTCCTTGTGCAATGTTGTATGTTCCTCTATGCTTGTGTGAACATATTGTTTGTGTGTGTTTGAACACTGATAAATCTTGCCCTTCTCAATTCCTTGTGCAATGTTGTATGTTTTCTTTATGCTTGTGTGAACATAATGTTTGTGTGTGTTTGAGCACAATATATGCTGTTTTTTTGCAGTACAATTGTTGACACCATTTCTTTCCCTTCTCCTTTTAACAATTGCCTAGATTCCCATTCTTTCCCTTTTTTTTTTTTATAATGTCTTTAGTGGAGCTTTCTTTTCTCTAAAACTCTTCTCTCTCTCTCTCTCTAAACCATCTTTTGCTCTTCTTTCACTCTGTAGCCCTATACTTTCTCCCCAAAGGAAAAATCTTCCTTGGTGTTTTTTTGCCTTCTCCTATTTATAGGGAATTAGGGATAAAAGATTGGAGATAAATCTTGTGATCTAACCTCCTCTTATTAGCTGAATATTTTTTGGTTGGGAGTAGTGATTCATAAAAATTACTACATTTTACTTGTGATAAAAAGGTTCATCTACCATTCACTTAAGTAAATTAAAGTAATTAAATTGGATTTTATCTCATATTCGAAAAGTTCACAAATAATAATGCTCTTATCAGTTGGTAGCATCTGAAAGTATTCTTGAACTTTTACAGCTTTACGTAATATTGAGTTGGCTAGTTTTCTACGCTGGTTTGTTGCTGTGGAACTTCACGATCCTGCCTATGCAAAACGATTTTATTCTACTTATGAGTTCCTAGAAGAAAATATGATGAAGGTATGAGTCCCGATTTTCTATTACTGAATATTGCCATCTGCTTTTCTGTATAGGAATAGGAATAGTTTGTACAATTATGATAAATGATTGGTCTCTAATTTGCATTTTTGAAAAGTGCAAGTTGCAATAATGTTGTTAGCATCATTAATTCTACTTTATGACTTGCAACACTGAAGAGCTTGATTTCTCTTTGTGGTGGATTAGTAATCACTCATGTTGTTACAGTTGACAGCTGGTGTAAATGGAGAAGAAGATGGATATAAAATGTGGCAGAGTTTGGTACGCCAGACAGAATTGACAGCCCAGTTGTGTTCTATAATGAGAGATGTGAGAAATGTTCGCGGCAATACCCAAAAGAAGATTGAAAAGCTTAGACATCTGCTTTCCGGTCTTCTTAGTGAACTTACTTACTTTGATGAGGTATTTATTTGACACGAATTTCCATGCTAAATAACCTTGTAAGGATTCTATGGACAATTGAACAAGTGTCTGCTGAGTTTTACAAAGCTCCATAATTGTATTTCTATCTTGTTTTCAGCCAATACGATCGCCCTTGGCTCCAAGTGTCCTTATCACTGGAATTGTGCCTTCAGAGTCATCAATATTCAAAAGTGCACTGCATCCTTTGCGACTGACTTTCCGAACAGCCAATGGTGGACAATGCAAGCTCATATTTAAGAAGGGTGATGATATTCGGCAAGACCAATTGGTAATTGATAATTTTCTGCCGTGGCATTAACAAAATTCTAGTAGAAAGATCAGAAAAGGCGGTGACATTCCTTCATGTGGTTAATGTAACTGATGTGTTTCCTGTAGGTTGTTCAAATGGTATCTCTAATGGATAGATTACTAAAGTTGGAAAATCTTGATCTGCACTTAACTCCATATAAGGTGCTGGCAACCGGACAAGATGAAGGCATGTTGGAATTCATACCATCCCGTTCTTTGGCACAGGTATTATATTCTATAAAAGATGCTTCTCCAATGAGGGAAGGGCAGTCGCAGCAAATAGCATTAAATCACTGTGTTTCGTCTGCAAATTTTGCTGCAAAGCTTTTTTTTTTTTTTTCTTTTCTTCATCGTTGATGAAGCATTATGTACACATGCATACTCTATAGATTTTCAATATGCATAGCCTCTGCAAATTGTTAATTCTCTTCATTGATGTTTTTTACTTTGATGTGTTCATGATGGTTGTGATCTTGCTAAGGAGTTTTTGGATGCATTTCTTTTGCAGATTCTTTCAGAGCATCGAAGCATTATAAGCTATCTGCAGAAATTTCATCCTGATGAACATGGATCATTTGGAATTACTGCCACTTGTCTTGAAACCTTTATAAAAAGTTGCGCTGGCTACTCTGTTATCACATATATACTGGGAATTGGAGACAGGTGATTGTTTATTCATCTATAATATCTAAATAATTTCTATGCACATTGCATTTTTGTAAAAAAAATTTCAGATTGGCATCTAATATTAGCCATGGATTTTCCATCATTTAATTTGCAATTTCTGAAGACAAATCTTTTTGGCTTGCAGACACCTTGACAATCTTCTGCTTAGGGAAGATGGACGCCTTTTCCATGTTGATTTTGGTTTTATTCTTGGCCGAGATCCTAAGCCATTTCCACCGCCAATGAAACTTTGCAAAGAAATGGTTGAAGCTATGGGTGGAGCAGAGAGGTATCTTGTTCCTCCTTTCCCAAATTTTATTATACTTTATTATTTTCTTTTCATTTTTTCTTCTCTTTCCATCTCATGCTGAATAAGCTCTATTAGATTACACATGCCCATATTTGGTCTTGACCAAGGAAACTTAAATGTTTTGCTGTGACATTAATATGCATAAATGCTATTTCATTTTGCAGCCAATATTATACAAGGTTCAAATCCTATTGTTGTGAAGCATACAACATTCTCCGTAAATCTAGTAACCTCATTTTAAATCTTTTCCATCTTATGGCCGGTTCCAACATTCCAGATATAGCATCTGATCCTGAAAAAGGCATCCTTAAGGTGAGTTTCTTTATGTTATAAATCTGATGATCATGCTGGAACAAGGTTTTTCACCTGTTTTAACCAATTCTGTTGGCGGTATAGCTCCAAGAGAAGTTTCGACTGGACTTGGATGATGAAGCCTGCATACATTTCTTCCAAGATCTTATCAATGAGAGTGTTAGTGCCTTGTTTCCTCAAATGGTTGAGACTATTCATCGGTGGGCTCAATACTGGCGTTGATCATCATAAAAAAGTTTAGTATTTTCAATACCTGTTGTAAATGCATAGGTATATTTAGCTCGCCTATTTTGAGGTGCCCTGTTAATGGTTTGAGTTTTCGCATGTTGTGGCAAACAGATTTCTCAATAGATGAAACTGACTGGGCCAAAAACCACTGACAATATCTGACAGGTTGTCAACAACTTCTGTGCTCTTTTAGATAATACACGTCGAGAATGTTCTGGATTTTATACCAAGGCTCTGTGCAACAGCCATTGAGTTTGAGGATGTAAACCTGATCTACTATTGTGAATGATTGTAAATATACTTTTTTGCGTTGTATCTTTCGATTTAGGTTTGAACCGTGTGGTGTCATGGCTAGTTTCAACCTCTTGCATTTGCATCCCAAGCCCAATGTTGAGAAATCGACGGCGGATCTCAGTTCTAATTCTCGCAGCCATTGGGTTGGGCCAACTAGAACCAAATTTCAACTGACAGGTCGGATTGAATTCCCTTCCTTTCTATTGTGGGTAGGTCTGTCAAAAGAACAATGTTTCGCAATCTATCCCTTGAAATATTTATTTGATTAAAAAATATTATGCATATAAATTCTTTTAAATCTGATCATTATCGTTTAAAATTCGTTGGTTAAGAACGAATCGTGGCTTGATTTCGTTGGTTTATCAGTTCAATTCATTGCTTGCGAGACGAATTTTATATTATACTAGTGGGAACATTCGTGTGATGCTGTGGATTTATTTTAGTGATCCTAATAAAGTTGTTAGCTGGTGAAACTAAAGCTAGCAATGAAAATAATTGCATCAAATTAAAAGTTTTAAGTTATTCCATAAATTTGACATAAAATTGATTCAAAAAAAAAAGATGATAGTTAAATTTAAAGTTACAGCATAATAATAAATAAATTTAATCATAGTCATGATAGATGGTAATTTGGAAAGTACTGTATGTGATCGTAGCAAAGAGCAAATAGTCGTCAACTTTATTGTTAGTAACAAATTTCTTTTAGCCTCTTAAGAACGATTTGTTTCAAGTATTGTGACATCTAGTTCGGAATTTGTTTCCTGCAGGAACAAGGTAACATAACTATAATGGTAAGGGAGATATTGGAAATAAGTTGGAATATGCTACATAAACAAAATGGTAAAAAAATTGTTAATAGAGTTTGTAAAAAGTGGTAAATCATAATTTGAATATATAGTTCATTGTATAGTATTCATCACCAAAATGGAATATGTTTTAATTGTAGACAACGATTTATGTCTAGGGTCGATTGAGTCAATTTTATTATTTCTATTATTATTATTATTACTAGTATAGTATATCAATACTATTATATTATATTATGGTAGTATATTATATTATGTTATATGGTATATTATTATTATTATCTTATAGTTATAATAATAATAATAATAATAATAATAATAATAATAATAATAATTATTATTATTATTATTATTATTATTTTATTTTTCTTTTCTTTCTTGTTTCGAGTCTGGTGTGAATTTTGAAAACTAAAATCTGATCGGAGGAATTCAACACAATCAACGGTTTTATTGCATAATTGAGGTTATAGATTCAAACCATGAAATTAGCTAAGAATTTAGACTCAATTTGGGTTTCGAACAGAATCCAATCCCAGGATTCAAGCTTGAGATTTATTCTGTTTGTTTTTTAAAATTTATCTTAAGAGGCCTATAAATTGGACAAGAAATCATAAAAAAAAAAAAAAAGGTGAATTTCGATTACACGGTGAAAAGTTGGAGAAAATTTTGAGTAGTAGGCTTCTGGATTTTGATCTAGAAAAATTTTGGGAATACTGATGATTCTGGGTTTAGTTTTAGGTTTCTGGAGTGGGGATTGAAGTTCTAAAAAGATTTGGAAGAAAATTGAAAAAATTTGGGGAAATCTGATATTTTTCTGAAAAATTTGAATTTTTTTTGAAAAATATGAAATTTTCGATGAATATTTGAATTTGTCGATGAATTTTTTGGTAGGAAATTGAATTTTTCGAGCAGATTATGGTCAGATTTTCAAAAACTGACAATAAACCTAGTTTTCAATTGAATTTTTTAGGACATTTTAGAGAGAAGAGAGAGAAAATTAGAATTAGAGAGAGTGTGGCTCAGGGAATTATGAGAAAAAGCTAAGAAGCGTGACTTTTATACGATGCCAAAAAGACACTGTTTTATAAGTCCTAAACCCATAGACAAACCTGTTAACCTGTGTATTGACTCGTGCATAGACCTGACCCGATCGCAAGGTTTTCTTTTTCATTTTTGTTTTATTTTTTGATTTTCATATTTTAAGTTTTTATTTTATTTTTAATTTTTTATCTTATTTTATTTTACTATTTATTTATTTTATTTAGTAATTCAATATTTATATAAAAAAATCTTTTTTTTTTAGGAAAATAGAAAAAACAGAAAATGAAAAAGTTAAAAAATTAAAAAAATTAAAAAAATTAAAAAAAATCTTTTTTTAAATAAAAATCCTTACAAAATAAATTCAAAAAATTTACCAAGTTATTGGAGGATTTTCATAGATTTAAACTTTATGGAATCCACTAAACTATTGAAAAATTTCAAAAATCATTTTTTTTCAAAAAATAAAAAATAAAAAATAACTTTTATCTTTCAAACTATTGGAGGATTGCTTCCCAAATTAAGTCTTATCGAACTATTAGGAGACTTGATGAAATTCTTAAAATTTACAAATACTCTTTTTACAATAAAATCTCACAAAACTATTATGAGATATTCTTCAAAGTAAGTTCTATCAAACCATTGAGAGACTTTATTAATTTTTTTGAATAAAATACATTAATAAATTTGATGATGGAGCCCCTTCAGAGTGAAATATTAGTCTTCATGAATACTCTTGAAATGCAAAATTTATCTTAAATTGTTATCAAACTATTCGGACAATTTTAGGATTAATTTTCAATATTAAATTTTTGGTAAAGTATAAACATTTTTTGGCTTGGATAATTTGAAATCAAATTGATACCATCATTTGGATAGGCATTGTAGGGGTGCTATGACCTTTCTCACGCGTAATCGTACTTTCAAACTTAAACTCTAGTTTTGTAGATCAAAATCTACTATTTAAAAAATACCTAAATCAATTTTAGGATTCCTCTTTAAATATGATAGATTCAATTATGTGGCCAATCACACCTAAATAAAAAAGATTGGTGGTGACTCTTCTAAACCATGTCTAGCAGTAGGTCAACGGATCTATATATTATGACAGTTTGACGACTCCACTGGGGATATCGAGAGTCAGGCTAATAAATGAGTTTTTATTATCCAAGCCTTGCTTAATAAATTTGAGATTATTTTCTTTCTTTCCTATTTCTTTTTTTTCATTGTTTATATTCTGTTAGTTATTCACCTGTATATATCTGTCATTCATTTACGTGTACATAACATAGAGCTTTCCACCCGAACTCTACCTTTAGGAAAGAGTGAAGTACTTATACCCTCGTAAAATATCATGTCTCTGCATGAGCCTGCGAAACATTTCCACTCAAATTGAACCATTTTTTTTTAGCCTATAATGGGTAAGGATCGGGGTACTTTACTAGTTTGTGATGGATTATGATGTAAGGAACAATTAGGAACCTTTTAGAATAATCCAAACCGCATATAGTTAACTTTAAGAGCCTAATCATAGATAGAGCCATGTCCTTTCACCCTTTATAGTTAACCCAAAATTTAGGGTCATGTTACTATTTTACTTGCTTTATAGTGTTTATTCTTTAATTTTTTTATTGAGGTGACGAACCAATTTTTTTATCTTTTTTTTATCTTCTTGTGCATATTCATAAACATACATATAGATTGTATATTATGCTTACTAACTTTTTTATTGTGTACGCATGCATTCATCACTGCATTCATTCTCATACATAATCTGATAGGTCCATAAACATCATTTTAAATTTGCACCATAATTGTAGGAAATCAAGGTTTAAGGATAGCTCAACACCAGCACTACACTTAGGCTAAAACCAAGAAAATGAAGCAAGATAATGCAAATCATCTCGAAAAGATAGAAAAGGCCTAGGAGATACTTGAAGGAAAATTGAGCAAAATTTTGAAAGCTTTGGAAAAGGGAAATAGAGAAAAGGCAATAGAGGAAGATACCTCACCTGAAGTTACTAAATCAACATATCTTTTAGGTTTCGATCCACATCATACTTAAATTGCCCTAAATTTTCAACCACAATAGGTAACCATTCCAAATTACAACTACCTGAAAATGACTTATACACCCGGTCATGATAATGTCCAAAGTTATAATAATCCCATTTTCATTGAAAAAGCAATCGAGCCCATTCAATTTCTTACTCTGGATGAGATAAAAGAGAAAAAAAGTTACAGATAGTTGTACCCCTAGAAAACTCTAAGATTGACCAAGAAATGAGCATGATTGAAGAAAAATTACGAGTTGTAAAAGGTATTGATTTCTATGGATCCATAGATGCTGCCAAACTTTGTTTAGTTTTAGATATTATGATTCTTTCAAAGTTTAACGTACCAAAATTTAAGAAGTATGACGGTACCAAATGCCTTATTACGTATATCACAATGTACTATCGTAAGATGACAGCTCATGTCGACAATGAGAAATTGCTCATGCATGTGTTTCAAGATAGCTTGATTGGGTCTGTTATAAGATGGTATGTCTAGTTGGATAGGACTCACATTAAGTTGTGAAAAGATATAACTTAGTCTTTTATTAGCCAATATCGCCACATCATAGATATAGCTCTTGATCATTTTTCATTATAAAAGATGGAGAAGAAAGCATCTAAATCTTTTAAAGAGTATGCCCAAATGTGGCAGGATGTCACTGTTCAAGTACAACCCCTTTGACAAAAAAAAAGATAACAGTGCTATTTGTAAGCATTCTCAAGTCACCATACTATGAAAAGATGATAGGGAACACAACAAAGAACTTTGTTGACATCGTGATTTTAGGAAAGATCATTGAAAATGCAATCAAGAACGGTAAATTAAAAGAAGAAGAATCTTCTGCTACTAAAAAGATGTCTAAAAAAAAAAAAACTCAAATAGTGAGTTTTGACAAGCAACAATCTAGAAACTATCTTTAGTCAATCTATCCCATATACCATTCACCAATAAGTCATGCTTTAGCTATAGTATACCAATCAACTCCATGACTTTCTTACCTATCCTCACTTAGGCCCTTTGTTCGTCCAATTACCCTAACAAGTGGTGTGCGAAAGCACGAAGCTAGGAAAAGCCTACATTTGACCCTATCCTTATGAGTTATACAAAATTGTACCAAAAACTTTACAAAAACCATTTGATTGCTTCCATTTTTACAAAATAACTCGAACCTCCCTACCTCAAATAGTATGACTTAACTATTCACTGTGACTATCATTTTGGGGAAATGGGCCATTCCACTAAAAATTATATTCCTTTGAAACATATGGTGCAAAGATTGATTAAAGAAAGGCTGATAAATTTTGATACCAGTGGAAACACAACATCCAATGTTAGTGGTAACCTGTCGCCCAATCATCCAGGGGCATAATTTTGGGAAAGTTAATTGAAATTACTTATCATCTTAGACTGCTTGAGAATATGAATCCTCTTTTATGTACTTGGATTTCATTTTGTTTTTCATCATTTTAATAAAGTGACATGCTTGATGCATTTTCATGATTTTTTTTTGTAAGTACCCATTATCTATTTTTATCTTTTCATACCTTTTCTCATCCTTATTTTTTTGATTTAAAATAATGAACATTCAGACAGTTATGATAATAATTCAAGATTTGGCTTTGAAAACACCATTTGTTTGATAAATTTGGGATTGTTGGTCCATTTGCATAAAAGAAAAAATGTAAAAAAGATTTTCAAAAGTGATGCAACACATGATCTTCATGAAATTCATTCACAAGTTTGCTCCTAGTCAATAAAGATTTTTCTTTGAGAGTATTCAGGCTCGAAATGATAAATGGTCATCTTTCTTCTATCCTTTAAAAAAAAATTCCTTGCTACCTCATTTAAGCTTGTTAAAAATTTTCTTTGAGGAACCCTAACCAATGATCACCCTTACACTAGGGGCAGAGTCAAGAAGTTTGTAATTTCAGGGGTAAAGCCCTTTTATGTTCAAATTTTCATGAAAAAAATAAAAACAAAATAAAAAAATAATAAAAAAAATTGATGGGGCAAAATGCCAATGTGCTCCACAAAAAAAAAAAAAACAAAAAAAGAAGAAAAAAATTGATGAGGCAAAATGTCAAAGTGATCCATATAAAGAAATAATCTTTAGTTTAATTACCCTTTAAATACAATTTAGGCCTATTTTATCTTTTTCTTTGGCACCTTTTACCCTAGACTACATTACATCCCTTAAAAGTCTATTTTGATCAAATGTGAATGCTTGATTTATAGAATTATTAATTGAATTAGGGCAGCTTTGTCATTGGATTGTTTGAAGCTTTAATTAAAGCATCATTGATTAATAAAAGGGGAAAAATGAAAAAAAAAAAAAGAAAAATGTGTGCAAAAAAAAAAAAAAAAGAAGAAAAAAAACCAAAAAGTAAAAAGCAAAAAAAAAAAAAGGTAAAGAAAGAAACAAAAAGAGAAGTAAAAAAGAAAGAAAAAGAGTAAAAGAAAGAAAAAAGGAGACTTAGACTGAAAACCCAAAAAGGTGATTTAAATAAAGATGAAAATTTAGAAACACAGCTCCATATAAGCGTCCCAGTAATAAGGATGATACTAATGGAATCATGTTTTTGAAAGAAATTTTGAGTTTGAGTTCAAAATTGTCTGAACAATCATTATTTTGGATGTTAATATCTTATTCGAATGAATCATAGCATTTTGCCTTTGTTCATCATTGAGTCATTCTTCGTCTTGGCCATACCTTTTTGTTCTTTTAATAATAAAGACCTATTTTTTCTTATTCTTCACTAAATGAACATTCCTTGAATGAATGAAAGAAATGTATCATATCTGTACTGATTTGAATGATGACAAATAAATGAATGACATGTTTCATTAAAAGTTTTTCATTCTTTTGAAAGAAGTTCAAGATGAGATAAATGAAAAAACATGAGAAAATGATTTACAAAAGGGCAAACAAGGTGACCAAATGATGAATCCAGTGATAGATTGGTAAACACGACTTATGAGTTGTGATCAGATGAGAAAAATGACATGAATTAGCTGACAAAATTTACTCTGAGATTATTAATACCATGAAGCTAAGAAAAATTGGTGAAGTTTTGAGAACCTTGTCACCACAATTGAAATTTCATAACATCAGCATTATACATTGTGTTTACATTTTCATCCTAGATAGGATATGCATTTGCATAATTGCAATATCATTTATCACTCATTTTTTATCTCGTTTCCGTCATGATCATTTCTTGACTAACGTTTCCAAACCAGTCAGTCATCTTCAATTTTAACTTGATCTTGATCACTTTATCTTTTTGACTGATGATTTTGTCATGGTTATTTGATCTCTGTTTCATCCAAATCATTTTTGACTCGCAGTTCCATTTTGGTCAGTCATCTTTGACTTCGACTCAGTCTTGGTCACTTTATCTTTTTAACTCACGATTTCATCCCGATCATTCGATCTTGATTTTGTCTAGATCATTTCTTGACTAACGATTTCATCTTGGTCAATCATTTTTGACCTCGACTTAGTCTTGGTCACTTTATCTTTTTGACTCGTGATTTCATCCCAATCATTCGTTCTCGATTCTGTTCAGATCATTTCCTAACTTGTGGTTCCATCTTGGTCAGTCATTTTCAATCTCAACTCGATCTTGATCACTTTATTTTTTTAACTCGTAGTTTTATCCCGATCATTCGATCTCAGTTTCGTTCAGATCATTTCTTGACTCGTGATTTCATCCTGGTCAGTCATCTTCGACCTCAACTCGATCTTGGTCACTTTATCTTTTTGACTCACAGTTTCATCCTGGTTATTCTATCTCAGTTTTGTTTAAATTATTTTCTAACTCGTGGTTCTGTCTTGGTCAGTCATTTTTGACCTCAACTCAATCCTGGTTGCTTTATCTTTAGACTTACGATTTTATCCCAGTTATTTGATCTCAGCTCAGTCTAAATTATTTTCTGACTTGCTGTTCAGTCCTGATCATTTTTGCTTATTGAGTTCACTCTTGGAACAGAATAGGTATCTACGTCTTTGCATCATCCCTGTATAACATTAGCATTATACATTGTGTTTACATTTTCATCCTAGATAGGATATGCATTTGCATCATCGTAATATCATTTATCACTCAGTTTTTATCTCGGTTCCATCATGATCATTTCTTAACTAACGATTCCAAACCAGTCAATTATCTTCGACCTCGACTCGATTTTGATCACTTTATCTTTTTGACTCATGATTTTTTCATGGTCATTTGATCTTCATTTCATCTAGATCATTTTTTAACTTGTGGTTCCATTTTGGTCAGTCATCTTTGACCTCGACTCAGTCTTGGTCACTTTATCTTTTTAACTCATGATTTCATCCCGATCATTCGATCTTGATTCTGTCTAGATTATTTCCTAACTAGCGGTTTCATCTTGGTCAATCATTTTTGACCTCGACTTAGTCTTAGTCCCTTTATCTTTTTGACTCGTGATTTCATCCTAATCATTCGATCTCGATTCTGTCCAGGTCATTTCTTCTCGTGGTTCCATCTTGGTCAGTCATTTTCAATCTCAACTTGGTCTTGGTCGTTTTATCTTTTTAACTTGTAGTTTTATCTCGGTCATTCGATCTCAGTTTCATCCAGATCATTTCTTGACTCGTGATTCCGTCTCGATCAGTCATCTTCAACCTCAACTCGATCTTGGTCACTTTATCTTTTTGACTCACAGTTTCATCCTAGTTATTCTATCTTAATTTCGTCTAGATTATTTTTTAACTCATCGTTCTGTCTTGGTCAGTCATTCTTGACCTTGACTTAGTCATGGTTGCTTTATCATTAGACTTGCGATTTTGTCCCAGTCATTTGATCTCGGCTCAATCTAAATCATTTTTTGACTTGTGGTTCAGTCCTGGTCATTTTTGCTTTTTGAGTTCACTCTTTGAACTGAATGGGTATCTACGTCTTTGCATCATCCCTGTATAATAAAAATATGTAAAGAGAGGCAATTGTAGACACCCATTTGTGTTTAGGTTCAATCAGGTCAATTTTATTATTTCTATTATTACTACTAGTATAGTATATCAATACTATTATATTATATTATGGTAGTATATTATATCATGTTATATGGTATATTAGTATTATTATCTTATAGTGATTATAATTATTATTTTTTTTCTTTTTCTTTCCTATCTTGTTTTGAGTCTGGTGTGAATTTTGAAAACTAAAATTTGATCAGAGGAATTTAACACAATCAACGATTTTGTTGCATAATTGGGGTTACAGATTCAACCCAAAAAATTAGCCAAGAACTTAGACTCAATTTAGGGTTCAAATAGAATCCAATCCCAGGATTCAAGCTTGGGATTGATTTTGTCCGTTTCCTAAAAGCTATCCTAAAAGGCCTATAATTTGGACAAGAAACCACAGAACTAAAAGGGTGGATTTCGATTTCGTGGTGAAAACTTAGAGAAAATTTTAGGCATAGGCTTATGGATTTTGATGTAAAATTTTTTTGGGAATACTGATGCTTTTGGGTTTAGTTTTAGGTTTCTAGAGTGAGGATTGAAATTCTAGAAAGATTTGGAAGAAATTTGGAAAATTTTGGGAAATTTTGAGATTTTTTTTGAAAATCTGGGTTTTTTTCTAAAAAATATGAATTCTTTGATGAATGTTTGAATTGGCCGATGAATTTTTTGGCTAGATTATGGCCAAATTTCTAAAAATTGATAATAAACCCAGATTTTAATTGAATTTCTTGGGACATTTTAGAGACAAGGGAAAGAAAATTAAGATTAGATAGAGAATGGCTTGAGGAATTCTGAGAAAAAGCTGAAGAGCATGACTTTTATACAGCGCCAAAATGACACCATTTCGAAAGTCCTAAACTAGTGAACAGACCCATTGATTTATGTGTTGACCCACACATAGACCCGACCTGATCATAAAGTTTCCTTTTTTCTTTTTATTTTATTTTTTATTTTCATTTATTTTCATATTTTAAGTTTTTATTTTATTTTCAATTTTTTTTATCTTATTTTATTTTACCTTTTTTTATTTATTTTATTTAGTAATTCAATATTTGTAAAAAAATTCTTTTCTTTTCTGGAAAATAGAAGAAGTAGACAATGAAAAAAAATGAAGAAAAATAAAAAAAATAAAAAAATAATTTTTTAAAATAAAATTCTTTACAAAATAAATTCATGAATTTTACCAAACTATTAGAGGATTTACATGGATTTAAACTTTATGGAATCCACCAAACTATTGGAAAATTTCAAAAATCATTTAAAAAAAAAAATTTATCCTCCAAACTATTGGAGGATTGCTTCTCAAATTAAATATTACCGAACTATTTGGAGATTTGATGAAATTCTCAAAATTTTTCAAATTTTTTTTTTATAGTAAAATCTATTTCAAAGTAAGTCTTACTAAACTATTAGGAGACTTTACTAATTTTTTTGAATAAAATACATTAATAAATCCGACAACAGAACCCCTTTAGAGTGAGACACTAGTCTCTATGAATACTTTTTAGGTAAGGAAATTATTTTAAATTGCTACCAAACTATTAGGACAATTTTAGGATTAATTTTCAATATTAAATATTTTGGTAAAGCATAAACATTTTTTGGCTTGGATAATTTGAAATCAAACTAGTACAATCCTTTGGATAGGCATTATAGGGATGCTATAACTTTCCCCACGCGTAACTGTACTCTTGAACTTAAACTTTGGTTTCGTAGATCATAATTTACTATTTACATATACCTAAGTCAATTTTAGGATTTTACTTTAAATAGGACAGATTCAATCAAGAGGCCAATCACACTTAAACAAAAAAGATTGGTGGTAACTCCTTTAAACCATGTCTAGCAGTAGATCCATGGATCTATGCGTTATGATATCAACATTTGCATTGGTCATTAAGTAATGAAAAATCAGAGGGTCAAAATCAATGCCATTTTTAGTTTTGACAACTTTAGTATAATAGGATTGAGTATTATAATTTAAGCTAGAGGTTGACAGAAAGAAATAGAATAAATATAATTTAACTACAATGAAAACAAATGTAATGTATATCAAGCAAAGATCTTACTTTTGATTTCTTACAGGTCATTTGCTATTGTAGTAGTGATTAATTTAGGGTGCAAAAATGTTTCAAAAGTCATATAATTGTGTATGTAAAAGTTAATATATCTTGGTTTTTAAAATGATGTGCATCAATAAATTTCTTCCATCTATTTTGGAAGCATAACCGGCCATTGATTTTTGTCAACTCCATTTTGAATAAATTTAGAAAAAAACCTTTTATGTTCATGGTTATGGAAATTTGAATAGTTGAAATGCACTTTTGAACAAAACCTTTTGGAAGTTCTTGTAATTATATTTTGTTTTTAGTTTATCAATATAGTTTTAGCACAAAAATAAAAAACTATAATGAACATGAAAATTTTACTATATGTAAATAGTTAAGACTTTAATTAATTAACAACAAAGGGTAAGATTAACGTTTTTAGAATGTAAAATGATTGAATATGGACATTGATCTTTCATTGCATAATGAATTGGTTATCAAACTATTAATCTATTTTAAGAAAGAAAATGCAGTGACAATATAAGGATACATGGTGTTACAATTGGTTGAAATAGCTCTCGATTTAAATGGAGATATTTTATACAAGCAAAATGATTGTAGTTTCATAAGGTTTTAAAATTCATACTATTAATTTGGAAATTTTTTGATAAAAAATCTTGTAAACATAAAAGGGATTCACAACTTATAATTCTGATTCTAAGCAAGAAAAACACAAAAATGCATGAAAAGAAAAGCAATTCGAAAAGGAAAGAAATTCCCAGAAACATTAATTTTACCCTTTTGTGTAGAAATTCTCAAAATAAATTAGTGCATGAAAACAGAAATAGTTAATTACAGAACATATACATGTAGAAACAACAATTCTAAAAAAAAAGAACAAAAAATCATTAGCAAAGAACAAGCTATTCGAAAAAAAGATTGGAAGAAATGAAGAAATCGAAGAGGGAAAAGTTGAAATCCGTGTGACTAATAGTAATACAATTTTAAACCCTAAATCAAATATAAAAAGGGAAACAAGAAAAAAAATCAAATTGTTAGGATATTTTTAAGATATGAAATTATAACAACAAGGAAAAAACAAATGGCATAAAAAAATTAGGTTGTGTTCCAAAGATTTTTACCATAAAATTTTGAATAATATCTTCATGAATAAAAAACATGATAAATTGTGATCGTTCGTTGAAATTTCTAACATTTGCAATATGAGAAGAATCAAGATCGGCCATGGTTTTTCTTATAGATGATGGATTTTGATAAGGTTTGTGGTGTGTGGAATTTATAGTTTAATTTAAATAGATTGAAGATAAAGCTTGTAGCATAGTATATAGTCAGGTATATTTATGGGATAAAATGAGTTTTGGATTTGAGTCTTTGGACTTTGAGTTTTGGATTTTCTTATTAATAGGTTAGCCTAAAATAAATTTTTTTGTGGGCAAAATAGTTTAAGAAGCTTAAAAAAGATGATGATAATAGTTGTATGAAATAAGGGTCAAGCATATAGAAAAATAAGTTAGCAAAAGGCATTTGTGGGGTGGAAGCTAGAACATTCAAGGTTTTTTTATTATTACAACATTATCAGTTAAGGGTTTGGCAAGGAGAGAGATAGGTGTCATAACGTATAGATCCGTGGACCTACCATTAACTTGAAATGAAAAGGAGTCGCCATCAATTTTTTTTTGTTAGGTGTGATTGGTCACCTGATTGAAGCTGATCTGTAAAACAAAGATTAGATTCAAAAGTCGATAGCGTATGGGGAAGGTTGTAGACCCCAAAAGTACCCATCAAATGGATGGTACCAGTTTTTTCGAATTATCCAAGCCTTGCTCATTTTTATTATTTACCAGATAACTTATGAATTTTATTAGAACAGTAAACCCTTTCAAAATTTTTGTTTATTTATTTATTATTTTGAAAACATTATTTTCAAGAAAAATTTTTTCTTTTTTAAAATTATTTTTTGAAATATATTTTTCAAAAAAAGATATTAGTGGCAGAGATAAAATTTTTTGTTTTTTGGTTCATTTCTTTTTTTAAAAGAAAGAAAATAATAAAATAAAGAAAATGGGTTAGAAATAAAATTAAATTAAATTAAACTAAAAAATAAAATAAAAATGGAAACAGAAAAACCTGCGATCGGGTCAGGTCAGGACGCGAGTCAACACGCAGGTTTTTAGGTCGACGCGCAGATCTTGGCTTACCAAAATGGTGTCTTTCCTTATAGTTATATAAGCCAATTCTAATGCCTTTGCTTCAGAATTCCTTTTGCCCTTTCTCTTTCTAGACCGAGAAGCCATGCCTTCTCTCTAGACATCTTCGCCAGAAACTTCAAATGGGATCGAAAAACCCATTAGTTTCTAGAAAAATTACCAAAACATTCAACCGAAAACTGGAAAACCATTGATTTCTAGAAAGTTGGCCAAAATGTGATCGAAAAACTCAATCGGTCATCAAAAACTTCATAAAAAAATTCATACTTTGCTAAAAAATTCAACCAAACCCAGAAAAATTCAAAAAAAATTGAAAAAAATTTCATAAAAACAAAAAAAAATTCACAGATGATTCTAAACCTTCCCCAAACCTTCTACAACCTTGAATTCATCCCAAAAACCTGAATTCACTCCCAGAATCACAAATTAACCCCAAAATCACAAATTAACCCAAAAATCCTAAGATTAAATTCTAGAACCCTTTTTGCTTGAGATTTCTCCAAATTTCTTTCAATGATTTGCTCTCTATTTTTTTGTCTATCTTTTGTGTGTTCTTGCTCTACAGAATAGGTCCAATTTATAGGCAACTTAGGATCAATTCGGGAAACGGATAAAATCAATCCCAAGCTTGATTCCTAGGATTGTATTATGTTCAGACGAGATTTTAAGTACAAAATTTTAGCAGTATTACTTTGATTCTGTATTGACCAAAAAATATTACGATCTCGATCTTTATTCACGTGCAGATTGAGCAGAAAAGGAAACAAAAAAATGAAAAAAAAAATAACAAGAATAATAATAATAATAATAATAATAATAAAAGAATCTAATTGGACTAAAATGGGCTGTAATGGGCCTAGTTGGGCTTAACTAAAATAGGCCTAGTTGGGCTTGGACCAAAATAGGCCAGGACAAAAATGGGTGTCTACAACTACCCTTTTTTTGCACATCTTTGTTAGACAAAGATGTTGTAAAGACCTAGACACCCACTCTGATCATGAGTTTAAAAATGACCTGGACTAAGCCAAGGTCGGATAGTCGGGATTGAACCACGAGTCAAATAAAATGATTAGGACCAAGTCGAGGTCAAAAATGAATGATCAGGATAGAACCACGAATCAAAAGAAATGATCTAACTGAACCAAGACCTAGTGATCTGGATGAAACCACAAGTCGAAATAAAATGACCAGGATCAAGTCAGGGTCAAGAATAAATGATCGGGATGGATCACGAATCATAATAAATGTTTGGACTAAGCCAAGATCAAGTGATCGGGACAAAATCATAAGTCAAAATAAAGTGACTAGGATCGAATCAAGGTCGAGAATAAATAATTGAGACGTAACCACGAATCATAATAAATCATCTAGACTGAGCCAAGATCAAGTATCGAGACGAAACTATAAGTCAAAATAAAGCGACTAGGACTGAGTCAATGTCGATAATAAATGATTGAGATGGAACCATGAATCATAAGAAATGATCTGGACTGAGCCAAGATCAAGTGATCGGGATGAAACCACAAGTCAAAATAAAATGACCAAGATCGAGTCAAGGTCAAGAATAAATAATCAAGACAGAACCATGAATCATAAGAAATGATTTAGACTGAGCCAAGATCAAACGACTAGGATGGAACCATGAGTCAAATAAGGCGACCAAAACTAATCTGAGGTCAAAAATAAATGATCAGGATGGAACCACAAATCATAAGAAATGATATGGACTGAGCCAAGATCAAGTGAGTGAGATAATGCAAATGTATGCCTTATCTAGGATGCAAATGAATCATTGATTGTGGTACTAAGGCTTGTGTATTCTTGTTTCTGTACACCTTAAGCAAAGAAACCACAAATATTATTCTGTATGTTCACTGTGTACTTTGGTGAAGAAATTCCCTTTTACATTTGGTAAATAAGCTACTTTTCATCAATTTAGAGGTATTTTTTTGGTAAAGAAACCATCTTTCATCAACCTAGAGGCATGCAAAAAAATTATTTTTCATCATCTTGGAGGCATTTTTGGCATAGGAATTTTTGCTTCCGCTTGTCTATTTATGCCAAAATAGCGATAGAAATAAATTTTCTCTTTTTTTATGTTTTTTATTTTTTTGGTTTATCTTTTGCCTTATTTCCTTCAATCCTTCAAAATGACACACTTAAGATTTTTTTCAGTTATTAATCATTATCCCAATTTCTAAGCATGAGGATGCAAGTTATGTATTTCTTTCATTCTGGCAAGACATAAAAAAAAAGAGTAATGTACAGGATTTAGATAATGATAAGATGGCTTTCATTTATTTGGATAATTAGTTACAAATAATGGTGTGAAGAAAAAAATGCACAATAGTGGCTATTTTGAGGTAGCAATGCCCCAGGACAAATGATTAGATAGCCATGACAACAAATCTTGGATCTCCTTCAAAAACTCAATTAAAACTTAATGTCCCAACACTTCAAAGCTCTTCAAAATTTACTGTCCCTAATATGCCAATTCTAGTTGCCTTTTAGAGTTTCGACCCTTTCTTTGGTTCCAAGTTGCCTTTTCGAGTTTTCGTCTCTCTTTTTTTATTATTTTTTTTATGATTCAAGCTGTCCTTTCGGGTTTTCGATTTGATTTTTTTTTATTTTATTTTTTTTTAAATCAAGCAAAGTACTTCTTTACTGTGTCAAAATTGACAGGACCAAGAAGTTAATCTCCATCCATTTCTAAGAAGATCAAAGCTCTTCCCAAAAAAGTTTTTTTCCCCATACAAGGCCTTTCCCAATTCGGAGTTTATTTTTCTCTATCATCATGCTGACTTGAAAAAATCATTTTCAACACCAACTCTTTTTCTCGAAACTACCAAGATGTGACTTTTTTTATCATGAGCTCTCATCATTCTTCTTTGGTATAACTGGCCATGGCACAAGGTCATCAATATCTTTTTCTCAATAAACTTTAATTGCTCAAACGTTCCTGAATCCATTCAGCTTTCTCTAATCCCACTTCTCTTAGGACCCTTAGAGATGAGATTTCTACTTTCATTGATAGTACGGCTTCCATTTCATAAACCAAGGAGAAGGGAGTTACCCCAGTAGAGGTGCGTACAAAAGTTCGATACGCATGTAGAGCAAAAGGTAATTTCTCGTGCCAATCTTTATACGTTTCAATCATCTTCTCCATAATTCTTTTGATGTTCTTATTTGTAGCTTTCATTGTCCCATTCATTTTTGGCGATATAGGGCTGAATTATGATGCTTGATCTTGAACTGAGCACATACTTCTTGCATCATCTTACTATTTAAATTTTTTGCATTGTCAGATATGATTCTTTTCAGAAGCTTATATCTACAAATTATTTCTCTTTTGATGAATTTACAAACCACTAATCTAGTCACCGTTGTGAAAGAGGCATCTTTGAACCATTTAGTGAAGTAGTCAATTATCACAAAAATGAATCTGTTCCCATTTGAAGCCTTTAGTATTATAGGGCCAATGACTTCCATGCCCCATATAGAAAATGGCCAAGGTGGTGCTATGACATGCAAAGTATTGGTTGGAGCATGAATCTTATCAGCATAAATTTGGCATTTATGGCACTTTTGAGCATAATCGATGTAATCTTTTTTCATTGTCGACAAGTAATATCTAGCTCGTATAACCTATCTTGCCATCATGTACCCATTTGCATGTGCTCCACATACACCATTGTGCATCTCTTCAACAACTCTTTTAGCTTCAGATGCACTTACACAATGCAGTAACATTTAGTCCTTACCTCTTTTGTACAAAACTTTCCCGTCTAAAAAAATTCTCATGGCCAATCTTTTAAAGATTTTTTTATCATTTTTTGTGGCTAGGTCTGAATACTATTGGTTCTTTAGATATCGTATAATATCATGATACCAAGGATGGCCATCTTTCTTTTCCTCCAAGTTAGCATAATGTATTTGATAGGTTAAATCTTTGTAGTGTCATCAATTTGTACCCTTACGGCCAAGATAGCCAAGGCATCTACAATATGGTTTTTTTCTCGACGTAAATGTACAAACTGAATCGTTTTAAACTGCTTGCTCAGCTTTAAAATGTATTTATGATAAGGGATGAGTTTAGAAGCCCTTGTCTCCTATTCACCTTTCAGTTGATAAATTACTAGAGCTGAATCCCTAAACACCTTTAGTATTTCAATTTTCCTATCCAAAGCTGCGTGCAACCCCATGACACAAGCTTTATATTTAGAGACATTATTAGTATAGTTGAAATTCAATCTTGTTATAATAGAGTAATAGTGCTTCATTTGCGATATCAAAATTGCTCCAATCCCATACCCCATGGCATTAGGGGCCTCATAGAAATACATCTGCCATGTTTCTTTTTCATCATAATCTTATTCTGGTTTCAAAATGGCCATTAATTCCTCATCTGAGAAATCAAGCTTTATGGCTTATAATCATCAATGACCCTATCTGCCAAGAATTCAGTAATAATATTTTCTTTGATTACTTTTTGACTCACATATACTATGTCATATTCAAAAAGCATCACTTGTCATCTTGCGATTCTTCCTAATAGTGAAGGCTTCTTGAAAATATATTTGATGAGATCCAATTTAGCTGTAAGCAAAGTTGTATGGTATAGCATATACCACTTGAGTCTTTTAGCTGTCCAAGCTAAAGTACAACACATTTCCTCTAGTGATGAATACTTAGACTCATACTTTGTGAATTTTTTGCTCAGATAATAAATAGTTTTTTCTTTCTTACTAGATTTATCTTGTTGATCCAACACACATCCCATCGAGCCTTTATGTATTACTAGGTATAAAATTAATCGTTTTTCGCTAATAGGGGGTACTAATATTGGAGGGTTCAATAAGTACTGTTTAATTTTATTGAAGGCTTCTTGGCATTATTCATTCCACTCCCCGAGATTATTTTTTTGAAGTTTAAAAATAAAGTCACATTTGAGAATGAGTTGAGAAATGAACTAGGAAATATAATTCATTCTACCCAAGAAACCACAAACCTCTTTTTGTGAACTTAGTGGAGATAAATTCTAAATAGCCCAAATTTTGTCTAGATCTACTTCTATCCCTCTTTTGCTAACTATAAATCCCAGTAACTTTTTTGACATGGCTCCGAATGTACATTTAGCTAGATTCAGCTTGAGTTAGAACCTTTTTAACCTTTCAAATAACTTTTTGAAGTTGACTACATAATCCTTTCTTTTTCAAGACTTGGTAATCATGTTATCCACATACACTTCAATCTCTTTATGCATCATATCATGAAAGAGTGTCACCATAGCCCTTTGATAAGTTACCCTAGCAATTTTTAATCTAAAAGGCATAACTTTTTAGCAAAAGATTCCCTACATGGTGATAAAAGTGGTCTTTTTCATGTCATCTAGGGTCATTTTTATTTGATTATAGCCAGAAAATCCATCCATGAAAGAGAATATTAAGTGTCGAGCTATATTATCCATCAAGGTATCAATGTGAGGTAAAGAAAAATTATCCTTAGGGTTAGCTTTGTTCAGATCTCTATAATCTGCACATATTCACATCTTGCTATCTTTTTTAGGGATAGGTACTATATTAGCCACCCATTCAAAATATTTTGTCATTTGCAAGAAGCCTGTATCAAATTATTTTTTAACTTCCTTATTGATTTTCAACAACATTTTCGATTTCATTCTTCTTAGCTTTTGCTGCATTGGTTTGCATTCTTACTTTATTGGTCACTTATGCTCCACTATTTTGGTGTTGAGTTCGAGCATATCTTGGTAGGACCAAGTGAAGACATCCATAAATTTCTAAAGCAAATCCTCGAACCGTTGTTGGTCAACAACTAAAAGTGAAGTGCCAATCTTGACTTTTTTTTTTGGATCACCAAAATTGATCAATTCGACCATTTCTTGATGAGGCTCAATAGATTTATCTTCTTATTCAATTAGGCTCATTAAATCCAGAGACCTAGATCATTGTCATGATTATCTTTGCATTCATTTGAGGACCTAAAAGTTAATATAATAGGAAATATTGGCAAGAAATTTTGATGGTGGAATGAATGCAATAGAGGAAATGAACAAAATACATACTCCTACTTTTATTGAAATAATGAAAAATAAAAGGCACAAACATAAGATTTCATCCTAATGCTTTTTGGCATAAATGATCAAGAGATGTGATTACATTGAAAGAAATTCAAAAATAATTGGCATTTGGATGACCCTTAAATTCTGCACTCCATATCTTGGTGGGTAAGGACAAAGCATGGCTTCTTTATTTTGGCTTCCATCATCCACCATGTAAATGGATAACTTGGTGAAATCTTTCTCCCATTTTGGTTCTTTTCTGTGTCTTCTTCAGCTTTTAGAAGCATGTATCCTTAATGAGTGAAAGTCTCATTTAGATGGAAAACAACCATCGACTCATTCTTTAACCTTCTACTAAGGCTTGATACTTTCTCCATCTCATAACCCAGTCTTGCTCTGCCACTATTGTCCTCAAGCCTTGGGAATTCTCTTATCTCTTGAAGGTTCTTGCCCAAACCAAACCTAATACTCTAACCTTTATTAACCATCTGATTAATCATAATCTGACTGAATTTAAGCCTTTTACCCACTACATTAACAAGTTCAAAAGATTTGTATGAGCATTCCAATGATTCTTCTGCTACTTCTACATATAAGGCATTTATAGGTTAGATTACTAGTAAATTTTCTTCTCCAACCATAATCACCAATTGTCTTTCTACATTGAATTTGGTTTTTTGGTGCAATGAAGAAAGAACAACGCTTGCCTTATAGATCCATGGTCTTCCTAATAGGCAGTTGTATGATGAAAATATATACATAATTTGAAATTTATATTAAAAACACATGGACCAATCTATATAGGTAGCTTAACATCTTCTAATACTTCTCGCCTAGTCCCATCAAATGCTAGGACTACCATTTGATTATCTTGGATATGAGACATATCAAAGGGTAACTTTTTCAAAGTAGACATGAGCATAACATTAATGGCTGACCCATTATCAACAAGGACCTTGGCTACTATATGGCCCTTATATTTAACAGTGATATGCAATGCCTTGGTGTTTCTTCTATCTTTTGGTGAAATCTTATCATCACTGGAAAAGATATGGTGTAGCACTACTGAATTACCTGTCGATGATTCACATACTTCATGAAGACATTATGGGCCACATAAGCCTGATTCAATACTTTTAACAAGGCATTGAGATATGATTTAGAGTTCAGAAGAAGCAATAATAAAAAAATTCTGGCTGGCATCTTATTCAATTGCTCCATCATAGAATACTCATTGTGTTTTACTAGCTTCAAAAACTCACAAGCCTCTTTTTCAAGCACAGATTTTGATGTATCCTTCTTTGGGATCTCTGGTTTAGTTTGTTTCTCTTTTTTTTTTTTATTTATTCAAAGTCTCCAGAGTGTAACATCTCTCACTTCTAGTTATGCCCCTTACTCATGTTATATGGGTAGTTTCAGCTTTTAGCACATCTTTTTGCTACCCTTAAATTGTTACCCCACATTCATAATTCTAAGGTATCACTTTGTTATCTTTGTAAGAAAATGGGCGTGAAACATTGAGGGCTACTAGTTTGGAAATAAATTTATTTTCAACCGATTGTGGCTTTTCTTTATAGTGTATAGTTATAGGTTTAGGCACCCACTTATCTATCATAGCCACTTTAGCGTCTTTTGAGACTCTCAATTTTTCATATAACTCTATTTGGTGGGAGTCTATCAGTTTTTGAACTTCACCACAGAATTGTTTGTAGACATCAATTGAATGACCTAGTGCCCTATCATGATATTTACATGTTTGACTTGGGATGTGTTTTCCCACATGAATGCTCTTTTTCACATGTCTTTCACCTGTGTCCAAAGCATTGATTGTATGACTAGGTAAAGGATTCCCATTGACATTAGGTGCAAAAGTTCATTGGTATCAAAGCATATTAGTTCTTCCTTAATCAGACTCTATACCCTATGTTTAAAAGAAATACAGTTCTCGATAGAATGTCTTGCCACCCTGAAATGGTAGTCACAATGGGCATTGGAATCATACCATTTAGGGTAAGGAGGTCAAGCTATTTTGTAAGGACAAAGGCTATCAAGTGGTTTTTGTAGAGCTTTTTGGTACAACTCCTATAACTTATGGGTATGAGGTTAAAGGTTAGTCTTTCTCTAGTTTTGGTATTACTTATGGTGTTGACTGGGTAACAAGAGATCTTAGAGATGATGGATAAGATGGTTGAGTAGTTGACTGGTGAAAAGATACAAAAGTTTGATTTACTGTGAAGTATCTTCTTTTACTGATTTTTTCTTATTTATCTTTTCCAAGGTTTTCAAAATTTGGTTTAGCTTTCTTGCTTTTTGGGTTTTCTCTATCCTTTCAAAGTTACTTATATTATCATGTTCCATCTTTCTAGCTCAAGCTCGAGTATTGTATTGATGAGTAGCTATTCTTGCACCTTAGTACCATAATTAAAGATTTAATGATAATGTTATGATAATGAATGCATGAGTGAATGTGATGCAAATGAAAGAAAACAAAAAGTACAAAAAAAAAAATTTACCCTTTGAAAAAGATCTAACAAAAAGAAACTTTCATTTATTCCACAGAAGTATATTTTACATCAAACCTAATATTGTTCCTCTATAAACACGTTTAACTTGCTCATACTGGTCCTTAGCTTTTTCAATGAAGTTTAACAATTTTTATCCATATGCCCCTATTGGTGTGATCAAAGCTTTCAGAGTCTTAGCCTTTTTTGCTATCTTGCCTGCTTGGATCATGACCTTGCCTATCTGAGCAGTGAAGTGTTTTATGTATCTCTGTCTTCTTAATTCATCTTTTTTGTTGCGTCATACCTGATGGGATAATTCTCTATGCCTTTTTGTAAGGAACCTGACATGATTTTTCTATTCACTCAACTTTTATGTCAGAGTTAAAATGTGGTTTGAAAGCTATTGGTTCTCCTACTCAACCTCTATGAAAGCACTTTCTATGTGGTCGCGCTCTTCTTTCAACTTTTCATTTTCATAAGCCAACTCAATATTGTTTATTTCTTTGGCTTGTACCTGTATACATAACCTCTTATGTTCTTGTTGTAACTCTTTCAGCTCTTTTAAGGCATCATCCTATTCTCTAACAACTTTTTAGGCCTTGCTATATTCTTTGGAAATTTTATGGGCTTGAACCTCTAGTTTTTTTACCTTGTTTTGCCATTAGTTTTTTTCTTCATGCAACTTCAAAACCTTTTGTCTCAGTTTCTCTTTTTTCATCTCATGCTCTAATTTTGAAAGCTTTTTATCGAACTCTTGACCCACTGGTAAGTGACGATCTTATGGCCCAAGTGTAATCTCTTGACTTCTCTTATTTCTCCAAACCAAATATCCCTAAGTAACTTAATCAGTGAATGGCCCCAAGCTTACTCTCTTGGGCTTCTTCCAGGCTTTAATCATGTTATCAATCTTTTAGAAGGTTTTAGGTTCCTCATATGAGCAGTCGAACTGGCCAAGCTTGCGGGTCATAAGAATAAACTGTTCAGCTCCATACTACCTCCTTACCATTAATGGGGCATAACTTGTTAACCCTTATAGGCCTAAAAGTGGGACCTATCTCATCTTCATATTGGTATAGCATAGGTTCTCTGCCCATCCATGGAGCTAACCATCTTACTTGACTAGCTATAAGTCCTTATAGCAAACATTTTCACTCTTTTCGAGTTCTTGCCTTTGGTCAAGTACTTTGATAGAATTCTCTAATCGGATTCCAAGTATGGAGATAAAGTTTGGTAAAGACACTTTTCTTGCATTCAAAATGGCTATTTATCCATATATATAATAAAGGTATATAACCCATGAAACGTGCTTTGTCCATCTGCCTACAAAAATTCAAGAATTTGATGGTTTCTACCAAGATAACTGGTGAAGGGTTATAACCTCTCTCAATCTATTCAATAGATCCACCACTTCTATCTCAATATCCTAAGACCTTGGGGAAAATGACCAACCTATATATGGCTAAAGCAAATGCATTCATTCCATGGTCATCATCTGGATGCTTGATAATGAAATCTCAAAAGACCCTCTTATGGAATACCTTTGTAATCACCTTTCTCTCAAATGTATGAATCTATAGTCTCATTTTCTACCCCTAGAATCTGACACAACTTCTTGTGACTCCCTGATTTATGTTTCTTCATGTATATTTTATCTGGATACAATAGATGCCCTATCAAAGTTGAGTACTCCTCAATTGTTGGTACTAAATCAACCTAATTAAAGATGAAACATCGATAGAAGGGATCCCAAAATTGTACCATTGCTAAGTGAGTAGTCAACCTCTACTGACAAGAGATGTGCTATATGTCCAAACTTTTCACAAAAAGCCTTCTGCCTTGAAAGGGTTATACCATTCTATGTGTCAAATAGGCTTTTCAAGTTATTATGCTTGAGAAATAGGTGGACTTTTCCTGATAGTGTAAGACATGACTAGGTGGCAAACAATCTCCTTCTTTTAGCTATTTTTTTTTATTCAATCTTCATCTTTATAAGAAAATCACATTTGAACAGCATAGATGAGTTGCAAACCTGACATTCTATGGAATCCATAAGGACTTTTGTTGAAATATCTTTGGGGTAATAGTACTATGCAATTTGTGAACATGTTCATGAATGTGTGCAAAAAGAAATAAAAGAAGATAAAGAAATTAGTCATTTCATAACAATTAAGATAACAACATGACCTAGAATTTTAGATTATCTACAGAGGGTGGGAAATAAAGCTCTATCTACGGTTAGGCTTCTAAAGTCAACTACACGTGGTTTGGGCCATTTCTAAAAGGTTCCCAAATTGTTCCTTACATCACGATCCATTATAGACTAATAAGGCACCCTAATCCTCACCCATCATAAGCTTCAAGCAAAAAGGGTTCAATCTGAGTGGGAGTGTTTCACAGGCCCATACGGAGACATGAAATCTCACGAGGGCATAGGTACTTCACTACCTCTTAAAGGTAGAGCCCAAGTGGAGGGCTTATGTTATGCACATGCAAATGAATGACAAATATATAAATAGATAATTAGGCAAATATAAGCAATGAAAAATATGCGGGTATACACAATGAAAAAGAAAATAAATAATAATGCAAATATAAGCAATAAACGAGAATAAAATAATTTTAAACTTATTAAACAAGGCCTGGATACTAAGAAATCATTTACTGGCTTGACTCTTAATGTCCCTAGCGAAGTCATCAAGCTATCATAACGTATAGATTCGTAGACCTACCGCTAGACTTGGAATGCAAATGAGTCACCACCAATCTGCTTTGATTAGCTGTGATTGGCCACCTGATTGAAGCTAATCTGTAAAACAAAGATTAGATTTGAAAGTCGATTGTGTATGGAGAAGGTTGTAGCACCCTTAAAACACCCATCCAATGGATGGTACCGATTTGATTTCAAATTATCTGAGCCTTGCTTATTTTTATCATTTGCCAGATAACTTATGAATTTTCTTATAATAGTAAACCCTTTCAAAATTTTTGTTCGTTTATTTATTATTTTGAAAACATTATTTTCAAGAAAAATTTTTCCTTTTTTCTTCGATTTTTTAAAAAATATATTTTTCAAAAAAGATAATAGTGGCAAAGATAAAATTTTTTGTTTTTTGGTTCATTTGTTTTTTAAAAAATAATAATAAAATAAAGAAAATGGGTTAGAAATAAAATAAAATCAAATAAAATCAAAAAAATAAAATACAATGGAAAAAAAGAAAACCTACGATCGGGTCGGGTCAGGATACGAGTCAGCGTGAAGTCTTCGGGTCGACGCGCAGATCCTAGCTTATCGAAACTGTGTTGTTCCATGTAGCTATACAGGCCAATTCTAATGCCTTTGCTTCAGAATTCCTTTTGCCCTCTCTCTCTAGACCGAGAAGCTCTACCTTCTCTCTAGAAATCGCTGTCAAAAACTTTAATCGGGATCGAAAAACCCATCAGTTTCTGAAAAAGTTACTAGAAAGTTCAATCGAAAACTGGAAAACCACCGATTTTTAGAAAGTTAGCTAGAATGTGATCAAAAAATTCAACCGATCATCGAAAACTTCATCGAAAAATTCATACTTCGTTGAAAAATTCAACCAAACCTAGAAAAATTCAAAAAAATTAAAAAAAATTCCAAAACAACAAGAAAAATTCCCAAATGATTCTAAAACCTTCCTCAAACCTTCTACAACCCTAAAGTCATCACAAAAACTTGAATTCACTCCCAGAATCACAAATTAACCCCAAAATCCTAAGGCCAATTTCTAGAACCCTTTCTACCCGAAATTTCTCCAAACTTCTTTCAATGATTTTCTCTCTGTTTGTTTGTCTATCTTCTGTGTGTTCTTTCTCTGCAGAATAGGTCCAATTGATAGGCAATCTAGGTTCAATTCGAGAAACGAACAAAATCAATCCTAGGCTTGATTCCTGGGATTGCATTATGTTCAAACGAGATTTTAAGTGCAAAATTTTAGCAGTATTACTTTGATTCTATGTTGACCTAAAAATATTATGATCTTGATCTTCATTCACATGTAGATTGAGCAGAAAAAGAAACAGAAAAATGAAAGTAAAAAAAAATAATAAAATCTAATTAGACCAGAATGGGCTATAATGGGCCTAGTTGAGCTTGACAAAATGGGCCCAATTGGGCCCAGACAAAAATGGGTGTCTACAATATGAATTGAGGTAAATTTGAGGTTAGATGGGTTTGAAAATCATTTAAATTTTCACATATTTGTATTTTGTTGTTATATTTAATTTTATGGAATAGCATTTAACATGCATATTTGACTTTTCATGTGTTTGGGTTTATTCTAGCTTGAATTTTAGTGTTATGGATTCGTAACTTATTAGCATGGTGTAACATTAACCTATGTTTGAATTGGGCTAAGGTAATAATTTTTTAGGTTGAATTCTTTATTTAATTTACACTGAATTTATATTATATTTATAATATAACTCGTTTTATTCAAAATAGTTAAATACATATTTGGTCCCTGAACTTTATATTTTTTCTTATATTGGTACCTAAAGAATATAGCTTCTATATTGGTACTTGAACTTTTATTCTATTATCATGTTAGTACTAGTGACTAACATTATTAGTCAATTTTGCTGACGTAACATAAACATCAAATAAGATATTGTCAGGTATAAAAAAAATCCAATTAATATCATATCATCAATGCCACATCAACATAAACAAAATTTCTAAACAAAATTTTAAAAAATTAAAAAAAATTTAAAACATTAAAATAAATTCCAAAAAAATACTAAATTTTTTTTTTAAGAATTTCTAAAATTATTAAAGATTTCTAACAATTTCTAAAAAATTTTAAAAACTTAAAAAAACTTTGAAACATTTTTAAAAATCTTAACATATATTAAAAATTTAAAAATTTTTAAAAAAAATCTCAAAAAATACGAACAAAATTTTTAAAGAATTCTAAAATTTTTTAATCTTTTTTAAATATCCTAAAATATTTCAAAATTTTCTAAAAATTCTAAAATTTTTTGAAAAATTCCAAAAATTTTTAAAATTTTTAAAAAATTAAAAATATGAAATATTTTTTATAAATTAGAAAATTAACATAATTTGAAAAATTAGAAAATTTTAATAAAAATTTCCAAATAACTAAAAAAATTAAATTTTTTTTACAGATTAATAAAAACACAAAATTAAAAAAGAACAAATATAAAAAAATTTTAAAAATTTAAATAATTTCAAATTTTGGAAACATTCTTTAAATTTTGAAAAATATGAAAAATAAAAATAGAAAAACTTGAAATTTTAATAAAATTCAAAAAATATATAAAAAAAAAAATTGTAAGATTAAAAAAATATGAAAAAATATTATATATTTTTTGAATGTTTTAAAAATATTTATATTTTCAAAATTTTTTTTATTTTCTTATTAAAGTATTTTAAACTGTTTGTGAATTTTTTGAATTTGAAGAAAATTTTTTTTTTAAAATCATAATTTTTTGATTTTTTAATTTTTTAAAAATTTTTTGATTTTTGGAAAAATTTTAAGTTTCTTTAATTATTTGAGAATTTTTTAAAATTCTTGAATTTTTTTATTTTTAAAAAAATTTAATATTATTTAGGAATTTTTTGAAAAGCTTTTAGACTTTTAAAATATGTTGTAGATATATTTATAATTTTTTAAAAGTTTTTAGAATTTTATTTTGAATTTTTTAATTGATTTTGAATTTTCTAAAAAGTTTTTTAAAAAATTTATTTTTATGCTTACATGTTATTAGTGATATGGCATTGACTGAACATTTTGGCACGTGTCAACATCTTATTAGATGTTCCTACAACATTAGTAACATTGACAAACATCGTTAGTTCGAGATACTAGTGTGATAACAGATTAAAAATTTAGGTACTAATGTGGTAGTTATAATTCTTTAGGTACTAATATGACAGAAAATTTAAAGTTTAGGAGCCAAATACATATTTAACTCTATTCAAAATTATAACACTAACTTGTTTAATCAAAGATTGCTAATGATGAATTTGTTTTTATACATATATATATATATATATATAATATTTAAACGTCAAGAGTGTTATAAAAATTTTTGAGTTCTAGTTCTCTTTCTCTCCTCAATTCCATGATTAGTGAGATTCAATCCCATTTGATAGACTTCATTGAGTCTGGAGAGCAACTCAAAGGTGAAATGGTTAATCTAAAGATCCACACCCAAAGGTAGATTGTCCTAGTTAGACCAAGTTCCTTCCAAGTAATGCATACTAGAAACCATGACAAATCCCATTTCTAAAAAGACTTTCTTGATCCTTTATCTTATGAAGAAATCTGGGGTCAAGACTCTTAATCAAGTCTACCAATGACTCCTCTTATGATGTCATCAGGCTCATGACCTCTTTTTTTTTTTAAAGTGGCTTGAAGTGAAGAGTGATTTTCCTCTTAGCCATAAAGAAACCTCATTTAGGGTAGAGGAATTTACCCATTAAATGTGATCTGTATTACATAGCTTTCATTCCTAAAGATCACTTCATCCATCCTATGCTATTCACAACTTATTCTCGTCAGAAAAAATTGATGCCTCTATCTTTAAAGATGGCCAATTATAAAAAATTAAGTTTTCATTTTTTATTTTTTTATCAGTTATGCCCCTTTTTTTTTTCATTGTGAATTATTATTCATTTTTGAGAAAAAATGCAAATGCAAAAAATTTGAATGACAAATAGAAGCAACCATATGCTTCATTTTTAATAATAGACATTAAACTACACTTTACTACTTACAAAGAAGGTTGTCTTTTATAGTTGTTTGATAAATACAAAAAAAAATGTTTTATATACAGGAATAAGGATTAGAGTCAATTTTAACAAAATATGAACATTAGCAGTTGTTTAACAAAATGGGAATAAAAGATGTTCTATATACATGAATAAAGATTAAAATGCAATTTAGCAAAATAGGAACATCAACAGTTGTTTAACAAAATAGGAATAGTAATGTTTGCCTGGTTGTGTAATTAAACAATGTGATAGATGAAAATATCGAACTTGTTCGGTTTAGTCTTGTGAAATATGCATTGATCTCTAAGGTTGAGGTGATTGTTAATTACGATGTGACACTAGCCACCTATAGACACCTATCTGTGTCCTGGATCCATTAAACTAATTTTTATTGCTGTTATTATTATTTTTTGTATTTTTATTATTGATTTATATGTTATATCATACTATTATTATATTATTATTATACTATAGTATAGCATATTATATTATTATTATTATTATTATTATTATTATTATTATTATTATTATTATTATTTCTATTTTATTTCTTTTTTATTATGTTTCTTAACTGGTGAAACTGAAACCGAAACCTGGAATTCAATGCAGTCAAAGTGAGGATTTTCAGGATCAATCCAAAAAAATTGGTATGAAACTTAGACCTAATTTGGGGTTCGGGCATAATCCAATCCTAGGATTTAAGCCTGGGATTGGTTATGTCCATTTCTTAAAATTTGTTCTAAGGCTACCTATAAATTGAACTAACATTACAGAGAACAAACATAAGGGATTTTAGGTGAGAATTATAGATTAGTGAAAACAAAAATCTAGTTGTTGCAACTTTAGACAGTAAGGAGTTTCTGGATTTTTTATCTTTGGGAATTTTGGATTCGTTTGAAATTTCTAGGTTTAGATTTGGGTTTTTAGGTTTAGATTTAGGTTTCTCGGAGCTGTTTGCAAGGATTTGGGCAAAATCTAGAGAATTCGAGAATTTTCTGGGATTTTTCTTGAAAAAATTAGGTTTTGGATGAACTATGAATTTTTTGATGAATTTTTTGGTGAAAGGTTGAATTTTTCAGCCATAGTCTTGCCAGTTTTCCATAAATCGATGGGTTTTCCAGCTTTCGATTGAAATTTTAGGTGACTTTTCCATTAACCAGTGGGTTTTTTAATTTTCGATTGAAGTTTTCAATGGATGTTCTTGAGATTTTTAGAAAGAGGGAAAAGAGAGTTTAGTTAAAGAGATAGAGGCCCAAGGGAATTTTGAGGCCAAATGTTGAGTTTGGCCTATATAGGGTGTCAAAACGATGTTGTTTTGACAACTTAGGATTTGTACGCTGACCCATCAACATGCGCTCTGACCTAACCCGAATCGTAAATTTTCCTTTTCCATTTTCATTTTATTTTTTGATTTTATTTATTTTATATTTTTAGTTTATTTTATTTTCAATATCTTTTATTTATTTTACTATTTTTATTATTTGTTTATTTTTACTGAATATTTATAAAATTATATTGTTATTTAAAAAATAATAATAAATACAAAAGACAAAAAAAAGAATAAAATGTATAAAAAAATCTTTTCAAATAGTTTTATGGAATCCACCAAACTATTGAAAAATTTCATATATCAATTTTCAAAAAATAATTTTCATCATCTAAACTATTGGAGAATTGTTTCAAATTAAGTCATACTAAACTATTAGGAGGCTTAATGAAATCCTCAAAATTTTTATA
Organism: Durio zibethinus; assembly: GCF_047325235.1. NCBI lineage: Eukaryota > Viridiplantae > Streptophyta > Magnoliopsida > Malvales > Malvaceae > Durio > Durio zibethinus. Next base: position 32,281,073 of record NC_143163.1, on the reverse strand, counting down.
AATCTTTTTACAATAAAATCTCACCAAACTATTAGGAGATCTATTTCAAAGTAAGTCTTACTATACTATTCGTAGACTTTACTAATTTTTCTCGAATAAAAACCTTAATAAATCCGATGATGGAGCCTCTTCAAGGTGAGACACTAGTCCCTATGAATAATACTCTTGAGGTGAGAGAATTATCTTAAATTTGTTACTAAACTATTAGGATAATTTTAGGATTAATTTTCAATATTAAATATTTTGGTGAAATATAAACATGTTCAAGGCTTAGATAATTTGAGATCAAACTGGTATCATCCTTTGGATGGGCATTATGAGAATACTATAACCCTCTTCACACGTAACTGTACTCCCGAACCTAAAATATGGTTTTGCAAATCAGAATTTGTTTCAAGTGGCCAATCACACCTAAACAAAAAAGATTTGTGGTGACTCCTCTAATCCATGTCTAGTGGTAGATCCACAAATTTATATGTTATGATAGTTTGGCAACTCCACCGAAGAAATTGAGAGTCAAGCCAGTAAATGATTCTTTATTATCCAAGCCTTGCTTAATAAATTTTGGATTATTTTCTCTTATTCCTATTTACTCTTTTTTTTACTCGCTTAGTTATTTATTTATTTATTGTATATATCTGTCATTCATTTGCATATACATAATATAAATCTCTCTACCCGAGCTTTACCCTTAGGAGGGAGTGAAGTACCTATGCCCTCGTGAGATTCATGTCTTCGCATAGGCCTACGAAACACTCCCACTCAAATTAAACCTTTTTCATTTGTAGTCTATGATGAGTGAGGATTGAGGTACCTTATTAGTCTGTGATGGACAAAGATGTAAGGAATAATTTGGGAACCTTTTAAAACTAATCCAAACCACATATAGTCAACTTTAAAAGGCTAATCATAGGTAGAATTATGCCTCCCCTTTTGTTAGAAAACCTTAAATAGGACATATGGTTGGATATCCATTATCTTTTTGTATTAATCCTGTATGCTGGTCTTTTTATTTATATTTTTACTGACTCTTTTCTTTTATCATGCATTCACATCATCATAAGGAATATTTGCCATGAAATAATTTTTAACAAGGAAAATCTTAGTTATGTCCATGGAAAGCCTAGGTAAATCCTTTGTTGGCCTAAAAAGAGAGTCTGAAAAGTTGAATCTTGCAAACAAAAGGCTAAAAATGGAAGTCCAAACATTGAAGCAAAAAAATGATGGATTGAGAAATTTATGCATTGACCTTAATACAACACTGTCATCCACTAACCAAGAGGTGGCCTAACTTTGGCAAGAAAACAAATAATTGCAAGTAAAACTACCAAAAAGGGATGCAATGCTCTTTGAAGCACAAAAGCATATCCAAATGCTAAATGGAGTAGTGATGGGAATCAAAGTGCAAATGAAGGCCATGACTGAAGAATGTCAGCAAATGAAAAAAGCATATGTGCAAAAACATAACCAGTTGAAATCCCTACTAGACTGAATCATTGTGGTTGTTTACAAAGCCAAAGACATGATAAAAGAGATTGAAAAATGGAAAGCGAAAGTACCATCGATGGGAGCATATTGCCAAAAATTGATTAGATTTCATTAATGAAGTGCGAAGCCAGTATCAACGAGCTATAGATTTCATTTCCCAATAGTTCTAGACTTTTTATGGGTGTAATGTTGGATTCAGCTAAAAGTGACTTTTAATTCAATAAAAATTTTCTTTGATAAAAATTATTATGTAGTAAATTCGCCTTATTGCATTCATGAATTTTATTTCTGCATTCATTCTCATGCATAATTTGAAGGTTCTATAAATATCATTTTAAATTTGCACATTATGAAAATCAAGGTTCAAAGATAGCTCAACACCAATATTACACTTAGATTAGAGCCAAGAAGATGAAATAAGACAATGTGAGCCATTTTGAGAGAATAAAAAAAGCTCAAGAGATAATAGCGGGGAAGTTAAGTAAGATTCTTAAAGCTCTAAAAAAGATAAACAAAAGAAAAGAAGTAGAAGAAGATACCTTACATAGAGACACTGAATTACCATACCCTTCAAGCTTTAATCCATACCAAACCTAGACTGTTTCAAATTTTTAGCCACAACAAACTATGTTCCTAAATTACAAAAATGTTCAGAGTTATACCATTCTTGTCTTTGCTGAAAAAATATATGTGCCCATCTAAATTCCCAAAATAGATAAAGCAAAAGAAGAGGTGAAGTTACAAACAATTATACCTTCAAAAGATTCAAAGATCGATCAAGCCATGAATATGATTAAGAAAAGACTACAGGTTGTGGAAGGCATTGATTTCCATGGTTTTATAGATACCGTTAACCTTTGTTTGGTCCAAGACATTACGATTCCTTCAAAATTCAAAGTACTATAATTTGAGAAGTACAACGATAGTAAGTGCTCTATTACACACATCACAATGAACTGTTATAAAATGACAGCACATATTAGTAATGAGACGCTGCTCATGCATATGTTTCAAGATAGCTTGATCAAGTCTACCGTAAGATGGTTTGTTCAGTTTAATAGGACTAACATTAAATCATAGAGGAATTTGACTTGATCTTTCATCAACCAATATCGCCACATCATAGATATGGCTCTTGATCACTTTTTAGTATAAAGGATGGAGAAGAAAACATCTAAATCTTTTAAAGAGTATGCCCAAAGGTGGTGAGATGTCACTGTTCAGGTATAACTTTTTTTAATAGATAAAAAAATAATGGTACTATTTATAATTACTCTAAAGTCAACATTCTATGAGAAGATGATGGGGAACATGAATAAGAATTTTATCGATATGATGATTTCATGGGAAATCATTGAAAACACAATCAAGAGCAATAAATTGAAAGAAGAAGAGTCTTTTGTTGCTGAAAAGATACCCAAGAAAAAAGAAAATGAGACTCAAGCTGTGAGTTTTGATAGGCAATAATTCAGAAACCATCCTCAGTCAATTTATCCCATATATCATCCTATTATGAGTTATGCCTCTGCTGTAGTTTACCAATCAACTCCATGACTTTTTTATCCATCCACACGTAGGCCCTCTATTTGTCCAACTACCGTAACAAATGGTGTGCGAAAAACATGAAATCAAGAAAAGCCTATATTTGACCCTATTCCATGAGCTACATAGATTTGTATTAAAAGCTTTACAATAACCATTTGATTACTCCCATTTCTGTAAAATAATCTAAACTTTCCTATCCTAAATGATATGACTCCATTGTTCAACGTGACTACCATTTTAGGGTGACAGGCCATTCCACATAAAATTATATCTTTTTGAAATATATGATGCAGAGTCTGATCAAGAAAGAGCTAATAAATTTCAATACCAGTGAAAACACGGGATCCAATGTTAGTGGTAACTCATCACCCAATTATTCAGAAGCATAATTTTGAGGAAGTTAAGTGGAATTACTTATCATATTGGACTTTTTGAGAATATGTATCTTCTTTTATGTACTTGGATTTCATTTTATCTTTCATCATTTTAATAAAATGACATACTTAATGCATTTTATGATATTCTTCTTTTGTGTGAATCCTTATTGTGTACTTTTACTTTCTCATACTTTTTTTAAGTAATGAATGTTCAGACAGCTATAATCATAATTCAGGATTTGATTTTGAAAACATCATTCATGATGATTGAATTGATGATAGATTATTGGGATTGCTAAGTAAAAGGAAGGTAAATCAGGTGAAAGGTTTTAAAAGTGATGCAACACATGATATTTGTAATTATTCATTTACAAATATGCTCTTGATCAATAAATGTTATTTATTATGACTATTCATGTTCGAAATGAGAAATGGCCATCTTTCTTCTATCCTAAAAAAATAAAACAAACAAAAAAGTAAAATTATCCTTTGTTTTCCCATTTGAGCCTGTTGAAATTTTTTTTCAAGGAATCCTAACCAAAGATCACCCCCACACTAAAGGCAAAATCAGAGAAGTTTGTTTACCCTTGCTAATTTCAGGGGCAAAGCCATCTTATGCTAAAAAAAAATGATGGACAAAAGAAAGAAAAAATAAGGAAAAACAAAGAAAATGAAGAGAAATTGTTAGGGTAAAACACCAATGCGCTCCATATGAAGAAATGATCCTTAGTTTAATTACCCTACAAATACAATTTAGGCCTCCTTTTTTCATTTCTTCGGTAACCTTTACCCTAGCCTATGTTACGTCTTTTAAAAGTTTATTTTGATCAAACGTGAATACTTGATTTGGAGAATCGTTAATTGAATTAGGCGGGTTTACCATTGGATTGTTTGAAGATTTGATCGAAGTGCCACTGATAGATCAGAGGATAAATAGAAAAAGGTATGCATACAAAAAAAAAACTATAAAAAGAAAAAAAGCCAAAAAAAAAGAAAAAGAAGAAAAAGGAAGACTTAAGCTGAAAACCCAAAAATGCAATTTAAGTAAAGATGAAAACTTGAAAAAATAACTTCATGTGAAGGTTTTAAGAATAAAGATAATGATTAGCTCAATGATTGAAGATATTAATGGAATGTATATTTGAAAGATGATCTTTAGTTTGAGTTCAAAATTGTCTAAACAATCGTTATTTTGGATGTTAATATCCTATTTGAATGAATTACAGTATTTTACCTTTGTTCACCCTTAAGTTATTTTTTGCCATAGCTTTTGTTCTTTCAATAATAAAAACCTATTTTTCTTATCCTTCACCAAATGAGCATTCCCTAAATGAACCAAAGAATTGCATCACATTTGTCACTAATTTGAATGATGAAAAATAAATTAATGACATTTTTCATAAGGAGTTTTTCATTCTTTTGAAAGAAATCCAAGATGAGATGAATGAAAGAAGCATAAGAAAATGATTTACAAGGAGGCAAACAAGGTGATTTAGTGATGAATTTAGAAATAGATCGATTAACATGACCTACGAATTATGATCAGATGAGAAGAATGACATAGATCGACTGATAAAATTTGCTTTGAGATTATTAATACCTAGAAGCTAAGAAAAACTGATGGAGTCTTAAGAACTTTATCACTACAATTAAAATTTCATAACATCAGCATTATATACATTGTGTTTACTTTGCATCCTAGATAGGACATACATTTGTAGTGTCGTATTATCATTCATTTCGATCTTGGCTCAATCCAAATCATTTCTTAACTCATAGTTTTGTCTCAATCATTCATATTCAACCTTGACTTGGTCCTGGTCACTTTCAGACTCGCAATTTTGACCTGTTTATTTGATCTTGGTTTAGTCTAGATCATGTTTCAGACTTGTAGTTTTGTCTCAGTTATTCATCTTCGACCTTGACTCAATCTTGGTCATTTTATCTTTTGGACTCATAGTTTTGTCCTAGTCATTCGATCTTGGCTCAATCCAGATCATTTTTTTGACTCACGATTTTGTTCTGGTTATTCATCTTTGACCTCGACTTGGTCCTGATCACTTTATCTTTTAGACTCGTAGTTTCATCTTGGTCATTTGATCTTGGCTCAGTCTAGATCATTTTACTGACTATTCGATCTTGGCTCAATCCAAACCATTTTTCTAACTTTTCAATCTTGGCTCAGTCTAAATCATTTTCCTGACTTTTTGATCTTGACTTAGTCTAGATCATCTTTTTGAATTTTTAATCTCGATTCAGTACAGATCATTTTATTGACTATTCAATCTTGGCTCGATCCAGATCATTTCCTTAACCTGTGGCTCAGTCCCAATCATTTCTTCTTATTGATTTGACTCTTGAAATAAAGTGAGTGTCTAGATCTTTACATCATCCCTATTTAACAAGGTTGTGTAAAGAGGGGTAGCTGTAGACACTTATCTGTGTCCGAGGTCCATTGAACCAATTTTTATTGCTATTATTATTTTTTTTTATTTTTTTAATATTGATTTATATGTTATATCATATCATATTATTATTATTATACTATAGTATAACATATTATATTATATTATATTATATTATTATCCTTATTATTTTATTTTATTTTATTTTATTTCTTTTCGATTGTCTTTCCTAACCAGTGAAATTGAAACCAAAACCTGGAATTCAATGCAGTCAAAGGGAAGATTTTTGGGATCAATCTAAAAAATCAGCAATGAACCTAAACCAAATTTAAAGTTCGGGTATAATCCAATCTTAGGATTTAAGCTTGGTATTACTTTTGTCCATTTCCTAAAATTTATTCTAAGGCTACCTATAAATTGAGCTAACATTATAGAGAACAAACACAGGGGATTTTAGGTAAGAACGAGAGATTGGTGAAAACAAAAATCTGGTTGTTGCAACTTTGGACAATAGGGAGTTTTTGGAGTTTTTATCTTTAGGAATTCTAGGTTCATTTGAATTTTTGGGTTTAGATTTAGGTTTTCGAGAAGTGCCTGAAAGGATCTGGGCAAAATCTGAAGAATTTGGGAATTTTATGGGATTTTCCTAGAAGAAATTGTGTTCTAGATGAACTATGAATTTTTTGGCAAAAGGTTGAAATTTTTAACCATATTCTGACCAGTTTTTTAGAAACCAGTGGGTTTTTAGTTTTCAATTGAATTTTTCAATGACTATTCCAAAAATTGGTGGGTTTTTCAGTTTTCGATTGAAGTTTTTAGTGGATGTTGTTAGGATTTTTAGAGAAATGACAGAGATAGTTTAGTTAGAGAGAAAGAGAGTCCCATGGGAATTCTGAGGCCAAAACACTTAGTTTGGCCTATATAGGATGTCAAAAAAATGTCATTTTAACAACCCAGGATTTGCGTGCTGACCTGCTGACCCTTGCACCGACCCACACTCTGACTCGATTCGAATCATAGGTTTTTATTTTCCATTTTCATTTTATTTTTTGATTTTATTTATTTTATAATTTTAGTTTATTTTATTTTAAATTTCTTTTATTTACTTTACTATTTTTATTATTTGTTTATTTTTACTGAATATTTTATAAAATTCTGTTGTTATATAAAAAATAATAATAAAAACAAAAGATAAAAAAAAGAATAAAAAAAATCTTTTCAAATCGTTTTATGGAATCCACCAAATTATTGGAAAAGTTCATAAATCAATTTTTAAAAAATAAAAAAGTAATTTTTATCATTTAAACTATTGGATGATTGCTTCAAATTAAATCTTACTAAATTATTGGGAGACTTAATAAAATTCATAAAATTTTTATAAATCTTTTACAATAAAATTTTATCAAACTATTGGGAAATCTATTTCAAAGTAAGTTTTACCAAACTATTGAGAGATTTTACTAATTTTTTATGAATAAAAAACCTTAATAAATTCGATGACGGAGCCTCTTTAAGGTGGAATACTAGTCCCTATGAATACTCATGATATGAGAGAATTATCTTAAATTGTTATCAAACTATTAGGACAATTTTAGGATTAATTTTCAATATTAAATATTTTGGTAAAATATAAACATGTTCAAGGCTTAGATAATTTGAAATCAAATTGGTATCATCATTTGGATGAGTGTTGTGAAAGTGTTATAACCCTCTTCACATGTAATCGTACTCTCGAATCTAAAATCTAATTTTGCATATCAAAATTCGTTTTAGGTGACCAATCACACCTAAATAAAAAAGATTGGTAGTGACTCTTTTAATTCATGTTTAGTGATAGATCCACGGATCTATACATTATGACACCACATATAAATGATTTGTTGTTTTTTTTGTAAATGAAATGGATATACCATTCTGTTTACTGCTTATTCATGCTAATGCCAGTGTTTTGAATAGAGGAATCTGTTTCTTTTTTTTGGGTGAAAAGGTTAAATCTAGTGGATGAGTTCGAAGGAAGCATTTGACAAATGTTGTAGGGATATACTACATAAAAGAGTAGGAATTGTATTAATTATGAATATAACCACATTATTCAAATTATAGATTGAGATCAAATTAGACGTAGAATATGTTCAATCCTATTTTGTAAAATTGAATATGTTCATGTTGTATAAGTAAAGTTAGACATGTATGTTTGATGACCAACATGAATATGTTCAATCTAACTTTACTTAGACATGCATGTCTAACATTGACAAAATATGTTCAACATGAATATGAGTATTATAATGCTGAAGTTGTTGTAACATTGACATTTTAAACAAAAGTTAATCAAAGTGATCAAAGTTGAGAGATTTCAATATCTTTAAACTTTGTAAAACAAATTTATTTTCAAAAATAAAACATTCAAAATGAGAAGTAGCTACCATGTATGAAAAAATAGTATGACTAAATTTATAAAGTATTAATCTGGAAAAATATTTAGTTAATATATGTAGAAAAATCAGTGCACGTAAACAGACATTACAAAATGACATTACAAAATAAAAAAAAAATCTGAGAACACAGCTATGTTGATTTATGTAGATAGACAATAATTAAAGTGTTATAAAGCTTTTTTTTTTTTACCAAAATGTAAGATCTTTGAACATTGGTTGGGCTCATTGTGCATTAAAAGAATGAAAGGTCATTATTTGAGTCTGATTCTAAACTTGAATATTCGATTTTGATAACTTTAGGAGGTTTTTGCTGCTAGTTGTTTGCTTGTTTTTCCATGGGAAAAAACAATGTGAAATTAATTAGTTGTATATAATATAATTTAGTATTTGAAAATAAGATATTACATTTTCTTATCAATAACTCAGTGATTGTTAGTATAGTAGTGGTTTTGCTATAAAGATAAACATTGAATGTGACATCATGGTTATAATTAAACATAAGGAAGTCATCCAATTCAATGTTGTGGGCAGTAATAAAATTTTTTCATCCATTCCAAAGAAAGATGTTGTTATTCACTTGTACCAAATCCATTCTAAATGCATTTGACATTAAACCTCTAAGGTATGTAGTTCTTGGTGTTTCAATATCTGTCATGCAACAATTAATGAATGTTCTTGGTAGGCATTGAAAGTTTTGTTTAATTTTATTATATGAGTGATAATAATAGGTTCAAGTGATTCATGTTATATAAGTAAATTTGGACATGCATGTTTTAAATGAAATGTCGAATGTTTAACACAGGTATTTATGAGTGTGTTTAGTGCATAAAATTATGATAGGATATGATAACATGATATTATGATTAGCATTAAATTAAATAATGTTATACTATTTTATGTTTAATGTGTGCTAGGATTAGGATAAAATAATTTATTTATTGATCAAAATTATCTTTTTTCAAAGTTTATGTAATTTAAATTATTGATGTAATTTTTAAGGTTATAATAGGACATGTAAGTTCAATTCCAAAAATTAAAAATAATCTTCTCCACTTTGAGAGGATTGAATCATCCTATGCCAAGAGGGTGATTAATCCTCCTTACAATCCTATCCTTTTTCTTTATATACAAATCAAATATAGTATAGGATGATTATTATTCTATCCTATCCCTTATTTTATGCATCAAATATGACTTATATATGTAAAATAAAATTTTTCGTTATTTGCAATTCAATAACAAATACTATAATATTATCAAGATAAACATGGAAGGAAAATAAAATGTAAAAAGAAATTAAATGAAGAAAAAAATGATTCCAGAAAATAAAAACAATGTAAGTTGAAAACCAAATTAGGTCCCTAAAGAATTTTCAGAACAAAAAGTTAAAACTTTTTGTTGGTACATGAAACTGCAACAATGTTTGCTAGACCTAATTCCCAAAAAATTTATATGAAAAAAAAATCTCTTAAATTATTAAAATTCACTTATTTTTCCATCTAATCCTAGTCTCAAAAACTTGAAATCAAAAAGAAAAGTGAAGGGTTTTTGTTTGTAAATCTGTAGATATTCTACATGTGTTTTGATAAAAAAAAGATTGAAAAGAGGAAAAGGCATATTGTTTACCACATAAATATTCTTCTTTTAAAGAATAGATTAACTAAAATCTTTAAAATATTGTGTAATCTGAATTTTTTGTATTATGAATAACACACATATATATATATGATAATTTATACATGCATTCACATTGTATGAAAAATTTGAAAATTTAAGAAAAGCTTACCACAAAATCCTTGGAGAAAGATGCTGGAACGATGACTTTGAAGAATTCTGGGATGTTATTTTCGTCTGGTGAAATCTAAGTCATTTGGTTGCTACTTCTTAGCCATTCTTCTATTGAAGAGTATCAAAAAGTGAAGCTTTTTTTTTTTTGGGAGAATGTGAAAGGTTAAAATAAGAGTTTGAGGTTTTTAAAACAATTAAAAATTTGAAGGCTTTTGTTAATTGGTTGTGAAAAATTAGGTTAATGATCTTTCACGTTTAATCCCGACATTAGTGGAACTCTTTTTTTGTTTGATTTTTTTAAAGTTTAAATAAACTTGGGCTTGGTGTTGTGAGAAATGGCTTAAAAGAAGTAAAGAATAGGCTAATGGAGTATAAAATATGGGTCACTTTCTTTTGCTTTATAAAGTTTATAGCCAGCCTAGACAAAATATTAAAGTCTGTATATCTCTTCAAAAAACTTACATACAAAACGTCATTTAAATATTTGTCACTGAAATGCACAATATAAACTATGTTTACCCTTTCAATAAAGAAAAAAAAAAAAAAAAAACTAAACAATTTCGTAATGCATTAATAAGGTGTCTTTGACAAATGAAAGTTTGGCTATAGATAAGCAACTTATATATGATATAGTACTCTAATAAAATATAAATGAATTGCTCAAAATTGACCTAATGACAAAGTTTTGAACTAACAGTTATTTTGCTATTATGTTTGAATTAAAAAGTTGATAAACTACTTTTTTATCAATAAATATCAATACCTTAGTATTCTTATAATTGAGTGACTACTGGTACATATTGTAGTCATCAACTATTGGCAAAACACTTATGAAAGGAAATGATGGATTATCCACCAAAATAACTTTCACAGACTTGTTCATAAGCAAGCCGCAAGTTGACAGTCTTTGCTAGATACTTAAATGCCTTTCTATCGTAGGTACTTGCTGTTTTAATCAAAATCGACCAACTAGTCTTACTACTCACCAAAATATAAACTTTAAGTAAAAAATATATACCGGAAAACATGTTCAAATGGAAAAGGAAGGATTTTGGTGAAAGACAACTATTATCTTTGATGTAGAATAGTGGAAGAAAAATAGTTAAAAAAATGTGAATACAATTTTTAAAAATTTATTAAATATATGAATCACTCTTAATCAATTATTGAAGTATATTATAGTTAAAAATGTGTTTAAATTATTTAATATAAACTTACTTCTTGTAGTGACATGTTTGCTAAGAGTATAATGTCAACTTGTGTAAAGTAATGAGACCTAAAGACATAAGCTTGAACTGCATCGATATGTCTTATGGCTTTGTTGTGGTTCTAACAGAGGTAGGTTAGTTTTTAAAGACATTCTCAAGCAATTGATTTTGCAACCAGTGAGTTCATATTTTTTAATACTATCATTGACCATGTGTAAATGGTGTATAAAGCCAGTTACAATATTCTTGAAGATAAAAAGCTTTAGTGTCTTTATACAGTGATAAAACACTTCAAAGCAGTATGTGAATTGAAAACAAAATATTGTATCACAGATGTTTATGAAACATCATTTAATGAAGGATACCATTGATAGGTTTTTTTTTTTTTTTTGAATCACATATGATGAAAAGTGCATAGATACTAAATCTATAATGGAATAATATAGTTTGTCACTGCAATGATGACTTTAATGTAAGACAATAATAGATGCTTTTTTCTCATTGCCATAAACGTGCAAAAAAATAGTTTTTCTGTTTAATATAACATAAATGGAATTCTAAACTAATTCTTAAAAGTTAGTTTATTTTCTATCACTGTTAAATATCTACAAAAAAAGTGAAAATTTCTTATTGTTACATACAAAAGTGTAGTAACTCTGTGTATGTATAAGTTCATTTTAGAGTAGCTCACTTATGTATGGCAGCATTATCTTCAAATTTAAAAAGGTTGTATCAACATGTGCAAAAAAGTGGTAGCTAATGATCTTCATTCATCCTTTTTTTTTTTTTGTTCCTGTAAAAGAATATCTTAATAAGTTAGCATTCAATATAAATGAAGATAATTAAAAAACAAAAAAATGTGAAAGGATGGATTATATAGTCTAATATTCTTTGAAAGGAAAAAATTTTTAAAAAATCAGTAACAAAATTGAACACTTATCTTTAAAGGATGAAACTTAATAAAATAGTCCAGTCTACCACTTAACATAGACAAAATAAATTAAATGAAAACACAAAAACATGATTGAATATAGGCACTTATTATTTCATAAAAAGTGTAACAAAAATATAGCAAGCTCAAAAAAGCATTTTTATACTATATGTCGAGCTTGCCATTACACTTTTTGATATGTACAAACCAATTAAAACTGATATTTTTTTTATCAAAAAGTTTATACACACAAAAGTTTGGTAAGGTATACCTTGGTTTCTTTGTAAATGACTCTTCAGGGAGGTTATAGTGGAGTATATTTTTCTTTGTAGGAGATTCTTCAAAGAATAAATCTTATGGGATCTAAGTTCTTGACGGTGAGCTTGGAAGTTGTGATTGGATTGTAATGGTTGGTTGGTCTTTATAGGGAATTGGTGCAAGTGATGTCATAACATATAAATTCATAGACCTATCACAAGACATGGTTTTTAGGAGTCACCACCGATTTTTTTTTTGTTTAGATGTGATTGACCACCTAATCGGATCTGTCCTATTCAAAAAGAAGTCTCAAGATTTACTTAGGTATCTTTAAATAGTAGATTCTAGTCCATAAAATTATATTTCATATTCGAAAGTGTGGTTACACATGAGGAAAGTTATAACACCCTCACAGTGCCCATCCAAAAGATAGTACTAGTGTGATTTCAAATGATTCAAGCCTTAAACATGTTTATAATTTACCAAAATATTTAATAATAAAAATTAATCTTAAGATTATTCTAATAATTTGGTAATAATTTAAGATAATTTTTTCACCTCAAAAGTATTAATGGAGACTAGTGTCACACCTTGAATAGGCTCCATTGTCGGATTTATTAATATATTTTACCTAATAAAACAATTAGTAAAGTTCTCCAATAGTTTGGTATAATTTACTTTGATGCAGATCTCCCAATTGTTTAGTGAGATTTTATTGTAAAATATTTATAAAATTTTATTTTTTAAAAAATTCATTAAATCTTCTAATAATTTGGTAAGATCTAATTTAAGATGTAATCCTCCAATAGTTTGATAGGATGAAAATATGATATTTTATCAAAAAGTAATTTATGGACTTATCCAATAGTTTGATAGAATACAAAAAATTTTAAATTCATGAAAAATCCTCAAATAGTTTGGTAGGATTCGTGAATCGATTTTAGAAACACTTTATTATTATTATTTTCATAAATAAGTAAAATAAAACTCATAAAGAAAAAAAATCATAATAATAAGTAAAGTATTTTTTTCAATTTAAAATAAGAAATACTAAGAGTAAATAAAAATAAACAAACTAAAATAAATAAAATAAGAAAAATATAATAAAAATAGAAAATGGAGTGAAAAATGAAAAGAGAATACCTATGATCGGGTCAGGCTGTGCATGGTAAAACATGCAAATCTAGGTGCCTCAAATTTTAGGCTTTTCTTCATAAGTGTTTGAGTGTGCCTCTCTTTCTAAAATGATTATTCTTTTGTCTTCTTTCTAACTGATTTATAGGTGTCCAAAAATTGACGAATAAATCTCAAAAGTCGACAGAGAATTTTCAAAAACCCAACAAATTGTCTAAAAGTTAAACCCAAAAATCCCTAGAACGCAAAACTCTGCAGAAATTCATACCCAAAAACACCAAATCCCAATTCTAGAAAATCTAAACAAATCAAACCCATAACTAAAAACCTCTTGGCTGCTAAACAAATTTCTCTCTTTTCTCTCAAAAATTTCTATATAATCTTTTTTCTAAATGTTTCCTCCCTTTGTGTGTGTGCTTGAATACCATTTTATAGGGATTCAATCCCTCTTTATTATGGCAAGTAAATCGAATGTAGGATTGTGATTGCATGTGATTTGATTATGATTTTATTTGCAATTTTGTAATCTGTGATTTGATTTTGATTTTTCTTTTTTATAGGATTTGCATAAATCAAGCCAAAATCACTCATTTTTCGATTTCTCTCTCTCTCTTTTTTACTTTTTTTTTTTAAAACAAGTAAAATCAAATCAAATCAAATTAAAATTAAAAAGTTTCCTATTAGGCTTGAAGCTTCTTTTTTTATCCCAGAAAAAATCTTGGACAAATAGGGTGCCTACAGTTACCTCTCTTTGCATAGTTTTTTTGAAACAAGAATTGTACAAAGACAAAAGACATTCATTTTGTTTAGGTCTAATAGCTGAAGTCAAAATAAGAATGTGAAACCAATTAAATTGAGTCCAAGTCGAAATGCATTGAAGTATACCAAAATAGAAAAATGATTGAGACTAAACTACGAAACAAGAAATTAAATGATCTACACTAAACCGAGATCAAAATGAGTTATCAAGATTGAACTATAAGTCAGAAAAATAAAATGATTTGAACCAAGCTAAGATCAAAACTAAACGACTGGGATTGAATCACGAGTCAGAAAAATAAAATGATCTGAAACGAGCCAAGATCGAAACAAAGCAAGTAATGCAATTATCATCGTTGTAACACTCATGGTTTACAATTATGAAAACTTTTCTACGAAATAAGTAAAAAAAAAGAAACTACAAAATTTAATGTGTAATAACTTAGATCCAAGTTGTCAAATATTTCCCTATATGTAATGTTTTTTTTTTTTTAGAATTGTTTATGCCATATTGATTTTGAATCAAAATTTTTGGACCATGACAAGATGTCACTTTTGAGAGAGCAACATATGATTGGCTATTTGTAAATACAAGTCTAGACAAGTATAAACCAACAATATCTAATGCTTGCTTTTAACTTTTATGTATTGTTATAGCATAACATAATTTGATAGGAAACTGTTTTCTATTAAAGATGAAAGATAGTTTTTCATCCTTAAATTGTCATAACAATTCTAGGTATGAAGACTTTTTCACTAGTATAAGCACTAGTTATAATTCTAACTTTTATGACATTGCAAGCTAATTAGGTGGCCAAGAGTTTTGTTCCGTTGTATAAACCAAACGTTTGGTATAAGTTTCTAAAAAGCATTATAACACATCTAATTTTCAAGTTAAGCTCATGATTTGGAATGCTTGAAAATTTAAGAGAGTTCACGAATTCAAGAAGGTATAACAAATCTATATCTAATAAAGAATTTGATGTTTTTGAAATTATGTCAAAACTAAATAGCATTTGCTAAATCTTGGAACTAAGTCAAACGTATAAGCATTAATAGAATCAATAGTGTCATTATATGGTGTAATAATTGCTCTTTAACTTAAATAAAAAGAATCAACAAAATTTAACTAAAAATTAGTGTAAACTGCTAAGAATATAGCATTAATAAGATCACCCAAAGCAATAATAAATAAGTCATTAGGTATCTTAATCCATGATGCTTTCGTTTCATCTCTATATAAAATAGTTTCAATCTTGCCATCACCAATTTCTAACAATCAATTTGTAAAAGTGTCAAGTTTAGCTGTAGATTCTTCATTAATATCATTTCTGAGCAACCTCATATTTTTTTTTTAGTCTAAAAGCCTTGCAACGCTGTTACAAAAAAAATCGATTTATTGTAGCATTTTATCACAAGTAGCATTTACCTAAAATCCCCTCTCTAACATCGTAGTTAACCCTCCAAAAAGCTTTTGATTTCATTTGGTGATTCGATACTTAAAACATTTTTCAAATATTTATCTAGAGCTTCAAAGTAATTTTTGTGCATCATAAGAGCTTCATCCTAAACTATAAGGCTTGTATTTTGTATTAATCTTCTTAGCTATGTTTTTTTTTTTTATTTCACATGTTAAAGAAACAGTAATATTAAGAGGGATTTTTAATACTGAGTAAGTTGTTCTGCCTCCAAGTAAAAGTAAAAAAGCTATACTAGATGTGGCCACAACAAGAACTATTTTTCCCAATGACCTTACAACATATATTATAGTGTTCCACAAATATGTTTTCCCAATTCCTCAATGGCTATAAACAAAGAACATTTATCTTTCATTTTTGTCAATGGGTTGTTTGGTAGCTTCATAAACTCACATTTGTTTTTTATTTAGATTGAATAGTAACTGTAGATGTTGTTCATGAGTTATGCCAAATTATAATCAAATTTTTAATATAAAAGCTTGTCAAACATTAAACACATGTTTTTGGTAGTAGACATAGGTAGTTTATGTTATGAGAGATAAGTGGAATGTTCGTTAAAAAGCTATTCTAATGCCATAAAAATATAATTCTTTAATTCAAAGTTTGGAATTATATATTGAGTTAGAACAAAAGTCTACTTTAACCTATGCTTAATGTCCTCTACAAATAATTTCTAATTCTTTTCCCAAAATGCATTCGGATCAGCTACTTGACAAAAGAATATGATCGTCACAAATAATTTTCTGAGTTCATGACTTGTAGCCCATTTTAATGCTTAAACCAAAGCCTCATCCTCTTCTTTGTCATCTCCCAAAAGTCCAAACACTTGACATGCTTGTTGAAAAAATTGATACAAAACTCCATTAATAGACCTTAATTCTTTATAACTTTTGGGTCCCTTAAACACATTCAACAACATATGCATATAAAATAATTTGCTTACTACTGAATGAACATATAATATTCTACCTGTAGACTTCCCATTTTGTTTTCTTTTTCACTTCATTTCAGTTTTATACCAAATCCACTACATTGAAAAATCTGAATATAACAATGTCCTAGCACTTTCATGCTCTCTGTTAGTAGCCATTTATACAGATAAGGTTTTTGAATCCCTTCAAACAACATTTCTTTGTCAGAAAAGTAAACATTGTGTTCTCTAGCAAGTGAATGATCAACCTGTGAATTAATGGTTCTCTATGATCAATTGAAAATTTAAACAACCACCAACATGTTTAATAAGCAAAAAGATACTAACAATCTAAATACATCTTCACTTCATCAATGTCCACCACTCTTTGTAGTTCATTAGCCTATTGTTCATTATTGCTTACTTGAAGAACTACCCTTCTCTTATCTGTACTTTTATTTATATACTTGAATAAGTACTTAATAGCTTTTGTTTGACTATAAATCTCTTCATTGATATGAGATTGGTACTTGACAATGAGGTTAACGTTATGAGGCATAACAAAGTGATTATCTAGCTCAATACTATTTTTTATAGCAACACACCCCGTTCCTTCGATAAACTAGAAATCCATTTTCCTTTATAATTTTTTCACCTTGAAATTGTTTCGAGAAAAATTTGAAACATTTTCTTTTCACCGTACATGGAGCCTTATTATTTGCTGGACCACACGAACATTGCATCATGAAATTACTAACAATTTCATACACCATTAGATCAAAAGTATCATCAGGGATTTTAACTGAAATAATCTTGTTTTTAGGTTCAAGAGTGGAGTACTTATCATTTGGATGAAGCCATAAAAGAATGTGCACATGTGAAAGGCCTTATTCTGAAATTCAACTATGTATGTCACTATAAAAAATTTCAATTAATATGATGTGAAGTTAACTAATTTTTCAATAGCAAACTAAAGCAAAACTAAATTAAAAATAGACAAAAATAGAAACAAAACATACCACCAATAGCTTTGCCAAAATGATTAGCTTTATTAAATCATCAATTAAATGCTAAACTTTAATCCTAAAAACTCTACATAAAATATCTAATATGTCTTCTACTATTTGTTATGAGATCAAACTCAATGCTTATTGAATTTCTACTCATCTACCATTGAATATGAAAGTTATAAACAAATATAGATAGCCAAAGATTCGCAATACCTTAGATTCATAAGAATTCATAAGAGTTTCAGACTCGCAAGAATTCAAATATTTGTAAAAATTTTAGATTCATATGAATTTTTATCATTGTAAAAATTCACAAACTGTAATTCATATACAACAATCAAATATTCACATTCAAAAGATTTTTTTAATGATTCATAACCAAAATTTAAAGTTTCATGTTTGAAAAATCAAAGATTCACATCAAAGATTTCATGGTTTATAACCAAAATTCAAAGATTTTCATTAAAAAAAGTTAAAGTCTCACATCCAAAATTTCAAAAATTCTCATTCAAAAAATTTTGGGTTTCACATCCTAGGTTTTGAAAATTCTCATTTAAAAAATTAGGATTCACATCTTAAGTTTCAAAAATTCTCATTCAAAAAAAATATTTGAGATTCACATCCTAAAGCTAAATATTTTTATTCAAAAAATTCAGAGATTCATATTTGAAAAGCTCTTTTAAATAAAGACTCTAGAACTTTAAAAGTTTAGAAACTTTTCCTTGTCCAAAATGGAAAGTTTTCCTCTTTTGAGGAATCAAAAGTCAAATATTTTCTCATAACAAAGACAAATATCATGCTAATAATGCATATGCCTTCTAAATGCAAAAATCTAGATTCTTACTAAATTATGCAAATGCAAATGTCACACAATAATTTAAATGTGCTATATATGCATGCCCTAACTATGATACAAATGCGATTATTAAGGATTTAATTACAATGTAAACACAATGTATGTAATATAAATGTTACTAAATCAATTTCATGAAATTTCAATTATGGTAATAAGGTTCTCAAGACTCCACCATCTCATATATTCTTTTTCAACTTCTCAACATTAATGATCTTAGAACAAATTTTATCTTTTAATCCATGTTATTTTCCTCATCTGATCCCAACTTATAGGTTATATTAACCAATCCATCATTGTATTCATCCCTAAATCACCTTATAAATTATTTTTCCAAGCTTTTTTAACTTCTGTCATCTTGGATTTTTCAAAAGAATGGAAAATCTTTTATGTACTTCGTTATTCATTCATTTATCACCATTTTAATTCATGATAAACATGATACCTTTTCTCAATTCACTCAAGGGATCTACGCTTGGTAAAGAATAAGAAAAATGGGTCTTTATTATCGAAAAGAAGTATGGTAAAAAACCATTCAAAGATAAATGAAAGCAAAAAGCTGACTATTTAAATAAGATATCAAATACAGAATAATAACTGTTCAGACAATTTTAAACTCAAACTCAAAATTTTTTCTCAAAAACACATTCGATTAACATTCTCGATCTTTGAACAAAATCCATATCCCAAAGGTCTTCAAATGAAACTATTTTCCTAAGTCTTTTTTTTTTAACCTAAACCAATCTTTCGAGTTTTCAATTTAATTTTCTATTTTTTCTTTTTTTGCTTTTTTTTTTACTTTTTACTTTTTTTCATTTTTTATTTTTTTGCACATTTTTCTCATCTTTTCTTTTTATTTCTTTTCCCCTTTTGATCCATCAATGACACTTTAAAAAAACTTTCAATAATCCAATGGCAAATCTACTTTAGTTCAATTTATAATTCTCCAATTTCGGTTTTCATATTTAATCAAAATAGATTTTTTAAGGATATAATGTGGGTTAAAGTAAAGGGTTATAAAAGAAATGAATAAAATAGGCCTAAAATATATTTGAAAGGTAATCAAACTAAGGATCATTTTTTTATGTAGAGCATTTTGACATTTTACCCCATCAATTTTGTCTTTTTTTTATTATTTTTTTCTTTTTCATCATTTTTCAAGAAAAATTTGAGCATAAAAAGGTTTTGCCCCTAAAATCACTAAGGATAAATAAGCTTCTCAAACTTTGTCCTAATGTGGGAAGATCTTTGGCTAGGGTTTCTTCAAAAATAATTTCAACAGGTTCAAATAGGGTAACAAGAGATAATTTTAATCTTTTTTGTGAAAGGTAGAAGAAAAATGGCCATTTATCATTTCCAATATGAATAATCCCAATGGAAAATATTGATTGACTAAGAATAGACTTGTGAATGAACTATTGCAACAATCTTAATTTATCAATTAGATCATCATGAATAATGTTTTCAAAATCAAATCCTGAATTATTATTATGACTATTTGAACATTCATTATTTGAAATCAAAAAATGGATATGAAAAAAGATATAAAAAGGTAAAAGTACATAATGCTTATTCACAAAAGAGAAAATGTCATTAAAATGCATCAAATCTATCACTTTTATTAAAATATTAAAAAATAAGATGAAATCCAAGTATATAAAAGAAATTCATATTCTTAATAAATCCTAAGATGATAAATAATTTCAATCAGCTTTCCCAAAATCATGTCCTTAAGTGATTAGACAAAGAGTCTTTATTGATATTCAATTTTCCTGATTCATTGAAGCTTATCGAGCCCACTCGAATTAAACTTTACACCTTATAATTGAAAGTAAGGTAGGTTTCTATGGAGTGACCCATATTCTCATTATGGTAATCACATGTGGTATTAACACTGTACGATTTAGGATAGAGTGGCTTTAATGGCTCTAAAATAACTAAAGATATCAAGTGCTTCTTAATCAATTTTAGGAATAGTTCAATGTATGTTATGAAGATAAGATCATTGTGAGCTCTCTCTTGGTTGCCCGTAGACCTTTCCAAACTATTCACTTAATTGTAATGCATTGAAACTAGTGTATTGACAAAACTAGACCCATATGTGGGTGCTTAAACGACTGATTGATAAAAACTTGGAGCGATGTTATTCATGGTTGCAGAATAAGACTGGTAAATGACTTGTGCAATATTATTGGCTATCAAGTAGTAAGCAAGATAAATATATAGTGGATATAGAGCATAACTTTTGAATTGTTACCTTTTAAAACTCATCGCTTGGGTTTAACTTCTTCTTTCTTAGGCATTTCACCTTTTTTTGGCACTGCTAGCCTCTCATTCCTCAAGTTTGCCATTCTTAATGGCATTTTCAATAATCTTTCTTGAGTTTACCATGTCGATAAAGTTTTTTATTACGTTTCCTATTATCTTCTCATAATAAGATGCTTTCAGGGTGCTAACAAATAATTCTATCATTTTTTCTCAGTTGGAAAATGTTGAACTTAAGTAGCCATATCCTTTCATTGTGGGATATATTATTTGAAGGACTTTATTACCTTCTTCTCTATGCTTTACAAAAAAAAGCGATCAGGGACTAAGTTTATAATATGACAATACTAATTAATAAATACTCAAGCAATCTCATTCCAAGAGCATATACAAGTTCAAGCTAGCTAAACATACCACCTTGTAGCTAAGCTAATAAGATTGTCTTGGAATACATGCATTAGTAACTTTTCATTATTGGTGTAGGCAGTCATGTTTTTATAGTACATGGTGACATAAGTTATCAAAAACTTAGTACCATTGTACTTTTCAAACTTTGAAACTTTGAACTTTGGTGGCATTACAACATTTAGGACCAAACAAAGGCTAATTGCATCCATTAAGCCATAAAAGTTTATAACTTCAATGGCTCGTAATCTTTCCTTTAGCAAGTTCATCTTATGTTCGAACCTTAAGTCCTCTAAACTTTCAACTACCTTCAATTTTAACTTCTCATTCTCCTTGAAGTCATCTAAATTGGGGACCAAGTTTGACTCTACTGCATTTTCAGTAAAGACAGAATGAGCTAAACTTTAAAATTATCGCTAAGTTGGTGTATATGGCCTTTTTATGTATGTGTACACTATAAGAAATGTGAATTGCTATGGTGATGTACCTTGTATGGATTAAGCCTGATATGGGCTATAGCTAGAAAGATACAAATGGTTAACAATATCTTGCAACGGATGGTCTTTAAGTCTAGCCCCTTTTTTTTTATAGTCTTCCATTTGTTTAGCTTGCTTAATTCTTCTAAAATTTTGCTTAACTCCCTTTTGATCTCTAACTTCTCAATGTGGCTTGTATTATCTTACTCCATTTTTTTGGCTTGGGCTTGAGTGTTATACTGGTAGTGAGTTGATCAAGTTATCATTGAACCTTGCTATACCACAATTAGGGTGCATATTCAGAGTGATGTTTATGGAACCATCCAATTATGTATGAGATTGAATGCATAAATGGATAAATGCAATAAAAAAGATTTAATGATGTGAATACATGTATATGTAATAAAAGAAAAGGGGTTAGTAAACATGAAACATACAAAGAACAATATAATATATGCAAAAAAAAACATAAAAGGTTAGTATGCAAATAATATATATAAAGAAAATATATAAATTTACAAGAAAATTAAATGTCCCATCGTGTATCCTATTTAGGATTTTTTGACACAAAGAAAGGCATGGTTCTGACTTGAGTTCAAACTCATAGGGTTTACTTATATGCTAGGTTCAAAGGTTTGATAGTCTAAAGGTTCCCAAATTGTTTCTTACATCATTGTCTATTATAAATTAGTAAAGCATCCCAATCCTCACCGATTATAGGCTACAAACGAAAATGATTAAATTTGAGTGAGAGTTTTTCATTAGTCTATGCGAAGATATGAAATCTCATGAAAGCGTAGATACTTTACTTTTTCTAAGGAATAAAACTCGAGTGTAGAGCTCATGTTATGCATATACAAATAAATGACAAACATATAAAATAAATAAATAAACAAAACACAAACAAGAAAAAAAATCTTAAACATAAAGTTAAGCTTGGATAAAAAAAATCATTTTTTGGCCTAACTCTCGATGTCCGTAGTGAAATTGTCAAACTATTATAACATATAGATCTAAAGACCTACCACTAGACATCAATTTATAGAGTTGCTATCAATCTTTTTTGTTTAGATGTAATTGGCCACCTAACAAAATCTATCCCATTTAAAAATGTCACAAGAGGGACTTAAGTATCTTTAAGTAGTAGATTCTGATCCACAAAATCATATTTAAGGTTTGAAAGTACAATTACATGTGATAAATGTTATAACACCCTCACAATGCCTTCTAAAAGATGATACCAGTTTAATTTTAAATTATCCAAGCCTTAACCATATTTATGATTTACCAAAATATTTAATATTGAAAATTGATCTTAAAATTACTCTAATAATTTGATAGCAATTTAAGATAAATTTTTTTTACCTTAGGAGTATTTATAGAAACTAGGATCCCACTATATAGAGGCTCTGTTGTCGGATTCATTAATATATTTTATTTAAAAAATAATTGTAAAATTTTTCAATAGTTTCATAAGATTTACTTTGATTTTGATATCCCAATAATTTGGTGAGATTTTATTATAGAACTATTTTTAAAAAATAAATTAAATCTTCCAATGATTTGATAATATTTAATTTCATATACAAATCTTGCAATAGTTTAATAGGATCAAAACAAAATATTTTATAAGTTTCTTTTGTAAAAAAATTTAATTATAAAATTTTCTAATAGTTTGGTAGGATTAAAAAAATATTTGTTTTGAAAACCTTTTTTTAAAATTTAAAAGAAAAGAAATCAATTAAAATAAACAAAAATTATCACACAAATAATACCATGATAATATATCATGCAATAATAATAATCATGCAAAAAACATAAAAAATTAATATTAAATCTCTTTTCTTTTTTCATCTTAATTAACCCCAAAAAAAAAAAAAAAAAAAACTATAAACTAAGAACAATGAAATAATAAAAGAAAACCAAAAAAAAAAAAAAAAAACCAAATTACGCGAGTCGAGCTTGGTGCAATGCACAAGTCAGATGAGAAGAGAAATGCAATTCTTTTGGTGCAAAATGGCACTGTTTGGTTTCTATTCCCTAAATCAGCCTCATTCTCCTGATTTCTTCCTGGTCTCTGTAAGCTCCTCTTCTTTCTAATTTTGCAGCTTTCTCCAAAGTTCAGGAACACCTAAAAAAAACCATTTTGTAGAAGTTGAGAAACCCGAATACTATTACCAGTCACCATTGTGTGGAAATCACAGCCACTGTCAGTCATCGTTGAATTCGTTGCCTCACCATCAGCAACGCCTCCTTATTCCTTTCTATTTTTTCACTGACTAAAACAAACTACAAACCAGTCCTCTGTGAGACCTTGCCACTACCTTGTGCCGCCATAGTCGACACTAAAAACCAGAATAGCAATCTTGCTTAATTCCATTTCTCCTCTTTCTACCCAAAACCTAGCAAAAAAAATCTTTGCCACTTTTCTCTTTTTTGCAATTTTTGGTCTTCTATATGAATTAGGTTTATTGTTGTTGATATGGTTGGTTGTGTTGGGGTTTTTATGGGATTGAGAATGGTTTGGTTTTTTTGGGTTTGCCAAGCTTGCTTCACCGTGGATGATGATGCTGTTAGGTTTTTAGATTTTCTTTTTGTTGAATTTGATTGTTGACCTTAGGGGTAGATGAGATTTGTCTGTGTCGATTCGTTATGGCTCTTTGATACTCCTTCTAATTTGCACGGCTGAATGGATGTTGAATCGTTGTGTTACTGACCTAATTGTTTCTCTGCTTCTTTCTAATTGTTTGATTGCCGCCCCCTTCATCTAATCACAGATTTTTTTCATTTATAACGACGTTCATGTTAAATTAATTCTCTTTAAATCTATAATTTGATTTGATTTAATTTTAATGTGTATTGATTCTTATATTAAATCTAAAAAATTTTGCAAAATCATTTTCACAAGATTTCATAAAAACTTTTCAAAATTAAGTTAAAAATAAAAAATTTTCAATTGGTTTCGAAACTTTTCAATTGGGTCCAATTTACGAACGAAATCATTTTCGATTGTAGAAAAATTTATGGACAAAATGAGATATTTACAAGAATTTTTATTAAAATTTATTTTAAATGCTTTCAATATTTTTATGGTGTTTTAAAAAAATCTTTTCACATATAAATTCCTAAAGAATCATTACTTAAATTTTTTTATGATTTCATTTTCAAAAACTCTCACTTACTTTTCCATAATTAAAATCCATACATGATACAATGCAAATACAAAAATATGATTTCTATGCATAGATATGCCTCTTTTATTTGTGTATTTATATTTTATTTTGTTTTAACTTTATTTATTAATTATTAAAAAAATATTTGTCATCATTTCATTTTCTTAAAAAAATTTATTATTAATTTGGTCCTTTTTCTTTTTACATTTTTTTCATTTTTTAATTGAAGAAAAGGAATTTCTTTTATTAAATTTTTTTTATAAATACTTTAATACACTAGTAATATTTTTAAAAAATCTTTTCACTTAAAGATTTTACAAGAATCACTATTCGAACTTCTTTAGAATCTCATCATTAAATAAATTTTTTATTTTTTATTCATTTTATTCATATTTTTTAAAAAAATCATTTAACAGTAAAATTTTCACACAACAATAAAATAAATATAAATACTAATAATAACTTTTTAGGAATTTTTATTTCTATAAGCATTACTAAATATTTCAAGGCAAGTATGTTTTATAAAAATATTATTAAAACGAATAATGTAAAAACAATCAAATAGGAAACCTTCAAATAAATAGAAATTATACCTCAAGCATAACCTTGATGTTAAAGTCCAAAGTCTTATTAAGCAAACCCAAGCACTTGAAGCCCAACTACCACAAAAATGAGCCCAAAAAGTTTGGGTCATTGAAGTAGGCTGGCCAATAGAGCGTGGGCCTAGTAATAGGTGTAGGTTGGGTCAACCTTTGGGTCACGATTTGCAGCTACTTCTTTTCTTTTCTCTTTTTTTTTTTTTATAGCAAAACTACACCATTTTGAACGCCATATAACAAGAAAAAAACCTTTTTTTTTTTTCTTTAATACATTCTCTTTTGTAGACCCAGTCTCTCTCTACCCCTTTTGCACCTTCAAACATTCACTCATAGCCTCTATTGTTTCCAAATTTAGGTCACCATCATCAGCTATTGCTCACTAGTGGTATTTTTTTCCAAATTTCACCAAAAAAAATCTTCTCTTCCCCTTTTTTCTCATTTTTTAGATGGTTTTCCTAATAAAAAAAAACCCAAAGTTTTATATCTATGTTCAAAGTCAGTAGCCTTTCTTTTTACCATATTTGTCCTCTCCTTAAAGCTTTCTTTCTTTTTTGGAAATCAAAGCCCCAAAATTCCTTAAACACCCAAAATTGAAGGCTTCCTCTTCTTTCTTTTTTTTTGGTGTTGTTTTTTTTATTTGTTTTGGATTGTCTGTGTTGCTACTCTCTTCTTTAGAAGATGTTTTTTTTTTTTTTTGTGATTTTTGGTGAATTTCAGTTATTTGGCAAGATGGGTTTTGAATGGTTTTTTTTTTTATTCCCCTTTGGGTTTGTAGTGGTAAGTGATGGGAATGGCGTGGGTGGAGATAGAGTTTCTTAGGAATTTTGGGTTATTTTAGTGGTAAGGTTTCGACAATGTGCTGTGAAGTTTGGCTTGTTGGTGGTTAGACTAAAAAAGGTCGAAATTAACTTTTGGTGGAATAGTAGGGGATTGAGGTTATTTTTGGCAAAGATGCTAAGGCTTTTGGTTATTGAACAGTAGGGGGTTTGCACAAGGTTACAATAAGGTTGCAAGGATGGGGTTCTTTAGTAATGTTACCCCCACTCAAAAAAATTTGATGATTTAGGCTCAATTTTATTGTGTAGATTTTTTTTAGATCAAATCCTTTAATTTCAAGTATTGAAATCCCATTGCCAGTAGGTTTTTAGTTGTACATGGTGGCTATTTTAGAATTGCAATATTAAAGTGGCTGGTAGGGCTAACGAGGGATTGGGCACCAATGAAGGTTCGTTGCATTAGCACCCACTATCATTGACTTCTAACCCTTTTTTTTATTACAAATTTAAATAAAACTTAATTAATTAAAAAAGACCCTCACATGGATTTTGGACCAAAGATATTGAATTTGGGCCAATAGTAATGGAAATTGATTTTAGAGATTGATTTTAGGCTTTAAAATTTAGCTTAAAAATGATCACAACTAAACCCACAAGATTCAATCAAAATATTTAAATGGGCTCAATTATACAAATCAAAATCCTAAACAAAATTGAGATTTACCCAAACAAAAATTGATGTCTACAATAATAAAACAAAATTTTTATGAATATTAATAAAGAAATAATAAACAAAAAAACAAACTTATCATTACAAAATATTTATCATGAGATCTTCGAAATGATTTAGAGAAATTAATAACCACTTTAGCATTTTCACAATCTAGATGAAAAACAATGCTAAAATAACTCAAATTAAGATCAATGGATAAAGGCATGGTTGAATCACTACCGCCTACTTATTGTTAAGAGGAACAAACTACTTTCACCTACATTCACTCTATAGTTGCTTCAACCAGTAAAAAGATCATAACTAAGTGGCCTATTAGTAAGTGAAGTGAAAGATATATTACCTTTTAAATAGTCAAATGAAACAGTGATTAACTTGCCATCATTTCCTACAACAAAATGCAATCTAACATGACTTACATTCTAAGTAACAATATCAAATTAAGCATAGAAGCATGATAAAAAAAAAAAAAAACTAAACCATAGCAAAATCAGATAGATTATCACTATTATTAACTTAATCACCAATGACACTAATAGTCTAAGAGAGGATGTTATCAACTTCACTAAACATAATATCACTCATATGAGAACTGTTTAAACTCTTTCGTGGTCCATTCTATTATACCTTAGTATATTTAACCTTTTAAGCCTATTCATGATCCATTGACTCCTATAATCAACAAAAATAGGAACTTTATAAATATTTGACTCATAACTTGCATCATTGCTAATCTTGCTAGTCTATTTTGCCTAAGACTATTATGATTCACCATCTAACTTAATACAAAACCTTTCAAAAATGACAAACAATAAAAGCTAACCTAAAACCTTGCAAAGCAAGAAGAAAACAAATTTTGCAAAACTCAATGAAAAATACATACCACAAATAGACCCTTTTTTAACAACCAAATCCAAGCACTTATTCATTAATTACAACAACATCAACATTAATCCAACTTTGATATTTAGCATACTAACTATCAAAACAGTTTAAACAACTATGTTTTCTATCAACTCATCACTTAAAAGCATAAATAAAATCAAACAAAAAATAAACACAACATCATTAGATTAATAAAACAAAGATAAAGCCAAAATAACATGGATTAAAAAGTCAAAACAAAATCAAAGAAAGAATTATCAAACCTCAACTTCAATATTCACAACGAGAATTCTGAAATTACCTCAAGATTAACAAATTTCTATAAACCATAAAAACATGAATAAAATGAGAACAAAACTATAATTACAAACCCAAATATCACACTTAAATAATTATCATAATAATTCCATCAATTATTCCAAACAAAATAATTACTCATACTGAAGATGAATGCCATAATTTGATCTATGCAAAAACCTAAACATAAAATAAGACAGATATATGGTATCATACAAAAAAGATACAATTGATGATACAAATCTAATTTCTAGAAACTTATCATTGCTTGTAAATATAGGCCCCAAAGAATTACAAATGAAGTATTGCATTTGGAGAAACAAAGTCTATTAGAAAAGCCACGAAAAACAGAAGTCTTACATGAAGAATACAATTTTATTTTGTATTCAACAATGACTTACCTATAGACTGCCAATGATTCAAAAAAACTGAAATAAAATGTCATCACAAATATCTAACCCCAAATGCAAAAGTTAAAACATAGACTAAAAAGCTACAAATCAAGAAAAAAAATAAATCATGAAAAATTCTATGAAAAACACACCACAGATTGATTAAATAAGATGGGTGGCATAGTTTGCTACATGTAAAAAGCCAAATAAATTCTAGTACAATTGAATTAATCATGCAAAAAAAATGAATTGTTTGTAAGGAAAACTCCTACAAAATTGTAAATTAAGCATTTTATTAGAGGAAGAAGCTCTATTACAATTTATACAACTATGCTATACATCAACTAATAAAATCATAACAAAGACAAAAACAGATTAATATGTATTTAAAAACAAAAATCAAATCAAACAAAGAATAACAACATCATGATTAAATCTCAACTCAATATTCACAGCAAAGATCCTCGAATGAACTCAATATAAAAAAAAAATTCTACAAACCATAAAACCATCAATAAAATCAGAATAAAACTACAGAAATAAAAGAAATTTTTGATAAAATAAAGATAATAACCACATAGACTCCATCAGTTACAAAAAACAGATACCAAACTTACATCATGAACAAAACAAGCCTAACAAGATGCATTTCATTTTTGTACGATGCAATATATCTATCCTATCATATGAAAATCCTAGTAAGATAAATTTGATAATCAACAAACATAGCAATTACTGATACTGAAGATACAAAAAACCAAATATATTCCAATACAAATTGGTTAAATCATGCAAAAAAAAAATGAAAATAATAACCCAAATGAAATGAACAAACATTGATCAATAATCATAAATAAAAGCCCTAAAAAACTACAAATGAGGTATATCATTAGAGGAAGACAATTTATTAAAAAATTCCCCAAATAAAATAACTAGATGCTAATAATAGTTATAAATAAAAACCCCAGACAATTGCAAATGAGACAACCTGACAATAAAATACATGATGAAAAGAGATATTAAATAAGGAATAAAAATTTCTATAACTTACCTGAAACCTAACAACAACTTAAAAAATCCAAAGTAAATACCAATAAAAAGAAAAAACTGGACTCATTTATGAATGAAATTGTTAAATTGCAATTTTAGTATCAATCATTCATATTTCATTTTTCACCACAATGTTTGAATCATTTCAAAAGAGAAAAAAAAAAGATTATAAAAGAAAACTACAACCACCACTAACAATACTACTGTCAACACCAGTAAACCCAATATTGACAACACAATAACATCAGTTTAAAACCCACAAAATAATATGCATGGAAAAAATAATCAAATATAAAACTAAT
The DNA here is from genome assembly GCF_047325235.1 of Durio zibethinus. Taxonomy (NCBI): domain Eukaryota; kingdom Viridiplantae; phylum Streptophyta; class Magnoliopsida; order Malvales; family Malvaceae; genus Durio; species Durio zibethinus. The sequence continues at coordinate 32,251,141 of NC_143163.1, read as the reverse complement.
AGCTTTCATCAATTCACAACTCACAATTACTAACCCAAATGAGAAAAAACACAACTTAGCAAAAAAAAAAAAAAAACCATGCATAAAAAAATCTAAACACAAAATCATACCAAAAAAATCCTATGGCTACATAAAAAGAACAATTTATACAATGCATGAGAAACAAAACAATTAATTGAATAAAACACATATGCAAAAACAATAATGTCAAAACAAGAACAAAAAGACAACAACAAAGAACAAATCATTCAAAAAAAAAAAGTGAAAACAAATCAAGAAAACAAATATGAGAAGAAAAGAATAAACTTACTTGAATTTATAAAACAAAGAAAATATGAAAAACACTAAAATACATAAAAAGAAAAAGAATTGAGAAATAGAGAAAAAAAACAAATTCCCAAACTTAAAAACAACTTTCATCCCAAATTTAACCATCCAATTCTTTTTAAGACATTGTTGAGCTATGCAAATAAAATAATGTTCGGGATAGTTTTTATATAATGTAATAGAATATGATTAAATATATTTATACTTTTAATTTTATTAATATATGGCTCAATTTCCCTTCTTTGGTGTGTCAGGAGATACAAATTGCTTTTTTATTTTTTATTACTTTTTTTCCTTTTTAGTTTCTTTCTATATTTTTTAATTTTTTTAAATGTTTATAAATATATTTTTAAAAATTTTAATTTTTTAGTTGAGATTCATTTTATCAAGTTTCTTTTTTTTTTTTTATAATTTTTTAAAAATTCATCCATTAGATAAATTTTGTTTATATACAGAGCTTAACTCGAGTACTATGTCACTTGATACCTATCAATTTTTTTATTTTTAATTTTTTTTAAATTTTTAAATTTTTTCAAAACTGTTTTATTGCTTTTTAAAATTTTTTTCAATATTTCTTATATTTAATAATTTTGTTCATTTAAATTTTTTAAAAGTCGAATTTCCCTTATACTAATATTTTTTAACTTTTTTGACCATTTTTTATAAATATTTTTAAGATTTTAAATTTCTTTTTGTATGGGATCCATTTGATAATAAATGGATGCCATATTTTTATTTTTTATATTTTTATATTTTATATATTTAATAAATATTTTAAAGATTTTAAAATTTTTTTGTGTGACCCGCTTGATACTTGGAATATGTCACTTGTCAAGTTATTTGCTTTATTTATTTATTTATTTACTTTTTAATATTTGATAAATATTTTTTAATATTATAAAATATTTTTAGTGATGCTCATTTGGAATTATTCATTAAAAATATTTTTTATTTTTTATTTTTATTATATATTTTATTATCTATTTAATTTTATATTTATTTACATATTATATTAATAAAGCTATTATTTTATAGCTTAATTTAAGATATTAATATTTTAAACTCAATTTAAATATTCATACGCATTCCTCGATGATCTTTTTTTTTTCGTTATTTATTTTTCTTTTTTTTTATTTTTTATTAATAAAATTTTTCATTAATATCTTAATTTAATATATTAGCATTTTAAACTCAATAGAATGTCATGCTGTTCTCTAAATAGCTCCATTTTTATTTTTATTTTATTTTTATTTTTTTTGTTTTATCTTTTTATGTTTTTTAAATTAAATTAATTTTGTGAAAAAGATACCAATGAAAATGTCTAGTAACACTCTCAATTAACTTTTTATCTTTCACATTTTTATTTTTAATTAGATAAATTTTAAAACAAAATATGTCAATTAATAGAGATACAAAAATAATTTGTATCTAACAATTTTTTATCTATCTCAATCCAATAATAATTGTTTTTTAAATTAAAATTAAATTAGAGCAGATAGAGATTTTTTATATTGAAAGAAAAATGTATCTATTCCAACTAATTTTGGATATATATAAAAGTGTATATTTTATTATTAATTTTTTATATACATTATATTAATAAAATTTTTATTTAATATCTTAATTTTAAAAATTAATATTTTAAACTCAATAAAAGAATTTTTAAACACCCTCTATAATTTCTTTTCTATTATTTGATTTTTCTTTTCTTTCTTTTCTTTTTTGTCTTTTATATATTTTTTTATTTTTGTTTTCAAGTTTTTAAGATAAATTTTATAATAAAAAATTAATAAAAAAATTAAAAAAATTGATTCGTCGTGCTATTATGATTAATTTTAATAAAATAATACGGTCCGTCTTAGAGAACTGAGATCGCACGCATATTGTAAACATAGTGACGTGGCGATGACTGATTGGAAATAACACGTGAAACTTTATGCGGGGGTAATTTGGTTATTTTAAGTGAAATAATCGGGGAAAGTATCTGGTTCGCCCGGAGACCGCTCCTTGGCCCCCTTTTCCACTATAAAGCATCCCAATTGGCATTTCTCACCCCTAGCGATAATTCGCGTTGGTCTCAAGCTTTCGTTTCTCAAAATTCTCTCTGACCTTTTTTCTGTTTTGTTCAAAATCAAAATTCTCTGGCAGATCCCTCTGCGATTATCTCCAAAGGTATAATAATTGAAATCTCTATTTCGATGTTGCTTTTCGATCTCGCAAGCGATATATTCAAAGAAACCGATTCAATGCGCTTTACAGGGTTTTCTCTCTTTGCTTTAGATGCGAGGCATTGAAATCGTTTCATTATCGTTTAAAATTCGTTGCTTAAGAAACAATCGTGGCTTGATTTCGTTGGTTTATCAGTTCACTTAATGGCTTGCGAGTCGAATTTTGAGAAACCTTGTTGATTTCCTTTCTGATCTGAAGATTTCTGTGATGAATTATTCTAGATCTGTTGTTTACCTTTGCTTGCATGTATGATTTTTTTTTTAAATTCTCAATGGAAGTTTATGGAAATGACGTCATGGCATTTACTTTTCGCACCTCTACCTTCAGATCTATCTGATTCATTGGAATCTGATTACCGATTGAGAAATGGTATATTTGAGTTATTCTTTTTGAATTGTTTGGAAATAATATCTCTGAATTTTGATAATATTTAGGGATCAACAAGTAGGAAAGAGAAATGGGGCTTACATTCACGAAGCTTTTCAGCCGGCTTTTTGCCAAGAAGGAGATGCGAATTTTGATGGTGGGTCTTGATGCAGCCGGTAAGACTACCATCTTGTATAAGCTCAAGCTTGGCGAGATTGTCACCACTATTCCCACCATCGGTAAGGGCTCATTCAAATCCTTTTTTTTATGTTTATATCTGATTTTGGTGATTATCTCTAACTTTGTATTTTAACTATCATAATTATTCTGTTGTTATGATATGCTTGCACTATATTTAGGCAATGTCTGTGTCATGTACTTCATGGAGAAGATTAGCTAGCAAAACATGTAATCCTTTGTGTCTCTTTGTTGTCTTTTCTTTTTAGAATTTAACTTTCTTGGTCTGTGGAACTTTACTTGCATCATGGATGGTATATTTCAATTCAGGGGTTGGACCATTTAGCAACTTGAGCATGCGATTCGTATGAGATACTTATTTTGTTATTGCTATCATTATTGTTTTTGTATATTTGAGATGTTTAAACTTGAAAGCCTTGGAAATGAAACATGTACAAACCAAAGGCAACCAAGTTACACCTTTGAGTTTTAGATCCAAGGTGATGAATTAGCTTTGAAACATGTTAAATTTAGTCACAAGACTATAATGCAAGTATTTCATATTGTGATTTGTTTAGTACATTGGGTTGCTCATGTTTGTGATTATATTGATCGATGCTCATGTTTTATGATGTTAACCATTCATATGTGTTTTTCTTTGCAGGATTTAACGTGGAGACTGTGGAATATAAGAACATCAGTTTCACTGTGTGGGATGTTGGTGGTCAGGATAAGGTATGAGTGTTTTACTGTTATGTTTTGCCTTTTTGACTTCAGCAACATTGCCAATTATTTTTTAATCTCTGAAACAATTGTTAGAGGATCTTTACATATTGTGCTATCCAAGTAATGGCTAACCAATAAAGTCCTAGTTTTCCATTCTTAATCATGCAGATTCGTCCCTTGTGGAGGCATTACTTCCAGAATACACAGGGTCTCATCTTCGTAGTTGACAGCAATGACAGAGACCGTGTTGTTGAGGCTAGGGATGAATTGCACAGGATGTTGAACGAGGTATGCTAGCTACTTTTAAGTGGACTTTGTTTTCATGGTTATTATTTATGCATGTATTGTGTAAGTGGCTTTGAATGATATTGTTTCTTCCTTCATTTACAATTGGATTTAGTTGCCATACCCCATCAAAAGGGTAGCCTAGTGCCCCCAAGGCTCCTCTATGGTTGAGTCTGGGAAAGTCAGATGTTGACTGTCTTGCCCCTACTTGTTAATGATGCGTTTTCTGTGACTTGACCCATTGGCAATTGTTTCAAATTATACCCGGCATAAATGGCATGATTCTTCCCTGTTACTTGAGCTTCAATTGCAAAGACCATTGCACAAGTAAAGTGCTATTGAGTGAATGTGGTGTTAAAAGATGTGTGTGAAACTACAATTTTTAGAAGCTAATAATTATATTCATTAGAAATTGTCTGAATAATCTATGCTTTTGGTTTTGTTCCTAATATTTATTCATCAATTGTAGTTTAATGTTCTTAGAGTATCTTGTATGTTAAAATAATATTTTTGACATTTACATTGCCCATGAGAATACCAAAATTATCAATGAAAGTGGAAAGATACTAAAATATTGGGGGTAAACTTAGGAGCGTGAGTTGAATCTTCTGCAGTTGGTTTAGTTTTACTGGATTTTCATGGTTAACAAGTTTACTATTACTTGTTTTCAGGATGAGCTGCGTGATGCAGTGTTGCTTGTATTTGCAAACAAGCAGGATCTTCCAAACGCAATGAATGCTGCTGAAATAACTGATAAGCTTGGTCTCCATTCCCTTCGACAGCGTCACTGGTAAGCTTTAGCATTGTGGTTTCCTACTTTTGTTTGCAAGTTTCTTATTCATTACCATTAATGTGTCTTGCTGGTCTTATCAGGTACATCCAGAGCACCTGTGCTACCTCCGGTGAGGGGCTTTATGAGGGTCTGGATTGGCTTTCCAACAACATAGCAAACAAGGTAAGAAGGGATACTTGCTCAAGAATCTTTAAGGATAAGTTTATTTAATCTATACGTCAGTCAAGGATAAACATAACTTCATGGTCAAACTGTTTGATGGCCATTGTGTACATTCTATGTTTATATTTTTTGCTCTTACAATAGGTTGCAACAAGATTTTAAAGTGAAATATGCATTTCTGGAGAAAATTACACTATTCAAATAGTTGAAAGTTCCCTTTAACTGTTTTCTTATGTTCATATGTGTTTTTGCAGGCCTGAAGCCATTAAAAAGATTTCTGCAATATGTGAAATTCTGGATGCAGGGGTGAATATTATCTAGTCTTTTTATTTTTTCCTCTCTCCTTTTCCCCTCGCTTTTCATCTGAGACAGTTGGATTGTTGTTATGCAATTTCTTTTGGTGATGAGCATTTTAGTTTAGGGACCTTATGGTTATATTGTAACTAAAAACTGGTTGGTTGGATTTGTAGCTTTTGGGTGCTCTGCTTATGGTTGTAATCAAAACTAATTTTGTGTATCTTTGCAATTGTTTTAATTACATTTTTTGGGCCTTATTCTTCTTTTATCTGCGAACGCTAGAATTTTACTAATCTGCTATTGCATTAGTTTTGCAGAATAATTATTTGAGTTGAACAACTTTCAGATTCTTCGTTAAAAGTATTTTTTCAAAAACTCAAGGAAACGGAGGGATTATTGCCTTTTACTCACTGTTGTTGCCCTTATACAAGTAAAAAAACTTACAAAAAAAAAAAAAAGGGGGCGGTTCAACTTGTTTTGCAATTGAAGGAGTGGACTGAGGGCGTCATTTTATAGACGGTTAGAATTCATAGAAAACGGCATTTTATGTCCTCACAACTTCTACAGAATGCAAACAGTAACACAAGATAATCTCCAAAACTGCATATCAAGTGTCAGCACCGGGCTCCAGGGCCCATAGTAAAGCCATAGGCCCATCACTTTGTTACGAACTAAATACGAAGTTCAGAATCAATATGGTGGCGTTATTGGCATCTTAAATCCATTTTTGGTTGCAAATAGGCCAACAGAGGCAGCCAGAGCTTACAAGGGCCTCCACATAAAATTTTCCATGATTTGTTTTATTAATTTTAAATTATCTTCACCTGCACCCCTCCTAGTTTATGACCAGAAAATAAATTGTAAATTTTGAATGCACAAACAAACCTTGTTCATTCATTACCTATAAGGATATTCTTTGCTACGTATCCTCCATGTTTCATTTTCGGTTGCAATCTACCAATAATAGAGTTCTTCGTACGGAAAAGAGTCATAGGCCTCTTGTTTTCAGTATAAGCAGAATCACAAAAACTGTTTTTAACCCATTCATACGAAAAGAGCTCACTGCAGGCTGTGTTCACAACAGATGGTGACGCCCCTGAATGCCCGATCACAATCTGATCAAGTAGTCAGAAGATCACTGAATTTGCAGAATCAAGGCAAATCTTGAATGTGCTAATTATATGCAGACGCCAAAAGATTTAGCCTCACAACACTGCGGCCAGCTGTCAAATTTTTTAGACAAAATTGCCAAATCATGTAATGGCAAGCGTGCCTCTCCGTTTGCCACCACCACAAGTCAGATACTTCAACATCAGGGAAGTATTTTCTTTTTTTTTTTGTTGCAGCAAGCAATATGAGCACGAATATCCTGAATAAGTACTGGAGGACACAAAATTTATACTTTCAAAGTTATTTGGGAGGTCTAGTTTCTAATAATGAAGTGCCAAGTGCGTGATCGAGATCCTACCATTCACTCAGGATGAGAGGCTGAGCCTTTTTTCCTGATTACATACACACATCTCAAATTTTGTTCTCATCGTAAATTGCCAATTAATGCTAAGCCATAGTTGAACTAAAGGAAGGTTAAAGTCTTTGACCTCAAGCGCCTATTCATAGTGGCTTTCTTTTTTGCTTCCTCCATTTTCTATGCTTTGGGACCCTCCACAGGAAAACCTGAGAACCAAAACAGAACATTGTTTAGGTCCACATGAAGATAAGAGCAAGGATGCAACAAAATATCCCTTTATGTGAACAACATTAAACAGTGTTTTTTTCTTCTTTTTTATTGCAAACTTTGTGTGGTAGATACAAAATACAGCAAAGTAGTTTTATTCAAAAGTCAAGTTAGTTGTTCGAATTCAAAAATTCATTTGAGATTTGAAAGAGTTTTGACATGATGTTTAATAAATAAGTATAGACTTACAGTGAATATTCATTTAAAAAAGGGTTCAAACTTTAAACATAACATTTAAGGTCTAAGCTTGACAATTATTTATATAATATTAATAATTATACTATGTAAAAAATATATAATTAAATAATATGTGTACACATTAATATTCAACTCCACCCAACACCAAATTAAATTAACAAAATCATTTTTTTACTTTGTTTTGTTGATTAGTTATTTTTCATAGTTAATATTTATTATAAAATTTATTTATTTTTTATTTAAAAAGTTAAATGGGTCTAAGCTGGCTTGCACAACTTTTAAAAAAAAGTTAATGCTTAAACAACAAATAAAGTCCAAATTTTGAGTCGATCAAATTTGAATAAATTTAAAATTTTTAATATCCTATCTAAGTTTGATTCTAATCCAATTCAACCAAATCCATGAATAAGTCTATTACAAAGTCTACAAGTTAAGAAGTCACATTATTCTGGGTTAATTAGTCATATTATTCATTGCATTGAGCACGAGATTTTTGCATTATTTAAAATAATTGCAGCGAAAAAGGAAAGGGTTAATTAGAGGTTTGATATTCGAATTATAGCATTTATGTTAATTTGATACTTAAAAAATAAATATTCTCAATCGGATATTTGAACTTATGTCAGAAAAAAAGAATTCCAACTTCATTTTCCCAAAAATATTGTTTAGAGAATAGCTCTATTAACATTAAGCTGACGTGACCCATAACAACGAATAAAATCTTGATATTTGACAAAAAAATGTCATGTCATGTCATTTTTATTTTTTTAATTTTCAAATTAAAAAAGTAAGATATATGGATGTGAATGTACGTGGTGAGTAGAGTATATTTTATTTTCGATTTTTTATATTAGTAGAATTAGATTTACGTTAACTATATTTTTTAATTGTTTTAAAAATAAGAGAAATAAAATTTTTGTATCAAATTTTAATGGATGACATAATATATAGATAGATATAAGTATATTTAATTTTTAATATAAATTATAACTTAATTATATATAAAGATAGTTTTTTATTAAATTAAGATATTAAATAAAAATTTTATTAATATAATTCATATATAAATATAAATTAAATAATTAATTAAATATATTTTTTATATATCCCGATGAAAGTTGGACAAAGCACCTTGAACCTAATCTTGATTTGATCTAAATGGTTAAAAGAGATAAAACAATTCTTATTAAAAAAAAAAAACCATATTGATTGGATCATGGTAAATTGAGATTCATTGATGTATATTGTTTTGTCATTCTTATATCTATTGATTTGTTTTTAAAAAAAATTATCTAATAAGTAAAATTTTTTAACAAAAAAAAAACAAATGAAATGGCATGTAAATTTATTAAATTAAAGCATTAAATAATATTTTAATAAAATACATATATTAATAAATAATTAAATAAACAATAAAAAATATTTTTTATATATACCAATAACACCCAAATTCTTGCTCTTACCTGAGTTCGATTTAAAAAAGAAAAAAGTTAAATCCAAATTATCTCGAATTAAAAAAAAAATCACCAATTAGATCAGAATGAATCTAAATCTATCGGATATAAGTTATTTTGTCATCTTTATCTTAATTGACTTTTTCATTAAAAATTTTATCTAATAAAAAAATTTTAAAAATAAACAAAAGCTTTAAAAAATGAAAAAAAAAAAAAAAAAAAGGAGCTGCCCTTGTGGACATTTAAGATGAGACATAATTACTAGGAATAATGACTCAAATTTTATAAGCAATTTGTTTGAGATTTATTAGATATTACTTGATAGACAAAAAAACTTATATAAAAAGAATTTTAAGAGAAAAAAAATCTTTAATAGACAAGTTTGACTTGCAGAATAAGCATTATAAGAGGAAAGAGATTCTTAATAGACAAGTTTGTATGATTATAAATAGGTGAAGTCTCTACAGAGTTAAGTTAAAAAAAAATGTAAGAGAGTTATAGGGTTTGGTGGGATAGATATCTCATTAGAGTACTGAAGATTTATATCTTATGGGTGTGTATGTTTGTATGTTTGTGAGTGAACTAAAAAAAATTTAAAAAGTTCACATAGGTATGATGTATGAGTATATATAGATATGTGTTTGATTGTGTTGAAATGGTACACATGGATATGTGTTTATTTGGGTTAAGCATACTCCATAGAACTAGAATAGATTGAGATGATATATGGAAATTGATTATTGAGTGGTTGATATGTTTTGATATATATATTTATAATTTTTTACAACTAGTAAATTTTATTTCTTATTTGTGGATATAGGTCAGTTAGATCGAATTATATTAAATTATTGTTTCTTATGTATTTGATTCATTGTTTGATTATGCTTTCGTTAACGTGAATTAGATTAAAGCTTTTAACCTAACAGTAATACCTTAAATATGTATCCAACTTGACCCTATTGAAAAAAAAAACTTTGAACCAATCTAAAATTTTTAAAAAACGCACCTATGTTGGATCGTTACAAATTAAAATCAATTGGATACATATTATTTTATCATTTCTATCTCTATTAACTTTTTTTATAAAATTTATTTAATAAAAAAATAAAATAAAACCAAATAAAAAAAAATAGAAACAAAAAAAAAGTAAAGAATGAAAGAATGATGAGATGCCACGTAGACACCATTTCCTTCTCTCTTTCTCTACAAAATTAAATATATAGACATTAATTTTCGTATATATACCTAATAGATATTTTAAATTTATTTTTATTTTCATCTTTGCAGGTATTTAATAAATATAAATAATTTTCATACACATATTTTTTTAAAAAATAAAAATATTTTTAATGTTTTTATTTTTATCTTTCACATTTATGTAATTTTTTATAATTATATATTCTTTTTAAATAGAAATATATTGGTTCAAATTATTCTAAAATAAAAATTCATATTATTAAATAAAAATTTATTTATTAAATATATATAAATATGTAAGATACAAATACGGATATAAAATAAATATTATATTATCTATATTCGATAAAAAATTTAAAATTATATCATTTTTAATCCAATTTCTAAAATTTAATACCCATATTTATTTTTATTCGAATAAAAAAACGAAGATTCGTTGAATTTGAATAAGATTGACAGCAAAAAAGGAGACGAGATGGAAAAGAGTAAAAGGTAAAGGGCGAGGCAAGGGGAAAGGGAAGGGTCGACGACTCGTGGCAAATATGGTCATTCCACAGCATATTAAGCCCAATTTACCTTTGGGACAATTAGGCTGACCTCTTCTCTCCCTCCTCTCCTTTCTTCTCCCTCTCTTTCCTCGGTTCCCATTTTTTTTAAAGATTTTTTAAAAATTTTTTCAATTTTTATCTGAAAATAAAAAGTAAAATTTTTTAATTATTTTCAATTTTTAATTTTTAAAATTTTTTAATTCTTTTAATTTTAAAACTAAAAATTTTAAGAAAGAAAAATATTTTTATATTTTTTAAATAAAATTTTAACAAAAAATAGTTTTTTATTTTTTATTTTTAATTTTAAAAATGTTTTTTTATTTTTATAAAAAATTAAAATAAATAATACAAGATGTGACACAATTTTATTGATTAATATTTACCATGTCAGCATTTAACTAATACTGTTAGTCAATAATGCAAATTACTTTACATATTGAAAATTAAAATATCTAATTTCGATTTTTCTTAGGAGAGATATAGTTCAGGGGGAAAATTATGCATTAGCCCAAAAGGAAATGCCAAAATGTATGGTTGGCTCTATCTAGAATGTGGATCCCTGGAAAATTTTCACTGTTGCAGCGAAAAAGCAAGCATACATGATCAATTGTGATTTCATAAATTATTAGAAATGGATCATCTGGGTGGCAAAACTGGTTTCACATTGAAAAGGAAGCATAGTAGTGTTTCAAAGCTTAGATACCAATTAAGGAAGGATTAATTGCTGCGGAAGCAACCTAAACAGCTCTAGTAATATTCCCTGCAATTTTACCTGTAAGTGTCACGTGACCAATACTTTTTTGCCGCAAATTCAACATATTAAAGTGTAAAATGTTTAAGCTTATATGCTTGAAGTTTTGTCATTTTCTATCCGATGTAAAATTAAATCACCTTATTTATTCTTTTTGAAGCACTTGGCGAGTATGACATTTTTCTCTACTTAGTCTGGTGACATTTTCGTTACAATATACTCATTCTGTTTATTCTTTTTGAAGTGCTTGGCGTGGAGCCGACATATTCATCTGCTTGCCCATACAAGGGCATTTGGCACGGTGTCAGACAGTTTAGCATTCTACGATCTACATTGTTTTCTTGGAGCGTTTGGCATGACACAAAAATATTTGCAATTTTTTTAACTTTCTCTGCCTATGCAGAAAGGTATTATATTTACGTACTTATTTTCATATCTTACTGTTAACCATGTACACTGTACTCGTTAAAGTTGTTGGCAACGGGTGTTTACAATTGAAGAGTTAGAATCGATCGTCGAACTTGAAAAGGTTACAAATAATATCTTCAATAAAATCTGTTCTCTTTTAGATTTTTTTGGCGAGGTATATGATATGTTTATTTCACTCACCTACTCACCAAATAAAACTTTGGTGCATGAAACACGTGCATATATGAAATGAGGATGCGTACAAAAACCAACAAGAAATTCTGTTGAAATAAACAAATCCCTTCTTTAGTATTACGGTAGCTAGGGGAAAGCCACGCATTGAGATTCAGTCATGCACATTAGTAGATTCTGGTGCAACAACATATTCCTTGGCATTCACCAAAAAAAAAAAAAAATGAAAATCCTCCTTGGATCTTACCCATCAGTAGATTTTGGTGCAATAACATTCATTTTTTCAATAGATTTGCTGGTTATGAAGCTTGTGGGAGATTTTGTTCTTCCAAAGCAAAGCAAATACTTGAAAGCAGGAATTTTGTGTTTTTGGTATATATAGGAAATGAACAAATGTGTCGTACATTTGTTAGTGACTTGACAGTTTCGGCATTTGTCTATGCCGAAAAGAGTTGAGCTTAATTATTTATTGAACTCATTTTTTGTATATGTCAAAATCCAACAAATCTGCCAACCACCACCAGGAATCTTTTTTTTTTTTTATAACTTTCTTGTCGATGAGTGTGAACGAGTAGTATTAAAAATCAAAGATTTTATTCCAAAACTTTTGTACTTTCTGCTCATTAATTTGACTTAATCTAAATTTGAAAAAAAAAATGAATTTGAAAGAGTGGATTTGATCATTTGAATTTGATTTATTGTAATTATAAAAATAAAATATACACCTTATGCATAAATTAATTAAAATTCAATATGTCTATATATTTGAAAAAGAATATAAAGATAAATTTCAAATTCACAAATAAATATTGGTATTTCAAAATCACCACTAAAATAAGCATCTACAAATGTATATAGAAGGATGTTAATTTTATTCGTACTCAATAAGGAACCTAAATTTTTTATCTAAATAGAGATGAAAATGAGTATTACATTATAGAGATAGAGATAGAGATATATATGATTTTAAATTTTTTACTAAGTACGAAGATTAAGATTGATAATATAGCATCCATCTTGTACTTGTACTTATATTATATATATATGTATATTAAATAAATTTTTTATTAAATAATATAAATTATTATTTTAGATTAATTAAAACTAATATATTTCTATTTAAAATATATATTAATATATTTATAAAAAATTACATAAATATGCACGATAAAAAAATTTTAAATTAAAAAAGATACATTTGATTTTTATTTTTTTAAATTATAAGTATGAAGATTAATCATATCCATTAAATGCTCACAAGTATGGAAATGGAGATAAATTTTAAATACCCATTGGATATGGTTACGAGAATGAATATAATATAAAAATTCGAGTATTAGGATGGGGAATACTCTACCCTATTCATACTTTATCCATTGACATGTATATATGAAATTGAAAATAATCATGAAAATTATATTTACATGTGATTTATTAGATAATATTTTTATATTAAATTCGAAATCCAGATATCTTTTTTTAAATCATACTTAGCAAACACAACCTAACAGATTTATTATAATATTACGTAGAATATGTATTATAATTATCTTTTTGAAGTCTTTATTTTTAAGAGAAATTGACAACGAGACTTGAACGTAAGATTTTAAAATTTTATAATCTCTTCTTTATTATTAAACCAAAGCTTCATTAGCATTTTTTAGTTATGTATTTTACAAAAGAAAACAAAAAGAAAAGAAAAGAAAAAAGCAACCCCGGACACATCGAACAACAAATAAAATTAAAATGCTGGCAATTCTTTTTCACTTCATTGCAATTGTACTTTGCTTGAGCAAAATTTCAGTTTGTATGTTGAGAAGGAATTTGAAGGTTAGTGTTGTGTCTATTTCTAATTATTCGTTGTCTTGCTTGATCGACAAAGCTTTTTAATTCAACCTTAACCACTAATTAGGTTTCTTAATTTTGAGTCAAATCTTCTTGATCTGTTCCCATAAATTTGCAATTTCTCCTATTGTTTACTAAGCTAATAAAGCTTATCTGAATTTAAAATTTTAGTTTGAGTCCAAACTCAGACTCAATCTAATTTGATCAAGAAAACTAATAATTCAAATTCGTTTAAATTAAATCCAACCTGGATTAACTTAAACTTGAAATTATTTGAATCCAAGTGACTTGAAGATAAACCCGAAGTTAAATCGATTATATTTTAAAAATTAACAAATTTTTTTATACAAAAGAAATTGTAACATGAAAATAAAGAAATAAATTTTAAATATTGAATTTTAAATTTTAAATCTATTAGATATAATATCTTAAAAATAGTTGTATCAATTAATTGATCTAAATATCGAATTTAAAATTTAATAATTTGAATTTGAAATCATTTATAAACGGAATGTCAACCTCAAATGACTTGAACCTTAAATGATTTGAAGACAAAATAACTCAAATAAAAAATCCCAATTATTTTCAACACGAAATGAACGGTAAATGGAAAAATAGAATGGGCTTCGATCTTCAAACGATTATGAATTGGACCCGTAAATTGTCATCCGCATATCTTTGATGATAAGGCTAGGTGTATCGTAGGTTGAACAATAAAGGATGTTCATTCGTTTTTTCCCTTTAAATTGTTTTGTAGCTACACTTTCAAAGAAAATAATAATATATTTTAAACCTTGAAAAGGACTATCAAAATACAAATTTGAGTTTCATTTGGAGTTCATTTGGGCATAAATTTTGCCCACTTTTTACTTCTATTTAAGGAGGCTATTGGTGCCACTGTACAACTCAGGTTGTAAAGGTTAGTAGGGTGGCATCACAAGAGTTGCTGGTTTACTTTCCCCACACTCCTCAAAACTAATCTTCTTGACCCTTTCCATATTTTCTGATCGCTACAAATCACTTAACCTACATAATTCGCATCAAAAAAAGAAAAATGGCTCCGGGAGTGCCCGTGGACGTCTTTTCATCCTCCGGCAAGGTTAACAGAGGCTACTTGAAAAAGGCTTACGTAACATTTTTAGCTGGTAATGGTGATTACTTTAAAGGGGTGGTCGGATTAGCCAAGGGTTTGCGCAAGGTCAAGAGTGCATACCCTCTTGTAGTTGCTGTCTTGCCCGATGTACCTGAGGAACACCGACAGATTTTGCGGTCTCAAGGTTGCATTGTTCGGGAGATTGAGCCTATTTATCCACCAAAGAACCAGATTCAGTTCGCCATGGCCCACTTCGTGATCAATTACTCCAAGCTTCGTATATGGAACGTAAGTAAAAAAACAAACATATATATTATACATCAGCGATTCAGCAAATAAATGCTTCAGATTATTGCATTTAAGTACTATTTTTACGTACAAACGAAAATCGATACCTAAGATTTGTTTAACTTGATCTACACAGCATTTATATCAAAAGTCGAAACAAAGGCATCAACATCATATTATTAATTTCTGAAGCATCATTTTTTGTTACTTAGTCTGTGTGGCTACCAATCTTTTATTTTGCGGATTCATGTAAAAACCCTAAGATTTAAATTCTTAATGGAATTGTGAAAGAAATCCATGATTTTGATTAAAATTTGATGCTTATATATGTAAATATTTATACTATATGTTAATTATTACAGTTCGAGGAGTACAGCAAGATGGTTTATTTGGATGCTGATATTCAAGTGTACGAGAATATAGACCACCTTCTTGACACACCACATGGCTACATCTATGCTGTAATGGACTGCTATTGTGAAAAGGTATGGAGCCACTCGTTCCAATACTCCATTGGTTACTGCCAGCAGTGCCCTGATAGGGTGAAATGGCCGGCCGAGATGGGATCTCCTCCTCCTTTGTACTTCAACGCCGGCATGTTCGTGTTTGAACCCTGCCATTTGACCTATGAAAAACTCCTTGAGGCTCTACAGATCACCCCACCAACACCATTTGCGGAGCAGGTACTGAGTTATCTATTTTTTCTTTTTTTCTTTTTTTTTTTTCTTTTCATTTGATGGCTAAGCCTTCAATTCAGACCCTCTTTTCTTTCATTTTTTTCTTTCTTAAACTTCTATACATGCATGGAAAATAATTATGTAACAATCAAGAAAATCCTCATTAATCGTGTGCATGATGATTGATTATAACGATGATGAGATTTAGATATGATAAAATTTATTGTTCCATCAGTCCCATATATCGTGTCATAATTTAACTTGCACAAAATTTAAAAATTTTTAAATCGAAATTTGACTTTTATTGATTATAAAGATTTTTATTTTCAAATTATCCCTACTTTGAAAAATGAAAAAAAAAGAATAGTTATTGTTAATAAGGACAAATAAGAATGATTTTTCAAAGAAAATTTTCTGATAAATAAAAATATACAAACAAAAAATAATTTATGAGGCAGAGAGAATATATATAGTTTGTAGGATTAGTGGTTTAGGATTATGCCGGGATTAGAGTACTCAGTATAATATCATTATCATCACCAATATTAAAGATGGTGGAAAGTGGGAAGGAAGAAGGAACTACTAAGTGGACGGGTTAATTGTAATTAATTGGCTCTGGCTACCATATATTTTGGTATATCAACAAAATTAATTAATATTAATTTGTCTAATTACAGTTTTCTTCTTGATTACAAATCGATCGATGACAGGATTTCTTGAATATGTTTTTCCAAAAAGTGTACAAACCCATCCCTGTCGCATACAACCTGGTTCTTGCCATGTTATGGCGCCACCCAGAGAATGTAGAGCTCGATAAAGTAAAGGTGGTCCACTATTGTGCAGCTGTAAGTATTCTTTTTTCCTTCAAATTCATCCCCTTTATTTTATAATTTATAAATGACCTACCCATTTAAATTTAGATTTTTGTTTTGGTCTGGGAAATAATAAACAGGGATCAAAACCCTGGAGGTATACAGGAAAAGAAGAAAACATGGAGAGAAAGGACGTGAAGATGCTGGTGGCCAAATGGTGGGACATTTATAACGATGAGTCTCTGGATTTTAAGGCTGAAAACCTTGTTCCAGAGGCAGACCAAACAACGTTTTCAAAGCCATCAATCATGGCTTCAATGCCTGATCAGCCTGCCATTTCCTATATCCCTGCTCCCTCTGCTGCTTAAAGCTGGTCTTAAAACTTAGAAGAGAGAGTTTAAAGTGAAGTTGGTGTAATCTTATTCCCATCTTCTTCTTTTTTTTAACTTTTATCTTAAATAATTTTAAAATAAAAAGCTTTATATTTTAATTATTGGCTTGTTGCTGTGTCCTACGAGTTTACAAATCGTACTATATTAGATACATAAAGAATCTATAAATCTATATATTTGATATAATTGCTTATACAAACTTTACGTGCAAAAGAATATATGAGCGTTGTTCTCTTGAACCATAGCTTGATTCATTCGAATTATGCAATTATTTTTAATATTGATATTTAATAAATTTAATATTTAAATATCAATATTTGTAATTTTTTATTATTATTAATAGACTAGGGTTTCTTTTATATAAAAAAAATTCTCGTGAAGTGAACAAAATTTGTTGTAAATCCACTGAGGCATTTTTTTTTTTAAATTAAAGATTCCTTTATTTATTCAAGATTTAAATTTGCATATGCTAATAAAAAGGTTGGATAATGTCAGGAAAATCCTCTACCCAATACAAATTCTCTTGAACCCTTAACCCATGCTTAGCTAGACAGCGTGCTGCTTCATTCCCAGATGTTCATGTGTGGACTATCTTGCAGGGATGGAAGTTTGCAATTTCAGTCATCTACAATTGTGGCAATGGGAGATCATAGGTCTATCTCATGAGTCTCTACGTACGTAGTTGCTTCAAAACTCCCAGCGCATCCCCCTCCACTGATATTTCTTAAATTCCAAGTGTAGAGCAAACTCCAAGGCTCGCACAGCTGCCATTGCTTCCACAATTAAAAAGGTCTGTAATCCTTGGCTCATTAGCAACGCGTTTCCCCTATTTGATCACCAGCAGAATTCCTAATCACAACACCAATTCCTCAAGTGAATTTCTTTATTAACATAAGAGACTGAGTTTGATTTTCAATTTTGATGATAAGTAAAAAACTCTTTATTACGATTTTAATTTATATTTTTTCCCTTGCATCCTCGACATTCAACAACTCTAATCCGGTGAAAGGCGCTCTGGAGGAGAAATGTAATTTGGACAAAATGTTATGGCTAAAATCATATTTTGAAAATAATTAAAAATTATTCTTAGTCCAGTGGCCTAAAATTAAAAGTGCCGGATTGCATTACACAAATAAACCCGTTTTGGCAAATTCATTTTTGTGTAGACAAAAAGGTATTTAAGAAGAAAAGTAAAAAAATAAAAAGCTTTTTAAAATTGACAAAAATTTTGTGTTTGCACCAAAAAGTGAGATCACTTTCAACATCTTTGTAAACACCGTTTTCATCCAAGATACAATTAATTTATCAATTCGGTTTTTTTTTTTTTATCATCGGACCTCAAAGGAATTTGTGTTTGGGTTTCTTGCATTTTAGGCTTTAAACCCCACAATTGTTGATAGATACAAACTTTGAGCCCAATCACTATTATTATTGTTATTATTATTATTACTACTATTAATTTTATTTTTCCTTTTCTTTCTTTCTATCATTTACGTCTTAACAAAGAAGTCGAGGGAATAAAATAGGAAAGAGAATCAAATCAATTTTATGGAATCAGGATCTATTTGCAAAAAGTTAGGGACCCAATTGATTGGGATTAAGGTTTAAGATTAATCACCCAAATCAAGCAAAGCAAACCTTAAGATTTAGGCCTGGATTAAATCGATTTAACCCCTAAAATTATTACTAAAACAGGTTATAAATGGGTGCTAAAATCACACAAAAAGGGAGAGGGGAAAGATTTTGGGTTCAGTTGCTATTTAAATGATTTTGTTTTAGGATTAGTTGACAGTTGAGTTTTTAAGTTTGGTAAAAAGAAAAATTGTTTGGAATTGTTAAAAAAATATGAAAAAAGGGAATTTCTTAAAAACTATGGGAAATTTAGAAAATTCTGGAAATTTTGTTTGAAAATTTGAATTTTTCGAATGAATTTTTTGGAGAAGTTCAAAGTTTTCAACCAAGTTCTGGTCAGTTTTTTAGAAACTGATGATCGAACTCAATTTTCAGTGGCTAGGTCTGGGTTTAGAGAGAGAAGCAAGAGAGGAAAGGAAGCTGAGAAATAGAAGGTTGAGGCAGTTCTGAGGAAAAACAAAGGGCTTGTGCTTTTATACTGTGTTAAAAACAATGCCGTTTTGAAAACCTAGGATCCACACGTCAACCCGCAGACCCGTGTGTTGATTCGCACTCAAGACCTAACCTAATCATAGATTTTTTTTTTCATTTTAATTTCCATTTACATTTTTATGTATTTCGCTTTTATAGATTTTCTTATTTATTTTTTATTTCATTTTACTTGTTTTATTCTTTTTTAGATGTTTTTAATTTCATTTATTATCATTATTATTATTATTATTATTCTACTTATTTTTAAATTAAATAATTTATTTTAAATACTTTCATAAATTTCTTTTTTTAAATAATAAAAAATATTTTTAAAATGAATTCATGAATCATATCAAACTATTAGACGTTTCTTCATGAATTTAATTTTTTTATAAATTCTACCAAATTATTGAAGAATTTCATAAATTAATTATACAAAAAATTTATTATTAATAAAATATTTCGATTTTATCTTACCAAACTATTAAAGAATTTGCATCTTAGATCTTACCAAACTATTGAAAGATTTAATATATTTTCTTAAAAACAATCTTATACTAAAATATGACCAAACTATTGAGAGATTTACATCAAAGTAAATCTTACTAAACTATTGAAAGATTTTATTGATTATTTCTTTAAATAAAATTAAAATGAATCTGATGACGGAGCCTCTTCAGGGTGAGACACTAGTCTCCATAAATACTTGTGAGGTGAAAATTTTATCTTAAATTGTTACTAAACTATTGGAGTAATTTTAAGATTAATTTTTAATATTAAATATTTTAATAAATTATAAATACGGTTAAGGCTTGGATAATTTGAAATTAAACTAGTATTATCTTTTGGATGAGTTCTATAAGGGTGTTATAACATTTCTCACGCGTAACCGCACTATCAAATCTGAAATCTGGTTTTGTGGATAAAAATTTACTATTTAAAGATACTTAAGTCACTCGTGGGACTCCTCTTTAAATAGAATAGATTCGATCATATGATCAATCATACCTTAATAAAAAAGATTAATGATGACTCTTTAAAATTTATATCTAACGATAGATCTACAGATTTATATGTTATGACAATCCTTTAACAAAACCCTTTATTTTTTTTTAATAGTTGAATCTATCATAAATTGATTAATAATTTATTAATAGTTCATATGATTATTAATACTATTTTTTTATTCACTTATTTTGTAGATAATAATACAAAATTTGAACGGAGAAGATAAAAGAATTTAAAAAGAAAAAAAAATCACCTTTCTACGTCAAAATAATTTTCATTAAATTATCTTATACATTTGCTTTGGATGTCCACCTTAGAAATCATAATCCTCCTCATTAATTCAGTCGCTTACTTAAAATAAAAAACTTCCAAGAAGATATAAAACGACACCAACCTTTTCTCTCCCCTTCCACCTTGGGTTTTAGATGCAACGGGCAATCATCTATCTTACCATAAACGCAGCAGTCTGCGGTGAGTCTGGACCATTCTCTGAAAACAATCACAAAACCAACCTTTAGTGGGTTGGTTTCTTTGTCAGAGATTCTCTTATTCCCAACATACATTGAGCTTTCGGGATTAGATGTTAAAGAGTGAAATTACTTGTCATCTACTCGAACTCTGGATAAATATTTGAATTTGACTTGTTCATTTGATTTGTTTATTTTTGTCCCAACTCAAAACTACGTAAGTAACAAAATCATTTGGAATATTTTAACATCTTAAAAGATTTGTCAACGTAATCAAGATTTTGTTTTTTAATTTTTTTTAAAGAACATAATGTATTATGTATTAAAATTATAATAATTTTAATAAATATAAAATTTTATTTAACTAATACTCACACCCTAACTCTTTAGAAGAGAAAACTTGTATATGATACGAAATGAGGCTCATGTCTCGAACCACGTGAATTCTACGCACACTCAAGGACAATGAATTTGTTTTTTTACAAAAAAACAAAACATATCTATACTATTTATAAAAGTTGTCCCTAATATATATATATATATATATATATATATATATATTAAGGGGAGAGGTAAACAATGTAAAAAAATTAAGATAATTTAAAAAAATTTATATACCGACTATAACTTTTCAGGAAGCTTCTCCAAAAATTTGAAGTGTAAAGCTTTCTCCAAAAAAACTTATGGAGGTTGTCATAACGTATAGATCTGTGAATTTACCTTTAGACTTAGAATTAAAAAAAGTCACTACTAATTTTTTTTGTCTAAATGCGTTGGTCATCTGATTGAATCTGATTTGCAAAACAAATGTTAGGTTTGGAAGTCGATTACGCATGGGAAAAGATGTAATAGCCCTAAAACGAACATTCAAAAGATGATACCAGTTTGATTTCGAATTATCCAAACATTGATCATTTTTATAATTTACCAAATAATTTAATAATGAATTATTGATTTTTTGTCATTAGAATTTTTTTTTCTTTTTTTTAACTTCATCATCATTTTTTTCTTTTACCCTTTTTCTTTAGAAATAAAAAAAATGGCAGAAATAATCTTCCTCTCTCTTTTTTTTTTTTTAAAAATAAAACCATAAAGAAACAAAAAAGGGTTAAAATAAAATAAAATAAATCAAAATAAAATAAAATAAAAAAAAAAAAACCTAAGATTGGGTTTGGTTAGGACGTCGGTGGGTATGCGGGCCTTTGGGTCAACGTACAGATCTTGGCTTACCAAAACGGTGTCGTTTCAGGTAGCTATACAAGCCAATTCTAACGCCTTTACTTCAGAATTCCTTCTACACTCTTTCTCTCTAAATCGAGAAGCTCTGTCTTCTCTCTAGGATTCTTCAAACACCCACCAAAAATTTCAACCGAAAACTAGGAATTTCATCAGTTTTTGGAAAAGTCATCGAAAAATTTAATCGAAAACTAAAAAACCATCGGTTTCTGGAAAATCTATCAAAATCCCATCGAAAAATTTAAACCCTGCCAAAAAATTCAATTGAAAAATTCATCTTTCATCGAAAATTTCATCCCAAACCTAGAAAAACCTAAAAAACTTAGATTTCTTCGAATTTCTCTTAGATTTCTCCAAATTTGAACCTAATCACTCCCAGAATCTCCCAAAATTGTCCTAAATCCTAATCCTAACCTAGAAACGTAAAATCACATCCACAGTTTTAAATTGAACACTAGAACCCCAAGATTAAACTGTCAGAACCCCTTTTGCCAAAACTCCTTAGATTTTTCAATAATTTTTGTCGTTTTTTCTATGTGTTCTTGTCTATTAGAAATAATTCAATTTATAGGCAACTTTAGTAATAATTTTAGGGATCGAACAGAATCAATCCCAGGCTTAAATCCTAATATTGCACTCTATCTAGTGTGATTTTTGGTTCAAAATTTTAATTTGATACAATTTACAATTAAAACCTTACCCATGGATTTTGATCCTAATTCCTTTGCCCACATTACAAATCACATAAAAAAAGAAAGCAAAAAAAGAAAAAAAAGAGTAGAAAAAATGAAAAAATAATAATAATAGTAATAATAATAATAATAATAATAATAATAATAAAAGTATGAAATGATAATAATAACAAAAAAAAAACTACCTACTTGGACTCAAACATAATTAGGCCTAGACAGAAATAGGCTCAAGTGGGCCAGGGCACCAATGGGCTCACTTGGGCCCGAACAGAAATAAGCCTTATTGGGCCTGAACGAAAATAAGCCAGAACGGGCCAGGGCATAAATGGGCCCGAACACAAATGGATGTTTACAACTACCCCTCTTTGCATATCTTTACTAAACAAGAATGCTGCAAAAACTCGACACCCACTCCATTCAAGTTAAGTAAAAAATGATTCATGAATTTGAAAAAAAAAAATATCTAAACTAAGCCAAGATCAAATGACTGGGACAAACCCACAGGTCAAGATGAAAAGTAATCGAGTCGAGGTCAAAAATGATCAAGACACAACCACAAATCATAAAAATAATCTGGACTAAGCCAAGATTAAGTGATCGAGCTGGAACTAAGGATCAAGATAAAGTGACCAGGACCAGGTCGAAGTTAAAAATAGATGATTAAGACTAAACCATAAATCATTAGAGATGATTTGGACTAAGTGAAAACCAAGTGATCGAGATGAAACCACAAGTTAAAATAAAGTGACCAAGATCGAATCAATGTCAAAATAGATGATTGGGATGAAATCATAAATCATTAGAGATGATCCAGACTGAGCCAAGATCAAGTGACCGAGACAAAATCACGAGTCAAAATAAAATGACCAAAATTGAGTTGAGGTCAAAATAGATAATCGAGATGAAACACGAATTATTAAAGATGATCTAGATTGAGCCAAGAATAAGTGACCGAAACGAAATCACGAGTCAAAATAAAGTGACGGAGACTGAGTCAAGGTCAAAGATAGATGATCGAGATGAAACCACGAATCATCAGAGATGATTTAGATTGAGCCAAGATCAAGTGACTAGGATAAAACCACGAGTCAAAACAAAGCGACCAGGACTGAGTCGAGGTCGAAGATAGATTACTAAGCTAAAATCATGAATCATCAGAGATGATTTAAACTGAGTCAAGACCAAGTGACCGGGATAAAACCATGAGTCAAAATAAAGTAACCAGGATCGAGTTGAGGTTAAAGATAGATGATCGAGATGAAATCACAAATCATCAAAGATGATCTGGACTGAGCCAAGACCAAGTAGGTGAACAATGTAAATGCATACCTTATCTAGGATACAAATGAATCATTAATTATGGTACTAAGGCTTTTGCCCTTTTATCTTGGTACATTTTTTTGCAAAGAAACTCTCTTCTGTTAGTTTGAATACTTATATTTAGCGAGGAAACCATCATCAACCTAAATGCACAGCTTCGAAAAAACCATCTGAGTGTATATCTTTGGCATAAAAATCAATTTGACTGTCTATCATTACTTCAAGGAAAGTCATGGAAATCAATTCTCTCTTTTTTTTTTAGAGGCATTCATCATTTTTTTTTATCTCCTTTAATTATTTAAGGTTACTCAATTTGTTTAATTATTAATCATTATCCCCATTTTCAAAGTGTGAGATACAAATCATGCATTTCTTTCATCCATGATAAAGTATAAAAAGAAAAATATATTGACAATGTATAGAACTAAGGGAGAACGATGAGACAACTTTCATTTATTAGGATAAGCAAGAATTTACAAATGATGGTATAAGTTTGAAAAAGGAATGTACAAAAATGACTATTTAAGGTAGTCATGCCCTAAGACAAATGACAAGATAATCATGACAACAGATATTAGATCTTTTTCAAAGACTCGATCAAAATATGATGTCCCGACACCTCAAAGCTCTTTAAAATTTGATGTCCCTGCTTTGCCTTCCAAGTGATGCCGCATTTCACTCATGAACCCTTTCCATTTGGATTCAAGCCACTTTTTTAGGTTTTCAACTTGAACTCTTCTCTTTTTTCTTTTTTTCTTTTATTTTTTATTTTTTTGTTTTTTTTATTTTTTTATATTTTTTTAGGTTCAAGCCGTCATTTTGGGTTTTCGACTTGAACTCTTTTTGAATCAAGCAAAGTACTTCTTTACTGTATCAAAATTGACAGGACCAAAAATTTCATCTCTATCCATTTCTGACAAAATTAAGGCTTTTCCTGAAAAGGCCATTTTCACAACATATGGTATTTTCTAATTCGGGGTCCATTTCCCTCTATCATCATACTAACTTGAAAGAATTCTTTTTAATACCAGCTCTCCTTTTCGAAACTGGTGAGGTCTAACCTTTTCATCATGAGCTCTCATCATTCTCTTTTGGTATAATTGACTATGGCAAAGTGTTGTTAGTCTTTTCTCATCAATAAAGTTTAATTGCTCATAGCTCTCTTGGATCCATTTTACTTTTTCTAATCCCACTTCTCTTAAGACCTTTAGAAATAAGATTTTTACTTCTACTGATAGTACAGCTTCTATCCCATAAACCAAAGAAAAGGGAGTTACCCCAATAGATATACGCATAGAAGTTTGATATGTATGTAGAGCAAAAGATTATTTTTCATGCCAGTCCTTATATGTTTCAGTCATTTTTTTCAGGATCCTTTTGATGTTTTTATTTGCAACTTCTACTGCCTCATTCATTTTTGAGAGGTATGGAGTCGAATTATGGTGTTTGATCTTGAATTGAACACATATTTTTTACATCATCTTGCCATTCAAATTCTTGGCATTATCAGATATAATTCTTTCTGAAAGCCCATATCTGTAAATTATTTCTTTTTTGATAAATTTGTAGACCACTAATCTAGTCACTGCTATGAAGGAGGTAGCCTCGACCCACTTGGTGAAGTAGTCAATCATCACAAAAATGAATCTATTCCCATTTAAAGCCTTTGGTGTGATAGGTCAATGACATCATTCTCCATATAAAAAATGGCCAAAGTGGAGCTATAACATGTAAAGAATTGGGTGGAGCATTGATTTTATTGATATAAATTTGGCATTTGTGATATTTTTTAGCATAATCTATATAGTCTTTTTCCATTGTCAACTAATAATATCCAGCATGCATAACCTGTCTTGCCATCAAATGCTTATTTGCATGTGCTTCACATACATCATCTTGGATTTCTTCAATGATCTTTTTTGCCTTAGAGGCACTTACACACTGTAATAACATCCGAACTTTATCTCATTTGTATAGAATTTTTCCATCTAGAAAAATCCCATAGCCAATCTTCTCAAAATTCTTTTATCATTTTCTGTGGCTAGATCTGGGTACTGTTAGTTCTTTAAATATTGTATAATATTGTGGTACCAGGGGTGACCATCCTTTTCTTCGTCTAAGTTGCCACAATACACTGGTATGTCCTTGATATCTAATTTGATAAGGTAAATTTTGGCAGTATCATTGATCTATACCATTACAACCAAGGTAGCTAAGGCATCTGCAATCTGATTTTCTTCTCGAGGTAAGTGTTCAAACCAAATTGTCTTGAGTTTTGAATTCCTTATTTTCCATTCATATTTTAGTTGATAAATGACTAGAGCTGAATCTTCAAACATCTTTAATAATTTTTCTGTCTAAAGTTGCATGTAGTCCCATAACACAAGTCTTATATTCAGCTACATTGTTAGTGTAGTTGAAGTTTAATTTTGCTGTAACATGAGAGTAATGCTCTTTTGGAGATATTAACACTCTTTCAATCCCATGTCTCATGGTATTAGTAGCCCCATCGAAATACATTTTTCATATCTCTCCTTCATCATCATTTTCTTCTAATTCTGATATGGACATTAGTTCTTCATCTAAAAAATCAAACTTCATGGGCTCATAATCATCAGCGATTCTGTTTGCCAAGAATTCAGCAATGGCACTTCTTTTGACCTCTTTTTGGCTCACATATACTATGTCATATTCTGAAAACATCACTTGCCATCTTGTAATTCTTTCTGATAGTGAAGGCTTCTTGAAGATATATTTGATGGGATCCAGTTTAGCTATGAGCCAAGTTGTATGGTAAATATGTACTGCCTGAGTCTTTTAGCTATCAAAGCTAAAGCACAACACATTTTTTCTAATGATGAATACTTGGACTCATATTCTATAAATTTCTTACTCAGGTAACAAATAGCTTTCTCTTTTTTGCCAGATTCATCTTGTTGGCCTAACACACATCCTATTGACCCCTCATGTATCACTAGGTATAGAATCATTGGTTTTCTAAAGACAGAGGGTGCTAATATTAAATGGTTTGATAAGTACTATTTTATTTTATTTTATTAAAGGCTTTTTGTCATTGTTTATTCCATTCTTTAAGATTATTCTTCTGAAAGAGTTTAAAAATAGGGTCACACTTGAGAGTAAGTTGAGAAATGAATCAGGCTATATAGTTCAATATGCTCAAGAAACCTCAAACCTTCTTTTGAATACTTGGTGGAGATAAATTCTAAATAGCCCGAATTTTGTCTGGATCCACTTCTATCCCTCTTTCGCTGACTATAAATCCCAACAATTTCTTTGATCTAGCTCTGAATGTACATTTAGCTGGATTTAATTTGAGTTGAAAATTTTTCAACCTTTCAAATAACTTTTTGAGGTTAACTACATGATCCTCTCCTTTTTGAGACTTGGTAATCATGTCATCTACATACATTTCAATCTCCTTATGCATTATATCATGGAAGAGTGTTACCATAACCTTTTGATAAGTTACCCCAGCATTCTTTAATCCAAAAGGTATAACTTTGTAGCAAAAGGTTCCCCACATAGTGATAAAAGTGGTTTTTTCTATGTTATCTGAGGTTATTTTTATCTTATTATAGCCAAAAAATCCATCTATGAAAGAGAATTCCAAATGTCAGGCTGTATTATCCACCAAGATATTAATATGAGATAGAGAAAAATTATCTTTAGGGCTAGCTCTGTTTAGATCTCTATAGTTTACACACATCCACACCTTGCCATCTTTTTTTGGGACAGGTACTATATTAGCCACCCATTTAGGATATTTGATCACTTGCAAGAAGTTTGCATTAAATTGCTTTTTAACTTTCTCTTTGATTTTCAACAACATATCCAGTTTCATTCTTCTTAGCTTTTGCTTCACCGATTTGCATTCCGACTTCAATGGTAACTTATGCTCCACTATTTTGATGTTGAGTCCAGGTATATCTTGATAAGACCAAGCGAATACATCCATAAATTCCTAAAACGAATCCTCTAACTACTGTCAGTCAACAATTGAGAGTGAAGTGTCAATCTTGACTTTTTTCTTATTTTCAGCATCAGCCAAATTGACCAACTTGACC
Source organism: Durio zibethinus (assembly GCF_047325235.1). NCBI lineage: Eukaryota > Viridiplantae > Streptophyta > Magnoliopsida > Malvales > Malvaceae > Durio > Durio zibethinus. The sequence continues at coordinate 32,223,278 of NC_143163.1, read as the reverse complement.
ACTTCTTGATAAGGCTCAATGGATTTATCTTCCTATTCAATTAACCTCATTAAATCTAGAGACAAAGTGTATTCCTCATAATCTTCTTCAGTATCAAATTCATCAATATTAATTGAATTTTTAAAGTTATACCCCAGATCATTGCCATGATTATTTTTGCATTCATTTGGGGACCTGAAAGTTAATGGAATAAGAAATATTGGCAAGAAATTTTGATGGTGGGATGAATGGAATGGAAGAAATAAACAAAATGCATGCTCCTACTTTTTATTGAAATAATGAAAAATAAAAGGCCCAAACATAAGAGTTCATCCTAATGCTTTTGGGTAAATGTTGGTGGTTGACCCATTATCAATAATGACCTTGGCTCCTATATGGCATTTGCATTTAACAGTGATATGCAATGCCTTGGTGCTTCTTTTACCTTTCAGTGGAATCTCATCATCACTAAAAGAAATATGATGTGGCACCACTAGATTGCCTACTAGATGATTTACATATACCATGGTGACATTATGGGCTATATAAACCTGATTCAATACCTTTAACAAGGCATTGCGATGTAATTTAGAGTTCAAAAGAAGTGATAATAGAGAAATTTTGGTTGGCATCTTATTCAATTGCTTTACCACAGAGTACTTACTGTGTTTGAGTAGCTTCAAAAACTCACAAGCCTTTTTTTTAGGCATAAGTTTTGATGTATCCTTCTCTAGGATCTCTGATTCTTTTGCTTTTCCTTCTCTTTTTTTGTTTTATTTAAATTCTTCGGAGTATAACATCACTCACTTCTAGTTATACCCCTTACTCTTGTTATATAGGTAGTTTCAGCCTTTAACGTATCTTTTTGTTGCCCTTGTGTTGTCACCTCACATTCATAGTTCTAAGGCATTACTTTGTTATTTTTATAAAGAAATGGGCGTGAAACTTTTAAGGCTCCTGGCTTAGGAACAAACTTATTCTTAACTGACTGTGGTTTTTCTTTACAGTGTATAGTGATAGATTTTGGCACCCATTTGTCTATCATAGCCACCTCGATGTCTTCCAAGGTTCTTGACTTTTCATATAGCTCTATTTGGTAAAAGTCCATCATTTTTTAAACTTCACTATAAAATTGTTTGCAGACATTAATTGAATGACTTGGTGCCCTATCTTGATATTTACATCTTTGATTTGGGATATATTTTCCCACATAAGTGCATAAAGCCATTGGTTGTATCATCTCGGCTTTACATAAGGCTTCATATAGCTGGTTAAATGGCATTTTAAGCTCTTATACTTTTTTTTTTCACCTGTTTTTCACTTATGCCCAAAGCATTGACCATATGACTGGGTAAGAGATTTTCACTGACATTAGGTGCTAAACTTTCACTAATATCAAAACTTATTAACCCTTCTTCAATCAAACTTTGTACCCTATGTTTGAAAGTAATACAGTTCTCAGTAGAATGTCCTGTCACTTTGAAATGGTAGTCGCAATGGGCATTAGAATCATACCTTGTAAAGTAAGGAGGTTCAAGTTGTTTTGTAGGGATAAAGGCTATTAAATGGTTTTTGTAGAGCTCTTGCTATAGCTCCATGTAGCTTATGGGTATGAGGTCAAAAGTTGATCTTTCTCTTGTTCGTGATTCTGTGGTATTACTTGTGGTGTTGACCGAGTGAGTAGAGGATCTTGAAGAAGATGGATAAGATGGTCGAGTGGTTGATTGGTAAAGAAATGTGAAAGTATAATTCACTGTGTGGTGGTTGTAGGGTATATAGGTAGAGTGTAGCTTCTGAATTACTGTCCTTCAAGACTCAAAGCTTGAGTCTCATTTTTTTCTTCTTAGGTGCTCTTTTGGAAGACTCATCTACTTCAAGTTTACCATTCTTGATGGCATTTTTTATGAACTCTCCTAAAATCACCATGTTAGTAAAATTATTAGTCATATTTCTAATATCCTCTCATAATAAGATGACTTTAGAGTGCTCACAAATAGCACAGTAGTTTTTTTCTCTGTTAAAGGGGATTGTACCTGGACAGTCACATCTCGCCAGCTTTAAACATATTGCTTGAAGGACTCAAACGCCTTCTTTTCCATAACTTATAGGGAAAGACGATCGAGAGTCATGTTAATGATGTGACAGTACTAATTAATAAAAGATCTGGTAAGATATTTCCATTTTTTGATGCGAGTCTAATCTAATTGGATATACCATTTTACCACAAATCTAATCAAACTATTTTGAAACACATGCATAAGCAGTTTCTCATTACTAGCATGTGCCGCCATTTTACTACAATACATAGTGATATGCGTGATAGGATACTTGGTATCATTGTACTTCTCAAACTCTGGTACTTTAAACTTTGGTGGCATCACCATATCTGGTACTAGGCAAAGTCCTACTACATTTATAGATCCATAGAAATCTATTCCCTCACAGCACTTAGTCTTTCTTCAAGCCTGTTCATAGCTTGATTAGTTTTAGAATTTTTCAAGGGCATAGCTACTTACGGTATTTCTTTCTCCTTTACCTCATCTGCAGTAGGGAGTTAAATGGCCTCAGCTGCCTTTTCGACTAAGATAAGATTATCATAACTTTGGAAATTCTCATGACATGGTGCATAGGTCATTCCTGGGTAGTTGTATTTTGAAAAAGCTACCTGTTAAGGTTAGAAGAGTGATACGATTTGATTTTGTTGAGGGTCGAAGCCTGAAGGATATGCTGAATTAGTAGCTTCTTATGATGTATCTTCTTCCACTGATTTCTTTCTATTTATCTTTTTCAAGGCCTCTAAAATTTGGCTCAGCTTTTCTTTTAATGCTTTTTGGGCTTTTTTTATTCTTTCAAAGTGACTTATATTATCTTGTTCCATCTTTCTAACTCGAGCCCGAGTATTATATTGATGTTTAGCTATTCTTGCACCTTAGTACCACAATTAAAGATTCAATGATAATGTTATGATAATGAATGCATGACTGAATGTAATGCAAATGCATGGAAATGAAAGGAATAGAAAAGAAAATATATGCCCCTTAAAATAAATCCAACAAAAAATTTTTCATTTATTCCACAGGAGTCTATTTTCCATCAATCCTAATATTGTTCTTCTATAAAAATGCCTAACTTGTTCATACTAGTCCTTAACCTCTTCAATGAAGTTTAACAGTTTTTGTCCATGCTCTCCGCTGGTGTAATTGAAGCTCTTAGTGTCTCAACCTTTTTTTTCATCTCACTTGCTTTGATCATTGCCTTGTCTATCTGAGTAGTGAGGTGCTTATGTATTTTTGTCTTCCTAATCTTTCTTTTTTACCACACCACACCTGATAGGATAGTTCTCTATGCTTTTCTATAAGGATCTTGACATGATTTTTTTATTCACTTAATTTTAACGTCAAAGTCAGAATACGGTTTAAAAGCCATTGATTCTTTTGCTCAACCACTATGAAAGCATTTTATATTTGGTCATGTTCGTGTTTTAGCTCTTTATTTTCATGAACCAACTCTATATTATTTATTTTTTTGGCTTGTACCTATATGCGTAACCTTTTATGCTCATGTTGTAACTCTTTCAACTATTTTAGGGCATCATCCCATTCTCTAACAGCTTTTTGGGCCTTACTGTACTCTTTGAAAATCCTTTGGACTTGGATCTCTAATTTTTATGCTTTATTCTATCATTGGTCTTTTTCCCCCTACAACTTCAAAATTTTTTACTTCAATTTCTCTTTTTCTATTTCATGCTCAGAAAGCTTACTATCTAACTCTTGGCCTACCAATATATGATGATCTTGAGGCATAAATATGATCTTTTGACCCCTCTTTCTTCTTTAAATCAGATATCCCTGAGTGACTCTACAATGAATGATCTTGGGCTTTCTCTCTTAGGTTTCTTTCAGGCCTTAATCATGTTATCAATCTTTCAAAAAGTTTCAGGCTCCCTATATGAGCAGTCAAATTGGCCGAGCTTGCAGGTCATAAGAGTAAACTATTCACTCCATGATGCCTTCTTACCATTAATGGTGCATAACTTGTTAATCCCTATAAGCCTAGAAGTGAAACCCTTGTCTTATTTCCACATTGATACAACATAGGTTCTCTGTCTATCCATGGAACTAACCATTTTACCTAACTAGCTATGAGCCCTTGTAGCATACATTTTCACTCCTTTTGAGTTTTTATCTCTAGCTAAGTACTCTAACAGAATTCTCTAATCAAATTTTAAGTGTGAAAATAAAGTTTGGTAAAAGCATTTTTCTTGCATTCAAAATGGCTCTTCATCCCTACAAATAATAAAGGTATGCAACATATGAAACGTGCTTTGTCCATCTGTCTATAAAAATTAAAAGATCTGATAGTTTTACTAAGATAATTGGTAAAGGATTACACCCTCTTTCAATTTGCTCTAATAGATCCACCACTTTTATTTCAATATGACCTAAGACCTTGGGTAAAATAACCAACCCATATATGGCTAGAGCAAATGCATTCGTTCCCTGATCATCATCTAGATGCTTGATAATGAAATCTTGGAGAACCTCATATGGAATACTCTTGTGATCTCTTTTCTCTCGAATGTATAAATCTATAGTCTTTTTTCCCACTCCTAGCATCTGGCCCAACTTCTTGTGACTTTCTAATTTATGTTTTTTCATGTATACTCTATCTGGATATAATAGATGCATACCTACTAGAGTTGAGTACTCCTTAATCATTGGTACTAGATCAACCTCATTAAAGATGAAACACCGATAGAAAGGATCCTAAAACTATATCATTGCCATAATAAATAAATAGTCAACCTCCACTAATAAGAGATATGCAATATGTCCAAACTTCTCACAAAAAGCTTCCTGCCTTGAAGGGGATTCCATATGTCTGATAGGCTTTTCAAGTCATTATGTTTGAGAAATAGGTGGACTTCTCCTTATAGTGTAGGGACATGACCAGGTGACAAGCAGTCTTTTTCTTCTAGCTGTCTCTTTTCTGATTCCATTCTCACCTATGTAGGGGAGTCACATTTAGACAGCATAGATGAGGTGCAAACCTGATGTTCTGTGAAATCCATAAGGACTTTTGTTGAAATAGCTTTGGGACAAGAATACTATGTAATCTGTAAACATGTTCATGAATGTGTACAAAAAAAAATAAAAGAAAACAAGGGAATTAGTTAGTCATTTCAATGAAACATAGGGAAAACATCACATAACAGTTAAGATAACAACATGACCTAGACTTTTGGATTATCTATAGAGGGTGAAAAATAAGGCTCTATCTATGGTTAGGCTTCTAAAGTTAACTATATGTGGTTTGGGCTATTTCTAAAAGGTTCCCAAATTATTCCCTACATCATGGTCTATTACACACTAGCAAGGCATCCTAATCCTCACCCAACATAGGCTTCAAGCGGAAAGGGTTCAATTTGAGTGGGAGTGTTTCGTAAGCCCATATAGAGACATGAAATCTCACGAAGGCATAGGTACTTCACTCCCTCCTAAAGGTAGAGCCCAGGTGTAGGGCTTATGTTATGCACATGCAAATGAATGATAGGTAAATAGATATTTAAGCAAATATATGTAATGAATAATAGGGCAGACAAATAAACAATTATGTAATAAATAATAAAACAAATATAAGCAACGAAAAGGGGTAAATTTCAAATTTGTTAAACAAAGCCTAAATAATGAGAAATCTTTTACTGGCTTGAATTTTTAATGTCCACAATGTAGTCGTCAATTTGTCATAACGTATAGATCTGTAGACCTACCACTAGACTTGGAATGAAAAGGAGTCGCCACCAATAATTTTTTTTTAGGGGCGATTGGCCACCTAATTGAATCTAATCTGCAAAACAGATGTTAGGTTCGAAAGTCGATTGCACATGAAAAAGGTTGTAAAACCCCCAAAATGCCCATCCAGATAATGGTATCAGTTTGATTTCGAATTATCCAAGCCTCGATCATTTTTATAATTTACCAAATAATTTAATAATGAATTATTGATTTTTGTCATTAGAAAATTTTTTTCTTTTTTTTAACTTCATCATCATTTTTTTTCTTTTACCCTTTTTCTTTAGAAATAAAAAAATGGAAAAAATAATCTTCCTCTTTTTTTAAAAAAATAAAACCAAAAAACAAAAAAGGTGTTAAAATAAAATAACGTAAATCAAAATCAAAAAATAAAATGAAATGAAAAAAGAAAAACCTACGATCAGGTAGAGTTAGGACGAAGGTCGACGCACGGGTCTTCGAATCGATGCACGGATCTTGGCTTACCAAAATGGTGTTGTTCCAGGTAGCTATATAAGCCAATTCTAATGCCTTTGCCTCAAAATTCCTTCTACATTTTTTTCTCTCTAGACCGAGAAGCTCTGCCTTCTCTCTAGGATTCTTCAAACACCCACTGAAAATTTTAACTGACAACAAAAAATTTCATCAATTTCTAAAAAGTCTCAACCGAAAATTAAAAAACCATCAGTTTTTAGAAAATCTACCGAAATCCCACTAAAAAATTCAAATCTTGCAGGAAAATTCAACCGAAAAATTCATCTTTCACCAGAAAATTCATCCCAAACCCAAAAAAACCCAAATTTCTTTGAATTTCTCCCAGATTTCTCCAAATTTGAACCTAATCAGTCCCAGAATCTCCCAGAATTGTCCAGAATCCTAATCTTAACCCAGAAACCTAAAATAACATCCACAATTTCAGATTGAACACTAGAACCCCAAGATTAAACTGCTAGAACCCTTTTTGCCAAAACTTCCCAAATTTTTTAATAATTTTCCTCGTTTCTTCTGTGTGTTCTTGTTTGTTAGAAATAATTTAATTTATAAGTAGCTCTAGGAATAATTTTAGGGATCGAACAAAATCAATCACAGGCTTGAATCCTGGGATTGCATTCTATCCAATGTAATTTTTGAGTCAAAATTTCAAACTGATACGATTTGCAATTAAAACCTTGATCATGGATTTTAATCCTGATTCCTTTGCCCATGTACAAATTGCATTAAAAAAGAAAGCAAAAAAAGAAAAAAAGAGTAAAAAAATTGAAAAAAAAATAATAATAATAATAGTATGAAATGATAGTAATTACCAAAAAAAAAATTGCCTACCTGGACTCGAACAGAATTGGGCCTTATTGGGCCTGGACAAAAATAGGCCCAAGTGGCCAAGGGCATTAATGGGCTAACTTGGACCCGAATAGAAATGAACCTTATTAGGATCGGACAAAAATGGGCCTTATTATGCCTAAATGAAAATGGGTTCAAATGAGCCAAGGCACAAATAGGCCCGAACAAAAATGGGTGTCTACAGAGGTTTGAAGAAAAATAAAGAAAAGAACTGCTATCACTCCTCAACAATTTGAGCTCACATGAAGTGATTCTTCTTCATTTTCTTCAAGTAACAATAGCAAATCTGTTAAGGCTTCTTCCAAATCTAATATGAGTATGATAAATTATTAATTACAAAATCTATTTTCTTTGGCTTTTGAGTTTTGTTTAGCTCGTAGAAAAAAAGCTAATTTATTTTAAGACCACTTTTTGTTAATTTTTGGAAGAGAAATAGGAATAGCAGTCAAAAATCATTGTAGTGCATGAAATTGTTACAGCTCAACTGGAAGCCAAAGAACTGATAAAAAGTCAAAGGTTGAGAACCTCGCCAGTTCGACCAGCCATGCCAAGGTTGGATATAATTATAAATAGCATTAAGAATGGAATAGAGAAATGAGAGATGGAGATGAATACCAACATGCAGACTTTTAAATATCCCACCCATGTCATTTTCTTCTTTTCTTTTCCTATTTGATTTCTTGATTTATTCAATTTTCATTGTGTAGACTAGACATTATTTTGGAAATTCATAATTCTAAATTTCAGCTTGATTGCCCCCTCATTATTAACTTTAGTGATCAACTCAATGTGATTGGGAATTGATGACATTAAGTTGGTGATAATCAATGCCATAAATACTACCAAATAGTGACTTGGAACTCATATTCTGCCATTGCCTGTAGAAGCAATAGCATAATCAACCAATCATCCTTAGGTTTTGCCATTTGCATTACCATTAGGATAGTTTTCCCTTTTTTGTTTTCTATATTTTCGTTAGTTTAATTTGTAAATTTCATAAGTTTGATATTTTATTGGCCTAGAATGCAAACTATATTTTGATGTAATTTTCTTATATTTAAAATTGAATTATATGATTTTTTTTACTATGGGAAAAGCATTTATTTTGTTTGAGTTTGTTCAAACTTAGTTTGATGAATAAGATTTTTTTAAGTTATTTTATTTATTTTTTTGAACTAAAATTTGAGGTTTAGTTTTGAAAAGATGAAACATTGTAGATAAGGTCTTAATGATTTTGTATGAGGTTAATAAATAAGGTGACCATGACTTTGTGGCCACTTTTATTACTATTGGAATAGGCCATTATGGTATGCTAAACACAATAGTTGGAAATTTGGGAAGATTTTATTATTTTTAGTGAAGTAAGTTCTCAATTCCCTCAAATAATAAGGAGTAAAGATGTTTTAACTAGATGCAAGAGGATTCATCAGATTTATGATGCCCTTAACACCTTAAATTTTATTTTTTTGTGATTAGTTTACAAGTATATACATGGATTTCAATTGAATGAGTAAAATTTTAGGTACTTTAAATATTAATATCTTATTTTATTTTTTTATTGTACAATGTATTCGTTTATTTAAAATTTCTCTTTGAATTGATGAACACACCTCTTTATATCTGTTTTCCTTTTTGGAAATATGGTTTTAATTTTTTTTTCTTTTGATGGACTCTGCATTGTCTTTTTTTATCAAAAACTCCATATTGCTCTTTCCTTTAGTTTTGCCTTTAAAGTTACATTGTTGCCATGGTTAAAAAATTACTACACTTTGAATATCTTACTAAATTATATTATATGTTTGAAATTATTTCTGTAAGTTTATGAAGGATGATCACATATGTTGCCTCTCAATTATGGCTACAATCATATCTTTTACCCATTCTTGCATTGGTCTTGGTCTTGAAATTGCAAAAGTTGCATGCACGCACACACACACACATTCACACATATATATCTTTTAAAGTTTTTAGACAATTAATTTCTTAAGCATGAAGATTAAAATCTTGATCTTAAACTCAAGTTTGGTGTTCATTTTGGTTAGCTATTGAAACTCTTGATCTAATGCTTATTGCAATAATCAAAAGAAGAGTAACACAAGTTCAAAAAAATGGAGCTTGCAAACTCAATCCAATGCTACTTGAGCTAGCTAGATTATTTTAGGTAAGTAAAGTAATTATACTTTCTTTGTTTTAGTTATGGTTTCAAATATATTGTTTATAGATACAAGCAAAATAATTTCATCAACGTTAATAGCGTTTGACAAAAAGATCAAGGGTATATTTTCTAATAGTTCTCCTTCTCTAATGCTGCAAGCTATTATGCATGTTGCACCAAAACTATGGCAAACAACGATTATTAAAGTTTTCAATTGCAATTTCCAGAGGTCTTGGAGAAGAAGTTGCTTCTTTTCTAAATCTTTTTATCTTAGTGGTAATTTATATTATTGCAAGAATGTATGAATTTTTACCTACAAATTCTAAAGTTGTTAAAATTTCAAGAATTTTTATATCTCAATTTTTTAGATTGTTATTTTTAATTACCTAGCACATTTACAGATGTAGATGAAGATGTTTCTTATGAGTCACAGTATAAAATTGAAAACTTGAATTTGTGTGCTTTTAATGGTCATGTTATTTTTTTTTATTGTTGTCCAAATTTTTTACATTAGTGCATCAGTGTGTGGATTCTATCAAAAAAAAAAAGATTCAACAATTTGCAAGTGGTCATGCGCACATGGCTATAAGAAATTAAACACAAGGCTTCAGCAATGAATTTGATAATTGTTTTGCAGGTTTGCTGGCTTTGACCATTGGTTCAAGAGATAATACATGGGAAATATTGAAAAAATCAATTACTTCTCTTTCACATGCTTTTATTTTTGGTTTTGAGTCTTCTAAGATAGCTTCGTAAAAAACCGAGTTCCAATACGAAGATGCTTATTCATTAGGTAAATTTCTCCACCATTTAACTTTTTGTTTCTTATTGTTGTATCTTTCATGTTTTATATTGGCTTGGATGTTGAACCTTGATATGGACACAATTGATGGCTAGATGCTATTGATTTTGAAAGCTGTATTTGTTTTCCTAGCTCTTTCCTATTCCATTTATTTTATTTTTTTTTGCATTATTTCTTAATAGCTTATCAAATACTAATCTTGACTATTGGCAATGGTTTTTTTATCAAAACATTGGTTTTATCAATATTGGTTTCAACTATTGTTAATAGTGGTTTTATCAAAACATTTGTGGGTGGTAAGGTTTTCAATTGAGAAAAAGAACTAAGAATAAATGGAAAAAAATTCTATGTAGTTGTTTTATGTTTGTATGGGCTGAAATATTGATGAAATTTTAGCTTCATGAGTTTGGTAAAACTTTGCATTAACTAATTGAAATTTAGACCCTTTATGGTTTTTTTTTTTTTTTAATTTGTAGGTAGAAAACGTAAGCAAGAAAAAAAATAAGATAGAAAGAGCTACCAAATTTATCTTAGATGCATTATCATAGAGTTTTAATCTTCTTGCTAGGTGTTGCATATAAAATGCTTAGGCTCAATTTTTTTCATTCATTTTTCTTTTTTTTTTTTCATTTGTAGCTTTGTTTTTATTTGGTATAATATTTAATTTTCTTAAATTTGATAACAATCATATTTAAGTATTGGAAAAGTTTTTTTTAATATTTTTCTTTTAAAATTTAATCATACAGATTTTATATAAATTATCAAGTGGTATTCATATCTTAAAGTATATTGCTTGAAGTGTTAATGACAATTTTTAAACAAAATGGTAGAGCGAACAAGCCTTTGGTTTAGTGACATCATGGTATTGGCATCTGAAAGGTTGCCAACAATCAAGGCATAATCCTTTCCCCCAATCAGGTAAGCTCCTATAATGTATTGTAGATAGAGGTAAAACAAGAATTTCAAAAAATAATAATAATAATTTATGAATAGTAAAAAAAGATTTGACATATGAATCAGCAAAGGTTAGTATAAATACATGCCAGTACTCTATTATCTCATTATTTTTCAAAAAATGAATCAAAATATCTTTTTTCTTTCAATGATTGAATCCTAAAATTGTAAACTTATGATGTCTTACAAAAAATTAAATATACATCTCTCATATACTAAAAGTTTCGTAACATAAAAAATCATAAATCAATTTTTTGTTTAGTAAAAGGCGCATCTTTATCATCTTGATAATACTTACACATGTTCCCTTATTAATTATCTTTATCTAATTACAATTCGTAAAGTTGTCTTTATAAAAATATGATATGTATAATTTACAAATTGTGATTAATTCAATAAATTTGATATATTATATCTTTTTTTATATATACATAAATTCTTAAATATACTTTATTTTGATTATTTATTTCTTAGTCTAATGTTTTTTAATTGAATTAAAATTTTATATATTTCAATTTTTCAATTATACTAAATAAAATAACTCGTAAAAAAGCACAAACATCATACTAATTACTTATTATATAACCAATGAATTTTACCAAGAATGAAAATCATGAAATTTTATTTTTTTAATATATTTACTATATAAAAATAAATAAATAACAAAAATATAATATTTAATGTTCATATATATATTTACAAGATCAAAATAACTAAAACAAATTATAAATTTAATTCAAATATAAAAAATAACGCTTAATTGAGTTCAAATCAAATTTCAAATATTGAACTTTAAAATCAAATTAAACTTGAATTTAATAATGAATTGACTTGAATTTTTGAATTTCAAATTTTGAAATATAGTCAACCCAAAATTTCATAATTCGATTTGACTTGATTATGCCTCTACTCTATTCATAATGAAGAACCACATTAAAGGTCCCTTTTATTAGTCTGTGATTCTATTTTTTTTCCTATTAATCCCAGCCTTTATAAATACATTAATCCATAACAATTTAAGTTTGACTTAATGATCCTTACTCTTTTTAAGATGTGAGGTAAAGAAATTAAAAAAAAAATCCCCCTTTTACTTTCCTTATGTACCAAAAACATTTTTATTAACTCATTGTCATAATATATAGATCCGAAAATCTATAGCTAGACTTAACAAATAGAGTCGTCACTAATCTTTTTTCTTATGTGTGATTGGCTATCTAATGAATCTATCCTTTTAAGGAATTTCTAAACTTGACTAAGGGTCCATAAAAAAATAGATTTGGGTTTACAAATTAGAACAGGGTTCAGGAGTTCGGTTACATATGGGAAAGGTTATAGCACCCTTACATGCCCATTCGAGAGATGGTACCATTTTATTTTAAATTTACCCTAAGGTCTTGATTCTAATGTTCTTAAATTTTAATATTGAATATTAAAAATAATTTTCAAGATTCTTCCATCAATCTGATAAAATTTTTAAAAATATTTCTTCACCTCAAGAGTATTTAAAAATCCTATTTATTTTCTTGAAGAGACTCAGTCATCACAAAAGGCTTTAATTATTTTTATTCTAATTTTTTTTATTTGTTAAAAATATATCTAATTATTCCACTATTTGAGCCAAATTAGAAATATTTTTTCTTTTGGATTTCTAAATTCTCCATCATTTGGGCCCATTTAGAAATTCTCTTTTTTAATTTTTTCTTGGCAAAAAAATCTTATTACAATTATTTTTCTTGAAATTTTATTTAAATTCTTCTACCATTTGAGACAAAGTTAGAGAAATTTCTCACCTAGAGATTTCTTAAGAAATTTACTATTTGAAATTTAGGCACAGAATTTAGCCCCAGGGATGTGGCTCGAAGTCTCGACTTAGCTCAATTGAAGGAATCGACTAGAATGCGGGTCAGCAAAAATGGGTTGTGCTCAAATCGGATTGCCCAAATAAAAACGCATAGATTTTGAAGCCTTTTAAATACCAAAACGATGTCGTTTTAGGAATGATATAAAAGGCTAGTTCCAAGCTTTTTCTTCATATTTCTCATTTCTCCACTCTTTTTCTTCTTTCCTTTTCTCTCACTCTCTCTCTACAACTTAAAAAACTCCGATTGAATCTTCATTGGATTCTGAAAAAAATCATCGCAATCTGGGTTGATTCATTAGATGTTCACCAAAAAATTCAAACTTCATCGAAATCTTCAATCGAATTCTGAAAAGCTTGCCAAAAAATTCAACCAATGCCGAAAAATTCATCAAAAAATTCACTGAAAACTAAAAATTTTTTAAAAAATTTTTAGTAATTTTTTTCAAAACCCAAAAATTTCTCCAAAATTTTTGTACTTTCTGGTTGTGCCTATTCTCTAATTTCTTTCTCTTTGTTTTCTAATCTCTGCTCTAATATTTTGTGTTTTGGATCTGTGTTTTGTTGCTATGTGTATTCTGCTTGATCAATGTGTGTATTTATAGGGCATAGGTAAAAGAGTTCTTGATCAACTGTGAATCCATTTTTGATAGGGTTTCAATGTTCTCACAAAACATAGAATCTGTCCTAGATAGATTGGATCTGTCTTCAACTCTATTCACAGCAGAAATCCTCATTATTTTTTATTTTTCAATTTTTTTTCTTTTATTGTCAATAATATCAAAAGCTAAAGATAAATCAAATGAAATATTAGAAATAAACAGATAATAAATAAAATAAAAAATAATAATAACAAAAGGATAGAACCCAAAGAAAATAAATAAATAACAAATATAAAATATAAAAAACATAAAATAATGGGTAATTAGGCATGATGTTTGATCTCTATTGGGTTAGGCCTAACTGATTTGGGCCTAAACCAAATAGGGTGTCTACAGCTGCCCCTCTTTACACATTTCCTATGTAATAGAAATTATGCAAAGACGTAGACATAAAACTCCCAAATAGTCCTCTCAACAAGTTTTTTTTTTTAATAATCAAACACTTAAAATTGCTGAATGACATAAAAATCCCCTAAGCAGAGGCTCATAACTTTAGAAAAACAAATAAGGCTCCTCTAATCAGAGGCTCAACAAATTTTAGAAAAGTAAATAAAACTCCTCTAATCAGAGGCTCCACAACTTTGAAAAATAAACAAGGCTCCTCTAAATAAATGCTCAACGACTTTGAAAAATAAATTAAACTCCTCTAATCAGAGGCTCAATAACTTTAAAAAAATAAATAAGGCTCATCTAAACAAAGGTTCAATGACTTTGAAAAATAAATAAAACTCCTCTAAGCAAAGGCTCGATGATTTTGAAAAATAAATAAAGCTCCTCTAAGTAGAGGCTCAATAACTTTGAAAAATAAATAAGGCTCCTTTAAGCAAAGGCTCAACGACTTTGTAAAATAAATAAGGCTTATCTAATCAGACTTTGAAAAATAAATAAGGCTCCTCTAATCAAAGGCTCAACAACCTTTAAAAAATAAATAAGGCTCCTCGACAATTATGTCCAAAGGAATCATAGATCATGTCTGATGAAATGGAAACTCAAAGATTCACAATTTGAGTTCGAAATTCAAAGGTTCGCGATTCAAAAATTCACAAGAATTTTCAAATTCGTAGAACTTTTTAGCTTCACAAGAATTTACCAAAATTTGATTCTCAAAATTTTAGTTTCACAAGAATTAAAGATCAGATTCACAAGATTTTTCAACATTGCAAGAATTCAGATTCGTAAGATTTCAAGATTCGCATTTATGAGATTCACGTCCAAAATTTTAATTTAAGAATTCACATGTAAATTGTAAGGCTCACATCCAACATTTTAAGATTCGATTTTTGGAGATTCACTTTCGAATTCTGGTGATTCACTTCCAAAAGTTAAAGATTTTTTAAAAGAAAACTTCAGGGATTCACTTCCTTGATTCCAAAGATTTTGATTTAAAAATTTCTCATTTGAGAATTTTAGGATTTCAAAACTCCTCATTTGAGTTCACATTTAATGAATCTTAGAGTTTCAATACCAAGTTCAAAGGTTTACATTCAAAAATTTAAAGATTCTCATCCAAAATTTTAAAGCTTATCATTCGATTTCAAAGTGTCATATTCAATAATTTTAGAATTTTACATCTAAAATTTTAAAAGTTCTCATTTGAGTTCTTCTTAAAGTTTTATTTAAAACTCAAAGACTCTCCTTTGAAACTCAAATATTCTCATTTAAGGATTCACAATTTTATCTTAAAAGACTTCATCAAAACATTCAAAATTTCTTTCCAAATGACTTTCAAACTTTTGTCAAAATCAAAATTTTGTATGTAATGAATGTCATGATCAATGATGCAAATGCTTTCTTAATAATGTAAATGCAACAATCTAGATTCTCACAATGCTACAAATGCCATATTCTCAACCATGATTCAAATGTTTACTGCATAATGCAAGTGCTTAGCCAAACCAAATTACATACATGTATTGTTCCAATTTACAATGCAAACGTAATACATGTAATGCAAATGTTAGGAAATTCTAATTAATTGTGATAATATGGTTCTTAAGACTCCACCATCTCTCATCTTTCTTTTTAGCTGTGTAGTACTAACTATCTCGGAATAAATTTTATCAACTGATCCTTAATATTTGATCACTACTTGCAAGTTATATGTTTCATCCATTGATCCATATTATTTCCATCATTTGACATTAACCATGAATTTCATCCACTGATCCACATTATTTCCATCATTTGATCATATTTCATAAGTTATGTCGACCAATCCATCACCATACATGTGTCATCTTTTCAGGGTTCAAACATCTTTTTATTTTTTTGTCCCCTATCATCTTAGATTTTTTTTTTCAAAGGAATGTAAGAATCTTTTATGCACATTATCATTCATCATCATCATTTCAATTTTTGACAAATATAATGCAATCAGACATTTTCTCAATTTATTCTAGGGATGCAACAATAAAAGAGAACAAGGTAAATTAAGATAAAGTAATCAATGAAGAACGAGTTTGGTATAAAAATAAATAGGTAAAGAAATAGGTTTGATGCATGTCATTGGGATGAAAGGTATATCTAAACAATGAATATTCAAATAATTTTAAACATTAATCCAAAATTTTTTAAAAAAACTTATTCTATTGACTGTCAAAATTATTTTGAGCTCATCAAATTTTGCCTCAACATAGGAGGATCATTGGATTAATCTTTCACATATTAAACTATCATCCGACTTTTAGGTCAGATATTTTTCTACTCAAATCGCCTTTCTGGGTTTTCAAATTGAGTTCTATTTTTCTCTCTTTTTACATTTTTCATTTTTTTTCTTTTTTTCTCTTTTTTTCATTTTTTTCTTTTTTTCATCCATTATTGATATCTCTTACACATTAATCTCTAAAATACGTAACACAACATAATTCCATAACTCCATCATAAGCATGTTTTAGCGTAACTTATGATCATTCAATTTGAGTATTCACACTTAATCAAAATAAACTTTTAAAGGTTATAACGTCAGCCATGATGAGGGATCATGAAACAAATTGATAAAATAAGCTCAAAATATGTGTTTAAAGGGTTCAAAACCAAACGATCATTTGATACAACTTGACATTTTGCCCCATTTCACATCATTTCATTACTTTTTTCTTTTTTATCTCATTCCTCACAAAATGATTCTAATTACTTTACCCCAAATCATGTGTGACATTCATTTTTTTTTTTGCTTTCTATCTTTGAAACATTTTGTGATCGTTTACCTTTTTTTTTCAAAATTTATCCCCTAGTATGAAGGGTGATTCTTGGTTAGGATTTTTTAAAAAAAATCTATAATAGGCTCAAAAGGGGTAACAATGGATGGTTTCATGAATGGTAGAAGAAAAACGGCTATTTTCATCTCAAATGTGAATGCATTCCTTAAAAATCATCTATTGAACCAAAATAAACTCATTGATCTTTATAAAGAACTGCATATCTTCAAGATATATCTGTTTTACATTTACTAGCAGCTTACTTTTTTGTTCAAATAGTTTCTTCAGATCAATGTAAATGAGTTCTCAAAATTAAATCTCAGAATTATTGTTATCCTTGTCTAAATATTCATCATTTGAAATTTGAGAATGGGAACAAAAGGACATGAAAAAAAAACAAAGCATGGAATAGTGGTTGGATTAAAGGAAAAAATGTAATGAAATGCATCATCATTGGCTTTTATTGAAATGATAAAAAAATGAAATCTTATTGCATAAAAAAATTCCTAACACTACTTTGAAAAAAAACCCATAATGACAAACAATATCCAACCATCCTTAACATCTTTTTTTTTTTTAAATTATGCCCCCATGTGATCAAGTGAAAGATTTTTAATAACATCTGGCCCTCTGATTAGTTGTAGCTCTCCAAGTCTTTTTAGATCACACTTATTCTTGATCTTCACTCAAAACATTGACATTGTGATTGGACTATGGATTGCCACTAACATTAAGCGTTGTTATCCCCCATTGATCAAAATTTATTATTCCATCCTTGATCAATCATCACACCTTATGCGTTAGGGTAGTGCAATTCTTCATGAAATGACTAGCTATTCTATAGTGGTAGTCACAGTAGGCTGTAAGATCATACCACTTATGATAGGGTGGCTTTAGCAGCTCCAAACGATTAGAGGTAATCAAGTGGTTGTTATAGAGCTCTCAGTATAACTTCGTATAAGTCATGGAGATTAGATCAACTACAAGTTTTTCTCGAGTAGTTCTAGCTCTCGTAAACCACTTGTTGGGTTAGCCAAACAAATCTGGGGTTTTGTGAGAGGTTGGATGTTAAAGCTGTATATAGAAGCTTGGAGGCTGAAAACGAGCTAGTATGTTAATGGATAAGATGGCAATAGGGCTCACTGATATGGGTAAAATGAGGTATTGTTCATAACAAGATAGTATGGGGAATAACCTTATGGTGGATAAGGTTGATATCCCCTGAACTGTCTGTTAAAGCTCATAGCTTGAGCTTCAGTCTCTTTCTTCTCTGGCATCTTTTTATTTTTTTTTCCTTTTAACTTGTCATTTTTAATGGCATTCTTAATGATTTCACCTGAGATCACCATATCGATAAAATTTTTTGTTGCATTTTCTATCATTTTTTTATAATAGAGAAATTTTACAGTGCTGACAAATAACACTATGATTTCTTTTTTAGTCAAAAGAAACTGTACTTGAATAGCTATGTCTCTCTACCTTTAGGCATATTCATTGAATAATTCAGTCGCCTTCTTTTTCATATTCTACAAAGACAGACGATCAGGAGCTAAGTTTATGATATGTCAATACTGATTAATGAAGTCACAGGCTATATCACTCTAGGATTGAATACGGGTCCTGTTCAGCTGAACATACCACTTAGCAGCAGAGCCTGTAAGGCTATCTTAAAAAATATACATTAACAATTTTTTGTTATTAGCATGGGCAATCATTTTTTGATAATATATAGTAATATAGGTCTTCAGATATTTTGTACCATCATACTTTTTAAACTCTAAAACCTTGAACTTTGGAGGAATAATGACATTCAAAACTAAACTGAACCTAGCAAGCATCTATAGAATCATAAAAATCGATTCCTTCTATGGCTCGCAACCTTTCCTTTAACAAGTTTATCTTTTGTTCAGCTTTTGAGGCTTCTAAAGTCTCATTCTCTTTAGGCCTCAATTTTTTTTTCTCTTCTGGATCATCCAAGTTGGGGATTGGTACTGGTTCTACTGCCTTTTCAGTAAAGACAGGATTTACATAACTCTGATACTACCCTGAGTTTGAAGTTGATGGCATTCTAGGGTATGTATATCTTACTAGATATGTGACTGCTATGGTAGTGGTCTTATGTAGATTAGGCTTGACGAGGCCCAAAGCCAACAGGGTACAAAGGGTTAGTTACCTCATGTGATAGATGATTTTGTTGGCTAATATTTTTTTTATACTTTTTCCCTTGTTCAATTTTTCAAAGCATCCGAGATTTTACTCAATTCACCTTCAAGCTTTTTGAGCTTTCTCTATCCTCTCAAGATGATTGAAATTTTCTTGTTTCATTTGTCTTACGTGAGCTCTTATGTTGTATTGATGAGTTGATTGTGTGAGATTCTTAGTTAGTGGAGCTATCCATGAACCTTGAATACCATAATTACATTATCAAAAATGCTATACTTTATGAATGGAATGTACATTTTCATGGATAAAATCTAATATGTGGTAAATATTTTTTATATGAAAATGATGCAAATGCACAATGTTAAATATGACAATGAAAATGATGCATGATATGGTAATGCAAAAGCACAAAGCCAAACAAATAAAATGGTTAGGTAATCAATACATCACATAAATTATTCCTTCTTATGTCCTAATTTCAGGTTACATCTATCAATAGGTAGGAAGGGCTTTATCTTAAGACTGATCTTTTTAGGTGTTGATTATATGCAGGGTTAGGTTATTTTGACCACTAAAGGTTCTCAAATTATTCCTTACATAATCGTTCATCACAGATTAGTAAAGCAATCCAATCTTCACCTATCACAGGCTACCAACAGAAAGGATTCAATTTGCATGGGAGTATTCCGCTAGCCATTGCGGAGATTATCATCTCATGAGAACGTAAGTACTTTACTTCCTCCTAAGAGGGATGAAACCCGAGTATAAAGCTCATGTAATGCAAATGCATGTGATAGTGTGTGTGAAGGAACATATAATTGTAAACCCCCATAAAAGATATAAAAAAAACGTTAGTAAACAAATAACACAACCATTACATTTTAAAACCATTAGACCAAAGAATAGAATAAATTTAAAATTTTATGGCTTAACTCTCTAGTATCCCTAGTGGAGTTGTCAAATTGTCATAACATATAGATCTAAAAATTTATTACTAGAATTAACAAATTGAGTCATCATCAATCTTTTTTACTAGGTATGATTGGCCATCTAATGAATCTATTCTTTTAAATAACTCTTAAGCTTGACTAAGGATCCCTAAAAGAATAAATTCGGGTCTACAAACCAAAAAGGGTTCGAAAATTTGGTTACATATAGAGAAAGTTATAACATCCCCACATGCCCATCAAATGATGGTACCATTTTATTTTAAATTTATCCTAAAGTCTTGATTCTAATGGTCTTAAATTTTAATGTTGAATATTAAAAATAATTTTTAAGATTCTTTCATCAATCTGGTAGAATTCTTAAAAATATTCTTTTACCTTAAGAATATTCAAGAATCTCATTTGTTCTTTTGAAAAGGCTCTGTCATCGAAAAAAGCTTTAATTATTTTTATTTTGATTTTTTTTCTTGTCGAAAACATATCTAATTATTTCACCATTTGGGCCAAATTAGAAATATTTTTTCTTTTGAATTTCTAAATTCTCCACCATTTGAGCCTATTTAAAAATTTTCTTTTTTAATTTTTTTCTTGGCAAGAAAATATTATGACAATTATTTTTCTTGAAATTTCATTTAAATTCTTTCATCATTTGAGATAAATTTAGAGAAATTTCTCATCTAAAAATTTCTTAAAAAATTTACCATTCTAATAATCTCATCATTGGATAATTGTCAAATATTTTCAACCAAAATTTTTTTATTTGGAAAAGAATACAATTGCTTTTATTAAAATTTCATCTAAATTATTCCATTATTTGGGACAAATTTAAATAAATTTCTCATCTAGAGGTTTCTTAGAAATTTACCATTAAAATTTATAAGAATCTCATCCTTGGATAATTAGTATTTTTTAAAAATTTTATTAATATTTTTATCTTTTATTTTTCTTTTTTTGTTTGAAAATAAATATTAATTATTGTTATTAAAATTTTATCTAAATTATTATATCATTTGGGAAAATTTTAAACAAAATTTTTTACCTAAGAATTTTATAAAAACTTACTATTTGAAATTTCTAAAAATTTCATCATTGGATAATTATTATTTATTCTCAAATATTTTATTTTGTTTTATATATTTTTTATGTTTCATTTTTCCTAAAATTTAATCATGAAAAGAATACTTTAAAAATAAATTTAAAAAATATCAAAAAAAGAATGGCTTGGCTTGGCGGCTGCTCGACTTCAAGCACAAAATTCAGCCCTTAGGATGTGGCTCGAAGTCTCAACTCGTGTGAAGGAATCGACTGGAACACGAGTCAGTAAAAATGGGGTTATGCTCGGGTCGGATCACCCAAATAAAAATGCACAAATCTTGAAACCTTTTAAACACCAAAACGATGTCATTTTGGAAATGATATAAAAGGCTAGTTCTAGGCTTTTTCGTCAAATTTATCCTTTCTCCCCTTTCTTCTTTCTTTTTCTCTCTCACTCTCTCTACAACTCAAAAAACTCCAATTAATCTTCACCAGATTCTGAAAAAAGTAGTCAGAATCTAAGTTGATTCGTCGAACATTCATAAAAAATTCAAACTTCGTCGGAATCTTCAACAAAATTCTGAAAAGCTTGTCAAAAAATTCAATAAGTGCTGAAAAAATTATCAAAAAATTCAATCAAAGCCAAAAAATTCGTCTAAAACTAAAAATTTTCCAAAAAAAATTTTCAAAAATTTCTCTAAAATTTTTGTACTTTCTCGTCATGCCTGTTTTTTTTATTTTTTTTCTCTTTGTTTTCTAATCTCTACTCTGATTTTTTGTGTTTTTAATCTATGTTCTATTGCTATATGTATTCTACTTTATCAATGTGTGTATTTATAAAGTATAGGCAAAAAAATTCTTGATCGACTATGAATCTATCTTTGACGAAGTTTCAATATTATCACAAAAAGCAAAATTTATTTTAGACAAATTGAATCCGACTGCAACTATTCATAGCAAAAATCCTCATTATTTTTTATTTTTCGATTCCTTTTCTTTTATTATCAGTAATATCAAAAACCAAAGATAAATCAAATGAAAGATTAAAGATAAACAATTAATAAATAAAATAACAAAATAATAATAACAAAAGGACAAAACCCAAAGAAAATAAATAAATAAATAACAAATAAAAAAAAAAACATAAAACACAAAACAATAGATAATTAGACTTAACTGTTTGATCTCTATTGAATCAGGCCTAACTGATTTGGGCCCTAACCAAACAGGATGACTACATCCATTATCCATTTAACCGCTCGGCAATCATGGCAATGGTTGGGACTAAAATGTAAACTTCTTCATATACCTCAGATACAAACTGCATCTCTCTTAATAATATTCGTATATTATTATATTGACACCTTATATACAATTAACAGAGATGCAGAATTCTCATGGATTAGTGGAAGTCTCAGGAATTGGTTAAATGCGTAAGGATAAAGTTCAAGAAATCAATCAATCTGGGGAACGAAAAGCATCCTCATCTTCTTCATATTCCTCAAAGTATGGGTCCTGGGTACAGTCATCTTCAAAAAGAAAAGGTGCAGCCTCTTTGCTTTTCTCGGGCTTCCTATCGTTAGTCTCTATGACTGAGATTATCTTTTCCTTGATACAATCTTCAATGGTTTCCCCTCCGATCTCTTGAGACTGAAATAATCCAAGTAGTGACATACATTCGCTTCGGAATTCCGAGTCATTAGATGACAAGATGAGGCCAGCAATTGTGCTTGCAAGGTCTGGCGCATATCTGCAAATCTGAAGTTTATTTCTAAGAGTTACATATGTGACAAAATCACTTGATGATATAATTTTCCAAAAATTTAAAGTAATCATGAATACCATGCCAGATAACCATTACTCAGAGTAAGGAAATAAAAAATAGGAAAAACTAAAAAATAGAAAAATTTTGCTGTGAAGATACAGATAGTCTAGTCATTGTGAGTTCCTCTTCTCACAGGTAATTAAGTTGATGATTTTTTAACAGAAAATTTATCTCAAAAAGTAGAATTTCCATTCAAGGCAGAGTCCATTTGGCTTTCCTTTTTCTCTCGAAATGGACTCATGGGGGGAAAATCTTAAAAAACAAGCATAATAAAAGCAGTTTGAGGGATTACTCCTGAATTAATGCCTAATTTATAAACAGAAAGTAAGCATGAGAAGAGACAGACATTTGAGGCGAGAGAAAGGGAGAGAACCTACCATCAAAGCTGAGAAGAAAAGGAAAACCCAGACGGAATGCTCAAAGGGCAATGACCTACTGATGCATAAGCACTAAAAACTTTAACAGCTTTTATATAGGTAATAGTTTCATACTGAATACAATATATACTTGGATCCCAAATGAGGTGTTCTACATTAGGAATAGAAAGCTCAAAGGGTTTTTGGAGCCAAATGCCGAGTTAATCGGAATATTGAGCTACCTTTGTTCAATCAACTAAACTATTTTTAACAAATGTAAGTAAGCATATATTTTCTAGCAATGCTTTATACCAAGAGGATCACATGCGTTTGAAATTTCGGAAAGGAGAGGCTTACCTTCACAGCTTGTGCACTGAGAAGAATTCCTGTGTGTTTCTGCTTCAAATCATCCAATGCAAGCTTGACTGCCTTTCTAATAAGATTTCGATCAGGTTGAGTTTTATACTTTCCTGGCAATATCATGACCTTGGTAACAAGTCAAGGAATACATATAACATGCAACATTTTGAGAGATAAAAAAAAAAAAAAAATGCTGCAAAAACAAAGCATCTTGAATTAAATGTCACATATGAAGAAGAAATTGAATCATTTAACATAGGATTGGATATTGTTTATGATAGTAGTGCAGAACCATATCAATACGGAGATAAGGGGGTAAACTTTCCCACTCCACCAATGCATGGTCAACTTGATCCACAACACTCCCCAAAGTTAACCCATAACTTTTCCAGTCGATGCTAGTCAATGCCTTGAGGGATGGTTGGGATACTGTACATGGTAAGAAGTCTTTAAAATGCAGAACCTGGAGAGAAATATTGTCAATTAAATAAACATAACTATAACAAATTTGGAGAAAAAAATTAATTACATTGAACAAATACGTTAATGCAAATGAAGAGAACAATAGATAATTCCTTTGAATTTTTTAGGTGTGCTAGTCAGAGTTCAACTTCAGATACAAACCTCTGTTTTATTGCTGCATGACCTGCAGCAAGGAGACTCAGAAAGTTCACTTATTACAATTACTGCTTCCATCGTTAGTCCAGAACTCCTGTGGCTTCCCATGCTGCATGCTACTCCACTACCGATCTTAAGTTGCTCCCTAGTAGGAAACGGAAGTTATACTTGTTAAGGGGATTGAGGACATGTAGCCTTACTTTACTTCTCCAGGAACTATAGCTACATGACTAAGCAATATTGCATACAAATTTCCCAAAATAAATTTACATTGAAATGAAAAATTAGACAGTTATACTGAAAAATCCAAGCACATTTAAAATTAAGAAATAAGGAACATTATACAAGTAAAACTAACAACCTCAAATAGAATTCACTCACACTATTCTCTCAATTTTTAAGTAGTCATGTTAAAATGACTAAGCAAAGTTCTTCCAAAACTCCAGTCAAATAGATCAAGATGCAAGTATGAATATAAATTCATGGCAGCATATATAAATTGATTAAAAACAATTAGAAGAATTATTTAAGTGGAAGTATGAATATCACGCAAAATTTGTAATTCAGTCAAATGAAGGTCCCTCATCTTTACTTCTTGAAGCATTTGGCATAAATATTGCTCTATTAGATAGTGCAACAAAAGAGAGAGGCAGGCACCCTAATGCACCACCACTTTACTAATTAATACCATGGGTAATAATAGTCACAACTACCATCGGTGAGTGATTCAAAGGGTAAAACTTAAAGGCATTGAAATTTGTAAGAAGAATTGGATGTTTGGAACCGAATGTTTGACAGCATTTACAGGTAGTGAATATAACCTTGAATTTTTGGTGAAAAGAAAAATATGCAAACCTCAAGTTATTTGATTGCATCAAGCCATTCTATTTTATTTGTGAAGTCAGTAGTGAGTAGTATAACCTCTATTACTTTAAAGTAAATTTAAACCAATAGTTTAATCACAGCACCACCAAAATTTATTTGCCAGAACCCCAATTAACAGATATGGTATAGCTTCAAAATAGAAAACAGGGTATTCAGCTTATATTTACCTACTGCAGAAGCAAGAGTCACATTTATTGTTTAAGCTATTTCCATGCTTTAAAACATATGCTTCAAGGCCTGACTTTAGCTTTTCAACATTTGAGGTTGGAAAGTGCAAACGACTGCATTCATTCGTTAAAAAGACATTTTCACATCGCAATCCAGGACCATCCCCTCTTTCAATCACCAGTTCAGCAGCTACACTCTGGACAAAAACCCAACTCTGTTCAATTCCTTAGCAGTATTAGGAAGTTTTCATAATGGCAGAGCAGATGTCTGAGTTTCTCCATTTAGCATTACAAATTTAAGTTTCATTTTGTAAATATATGAATCCCAAGAAGCTTTATATTAATCAAAACTAAAGTTTAATTATGTGAACAGAGTTATAAGACAAGAGTTGTACATTGGCCCTTTTTGGTCACATTTATAACAGAGTAACTGGAGGAAATTCATTCCTAGCATCATTGCCATATGGTTCCGTGGTATCTCAAAAACAACAGATTTATCAAGAAATTGGTGCTTTAGTTTTTTATAACATTTCCCTCCTGTCCAGCTAAGTTTCTGAGCATCCAAAATTGAAAATGAATTAAAAAGTAAACCTTCTGAAAAAAGTTACTTTCTTCAGATACTTTTAACGAAGTTTCCTTGAAATGCAACATTCTCACCATACCATTCAGTTGACAGATTATAAGGCATCAAAGTAGCAGTCAAACTTACTGGGATCTTTAGAATGAGTATCTGCAAAAGCATAGATGTGGACTCGGTAAAAGGTGGCAAAAATTGAAATCCATTCAAGTAAAAAAAAAAAAAGAGAAAGACTGCACAGCAGTATCCATGATATTATGAGAAGACACATCAGTGGAAAAGTTCCTAGGTCCACCATAGAAGATTGATGATTGACAGTCTGATATAGAACCTTCCCCAAATATGGTCCCTTTTTGAAACAAGAACCTGATGAATTAACTCTATGTCCTTGTTAACAACCATTTCTTGACCCCAACAGCTTATGAGAGATTCCTCAAGTGTTGTCCGAGAGGTTGCTTTAAATGATTCCTTAGCAAATGATATGCAAGTCATAAACGTGACATTCTAACATCACCTTAGTTGCTTGACATGATTTATCTGCAAATTTTACGGTTCTTCATTGTCTAATCCATTCTCTATTGAGCTGATTCAAGTAATTAGGCTTATTGATAAAGACAGCAGTGAAAAAAACATAAAGTCTTAGATTTCTAAATTCATAATAGGATCAGCTATACTTTTTTGGAGGATTTCTGCCTACACTGAAGTTACACTAAAGTCCACAACCAAACCAAATGTACAGAGATAAAAGGAGATAGGTGTGGCCCAGAAAATCTATTTGTATATTGTGATTCACAAATTAAGTCAGTCAAATAGTGCAAATAGACCTTTTGAAAGAAGTGGTTGATCTCTGCCAGCAAAGAATCAATGGTATCAAAGATGGACAGATATACTTCAGTACCACTGAAAATAAAGAAATAAAATCATTAAGTTCTATAAAGTCTCAAACCAGACAAAAGTTTCAGTAAGGTGCATGCCTGAATTTCGCCCCATTCTTAGGATTTGAAGGCAGCCTAGTGAGCCTTCTGGCTGAAACACTTTCCCTAAGATTTAAGCGATAATGATATATCTCATTATCACTAATGCCTGCAACCAAGAGACACCAGTTTGATTTCTTTAGATACATATAGATAAATAGGATGCTGAAAACAAATGAAGAATCTAAGAATAGGGACATATAACATACACTAACTGACAGAATAAATGGGGAAATGGAAAAAAAAAAAAAAAGCTTCTTTTTTCAACTCAGGAACGAAAATAAGTTGTTCATCCATATGAATGATTTAAATTTCAGACCCCAAGCACATATTAAAGAAAGCAAGAAGAACCAACAGCAGTTGTCAACATATTGAATGGACCAAGGCTTAGCCTAGTGGTAACCACACTAGTCCTCCAAAAAGCAGGTCCCTAGTTCTAATTTCCCCTTCCCCTAACATAACTATAAAACAAAGAGGGGAACAGAAATTAGAAATAAAAAATTTAACCCATTCAACCATGTGTTTTTCGCTAGCAAGAAAGAATCCTGAGACACGAGAAACTTACCAGTAGTTTTGACAGAAAGCAACCCATCTGCGCCACAATGAAGTCAAATAATCATCAAACTAAATTGTGTTGGCGCATCCATATCTTTATATCTAGAGCCAAATGAGCATGTCATCATCATCCACTTACCCCACTTTTCGTTTCCAATGCTTTCTCTACTGTACTTCAGGTCCTGAAACTCCTCCAAGCAACTAGCAATTCCCGTATCTGATACTTCTCATTGAAATACAAAATAAATAGATTTTTAAAAAAACAATTTCTTTATCCTTTTTACCTAAAATTCTGCCAAAACATTACATTTATGGATTTACGTTGTATGCACATTCTTATTATTTTTAGATCTTATTTCAATTACTTTTAATGAGGTCATTTGAATCCAAAACAGCCAAAAACTCTACCGTTTTAACTTCAAAATGGCATGATTTCAACGCATTTTTTCAAATTCAGAAATATTTTTTTATATTTTTTTGAAATCTACTTCCAAAAAAAAAAGAAGAAAGAAAATAATGCAGAATAGCATGAGGCAAAAATCAGAGCAAAAATTATACGAATAATGAAAAGGAAGCATTTACTTGAAACTCGAATGACAGGAGTAGATGGAGAGCTCTTGAGAACGACTGATAATCTGCAAAGATCTTCGGATAAACGGCATCTTTGAAATGCAGAAGAAATTAACTGCCGAAATACAAAAATTAAATGATATTTAAAAAAATCAAAATTAGTTCGGAATTAGGGTGGATTTAACGGAGGATTATTAACAATGAAAGATCGATAAACCGAAGTCGAAAGCTTAATTTGAAGAATGCATTTTGCAACTTACATGAATGCAAAGCTTCTGAACCGAAGAAACGTTCATTTCAAAAAGAAAGCACTCCCGCGCACTAGCAAGCTCTAATTCTGGCGTTGTTTTTTATAGGTAACCTCACTAGTCGCTTCTGGAAATTCAGTACTACACTCCGAAAAACAAAAACAAGTTTGAATTTTCAAACATTTGGGCCTGGATGTGAAGTTCTGGGCTTTATCAAAGCTTCGTAAACCCAACGATTAATTTAATCTGGTAAAATATATCATTTTTTATTTCTTTGTATAGGAGGGAAGGTGAAATGATATAATTTCAGACTATGATTTTCAGAAAATGAATTTTAAGATCTATGCCTTATTTTAATAATATTAGAAGTATCCCTTTGGATTAATGCTTCACACCTGGCAACTTTTGCTAGCTGAGTTAATGTTTTGCTTATTATTATTTTTTGAAGAGATAACAAGCTATGATTTTGTTAGTTAAATTTGGCTTTTAAAAAAATAAATGGGTTGGGTTTTGTTTGTTAGATTAAAATTAGTCCTTAAAAAATTTGTTACAAATGTTTAGTCCATTTTAATAAATAAATTCAAAGTAAATCTTTAGCCCATTTTATATAAATAAGCCTAAACCAAAATATATGTAATTTTATTTTATTTCATCTTTTACAAATATTTAACTACTTAAATATATTTTTAACTTTTATTCACATATATTTATTTGTTTTACATATTACTTTAAATAGTTAAAGCAATAGAGTTGACAATAAAAATGATTATTTAAAAGATCTCATATAACGAAATATATTTTTGAATTTCTAATAACAAATTTTAAAATATTTTCTTAAATTGAAGAATCATATTGTAAATTTTACTAAAGAATAAGAAAGTTCTTAATATTTATTCCAATAAAAAAATTAATTTCAAATAATAATAATTTTTATTATTATCAAAATTAAAAAATTTATTTGTCTGTTAGATAAATAAAACATGAATAAAAAAATAGGAATATAATATAATACTTTTTAA
Organism: Durio zibethinus; assembly: GCF_047325235.1. Taxonomy (NCBI): domain Eukaryota; kingdom Viridiplantae; phylum Streptophyta; class Magnoliopsida; order Malvales; family Malvaceae; genus Durio; species Durio zibethinus. The sequence continues at coordinate 32,194,239 of NC_143163.1, read as the reverse complement.
TAATTACTAAACATAATAATAATTAAATCTTTATTAATTTAAAATAATTAAAAATTAAAAATTTTATTTTTCTCTCAATTCCCGTAACATAGCATGGGGTAACATTCTAGTAAAATATAAAGCAAGGCATCCAAGGTAAACCCACATCACTTAAATAATAAAATTATGCATGTTTTCTTGAATTTTAGCTCTAAAAATGTCTATAAAAATTAGGTAAAATGGTAAAAAAAATACTTTAAATTAAATTTTAATAATCATTTAAGCTCTTATATTTTCTTTTACAATCAATTAAACTCTTAAATATTTATTTTTACTAATTGAGCCTTTATTAAAGGAAAAATGCATAGTTAACCATTTCCGTCCAATTGATGGCTTAATTGGATAAAAATAAATGTTTAAGAGTTCAACTAGATGAAAATAGATATTTAATAATTCAACTAATTGGAAATAAAAGATTTAGGACTTAATTAATTATAATAAAATGCCAGAAATTTAAATGATTATTAAAATTTTATTTAATAGTTTTTTTTAACCTTTCTACCTAAAAATTCACATGATTTTTTAAGATTAATTTTTTGGTGAAAAAAAATTTTTCTGATTTTTTTTCTTCATTATTGTCTCAACGTTTCTCCCCAAAATATTTATTTTTTAGATTTTTTTTTATCATTGATGAAATTTATTTCTTTTATACAAAAGAGGCTTAAGTTGGAGCAATAAAAAATGAATTGCAAGTGTTGAGTGGAGATTTGAATTTAAGAAAATAACCAATTAATTCAAAGCATAGTCAAAACATGATCAAATTTATTATTCTTATGTAGTGATGCATTTTTGACTTTCAAGTCTTGCTTTAAAATTTCAATCCAACAATATGCTACCAATTTAAAGCATTTCACTCCCTAGGGAAAAAAAGGTGGTTTGGTGTGAGAAGTTCAGCGTCACAGTTTTTTTTTTTCAAACAAAAACATCAACAAAAAAATTAACGAAATTGATACTTCATATCAACATATGTTATTTTTATTCAAATCATATCATATAATCATGCTATTAAAAAAAATCAATCATTTAATATAGATCACATATATGAGTTTGTTGAAATTAATATTCACCATTGAATTATCATTAAACATGTTCAAGGGCCAAACTACCATCATTTGAGTTAATGCTTGACACCTGTCCATTTTGTAGGTTGAGTTAAATTTTTTTTTTCTTTTTTGATTAGTTTTGAAGAGATTATGAGTTGTGATTTTATTTCTTAAATTTGGTTTTGGGAAAAATAAATGAGTTGGGTTTCTTTTTTTAAGATTAAAACAAGTCCTTAAAAATCTTGTTGCAAATACTTAGTCCACTTTTGATAAATAAACATAAAGTAGATATTTAACCCATTTTATGTAAATAAGTCTAAATCCAAAATATATGTAGTTAAATTTTATTCCATTTTTCACAAACATTTTAACTCCTTAAATATATTTTTAATTTTTATTTATATATATTTATTTGTTTTACATGTTACTTTAAATAGTTAAAGCATTAGAATTGACAATAAAAATGATTATTTGAAAATTTTTTAATAATGAAAATTATTTTTGATTTTGTAATAACAAATTTTAAAATATTTTCTTAAGTTGAAGAATCATATTGTAAATTTTACTAAAGTATAATAAAGTTCTTCCTATTTATTCCAGTAAAAAATTAATTTCAAATATTAATAATAATTCATTATAATTATCAAAATTAAAAAAATTCTTTGTTTGTTAGATAAATGAAACATTAATAAGAAAAACAATAATAGGAATATAATATAATATAATACTTTTTTAATAATTATTAAACATAATAATAATTAAATCTTTATTAATTTATAATAAATGAAAAATAAAAATTTTATTTTTCTTTCAATTTATGTAGCATATCAAGGGATAATATCCTAGTATAATATAAAGCTAAGCATCCAACACAAATCCACGCCACTTAAACAATAAAATGCATGTTTTCTTGAATTTCAGCTGTAAACATGTCTAGGGGTGTAAATGATACATTAGTACTCGCAAGTTACTCGGGTTCGATTCGAAAAAAACTCGAATTCGATTCGATTATTATCGAGTCGAGCTCGAGCTCGAGTAGCTCGACTTATCGATCGAGCAAAATTCGAGTATTCTTATATCCGGCTCGAGTAGCTCGCGAGCCTAATCGAGCTTTTCTATTACATATTTATTTTTATTATTTTATTTATAAAATTACTTTTTTACCCTTAGCTTAAAAAACCCTAAAATTTTATTTTCTTTCTTTCTCTCTTCTCCTTCAATCTTTCTCCCCGTCCCTCTCACTCACCAACAGCCCTACTTGCGACGCCTTTTCTTCTCGAATCCTACTCCATTGTCTTCCAAGCTTGTTCCACCCTTTCGAAAGCCCTTTCTCCTTTCTCTAAAAAGCTTGAACAGAACCCGATCTTGAACAGAACCCATTCTACGTTTGCAGCAGCTTCAACAGAACCCATTCGACGTTTGCAGCAGCTTCAATAGAACCTGATCTTGAACAGAACCCATTTGACATTTGCAGCAGCTTCAACAGAACCCATTCGACGTTTGCAGTAGCTTCAACAGAACCCATTCGCCATTTGCAGCAGCTTCAACAAAACCTGATCTTGAACAGAACCCATTCGACGTTTGCAGCAGCTTCAACAGCAGCTTCAACAGAACCTAATTTTGAACAGAACCCATTCGACGTTTGCAGCAGCTTCAACAGAACCTGATCCTGAACAGAACCCATTCAACGTTTGCAGCAGCTTCAACAGAACCCATTCGACGTTTGCAGCAGTTTCAACAGAACCCGAACTTGATCTTGAACAGAACCCATTCGACGTTTGCAACAGCTTTAACAGAACCCATTCAACGTTTGCAACAGAACCCATTCGACGTTTACAGCAGCTTCAACAGAACCTGATCTTGAACAGAACCCGATCCCTCAATGAAGCCCTGCTCGTTCCACCCATTTGACGTTTGCAGTAGCACCCATTCGACGTTTGCAGCAGCTTCAACAGAACCCGATCCCTCAACGAAGCCCTGCTCGTTCCACCCATTCAACGTTTGCAGTAGCACCCATTCAACGTTTGCAGTAGCTTGAACAGAACCCGATCTTGAACAGAACCCAATCCCTCAACGTAGCCCCTTCTCATCTCTCTAAAAGGTAAGCTCGTTCCACCCATTCGACGTTTGCAGTAGCTTGAATAGAATCCGATCCCTCAACGTAGCCTTTTCTTCATGACATACTTTTTGAGTGCCATTTTTTTATTAAATGTTTTTATGTTAGGCTTTCAATTCATGCTAAAAGGTGGTTTAAATAAGAATGCCTTAATTAAATACCTTTACGAATGCCTAAATTAAATACCCTTATGAATATTGTGGGGATGCAGATCAAGAACAACAATGAAAGGGGGCAAGGTGTTATAGCTATTTGTTAGTATTGATATTCTCAATTCTGATTTGTTTGTCAAACACTATCATATTATACTTTTATTTTTGTTGCAAACTTGTGAAAAGCAGTATGTTCTTTGTGAAGTTGCATTTAAATACTGAATTTTGTAAACCAAAAGTCTCTATATTATTAGCAAGAAAGTAATTGAATTTGGGCCATTTCAAGACTTGCACAATACACTTTATCAGTAGAAAAACTTTTGGATGGTTCATATTATTTAACAAAAAAAAAAGTCATTGGCTCTATTGTTTTTAGTCATAATCATAATTTGAGCTTCCATATAGTTCATCACTAATTTATTGGGGACTGTTTAATGTGAATACTTTTCTTCTTTATGCATATTAGATTTGTTAGAATATAACCTGACACTTATTTCTAATGAGATTGAGTTAATGTTATATAAATCCTAAATAGGCATGTATAATTGTAAAAATTAATAAAAAATATTCATTTTAAGAAATTGATTTTAGAAATTGAAATTATTATCGAAGTAGGTAATCTTAAATTTATTAAAATTCCTACAATATTAGTATATTTTTCCAAAGAATAAAATTTTATACTCTTTCAATAATTTGTTCTCGCAACTTGTTTAGCATGTTTCTGGCAATAAAATTTACCGCACATGTTTCTAACAACTTGTTTGCATTATTGTTTGATCCTAAAATTATATTATTGTTTTGATTTGTCTTTTTTTTTTTTTGCTATAGGGAACTAAACATGTCATCAACCATATCGAATATCTCTTCTATACCAGTTCAGCCGACAATAAATTCTTTTACTAGTCGAATTGTGTCAGATGATGGTAATGATTCAATGAATGAAGCTTTAGATGCCACTAATGGTAACACAGATAAAACATCAGTCATTGATGCCAATGACAGAGAATGTGATAATGCTGACCCTGAAGAGTGTGAAGAAAGTAATGAGAAAAAGAGGCAAAAGACATCTGCTGTTTGGTTAGAATTCAAAGAAGTCACTCTTTTTTATGGTTCCAAAAAAGGAGAGTGTGTCAATTGCAAGAAGAAGCTAGCAATAAATACAAGTAAAAGTACAACTCAATTTAAAAAGCATTTGATAACTTGTGTTAAGAGAAAAATTTTTCACAATCAACAACAGATGATCAACTTTCAGCCAGTAAACACATGTGATGATGTACAGATACTACCTGCTCTCACAAATGGCAAGTTTGATATGGTAAAGATGAGAGAAGCAGCTGCACATTGGATACTTATGCACGAGCATCCTTTTTCGATTATAGAAGAGAAAAGTTTTAACATGATGCAAAAACGTGGGATGCCTAAATGGGAAAAGGTATCACGTAATACTATTAAAAAGGATTGCATGCAAGTTTATGAAGCAGAAAAAAAGAAATTAAAGGCATTGTTGAAGACTGTCAGCAAGATTAGTTTGACAACAGATTTGTGAAAATCAAGTAATCAAAAGATTGAGTACATGGTTCTTACAGCACACTTTGTAGATTCTAATTGGAGATTGCAAAAACGTGTTATTAGCTTTGTTCACATACCTCCTCCTCGTCATGGTGTTGAGATTGTTGATTGTATTTTTAAGTGTCTAAAGGAATGGGAAATTGAAAACAAGGTGTTTACACTTTCTGTGGATAATGCTTCAAGCAATGATGTGGCGATTAGAATTCTTAAAGACACTTTTTCAAGAAATAGGATGTTGCTTTGTAGAGAAAAATTATTTCATGTTCGGTGTTGTGCACATATCTTAAATCTCATGGTTCAAGATGGCCCTTCTAAGATTAAGAATGTGATTGGTGATGTTCATGAAAGTGTCAATTTTATTAATCAAAATGAGGCAAGACTTAACTCATTTTCTGATATAGTACAGCAGTTACAGTTACCTGATAGGAAACTCATTCTCGATTGTAAAACACGTTGGAATTCGACATTCGAGATGTTGTCGATTGCAATCAAATTCAAAGAAGTGTTTCCGAGACTCAAAGAGCAAGAATCTCATTATGAATGTTGTCCAAGTCATGAAGATTGGGAAAAGTGGAGAAAGTTTGTGAGATTTTAAAAGTTTTTAATTCAGCCACTAAAATCATCTCTGGAAGTGATTATCCAACTTCAAACCTGTTTCTGAATGAAGTTTATCGTGTGAAAGTGTTGTTGGATAAAAGGATGAATGATGAAAATGAATTTGTTCAAGCAATGGTTCGTAAGATGAAGAGTAAATTTGATAAGTATTGGGGAGAATGTAATTTGTTGATGTCTATAGCAGCAATCTTGGATCCAAGGTGCAAAATGAGGGTGATTGAGTTTTGCTTTCCTCGAATGTACCTTTATAGAGAAGCAAAAGAAAATATTGCTAAAGTTCGAGATGCCCTTTATGAGATTTATGATGAGTATGCTCGTGAGTATCAGTTTGGCAATGAGCATAGTGCTGAAACTCAAGTGCATGATAATGGTATTAGTGGTATGAATATAGAAGCTTCTTCTTCTGGTTGGTTTGAATTTGCAAATTATGTAAAATCAGTTGAAACTGCTCAACCACAACAATCTGATTTAGATGTCTACCTAGCTGAGGGCTGTTTTATCTGTGAAGGAGATTCCACTAAGTTTCATGCTTTGGAATGGTGGAAAGTAGGGGTGTAAATGATACATTAGTACTCGCAAGCTACTCGGGTTCGATTCGAAAAAAACTCGAATTCGGTTCGATTATTGTCGAGTCGAGCTCGAGCTCGAGTAGCTCGACTTATCGATCGAGCCGAATTCGAGTATTCTTATATCTGACTCGAGTAGCTCGCGAGCCTAATCGAGCTTTTATATTTAAATATATTTTTATTTTTTTTAATTAAAAAAATATTTCGAATCCGAGTTCGAGTTCGAGTTCGAGCATGAATAATCGAACTCTTGTCGAGTATACAAATCGAGCTTATTTTTACATATTAATCGAGCTTAATCGAGCGAGCTCGAGTAGCTCGAATTCGATCACGAATCGAGCTCGAGCTTGAAAAATAAAACTCGATCGAGCTCGAGCCGAGTATCGAGCCCCGAGTTGTGAGTCGAGCTCGAGCTCGAGCTTCTCACTACTCGGCTCGGCTCGGCTCGTTTACAGCCCTAGTGGAAAGCAAGCACTTTGAAGTATCGTATTTTATCCAAGATGGCTCGGGATATACTTGCTATTCCTATCACTACAGTGGCTTCAGAAGCTACCTTTAGTGCAGGAGGTAGAGTTATTGATACTTATCATGCTTCTTTATCTCCTGACACAGTGCAAGCATTACTTTGTGGAGGAGATTGCTATCGAAATCTTCATGGAGTGAAAAAGAAGAACAAAGTGAGTTTTTTTTTTATTATTTTGTTATTAGGTGACTATCATTGCTTTAATCTAATTTTTAACTATTATTTTCCTTTACTTTATCTATGTAGAAAGAGAAGAAATCAATTGAGATTGCACTCAAAATCCCCTAAAGTGAGGATATCTAATGTCTTCTATACAGGTATGAAATATTATTATTAAATACTTTTAATTTGTCACAACATTACTAAAGAAAAATAGGTAGTAGCTAGTCTAGATTGAGCTTTTTGCATTATAATTTACGAACCATAGGTTAACTAATGATAGAAACTCATGTTAAGGTAATTGACAAGATACTGTTTATATTTTTTTGCTCTGATTATAAGACAACCGACAAGATAAAATCCATGTTGATGTTAATGTTAAAAATTTAAAGTTATTGATCATTGTAATAATATTACAATCTTTTTCTTGCATGGGTACTTTTATCGTTATTCTTATTGTTAATTATAATTTCTTTGTTTTGTAATTATTCTTTTGTATAGGTTTATTGAAAAGCAATATGAGCCCAATGTTCATTTGAAGACATAATATTATGAAGGCAGCATATGTATTGTTGTTGGTTTGTTGTAACTTATTTATGAACTTATTTGCTTGGATATTTAATATCTTTTAATTAGGATTTTAATTTCTAAGTTTCATTATGTCTTATATTTATGTGTTGTATTTGAATCATTTAATGAGACTTTTATTTGCTTAAATTTGGTTGTTGTGTAAGTTATTATTATTATTATTATTGTTGTTGTTGTTATTGTTGTTGTTATTGTTGTTGTTGTTATCTTGAAAATATAATATTTATTAGGTTTGATAAAAATTAGTTGTAAAAGATCTCGAGCTCGAGCTCGAATAATCGAGTTTTTTTCGAGTATAAAAATCGAGCTTTTTTTATATATTAATCGAGCTTAATCGAGCGAGTTCGAATAGTTCGAATTCGATCACGAATCGAGTTCGAGCTTGAAAAATGAAACTCGATCGAGCTCGAGCCGAGTATCGAGCCCCGAGTTGTGAGTCGAGCTCGAGCTTCTCATTATTCGGCTCGGCTCGGCTCGTTTACAGCTCTAAACATGTTTATAAAAAATTAGATAAAAAGAAAAAAAATATTGAATTAAAATTCGATAATCATCCAAACCTTTATTGTTCTTTTGTAATCAATTAAATCTTAAACATTTATTTTTATTAATTGAACTCTTATTAAAGAAAAATGGTTAATTGCTTCCATCCAATTGAGAGTTTAATTAGGTAAAAGTAGATGTTTAAAAGTTTAATTGAGTGAAAATAAATGTTTAAAAATTCAATTAATTTGAAATAAAAAATTCAAGGATTGATTGATTGCAATAAAATTTAAAAAGTTTAAATGATTATTGAAATTTTATTTGATGATTTTTTTAAACTATTTGCCTAAGAATTAACATGATTTTTTAAGATTAATTTTTCGGTGGAAAAAAAAAAAGAGAGTTTTGATTTCTTTTCTTCATTATTATGTCAAAGTTTCTCTCCAAAATATTTATTTTTTAGATTTTTTTGTCATTAATGAAATTTATTTTTTATACAAAAGAGGTTTAAGTTTAAACAATGAAAAATAAATTGTAAATATTGAGTTGAGATTTGAGTTGAAACCTACTATATTTCCTTACCTTAAACGTAAGAAAATGACCAATTGGATCAAAGCCTATTCAAAACAGATCAAATTTATTATCTCATGTAAGGATGCATTTTTTACTTTCCAATCTTGCCTGAAAATTTCAATCCTACGGTATGTTACCAATTCAAAGAATTTTTACTCCCCGGGGAAAACAAAAGGTGGTTGGTGTGAGGAGTTCAACGCCAAAGTTTTTTTTCTTCAAACAGAAACATAAAAAAAATTATACTAAATGGTTATTTCATGTCATCATATGTTATTTTTTATTCAAATCATATCATATAATCATGTTATTAAAAAAATCAATCATTTAATATACATAATATATATGAGTTTATTGAAATAATTATTCACCATTGAATTATCATTAGATATGTTTAAGAGTCAAATTATAGGTCCATCAAAATTTTTAAATGATTTGGACAAAAAATTAAGATCCATTAAATGAATTTGAATAAAATTTTTAGAATTATTTAAATTTCAAGCCGAGCGTTGGACACAAAAATCAAAGTCCAAGTCTGGTATGGCATAAATTATACATATATAATAAATTATTATAATTGTGTAAATATATATAAATTTTTATTTTAATATTTTATTTAAAAAATTTTTTATTTTGTATTATATAAATTGAATTTAACGAGTGAGTTTGAGTTTATTTTTTTAATGTGGGTCAAGTTTGAAAAAAATTTTTGGTTTAAAATATTAGATTGGATTAGATTTATACAAACATATAAATTGTTAATATCAAACATGAAACAAACTTGACCCACAAACACATCTAATTATTATATATGATGTGTAATAAATGATTTATTTATTTTTAATAATATGATTATATGACATAATTTAAATGAAATATATATATATATATATATTGATTTGAAATAATCATTTCTTACCATTTTTTTCAAACATCAAATTTTATCATTTTAGGACTTGGATATTAATTTATTTATAAAAATGTTATGTCATTAATGTTTTTTTTTTTTTCGTTTTGCTTACTGACTTTCATTTTTTTTTTTTTTTTTGAGAGAGAATTTTGCTAACTGAACGTCAATTCATCTTAATTAGGTCACTATATTTTAATTGTATCAAATGGCTTCATCGTAAGTAAATGATAAAAATAGTCATATGGAAAGACTCATATCGTTTAAAAAATCTGTCAACTTTTGTGCCTCCTTTTTTTTATTCTCATTTTTGTTTTTTTTGTTTTTATTATGATAAAAAAAATCTATGAAAATGAACAAAAAAAAAAAAAAGCCAAAAGAAAAGATTTATGTTAATTTTTAAAATGACATGACTGCTTAATAATTACTATATCATCGAGTCAGTCTTTTATTTGCATAAAATTGGTTAAGCTGATCTATTGGACAGCATTCTAAGTTTAATGGATCAAATTGGAACCAATTAAAATTTAGTAGGCTAATTGAGAAAAAAGTATAAATTTAGTGCTGTCATTGAATTTACTCATTTTCATGGTTCATTGGTCAAAGCAGGGAAAGTCGGAGCGTACTTTCCAACCATATCTGTCCCTCTCGAGACTAGGGACAAGAGGTTTGGCACAAGAGGTTTGGTGCCAAACCTCTCGTCCCTAGTCTCAAGAGCTAGGATTGATCATGTAACATGTTCTTATTACTAACTTTAATAAAAAAATTTCTTTTTTTTTCTAATCATTTTAACCAAAATGCTTTTCACTCACATGTTGTCAATCTTACCGTCTTAAATGGGAATCCGATTTTTTATTCTAATATGGATATTAAATTTGAAAAAGAGAGTTGCTAAAATTTTAAATTTTTTGTCAAAGACGAAAATGAATAATATAGTATTTATTGTTTACTTATATTCTGTACATATGTTAATATATTAAAAAATAATTTTTTATTAAATAATATCAAATTTTATTTTAGATTAATTAAAATTAATATATTTGTATTTAATATATATATTAATATATATTTATAAAAAAATTATATAAATGTGTAAAATTAAAAATAAGAAACTAAAAATAAATTTTTATTATTTTTTAAAAGTTATAACTACATGAATTATTCGTACTCAATAAATATTTATGAGAATGTGAATGAAAATAAATTTAAAATATTTTTATTGGATATAAATATAAAAATTAATATAATATAAAAATTTAGAGATGAGAATGAAAAATACTTTATCCATCTTATATTCTGGCGTCCTTATATATTACTTATTTGTTAAATAAAAAACTTGTCTTATTTTATTAATCTTTTAAATTCATTTTGAATGTTTGTCTTTGTCCAAGAAAAAAAAAACATTTTATTTTGTAAAGAATGGGAATTACTTTTAAAAAATAATGAATAAATAATAAGTTTTATTTGGTTGATAATACTTTTATTACTTAGCTTTTATCAATTGAAAAGTTAATACAGGAAAAATAAAAAACAAAATGTAAAGTCGTAACTTATTAAATATCACAAAACATTAAACATAATAATGTCTTGTATAGCCTAAACTATTGAAAAATATTTTAATTTAATATTTGAACTAAAGAAATATTTAATTATCTCAATTTTCAATCCGTAAATTAGTTTATTCCATGATGTAACGTTGTTAGAATCTCTAACGAGACCATTTTCCAATTAACATGTGATAAGTGTTTTAAAAATTGACATGTTATATTTGACAGTATTGTTGGATATATTGAGTCTAACGATAGGTTAAATTTGATCATTCCTAAATTTTTCTTTTGCATAATCAAGTATATGAGATAAATTATTCATGATAATTCATTCTGTAGTATGCATGATATTTACTTTAAATTAACTATATAAATCAACGTGTAGATCCCTAATCTAGACTTGCATTAAAGCATGTAGAATTTTATGTTAGGTTTTCTTTTACTTTTGGTTAATTGTTTTCTTTAAAGCATGTTATATATGCAAATAATACATTAATATTCATAAGTCATTCAGATTCGATTTAAATAAAACTTGAATTTGATTTAATTATTGTCAAGTCAAATTCGAATAGTTTCGACTTATCAAGTGCAATGAGTTTGACTATCTTAATATTTAGTTCATGAGTCTAATTGAATTTTTATATTTTAATATATATTTTTATTATTTTAATAAAATTATTATTTTAACCTTATATATATATATATCAATTCGAGCTTGAGCTCAAATTCAAACACAAATGATTGAGTTTGAAATTAAGTATAAAAAACAAGCTTTTTTTTTTGATAAATAATTCTAATCGAACGAGTTCTAATAATTCGATTTTTATTTGAAATTAAGTATGAAAAACGAGCTTTTTTTTATAAATAATTATAATCGAACAAGTTCTAATAATTTGATTTTTATTTGAAATTAAGTATAAAAAATGTGCTTTTTTTTTCAATAAATAATTCTAATCGAACAAGTTCTAATAATTTAATTTTTATCTCAAATCAAGTTCGAGCGTGAATATTAAAACTCGATTGAGCTTGAGCTGAGTTTTTAATTTCAACTTGAGCTTCTTACTATATCAACTCGAATCAATTTGATTACACCTTTAGTAATAACATATTTAGGGTTTGACTTAAGCATGTATAATGCCACAAAGGCAACTAATAATTTAATTTACCAAATCTATCCTTTTGTTTATGCTTTATCTTGCTTATTTGTTTATTTTTATGCTTTTTATTTAAATTTTCTTTATCATATCATTAATAATGATCGAAAAATCACTTAAGGGTTTTAGTTCACTTATACTTTTTTAGATGCACGCATGACAGCATGTGACATTCATAATTATATGCTTGCATTAAGCCAGTAGTGAGATTACTCTTTAATTGGAAAGCTCGACGGTGTTGTATCTATAATGGAATAGTGGAGGTTTGGTCATCCGAAGCGAAGTTACGACCTTTGATTCCTAATAATTTCATATCCTAATTTTAGAATCATATTTTCTGATGAAGACAAAACTAATGGCCTTAGTGCTATAACCAGTTCTCGGTTTTAAACATAAACTTAGTGGCGACTTTAAAATCAAACCCACCACTAAATGAAATCGATAGAAATAAAATTCGTTCCAATCACAAGAGACCAATATGATATTTCATTGAAAGATTAAAACATTCTTACAATTTTTTTTTTTAACAATAGGAAAATTTTTGCTATTTACTCAATAAAAAATTTAGTTGAAATTTCTTTAAAAGAGAAACGATAAAATATTTGAAAAAGCTTTTGTATTTCTTAAAATTGTCGTGAGTTTTTATTCGTTATTATTTCTTTTAATTAAATCTTTATTTTAGATCAAATAAAGGTGTCAATTTGACTTGAATCTCGATAAGAAACTCAATTCTTCATTCCGATGGGGCAAAGTTTGAGAAATAAAAAAAATGAAGACAGAGACAAAGATAATGGGTGAAATCAATTTCTAACAGAAATTCCAACTCGAAACAAAACAATCAATCAATAAAAAAAAAAAAAAATAGTAACTACAATCCAGAAAATACATAGTCGAAAAAAATCACAAATAATAGACGGAAAGTTTCTGGACTTCGTTTTCAGGGGAGAGGAAAACCTTGAGGAGGAGCTGAACATACTTAAATTTGGGGGTGTTTGGATCGACGAAAAAAGTTGTTTTTGAAATTTTATGCCGCAGCTTTAATGTTAGATTTAAGAAGTAGACTTAGATTTTGAAAAATCCATCAAGATAGAAGGCAAGAGGAGCAAACAAGAAATTTTGGGGAATTTTTTTGATATCGACAATCGGCGGCAAATATGCCAACCGTCGTCGAAATCTGAGGTTAAATGTGCTGGTTGTAAATTTAAAGATGGTGAGAGAGGACAGAGCTTGAGAGGATGTTAAGAGAGAAAAAAAGAGTAACAAAGAATTAAAAGAAAATATATTCATATCAATTAAAAAAGGAGGGGGGTTCACGTATTAGTCCAAACTCGCCCACCCCACCTCACCCATTTGCTCATTTTTTATTTTATTTTTTTAATTTAATTTAATTTGATCCTATTCATTTTTTTTTTTTGCATATTTAAATTTATAAATTTGGATCATTTGATAACACAAAAATAAAATATGTGGGATTATAAAAAATCATAAATTATTTTTTACAATTATTGTCATTGTTATATAATTAATATTTTTGTAAAGTAAGTAAAATTTTTAATTATGGAATTAAAAGAAAATCACACTTTGTGATTTTCTTAATAATTCTAAAGAAATGAGTTTTCTCAAAATCTTATCAAAAGTTTTGAGACGATTTTAGAAAAGTTTTATAAAATAATTTTACTTAAGTTTCGATAGCAAATTTAAAAATTAATAAACAAAAAAATTTAGAAGTAAATAAAATTTTTTAATGATGGAATTAAAATAAATCTTAATTGGTAATTTTATTGAAAGTTCCAGAAGTTTTTTTTCAAATCTTATCAAAAGGGTCAGCGTATGGTCTTAGAAAAATTCTGATAAAAATTTTATTTTCTTTTTTAAATGAAATAATTTATAAAAAATTAAAAGTAAATAAAAATTTTCTAATGGTGAATTAAAATAAAATCACAAAGATGATTTTATTGATAATTCTTAGGTTAGGATTTTTTTTCAAATCTTGCCAAAAGTATTAAAAGAATTTTAAAATTTTATCAATAAAATAATTGATGTACTTTTTATAATTAATTAAATAATTAATTTATATTTTTAAGTAATGATGGAATTAAAAGAAAATACAAGTGATAATTTCTTTGACAATTTTTACATAAGGAAAGTTTTCTAAAATTTTACAAAGGGTGTTGGGTGGATTTTGGGAATTTTTTTTAATAAAAAGAATTTTGATTTATTTTTCAAGTAAAAGTATTTTATAATTAATTTAAGAAACAAAATTTTAATAGTAAAATATATTTTAAATGCCAAATTAATTTGTCATTGGAGTCTTTTCCTGGAAAAAGTAATGTTTTTAAATACTCTTAAAGTGAAAACATTTCTTAAATTATACGAAAAGTATCAGAAAATACTTAAGAACATTTTTATTTTTAAATAATAAAAAATTTTAAAATTAAGACATTTTCAATCAAATTCAAAATTAAAATGATAACATATGATTAATTGATACCTTTTTTTAACGAACATTTGGGGTATTAATTTTTCTCCACACGTAATTGTAAATACTATATTTAGTCCAGTGTCTGATAGTGTGTTTAGAGTTGAATTTTAGGATCTAGGTATTTTGTTTAGTTTAAATTTGTTTATTTATTAATTTACGATATTTGAAAAAAAGTTCTGTCTCATATTGAATCGGTATGGGGAAGAAAGGATTTTAATTGGGGTAATTGAATTGAAAGTCCAATTGGAAAAGAAATGTATATAGGCTTGTTTTGAGGAGGATGAGAAAGATAATTAAATTTAAAATCCAAGGTGGAGTTCAATTAGAAGAGGGAATGAAGAAAACCTTGTTCTGTGGAAGTTAAGATTAAAAGCTTATTTAAAAACCTATAATTCACATAGAAAGATCAATCAGAAAACAAGCAAGAAAGGATCAGACAAACAATCAAGAAAAATCAAAAAAGAAAAGAAAGGGAGCAAAAATATATATTTGACAGAAAAGAAAGCAAAAAAATTTTTTGGGCAGTGTTATTTTTTTTTATCTTTTTTGGAGAAATTTGTTGGTTGAGTTTAGGATCAATTGGGAATTTAGGGATTTCGATTTGGGGAAACAAAAGTGTGGAAAAAGAAATTGAATGTTTTTTTGGAAAAATTTTAGAAAAATCTAAAATTTTCTGGGTTTGTTGAAGTTTCTGGTTAAGTTTTCTGACCAAAGGTTGAATTTTTGGATGACATTTTTGCTAGATTCTACATTTCCTCACTAGGATCTAGATTTTCTTGAGTTTTTCGGTTAGTATTCAAAAAGGGTTTAGAGAGAAGTTAAAGGATCCGAGGCTTAAAAAGAGAAAAGAAAATAGAAAAGTGAGGAAAAGAAATAAATTTTAGCTTTTATATCTAGCATCATATGACATCATTTTCAGTAAGTAAAGCTTGAAGAATCCATGAGTTTTGGCACATTGGCAACCTAACCCATTTTGCGACCCATTTGTTGACTCACATTCCATTTGCTGTGAACCAAGTCACCTTTCAAGCCAAGCCAAGCCACAAAGCCAATCATTTGTATCTGTAGCTAGCAAGTCGATTCGTAAGTAAGCCGAACTGATTCCTTTGATATTTTTTATTTTTTATTTTATTTATTTTATTTTACTTATTTTTTCTTGCCTTTAAATTTAATTCATATAAAAATATTTTTTAATGCTATTAAACTAATGAAGGATTTAAATCTCAAATTAAATCTTACCAAACTATTAGAGGGTTTAATTGTTTTTTTAAACAAGTAAATTTTGAAATAATTTTCAATCCTGCCAAAGTATTGGAGGATCTAAATCTCAAATTAAATCTTACCAAACTATTAGAAGATTTAATGATATTTTAAACAAATTTATTTTTTCCAATCCTACCAATCTATTGGAGGATTTAAATCTCGTAATTAAATCTTATCAAACTATTAGAAGATTTAATTATATTTCTTTTTAAGAAAGTGAAAACTTTTAATCCTACTAAACTATTGAAAAATTTAAATCTCAAAATAAAATATTACCAAACTATTAGAGGATTTTATTGATTTTGAAGTAATAAATTATTTTAAAATGTTTTAAGGCTTTGGATAACACCAAATCAACTAATACCATCCTTCGAATGGGCGTTGTAGGAGTGTTATAACCTTCCCTGCATGTAATCATACTCTTGAACCAATTTTGATTCCTTTAACTAAAATCTACTCTTTTAAGAATACCTGAGTCAAGCTTGGGACTTCTATTTAAAAGAAGACAAATTCAATTAGGTGGCCAATCATATCTAAATAAAATATATTGGTGGCAACTCCTCTTATTGTATTTAACGATAAGTTAATAGATCTATACGTTATAACAGTTTGATGACTCCATTAGGGACTTAGAGAGTTAGGCTAGTAAATCAATTTGTGTTATCAAAAGCCTAATAAAAGTGATGTTTTCCTTAAAAAAAAATTTTAAGGCATTAATTATCTTGTCATTTATGTGTATATGCATGATATGAGCTATAAATCTAAGCTCTATCCTTTCGGAGGGAGTATAATACTTATGTTTTCATGAAATTTCATATCTCCGCATAGGCTAGCGAAATACTCCTACTCAAATTGAACATTTTTCACTTGTAGTCTATAATGGGTGAGGATTAAGGTGCCCTACTAGTTTGTCATAGACCATGAAGTGAAGAATAATTTGGGAACTTTTGGATTTAACCTAAATTACATATATTCAACATTAAAGATGTAACTTATAGGTAGAACCATGTCTTTCCTTTATGTAAAATTAACCTGAAAGTGTGAAATCATGTATTTATTTGTGTTATACTCAAACCTATTTCTTTTCTTATCTTTTTATTTTACATGCTATTTAACTTTTTTTTTTTCCTTTGTGTGCATAATTCATGTTACCATTCATAAATTTACATAAAGAGTATTTGCCCTGAAGATAGTTTCAACAAAGAGTTTCCATGGAGTCCATAAAACATTTAGTTTGTTCCTCGTCTAGTCACACTAAGTGTGAGACACCCAATGAAATGATGACTAAGTAAAAAAGAACTCAATAGAAGGAAGGAGATTGTTTGCTAATAGGTTATATTTCCATTTTGCCTAAGGAAATACACATTCCCCTTAAGCAAAATAATCTAGAAAAGTTAAGACAACAAGATTTCTGCCAAAGTATGGACATATTATGTATCTTCTTTCAGTGGCGGTCGAAAATTCACTAATCAAGGCAGGCATACAACTCTGGGAACCCTTATATCAGTATTTTATTTTCAATAAAGTTGACATGATACCAACTACAGAAGAATATTCAATTTTGCTAGGTCTGCATTTGCAACATCTAAACAAAATCTATGTTAAGAAGTAAAAACTAAGGTATCAAAAAAATTGGCTCATCTCATAGGGTTGGATAAAAAAGTGATAAATGTGCATGTCCAAGAAAATGGAAAGCATAAGGGTATTCCTTAGGAATTTCTTCATGATTTAATTACAAAGCATTTAGATGATGACTAGGGATTGAATGTGTTTGCCTTAACAATATATGGTATGGTAATTTTTTCTAAAGTTTTGGGTCGTGTTGAAATAAAAGTAGTGGATTCGTTTGAGCAAATAGAAAGAAGGTGCAATCCTTTACCAGCAATCTTCACAAAAACCATCAAATCATTGAATTATTATAGTTGAAATAAAAAAGCCTTTTTTTAGATGTACTTCATTATTATATTTGTGGATGAAAAGTCATTTTGAATGCAAGAAAAGTTCATTCTCAAAACTTCATTTTCACAATTGAGCTTCAAGAATTTGTGAGAGTGAATGGCCAAAAATAAAGTCTAAAAAAGAGTGAGAATTTCTGTTGCAGAGGCTTACAAGTGACCAAGTGAAAAGGGTTAATCCTTTAAATAAATTGTGAATCAATGTTATATCAATGTGTAGATGAAATTGGGGTTCCACTTTTAGACTTGTAGAGAGCAACGAGTTATGCATCATTCATGGTACAAAGGTAATTTGGTGCTAAACAGTTTATCTCCATGACACATAAACTGGATTAGTCAAACTGTCTTTATGGTGAGCCAAAACTTTCCAAAGGATTGATGTTAGAGTTAAAGCGTAGAAAAAACCCTAAAGGGTAAGTCCTAGACCCATAACTGACAAAATCACTCATGTGTATTTGTTGTAGAAAGCAAAAAGAGACAAAGAAGTTATGTTTATTCTTAAAGACCATTACCAATCAATAAGCCTTGCAAAGAAAGACTTTGAAGTTAAAAAGGACAAAATAAAGCAAAAGATTCAAAGACTTCAAGAAAAAAAGGAAAAATGGAAAGACAAAATAGAAAAACAAAAAATAAGGATTCACAAGATCATTGGGAGCATGAAACAGTTAATGACCTAGTCGAACTACATCAGCAACACAAGAAGTTAATAGTTGAGGCAAAGAAATAAGAAGTTAGAATCAGTAAGGTCACCAAGGAGCATGATGTTGCTATTAATAACATAACTAAATTACATTAAGAGTGCAAAAGACCATGTGTTAAGATGAAAGCTAAAGAGATAAATATAACTAATATGACTTGTGAGAATGAAAAATTGAAAAAAAAGTTCTAAAATTGAGGAAGAATTTGTTCAAACTTAGAAGGAAAATGACATGCTCAGGGAATAGATGCAAAGCTTTAAGTGAAAGTTGAATGAGCAAGAGAATTACATTGCTGCATTCACTAAAGAACATAAGGAATTATCATATCAAGTTTGGTTTGGTAAAAAAGAAAATTTGGGAAGACAAAGATACATAGAGCACTTGGCAACATAAATCTTCAAAGCTATGATCAAGACAGGTGAGATGGTTAAAGAGGCAAAATCATTGAAGGATGTAATGAGCCTAATAGAAAAGCATGGACAGTGCTTATTGAACTTGATCAAGGAGGCAAAAGATCAATATGAGCAGATTAAGCGTTTTTATGTATCGAGAATATTAGGCTTTGTATAAATTGGACTTTTTTGGATTTAACAAAAATTCTTTGTTGAAAATTGTTAAAAGGACATGTCATAACATATAGATCCGTAGACCTATTGCTAGACATAGATTTAGGAGTCGCCACTAATATTTTTTGTTTAAGTATGATTGGTCGCCTAATTGAATTTATCTCATTTTAAAGAGAAGTTTTAAGCTTGACTTAAGTATCTTTAAATGGTAGATTCTAGTCTACAAAACTAGACTTAGGTTCAAAAGTACGTTTATGCATGAGAAAAGTTATAACACCTTTACAACGTCTACTCGAAAGATGGTACAAATTTGATTTTATGTTATCTAAACCTTAAAACATTTTTATTATTTTATCAAATAATTTAATTATTAAAAATTGATCCTAAAATTACCCCAATAATTTGATAATAATTTAAGATAATTTTTTCACCTCGGAAGTATTTATGGAGACTAGTGTGTCACTTTAAAAAAACTCCATCATCAGATTCATTTAATTCTGCTTGTGGTAATAAATTTCTATAAACAAAGTTTATTGTCAAATATATCTTCTAATATGTTGGTAAGATTTATTGTCGAAGATTACCGTCCAATATTGTTGTAAGATTGAAATATTATTTTTTTTAAAATTTCATTAAGTCCTCTAATAGTTTAGTAAGTTTTAATTCAAGATTTAAATCCTTCAATAATTTGGTAGGATTGAAAATTCATTTTTTGAAAACCCCTTTTTAAATTAAAAAAAATTAATTAAAATAGATGAAAATTATCATGTAAATAATATCATGCATTAATATAAAAATCACTCAATAATATAATATATCACGTAATAATCATGCAATAATACAATATGTCATGCAACAAATCATGCAATAAGATATCAAGCAAAATATAAAATATCATGCAGATATTAATCATGCAATATAAATCACACAAATAAAATAATATATAGTAATGCAATCAAATATAATCACACAAATAAATAAAATAATCATGTAATTAAATATATTAATAATCAAAGAATCAATTAAAAATAATCATATCATGTAATAAATATAAAATCATATCATGCAAATAATATAAAATCATGCAAAAAATATATATTATAGTTAATATCAAAGTTTTTTTCTTTTTCCTACAATTAAAATAAATGAAAAAAAAACAAAAAAAATAGGATAATTAGAAAATAAAAATAAAATAAAATAAAGAAAAAGAAAAGCTAAACCTTTTGGCCGGGTTAGGTCCTCATCAGGTTCACGTGCGAATCCCATGAAGGTTCATGTAGATCATGCTTTGCAAAATGATGCCATATTGGCTAGGGTATAAAAGCCAAATTTCAAACCTTTTCTTCAGACTTCAAAATTCCTCTCTCTCTAACCCTCTTTCCTCAAGCTTCTCTCTAAAATTCTCCAGAACATTTAAAAACATAGTGAAAGAATTCCAAATACCAGCTTTGAAAAAACCTAACTTTTCCAAAACAACCCAAAATTGTAGAATTCAATCGCCACCTTTTCCTTTAACTGCCATAAACCCCACTAGAAAATTCAAACTTTTGTCAAAAAATTTAAACAAAAACCTAAAATTTTGAATAAAAACCTAAAAAAGAAAAAAAATCAATAAATTCAACAAAAAGCCCAAAAATTCAAAAGAACTTCTAACAATCCAACTTTTGGAAACAAAATCCAAACCCAAGAATCAATTCCAATGATCCCAGGAACTTTCAAAATTCAAATAGAACACCAAACCCAAAAATCAAATGAATTTCAACACTTCCAAAAATTAAATTAAAATTTCCCCAAGACCTAAGACTACTTTCAAAATATTAAGAATTGAATCTCAAAACCAGTTTAAAAAATTCTAGAATTGAATACCCAGAAACCCAAAATCCAAAAATCCTAGAAACTCAAGTAAGACTCCAAAAATCTAGAAAAAAAAAATAAAAACTTAGAACCTAAAAAATTTCCTCGTTCTAATTGCTTTGAATTTCTAGTTACTTGTCCTTTTTATGATCTCTGTCTTTTTTTCCTGTGTGTGTGCTTACCTTATAGGGATTGAATCCCTTTCAATTCAACTAGATTTTTTGTGATTTGATTCTATTTTGATGTGAATTAATTTTGAAATTCTATTTGTGTGATTTGATTTGATTGAATCCATGGTTTCCTTTTTCATAATAATCCTTATTTTTTATTTTTCCTTTTTTTTTTTTTTGCTTTAACTTTTTTTTTACTTTTAATCTTTGTTTTAAATTTAAAATTAAAGCAAAAGCAATATCAAATCAAATCAAATCAAAATCAAAATCAAATTAAAAATTTTGGGCTTTTATTCGATAAGGATCGAAGCTTCCAATCGATGCTCAATTTATAGTCAATGGCTCATTTTAGATTTCAAAAAAGAAAAAAATTTTAAATGAGATATCTATTTTACACAATTACTGTGAAACAAAAATTTTGCAAAGACATAGATACTCATTATGTCCAACCCCAAATCAGTTAACTTTTTTTTTAAAAAAAGAATCCTCTAAATAGAGGCATGTGACTTTTAAAAACTTTTAAAGAACTCCTATAAATAGATGCTCAATAATTTTTAAAAACTTTAAATATCTTCTTTAACAAGAAGCTTTAAAAATTTTAAATGGTTCATTTAAGTAGAGGCTCAAAAACTTTTAAAAAATTTAAATTAAGAAATGGGCTCCTCTATAACAACTTTTAAAATAAGAAATAAGCTCTTCTATATAAAGGTTACGCAATTTTAAAAACTTTAATTAGGAAATGTCAAAAGACATCTATTTTGCTTGGGTTTAGAAAAATTCAAAATTTTTAGCTTGAAATCCAAAGATTTATAATTTGGAAATTCAAGGGTTTGTCATTAAATTCAAAGGTTCACAAAACTGCAAAGAGTCACAAGGTTCCATTGAAAGATTCAAAGATTTGTTAGACATAAAAATTTACAAAAATTTGCAAGACTTTCAAATTAGCAAAAATGAAAGATTCGCAAGATCTTATAATCACAAGAATAAAAGATTCGCAAGGTTTTCAGATTCGTAAGAATGAAAATTTCACAAAAACTCAAATTCACAAGATTTTCATATTCACAAGATTTACAAGAATTTCAGGTTTGCAAAAACTTTAGGTTCACAAAAATTTTAGTTTTGTAAGAATTCAAAGATTCACAAGAATTTTTAGATTCGTAAAAACTCATATTTGCAAGAAATTTAGTTTCACAAGAATTTTTTTGATTCGCAAGATTTTCAAATTCACAAGAACTCCAACTTTGTCATTATAGAGATTCGCAAACTGTAATTCACTTACAAGATTCAAAGATTCGTATTCAAAAGATTTTTGTTAGTGATTCACATCCAAAATTTAAAGTTCTACATTTTAAAAATTAAAGGATTCAAATCAAAGATTTTAAGGCTCACAGCCATAAATCAAATATTCTCATTCAAAAATTTTAGGGATTCATGCCAAAAAATTAAAGATTTTCATTCGAAAAACTTATGGATTCACATATGAAACTTTAAAGATTCACATTAAAAAAACTTTAGAGTTTTACAACCAAAATTTCAAAGATTCTTATTAAAAAATTTTAGGGTTTCACATCTAAAATTTCACAGCTTCTTATTCGAAAAACTTTATAATTTCACATCCAAAATTTCAAAGGTTTTCATTCAAAAAATTTTAGACTTTCACATCTAAAATTTCAAATATTCACATTTGATAAACTTTAGTGATTATGCCATGAGGTCTTATAAATCATGATTATTTAAAAAAAATGCTCTTTTAAACAAGGCTCTATAACTTTAAAAATTTACAAATTTTTCTTGTTGAAAGTAATCTTATCATGAAAAATTTTTCTCATTCGAGAATTCAAAAATAAAAAATTTTCTCCTGCCATTGTTAAATTCTTATATGCAATAAATATTGTTTTGAAGAAAATTTAAAAGAACAAAAATGAAAATTCAGATTTAATATACTGGTTTTGATATGTGTTCTATTTCGATTATATGTGTGTGTTTAGGGTTGGGGTTAGATTTGTTTTGAACCAATTGCTTTAAAGTTTCGGCTACTGCACTTGCAATGTTGATAACTTATCTGTAAAAAAATTTCCCTTATTTAATGTATCCTAAAGTTGATATATGTTAAGATACTCTTACTTGTTTATTTGAATGAAGATCTAAATGTGGCCAAAGGGTTATTTTATCCCAAAAGTCAAGGAATTTGGGCTACTTCTATAAATTGGTATGAATGAAAAAGGTAAAAAAAAAGATGTTCTAGCTTCAAGCTTTTAGTGTCAAAACAAGAAATTAAGTTAATTGTTTTAGTATGACCCATTATAAAAAATTTAGTTTTAGGCTTCAATCTAATTATTTTGTCACACCTATAGATCACAGTCATCTTGCTATTAACTATTGACTTTGGGAGTTGTATACAACATGCCATTTTTGTTTATATCTCTTTCAGTTAGAAACTTTTTTGTTGATGTCATCCCTTTGAATCTTATTCTTCTTCTACTTTTGTATCATAAAACAACATGGCTAACGATATTTTACATGTGTATGCCAATTGGATATGCACTCGAATGTGTTTATAGTGGAATAGTAATTTTCTTTTCTAGCTTTTTTATAGGTATTTGTTAAACTGATATCCTTAATTCCTTCCTAGTTTAAGAATAAAAGAACCGTCCTTATTTCAAATATGTCAAGTTTTGCTACTGTACGTATTTTATGATGCTTTATGTTTTGCCCATATGTTAATCCGAGATAACTAGCTAACATGTTGGTAGTCATTTAAATTGGCATTTTACATTTTGGGTGAAAACCATTGTGATGCTTCCATTTGCTATTCTGTGTTTTATTATGAAGCCTTTGCAGTTGGAAGGTGCATACTATAGACCTACCAACTTGGGTTGGACCTCTATACTTTTTTTAGTTACTTTCTGATGATTCCATGATATAGTTCTTGCTACTACTAAGTTTAAAAAAGCATTGATCTCTATAGACACAACTATACCAGAAGTTCAAGGTGCAGCATAGTTGATTTATCCATTACACAATTTGTATTTCTTTTTTAAAACTCTGTTACGTGGTCATTTTATTCTGAAAGATTGTTTTATTTCCCTCTTAAAGCATTTGAATCCATTTATTTCTATGAATTTATTTATGAACTAAAAATATTATTTAAAATGGTTTATCTTATAAACTTCAAGGAATCAAATAATCTTTATCTTTTTCCAATGCAATCAAACATGAACTTTATTGAAGATCTATCTCTCAGCCTTTTGTATATTCTCTTTCCCTCAAATTATATGGCAATGCATTTCAAGTCTAGCAATTTCATAATGAAATATGCAAAATGGAAGAACTATGATTATGAAAAGCATTTTTGTGAAATACACTCAGAGAAGGAGTGTACATCATTTTGCCTTGTGCATTTATCTTGATTATTGGCCAAAAAATATATCTTAGTTTGTTGTTTTGGTTAAATCTATTTCTCTATTATTTTTACATGTATGTAACAATGAGATCTTGTATATTTTCCCTGATTTTATCTTGCATTACAAATTTGATGGTACTTTTTATAGCTTATCTAGTGACATTTTTCAATCAGGATGGAACATGTATTATTCATCATCTTTTTGGACATGAAGTTGTGGAGAAGATAAATGAAATGTACTGTGATACATTTTTAGCAGCACATTTTAAGGTTCCTAGAGAAATGTTCTCTTTAGCAATGAAAGCCAAGAGGAGGAATGGGTGTTGTAGCTCCACTCAAAGCAAGTGTGACTCCTTCCATGAAGTCCGTTGATGGGTAAGAGGAAAACAAATGCAAAGTGGAATGTTATTGCATGTATTAAACTTTGTTTTACATGCATATTGGAACAAATTATGTATTTAGATATTTAAATATTTATAATATTCAGTTTATGAATTTAAATTTAAATTTATTTCTTTTAACAATTCTTATTTAATTATAATAATAAATATTAAAAAAATTAAAAAAAAGTAAAATTTTTAATTTAGCTAGTTTGTATTTAAAAATGTCACTAAACGCTAAATTTAGTGATGTTTGTATTAGAAAATGTCGTTAAATTTAGTAGCATTTTATATTACAAATGCTAATATTTTCAGCATTTTGCGGTATTTCTCAACACAAATGTCACTAAATTTAGTGACGTTTTTTCATACAAATGTCACTAAATTCATAATTTAACGACGTTTTTAAGCATAAACGCCGCTAAGTTAGTTGCATTTTACTAAAAATGTTGCTATTTTCCTCGACGTAGGTATAGACGACACTCTTAATGGCATTTTTCACAAACGCTGCGAATCTTTTAGTGGCGTTTAAAAACGCCGCTAAATGTAAAAAAAAAAAAACATTACTAAAGACCTAATCTCCTGTAGTGAGTCCTCCTATAGTCTGTTAAGACTTAATTTAAAAGTTAAATACTTTAATAGTTTGGTATGATTGAAAATTCATTTTTTTGAAAACCCTTTTTAAATTTGAAAAAAAAAGAAAAAAATCAATTAAAATAGATGAAAATTATCATGCAAATAATATCATGCATTAATATAAATATTATGCAATAATATAATATATCACGCAATAATTATGCAACAATATAACATATCATACAACAAATCATGCAATAAAATATCAAATAAAATATAAAATATCATACATATATTAATCATGCAAATATAAATCACACAAATAAAATAATATATAATCATACAATCAAATATAATAACACAAATAAATATAATAGTCATGCAATTAAATATATTAATAATCATACAATAAAATTAAATATAATCATATCATGCAATAAATATAAAATCATATCATACAAATAATATAAAATCATGCAAAAAATATATATTATAGTTAATATCAAAGTTTTTTTTCTTTTTCCTACAATTAAAATAAATAAATAAATAACAAAAAAATTAGAAAATAAAATAAAATAAAATAAAAAAGAAAAAAAAAAGCTAAACCTTCCGATTAGGTCAGGTCGTCACTAGGTTAATGTGTGGATCTCTTACGGGTTCACATGGATCCTAACTTTGCAAAACGGTGCCATATTGTCTAGGATATAAAAGCCAATTTTCAAGCCTTTTCTTTGGACTTCAAACTTCCTCTATCTCTCTCTCTCTCTTTCTCTCTCTCTCTCTCTCTCTTTCTAGGCCTCTTTGCTCTAGCTTCTCCCTAGAATTCCTTAGAACACTTAAGAACATGATAAAAGAATTTCAAATACCGAAATAAAAAATTCAATGGCCATAAAAAAAATCAAACTTTTCTTGCTACCATTTCTTCTGGTTGTCGTGAAGCCTATCAAAACAATTCAAACTTTTGCTAGAAAATTTAAATAAAAACCCAAAATTTTGAATAGAAACCTAGAAAAGAAAAAAAAAATTTAACAAATTCAACCAAAAGCTCATAAATTCAAAAAAATTCCAACAATCCCAAATTTCAAAAATAGAATGCAAACCTAAGAATCAATTCCAATGGTTTTAGAAACTTCCAAAATTCAAACAGAACACCAAACCCAAAAATCAAATGAATTCAACACTTCTAGAAATCAAATTAAAATTTCCCAAAGAGCCAAAACTACTTTCAAAACATTAAGAATTGAATCTCATAACCAATTTAAAAAATTTCCAAAATTGAATACCCAAAAACCCAAAACTTAAAATTCTTAGAAACTTAAGTGAGACTCCAAAAATCCAAAGAAAAAAAAAACTTAAAACCCAAAATATTTCCTATTTCTAATTGCTTTATTTCTTTATGATCTCTGTCTTTTCTCCTCATGTGTGTGCTTGCTTTATAGGGATTGAATCCCTTTCAATTCAACAAGATTTTTTGTAATTTGATTCTATTTTGATGTGAATTAATTCTAGAATTTCATTTGTGTGATTTGATTTGATCAAATCCATGGTTTTCTTTTTCATAATAATCCCCATTTCTGAAATTCATTTTTCTTTTTCTTTTTTTACTTTTAATCTTTGATTAAAATTAAAAATTAAAACAAAAAAAAATCAAATCAACTTAAAATCAAAATCAAATTAAAAATTTTGGGCTTTTATCCCATGGGGCCTAAAGCTTCCAATCAAGGCCCAATTTATTGTTGAAGACTCGTTATTTATTTAAAAAAAATTTTTAGACAAAATAGGGTGCCTACAGGAGAAATATTCTTACTTGCATTCACGTATTGCATTTCATTCATATTCATTACATTGTAACATTAGATTAGATGTTTAAATAAACATATTATTTCTGTTAACTAAAAATTAAGGTAATCATGGTTCAAAGATAGCTCGATCTTTGAAAACTTCGAATCACCACACTTGGCGCCAATATAACACTCATGCCTAAGCAAGACTTATGGAACAAAAACAAGCCAATTTTATCGAAAATGATGAAAAAAACCCAAGAAGAGCTAAAAAAAGAATTGAATAAAATTGTGGGCATGTTGAAGGATATGAGCAAAAGAAAAGTAATGGAGAAAACTCCCAATCTGCCAGAGCACTAATCTTAAGAGGTGATGGATCCTTTATATCCTCAAGGATATGGCTCTTACAAAGACCAAGTTTCTTAAGAGGCTCAAGCACAATAATTTCTTTTTTTTAGTGCATACCTATAAGGCTCATCATCCATCATCATTTAGGGACAATTCCAAAGTTATAATAACCCTAGTTTTAGAGAAAATAAGGTAAGTTCAATTCAAGTCCCTAATTTGGATAACCCAAAAAAAAGGGAGAAACTAAAGCTAAAAACTACTAAAGCATTAAAAGATTTGAATGCCAAATAAAAAATAGATATGTTGGAAGAAAGACTGTAAACTATAAAAAAGATAGATTTCTATGGCTCATTAGATGTAGTTTGACTTTGCTTGCTTTCAAATATGGTTATTTCACCCAAATTCAAAGTCTTCAAGTTCAAAATATATTATGGTACAAAGTTTCCTATGACCCATGTCACTATGTATTATCGTAAAATTGCTGTCTATACTTATAATGAAAAATTGCTAATCTATGTGTTTTAGGATAGCCTTACTAGTTCAGTTGCAATGAGGTATATCCAACTGAACATAACTCAAATCCATTCTTGGAATGAGCTAGCCAGGGCATTTATTACCCAATATTGGCATATTATCGATTTGGCCTCAAACTAGCTAACTTTGTAGAATATGAAGAAAAAGGCTACTGAGATCTTCAAAAAATATGTTCAAAGGTAAAAAGATATGGTTGCGTGTTCAAAGATAAAAGGATATGGTTGCCTAAGTCCAATCGCCTTTTACTAAAAAAAAAAACATCGTACTATTTGTTAATACCTTAAAAATATTTTACTATGATATGGTGATTGGGAATGTTATGAAAAACTTTATAGATATAATGATTTCTAGGGAAATCATTGCAAATGGCATTAAAAATGGTAAACTAGATAATGGAGAGGTTGCCACCATTAAGAAGGGAAGAATGCCTAAAAAGAAGAAAAATGAGGCTCAGGCTGTGAGTTATGATAATTTCAGAAGTTATTTTTTATATCAACAACCTATGTACCCACCCCATTATCCTGCTGCAAATGTATCAACCATCCCTTACCCTTATTAACCTATGAAGCAACCAAGTTTCCAACCTACATTTTAGCCTAGACTATTCACACATGCATATAATCTTACCACCCCACTAGTTGTCAAACTATTTTATGATTGAATGTTCAAACTAGTAGTTCGAGAGGACCATGAAGTAACTAAGAAAAAAAAAATTTTTTATCCCATTCCTATGTCTTATACCGACCTATTTCCATAGTTTGTTAAAAATCACTTATTAGCTCCTGTCCATTTTGAGCTTTTGAAACCTAGCCAAAGTGGCATGATCTTGATGCACATTTTGATTATCACTATAGGAATCCAAGCCAAAGTGCAAGCCTTAATCAAAGCTGGTTTGATAAATTTTTATACTAACAAGAAAAAAACCCCAAATGTTAGTGAGAATCCATTACCAAACCATGCTGGGGTAACTATAAATATTTTAGTTGATGGCTAAGGCAGCTATGTTCAAAAAAAGGTAAAAGAGATTATGACTCTATTAGACTAGGTATTGACACATTGCTTAAAGCTGATATGATCCACCTTGTGGATCTGTATACTTATTTTAGTAAATATATGTCAAATGAAACTTGCAAGTATCATAAGGAAACTTTAAGCCATTCTATTGAAACTTGTGACCAATTCTATTTGAAGGTTCAAAAATTGATGAAATCATATTAGATTGAGTTCTATGAAAAAATAAAATAGTTGAAAAGTGCTAAAGTATCAATAATTGATGTGCTTATAAGGTTCATGCGTAAATCGATGATAATTTACTATGATGAGAAGTCGAGTCTAGTGGCTGAAAGACCCCTAACTAGGCCTATTTTAACCATCAATGTTTCTAGTCCTTTTCTATACAGTAATGATAAAGCTATACCATAAAAGTATGAATGCAAAATCATAGTACAAGGATTAAATATAGATAATAAGACCAATATAAACACATATGCTTGTAATACAACTAGTGTTAGAGAAGTAACTCGAAGTGAAATATGTTACACTTTTAAGATATTGGACAAGCCTAGAAAAGAGAAAGCTAAAGTTGGAAAAGAAGATAACCTTGGTAATCTTGTGGCTGTTACTAATAAGGATTACCAAAAGCTTGTCACTAAAGAAGAGGCTCATGAGTTTTTGAAGTTGATAAAACACAACGAGTATAGTGTGGTGAAATAATTAAATAACATACCGGATAGGATTTTCTTATTGTCTTTGTTTTTAAATTTGAAATCACACCGTAATATCTTATTAAAGGTATTAAAAAGCATATATAACACATGGTGTGTTTGTTGATTATGTGAATCATTTGGTTGGTAATTTGGTGATTTTGAATTACATATTTTTAATGATGATGAAATTCCATAAGAAAGCAGAAGAAGTACTAAGGCTTTTTATATTTCAATTAAATGTAAGAATCACACTATGGTCAAAATACTTATTGATAATGGTTCAACAATTAATGTTATAACCATGACCACCTTAACTAGGCTACCTATTGACATATCTTGTATGAAGATTAGCCATATTATTATTAGGGCCATTGATGGAACCCAATGAGTAATGTTTGGGGATATTGATATATTCTTGTAGATTGAGCCATGTGCTTTCAATATAAAATTTCAAGTTATGGATATCTCTTTTTTCTATAGTTGTTTGTTGGAAAGATTTTGGATCTATATGGCTGGTGTTATTCTTTCCTCATTGCACCAAAAAGTCAAGTTTAGTATTAAAGGTCAGCTTGTTTATGTATCTGGTGAAGAAGATTTACTTGTATCTTAGCCTATGACATCATTTTATCTGAAAGCTACAGACAAGGCACCAAAATGTTCTTATAGATCTTTCGAGATTATCAATGCCATTTATATAAGTGAAGGATCTAAATTATATTATCTGAATCTATCCACAACCACAATAATTTACAAGTGATCAAGAAAGGCTGGTGTCCTAAGGCAGGACTTGGAAAAAATTTGTAAGGGATTAGAAAGTCGCATATGATAGTGGACAACAATGAGAGGTTTGACTTATGATACAAGCCAACAAGATTGGTAAGAAATGAGATTTTATATGAAAAAAAGGAAAAAATGATGGCAAGGCTGAAGCGATATGAACCAAAATCTCAGCAAATACTTATCCTCTATCTCTATGATACATTATGATCGAAAAGATGCATTTACCCAAATATGCTCGAAGTTTCTGATGTAGGGCTCAAGTTAAATGTGGGTAATTGTAGGCACCACATTTAGTTCGGTATCTAATAGTATGTTTAGAATTGAATTTTATGATCTTGGTATTTTGTTT
This sequence comes from Durio zibethinus, assembly GCF_047325235.1. Classification (NCBI taxonomy): domain Eukaryota; kingdom Viridiplantae; phylum Streptophyta; class Magnoliopsida; order Malvales; family Malvaceae; genus Durio; species Durio zibethinus. The sequence goes on along the minus strand of NC_143163.1, from coordinate 32,163,366 downwards.
AATTTAGGTTTGTTTATTTATGAATTTATGGTATTTAAAAAAAATAGTTTGTCTCACACTGAATCAGTTTAAGGAGGAATGGATTCTATTTGGGGTGATTGAATTGAAAGTCCAATTGGAAAAAGAATGAACATGGGCTTGTTTTAAGGAGGATGATAAAGATACTTAGATTAAAAATCTAAGGTGGAGTTCGGTTAGGAAAAGGAATGAAGAAAACCTTGTTTTATGGAAGGTAGGATTAAAGGCCTATTTAAAGACCTGTTATTCACACAAAAATATCAATTAGAAAACAATAAAAAAAAGCAAGGGAGTAGAAAAACTTTTTGCAGAAAAGAGAGAAAAAATTTTTTTGAGTAGTTTTGTTTTCTTTTGATCTTTTTTAGAGAAGTTTATTGGTTGGATTTTAGGATCAGTTGGGAATTTAGGGATTTTGATTTAGGGAAATAAAAGCGTTGAAGAAGAAATTGAAAATTTTTTTAAGGACTTTTTTTAGAAAAATCTAGAATTTTCTAGGATTGTTGAAGTTTCTGGTTGAGTTTTTTTGCCAAAGGTGAATTTTCTGACGACATTTTTGCTAGGTTATGTGTTTTTTCATTGGGATTTGAATTTTTTTAAGTTTTTCAGCTGACATTCAAAAGGGTTTTAAAGAGAAGTTAAAGGATTTGAGGCTTAGAAAAAGAAAAGAGAAAAGAAAAATGAGGAAAAGAAACAGATTTTGGCTTTTCTATTTGGTATCAGTGGGCATGGTTTTGAGTAAGTAAAACTAAGGGGATCCATGCATTTTTCCACATTCACAACTCGACTTGATCATGAGCTATTTGTTGACCTGCGTTCCATTTGTTGTGAGCCAAGCCGTTTTTCAAGCCAAGCCGAGTCACCAAGCCAATCCTTTGTATCTGCAGTCACAAGTCAAGTCGTAAGCAAGCCAAGCCAACTCTTTTGGTTTTTTTTTTTAATTTTTTGTTTTATTTTATTTATTTTTATTGCCTTTAAATTAATTCATATAAAAAATATTTTTAATCATCAAAATATTGGAGGATTAAATATCAAATTAAATCCTACCAAACCATTGGATGGTTTAATTTTTTTTTTTTAAAGTAAAATTTCAAATATTTTTCTATCCTACCAAAGCATTGGAGGATTTAAATATTAAATTAGATTCTATCAAAGTATTAGAAGATTTAATGATATTTTAAACAAACTTATTTTCCCCAACCCTACCAAGCTAATGGAGAATTTAAGTGTTGTAATTAAATTTCATCAAACTATTAGAAGTTTTAATTATATTTCTTTTACAGAAAGTGAAAATTTTCAATCCTATCGAACTATTGAGAGATTTAAATTTTAAATAAAATCTTATCAAATTATTGAAGGATTTTAATGTTTTAAGACTTTGGATAATACGAAATCAACTGGTATTCTCTTTTAGATAGGTATTTTAGGGGTGCTATAATCTTTTCTATACGTAATCGTACTTCTGAACCTGATTTTGATTTTGTAGATTAGAATCTACTCTTTCAAGGATACTTGAGTCAAGCTTGAGACTTCTATTTAAAATAAGACAGATTCAATTAGGTGATCAATCGAACCTGAATAAAAAAATTAGTGATTACTTCTTTTATTGTATTTAGTGATAGATTCAAAGATCTATACATTACAGCAATAATCAAACTATCGAATCTAAATTTGATTTCACTGACAAAAATGTCTTTTTAATAAATCTTAATTAATTTAAGAATCTTATTATAAAGATAATTTTCTTAAAAAGTCAATCACTTTTAACTAAAAAAAAAATTAATGCTGACTCTATTTTTAGTGTCTAGCTATCGAGTTATCGGACAAAAATCATTATGACATCTTTCCTCTTTGTGTAACACACCGTTTAGGTGGAACTATAAAATCTAAAATTTTTTTATTCATTTTTTCTCCTCGCGCCTTTCCTTTAAACTTTTAATGCTCTCACTCTCTCCCTCTAAAAGAAATTGACAACTTCTCAATCGCCTCCCTTTTTGTCGTCATTTGTTCTTTCTTCTCCACCAACCATACTCTAGCTATAGATAAATTCTTAAAATTTTTTGCAACAAAATTTTAGTCTTAAAGTTTAACAAGATACATGTATATGCTCATTTCAAATGATACTAATTGTGATATAAAGGATTTATTTATAATTTGGGATGTTTTTACCAATTTTATGTTATGTTTGCTATTCTTATGCAATTGTGTGTGCTACACAAATATAACTGAATCAATCAATGCATATGTCAATTTTATATTTATACAGTTTTTAGTTACAAATTGTTATATTGGCGGCTATTAGTTAATTTTAAATCACCTGTCATTTTAAACCTATTTAATCCTCTAATTACAAGATGTTGTGTGCATGATATATATCTTTAAACTAAAATATATTATTTTCTTTATTCTGATTGAATTTTTTATTTCTTATTTTTGATCATTTTATCTTAAATTTTATTTTCATTGTTTTTTTTAGTATTTTACAAGTTCTAAACAGAGAAACTATTAATATGAAGCATCTCAACTAAAAGAAACGGAACCTTCCTTTATGAAAACTAGAAAATTACCCGGCTTCGCTCCGATCACAATTTTATTAAATATAGACAAATAATAAATATTTATAAAATAATATCTCCGGTGAATAAATAAAAAAATTCATTCAAATGGAACCAACCATATTGATGTATAAATTAAAAAATAAAACTTAATTTCTACTTATACAAAACAAATACTTTATACTTTTACAGCATATTGAAACATAAAAATTTAAACTAAAATATAATTATTTGGATTTGATTAATATGTATTTATAATATTTAATAGATATATTAAATTTAAATAAAATTAATCATTAAATACTTTTATCCGCAATTAATTAAATTTATAAATATCATATATTCATAAATAATTAGATTCATGTAATTTGAGTTTGATTCATAATTATTTATCCTACTCAATAGTATAAATGAATTTAAACTCAAAATATTAAATGTAAATGACACTAAATACAAAATATATCCATCCTCAATTAAATAAGTTCACGGATACTATAAATTTATGAATAATTAAGCTCATTGATAGTTAAATTCATAAATAATTAGATTCATGTAATTTATAATAAAAAATAAAGATATTGATAAATAAGATTTATGAACTTAATTAATTGCAAACTTTATAATCTATGTATTATAACTTATTCAATTCAATATAATCAAGTTTTACAATTAAGGACATGCGTCATTTAATTAAGTGTATAAATTGATCAAATGTCATTGCTAATAATTATTTTCCCTTTCCTTTAAGATTTTTTTCCCTTTTTGGTTATTTTCATTACATTTTGATTTATATTTTTACTGAGAGTGAATTACTCTTCTAAATAAAAAAAAAAAAAAAAGAAAAAAAATTTCGGTAAAGGGCATAGTTGAAAAGTTTGCATTAGATTGACAAAAGGAAAAATTTTTTAATAAAACCAAATCAGCTTTTTTTTTTTGTAAAAAAAAAAAAAAAATTAAAGACAGAAAACTATGAACTGTTTGTTATGATCAAATTTTTATTTTTTCTCAATTTTTAATTTTTTTTCTTGCATTGAGTGAAAATAAATAGAAATAGAATGTTGAAGATAAGGGCTTAACTAAAAAAAAAAAATTTTAAATTGAGGAACCAGTTAATGAGCTACACTTGACAAAATTTTGGACTCTTAATGAATAATAGATGAACAGTCCCAATATGGGGACTACTTTTATTATATGGTATAGATTTAAGACAAATGATTTTGTTCATCTTGTAAAAAATCTTTGGAGCTGCCTATTGTTCTTATACTATCATCATTTATTTACTAGCTAGGGAAAAAAATATAAATTTTCTTGACTATAGTATTTTCTTCTTCAAAAAATAATGATACAAATTTAACATTAACTCTTAAATTTGTCATATGCTATGTACTCAAATCCATTATGAAGCAAATGCTTTATCTATTTTTTGGGGGTTTTTTATCCGAACATCAACATTGGTAATAGTCATTTTATATATTTCCTACATGTACCACCACAATTGACAAATAAATTATGGATTATTTTAAATAATTTAAAAATATTTATTTTAATTATAAAAAAATTTGAACCAACGGCATCATGCAAGCTCATTTCTAGTATGATAAACATTTGTGTCTACAAAACATTTATTTTGTTGTGACATATAAACATGGCTAAAGGGTAAAAAATATTCTTAAATTATAATTCAATAATTATATAAATTTTTAACATTTTATTAGAATTAGTCAAGTCTTAAATTTTTTATTTCAACTCAATTGAACCTTTAAATGGATGAAATCTAATCATGAGATAAATTTTAATCAATCAAACCCTAAATTATAATCAGTTAAAATTCTTAGATGAATCTCAAATAGAGATAGAGAGTAGAAAAAAAAGAAAAAAAATTATTTATTTAATTTTCACATATATTAATTATGTTAAGTAGCAAACTTTTATTTATTTTATTGATGTTACATGAAATTTTATTTTAATCTACAAAAAAATGAACCATATTAATTTTTTATCTAAATAAGAGTCTAACTGAATACAAATAAATATTAATGAAATTGGTTAATTTTAATAAAAATAAGGTTTAAATAATCTTTTAATTATAATTTAGAAAAATTTTATACCCTTTAGTCTATAAAGATAAATGTGAAAAAATGACCATCATATAGAAAATGAGGTGCTTAGCAAAAAATTATATTAAGGTAACAAAAAATAATAAATTTTAACAATTTTGGTTAAGATGGATTTAATTAAAAAATAATAATATGTTAAAGACTTAATTGAACACTATAAAAAAACTTATTTGAAAATTAAAAAAAAAAACCTGTTTTTTTTTAATATTTTAACGTAAAAAAAGACAAAAAAAAAATGTAAAATGAGTGTTGAATTATTGATTGTCCCAAAGAAAAAAAATTAAACCAAAAATGGGAAAAAGAAAAGGCCGGGCTTCATGGGGCTAATTTCTGTTAGAGGTAGTTTGGTGGCATGGCCTAGTGGGTGCAGACCGAAGACGGCACACTAAAACCTTTGACTGACAGAATCAATAATGATTTCTCTTCCAAGACAGGTTAGGTGCAGAAACCCAGAAACATAAGTACCCTTTTTCTTTCTGCCTTCTGGCTTTAAGCACAAAATTATAAACAAATACTAATAATAATAATGGATCTCCTCGCCGCTGTTTCAAACCAACAAAATTCTCAACCCCAAAGTCAAATATCTCATTTGGCTCTCGATATTGGAGGTTTGTTTTTTACAATCTTTGAATTTCTCGAATTTCCCAATTTTTTTCTGTTTTGGGCCAATTTATTTCCCAATTTGAATTCTTCGTATTTACTATGTTGAATTCCGCTGTTTTAATTTTGTTTTAACAAGGTTGTTTCTGATTTGGACTACTTTGTTATGTCTTCAAACCTACTTTGTTTCCTCACCTTATATTATCTACTTGTTAGTTAGTGTTTTCTTGTTTCCTAATTCATTGTTAGAATTTATAGTTTGTTTAGTTAACTGACTGAAAGATTTATGGAACAACCCAGACACGGGCTTACAGTTATTAGGAGAGTTTAAGCCTTTGCGGTCTAAAGTTCGAATATATATATATATATATATATATATATATATATATATAGGCGCAGCTTGGGATAGGGAAAGGGGCTTTGGGTGGTGAGATTTGGAAACCATACCTGTTGGATGTTATCTGTTAAGGATAGCTGTACGAACCAATTGAATTAAGCATCGGTTTTTTGAAATATTTTTTCATATGTACTGAAAGAAGGACTCAAACATTTATAATAATGTCTTTATTTCACATTCCATTTAGAGTATCTAACCATTAACATTTCAGGGATGAAACTTCTTACAATCAACTGTGTTGGTTGACAGGTTCTTTGATCAAATTGGTATATTTCTCTAGAATTAATGACAGTTGTAGAGACAATGATGAGCTAAGGTCCCACAATGAGAGTCTTGGTGTTTCCAATAGTGATACCAGTCAACCTATTCTCGAAGGAAGGCTTCATTTTGCAAAGTTTGAAACTAGCAAGATAAATGATTGCTTGGAGTTCATTCGGTCCAAGAAACTTCGCCTTGGTGGTATGTTTACTTTCGTTTGTTGTACTCATCATTCTTTAGATGGAGTTCTTGAATGTCATTAATTTTTGGCAGTCTTTGAGTGATATACAAGAAGTGAGCTTTTAACTTGTAAGAAAGTCTGATTTCCAACTGCCATAGATTATAACTTAGCCATCTGACCTGAATAATAGGGATTGGTGGATCTTATTTGAGTTTACATGAGGATTGAGCTGCTTAATTTAATTTAAGTATTTATTCGAGCTCATTTAGCACAGTAAAAGTTATTTCTAGTTATATTTTTGGTTGAGCTTTGGCTTGTCCACGAGCCTACCCTAGCTATATTTCAGTATCATGCACCATTTAGAGATGTGCTAGGATCTCCTTACTGGGCTACTACTCGTAGTTAACTATAAAATGCAAAAGATGGTTGGTGAATTAAATTCTCAATATCCACCATAATCACTGGTAAGTGTTTTGATTTTGCTTAAGGTTTCTAGAGTATATTGACATGACTGGCAATATATTACTCCAGAAAAATAAAAAGTGCCACAGTTTTTTTTTTTCTCTTATTTTGACGTTGAATTTTGGAAATCATTTATTCTTTTCTTAGACCACTATTTTATGTTCAGTGATATTCGTACTTGTGTGTTAGGATCATGTGATTTGGGCAAAAACTATCCTTATCTTTTTTTTTTTTTAATAAAATATCGTTATGTTGCTGGAAATTATTTGTTCTTCGCTGGTTAGTACTTAGGAAAGACAGTTGGCTTGATTAACCAACGGAGTAGTTATGTTGCTCACTTGCTATTGCTCATTTCAGGTCCTTATTCTTGAATATGCTTTTGAAGCTTATTTTATTCTGACAGTGCTTCTGCTTATTTTCTTATTAACAAACTTGAATTCAGGTTTCCATGATTGCACTTCTCCTTCCAGTGACAAGATCTTTATTAAGGTAAAATTTTGCTGGTATATCTATTGTTTTCGAAGAAGTTCAACATATCTAGATATTCTGTTTTATAATCTAGATAGGAGCTATCTATTCTTAGTAATTGATAAATTTAATTAACTAATTATGCAATCAATGTTCTTTTCTTTTCTTTTTTTTTTATTTTATTTCTCTGACTGCTTGTTTCAATGCTATAACTATTTACTGCTTTGAGAACTTATTCTTTCTAACTGCATGTTTCAGTCATATTTTTTAGGATGCTTTGTGGTATAAAGATATATTAAATGGCTAATACCTGTTTGCAGGCGACAGGTGGCGGTGCTTACAAATTTGCTGACCTTTTCAAAGAAAAGCTCGGAATTAGTCTTGACAAGGAAGATGAAATGGACTGCCTAGTGACTGGTGCAAATTTTTTGCTTAAGGTGGGATTCTAATACTGCATAAATGTTTGTTGGTATGTACAAATTGGAGTCTTTCTTATTTCTTATTAAAGTCCTCTTGTAAGATAAGTAGTCTTTTAACCTCCAACTAATCTTGAAGCCAATCTTTCTGTTGTCCTCCCAAATACGTGTGTGTGCTCATGGTTTTTTTCCCTTTGTCACTTTCTTTTCACTTTTTTGGAAATCTGTGCATACTTGTTACATATATTTGAATTCATTTTGGCTTTATGTCACGATTATGATATCTTCAACATCACAGCAGATAATATGATGTAAATGCAGAATTTGACATTCGACTGCATGTCTAAATGGTTAACTGTTTACAATCTGATGCTATGGGCAGCTTAAGTGTAAGTGAAACAATGGAAAGATATTAGCACTTCTGGACCTGTAAGAGGATAGGAACCGCATAACTTCCAAAATTAGAAAAGTTAAAATCCTAAACTAATGACAATAGGAACTCCAAATTATGCAATATAAATAACCAAGAACAAGCTTTAAACTTTTTTCCTTAATGGAAATCTGGAGGCTGTTTCCAGGAAATGTTATGAAACATAGGGCATCAAAGTGGATATCTAAACCGAGTCTAAGAAATTAAGATACAAAATGAGCAGTGGTAGCTGATAAAAATTTCACTGCACACCATACATTCCATTCTATTTTTCAGTTCCAGATTGCTATTGCACATTTGGAGAATGCATCAGTTGTTGCATTGCCTATTTGATGGCGGAGTTATTTTATCTATGAGACTATTCTAGTAGGTTTTGTTATGAGGTCTGACTCTTTGTGGAGTCTTGGCAAGTTTTATCTGAAGTGATTTTGAAGTTTTCTTCTTCCTTTTTCTTCTTCTCAGATCTCTAGATTTAGAGAATGTACTCATGTCTTTGTTTTTGAAAATGAAAGAGATTATTGTTTATATCTGGAAGTTTTTGGTATTTATTCTTTTAGTCTCAGTCATGATATTCTCTGAAAGTTAGTGTGAACCTTTCTTTAGTCTTTTTTCCCTTTTAGGGTGGAGGAATATATTTATCAATGCAAAATATGCATGGCAATGAAATACAATTTTAATTTTACATATTTGTCACATATTCATAAGGGTTAGCACATAGCTTCTGTGTTTTTTTTTTTTTTTTTTGACATACTCATTGTCTACCTGCGTATTGTTCTTTGAGTAGGCAGTCCCCCAAGAAGCCTTTACATACTTGGATGGTCAGAAGGAATTTGTTCAGATTGATCATAATGATTTATATCCTTATCTTCTTGTTAACATCGGGTCTGGTGTTAGCATGATAAAGGTATTCTTGATATCTTCATTACTTTGGTAATATCTAAGGCTTTTAACATATATTATTAATTGTAAGTCTTTTGGGTATATAGGTGGATGGAGATGGCAAGTTTGAGCGAGTTAGTGGAACTAACGTTGGAGGTGGCACCTTCTGGGGTTTGGGAAGACTTTTGACAAAGTGCAAGAAGTAATTATGATCTGGTTGTCTAATCTTATCTTTAGTTTCCTATCATATATTGTTTCATTGTATATAAACCAATGTGTTTTCTGTCTTAGTTTTGATGAGTTGCTGGAGCTAAGTCAGCTGGGAAATAATAGAGTTGTAGATATGCTTGTTGGTGATATCTATGGTGGAACGGACTATGCGAAGGTACAGAGATGTCTTTATTCTAACTTAGATATGAGAACTTCCCATTCTCCATATTGATGTATTTATGGAGTTTTCATATAACAGGACCTCAATTTGATTCAACATAACAGAAGTCTGTAAATTTCCATATTTGGTTTTTTGACATGTAACAAGAAACTGCTTCACAACTCTTTTACTAATGACAGATTGGTCTCTCTGCAACAACTATTGCTTCCAGCTTTGGCAAGGCCATTTCTGATAATAAAGAGCTGGAAGATTACAAACCTGAAGACATCTCCCGCTCCCTTTTACGAATGATTTCAAATAATATTGGTCAGGTTAGTGGCTATGTGATGGTTTTCTGGCATATGGTAAATCAAATTTCTATCATGAAACAGTTATAACCTGAAGCTTGCCTACTAGAATGGAAACTTTGTATGGATATAAGGATTTTGGCCTCAATATTAGTAGATATTGCTTCTCATGCCTGGTCTGTCTGTAAATTGTTTATCCAAGTATTAGTAACTCTTTTGGGATCAGAATTCTAGACTCTTGTTTTGCCTAATTGATTTATATGGTTATGCTTTGTCATTCCCTTCCTCACAGGTATAATGAATTTGTTTAGGTATCTAATTATTTGTATAATTTTTTGTCAGGACCAGCTCTTAGGTCTTCAGTAGTTTGATTATTTTTTTTGTTGGTTCAAAGAAAAAGAAACTTTGCTTTCATGATTTCTCTCATGTTAGTATCTTATATGCATCATGCTTAAGTAAATTAAAGAAAAAAGAGATATTTTGGTGTGGCTTCTAATTAATACTAATGGTTGTTCTGTTGGCTTCATTTTCCTTTTTTTTCCCCAGATCTCTTACTTGAATGCACTTAGATTTGGGCTTAAGCGGATATTTTTTGCCGGCTTTTTTATTCGGGGTCATGCCTATACTTTGGACACTATTTCTGTTGCTGTTCATTTCTGGTAACTATTATGGTGTTAGTTCTTCCCTTACACTCCTCATCATAATGCATTTATATGTTTTACCTTTCATGAAACTCAAATGATAGTTCTTCAACACTTGATGCTGATTGCTAAATGATTTCATTTTCTAAAGTTCAATTCATCCTTTAATGGAATCTTTAGTGAAAATTAAATGTGAAAGCTGACCTTGGAGAGTTAGTTGTTATTGCAAACTTCTATTCAGTAAAGGAGGAACAAGGAACCTCCTTGAAATCCTAATAGTGATCTTTTGCCAGCAAAAAAAAAAAAAGATTGTCTTCAGTAATTTGTGATAAAAAGTGAAATAAAATTCATGAGCTGGCCATCTTATTTTTAGTCTTGCTGCTTGCTACGTAATTCCATGGGTCGATTTCAGGTCCAGTTGCCTAGAAAGCTGTCACGTTCTAACGTTTGTCTTTTTACCAATATCCATCTTCCTTGACTTCTTGACTTTCGATTAATTTATATTGCTCTCTTCCCTGAAATGCATGTTGCAGGTCCAAAGGTGAGGCTAAAGCAATGTTTTTGCGGCATGAAGGTTTTCTTGGGGCATTGGGTGCATTCATGAGCTATGAGAAGCAGAGTCTACATGGATTGATGGTCCATAAAATACTGCCAAGGTTCCCCATCAGCGTATCCTCTGCCGGAGATAAGATTTATTGCTCGCTAAACAGTGATTCAAATGAGAATGAAGGTATTGAGTGTACCGTATACGGAATGTAGCACTTACAGCCACCTCAAACTTAGATGCAGCATACAAGATGAAGTGATTCTTATGTAAGTCTCTAGGCAAATATGCAAGTTACAAAGTTTAATCTTGAAGAACGTGTGTAGCATAGTAGATACATCGCAGGACTAATAATTTGGAAAGCTATATGGAGAGCAATAAAGGGGGTTACAACTCACAATTAGACAAGATTGTGTTGCATCTCCCGTAGATTACATATACCATATACCTAGTGCTTTTTTTTTTTTTTTTCCTAATGAAATCATTTACTTCAAACTGTTTTTCTTCTGAATATCTGATGTACTTCGGATGCAAACTTTCCATTTCGATTCTGGTGAGACTTACATTTGGCTATATGATCTTCTGGGGGTTTGTTTTGCTCAACAAGATTTATTGCTTGTGCTGCGAGTACAAATGACTTAATAATATAGAAAATAGTTCAATTACTTTATCAGGAATGTCTGACTTAAATTTATTGCTCTTATATTCATTGACTAATCATGCATTACTAAATTTGACAATTTTAATCACCAAAAAATATATAATGAGACAAATTTAAAATTTTAACAAAAATGATATATGAATTTTGCAAAAATTAAAAAATAATATTATTTGAAATGTCAATACGAATTGTTATATAATAATTTTTATGTTTTAATCGTATTAAATATGAAATTGATAGACATGAATAAATAAATTATCAAATTTATGTTTTATTATCATTGAACTAGAACTACATAAGCGATACAAATGTTTTTTCAAATATTTCAAATGTTCAAATGGAAACATCATTAAAACGTTGTCGGACAATTTTCATATAAAATACTGATGCAACAGTCACCAGACTACAGATGAAATTAAACTAATCAAAAAGTAAATGATTCCGCAGTCGACAGCTTCTTACGATGCTGCTTCACATTTCTCCTACGTAAGTTCCATCTTTCTTTAATGTCGTATATCTGCTCATCTTGGTGGTGGTGATGATAACTTATTTCCTCAGATAATCTAAGCTCCTTGTTTGAATTTTCAGTGTCACAGCCACCCGTGAGTCTGGCAGCTTCAGCAAGTAGATCATTTATCAGCATCTCAGTGGTCTTGGCAGTTATTCCCCTTAGATACCAAGAAATGGGTGGGGGAGGGACAATGGCTGGCTGAATCAGTTGGTCCAAGCTCGCCTTTGACCCAATTCTTCCTTTACCCCCGGTACATGAACAATACTCTGCCAATGTTTTAGGTTTGAAAGGAAAACAGATTTTCTCATCCACAAAAACAGGTTCTACTCTCCAATGGCCTTCAAACTTTTTCATAAATCCCGTGTTTAATTGTTTGAACTTCATCTGCTAACAGTCATCGTTAGAATTAAAAGCAACTGCTAGTAACCCATGCATGACCTTTTTGCAAATAACTTATGCATTGGTAATCTGAACAGGATAAGTTTAAGCCAAAGAAATTAAATGCTTGGCTAAGTGCAGAATAAAAATCTTTTGAAGTCAGGTACTCGAAACATTATAAAAGCAACCACGACAGAACATTTAGGGTTGAAATTGTTTTATGTAACTCAGCACCACAAAAACCAAAGTCCTACTTCTCACGGATAGAACTCATTTATGGATTTTAAAATCAAATAATTGGAAAAAATATCCTTACCGAGTGATCTTCTCTGTTTTGATCCACTAGAACATGAACCGAGATGGTCCCTGACCACCAAAGGAATCTCCACAAAGCTGCTTGCTCCACTTCAACCACCTGTCTTTGACCTTCATCAACTAAAACCTTTCTAGATATCACTTCCTGAAACAGAAGATCAGTTGTTAAATAAAAATCAGAAATTTCTGAAACTGCTTGAAACATTGAAGCTACAAATGTAAGTGCCTCAAATTGGTAGTTGTACCATGATTAGACCTGGCAATTTTATATACGATACAATAATACAACATAAAAACGACATGAAAAAAACCGTTCGTGTTTTAAAAAAATGTATTTCATGTTTATTCGTGTCGACATAAATTTTGATACTACACAATTCATGTTTTATACGTGTTGACACATCTAAACACGTAATATGACATGTTTAATTTAATTTTGTCATACAAGTACACATTAACATGTTTAATACATTTAACACATTTTTTATATTTATTTAATTTAATATAAACATATAAAAATTATTTTAATTTTTAATCTTTTAACTATGATACTTAATTAATTATTTAATATTATATAAAAACTATTTTAAATATTTAATTATGATACTCATTTAATAATCATTATAAAATTATTTTTTTATGTTAATAGTATAAATATAATATAAATATTAATATTAGTCCTATATATTATTATTTTATTCTTTAATCTTTAATAGTTTATCACTTTAAATTTGATACTAAAAATTAATATAATTATGTAATATATATTAAAATTTAAATATATATATTAAATACATATTCAATGGGTATTAAATTTTTTTATTTTTTTAATATGTAATTATTTTTTATATTATTAATATGTCCAATTTATTAAGTTGTAAATAATGTATAATTTATAATTATTTATTATTTTAATCGTGTTCTTTTATATATTCGTGTTAGTTGTGTCTATTCGTGTATATCCGTGTTATTCATGTTATTCGTATCGTATTTAAATGGATTAATTATACATATGTTAATCGTGTCATGTTGCATGTAATACATATAATAAACATGTTATGTCCATGTTTAGGATTTAAACACATTTTATAATTCGTGTTATGTTCGTGTTTTAATAATTCATGTCATTATACATATCAAACACAACACGAAACACGATACTGAAACATGAATTGCTAGGTCTAACCATGATAGAAAACTGCACATCTACTATTGAGGGTTAAAATATACCACTCACCTTAATATTTTTGAAAACTCTCTTGTTATCAGGATCAGTTACAATATTATACACTGTATCTGGAGGCAACCCAACATCAACTTTTGCCTTAAGGTTGCAAAGAGAACCTTTTGGAGCACTGACCTGCCAAGAATGACACTAGATTCCTAATACTTTGCCAACTGATAGATTCTTAAGATAAAATATCCAATGAAGCAATCAAGAACGTAAGATGGCAGCAATGTAGTGCTGGATATATAATTATCTTTAAAATTAGAAACCAGGATTTTTCTTCAGTGTTGCCTATAAGAATAAAATACTATGAAAGTGTCCTTTTCTTGACCGATATAATGTTAAAAACCATATTCTAGGATAGACATCATGTCCGAGAAAAAGGGCGAAACTAGCATCATTCTTGAGAATGAAACAGCAAAATTTCCCAACACTCTTTACCTTTATTTCTGGAGGTTGATTGACCCATGATGGATTTTCTCTCCATGCTTGCAATTGTTTCTCCAGATCTATCCCCAATCCAGCAGATGAAGCCCTCTCCTTCCCAAAAAAAGGGTTCACTGATTTTATTCCATCATTATCTTTTGGTAATCTCTTGAGTTGTGACTGTGACAAAAAATAGAGACTTGTCATTCAAATTCTAATATAGAAAACCCCATCCATCAACATGGCTTTCACAGAATGAATTCCCCTCTACATAGGAGCCATGACTAACCTTAAGACAATTTCGAAGTTTTTGGGGAAGCTGAACAAAAAAGGCAGAAAATGCTGGATCAAGAACCTTTGGTTTTCCATTTCTGTCACTCCTAGGAATATCCATGCTTATTTTTTTCCCTTCCATCTCACCTGTTAAAATCTAAACATTGATACAAAAGTTACAAAAGGATGTGTTCTTTGTCATTGCTTTGGATAAGACTACAATATGAGCAAGTGCTATGGATAGCAGAGAATGCCAGGCTTGGTGGTAAGATACTTTGATAACTATCATAGAACTTAGGTATTAGTTTCTTGACTATGCTGCATTCCAAATGTTAGATGCAAAAGTGTATAACCACCAAACCTGTATAACTTCGAATAAATACAGGATGAATGATATAACATAAAACATAAGCTTATGCATTGAGGTTAAATGTAGGTTTGTCATCATCCGTACCAAAGAAAAGATAAAACAGACCCTTAGTTAAACTAACAAACCACTCACACTCAGACAACCTTCAGAATTATCTATTGTATTTTTAACCTGACTTTACAAATAAACCTGAAGAAGAAATCATATTCTAATCAGATGTTCTGGATAGGTCAAGAGCATTAAGCCGTATCTCTGATTTCTACTACAGCCCCAGAATGTGTGGGGATGAAATCTTTTCAGTAAACCAAAATTTGTTTACTCCCATTAGCAGTATCTTTTCAAGTCTTTTCATCAGTTGATTAACTGAAAGCACATCTGTTGAAGGTAATATTTTTATACTTAGAAAACTTGGTAAGAATGTAAACCATCAAAAACTTCTATAATCAGATTGAAGAAACAATTATCCCCATAGACAAACCTTTTATACAATAAATCAAAGCCAGCTCTAAAGTAACCCCAGATTAAAAAAAATAATTCATAAATGAAACAACTTTGAGCCAAATTCATAGCAATATATCATCGTCTGCAGCAAAATTCAAGGTTCTTATTCAAAAACAGGCCAATTGGAATCACTACCCATTAAAAGTTACAATGAAATGATAAAGGCGGAGACCAGAAAACCCAGAATCAGAAACAAATAAACATTCGAAGCAGAAATCTAACAGCTTTGGCAACGACAAATTAAGACAAAGAATCACGGAAAATGGGATTAACTTACAGCGTGGATCTGGTGACAAGAATATTCATTCCATTTGAGATTCTACGTCAAAAAGAAAATCCAGCTTTTAAAATTCGGCAATTGGAAATTGTCGATGGATTACTTTTTTCAGCTTTTTCTTTTGAATATTTTTGTAAGTTAGGTACAACACGTGAAGCACATGAGGATGGCAAATCCGACGCGGCAACAAGCTTGGCCTTCATAAAGCTGTTTTGGACTTGTACGTTTTCAGCCATACACCCAAAGGGAAGCTTCTTGTAATTTAGTCAGGACTATCGATCTTACGTTGACTTAGTCATGTGTCAGAACCAGAACCAAGGTGTTCACTTGGTTCCTACTATTGCCGGCAGAGAATTATTATATCTGCCAATCACCAAGAGACATTACTACTAGTAATCAATATCATTTATAACCATATTTTCTTTTAATTCAATGGCACTGAGTAAATATATATAATAAAAGTATTCCACCCTAAACTTTGGGAGTTGTCTGGTTCGAAGGCCCTGATTAACACCGATAAATCCATCATTCAATTAATAGGAAATCAAAATTAATAATTTATTTAAATAAACAGTAAGATTGATCGATAAAAATAAAAATATATTATAACGATAAAATTAAAATTAATAATAAAAATAATGATAATAATTAAATAAATTATATTAAAAAATTAAAGATATTAAATTAAAATTATATATAATAATAAATTTAAATTATTAATATTTATAAAATTAATAAATAATTAAAAATTATTTTAATAAAATAATTAAAAATATTATTATATCTAATAATTTTTTTATATTAAATTAAAAAATTATTTACAAAATTTTAAATAAATAAATAAAGTTTAAGAATATGTTTGTATTTATACTAAAAACTAAAGGATAAAAAATAATAATAATAAATTGCTTGGTGAGCTACTGCACTAAAAATGGCCAGTGGCCAATTGGATTTATTTTTACTTCTCAGGGAAATCTAAACGCATGAATTTCACCGTGCAATATAGTCGGGCACAATCGCGGACAGCAACTGAAGGTGCCATTAAATTCAAATTCACAAATACATCTTTTATGGTTAAATTTGAATTTCATTACTGAATTTAAATATCAACTTTAATAAAATTTATTGAATATAAATTTTTTATTAATTTTTTTAATTACAATTATAATAACTTTTATTGTTATAATCAATTTTACCGTTTATTCAAAATTTAAGTCAATTTTGATAACTTTTAATTAAGTCAATTTTGATAACTTTTAACAATGTCTTGAACATTGCTATTGGAGACAGATTTTCAAAGTTTTTTTATTTCATAGCAAAGATATGATTATGGCTGCATCAGCATGAACAATTGGACAGATACCAGGGTATCTCCAAGCCCAATAAGAAACAAAGCATAAGTACCACTGCGGCTGCTACATTTGAAAACAAACGTGAAATATAGAGAACAGCACCACCAAACCCCCAAGGACAAAATCCATCAAATTCTAGTACAGACCTCCCCTTTACAGATCCAACCTTCTTTTGGATTTCCTTCTTCCATTTCATCAGCTTTGGTTTCTTTATCTTCTTTCAGGGCACACTTCGGATGGAGAGTGAAGTCACATTCTTCACACAAAAATGACCACGCTTGTCCTTCTTCATTGCATCCATCACACTTGAAATAATGAAGACGAGTGAGCACGAGCTCATGCTCCTCGTGCAGTTCATGTTTCAGTTTCTCAGGCCACCCCTTTGCCATCTCCTCATACTGTGCTTCAATCTCCTTCAAACGCTCCTCAGTGAAAGGATAGGCATCGGCCCCATGGTCCATGATCAGATCCCTGGTCTCTTTTGTAACAGTTTTTCCAGTTGGTCCAATGGCTATAAGCATGGGGATGCCTTGGACCTTGAATTTGCGACTCAACAATGGCTTCCTAGCATCACCAAAAGGAAGTGCCAGCCAGGGCATTCCTGAATAATATTCCTCAAAGGAGGCTTGATCACTATCACTAGAAATAAAAACCACTTCAAATGCTTCATCCTTCACCTTGATCTTCTTGTATACTTCAACAAGTTTTGGCGTGAAGGCACGGCATGGTGGGCACCAATGTGCTGAGAAGTACAAGAGAATGGTCTTCCTCACCAAGTCGGTCACCTGGACCTGAAATAGTAGATAAATTCATTACTCATCAGAAATAAGGGGGCTGAGTTGAGTAGCAGCATTGCTGCTAACCATCGCTTATACTCATGTGGAGAATGAAAGGCTTAAATTAATGTTCCGAAACATAATTTAAGCTTTAAAGGATATTGAAGAATTAACAGCATCAAAGGAACCTAACAATCATACCTTAGCATCATCCTTCCCAATGACAAAATCCAAATCCCCAGAAATCAGAATTGATTCCAGAGTTTGTGCTTCCTCTTTTGCTTTCTCTATTTCTGCAAGCTCTGCAAATTTTTCTGGTGTGAAGGGATAGGCCTGAATCCCATGTTCTTCAATTGCTTCGGCAGCATTAGAGTGGAGAGTTTTGCCATCAGGGCCAATAATAACAACAGTTGGAAGGGTCGAGAGCTCAAAGTACCTAATTAATTTCTCACAGCTCTGGTCTTTGAAGGGCAATGCCAACCAAGGTGCCACAAAGCTTTCCTTGAAAGATTCCTCTTCATCATCAAGAGATACCACAACAATCTCAAAATTCTCCCCCTTTTCTTTCAGTTTCTTATAAACTTCAGCAAGTTTTGGAGTAAAATCAGCAGATTCCTCGTCTGAAGACTCTAAGAAATATAGTGCTACAATCTTTCCCTCAAGTTCAGACACAGGCACCTAGTTTACAAATTAAGAACAAAGTATAGATTAGGATATAATGATATATTCAAATCCATTCAGAAAAGCAAGAAAACTACAATACCATTTTAGCAATCAACACAGTCATCATAGTTACCTTGTTTCCATCAGATGTAACTACAAAGTCACGTGAACGGGAAACAAAGATAGTTTTTATGGACTGTTCCGACTTGGCCTTTTTTTCTAAATCTTTTAATTCTTGGATTTTTTCAGGGGTGAAAGGGTACCCTTCCTCTCCATACTCTTGAATGATCTCAACTCCCTCATCAGTTATGACTTTACCATTTTCATCCAAGAGCACAAGATGAGGTATTCCCATCACCTTGAACAACTTGTCCAAGCGGCTACGTGTCTCTGAATCAGAAAAAGGGATTGCAAGCCATGGCATCTTAGAGAAGTAACCATTGAATAGTTCTGCATCTTCATCTCCTGAGACAAAAATGATCTCAAAATCACCTTTTGGAGAGAGTTCAGAGTACACCTCCACTAACTTAGGGGTGAATCGTTGACACGGACCACACCATGATGCTGAGAAATACAATCCAAGCTTCTTCCCCTTCAAGCTCTCGATTTTAACCTGTAAAATGGAAATTTCAGGCTTAAATCCTGAAAATAATCACCAAACAGAAAATTAATAAGAAAATAAAACCCTTCTAACAGTGACAATTACCCAAATCTCAATTAATTATATGGAATATCCAACAAACTGTGAACTTCATATATCTTAAACTAACATCAAAATTATATATGTCATTTAATGTCATACTATTATTATCGGTCATCAGACACAGTCGTTGAAAAAGCAGATTGAAATAAATGTTTAGAGACATTTTTTAATTGAAAAATAAAACAACTGGCTTAATCATTTTCACCCTATTAACTACTCAATTCAGTTTGAATGAGGCTGGCAATCCAATGCTCCAAACCCAGTTCAGAAGACATCCTAGTTGACTGTTTCTAATCTTAAAATAGATGAAGAAACAAATTTTCATTATAAAAAAACTAGTAATCATCCAGCTTTCCCTTCTAAAAGACTAAAACTTCAGAAGAACTAAGTTTAAAAAAAAAAAAAAAAAACTAAACTCAACACCCTCTTTACTTCATAAAAATAACAGAGAAAAAGAGAAAACCCTTTTGATCAAACATTGATAAAAATAACAAGAAGAAAATATCACACAAGAAAGATTTTTTTGCGGGAGTTAATTACCTGATCACCGTTGTTGCGTACGAGGAAATCTCTGTCTGAAGAAGACAGAAGTGACTTAAATTCGTGGCAATCACCGTTGATCGTTTCAACAACGTTGATTTCAACCTCTGCCATGGTTGAAACTGCCAAGGGTTTTTTTTTTTTTTTAAGTTAAGAAGGAACTGATTCTGTTTGTTTCGTTTTTTTGGATGATAAGTGTAGTGAAGGAGTTAAGACTTAAGTGACTTATAATAGCATAAGGAGGAGGAATAGCAAATTACTTTTGGACACTTTCGAAATTTTCCATTTTTTCTTGACAAACTAGAGAGAGGCAAGGCCGACAACCAAATCGTCTTTGCCACGTGGACCAATGGCATCAAAGAACGTAGCGTCATGGTTTTGTAATGAACGTGGAGCTTCTGAGTCTTCGACGTTTCCCGTTCACTGCTGTCTAGCCCGCGTTTTTTTGTCTTCCGATATTCTTTTCTTTCAACATATTTTTTTAAGAATTTATTACAGTAAAAAATAAAAAAAATTTGTATTTTTAATTATTACTTTTAATAGATTTAAAAATAAAAGATATAAACAAAAAACTTTAATTTTATCTTTTAAATTTATGAAAATTAAAAATTAAAAAAATTAAAACTTTTTTATATAAGTTGATTTTTTAACAAAATAAATAAATTAATCTTATAAACGTTGCGATTAAGGAAAGAATAAATAAGAATAAACAAATCAGATAATGCAAAAGTGAATAAAAAAAGAGGGAATAAACATGTGAAATATGGGCAGAAAATTTTATAGGCTTTTTCTTTATTGTTTATTCATTTTAATTTTTTTTTTGTTCATTTTAAGTTTTTTTTTTTTTTTGACCTACTCATTTTGCTTTACAAAGTAGAAAGCATAAAGTGAATTTAGAAAATAAAATGCTAAAAATTAAAAGCAAAAAATTCTCTTGTATGAATATTTAAAACAATAATTTCAGTCCGCACCCCCAAAAAAAAAAAAAGAATCACCTTAACTTTACGCTTTGTTCATCTTGCATATTATACTAATACAACTGTTTAGTTATTGTTTACAACAAAATATATGGGTCAATGAAAAAGAGACATACTGGAAATGAGAATAATTTGGCATAAAAGGTGATGTGGATATTAAGTAAAAATATATGGTCTGCCTATGTTAAGATTCGCAAATTGATATTTTTATTTAATGGGTCAGTGATCTTTAAGTGGATGGATCACGGATAGACATGTGATAATTTTCATCCAAATTAATTAGCAACTAAAAAATGTGTTAAGAGGATTTACAGGAGGATTAATCCAAATCAACCGAATTAAGTTTATTTTGGCCAATGATATGAATACACGTGGCAGAATTGGTATGAAGAAAAAAATAGATAGCAATTGGATTCCTAAAACTCAGCAAGAAATTATTGAAGCAACCTTTGGTGGTGAAAGAAGTTGCAAAAAAATTTTGGAATCAATTGTCGGAAAAGTCGGAGACCGCCAGCAGCTCAAAGCACACAACTACACACACTCCCAACATAACAAATTTAGCCTAGCAGTGTAATTACTTCAGTCCTAGATAATCGAACTCATTTTGAATCTTGTTAAAGCTTTTTTCTATCTCCTTTTAAGTTTGATAAATTTTTGTTCAAATTCTCTGGAGGCATTTTCGTTGCAATCAACCTCTAGATATTAAGATTAGTAAGTCTTCAAAATTTTCAAGCATTCCACAATTTACTTTTTTTTTAATCAAATTTAATTAATTTTGTTTAAGTTCATCACAATCAAAAGGAGGGAGCTAGGATTTAATAAATTTTCTTTGTTGGTTATTTATTTCAAATCTAATTGATTTTTTTTTTATTTAACTATAAGTTACTCTTTAAAGCATTTTCCCATTTCATGTTTTTTATGTTTTGAGTGTCTTGCTTTATAACTTAAAAAAAAAAAAAAAAAAAAACTTTGAAAACCCAATTTCTTTCTTAAGCTGAAATAATTTGATAGATTTACAAATTGGTGTCTTTTGATCCAATTTTAGTGAATTAATTCTTTTTAAAGGATATTAAAAGTCATCCAAATCACATCTCAAAACTTTGTTACTTTGAAGTACAAAATTTATTAACAAGTCCGATGGATCTACCGTGATTGAAGATAGATTTAATAATTTTGAGTAACTAAATAAATAAGAAATGTTCAATATTATCACGTGACATGTTTGAACAATTAAATAATAAAATGTACTAAGTAGTATAACAATTGTAATATTTAACATTATTTCAAATCTAACTTGGATTGAAAGTTGAAACAAAATGACAAATACATAATCGATCAATATTAGAAAAATAAAACGATGCGGTAATCAATGGAAGGGGAACAATAAAAATTATCCTAGACATACAATTTAATTATTATTGGAAAAGGTCATGAAGTAAGCTTACGTGGTATTTTAATTTTACATTAAAAGATTTTAAAAATTTATTATGATATGTAAGTAAAAATTTAAATTTAAATTTATAAAATATTTTTTGTAAGATAAAATTAATAAATTTTTAAATTAACACGGATAATATCTCATAAGTTAAATATAAATTTTTATAAATGATATCAAAATAATTATCATTTAAATAAGAGCTAAATACTACACAATAAAAATCACTTTTAAAATATATACTTTTAGAATCTTAATATTTAGTGTAACTTTATGATTTGTATAATGTTTTGCATTGAGCTTACTTAACATTTGATATAATTCAATAGATTTGTGTGTTTTATATTGGATTCGACATATGTTATCTTTTGATGCGAATATTTATCTCGATCATCATTTACATATATTAATTTTAAATTTAAGTATATACCTCGATTACCATCAACATCTATGAATCCGTAACGTTTAGTATCTTATGTTTTATATTGAATTTACTTAACATTTAATGTTATTCAATGAATTTTTTATGTTTTATGTTAGATTTGATGAAAGATCAAACTTTAAAAAAAAAATTTATAATATCTCAATTTTATATTAAAAGATTCTAAAAATTTATAATAATATATAATCAAATTTTAAATTTAAACTTGTGATATATTTTTTATAAAATAAAATCATAAAATTTTTGAATTATAACTAATAATATTATACAAATTAAATGTGAATCTTTCTAACCTAACTCCAGCAATTAATTAAATTATTTTAATCAAATGTCGGAATTCAACAGGCCCCAACGAATATATTTCAGAAAATAAAATAATCGACTCAAACCACGCAGCAACTCTGCAAGTCAATTAGAGTTATCTGCTGGAGTAATATTTAATACCATTAACGAAGCATCCGATCAGCTTCAGCTCGTTGATTGGTTGGTATTAGTCTTATATTAATCAACATTTATCCGATAAATAAAACCATACCATCAGCTCTCAGCTGGTCAGTAGGTAGAATAGATCAGATAGATTTGACCTAACAAGAGATTAGTATTAGTACTACGAGTAATGGTTGTAACTTTTTGGGTCTTGGTCAAGCTGTACATGCTTCCTTTTTTCAAGGAAAATTGCGTACACCAGGTCTTAGAGATTCATCCAACATCTCTTGTTATATAAATATATAAATATATATATATATATATATATATATATATATATATAAAACCCCCACCAATTCAAGTTCAAATTTTATCATAAACTAAATTTCGTCCACTTTTTTATTGAGTTATTTTTTTATTATCATAATAATTAATCATATATTTTGAATAATACTTCAATGAATTTTAATTTTAATTTCGTTAAAAACAAAAATTTTTATCCAAAACTAATATGAAAAGAAGACTGTAAGAAAGAAAAAGATATGAAGGTTATAATTACTGAAATTTTTATGACTTTTTTTAATATAAATGAAGTCCCGGCCAGGGACGAAGTCCGGAGCAAGTAAGGGTCACAATCCTCCCAAAAATTTTCATGCCCTTATGCTATGGTGCTTGAGCGCACCAAAATTACACTCTTGACACCCTTTTTCTTTTTAAAATTACTATTTGATCCCATTTACTTAATTTCTGTCTTTTTATGTTTGATCACAATTTAAAAATAAAAAAAATTATAAATATTGAGATTTATATTTTAAAATTTTTAGATGTCATTTTATAAAAAATTATATAAACTAATCAAACTAAATTTTGAATTCAATTTTACAATAATTATATTTTCGTATTATTGAACCACCGTTTTCACTCGGAAAGAATGCATAGCAGATTCTAAGCTCTATTGATAAATGCTCCTTATTTTCATTCTCAATTGAAGTGTAAATTGACAAAATGTAATAGCTAGAGATAAACGGAAATGAGATTGGCGATCAAATCATCGGAAAGAAATAGCAAGGAGAGAGAAATTAGAGCCGGAAGCTGAAGCCGACTTCTCATTGTCATCAGCCCTTTCTTGAACCATGGAAAAATCTTTGCATGCCCTATCTTTAGTTTTGAATTTTGAATCATGGAACAAAAACTGAATTAGAAGCCCTTAAATCTCATTCACAGGCTTACTTTAGAACCAATTTCAAGTTTCCCCAGCTGATGAGCTTCGTTCTCTTTGAAGCTGACTGAACTGCACATCTCAATTAATAGGACTTTCAAGTCTCACTGCGATCCACCGAGTGTTGAGTTGCATCTATTATCAAAGACGTTGATATCAGGCAACTTTGAGAGCAAGAAATCTTTGCTCATGTCATAGTGACAACTGTCGGATTATAGCAATGTGTACAAGTTAGTCTCAAATACGGTATTGTCGACTGCAATGAGCCAGGCCAGGCATAAATCAACAAAAAGAACTAGAAGGAATTGTACAATTACCAAAATCAGTTGATACAAGGCATGGACTTCAAGGGACCTGGAATGTTTACACTTCCTAAAATATTACAACACTAACTACATTTACAGAATTTTGATATCTATTTGCAGAGCCAGGTTCCAAGTTTTCCAAGTGCTTGATCAAAAAGTATGATTATTACTATCAAAAGAAAAAAGGGTAAAATTGTAGTGCAACCCTGCAGGTCAAGGGTTTCCTATTGTGGTCACAAAAGGCGCCAGCCTTCTATATTCCCTTCTCCCCAAGGCGTCGAGCACCCGCCCAAGGATCAATCGAGTGTTTTGCAAAGCCACCTCTCTAGGTGTCATTCCTGGTTCGGTGGAAACTGCTTGTGCAGCTGATGTTGAACCTACCCCGAAACCTGATCCCAAACCATACTGTAGTGGCCCACTTCGAGCCTTAAATGACGTCTGAGGAGCTAAAATCTCCTCATCTGTCCCATTTTCCAATGACCCAGATTCATGTGGGTGTGAACCAGTCAATGAACTACAACTCTGCAAAAGAGCTTCTAATACACTTAGTGCCTGCCAACACAAAGTGATCTCCGCTAGCTGGGATACAATGGCATACGTGTGTGGGCTTTGAGCCGAATCCATGGGAGAGTGCTACAGCAATGCCTTAAGCATGAGCAATATAACACGTTGATACTCAACTGGACCTCTCTCCAGTAGCCGTAGCAAGTGTCCAAAAGCCAGAGCTGAGTGATTAGGGAACCATTCATTGCATAACAACGGTGAGACACAGGGCAGTAGATTATCAATGCTTTTGATCTCACCTCTGGAGTGAGCCATAAACACGGTAGATAACTCGTCCAATGATTCAGCTCGACACCAAATTGAACTGATGTTGGAGTGGTGAAGCTGGGCCCGCCAATGGATCTTTGCTGGGCTGCAAGCAAAGCCAGGGAAGCAATCCTGTAATGTGCATAAGTACTCTAGTTTCAGAATCCCCAAAAATTGTCACATGAGTGCACTTTGATACGAGACAGGACCTGGATCGCTTCACCATGACTAACAGTGGACATCAGTCCCTTAAGTACAAGAGGCTGCATTCCTTCAAATGCTGGCAGATTGCCACTGGTTGCTGGCAAGTCATAGCTTCTAGATTCCATCCACCGAAAGTCCCCAATATCAACGTTATTGAGCTCATCTCGAGGCATGCTGGAAAGGAGGACATTTTCAATTGTTCTGTCCCTGAATGATAAATGGTCAATCACACGTGAGAAAAGCTCAAGAACCTGGCAGTAGACATGAATGAAATCTGTGTGCGTCGCCACACAACCCCAAAAGAGTTGTGGGTATAGTGTCACCTTTTCTGGCTCCATGTTCTCAACCATTTCTTGTCAGCAAAATTTCCATGATGAAACCCATAAAAGGAGTTATTGGATTTCCCAAGCATCTATGTAGGCAACGAAGGAGTAAAACACGTGTCAATTGTAACACTAGGCTGCAATGCACGATAGATCCGGTGGGAGCGGCAAGCAAAGTGTCTTGATGTGCACTCCACAGCCCATTTGAGTGGCCCAACACCCCAAGTCTCACGAAGATCACTTTGGAAGAGGATTGCATCAACCATACTCTGAACAAGGGCAGACAGAAGTGCAGCACTAGGAAGCTCGGTCCTTGTAACTGTGGGGTCCTCATTCTCCCACATCATGCTCCCTCGCTTTGACTGAACATTCTTGATCAGACTGACAACCTTTTGCTTGTTCTTTCCATCACTGCTCTCAACCTCATACAGCTCCAAGTGCCGACCAGCAAGTGAGTATAGTAGACTAACAAGCAAATGCTGACAGTGCTCCAGTACAATCCTCAGAGCTATCCTTTGAAACAAACGTGACAAGAAAAAGCAGAGGTAAGTCTTCATCATTCTCATACGCAATTTCTGCAAGTAGAATCAACGCTAAATCTGCATGAGTAAGTGAGTGCTGCTGGTGCCCTTGCAAAGCTGACTAAAGTTCTTTAGCATTGACACCATGCATACCAACCCCAGAATGTAAGATATCTTCACTGGAATTTAGAGTGTCAATCAGGTAGTATCCACTCCCGGGAAACATGGCGGCTCCGTAAACTTCCTGTTGAACTTCGAACCACCATTAAAGGCCTTGGCATGTTTACCAATGCTGGAAGAAGCTGACCTGACCTGCCTGCAGTTACTGGAACAATGTTTATTTCTGGTGGCATGGGACTTAGTGGGCCAGAGGCACTTCTTCCTGTCACACCAGCTGTACGCCAACTCAGGCTTCCACCGGTATTTCTCAACGGACCATCGAGTGAACCCCGACAAGTAATGGTGACATATGTGGCTGGCTGTCCGCAACAGATGCAATCTGGGCCGCTGAGGCAACTGAGAGAATTCCAATATATAATTTCCATTGGCATCAGCCCTGTTTGTGTCACGGACCTAAGGGGGAGTCCTGAATCCCACATCGAACATAATAGGAAGGTCCCTGGGGTATAAAAGGGTTCACAACATCTCCGCCTTGTGAGGCGCCTTTTGTAGGACAAAACCGTGAGGCCAAGGGGGCCAGAGCGGACAATACCTCACAAGGGTGTGAACCGTGGCGGAAGGCTGATCTGGGATGCCGGAAGGGTGAATGCCCGGGTCCCGGAGCCGCGCGGGTTCGGAGCTTAAGTCTCGACCCGTGACAAGTGGTATCAGAGCCAGCCCTAAACCGTTCGATCCACGCCGAGCGCCTCGAGGGAGGTAGGCAGGGTGGCCGGCCTCCGTGACGAGGGCGTCACGAGGTTGGGTGCGGGAGAATGTCACGGACCTAAGGGGGAGTCCTGAATCCCACATCGAACATAATAGGAAGGTCCCTGGGGTATAAAAGGGTTCACACCATCTCCGCCTTGTGAGGCGCCTTTTGTAGGACAAAACCGTGAGGCCAAGGGGGCCAGAGCGGACAATACCTCACAAGGGTGTGAACCGTGGCGAGAAGGCTGATCTGGGACGCCGGAAGGGTGAATGCCCGGGTCCCGGAGCCGCGCGGGTTCGAAGCTTAAGTCTCGACCCGTGACATTTGCACCTAGCCCAAATGATTCAATGCTATCTTCCAGCATCTGCTGCGACAGCTGGTCAACTAGGTGATCAATTGTACGTTGTAGACATGTACATGCTAGACACATATGTGGCAAAAGCACCACTTATTTCAGCAGATGCATTAGAATCACAATCCTCAATTCCTCTTGTAATCAAGAAATCTAAAACTGGACTAATGTTCCGGGGCTTGCTGGCAATTGTGCTCCAAAGTTTCTCGATTTCATCATGAAACTGATCTCCATGCCTCCATGTCACATAATAAAGACTTTTTAATAATCTGTCACTCCAACCTGGGTCCTTTAGTTTCCAAAAATTCAGGTTTTCAATACATGGAGCCATACATGTTAACTCCTGATGCTGAGCAATTATATCAACAGCATCAAGTTGTCTCTGCATGATCCTTCACAGAGGAGCTGGCTCAACTCAGGATTTCTTCGGCTAATTTGCATGAGAGCTTGCACTAAAACTGTTGGTAGGAATCAGGGACATTACCAACAACAGCAGCTCGATAGCTACCTGAGCCTTCAGTGCCATATTCAGCACATTCACGGACAGTGAGTGTCTCAAGCATCTGAAGAGCATCATCACGGATTTGTCTTGATGGGTCCACTACCTTGTAGAGGATTAGGCTCAAGAGCCTCTGAATTTCACATTACGGTGTCTCTTGTCGCATGTAGACCTCAGCCAGTACGCTGAAGTAACCATCAGCTACAGCAGGGTCAGAGTAATAGCACTGAAAATCATAATGTTAATTAGTTCCTCAAAAAGTGAAATGATTAAATACGATAAATAGGTCTAATGTTAAAAAAGAATGATGCAGAATTCCACAAAACTACTTTAAGAGAATGTACAAGACAAGAAGCCCAAATTTTGAGTACACCACAGAACATGGAAAGTTGCAGCAATAGGAAAGAAATATTTTAAAACTTTTATTTAAGATAATTATTGAAGGACAAAATCTTATCAACTTCCTACTTCAATTTTTATTGCTTAGAACAGTTGTAAACCTGGCATAGTGATCATCTAAATACCACTAATTAGAAGCTTTAAATGTTAATAGGACGATACCCGCGTGGGTCAAAATTTTTAGTTTTATTATCTTTATTTATTGATATTTTTATTATAAAATTTATTTAATTAAAAAAAAATGCAAGAAGTCAAAAAATCAAATGAGGTGACATGTAAATATTTCAATTGATTTTTTTTTCTTACAAATTTTATCTCATTAAAAAATTAAAAACAAAAAAGTGAAAAGGACAAAAATGATAAAAAATATTAATAAAAAAAGAAAGTTTATAGGGTATGCCACATAAACACCTCAATTGAATTTAAAATTTAAAATTTAAAATTAAAATATCAAATAATAATTTTGTTAATATAATATATAATAAAATTAATAATAAAATATACATTTTTATATATACCTTCAAATGGATTGAGATAAAATATCTTAAATACACTTCCGCCGCAAATTTTTTTCTCTAATAAAAATTTGACCTATAACAATTTGATCTCTATTTAAAAAAAAAAAATTCACTTCTATCAAATCAAGATGGATTAAAATAAATATTTTGATATCTCTATTAATTAGTATCTTTTATTATAAAATTTATCTACTTCAAAAAATAAAAAAATGTAAAAAAAATTAAATAAGAGCACCACGTGTACAGTTCATTGGCCTCTCTTTTAATAAAAATTAATTTAATTTAAAAAAGTATAAAAAAAAAGACAAAAAGGAAAAAAATAAAAATAAAGAGAAAAAGGGAAAAGAGACAACATGACATCTTAATTGAAATTAAATATTAATATATTAAATAATAGTTTTATTAATTAAAAATAGAAATAAAAGAAAGCAACAATAAATAGAAAAAAAGAGAAATAAACAAAGATAAAAAAAAAAAAAAGGAAAAGAGAGTATCGGGACATCATGTGAATATCCAAATTAAATTTAAAATATTAATATCTTAAATTAAGATATAAAATAATAAATTTATTAATATAATATATATAAATATAAAATTAAATATATAATAAAATATATATATTTATATATACCATGGAGGTGAGTTGAGATAAAATATTTTAAATTTAATTTTGATCTGTCTTCACTTTTTTAAATTAAAAATTGATCAAACTTGACTCGATATCAATTTTTTTATGAAAACACTCACACCGATGGGATACTAATTATTGTATACTAATTATTTTGTTATTTTTAATAATCGGTTTATTTTTTTTAAATTTATTAAAATTAAAAAAAAAAAGAACGAAAGGAAATAAACAAATGATGGTTCTCCATGGATACCTCTATTCACCTTAATTTTTTACAAAATTTATTTAATAAAAAATAAACTAAAAAAATTACAATGCTATCAGATCAGGTCAGATCAAAATACATAGGATGTAAATTATTTCGTCCTTCATATCCGTCGAATTATTTTGTTGTAAAATTTATCTAATTAAAAAAATATAAAAAAGTGAAAGAATAAAATCAAATTAAAGTATTATGTGAACAATTTTATTGTTTCTTTTCAAAAAATTTATTTAGATTAAAAAAATAAAAAATCCAAAAAATTGAAAGGTTGGAAAGAAATAAAAGAAACAAAAGATGTGACATGAACACCTTGAATGAAGATCAAATAAAAATAAAAAATAGTAAAATTTATAAAATAGATAGATGGGTTATATATTAATTATATACAAATATAATTTTTTATTAAATTAAAAAATAAATAATAAATTTATAAATATAATACATATATATAATTAAATAAATATTTTAAAAATATAATATTATATATATGCTTGAAGTAAGACGTAATATCATAAATTTGTCCTGACTTGATTCTAATTTAAAAAAAAAAATTCAAGTCTTTCTCGAATTTTTCAAAAAATTTGCATATATTGGATTAAGACAAATAAATATCTATGAAATATGAATTATTTGTCATCTTTACATTTGTTGCCTTTCTTTTACAAAATTTATTTAGTAAAAAAAATTTAAAAACTTGAAAAAAAAAAAGAAAATGGTGGAAAGAAAAAAAAAAAGAAAAGGAAGTCAAATATGAATATAATGTGAATTACTTAAATTACAATATTAAATAATGATTTTATTAACATATTACAAATATATAAATATAAAATAAAAATAAAAATAATAAAACATATATTTATATATGCGTGAAAGGGATGAAGCATCTTAAACTTGTATTCGGTTTTTACCTATTTTCAAAAAAATATCTCAATCCAATTTCAATTGAAAAAAGAATCTATTTGAGCCAGAATAATCGAAACCATTGAATATAAACCTAATACATAAAAAAAATGAATTATACATTTTTAATTAATAATATAAAATGATTCTTACACATAAAAATCTTAAAATATACAAAATATTGATTAAATATTAAAAAAATAAATGAAAAAAGGAAAAAGCATTGAAATGCCACGTGACATCCTATAAAATCTCTGTATGCATGCAAGATTTAAAGTGTAAGCAAAAAAATATGACAAAAAAAAAAGAAATCAAATGAGAATAGCACATTAATTTATTAAAATAAGATATTAAACAATAATCTTATTTATAATATATATATATATATATATATAAACATAAAATTAAATTAATAACAAAACATATATTTATAGCATGGATTTAAAAAATAAAAAATAAAAAAAGACCAAAAAACGAAAACCAAATCTCGATTTGATGACTTTCATAATATCTTTTTTAAAAATTATCAAATATAAAAAAAAAATCAATAATATCAAGTAGTCTCAATTACAAAAATTTTAAAAAATTAAAAATATTTATTGAATATTAAAAAAATAAAAAAGATAAAAGATAAAAAAATCATTTGATACATAATATATTCTTAATATCAATCGGTAACACAAAAAAATATATATTTAAAATATTTATTAAATATATAAAAAATAGAAAAAATGTGGAATACCTTTGAAATCAAATAAGTAGCATAAAAAAAGAAATTTAAAATTTTTAAAAATATTTATTAAAATTTTTTTGAAAAAAACTAAAAAATAAAAAACAATAAAAAAGCAATAAAAGTTAACAAATTTTAAAAAATAAAAAAATTGAAGCGTCACGTGACATCTGAGTTAAGTTCTGTATAAGAATAAAATTTATCTAATGGATATATTT
Organism: Durio zibethinus; assembly: GCF_047325235.1. Taxonomy (NCBI): domain Eukaryota; kingdom Viridiplantae; phylum Streptophyta; class Magnoliopsida; order Malvales; family Malvaceae; genus Durio; species Durio zibethinus. Next base: position 32,131,715 of record NC_143163.1, on the reverse strand, counting down.
TTAAATGAGAAAAAATTGATAAATAGAAAAAAATTTGATAAAGTGAGTACTGCCTTACAAAAATTTAAATCCAAAAATATATTTACAAAATTATAAAAAAATCTGGAATTAAAAAAAAAATCTGAGAATATAATTAAAAAAATTATAAAAGCAAAAAAAAAAAAAAATAAGGTAAAGCGAAGGAAAAAAAGAGAACAGCTTGAAGCGCCAAGTGATGCAACCAGAAGAAAGAACCATGCAACGTACATTAATAAAATTAAAAGTATAGATTTGCCAAGGAAAAAAAGTGCCAATATAAAGTGACATACCTGTTCGATGCAAGCAGGAAACATATCCAAATTCATAAGAAGAAAATTTTTTAAAGCTAATTTTGCTAAGGCTGCACGATAATGGCCACCTTTATGCCTATTACGTCTTGCGGCTCCACGCCCTTCTCCTGTCTATTTGGAGTGAGATGGAGCTCGAGTCAACCGGTAAGGAACCATATGGGGCCTTGGGTGCAGGCTTATTGAACAAACGATTAATCCAAAATATAACCCTGCCACTCATTTTTCTTGCATTGTCATCAAAACAAGGCCCATATAAAAGCGAAGCCCATAGAAGCCATAGAGGCCCACTGGATTGCCTCGATTTGTTCACTCAAGTCTTTGTCAAACGAAAATTTGTCCACGGAATCTTTTGACCCGTGTTGTGAAGTCTTATATAGTTCAACTTCACGTCCATGGTCACTAAGACCATCCTGTTCCCATGAACTTCCTCAGTCATCGCACCAGGATAGAAGAAGATCAAATCGCTCTGATTTTGAATCCACAAATTCAGGGGCCACAGATCTTAAAACAGAAGCAAGTGCATAGTGGAGTGGTTGTGTTTCTTGAAGGCTATCAGCGGATGCTGGTGCAATCTGTTTAGTTGTCTTCAATAAACCTCAGATAATGGCGATAGAATACAGGCTTTCGGCCCAAGAATCCCAGCCAGATGTTCTCAGCAACAGTGCGATAAATATTGGCAACATGGAAAATCCTCACAGCGCGTCTGTTTTTGACTCTTATATACAAAGGGACGAGTACAAAACTTTGGAATCAATCCAACTATTCGCAAAACAAGAATTAGTCTCTTATTTATCATTAGGATGTTAACAGATTTCAGCCCAAGCTACGTAGAACATTGCCTTAGGATAGCATCACTCAAAATAAAAAACCAAACAAGGAAAAGAATATTCTAGGTAAAATCTTCTGAAAGAGGTCAAAATAACAACTGCCCTCCATGACAAGAACCAAATAAATTAAAGATGTATTGGATGCAAGTAGACAATATGCATACCTTCCACTTTGGTTTTCCCTCTGTTTCAGAAGAAACCTCCTCAACAAAAGATGTGAGTTCACTAAACATTATCTCACAAGATTCCAGGTGTGAGTGCCCCAGAGCCATGGTGGCAGCACGCTCATTTATAAAGGAAAAAAAATCAATTTGAGCACTCAAAACAAACTTAGAATCATAGAGTAGCAAAGTAGAAAAAGAGAGCACTATAAACCAAGAGATGCAGTTATAATTATCCCAGAAACCCAGACTACTTCTGATATTATGCCGGATTTCAGGGTACACCTCTTGAGACCCTAAATAAAAAGATTTTGGGATAAACCATCATTTACAAACGCCCCTTCCACTTTTCAGAGTCTCATGAGCAGCATATTTCAGCCATTTCTTAGGAGACTGATCTTGGTTTTTTTTTTTTCTGATGATATTTTGGTTTATTCTTCCAGTTAGGTGAATCATTTGCATCATTTACGACAAGTGTTTGAAGTGTTGCTTTTACACCAGTTGTATATTAAGCTATCCAAGTGCGATTTTGGGGCCTCAAAGATTGAATATTTGGGCCATATAATTAGCAACAAGGGAATGGAAATGGATGGAAAAAATATTGAATGTGTCTTGTAGTGGCTAGTTCTTTAAAACACTATGGAGTTAAGGGGGTTTTGGGGATTAACTGGTTATTATCGTAGGTTCATAAGGGCTTACGGTAAGATTGAAAATCTCTCACTGATCTTTTGAAGAAGAATAATTTTCATTGGCCAGAATTAGCTCAAGTGGCATTTGAGAAATTAAAGCAAGCTATGATATCCGTACCTGTATTCGCCTTGCCAGATTTCAACTCTACCTTTTTGGTTGAATCTGATACATCCAGTTGTGGTATTGGGGCTGTTTTAAGTTAGCAAGGAAGACCTATTCCTTATTTTAGCGAGGCCCTTTCCCCTAAACATCTCACATTGTGGGTGTATGAAAAAGAGATGTTAGCCATACTAGTGGCTGTTAAAAAATGGAGTGCCTATTTGATTGGGAGATGCTTTCAGATTAAAACTGATCATGAGAGCCTTAAGTTTCTACTGTATCAAAAAACTAATACTTCGGCTCAGCAATACTGGGTGATGAAGATGATGGGATTTGACTATAAGTTAATTTTCAGGAAGGGTTCGTCTAATGGGGTTGCTGATGGTTTATCCAGAGTTCTTGTTGCCAACCTTTGTGCTATGTCTTTGGTGAGCACAGATTTGCTGTCCAGAATTCGTGACTCATGGCTTAAGGATTCTGATCTTATTGATTTGTTGCATAAAATAAAAAACACTCCTAATCCCTTTCCAAAATATTCATGGCAAGCAGGTCAGTAGAAGAGGAAGGGTAAGTTAATGGTGGGAAATGATTCGAGGTTGAGGACAAACTTGTTGAAGTATTTTCACAGCTCAGTAGAGGGAGGCCATTCTAGAGTAACAGTTACAATGAAGAGAATTTCTAGTTTTGTGTACTGGAAAGGCATGAAAAAGGCAGTTAGACAATTTGTCAAGAAGTGTTCTGTTCGTCAGCTGAACAAGCATGATAATAGTGTTTAACCGGGATTGCTATAACCACTGTCTATTCCTAATAGAATTTGGTCTACTGTTTTTATGGACTTTATTGAAGGTCTTCCTAAATCATTCGGAAAAAACATGATTATGGTGGTGATTGATCGACTCAGTAAGTATGCTCACTTTATACTGTTGGCACATCCTTTTACTACACTTATTGTTGGCCGAGCATACCAAGACAATGTGTACAAGCTCTATAGTGTGCCAGATTTAATCGTCACTGATCGGGATAAGATTTTCACTAGTCTATTTTGGAAGGAGTTGTTCAAGCAACTTGGTATTGAGTTGTAGTTGTCCACCGCCTATCATCCTCAAACCATTGTCATATGAAGGTGGTCAATCGATGTTTGGAAACTTACTTACTGTTACTTACCGTGCATGATAGGGGAGTCTCCTGAGTAGTGGTCTAGGTGTATTTCTTTAGCAGAATGGTGGTATAATATTGGTTTCCACTCATCTATTCAACACATTCCTTATGAATTGGTTTATGGGCAACCGGCTCCAACACATAGACTCAATTTGCCTAGTGGTTCCAAAGTTGAGGTGGTTGATAGAAGTTTGCAAGCCAAGGAGGCTACTATCAAACTTTGACATTTTATTTGGATAGGGCTCGGAATCGGATGAAACAACAGGCTGATAAACATAGGTCTAATAAACAGTTGGAAATTCATGACTGGGTTTATGTCAAATTTCAACCCTATAGGCAGTGGTCAGTTGTTGCTTGCTCTTGTCCCAAGTTAGTAGTTAGATATTTTAGGCCTTATAAGGTGGTGGAGAAGGTCGGTGGCCTTGCTTACAAGTTGGACTTGCCAATTGAGGTTAAGATTCACCCTGTGTTTCATGTTACGCAATTAAAGAAACATGGAGGTAATGTGCTTGTCTACTGTCACCTTCTTTTAGTGAATGCTGAGGGAGTGCTTGCTAAAGAACCAGTGACTATTTTCGATCGCAGGAAGACTAAGAAGAAAGGGCAAGCTATAAAAAAAGTGCTGGTTCAATGGAGTAACTCTTTTCCTGAAGACACTATTTCTGAAACCTTATTGGAGTTACAACTCAAATTTCATTCCTTCAATCCTTGAAGACAAGGATTCTTTTGAGGGTAGGGTATTGTTACGAGCAAAAGCAAGAGCTAAGTTAGTAGTTAATTAGCAAGGCAGTTAGTTGACTAATTCTGTTATATTCTGTTATGGTCAACAAAGTCGGTCACAGGGTATTACGAGCTAACAGTTGAGCTCTTGTAAAGGATTCCATAGGCTTTATATGAACAGTGGAGGCTGTGAAAATAATACATATGAGATTCCCCTAAAAATTTCATTCTTTTCCTATCTTCTAAATTCTCTCAAATTCTTTTTCTCTAAACTCTTTTTCTTTTAAGCCTCAATTTCTATAACTCAGACTTTTATTTCTCTTCTAGAGTGGTAGTTACGAAGTCAAACAGCATCACTATAATAATAAATAAGAGTATTTTTGTGGAAATAAAAAAAAATTCTATTCACACATCTTTTTACTTTTCACAAATTTTTTTCAAAATTATTTTTAAATAAAATTATTTCATTATCTTTTTTCTTTTCTCTTCACACTCTTTTTATTTTTAAATTTCGAATTTACAAATTCACAATAACTTTTAAGAGTTTCTAGATTTACAAATCTAAAATTGTATAATTAAAATTTATAAAAAAATGTATATTTGAAAACTTTAAAATTAATATGAAAAAGATAATTAAATAATTTTATATAAAAAATTAAAAATAAAAGCTGAATGTAGTAAAAAATATGAGGTGTTTATAGAGCCACTTGTTAAAAAAATTGGTGAGGAGTAATTTCATCATTGATTTGATCCCAACTGGATTTTCCTTTCTTAAATACCAGTAATGTTTTTCTGGTAATAATTTTATCATATTGTAGTTTTGTGTATTGCCTTTGGAACTTTATTTGATGCTTTTGGCAAATTTTTTTTTAAAATTTTTAATTTTAAGTTTTTAATATTGATTATAATTATTTTAAAAAATGCTAAATAGTGTTTTAATATTATTATTGATTAATACTTTTTAAGTTATATTTATAATTAACGGAGAGGGATTGATTTACATTGGTGTAGTTTTACACCTTTTTCATAATTTTTTATATAATTTATATTTATTTAATTTAAATATTTTAATTTATTTTTTATTTATATAAATCATGCATATCAAAATTTAAATTAATTAAAAAAATCTAAATATTTATTTACTATACAAATCTCAACCATTAAATATATATTAAAAAATAATATGATCGATATGATAAAGTGATCAAATTAATTTACAACTTGACATTTACAACGGTTATGATTACATAATTAAATCTAATTGATCAGCTTTATTAAAAATATTAATCATCCATAAAATTTATAAAAAGTTACAATTAATTAATATATTTTATATCCAGAACGATATCCAATAGCCAAATATTGGATTTTGGCTTTATATGCAAGGCAAAATTTTGGATTCTCAAAGTGAACTATACTTTGTAATGGACGTAGTTCCAATTATTATTATTTTTTAATCAACAATGTCGATAAAATTGCATCTAAAATATCAGATTTCTTATATAAAGAGTGTGTAGGAACCGTCCTTTCAAGAGATTTATGTGATCAATTTTGGGTATGGCAGATGTTGGCAAAGTTTTGCGGTTGTGATGGCATTACTTGCATAGGAGATCGTCCGAATCCAATGATTAACGAGTAAACAAACACTGCACTACTTTGGTGGGAACTTGAGATTGTGCAGCCAAAATCCTACTTTCTCTACAAAGCAAGTGCAAGTACCCCTTCTTTAATCAGCATTAATTAAAGAACAGCAGCAATATCTTTAGCTTTCTCTTTCATAAAGAAAGTTCCTCCTTTATTGAATTGAAAATAACCAAATACTTGAAGTTTTGGAAACCATTAATACATAACCTCTTGTCACAGGCAAATGTTCTTGCTTGTTTCAAGAGTTTTCTGTAAAGCCTCCCTTTGTCTGCACTCAAAGAACAAGAAGCTACAGCCTTATACAAAAATCCAAACCTTTCATTCCCTATCAAAAACTCACATTAGATTTAATTTAAGTTCATTCTTCTCCTCATTGATCTCTTAAACCAAAAAAAAAAAAAAAAGGAAAAGACCAGAGAATGTCGACTCAAACACAGCAGCCTCAAACACAACAGCCCGTTGCCGTTTACCCAAATACTGAGTCAGGGCAAGTGCCCCCATCTCATTCTCACGCGGATGGATCCTTTGGAACAGTTTTTATAGTGCTGGCAGTAATCATTGTTATATCGGTTATAGCTTGCTTTCTTGGAAGACTCTGTAACCGGTGCATGAGTCAAACAAAACCCTCCAAGCAAAATCAAAACCATAATTTCCGTTCTAACGAAAGGGACATCGAGTTTGGGTTTGATGGGAGGATTTCTGCTGCCAAACCAGCTGGCCAAGGTGACAAAATGCCTGGAAATGGAGATCCTAGAGGGTTCAGAATGCCTGAACATGGGGATCCAACAGAAATTAGATTGCCTTGAATTGAAGATCCTACAGGATTTAGAATGCCTGGAAATGGGAATCCCACAGGATTCAGAATGGTCGGACATGGGGACATAAAAGGTGAAACTCATCCTGTTGATGATGGAGCGCTAAAGGCCGGTGCATGATATCGCACAAAATGTAGAGGTTCCTGGCTTGTGGCACTTTATTTATCTTTTTTTTTTCGGCCTAATGTAGTTTCTTATTTTTATGATCTTGCACATGTATTTATTAGATTATATTGATCGTATAAATATGGCAAAGGTGAAGGGGAAAATTTCATGATTCAAAGAATACGCAAAAAGGAAAAGTTTCTTAACTGATTTCCGCCATCAATTTCCACATTAATCAACAACTTCTTGGATACAAGTTTTGCAACATACAGAAAAAAAGTTTCTCAACATATGGTAAAAAAAGGATTGGTTTCTAATTCTTTGTACTAGAAGAAAGTAGCAATTTCCAACATTAAAGTTACAGAGCCGCACAATCTGATACAAAATGTGAAATGAAATTCGGCGTTTAGATTTTTTTTTTTTTTGAATTGGTTTGCATTGCTAATTTTACAAAACCAATTGCAAAAACCTTAACAAACGCCAAAGATATTTATTTTCTGAAAAAGAAGTAAAATGCAATAAAAAAACAAAAAGTAAATATTTGAATAAACAACTTAATAATGATAATTTTCTTTTAACCTGATCAAATGAAAATTTATATGTCGAAAACCAACAAATTCTCGTTTCTAACGCGACAACCTACGCTAAATTTTTGTAAATATAAGTAAATTTATTAATGATTATCCATTTCGTGCATTATGAGAACCATGGCTAGAGCTTTATTTTATTTATTTACGTTTTCTAATTTTTTCAAGCCAAAGGGTGGAGAAGGTGGAAAGGAAAAGAAAGTTCTCTGCCTTTTATTCATGTCGCTTTGCTAGCTGCCCAGCCTTCTCACGATCACGATTGTACAGTTATGGTAAAGCAGAGCGTACATAATAAAAGTAAAACTAAAACCGTGCCTCATATTCACACCCATTTTTCCTCTCTCGCCATTATCTTTATTATTAGCTATTATAAAATTATTATAAAATAAAAAATTTATTTGAAATAGTGTTAATGAAATTTTTTTTTTTAATTTTACAAACAAAGTTAAATATATCTCACTTTTTTTAAAGATATACATTAAGATCATATTTAATGCATAGGATGATAGAAAAGATAAGATAATAATTATCTTATATTATATTTTATTTGTATCTAAAGAAAAAGATAGAATTAAAAAGAAAATTAATCATTTTTTTGGTATAAGATGATACAATACTCCAAAAATGAAAAAAGTTATTTTTAATTTATAGAATTAAATTTATATGTCTTATTATACCTTTAAATGTTATATCAATAATTTAAATTGTATAAATTTCAAAAAAAGATAATTTTGATCAATAAATTAATTATTATATCCTAATCCTAATAAATATCAAATATAAAATAGGATGACATTATTTAATCTAATCATATATATAATATAATTTTATCCTATCCTATCATAATTTTGTGTATCAAACGCATCCTAAGGGTTATATTATTCTTTTAATTTTGTTTGTAGAATTAAAAAATTTAACAAGTAGGTTATATTTGGTGCATAAGATGGATATGATAAGATTATAATCATTCTATATTATATTTAGTTTATAACTCTGAAAAAAAAATAAGATTGCAAAGATAATTAATCATCCTCTTGGTATAAGATGATTCAATTCTCTCAAAGTGGAGATGATTATTTTTAATCCATGAGATTGAACTTACATATCCTATTATACTCTTAAAATTTATATCAATAATTTAAATTGTACAAATTTGAAAGAAGGATAATTTTATCCAATAAATAAATTATCCTATTTTAATTCTTATACACATCAAATACCACATAAAATGATATTATTTAATTTAATCTTATTCATAATATCATCATATCCTATCTTATCATAATCTTATTCAAATTTCTTTATAAAATATTTGATAATTTCTTTATAAAATATCTAATACTGAATTTGATATACTAAGTTCAATATTGACACCAAATTAATTTAATGTAATGCTAACAAAATAATATTAAAAACAAATTAAAGAAAAATACATAAATAAAATTTTCCAGCCAACTTAAAAATGCAATTAAAGAATTACTCAGTAATTAGTATTTTTTTTTTCTTTTCACTTATTTTTTTTCATCAACATAGGACCATAATATCTGGAGATACACAAATATTAAAAGAATTATTTTTTCAGATTTGATTTGGAATTGAGGGCAATAGATCAGTAAATTGTAACATAGCAATTCATACAATTTTGTTTCCCCTGTTTAAGACCATAAAATGCATAATGTGGATACACAGTGTATAAAAACTTTCATAACATTATTTGTATTTGTAGTAAGAAATAAATTAAAATGATGTTAGAATTATCTAGAGATGATTTAACATAAATAGAAAATTTCAACTCGACTTATACTATTCTCTTTTCATTTTCTTCTTGCGATGGTATAGTGATTGTGTTGTTAGGGTATGGTAGACAAAATAATTTAAGTTAAAGAAGAATATACTGTGAGCAACTAAAAGTAAGTGTAATTTATGCCAAATTTGGCAATAGCCCACACAACAATAAAAAAGGGAAGTGGATGTGGATTGAAGCTACTACAAGAGAGAGTGGCAAAATGATATATATATATATATATATATATATATATATATATATATAGTGTGCGGTCCCCATTAGGTTGGGAACAAAATATTTTTTATTTGAAAATAAAAATTATTTAATTTTTTATTTTCATAGAAATTAAAATTATCTAACTTACTTGATTATTTAATTTTGATATTTTCAATAAAATGCAACATGCCTAATTTTATAAACCAATGACAAGGGTATTTTAGTAATTTAATATGTTATCAATTTTATATTATGTTAAAATTTAATAAAAGTATTACAATAATTTTAAAACAAAATGCTACATGTTGACCTCCTATTAAACACTCATATTGGTATTTATGTAATTATGGTATAAAGAGCAATATAGTTTTGGTCAATTATAGTAGAGGGGCATTTTCGTAAGTATGGTATGAAGAGTATTATAGTAATTTTGGTCAATTATGACAAAAAGAGTATTTTCATAATTATGGTAAGAAGACATTATCGTAATTTTGAAACAAAATACCATATGTCAACTTTTTATGAAGTACTTATAAAAACATTTACATAATTATGATATTATAATAATTTTGACCAATTATGGTTGATTGTAATTTTTGTAAGTATAGTATGAAAGGTATTATAGTAATTTTAGCTAATTATGATATGATTGATATTTCTATAATTATGATAGAATGGCATTATAATAATGTTGGCTAATTATAAAAAGATGGACATTTTCACAATTATGGTAGAAAGGCATTATAGTAAATTTGAATACATATCAACATCATATTAAATAAACAAATGAGCATTATAGTAATTTCTATGAGAATTATTTTAATATATGTTATTTAACATTTAATAAGTAATTTAATATAGTAAATTTCAAACAAAATTTCACATGACAAGTATTTATGAAGTAGTGCAAGGATATTTTAGCAATTCAATACATAGTTAATTTTATGTTATGTTAAAATGTCATATATAATTTAATAAGAGTATTATAGTAATTTTTAAATCAAATGTCACATATCAAATTTTTATAAAGTAATGGCAAAGATATATTAATAATTTAATATATAGTTAATTTTATATTATATTAAAACTTAATATATAATTTTATAGAGATATTATAGTAATTTTGAAAAGAATATCACATGTTAACTTCCTATGAAATACTTATAACAGTATTTCTGTAATTATGATATGTTAAGGGTATTTTTTTTAATTTTGATAGGAGGACTATTTAGTAATTTTAGTTAATTATAGTAGAAGAGATATTTATGTAATTATTGTAGGAAGGTATTCTAGTAATTTTAGTTAATTATAAGAAGAGAAGTTTTTTAATAATTACAATAGAAATGTATTGTAGTAAATTTGGATATGTATCGATATCATATCAAATAAAAAAAGTGCTATTATAGTAATTATCAGGAGGATTGTTTTAATATATGTTATTGATTTTAAAATAAAATGCCACATGTTAATTTTTTATTAAATATTCATAAGGGCATTTTTATAATTATAGTATGATGACGTTATAGTAATTTTGATCAATTACAAAAGAAAGAATATTTTCATAATTATGATATTAGGGTATTATAGTAAATAATTATAAGAGAAAAAATATTTATGATATGAGGGCATAATAATCAAGTTGGCCTTGTGTCAATTTTTTATCAAACAATGAAAAGGGTATTTTGATAAATTTTATGGATATTTTCATAATTATAGTATAAAAGTATAATAGTCAATTTGATCATATGTTAATTTCTTATCAAATAATGAAAAAGGGTATTTTTGTAATTTGTTAGAGGAGGTATTATAGTAATAATTATAAGAAAAAAAATACTTTCGTAATTATGATATAAGGACACAATAATCAATTTGACCACATATTAATTTCTTATCAAATGATAGAAAGGGTATTTACTAATTTTTTAAGGGAGGTATTATAGTAAATAATTATGAGAGAATATATATTTTTATAATTATGGTATAAAGGTATAATAGTTAATTTGATCACATGTTAATTTCTTATCAAATAATGAAAAATGCATTTTAGTCATTTCTTAGGAGATTACTTAATAAATAATTATAAGGGTAAGAGTATTTTTATAATTATAATATAAGAACATAATAATCCATTAGGCACGCGTCTCTTTCTCATTATATAACGGGAAGGATTGGTACGTTCCTAAGGGATTTTTTTCATGTATTATATATATATATATATAATATTTTGTATATGGGGTTGAGAAATGCATTTTATGAAGTTTTTAGCTTGCTAAAAATGCAAAGGTGGCTAAGTTGTCAAGCCTCGGTTAAGACTGTTAGATCTACCTCAAGCTCTTAGTAAAATGCTATGATTCTGTCTGTTTAAAAAGCCCTTTGATGCTTTAGTTTAATCAACTAATTTGCTGGAATGTACGCACACAAATGTATGGATTGGCTTCTCGAATTGTGGTTTTTACCTTATACAAGACAATCATGATCCAGGCATCATGGATTGTCTTATCATCTAAAAATGTAACTTCACCTGTTTCTATATTTTGATATGATCAATCTGATTTTGACAGGAACAATAGGAACCCCAGTTCTGATCCCGGTTTTTGGTTGTCTTGTCGAGCTCTATGCTTCAAAGCATGTAAGATTCTTTGGCTTTTTTAGTGACCAATATTTTGCAATGTAATCGAGATATTCAAATTCTCATCTGATTCATTTCCTTCCGATCCATTAGTCTCTTCCAACTGATAAACATGTGTTTTATCCTTTTCATTAGATACCAAAAGATCAAAACATCATAGAGTTTGTTACAACTGAATGCAATGCACTTTTAAAACTAGAAGTCACGACTGCAGAAAGCTACACAAAACCAAGTCTTGACAAATGGTATCTCAACACATTGCTCGAAAAAGACTTGCATAACTTACCATTTTGCTTTGGCTCGTCAACCTTCATCCCCAGAATACAATCCATTCCCCTTGTATCGGAATCAAACTCCCAGCCTAGCCTGGATGGATCGTACAGCGGTTCCAGTCCCTCAATTGAACCTCCCCCATTTGCTTCAGGTTCTGCCTATATTTCTCAAGATGAGCAATTGAAACAGCTAATTGGTACATATCATGGAACAAAAAGACTAATATGCAGCAAAAATGTGTCAGAGTAACAAGGAGGGCTTGTTCTGGATCGTAAAATAAAGTCTGTAAATGATAAAATGAGAAGTGCCAAGCAGCCAGAAAAAGTGAATTATCATTCTAAGAATCTTGTCACAGAGAGGAACAGAAAGAAGAAGATAAAAGATGGGCTCTTCAAGTTACGAGCTGTTGTCCCTAAGATATCAAAGGTTAGTCACAACTACCAAAATCTGCAATAGCCAAGTTTACTGTTCTGCCCTCTTGTTTCGTATCTCTAATGTTTTTGTTGTTCAATATTGTAGATGGATAGAACTGCTATTCTTACAGATGCCATCGAATATATAAGGGATTACAGGAGGAGGAGAAGAAACTCCAAAATTAGCTCAGGAAAATCGAGGAAGGGGACTGTGAAAAGAGCAACGCAGAACTGAAGTCTACAATGTTAGACAGGCTACATAAGGACATCATGTCTGCCGTTGAGCAGAACCAAGTTTCCTCTGGCCTCGCTGAAATGGCAAAAATGGAGGTAAATGGATTGAAATTGAACACTGATTGTGTTGTTACTTTTGCCGCAGTTTCTTTCTTCTTTTTTTTCTTTTGGCATACTTTTGTCGCACTTTCTGTGTACTTTTCAATTGGAGCAAACATCATCAATTATAGTCTCAACTAACTTATGTCTTGAATCTTTTCTTAGGTACATGTAGAAGTGAACCAGATAAACAAAAGAGAGTTTTTGATTAAGATCGACTATGAGTACAAGCGAGGTGGCTTCGCAAAGTTGATGGAAGGTATAAATTCTTTGGGACTTCGGGTGTTTGATGCTAATGTCACAACATTTAATAGAAAAGTGCTCAACATTTTCAAAGTTGAGGTAAGACTCACTGGATGGATGATGTCAATGGAAAAATAGTGCTAACATCTTTTGGAGGTTTCTTAGGGACAATATGGATTCAATAAGTCCATTTAGCTTTGCAAAGTACCAAAAACATAGTCTAATAGTGTTATAATAGCACCATAACTGCAAAGATTGCAAAGCGGAAATGACTTATAATTTTGTTTATCTATTGAAGTTCTGTGTGAAACATGTCATTTTCTTCTCCGGCTTATATTATCTACTAACACTATCTCTGTTAAACTTATGCAAGGCAAACAGGGATTTTCAATCCAAGAAATTGAGAGATTTGTTGGGAGACCTAACAAACTAGACAAATCAGATTCTTGCTTCTATATACAGTATAGAAAATGTACAATAAAATGGACAGCTCAGCTAAGAGATTCGAAACCGCTCCATTCATGCCACTTTACTTGAAGCTGCTGCAACAATCAAGTCTCAGAACTTTTGGCTGTAAAATTTTTGTGGGTTCTCCTCCCTTTGGTGCTGGTTCTTACGCATGTAGTTTTACCAAATTCTACATAAAATTGCTCACTCTATGATTACAATCCAGTTTCTGTTTCATGTTGGCTTCCTTTTCTTCACATATGACTTCATTTTTTTTTTTTCTAAATTTGTGCCTGATAATTGTGCTCCATATGCACAAGCCTAATTAGCCTAGTCAAACGGAAGCATATCAAAATCATTCAACAATATGATATTATTAATTCTTGTTAAACCTCAATGATGACAAATTCTTGTAACATTATCTAACGAGTAAAGGTTTTTTTTTTTTTTTTCTATTTTTTTCCCAACTTTTTTAACGAGGAAAGAAGGAAAGAAATACTATATAAGCATTTGCTATATCCTCTCTTTTGTTTATTAGAATCTAGATTTTGCATTGGAGTCAGAAGCCTCTTGAGATTATTCACTCAAAACTGAAACCATATCGAGTTAGTTACCTATATTAAGAATTACTCTTTACAAGCTTTCCCCATACTCAAAATTGATGATTCAAGGGAACTAAAGAAATTATCAATACATTTACATAAGAATGCTATGGACAATAATTCATTTGAATCCAAATGTGCCAATAGCCCAGGTAATTGACATTTATCTGAAGCGACCACCACCATAGTTCCCTGAGGCGCCACTATACTCGCTACCATTTGATTTAAAGGGTTTAGTTTCTGACTCGCCACTCGTGAAGTCACCCGAACTATACCGGGAATTACAAGAATTTCGCTGTCCACGTGATACTTCCCTGGAATTGTGTTCTCCGCTATACATGTCAAATTCCGAGCTGATGTCACTGCCAAGTGCCATCCTCCTGAACTTTATAATTTCTTCATTGTACTGGCCAGAATCATAAGCAGTGCTCTGACCGAATTTCACCCCATTAGAAAGATCAGACTCTCCCTCGAAGTCCAATGCTCTTACCACCTGTAAGATGTTGAAGAACTATAATTCAATGTTCGACTCTTCATAAAACTCCATAGCATGATACCAGAAAGATAAAAGGAGAAAATGGATTGAATGCTATATCTTTAGTCCCACTAAGCATGAAACTGTGCAAAACCAGAAACAAATACTGGCAGGAAACATAGACAAATGAAAAGATGCAGTTTGCTAATACTACCAGCGCCATGCGAGGCCGCTTTGCAGCAGAATGCCGAACGCATGCAGCAGCTGCCTCAATCATCCTTAACACCTCCCTCTCTACATAACGCTTTTCGACCCGTGGATCAATTAATTCACCAAAATCACCAGTTTCAAGGGCTTGAATGAGGAGTGGTCGTGCCTGCCAAAATTATGATAACATTTCTCAATTGGAAACCAAGAAAACAAATCATAGGGACACTAAAAAATACATCATTTTAGCAGTCTAATTCATTATAGTATTCTCTTTCTGTTTTTTTGGTATTTCAGTTTGAAATTTGATAAAAATATATACCAGAGACCAGAGTATAGAGCTTTAAGGAGAAAGTAGAAACTTTTTCAAGATTTAATCTAAAGGAGGACTTTATAAATGGTTAATTGTCTTATCCATACCCATTCGACCAAACTCTCGTCTCCCAAAGGCTGAGTTGGATCAACTGGTTTTCTCCCTGTTATAAGTTCTAAAAGCACAACTCCGAATGAGTAAACGTCTGATCTATCCGTCAGCTTTCCACTTGATGCATACTCTGGTGCCAGGTACCTGAAAAACAAATGAAACACCTATAAAAGCTTAATCATTCATGCATAGTCTTAACTCCATTATTAGAGAGAGATAAAAAGAGAGTTGGAGAAAAACAGAAGAATTCCAACCCTGTAAATCATGACCTACCCGAATGTCCCCATTACTCGAGTTGAAACATGGGTCTGAGTAGTGTCGTTAAGTCTGGCAAGTCCAAAGTCTGCAACCTGCTTTGAAGAAACTAATATTTACATTGTAATGCTAACCTTAACAAATAGAGAGAATTTTTTTTTTCTCTAGGTACATAAGGGAAAGGAAGTTGACAAAAGAAATAAGATTCACTTGCCTGCGCTTCAAAATCATCGTCCAACAGAATGTTTGCTGACTTAATGTCTCTGTGAATAATTTTTGGATGACCTAAAAACATATCACTTAATAAGGACTGTAAGAAACACTAATCATAAGCACAGAACTATGACAGGACCAAAAGGATTCAGAATGGCAAACTAGGTGTGATTTGTGGTTCACTTTTAAATTATATGAATCCAGCCATTTAGTTTTAGAATATTGTGGAACTTGATAGTGGCCTAAGGTTGACGGAATATATGTATGAGCCTTTCTTGTCTTAGCTATATGCACCACGCAAGATACTAGGAAACCCAAACCAAAATTGGAAAACTAATTATATTCATGATCACGTAATATACAGTTTAAGAATCGAAAAGGGAATCAAAGGGTAGTGATTCTGACATGTAAATCCGTATGTTTCTTTGAAATAGAAATGTTATCAGAATGCATGAAGAGATACATACAATCTTCATGTAAATATGCCAAACCCTTGGCAGCTCCTACAGCGATCTTGACTCTTTTGGCCCATTCTAGCACTGGCAGGTCTTTAGCTGATGCACAATAAATTCCCAATATTAGAACCAAATTAATATCTGTTTTATTTGGGGGGCGGGGAGTGTGCGTGTAAGGAAGAACCATCTTACCGTGTAAATGATGTTCAAGAGTGCTATTTGGAACAAATTCATAGATTAGCAATCTCTGATTTTCAGCAATACAATATCCAACCAAAGAGACCAAATGTCTATGATGAACACGGCTAATAATCTCAACTTCGGCCCGGAATTCTCGATCCCCTTGTCCACTACCTGCCTTTAACTGCTTAACAGCCACAAGTCTCCCATTCGGCAGCCACCCCTTATAAACACATCCAAACCCACCCTCACCAATAACGTTCTGACGAGAAAATCCGTTGGTCATTTCCATCAACTCTTCATAGGTGAAAAATGCCTTAGAACCAACTATAATATTAATATCCGAGTCGGGACCACGGTAATTCTGTCCTCCTTGACTGCCAAAAACGTTTACCAAATCAGATTGCTGGCCATGAATTTGAGAATTATAATGGGCGGCATCATTTTGGGCCGAATGTCCCGTGTATGCATCTGCATAATTAAGATAAATGTTAAATGTTTAAACAGAAAGAATTAAACTAAAAACACAAAAAAGGATATATAGTCAACTTTTTTACCTGATGTCCCTGAAAAGTTAGCAGGTGGCGGCATGTAATTGGAATAGGTACTTGGTCGTCTCTTCTTTCTTCTTCTTAGAAAGAAAAACACGGCAATGAATGCAATCAGAAAAACACCCGCCACTGCCACACCGATCACAACTTCATAGCTAGGGTTTTTCGTATCATTGGTATTGTTTTGTCTGTTACTATTAGAGCCTCCCGAATGTGAAGATCCACCAGTGCTTGATGAGTTAAAGGGACTATTGGGTGGGCTTGCGGCATGAGGAACTAGTGTTGGAGGAGAAAAACCAGATGATGATGAAGTAGATCCATTTACTGGTGGTGGAGGTGAAAACACAGGTGAAGTTGTTGACGTGGAGTTTGCTGAAGGTGGTAATTGTGACGTTCCAGAAGAAGGTGGGGGTGGTGAAGGACTACTTTCTGAGGAATTGTCAGGAGGATCAGAAGGAGTAGGAGGAGGAGGAGGAGGAGAAGGAGGAGGAGGAGAAGGAGAGGGAGGAGGAGGAGACTTCTCTGGCGAAGATTGTGATGATTCCTGAGAAGGGCTGCTGGGAGGTGGCTGTGATTGCTGCATAGGAGGGCCAGGAGGTGGTGGTGATTGCTGCTTAAGAGGGCTAGGAGGTGGTGGTGATTGCTGCTTAGGAGGAGGGCTAGGAGTTGACTTGGATGATGATGGTGATGATTGTGGTGAACTTTCCGCTAATGGTGGCGACGGCGTCGTTGGAGGTGGTGGGTGTTTATCTGGCGACGGTGGGGGTGGTGAGGTTATAGGTGATTCAGCGTCTGAAGGTGGTGAAGGTGGTGAAGGTGGTTGCTCATTTGAAGAATCATCCGGAGGAGGTGCAGAGTTTGATGAATTAGAACTTGGTGGGGGTGCTGGTGGTGAATCATCTCCGGACTCCTCTAAATTCGCTAAAAAAGAACTGCTTTTATTATCGTCAGAGCTTGAGTCATTTGGCGGAGGAGCAGAGGCTGATGAATTCTTTTCACTATTTGAAGAAGTATCAAACGTCTGTGTCTCCTCCGAGTCCGACATTCTCCTTCCCTAGGAACCCTCCTTTCTTTATACTCAAAACATTTTTTTTTTTTTAAATGTTGAATCCTGCTTTGTTTCTTTTCCTATTTGAATCTCAATTAGAATCCTACAATGTTCCTACAGCAACTGAAAAACTATCTTTCTTTCTATGTTCAAATGATTAAAAGTAGTAACAAAATATTTCACCAGACAGAAAGCTATTAAAAAACACTAAAATCCTGTCTAAATATGATGTCCTAATGTCGAAAACTATGTTTGTTTTCAATATCTTCCAAATCCCTCTTAGTTACTTTATATTTCATCAAACGACTAGGCATTGCCTGATAACATGGATACAGAGCAATACACGATCTGCAAGTATAATCAATAAGAGCCAGAAACCAAGAGAAATCCCCTTTCTCAGCACCCGAAAGAAAATCCAATATAAAGGGAGAAAAAAACTCCTGAAAACAAAGGTTTTCAAAAGTTCAAAAGAAAGCGTAGAGGGAGAAGAGAAAATGAAAGAGAGAATCCATGGAACATACACCATGAGAAACTCTCTGCTTTACATTTTTTAAGGAAAATTTTTTAAATCTGTAGTTAATAGTTGAGGCACGATGGTTTCCGTTAGTCCTAACAGCCGCTCTTCTTTTTTTACGAGATCAATCCTCCTGGACTTATGGGTTACCGCGCAACTTAAACGGGCTGCTTGTATTCTAAAGTGACTCAAAATTTTGTCTTTGTTTTGTTTTTAAGATTGAAACTATATATATAAATATATATGCATATATATATAATTTATACTTGATATATTATTAGTGTATAAATTTTATATTTTGTCAATAAATAAGATAATGCTAACTCATTAATAAATAAATATTAGCATTTAAAATAAATGTATAAAAATTAATATTTTTTAAAAATTTTTTTTATTAATAAGATGACATTATTTAATTTATTTCATTAATGAGATGATATTATCTAATTTACTGATAGTGTATAAAATTTATATATTGATAGTGCATCAAATATAAATCCATATATATATATATATATAATTAACTTTTTAGTAAAAAAGTGTATCGCATGAGCTTAAATATATAAAAGTCAAAACCTTTGACAAAAAATTATTTAATTTGAATAATTTATAATATTGATATGTGAATAATCTTAAAAATTTTCATGTGATATCTAATAAGTGCATTTTATTTTATTTAATACATTTTTAATTTAAAAATAATTCAAAAAACTAAATTATCTATATTTATATGTTTATTATTTACTTTAAATTACTCTTAATTAAATTTATATTGAAAGTATTAAAATTTTGATTGCTATTATTAAAAATTTCAAAATCTTTTTTTTTTTTTTTATTTCTCTTGAATACATTAAATACATTTTATGTTTGACCATTTTAATTATCAATTATAAATTACTCTCAATTTAAAATATTATTACACTTAATTTAGTTTTTTTTTTTTAATCAAGTAATCATTCCAAAGTATAAAATATTCCATAATTATTTTAAATATCCATTCTTTAAAGTAAGAGTTTTTTTAGATGCTTAGGAAATCAATCCCATTATTACATTTTTTTTTTCTTATACTCCTTTTGCCATGGAGTTCCTTTTGTCATGGAGTAAACATAGCCTAGGTTTTTTTTTTTATTTATTTATTTTTTATGATGTTATATATTGATGGATTAGATGCACTAAAGCTAAAGTCAATTACAGTATACTAAAATTTTTTATTACTTTATGTTTGTTTTGAATTGTTTTGATTATTTTTTTATATGTTATTGTCTTTCATATGCACTTTTTATCATAGTTGTATAATAATTTTTTTAAAATCATTTTGGAAAGAGATTCTTTAATTTTAGAATATATGTTTTGTATTTGAATTTATATATATTATGTTTTATCATATTATATTTTATAAATATGATATTTGGACTATTTGTTTTTGTGCTTTTGAAGTTGATTGTTGAATTGAGTATTGTAGACACTAAATTTGTTCGGATTTCGATTTAAATCTTTTGATTTTAACTAGTTCATGGGCCAAAACTTGATTTCTTCTTTTGGGCCTAGGCCCATTGTTTAATTTTTAATTTTAATGTTATTACTTATCAAAATACAATAATATACTAAATAATAATTAATTAACAAAATATACAAAAAAGGCAAAAAATAAGGGGGTTGGTGCCTAGGTGCTGTGCACAACACCACTAGCACCACCCACCCCTGCGAGCCCCTGTGCACCCATTGCAAGCCCTGTAACACCCATTTCCCAGGCCAAGCACTTGCTTCACCCACTTTCCTTGAACAGTTGGCCTTATAAAGCACCCAACACCCCAACCCAGCAAGGTCCATAGTCTCCGGGCACACTTTACTAGACCCATTCTAGCCATCTTTTGTTTTCAACCAAAACCCACGCTAGCACACACCCTCCACACATGCACAATCCCTGGCCAACACTTGCACCAGGCCAACCTTCTAACCCAACATTTCACCCAAGCACCTCCCAACCTTGCACCTAGAACCCAAACAAACTATTATCTTGCCCATATCCTATTCGACCACCCACCAAGAATAACTAACCCCAACCAACCCTTGTCCAAGCCCTTTTTGGTTTCCACATCGGCACCTTTAGACCCAATCTTTCATTAGCCCCCACAACATCCGACCACCTATCGAAAAGCTAAAAAAAAAGAAAAAGACCAAGGAAAACCCAAACCCAAAAAAGCCTAAAAAAATGAAAAAATAACACAGTCCCTACCGATCCGACGAGGAACCTAGCACCATTGCGAAGTCCCAGCAATAAAAAGAAACAACTTAGCTTTTGTATAAAAAATAATAATAATAAAAAATTTTTCTAGTTTGTCCAAACCTTAAAGGTTTGATCTAGGTCGTTTCGGTGAGATTTAGGTGAAACTGAGCCCAGAACATTAATAGGGACGTCGGGGAGAGTTAATGGCTGAATTTTTTAGGCCAAATAGAGTTGGTTGATAGTGGCCGATGACAAAGCATAGCGACGGCAGCAATTGGTCTCATCGAAAATTGGGTTTTTCTTTAAAGAGGGAGAGAAAGTCTAAGAAAGAGAGAGGGTAAGGAGAGAAAGAAACGGAAGAAATGAAATAAAAAAATTTTGGCCTCTTATAGAGCTACCAAAAGAAAAGAAATGATGTTGTTTTAAGCAGAAGAATCCATGCGTGGACCTAGATCTGACTCGAGATCCGCTTGACTTGATCTGGCTTCTCACTTTAGCCAACCTTAGCTTATCTAGTTAGAGTGGTGTTAATATGACTGTTGACTGATTTGGTTTAGATAAGATTTTATTTATTTATTTATTATATATTATTTTTAATTTTTATTATTAGTTAAGCATGTTTAAGTTTTTGTTAGAATACATGTCTATTTTTTTAATATTAATAATAATAGTAAATAATAATAAATAAAATCTAAATTTTGATAATTTTAAATTTCATTAAAGAAAAACTTAAAATAAACCTTATAAAATTATAAAATAATAATAACATTTAATAATGAAAAATGATTTCAAATTTTTTTCTTTTTAAATAATAATAAAATAAATTAAAAAATAAATAAAAGAGAATAATAACAAAAAAAAGCTAAAAAAACTTAAAAAAATGATAATAAAAATAAAGTGAAAAAAATTTTTCCCTGTTTAGACGATGAAGGGAATAAAAATTACCTTTTAAAAATAATTTTGCTTAAATTTTGAAAAATTATTAAATAATAATAATAAAATTAAAAGTTAATCAATGAATGATTAATAAATATAATGAATTCTTATAAAAAAAAATATAACTTTAGTTAATTTTTAAAAATCATAAAAATTGAACTTACTTCGAAAGTTTGCTTAGATGTTGGAGATTTTTAGAGATGTTTGAGTTTTTTTTTTTTAAAAGAAAAACCTTCAAAACCCTCGAAATTCTAAAAGTTCAAAACCCCAAAACCCAAAATCCTAAATTCAAAACCTTAAACCCCTAAACCCTCAAAGTCCAAAAATTTTAAAACCCTAAAATCCAAAACCTTGAAATCCAAAATGCAAAAATTTCAAAATCCTCAAACGAGGCCCTAAATTCCAAAAATCCCTCAAGACCCTATATTTAACTTAAACCCTAAAATTAAGACGTAACCTTAAATCATCACCAAAACTTAAAGCCCCATACCTAAACCCATACTTAAAATCATTTCAAAACTCTAAGGATATATATGAAAATCTCAAGTGAAGTAAATTGTTCTCGAATGCTGCCTAGAAGATAGAGTATTTGGGAAATTTTATTTCATTAAGTTTTTTACATGAGTCTTTAACCTGCGATAATAATGATATTAAAATAAAAAAAATATAATGGGATCTTAAATGTAAATAGTCGCACCTACACTTTGCTTAGATGTTGATAAGTTAGGGTGGTCTCATTATATTTAAGCATGCCATTTCAAAATTACATTTCATCATCATGCACAACATATAGTAATACATCTATTTATTATTGATTACACTTAATTCGCATGTTTACACATTTAGTTATCATTCATTGTCTGATAATACTATTGTTAGCATTTTCGTATAAAAATGTGTTTAATTTAAAAATGTGGAATAAAGCAAAAATAACATCTTGAGGGAAATAATTATTGGTACTTTACCTAGATGTTCGAGAGTTATCACCAATTATCTTTCCCAGAGAATGTTATTTTTATTTTCAAGGAATGTCGTAGTAAATATCAGTTAAAAGAGATTGGTGGCAACTCACCATATTTTTCTTGAAAGTAAAATCTTAAACATCTTACGGTTCTAAAACTGTTACAACAGCTTGGTGACTCCACTGGGAAAGCTTTTGAGAGTCAAGCCAAAAAATTTATCATTATCCCATATTTTGAATTTAATGGTTTAATTGATATTTAATTTTAATTTCCTTAATTTTTTTCTTTTAAAAAGTAGTGCATGTTAGCTACATTCATACTTTTATTTTGTCATTTATTTATTTATTTTACAATATTGTTTTATTTGTTATATTCTCACATGCTTTGTATCGGCACTGGCATGCATAAGCTCTAGACTCGAGCTTTATTCTTATTAGGAGGAAGTTAAGTAGCTACACTTTTGTGAGGTGATAACTTTTGCATTTGCTAGCGAAACACTTTCACTCAGATTGAACCATTTTTGTTAATAGCCTATAATTGGTGAGGATTGAGTGCCTCACTAGTCTAGTATGGATGTTAATAAGGAACAATTTGAGAACTTTTAGACTCGACATATAGTGAACACAATAAAGCATTACCTTTTTGTAAAAGTAACCCAAATACATAATAAAATTTTGAAAAAGAAAAAATAGATAATAAAAGAAAAATATTTTCTTAAATTTTTTTTTTGGACATGTAGTTCATTCATCTAGTGGTTATCTTAGCATTATCCAACAAGCATAAAAAAAAAATTTGCAAAAAAATTAAAGGTTTTTCTTAAATTCTTTGATTATTGGCCAAATAAAAATTAAATTTTCTCTATGATAAAAAAAATGTGTTTTTGAAGTTTTTTTCTCAAACATAAATTATATTAAATTTGAATTTTTTATATATATTTTGTATACATTTTTTATCTTTTAAAAATATATATAATAATAAAATAATACGTGCATTCCATTTTATCTATATCAATAGATAGTATATGCATTTTATTTCATATGCATACATCCCATGCACATCTTAATAAGCTGTGCATGCACTCTATCTTATTACATATTATAAACAGTGTCAACCTCATTAAGCTAACACAACACATGCATTATATTCCATATTGACATATCTCATGCACATGGTAGGTCCATGCATTTCATACAAATATGTTGCATTAGTTATAGATATACATCTCATTACTCATGTAAGTATGTCATTGCATTTCATGCATATGGATCCATGAATAGTAAAGTTTGATACAACATGCATTGCATTTCACATGAACATACCCTACCATCCCTATAACATAACATTACATACATATTTATGGGTGATGAAAATCTTATCATTTGGAGTCTTGTACATATAAAAATTCATTATCTTAGGCATATATGCATTTCATGACATTCTTTAGTCATCATTGTCATAGTCATAAGCATGCTTTGTGTACCATATGTGTTAGAAATTATTTTGTGACATTTATTTAGTAAGGGTCATAATATAAAATTTTTTGTCTATATCTTAGAATAAAATGTCTATCTTGGTGGGAATTAGAATAGCGAAAATGAAAGATCAATTGAAAGTAAGAATTAATGCGTTGGAATTGAATTGATAGGAAATTTGGCTCGAACATCGAGAGAGGAAACAATAGATTGCTCAATTGATATAAATGGTTAAAGCTAGTGGTGGGGTTAAGTTTGTTGCTCCTCAAGAATCATTGTCAATTTTGATTCCATTAAATTAAGATCAATTAGCTTCTATTAGTTCTAGCACTTTTCCTGAGCATACTAAGGCATGGGGTGATTCGAATAATAACCAAAGTTTGGGTAAACTCAAAAGAAGAATGGGTGAACTAGCTACACAAATGACTGAGGTTAAAAGTCTAATTTTCAAGTTGAAGTCACCTGGCTTCAAACAACCATTACCAACTATCTTGAGTCCAAACTCATGCTTAAGTCTTTCTTATGACTACTTTCAACCTCCTTTCTAAGCACCTAGGATTTGTTCTCCAAACTTCATGCCATCTTTAAGAATTTCACACTTGAATTCATGTTCACCACATCACATTTTATAACCACTTGTTTAGCATGCTATCCCATCACCACCTTTTTAACCCAATTTTAAACCCAAAATTTTCTAGTTCACTTTAAGACCAACTAGACCACCATTTTTTTTTTCATCAAAGTAGACCAATCATAGAAAAAAAAAGCTCTCACAATACTAAAAGAAAAATCCCTATTAACCCAATGCCCTTGTCCTATACAAATTTATACTTACTATTCTGGGAAAACTACTTTATTACTCTTATCCCCATTGAACCCCTCAAACCACCTTATCCCAAATGGTACGACTTCAATGCTCAATGTGAATATCATTTTGGTATGTAAGCCATTCTTTAAAAGACTGTACGTCCTTGAAATACAAGGTATAGTAATTGATGAAAATTAAATATTTGAGTTTTGACACTGAATAAAGCCAGTTGTATACAAAAAACCTTTATTGATCCATGCCAAGATAGCAAATAATGCTATAAACAATAGTAAGGTTGGCTAGGATGATGAATAAAAAGTAAAAAACTTTAAAGTAAAATGTTGTCTTCTCTAACAATCATAGTTAACTGCTTTTGGATTTCTTAAGCGAGGCAAATGGGTAGTAATAGTAGGTCTAATATTTTTTGGCCTTAGCCTTAGAATAGTTCATGATGTGTAAACTTGAAACTTTTAAGAATGAATAAAACCTTTTTATGACCTAAATTTTCTATGAATTGATGCCTCTATTTACTTTTAATAATTATATGCCTAAAAGAGCTCGTGAAAAAGAGCAATGATTGTAAATATGCTTTCACCAAACTTTTGAAGTGAAAAGAATATCTTTAGATAACCCAGCCTGAATATAAGATGAAGCTCAAGTTTTTCTTCAACAATAATAATAAAATTTGACTAGCATATCATGCATCATCTGTTTGAATTCATTATTTTTCATGTTAACTGAAGACAAGGAATGGTGATTGTGAATATACTTTTATCAAACCTTCGAAGCAAAAAGATATTTTTGAAAGTTTTAATAATAGAATTCATGTCATAGATTTTTGACTTCTAGTAATTAATAAAAGTTTTAAGGATAATGCATCATAAAAAATAAGATCAGTTAAGTCTACACACTTATAACACTCGAGCCAGTACTAGAATCATGAAAAATAAAAATACAAGTTGGATGGATAGAGTGAAAAAGGCCCAAGGAGAGATTAGGGAAACAATTACAGAAATACAACAAAATATGAACAGATAGTTGACAGAATTAAAATAGATGTTAGTAGGGTTGACAAAAAAAAAGGAATTATTGAAACACTTAGGCCAAAGGAAAAAATAGCTGTTGAAGCATCTTCGTATCCATCTGGGTTTACATATGTTCAAGACTCACACATGTTGTAAGTGCTTCCAGCAACTCATCAACCTTATACTGGCACTTCTACCAAGTTACCCATAGTTCAAACAAATGTCAATTTTGGGTCTACTCCTCATAACTCTACTGCTATGCCTAATATGGATGATCCTAAAGAATTGAAAAAATTAAAAAAAGTGCTAGATCCATTAGGAGATATAGTGATGAAAGATAAGTATGACCTATTGGAAGAGAGATTGAAAGTAATTGAAGGCCATGATGTATATGAAAATGTTGATGCCAATAAACTTAGTCTAGTGCTTGATCTTGTCATTCCGTTAAAATTTAAAGCCTCGAATTTCAAAAAGTACGATAAAATGAAATGCCCCTCAACATATATCATCATGTACTACTGAAAGATAATGGTCTATACCCATAATAATAAGTTATTGATCCATTGCTTTTAAGATATTCTTACTGGATCTACAATAAGATGATATGCCAAGCTGGACTGAAATAAGATTTTCTCTTGGAATGATTTGGCTAGGGCCTTCTTAGCACAGCACAAGTATATTGAAAATATGGTGCTAGATAAGTTGTCCTTACAAAATATGAAGAAAAAGTTAATCAAAACTTTCAAGGAATATACACATAGATAGAGAGATGTGGCATCCTAATTACAACCACCTTTGTAAAAAAAAAAAACTTACAATTCTATTTATTATTTCTCTGAATGCTCTCTATTATGAAATAACGATTAGGAATATCTCCAAAGACTTTATTGACATGGTAATTGCTGAGAAAATGATATAAAATACAATAAAAATGGTAGGATTAAGTTGAATAATGCAATTGATGTTAAAAAGGGAAATACAACGAAAAAGAATGAAGAGGATAAGCAAGTAGTCACACCTGAGAGGCATTTACTTAAGAACTTTGTCCCATGTAGTTCTTACCCTTTTCATCAACCTCACTTCTTAGTCATATGTAGTATCTCTCAAAGCTTATATCTTTGCCAACCAAGCTAGTATGTAAGTTTTTCAGCAAGTCCTTATCCCAAAATGACCATTCATAATCTTATCTCTACATTTAAGCCTACCACATGTAGATGCCCATCTGTGTCTAAGGTCAATTGAAGTCTGTTTTACTATTATTATTTTGTTATTATCATATTGTTATCATACTATATTATATTATATTGTATCATATTATTATCATACTATATTATATTATATTGTATCATATTATTATATTATATTATATTATTATTACTATTGTATTATTATATTATAGTATATTATAATAGTATATTACATTACTATTATTATTATATCATATTATATTATATTATATTGTACTATATTATTTTATTATTATATATTTTTGTTTTTTTTTCTTTTCTTTCTTCCAATCTGCAATCCTCAAATTTGGGAAATGAAAATCTGAATTTAATCCCATAGTCAAATGTTTTTAATGCTGAATCATGTCCGAATAACTGACAAATTTAACCAAATCAAAATCTTAAGATTATGCTTAGGCGGAACCCAATCCCAAGATTCAAGCTTGGATTGGTTCTGTCCATTTCCTAAAATCTGTCCTACGAATGCTTATAAATCAAACCAAGAATCACAAGAAATAGACACAATTGATTTTTTTTTTTTAAAAAGTGAACTGGGTGGCCTAAAAAGTTTTTGGGCAGTAGAGAAATTCTGGAATTTTGATTTTAGAATTCTGGTTTTGATTTGAAGTTTCTATGTTAGATTTAGGTCTCTGGGGTTTGGATTAGGATTCTGGAAGGTTTTTGAGGAAATCTAGGCAAATATGGAAAAATCTAGAAATTTTAAGTTTTTTCTGAAAAAATCTAGGTTTAGGATGAATTTTTCAATTGAATTTTCTGGCGAGGTTTCAATTTTTCGGTTCTAGCAACTTTTTTAGAAATCGATGGTTTTCCAATTTGCGATTGAATATTCCGGTGACATGTTCAAAAACTGGTGGGTTTTCCTAGTCTTCAATTGAATCTCCAACGACGTTCTTGGTGAGGTTTTAGAGCGAAAGAAGAGAGAATTAGTTTTAGAAAGAGAGGGACTAAGGGAATTCTGAGGCTAAAATGCTGAACTTGGCCTTTATAAGGACCCAATACGACGTCATTTTTGTATACCCAAATTCGTGTTCTGACCCATTGACCCACGCGTCAACTCGTGTGCTAACCCGACTCGAATTATAGGCTTTCCTTTTCTTTTCTTTTTTTTCTTTTATGATTTTATTTAGTTTATATTTTTAATTTAATTTAGTTTTAATTTTCAATTTTTATTATTTGTTTATTTTTATTGAATATTTTCCAAAATTCTATTTTTATTCAAAAAAGAAAAAAATCTTTTCAAATAAGTTAAAAAATAAAATAAAAAATAAAAATAATTTTTTTCAAGTAAATTTATGGAATCTAGCAAACTATTGGGAAATTTCATAATTTAATTTTAAAAATAAAATAAAATAAAAGAAAAGAAAAAATATGAAAAAAATGTTTTATTTTCCAAACGGTTAGAGGATTACTTTCTAAATTAAATCTTACCAAACTATTAGAAAACTTAATGAACTTTCAAAAAAAATAAATAAAATTTTCGTAAATTTTTTTACAATAAAATCTTACCAAACTATTGGGAGATCTGCTTTAAATAAGTCATACTAAACTATTGGGAGACTTTATTGATTTTTTCTAAATGAAAAAATAAATCTTAATAAATTCGATGACGGAGCCTCTTTAGGGTGGGATACTAGTCTCCATGAATATTCTTGAGGTAAGAAAATTAACTTAAATTGCTACCAAACTATTGGGATAATTTTAAGATTAATTTTCAATACTAAAGATTATGGTAAAACATAAACATTTTTAAGACTTGAATAATTTGGAATCAAACTGGTACCATCCTTCAGATTAGTGTTGTGAGGGCATTATAACCTTCCTCTCACATAACTGTACTCTCGAACCTAAATTTTGGTCTCGTAGATCAAAATATACTATTTAAAGATACCTAAGTTAATCTTATGACTCTTTTTTAAATAAGACAGATTTTATCAGTTGGCCAATCACACCTAAAGAAAAAAAATTAGTGGCTACTCCTCTATTCCATATCTAGCAGTAGGTCCATAGATCTATATGTTATGACAGTTTGATGGCTCCACTAGAAAAAATTGAGAGTCAAGCCAATAAATGATTCCATATTATCCAAGCCTTACTTAATAAATTTGGGATTATTTTTTTATTTTCCTATCTATTTTTTTTATACTTGCTTATTTATTTATTGTATATATTTGTCATTCATTTGCATGTAAATAACATAAAGCTTTCCACTCGAGTTTTACCCTTAATAGGGAGTGAAGTACCTATGCCCTCATCAAATTTCATGTCTCTACATAGGCCTGTAAAACACTTTCACTCAAATTAAACCTTTTTCACTTGAAGCCTCTAATGGTTGAGGATTGGGGCATTTTACTAGTCTGTAATGGATGATGATATGAGAAACAATTTAGGAACCTTTTAGAATTTATCTACTCCACATTTAGTTAACTTTAAGAGCCTAACCATAGGTAGAATCATGCCTCTTCTTTGTGTTAGAAAATCCTAAATAGGACCCATGATTGGATGTTCATTTGTAAACTTATGTATTATTTTTTTTGTATATTTTTTACTAGCCTTGTATGTGGATCTCTGTATTTATGTTTTTTGCTAACCTTTTTCTTTTATCATGCATCCATATTATTAAATTCATCATAAGGAATATTTGCTACGAAATAATTTTTAACAAGGAAAATCTTAATTATATCCATGGAAAGCCTAGCAAAATCTTCTACTGGCTTAAAAAGGGAGTTTGAGGAGTTGAAGCTTACAAACAAAAAGCTAAAAAAGGAAGTCTGAACACTAGAACAAGAAAAGGCTAGATAGAGGAGTTTTTGCATTGACCTTAATGCAATATGGTCATCTATATTAATCAAGAATTGGCTTAACTTTTGCAAAAAAAAGAAAACTATAAACAAAACTACAAGAAAGGGATGTAATGCTCTTTGAAGCATAAAAGCATGTCTAGATGATGAATGGAGTAGTGGTGGGAATTAGAGCACAAATAAAAGCCATGATTGAAGAATGTGAACAAATGAAAAAAGCGTACGTGCGAAAACATAACCAGTTGAAGTCCTTAATTGACAGAATCATTGTGGCCATTTACAAAGCCAAAGACATGATGAAAGAGATTGAAAAATGGAAAGTAAGAGTGCCACTAGTGGAGTATATGGTCAAAAATTGATAGATTCCTTAATGAAGTGCAAAGTCAATATCGACGAGCTATGGATTTCTTTTCCCAGTAATTCTAAACTTTTCGTGGATGTAATTGAAAGTGACTTTTAATTCAATAAAGATTTTATTTGATAACAATTGTTTTATGGTAAATTCATCTTATTGCATTCTTACATTTTATTTTTGCATACCTAATTTGAAGGTTCCATAAGCATCATTTTAAATTTGCATATTGGAAATCAAGGTTCAAGGATAGCTTAACACCAGTATTACACTCGAACTAGGGCCAAAAAAATGGAACAAGATAATGCAAATCATCTTGAAATGATAGAAAAGGCCTAGGAGATATTTGAGGGAAAATTAAGCAAGATTCTAGATGTTCTGAAAAAGATAATTAAAGGAAAAGAGATGGAAGAAGATAGTTCGTATGAAGTTATTAAATCACCATATCCACCAGGTTTTGGTCTACATTAAACCCAAATCATTCTAAGTTTTCAGCTATAGCAAACCACATTTCTGAATTACAAAATGCCTTATGCACCTGGTCAAGAGAATGTTTAGAGTTGTACCAATCTTTTCATTGAAAAGGTAGAGAAGCCCATTCAACTCCTAAACTGGATGAGACAAAAAAAGTGAAGTTGCATATGGTTATACCCTTAAAAGATTCAAAGATTGATCAAGCCATGATGATGATTGAGGAAAGGCTACGAGCTGTGGAAGGCATTGATTTCTATGGCTCCATGGATGCTGTTAATCTTTATTTGGTGCCAGATGTGACTATTTTTCCAAAATTTAAAGTATTAAAATTTAAAAAGTACGATGATACTAAATACCCTATTACACATATCATAATGTACTATCGTAAGATTATAGTACATGCTAGCAATGAAAAGCTGCTTATACATGTGTTCCAGGATAGTTTAACAGGGTTTGCTATAAGATGGTATGTTCAGTTGGATAGAACTCGCATTAAATTATGGAAGGATTTAACACGATCTTTTATTAATCAATACCATCAAATTATAGATATGGCTCATGATCATTTTTTGTTAGAATGTATGGAAAAGAAAAAATCTAAATCTTTCAAAGAGTATGCCCAAAGTTGAGGGGATGTCACTGTTCAGGTACAACCTCTCCTAATAAAAAAAATGATAGTGCTATTTATAAATACTCTAAAATTGTCATACTATGAAAAGGTGATAGGGAATGTGACTAAGAATTTTGCCAACATGCTGATTTCAGGGAAGATCATTGAAAATGCAATCAAGAGTGATAAATTTGAAGAAAAATAGTCCTCTGTTGCTAAAAAGATGCAAAAAAAAAAAAAGAGAAAGTGAAACTTAAGCTATGAGTTTTGACAAACAGTAATTCAAGAACTACACTCGACCGATCTATCTTACATATCATCCCACCCTAAGTCATGTTTTTGCTACACGACTTTCTCATTCATCTACAACTTGACCCTCTGTTCATCTAACTACCCCAACAAGTGATTCTCATTGTGACTATTATTATGGGGCAACTGGTTATTCTACCAAAAATTGTATCCCTTTGAAACATATGGTACAAGGGTTAATTAAAAAGGGCTGATAAACTTTGACATAGATAGAAACAAGGCATCTAATGTCAGTAGTAGTTTATTGCCCAATCATCTAAAGGCATGATTTTGAGGAGGCTAATTAGGACTACTTATCCTCTTAAGATTTCTTGAGAATAGAGATTTCTTTTATGTACTTAGAGTTTATCTTATTTTTCACCATTTTAATAAAGTGACATGTTTGATGCAATTCTTTTTTGTGTGAATCCTCATTATTTATTTTTACTTTCTTATACCTTTTTTCCTTGTCCATTCTTTGATTCCAAATAATAAATATTCAGACAATCATGCTGATAATTCAAGATTCGATTTTGAAAACATCATTCGATGATATGATAGATGAAAATTCATTTGGATTGTTGAATAAAAGGAAAACAAATCTGGTAAAGAATTCTAAAAGTGATGCAACACATGATCTTTGTTCATAAGTTTACTTTAGGTTAGTAAATGTTCTCCATTGAAAGTATTCATGTTCGAAATGAGAAATAGTCAATTTTTTTCTATCTTTAAAAAAAAAGTAAAATTATTCTTTGCTACCCCATTTGAGCCTATTAAAAATTGTTTTGAAGAAACCTAACTACGGATCACCTGTACATTGGGGGGCAAAGTTGAAAATTTTGTTTACCCTTAGTAATTGCAAGGGTAAATCTTTTTTGTGCTCTTTTTTTTTTGAAAAATGATGAAAAATATGAAAAAAATGGAAAAAAAAAAAGAAAAAAAAGAAAACAATGAAGGAAAAATTGATGGGGCAAAACGTCAATGTGCTCTACATAAAAAAAAATAATCCTTGGTTTGATCACCCTTCAAATATAATTTGGGCCTGTTTTATCCATTTCTTTGGTAACCTTTACCCTAACCTACGTTAAGTCTTTAAAAAGTCTATTTTGAGCAAATATGAATACTCAATTTAGAGAATCATAAATTAAGTTAAGGCAGATTTGTTATTGGATCGTTTGAAGCTTTATGTCATTGATGAACCACAAGAAAAGGAATAATAAAAAGAAAAGACGAGTAAGAGGTGTTAAAAAAAATAAGAAAGCCCAAAAAAAAAAGAAAACAAAAGCAAAAACAAAAAGTAAAAAAGGGGAAATGAAGGAAAAAAAAGAATAGAAAAAAAAGAAAAAAAAAAGGAAAAAGAAAACTTAAACTGAAAACCCGAAAGGGTAGTTTAAATAAAGATGAAAACTCGAAAAAATAATTTCATATGAGGGTCCCAAGAAAGCAGGATGATGATTGGCTCAAAAATTGAAGATATTAATAAAATATATATTTTAAATAGAATTATGAGTTCGAGTTCAAAAATTATCTGAACAATCATTATTTTAGACATTGATATCTCATTTGAACAGTCAAGATATTCTACCTTAGTTCACTCTTGACCAAATTTCTTTTTATAAAGACTCTTTTTTTTTTATCCTTTACCAAATATCCCCCGAATGAATCAAAGGAATACATCATATTTGTCCCTAATTTGAATGATGGTAATATATATATATATATATGTCACACACACAAAGTAATTTTGATTTGATTAATTTGAGAATTAAATATGAATTCAAAAGAATTTGATTCATCTAACTAATCCTACTTCAATTAAGATTACAAATTCATATTTATTACCAACATATTAAGAACATAATATATCTATGTCACACACACAAAGTAATTTTGATGGAAAATTAAAATGAAAAATTAAATTGGACTTAATTGCATAGAAGTTTTGAACTTTGTGGACCTAGTTGAATAAGTTCAATAGCCTAACTAAGAGATAACTTAAAATATTATAAATCCTAGTTGGACTAAGATTGGCCTTATCCCTCTATAAATATACATCTCTTATTATGCTTTACACATGTAAGACACAATAAGCATTCAATTATCTTGCTAATAATATGTTTGACCATAACTTATTTTACTTTTGAGATTTTCTAATTATTCATTTATGTGGATTACTATTAGAAACTAGACAATTGGATAATTTGATTTGCTACAATTTAGCTAGAGGGTTTTTTTTTTTGCAAGAATTATTTTGGTGACTATTAAGGTGGCAAAGGTATAATGTTAGGTTATTTATAATAATATCATTGTGTGATTATGTATTTTAGAATTAAAATTTTAAATTTTGTAATACATTTACATATCTATTATATGGTTAAGTTTCAACAATAAAGCCTTATCACACTAAGAATTCTTATTCCTAAAGAATTCTTACCCATCAATGATGTCAATAAGAGGGGTCTAATATTCTAAAGGTTGTTTGAAATAGAAATCAACAAGAAAACACTCTCAAATTAACATATCAAAATTATAAATAATGGATTGATATTATAATGTATAAGAAATGGATAAAAATTTACCATAAAGAATAGGTACTAAAGGATATAGAAATACCATCGAAATAACCCTAATCATGGACACAGAACTAAATTCATCACTTTATGGAAATCCTCCAAAGAAATACAGAGTTAAAAAATAAAAGTTACAATATTAAAATATTGTAAAATTGAAATAATACTTTACTAATAACTAAAACCCAAAATAAATGGAAAAGACTTGGAATAACCCTATAAGCATAGGAAACATAGAGAAAATGCATATTATTGAGAATTCCTAAAATTGAAGAACTTGATTTCACATTCTTTCCCTGCCAAAATAGTGCATGAATTTAAAGAGTTATCATCAAGCTATTTACTAACCGAAATCAATATCTTAGAATTTAGGAAATAAATTTAATTACTTTAAATATAGAGATTGCATGTGATTTTAAGGGATCACAGCCAATCCTGCCAATCTTCTAATCATTTTTAACTTAACCAATGCAAAATATATGAAGAAATTGTTACTCATCAAACTAAAGTCATAAATTGACTTTCTTTTTCTTCATAACACGAAGTTGTTGATTGTGACATTTCAATGTTAATCTCCCTTAGTTGAAAAAGACTTGACCTTAAGTTTGAATTAGTTTTTTCACCATTAGGTAATAAGTCAACAACATTGACGGTGGTAAACACTCCATAAGTTACAAAAAGTTCTATCTTGTAGGCATTCTCTCCAATGTATTGTAGAATTTTGAATAGACCATTTGCCTTATGTTTTAACTTGCCAAACTTTTCATGTGAAAATTTTTCTTTATGTAAATAAATCCACATTAAATCCCTTTCTCTGAACTCAATATGCTTTTGATGTTTGTTTGCTACCCTTATATACTTTTTATTTTGTTGTAAGATCTTGTTTCGAACATGTTCATACAACTTTTTTAATACTCTTAAATCTATGTTCTGCATCTTCACTGAATTGGTGATTAGTTGAAAATGGAATTAAATCTAAAGAATTGATTGAATGCTTGCCATAAACAACTTCAAAGGTACTACAACTAATGGTTTGACAAAGAGAACAATTGTAAATAAATTCAATTCATGGCAAGATAAAACCAAATTGCCTAATCTTCTTTCCTATATAACTTTCCAAAAGATTTCTCAAGCTTCATTTGATAACTTCAGTTTGCCCATTTGTTTGTGGGTAATGAGAAAAACTATAATTAAAGTTAGTACCAAGCTTTTTCTAAAAAGTGCATAAAAAATCACTTAAAATTTTGGAGTATTGATCAAACACCATAGTCTTTGGAATGCCTTGCAATTTTACAATCTTCTTGAAATACAAATCAAACATATGAAAGGCATCTATAATTTTATTGCAAGCAACATTTTGGAAAATCTTTCAACTACCACCATAATGTAATCCTTGGTTCACTAAGTTCTTGGTAAACCCATCACAAAATCAAAGTTGACATCTTTTCATAGAGCACAAGATATGAGAAATGTACAACCCTAAATTCCAGTTGTGACTCCGGTTGTGACTCTTGGCAAGGTGACATACCCTACAATGCTCAATATATCTTAGTCAATAAAATCTATCTTGCAAAATAACAAGGGTTTTATCCTTTCCAAAATGTCCTCCTAATGCAGCCTTAAAGAATTTCGAGTCATACACAAGCAATTGCCTTGAAAAGATAACCATTATGTAACAAAAACCAATTATATGGCCCATGCTCACATTTTATTCAAATTTTGTCAAAATAAAAATCACCTTCATATAGCTTTTTTAGCACCTTAAAGCCTACAACTTCTACTTGCATTATGCCCAGCAAAAAGTGCTTATGATTTAAAGCATTAGCCACCACATTCTAAACTCTAGATTTGTGCTTGATGGTGAAGCTATAAGCTTAAAAAACTCCACCCAAGTTGCATGTCTTCGATTGAGCTTATGTTGGCTATTAATGAACTTCAATGTCTCATGATCAGAATAGAGGACAAATGATTTCACAAAGAGATACTAACTTTGATGGAATAAGGCTCTATAATTAGCATAGAACTCTTTATCATTTGTTAAGTATTTCAATCTATCATCATTCAATTTCACATTAAAGAAGGCATACCTTCTTGACTTAAAATAGTACCAATACTAGAATTAAAGGCATCACACTCTACCTTAAACACTTTGTCAAAATTTGAAAGTGAAATAATAGAAGCTATGGTTATTTTTCCCTAGTTGAGTTAGAAGCTTGACCTTCATTGATCTATTTGAACACATTACCCTTCAAGCATTCAATGATATAGGCAATAATGGAATTGAATCCTCTAATGAAGTGTATATAAAATGAAGCAAAACTAGGAAAGTTTTAAACTTCTTGGAGTGAAGTCAATGTTGGCTAGTTTAAAATTGCTTCCACTGTATTAGGATCCATCTTGATTCCATCTAGGGAAAAAACATAGCCTAAGAATAAAAGGCTGGAGTAAAGAAATTGCATTTTTTTAAAATTAGCATAGACTTTTTGTTCTTCAATATGTTAAAAAGTTGTTGGAAATTATTCAAATGCTACCTTTCATTTTTGCTATTGTAGATACATATTTTATCCACAAAAAAATATAATAATAAATTAAATAAAATAAAAAATGAAGAAAAAAAAAGTCAAAATTTGGTTTCAACTCTAGTAGTTGAAATCAAATTGCTAGAGTGTTATTTTTTTCTCCCTTGACATTGCCTAATTTAATAGCATGAAATCCAGTAACCAAAAGTCACTGGACAAATTTTTTCACAAAAAATCCCAGGAAATCTGGGATTTGAATCTCATAAGCTCTATAAATAGAGCTAATTCCTGTTAAAAAAAACCATAGAGAAAAAACCTAAGAAGATGACCTAAGAAAAAGAAACAGAAAACACTACTAAAAAAAAAAAAACAAACGAAGGGCTTTTTTTTTGGTAATATCTAAGTTAAAAAAAACACACAAGCACAAAAAAAAAAAAAAAACTTAGTTCTCTCAGACAAAGAACCAGTAGCAAAGTAAAAAAAAAATTTTTTTTTTCAGAAACAAAAAATTTCCAGAACAAAAATTTTCAATCTAGGCTTTTTTAAAAGTTTTTGGTAAAAGCTATTTTAGAAAAGATGTTTAAAAGATAAAAAAAATGTTTTAGGAATTTAAAAAAAAAATTTTGTCACTAAAAACTAGAAAAGTTTAAATTTTTCAGTGACCATTGAATTTTGTAGTGACCGAAATTTAGAAAATCCATTGAAAATTGGGATTCGTTGAATTTTTCGACACCATTGAAGATTCTGACCATCAGTGCATGACAATAATCGGTTGAAATCTAGGTTGTAACGGTGGCCAGTAAGGGGGATAAATTTTTAGAGAGAGAGGATATAAAGGGTAGAGAGAAGAAAAAATAATAATAAAAAAATTTTAGCCTTTTATAGGTGAACCAAAATGACATCGTTTTGGTGTCCTGTCCCATGCATCATGCCTTGCGCCAACCTTACCCGTTTAGTAGATTTTTTATTTTTTATTTTGATTTTATTTATTTTGTACTGATTTTTATTTATTTTGTTTCTTTTTATTATTATTATTATTATTATTATTATTATTATTATTGTTATTGCTATTTTATGTTATTACTAGTAATAATTCTTTTATAAATAAATAAATAAAATAAAATATGGATCTAGAAAAATATAATATGCATAAATCTTTAAAAAACTAATATTAATAATAGCTATTTAAGGAAAATAATTTTTTTTTGCAAACAAAATGTTATATAAATTTCACCAAAGTTTGGGAATAATTTTAAAAATAATTTTTGTAAAAAAAAACTGAAAATTTTTTTTAAAAAATAATAACAAGGTAAATAAAATAAAAATAAAATGATAAATTATTTAAGTGAATCCTTTAAATATTATTTTTAAATAAAACTGACAGAGTTTGGTTTTATTTAATTATTGTAAATAAATATAATTTTTTGGATTTCACCATAGAGTTGGAATAATTCAAAATTATTGTTTGCTAAAATAAAGGTTTATTTAAACAATATAAAAAATAAAAAATATATAAAAATAATAATAATGATAATGGATTGTTTGAATAAATATTCTAAAAATTGTAATTTTTAAAGAAAATTGAAAGAGTTCAATTTTCTTTAATACAAGTAAAAGATTAATATTTTTTTATTTCACCGATGAGTCAGGATAATTTAAAATTTTT
This sequence comes from Durio zibethinus, assembly GCF_047325235.1. Taxonomy (NCBI): domain Eukaryota; kingdom Viridiplantae; phylum Streptophyta; class Magnoliopsida; order Malvales; family Malvaceae; genus Durio; species Durio zibethinus. Next base: position 32,093,362 of record NC_143163.1, on the reverse strand, counting down.
TTATATAATAAAAAAGATAAAAATAATAATTAGTAAATAATAAAAAAAATTAAAATAATCACAATAAGAATTAATTAATTAATTAAACCCTTAATTACCATAAAAAATACATAAGTTTTAAAATCTCATTAGAAAGTTGAAATGATTCTAAAAACTTGCTTAAAATTTCTAGGATTTTACCAAAGAGTCGAGATAATCCTTAAAAAAAAACTGTTTAATAAATAAATAAAATATTTTATGACAAAATTTGAAGAACAGTGTGAATGGTCAATTTTCTCAAAATATTTTTTAGATAAAGATTTTTTTATAAATTTCACCAAAGCGTTGAAAATTCTATAAAATATGAAAATAATAATAATATTAATTTCACAACAAAGAAATGTTTTTTTTTTATAAATAAAATTTAGAAAATTAAACTTAAATATAAAAAAAGACTATATCATCAAAATCAAAGGATTACACATGTTTAATTAATATTGTTCTTCAAACGAACAATGTGAAAATGCTAAAGCCTTCCTCACTTGTAACTGTACTCTCGAATCTAACCTTGATTTCGTAAATCTAAACTTCTTTTAGTAAATCTTAATTAATTTTAAAGATTTTTATTAAAAGATGATTTTTAGGTGACTAATCACACCCTACAAAAAATATTAGTGGTGACTTTGAAAAATTCTCATCAAGTCTAGCGATTAAGCCCCCTGGATGAAAAATCACTGACAACTTGGTGACTCCACTAGAGACACTAGAGAGTCAAGCCAAAATTAAACATGTGTCATTTGAACTTTGATTTTACGATCTTTTTTATATTTAATTCTAATTTCTTATCTCATCTTAGAAAAAAAAGGAAAAAAAAGGTAAAAATTTGATGGATTCATTTAGTTTTATTATGTCATTTTATTTGTCTTATATTGTTTCTAATTGTATTGTTGATTTTATTTTGATTAATAAGTGTTACATTCCCTCACACACATGCGTATTTGCATTCATGCACAAGCTTTATACCTGGGCTCTCAAATCTATCCCTTTTTAGGGGGACTAGAGTACTTACGTTTTTGTGAGGTTATAATGCCTCCGCTTGGGCTAGCGAAATACTTTCACTCAAGTTGAATCCTTTCCATTAGTAGCTCGTTATCGATGAGAATCGAGGGCCTTACTAATCCGGAATGCATGATAGTGAGGATCAATTTAGTAACCTTTGTAGCCTATGTTAATTACCAAACCATACATACAGTGAAACTTAAGAAACCAACCTTACATGGAGCCATACCATTTTTATAAATTATACCCCAAATTAGGACACATGAGAAAATATTTATTTTAATATGATTACTAACCCTATTTTGTTTTTTTTCTTTTTTTGCTTCATGATCACGCATCATCATAAACACGTGTATATGGGATATGCTTGTCATGGTGCCAATATCAATAAGAAGATTTTTAGTCTTGCTACGAAAACACCACTATGATATTCTCAACTTCGAAGCCCACCATGTATAAAGAGACTTATGTGGTGATAACTCTATCATTAGAAGCCCAAAATAGAATGGCAAACTGTCTAACAAAATCTGAATAGTAAATTTTGCTTGAAAAAATCAAATTGAGGCTTCAACAAACAACCTCTTTAAGTTAGTCAAGATTTGACGCCATGTAACAACTTCTAAGAAGATAACTTTCAAGGAAAAATATGGTTATATTACTTCACTCTTTGTGGGGCCTATGGAAAACTAGCTGATAAGAGCTCTAGTCTAGTTTTAAGATTTTATATACAGATGTTTCATGTTCAATAAGATAGATATGACTCCAATGATTTAAGAGTATACTACACTGATATGGTTACATTTATCCAATCTGGATAAAATCTATTGGTGAGGTTAAAAACTTGGATCTTGAAAGAAACTTGCTATATGATAAAGGTCCCTACTCCGAATGTGAACATATATATCCAAACAAAAGGCAAAAATGATTGCATCCAATGAAAAATCTTGTGTGATTACATCACCAAATACTTAGAGGATGAATGAGACATGAGACTGATAACTTTAGCAATTTATGGCTTGATCATTTTCTTGAAGGTCCTCAGGCACATTGAGTTATCAATAATTGACTTCCTTGAGCAGGTGGACAACAAAATCAATTATGTTCCTTTTATACTGGTAGAAATTTTTAGATAATTGAATCACTATAAAAAAAAAAAAGAAAAACACTTCATGGGGTATACGCAATTACATTAAATTTGGGTAAATTTTCATCTTCAGCATCCTATGGGTAAATTTCATCCTACTTACAATAATAAAAGCAAGCCAATTGAAGAATGCTGCAATGTTAAGTGGCTAGAATCAAAGTTCAAGGAAGAGTGGGTATTGATTTTGCAAAATCTCTCAAGTTCTCAAGTTATATGGAGAGCTCCATAGATGCCATGAAAAGCCATGTTATACAAGTATGGTGACAAGCCATGGGTTTCACTCTTAGGGTCGATAGAGGTATAAACTATGCTCCAGCAATGTTTCATCGACAACTAAGGTTAGAGCAATTTGTTCCTATGACTCATGGGCTTAAAAAATTAGAGTTCTCTTTCGAGAAACCAGGATTTCTAGGAAAGGTGAAAAAAATTATCAAAGAATGGAGGCAGACCTGAAAAGTAGATTATAGGGGTATACAAACAAAGCCACACCTGAATATCTAATATGAAATAGATAACACATCACAACCAAAGTTGGTTTTAAAGAAGAAAGACCATGCCACCAAGAAGACACCTATTATGAAAAGATCTCTAAAGACATAAAGATTATGAAGTGTAAATTTGAAGAATAAAAAGAAATTCAAAAACTTGAAAAAAAGAGGCTTCAGCATGAAATTAATGAGTGAAAAGATAAGACTGATAAAAGTCAAGCAAAATCTTAAAGATTTGAAAAAGAATAGGGAAATATTTTTTAAAGTTGGCATAGGTCTGTAACTTCAATGACCATAGAGCTTGAAGAATTTAGAAAAAACATTGAACAACTCTGGTTTATTTTGTTGTGTAAAAATGAATAGCTTAGTCAGTCTATGAAAGAAAAAAAGATACCGCAAGGTCTCGTAGAGGACTAAAAATAGCAAATGCACTATCGATGTGAAGCCATTTAAGTTTTGAGAAAGGAACAAGATTAATTTGAACATAAATCATAGTATTAGAAGGAAAAATATCTGCTGAAGAAATCTCAAGCCACTCATCTAGTAGAACAAATAATAGAAGTTAGCTTCAAAATAAAAGACATGGCCTAAAAAGCTAAACAAGTAAAGAAAGAAGTTTACCCAAAATAGCACAGCTAACGTTTGACAATTTTCTAGATAGTGCTTATAAGCAGTACAAGCATGTAGGTTGCTTTTTTTGAAAATTTTAATAATTGTAATGAAAGAAGTATTCAATAAGAATAATGTGACGTTATGATATGGTTGTTCAAGTTTAGACTTAAAATCTTTTGCAAATATTGGATATATAATAGGCACATCCTTTGTATTCATGCATTCATGCATCATACATGTGTTTCATTTAATGCTAAATCTTAAAAAATATATATACATCATGATTAAAAGAAATAAGTCTTGAAATAACAAATCTCAAAGAGTTTTCCTTAACTCAATCAAGTGCAAGGATAGTTAGGCCATAAAAAAAATAGATTAGACCTCTCGTCATTGTTACAACACTCATTCACAAGTCAAAATCATGAAAAATAAGCAAGCATCTAAAATGAAAGGATGGAGAAAGCTTATTTTGATATGTAAGAGTAAATGATTAGGTCTCAACAAGGGTTGCTAGAACAAATAACTAGGTTTCAAGAAGATACTAAAAAAGAAATGGTTGCAATGATAGATATGATAAGGAAAATGACCAAGAAAAAAAGGGGTGGCTAAAGAAGTGACCACTAAAAAAGAGCCTTAAGCCTAAAAAAATACTAGTGACAAGAAAGATCCATTGTATCCACCAGGGTTTACCCCACCCTATGCTTAAACCTCTCATCAAATGCATCCACAAATGACACAACCTAAAAGGTAGCCACATGCTTAGTTAAATTTACCTCCCTTTATAGTTTAACCATGGAGTTAAGGACACATTGATTTAAACATTGGGGCAAGTCATGTTGAACCCATTATGGTCCCAGATTTAAATGACCTAAGAGAGCAGAAGGGACTAAAGAAAGACACGTTCAAACAATCTGAGAATAAAAAGGCACAGTAAAAATTAGATTTTTCAAAAGAAAGGCTGCGAACTGTTGAAGGTGTAAATATTTTTAACACAATTAATGCCAATAAACTTAGTTTGGTTCTAGATTTGGTAATCCCACCAAAGTTTAAAGTACTAAAATTTAAAAAATATGATGAAACCAAATGCCCCCTAGTACATATCACCATGATTTTATCAAAAAATGATTGGGCATATAGACAATGACAAGTTGCTTATCCATTATTTTTAAAATAGTCTTACCAAATCAATTGCCAAATGGTACATTCAATTAGATAAGAGTTGTAATTATTCATTGAAAGATCTAACTAAAGAATTTGTTACTCAATACAAGCATGTCACAGATATGGCTCTAAAAATATTATCATTGCAAAACATGGAAAAAAAGGCTAACAAAAACTTTTAAAAAATATGTTCAAAGATGGCGAGTTATTGCTGTCCAAGTTCAGCTTCTTCTCATCAAGAAAGAAACAACTATTCTATTCATCAATATCCTTTGAGCCCCGTACTATGATAAGCACATTGGTTATGCCATAAAAAATTTTACTGATATGATGATCTGCGTGAGATAATAGAAAATGCTATTAAGAATGGAAAGATAAAAAATGGTGATGTTTTTGGATTAAATAAAGAAGGACCACCCAAGAAAAATGAAGCGAAAGTGCAAGTTGTCACCACTAAAAAACCAAAACCAAGACTTTTTACTCCATACCACTCATATCTTATACACTAACCTTCTTACCCAACCATTTCCAACATTTCTCAAAACTTATACCATTATTAAATAGTGCAAACCTAGATACCTACCTTTCAAACCAATTCTTATCCTCGAACATCTCTATCATGACTTTCCCTTCAGTCAAACACCACAGACTTTAATCAAAGGGAACCCTAAAATAATCGATAGCAATAATAATTTGATCTAATTCTTATAACTTACATGAAACTGTTCCCTCATTTATTCTAAAAACACTTGGTAGCCCGACAACTCATAGAACCTTCAAAACCTCTATATCCAAAGTGGTATAATCCTAAAGCTTCTTGTAATTATCATTACAGGATTCAAGGCCATTCTATAGAGAATTATGTAACTTTCAAATGTAAGGTGCAAAACTTGATTGATAACAGAATTTAAATTTCACAACCAAGGTCAAACCAAGTGTGAAGGCCAATTTATTACCTAATTATGGTAGGGGATCAGTAAATGTTTCAAATAGCAAGACAACTTGAAACATTAAAAGAAAAATAAGTGAGATTAGAACTCCTATGGATCAAATATTTGCTGTCCTAGTGAAAATCAATATGATTCACCTAACACTTAGAAATGTAGAAAATGAAAATTTTCACATATAATCCTGATCAAATTTGAGAATTCTACATAGAGATGGTCGGTCATTCGTTTCAAGGTTGTGAAGCATTTTGATAGGAATTACAAAGGATGATGGATTCTTTTCTGGTTGAATTTTATGAGAAATATAAAAAAAAAAGTTCAGTGAATGTTATGATGAAAAATTCATCCAAAAGCAAGCTTTATCGAATGAATTTTAAGCCCGTTACCATCTTTTATTAAGAAAAATCAAGTGCTAAGGTTGATAAGCCAGTTCATATGAATTTGAGCCCATCACTATCTTTTATGATGAAAAATTAAGTGCTAAAATTGATAAACTAATTTGTACGACTTTACCAATGGTGACAATTGAGGTCTTAACCCATACTCGTACAAAATTGATAAAGTAGTCTTTTAAAAATAAGATTGTAATATAATATCACAAGGTTTGGATAATGGTTCCCTTTAAAATGGCTCATATGATGTAAATACAGCAAACATAACTGATGTAATGGGCATAACTCAAAGAAGGTAGTGCTATACCCCAAAAAGCACTTGAGTGAGCGTGAAAAGAAAAAACAAAAGAAGAGAAAATGAACTTAGAAAAAAAAGATAAACCATTAAATAATCAAGAGACTCATCCGACCCCAATCCTACATCGAGAATGTAAGAATTTGATTACAAAAAAAAAATGCTTGTGAGTTTTTGAAACTTATTAAGCATGGTGAGTATAGTGTGGTAGAGCAAAGTGTTTATTGATATTGGATATTCTTCGAATGTCATGCCTATGACTACGCTATCTAGATTGCCAATTGACATGTTTTATATGAAGATGAGTCATATGATAGTGAAGGTTTTTGATAGGACTCATGTAAAGTGATAGGCGATATTGAGCTACTAATTCAAATCAACCCATATACTTTTGATATAATCTTTCAAGTCATGGATATCTCTCTTTCCTATAGCTATCTTTTAAGCAAGCCATGGATTCATATGGTAAGAGTTGTACCTTCCATTTTATGTCAAAAAGTAAAATTCATACTTAATGAAAAGTTGGTTATTATTGTTGGTGAAAAAATCTACTTATGACTAAACTATCTACTGCATTATCTGTTAAAGTAGTTGAGATAGCCCCAAAATGTTCTTTCATATTCTTTGAATTTGTTAGTGCAACCTATGTGGGTGAAGGATAAAAAATGCCTATTCCATGTCTTTCTAAAACTTCCATGATAGCCCTTAAAAAAGTGGCAGAAAAATGACAACAATTATGAACTGACTTGCAGAGGATGAAACAACCATGGATGATACTTAAGAAAGATGATCGATTTGGTCTAGGTTATAAGCCTACTAAAAAAAAAAAGATGAAGTTCATCGAAGAAAAAAGAAACAAGAAGTCGGCTCATTTTTTAGGGTAAGAGACAAAAACTGAAAGTTTATCTTTTCTTCCTTTTTATGAGACTTTTCTCTTAGCTGGCTATATCTATCCAAAAACAACAAGAATTATAGAGAAAGGGCTTACTCCATCATTGAAAGATACTTTTGTTGAATTCTTAATGCAAATGGTGGGTGAAGAAGAGATTAATGAAGATCTAGGTTGTCTATAGTTGTATCTTACTCATCCTGGTGTAGGATTAAAGAATTGACATGTTAAAGAGCTACTTGTTGTTTTTAAATTTTCTTTAAAGTAATGTGTTGAACTTAATCTAAATGATTTTATTAAAAGCATTAAATGTCTTATGTGTGTTTATTTCCTTATTTTCATTCAAATAAATGACAAGTATAACACATTTGTCACTTTCATTTTTTCCCTTTCATTTCAATTCCTCACATTACTATACATCCCTCTACATTTCATCCATTTCACTTATTTTTAGGTAACCAAATAATGAATGTGAATATCAACATGACAATATTCCAGGATTTAATTTTAAAAATTATATTTATATTGGTGAACTTAATGGTGAAGAGAATATGGAAAAATATACAATATCCCCAAAACTGTTAAGATTAATAGAACAAGAAAAAAAGTAAATCATGGCTCATCACGAAGCCACTAAAGTTGTCAATTTAGAGGATGAAGAAACTAAAAAAGAGGTTAAGATTGGTACTTCAATGTCATCACTAATAAAACATGAGCTGATAAATTTACTACATAAATATGTAAATGTATTTGCTTAGTCATACCAAGATATACCAGGCCTAGATATTGAAATTGTAGTGCATAAGCTACCTCTGAAGCTCGAGTGAAAACCAATTAAATAGAAGTTGAAAAAGATTAAACCTAAAATGTTGTTGAAAATTAAAAAAAAAAAAGTGAAAAAGTAATTTGATGCGGGATTATGAAAAGTGGTTAAATATCCCGAATGGGTAGCAAATATAGTTCTAGTACCCAACAAAGATGGTGAAGTAAGAATGTGTATTGATTATTGGGATATGAATAGAGCAAGTCCAAAAGATAATTTTTCATTCGTCCACATTGACACCTTAGTAGACAATACCGCTAAGCACTCTATGTTTCATTCATGAATAGATTTTCAAGCTGCAATCAAATTAAGATGGCATAAGAAGATATGGAAAAGATTACTTTTGTGACATTTTGGGAAACATTTTGCTATAAAGTCATGCCTTTTTGTTTGAAAAATCTAGGGCAACTTATCAAAGAGTCATGGTAACTCTATTCCATGATATGATGCACAAAAAAATATAGGTGTATGTGGATGAAATGATTATCAAATCCCGTGAAGAAGAAAATTATGTGGCTAATCTCAAAAAATTATTTGAAGCATTAAGAAAGTTTTAACTCGAGCTCAATTTGGTAAAATGCACTTTTGATGCACCTTAAGAATATTACTAGGATTTATTGTCAATAAAAAAGAATCTAAGTAGATCCAAATAAGATACACGTCATCCAAAAGTTACCACATTTGTGCATGTAAAAAAAAGTAAAAAAATTTCTAGGGATATTGAATTATATTGCTCGTTTTATTTTCTAATTAACAGCCAAATGTGACCTTAAATTCAAGATTCTTCGAAAACATAGGTCAAGAGAATGGGATAAAGATTGTCAAATGGCATTTGAAAAAGTTAAAGAATACTTATTAAACCTACCAGTATTAATGTTGCCTGTCTCTAAAAGATCCCTCATCTTGTATTTGATGATGCATAAAAAATCAATAGAATATGTTTTGGGACAATATGATTAAATAGGATATAAAGAACAAGCCATTTACTACCTGAGCAAAAAGTTCACTGATTACAAGTCCAAGTATTCACCATTGAAAAAAATATGTTGTGCACTAGTTTGGACGGCTCATTGGTTCAAATAGTATATGTTATATCATACCACTTAGCTCATTGTAAAGCTGGATTCAATCAAGTACATCTTTGAAAAGCCTTCATTATAAAAAAGAATAGCAAGATGGTAAGTGCTACTTTTTGAATATGACAAAGGGTATGTGTCCCAAAAGGCAATCAAAGAAAATACTATTGCTAAATTTCTTGCAAAATGCACTCATAAAGATTATGTACCCACGACAATCGATTTTTCAAATGAAGACTTAATGTCTATATTGCACATAGATAAAGAAAAACCTAACAAAGATGTATGAAATTTGTAATTTGTTGGCATATCAAATGTTTTGAAATATAGTGTAGAAGTAGTTTTGATATCTCTAGAAGAATATTACTACCCAATCACTACAAAATTAAGCTTTGATTGCACCAAAATATGGTAGAAGATGAAGCATGTGTTATGGGTCTTTCAGTCACTCTTGAGAGAAAGGCTCATACATTGAAAATTTATGAAAATTATGCCTTGGTCATATACCAGTTGCAAAGAGAATGGAAAACTAGAGATTTAAAATTGGTTCTATACCAAAAGTACATGTCAGAGTTGATTAAAAAATTTAAAAATATTTGGTTTCATCATTTATCCTAAGAAAAGAATCAGATGGCTGATGCTTTGGCTACATTGACAGCAATGTTCAAGCTAAATGAAAATACTAAAGTCCAACCCATTTAGTTGAGCTTGCTAGAGTAACCAATTCACTGTTCAAATGATAAGAAAAAAGTTGATAGGAAACCATTGTATTCTAAAATATTACAATATATCAAGTATTAGCAATACCCAAAGCATATGTCAAAGAATAATAAAAGAACTTTGAGAAGATTGGCAATGGGTTTCTTTTTGGATAGAGAAATTTTATAAAAGAGAAGTCAAGATCAAACACTATTGAGTTATGTGAATGCCATTGAAGCCAAAAAGTTGCTTGAAGGAGCCAAAAAATTGCTTGAAGAAATCCATAAAGGTATTTATAGAACTCATGTAAATGCCCACATAATGACTAAGCAAATCATGAGAGCAAGATATTATTGGTTGACAATGAAAAAAGATTGCATCTATTATACCAAAAAATATCATAAATGTCAAATTTATGCAGACAAGATACAAGTTTCTCCAACATTCTTGCATGTTATATCAACACATTGGCCTTTCTTTATGTGGGAAATAGATATGATAAGGCCCATTATGCCAAATGCTTCAAATGGGCATTGATTCATATTGGTGGTGATTGACTATTTCACAAAGTAGGTAGAGATGACTTAATATGCTAAAGTGACAAGAATGGTGGTTTGCAAGTTCTTCAAAAAAGAGATCATATGCCGATATAGACTTTCAAAAAGGATCATTTCAGATAATGTGCTTAATTTGAATAATAAAATGATGAGAAAGGTTTATGCTCAGTTTAAAACCAAACACCACAAATCATCGCCTTATCGTCCGAAGATGAATAGAATAGTTAAAGTGGCTAATAAGAACATAAAAAGAATTGTTGAAAAAATGATAAATGTGCATAAAGATTGGCATGAAAAGTTACCATTTGCTTTACATGCTTATTGAACTTTGATTTGCACATCTACAATAGCTACACCATTTTTATTGGCATATAGGATGAAAGCAGTGTTGTCCATTGAAGTTCAAATTCTTTTTTTACGCATTCTCAAGGAAGTTAAGTTGAAAAAAATCGAATGGGTTTGTACTCAGTATGAACAGTTGAATCTCATTAAAAAAAAAAAGAGACTAGCTACATTTTGCTATGGTTAACTGTATCAAAAAAAAGAATGATGTGAGCTCATGACAAGAAAGTTCACCCATGAAAATTTTGAGAAAAAAATTAGTATCGAAAAGATTTTTCTTAGCCAATAGGATTCTAAAAAAAATAGCCTTCTAATTGGAAAAGACCATATATGGTAAAGAAAGCCTTCTCTGGTAGGGCATTGATCTTGACAAGAATGGATGGAGATGATTTATCAAATCTGGTTGATGTCGGTGCAGTAAAAAAGTACTATGCTTAAAAAAAAGAAACAAAAAAATATGAAAAGATAAAATAAACGAAAAATATAAGATATCTAAGTTAAAAACATAAAAGGGTGACTTAGATAAAGAAGTATTGAATGGAATGAGCCAATTATTAACATATGGCAGAAGATCTTATTGGTTTTAGGCTAGCTTGGTTTGCCACATTTTCAAAAATTCAAGAGACGTCAATCAAGAGTTTTTAGAAACGAATTTAGGATGAATTAGTTCATGATGACCTGAATATTCATTATGTGATTAATTATTTTCCTTGTTATATCTTTTTGAATGATACATGAAACATTTCTCTCTTTTACTAAAATAAAATACACATTTGTTTATCTTTTCTTTGTCCATCTCAATAAAAAGAGAAAATGTTTAATGTGTTATAATAGTCGTGAAATTCAAAAGATGATGAGGGAACAACAATGACCATGAAAGACACACACATTATTTTAAAGAAAATTTAAAATGATAAGCAAAATAGTAATGAACAAAAGTCAATAAGAAAGAACGCCTATAAGTCATAAAAGTGGTAGACATTAAATATGGAAAATATAGAAAGAAACCTTTTTATTTGAACTTATTCAGCTGCTAAAATGTATGGGATTCAAGAGAAAAAGAAAGGAAACAAACATTGAAAATTTTTTAAGATTAAAAAAATGACAAAAAAATAAAAAAAGAAAATAGTCTTTTCATTTGCATCATGATCATCATTCATTGCATGACATTACAAAAACATAAAATGTCATTCATGCATGCATATGACACAACATATATATGGGTTTAGGACAATACAAGACCAACAAAAAAAAAAGTCAAAAGTAAAAAAAAATGTAAACCCTATATTGAGAGGAATTTTTCAAATACCATTGCCTCTAAGATTTTTCCTTTAAAGTTTCATTGCCTCTAGTCAGAAGAGCTTTCTTTTAAAGTTTCATTGCCTTTTGTTAGAAAAGCCTTTTGAATTTAAAGTTTCATTGCCTTTGGTCAGAAAAGCCTTTTAAATTTAAAATTTCATTGCCTTTGGTCAAAGAAGCGTTTCAAATTTAAAGTTTCATATCCACTAGTCAGAGGAGCCTTTTAAATTTTCAGAAGCTATTGAGCCTCTGCATAGAGGAGTCTTCCAAAATTTCAAAAAAGATATGATGAAAAATAAAAAAAAAAAAGAAAAAAGTGTTCATATTTATAACATCCTCCGAATAAAATAATCATCTTTTTAACTTTGCCCTATTCTTAATTCTTAGCAATGTGTAAAGAAGGACAAATATAGATATATATTTTGTCTACCAAAAATATATATAATAATAAATTAAATAAAATAAAAAATAAAGAAAACAAGTCAAATTTTGGTTTCAACTCTAACAGCTAAAATCAAGCTATCAAAGTGTTGTTTTTTCTCCCATGACATTGTCTAATTTGGTAGCATGAAATTCGAGGATCAAAAGTCATCGGATAAATTTTTTTACAAAAAGATCCTAAGAAATTTGGGATTTTAATCCTAAAAGCTCTATAAATAAAGTTTATTCTTATAAAAAAAATAAAGTAAAAACCTAAGAAGATGGCTTGAGAAAAAAAAATAGAAAACATTATAAAAAGATGGAGGGCATTTTTTAGCAATATCTAGGTTAAAAAAAATCACACAAGCACAAAAAAAAAATCTTAGTCCTTCCAGATGAGGAACTAGTAGCAAAGTCAAAAAACTTTTCTAGAAACAAAAATTTTTAAAACAAAATTTTTTTATCTTGGCTTTTTCAAATTTTTTTGAAAAAAGCTATTTTAGATAAGATGATTAAAAATCAAAAAAATCATTTTAGGAATTTTAAAGAAAATTTTGAAAATTTTTTGGGTTGTTGAAAACTAGAAATGTTTGAATGTTTCGGCAACCTTTGAATTTACCAATGACTGAAATTTAGAAAATCCATCTAAAACTAAGATTTGTTGAATTTTTCGATGCCGTTGAAGATTTCGATCACTGGTACACTACAGCAACAGGTCGAAATCTAGGTTGCCACAGTGCCGACAAGGGGGATAAATTTTTAGAAAGAAAAGCTCTTAAGGGTAAAGAAAGAAAAGAGAAAATAAAATTATAAAAAAAAATTTTGGCCATATATAGGCACACCAAAATGACACTATTTTGGCATCCTAACCTATGCTTGACCGACGTGGGATCCACAGGTCAACCCACAAACCAACCTGACTAATTTGGTAGGTTTTTCTTTTTCTTTTTATTTTTTGTTTTAATTTTTATTTTATTTTTTTGTGTTGATTTTTATTCTTTTTTATTTTTTTATGATATTATTATTATTATTATTATTATTGCTATTTTATGTTATTACTAGTAATAATTCTTTTTGCAAATAAATAAATAAAATAAAAAATAGAATTAAAATAAAATATGGACCTAAAAAAATATAATATGTATAAAATTTTAAAAAACTAATATTAATAATATCTATTTAAGGAAAATAAAAATTTCTTACAAGCAAAAATGTTATTTAAATTTCACTAAAGTATTAGGATAAATTAAAATAATTTTTGTTAAAAAAATAAAATTTTAAAAAAATGAATTTTTTTTAAAAAGATAATAACAAGGTAAATAAAATAAAAAGGAAATGATAAATTGTTTAAGTGAATCTTTTAAATATAATTTTTAAAGAAAACTGAAATAGTTTGATTTTTTTAATTATTGCAAGTAAAAATAAATTTTTGAATTTTGCCATAGAGTTAAAATAATCCAAATTACTTTTACTAAAATAAAGATTTATTTAAACAATATAAAAATAATAATAATGATAATGGATTGTTTGAATAAATATTCTAAAAATGTAATTTTTTAAAAAAATTGAAATAGTTCAATTTTTTTTAATACAAGTAAAAGATTAATATTTTTTTATTTCATCAGTGAGTCGTGATAATTTAAAAATTTTTTATATAATAAAAAAGATACAAATAATAGAAAAAAATAATAACAAAAAAATTAAAATAATCATAATAAGAATTAATTAATTAAATCCATTAATTATTAGTAATAAAAAATATATATATAAGTTTTATGATCTCATTAGAAAGTTGAGATGATCCTTAAAATTTGTTTAAAATTTTTGAGATTTCATAAAAGAGTCAAGATAATTCTTAAAAAAATTGTTTAATAAATAAATAAAATATTTTATGACAAAATTTCAAAAATTTTGTAAATAGTCAATTTTCTCAAAATATTTTCTAAATAAAGATTTTTTTTATAAATTTCACTAAAGCATTAGAGAATTTATTGAATACGAAAATAATAATATTATTAATTTCACAACAAAGAAATATTTTTTTCTATAAATAAATTTTAAGAAATTAAATTTAAATATAAAGAAGAACATATCATCAAAATAAAAAAAATTACACATGTTTAACTAGTACCGTTCTTCGAAAAGCTGACGTGAGGGTGCAATACCTTTTTCACTTGTAACCATACTTCCAAACCTAACTTTGATTTCGCAGACCTAAATTTAGTTTAGTAAATCTTAATTAATTTAAAAGATTTTTAAAAGATGATATTTATGGGTGGCTAATCACACCCTATAAAAAAATTAGTAGCAACTTCATAAATTTTCACCAAGTCTAGCGATCGAGTCTCTCCAGATGAAAAATTGTTATGATAGTTATAAACTAAAATATCATCAAAATATATTACGATAGATTTGCCAATGCATGGTTTAAAGATATAATTCATGAACAGCATGAAAATGTTGGGAGCATTGGATAAACCAAATGACATTGCCATCCATTCATAAAGACCATCTCGCATCTTGAATGTTGTTTTCTATTCATCTTCAAGCCTCATTCTACTTTGATGGTAAACACTTCGAAAATCAATCTTGGAGAATAAAATAGCATTATGGTGCTGGTCAAAAAGGTCATTAATTTGAGGGATAGTAAAGCAATAATTAACTATGATCTTGTTGATTGCCTAGCTATCAACACACATTCATTAGGAACCATCCCTTTTGGGCACAAAAAAAGCTTGGATAGCATATGGACTTGTGTTCTCTCACACGATAATCTCCTTCAAAAGGTCATCAACTTGCCTCTGTAACTTTTCATGCTCCATAAGATTCATCCTAGAGGTTGTTTTATTAAGCAATACAACACCTAAAACTAGACCAATGCAATGTTGTATGTCTTTCATAAGGGGAAGACCCGATGGTATCTTTTCTTAAATAACATCATGTAATTTTTCTAAATTTGGTTTCATAGCTAAAGGAGGTTTATTGTTGGTTTCATTCTCCTTTACTAGAATAAGAACAAACATGTCAACACCCATCTCGATCTCTTTTCTATAATAAGATTAAGTAAGTAAACTACTTTCATCTTCTCTAAAAGGTTTAGGAACATTCACTAGGTTACTAGGACCCAAAATGACCTTGTAACTATCTTTGACAAAAATGTATGTGTTCTTGTACCCATCACATAGAACTTTTTTATCATACGACCTTGCAACCATCTTTGACAAAAGTGTATGTGTTTTTGTACCCATTACACAGAATTCTTCTGTCATAATACCATCGTATCCCTAAAAGTAAATGCCAAGTATCCATAAAGGCTATATCACATCAATTTCATCTTTATTATGCTTTCTAATGGAAAATGGGACTAGGCAATGCTTATTAACTTTAGTCTCATTTTTTTGTTGTAACCATGATAGTTTGTAAGGATAAGGCAGTTTGTAAAGATGCAAATATTCCACAGTTTTGAGTTCTAATTACTATACCACGAGAATGGACATTACATTTTCAAAGCCGCCACTATCAATTATCACATTATAGATTTTCCTATTAGTGATACACCTTGTTTGGAATACATTCTTGCAAAGCAAATTTTCTTTCTTCATTAAAGCAACAATAAGACTGCATTGTATAATAAGTGTAGATCTATGATCACCATAAGTTACCTTATCACCTTTCTTACGATCTTGAGGTTCATTAATCTGTTATTCTTTTGCTACCTCAAAATCTTTCTCAATCAAAATTACAATCTTGTGATTTGGACAGTAAGAAAAAATATGCCCAACTTCTTGGCACTTGAAACACCTATGGGTTTAAGTGTTGGTAGCATCATGTTGTTACTTGTACAAAGTGGCTTTTTTTTTTTAGGCATTTTCATAACTGACTTAGATACAACACTGGTCTTGGGAATGTTTTCCTTATTGGTATAGCCTTATCACATCCTAAACTTAAAACCACTACTTATAATTTCCTTTTGGCTATTTTTTCACTTTAAAGGCGAGCTTGCACACATCATTGAAAGTCTAATATGGTTAAAGCTGCACCAGGTTGGAAATCTCATATTTCAAATCACCAAGGTAACTTACAATGGTATGTTCTTCTTATTCTACTAACTCACACTTCAACATGAGATGAGTGAATTTTGCTATCTATTCTTCCACCAAAAGATCCTTTTGTTTTAAATTATGGAGCTTAAAGAAAACATATTGGTGAAAATAGTATGAAAGGTATTGTTTTTTAAACTTTCACTTCATCTTGTCTCATGTTGCAATCTTGCATCTGCCTTCTCTTTCTCTTTGGTTTTTTTAGGTTTTCCCATAAAAATAGGCATGTTTTCGAAGCTTGATAGCCACTAACTTGACTTTATGATATTCTAGAGCATCATAATACTCAAACATGTGTTCCATCATGTGCAACCTATCAATAAACTCTTTTGGCTACATTTTTTCTTCAAACTTGGAAAGATTCTACCTTTAGATTAAAATTACTCTAAATGGGTTGGTTTCTCTAAATACAGTTCTTACATTGTATGTGTGGTAGAATACTATCATTAGAATCATGACTGTTCGCACAGTGAAAAGGTCAACTTTATCCTTCTCATCACCATTCCTTTCATCATGCCATCTAGCCTCCTCTTCACATTATTCATAAAAGCATTGCTATTGTTAGAGTTTTAATATTTACTACCGCATCTCTTAATGATAGCATCTCTTGAATTTGCTTTAAGGGCTGCTTTAACCTTAATTGCTAAAGTTTGATGATAACAATTAGCCATAGCTTTGATGCCAATTCGATACCGACAAGAAAGGTTTAATATTTTAAAGATTGTTTGAAAACACACTGAAGTTGACTCATGGATTATAAATAATAGATAGATATTTTATTGGATAAAAAATGGATCACCACTAATACTAGATACTAAAGAATACAAAAACACTAGGCAAAGAGCCATAATCATGGATACAGAACTAAACTCATCGTTCTATGGAAATCCACCAAAAAGATAAAAAGTTAAAAAAAGGTTATAATCTTAACAGACTATCAAATTGAAATAATACTTAAAGTGATCTACCTAATTTCTAATGAAAAGATAAAATAAATAGAAAAGACTTGAAACAACCATCCAAGCATAGAAAACATAGTGTAAATATAGATTATTGAAAATTTTTGAAATTGAGAAACTTGATTTTACACTCCTTGACTACTAAGATAATGTTTGGATTTTAGGAGTTATCATCAAGCTATTTAATTTTTTAAAATAAGAAACTTGATTTCACACTCATTGATTTCACACCATGTTATCAAGCAATTTAATGGCTAAAATTATTATCCTAGAATTAAGGAAATAAACTCAATTACCTTAAATATGGAGATTGCATTCTAACTTTAAAGAATCATAACTAATCCAGCTAATCTTCTAATCATCTTTAGCTTCACCAGTTTGAAATCAATGAATAGATTGTTACTCAGCAAATTAAAGTCATGGACCTACTTTCCTTTGCTTTGTGACATGAAATTGTCGATGGGAATGCTCTGGTGTCAATCAAGTATATTTATCTTTTCTGTATACATAGAAAAATATATTTATCTTTTTAAACAAGGTGATCAAATAAAATTCATTGAATTCCAAATTAACTAAACACTGGTTGAAATACTATTTGTCTAGATGAGAGAACAAATTTTACTGTAAACGTAAAAATTATAAAGAGTACAAAACATTCATTAAACACACACTAAACCTAAGTTTCTAAATAAAACTAATTTTCATGCTCAATAGTGTTTAAACCCAAAAAATTCCCTCTTCATGTATCACACAACTATATATGTGAAACCTTAGTAAAAACTCATCTCTTTTATAAATATCATGTAAAGATTTCATGCATTTCTCATAATTCAAAGGGAAAAACTCGCTCAATATTTATAAAATCCCATTATTTAATCATAAAAAATTTTTATTTATTAAAAACTCTTACGTGATAAATATGTTTGCCTTTCAAATAAATTTATTTATCAAGTTATTTTTTGCCAACAAAAAAATTTTTAGAATCTAACATGATTCTCAATTAAAATTTGAGTCCAATGTCCAACAATTTATTATTTTTACATTAATTTTATTTTTATAGATAAATATATATTTATTTTGTAAAATTATATATTATACTTAGAATTAGTATTAGAATTAATATGTAGTAGTGTTGAAGGCCTGGTTTTGCCCAATTTATTATAATAATTTTTAGTATTTTTATTGAATTGGTATTTGTTTGAAAAAAGAAAGTTAAGATTGTTAATTGGTCATGCTAGAAGAGTTGGACAATAAAGTTAAAAAGGCAAAGACAAAGCTTTCTTAAAATAATTGCATAACTATGTATCTGCAAAACTAAATAGAAAATGTTAAGTGGATATTTTCTAGCTATAAAATTACCAAAAAGATCTAAAGCCAAAAGGAAAGTGTAATTAAACATTTACTATTTGGTAGTGCTAAAATGAAAGTTTAAAAAATAATAACCTCTTGAGGAAGACTATTCTAACCACCTAATCTTGTCCCACAAACATTTGAAATAAGATTTGAATATGCCATGGAACTAGGGCTTCTATGACTCATTCAATCAAAGTCACCAAATCCTTGGTTGGACATCATTCCCGAGACCCGATATATCTCTGCATATGAAAACCATTATATGTGAGAAACTAATGAAGCTATGAAAACATATAAATGAATAAAATGAGTATAGCATCCAAAATCAAATAAAAAAGACATAAAAGGACCATAGTGGGTAATTAAGGTTGCAAAGTACAGACAGAACATTAACCATAAGAAAAATAAAATAGATATCTTTTGTTAACCATTTCAAGACTTAGCAAAAAAAAAAAAAAAAAAAAAAACCTTAAAATCTACAATATACTAGAAAGAATAAAAACGAAAAAAAATGCATTTTGAATGCCAATGTTGGTTGTAGGAAGGTCAGCTATTTAGAAAAATATTCAAAATTTTGTTTGATGCTAAACAATGGATGTAAGACTAGAAAATAATTTCTTATCCAAACTAATCAAGATAATTAGCTCAACATTCTTGCAAGTAGATTAAACATCAGAAGATTTTTTGAAATTCAAATTTAGCAGAGCAATTGGTCTTTTGTTTTTTTTTTTATGACATTTTTACCTACATTAACTCAATCTCTACTTACATTGCTACTCCTTTTCTACCCTAGCTTTCCTATAGTCAAATTTTCTCCTCAAGACATCAGTAAAACTTGAATCGCAATAAGCTTTAGAAATCCAAAACTTAAGAATCTCTTAAAATGCATCTTTGACAAATGCATAGCACTTTAAATCACAAGGGAAAAAAAATCACACCACAACCCTGATAGACCTAAGGCTAGAATTCTTGATACTTAAGAATGTGTACTAGTTGAAGATGATGATATTTTAAGCCCATTTAATAAAAACAGCAATGATCACTAAGTTACTTTGTTGTAAACAACTAATTCCAATGTTAAGGCACTATCCAAACACAATGGTGTCATGGGAGTTTTCATGTTTTAGCATTGGAACACATAGCAAACTAAAAAATTTTGGATCAAGTGTATGATCAAGCAAAAACCATAACAATCAAATTGATCTAACATGGCTAATTAAAAAGCAAAAAAAATTTCCAAAAAAAAAAAAACTAGATCCAAGAGTGACAAAGTAAAAGAAGTAACCTTGATTTAATAGTTGGCTACATATCATATGGACTTGCATGAAAAGTCCAAGCTTTTGATTCCCGTAAACTATACCTTCAACCAATATATACATAAAACTCAAATCGAACTAACATTCAAGTCAAAAACAAAAATAACTCAAACAACTATCACCATGTTATATGCAATAAAATAAAATTTCATTTAACTTAAAGATACAAAAAGACAACAAAAAAACCATCCACTCACTTTGAATTCAATCATAAAATAGCACCGAACAATTCTTATAAAAAAATCAAATAAACAACAGAAACCAATCCATAAAGAAATCTCATTTCAATCACCATCCATGCAACCCAATCCCAAATAATACTACCTTTACATCACTTTAAATGAGAATTAAAGAAAATGCAAACCCTAGAAGAAACAATTTAAACAAATAAGAAACAAAAAAAGAACATAACATTGAGAAAATATTCTTCAATAAGAAACAAAAAATCAAAAAAATAAAAACCTAAACCCTATTCAACAATTGAGCTCCATAAAACCAAATTAAACCTTGCAAAATAGAAACCATTCAAAGAAACACAAAAAAAAAAAAAAGGAAAAAACCATATTCAATCGAACAACCAAAAAAGATAAAAACTTGTATCGAAAAAAAAGAAGGAAAACTAAAAAAGAAAGGAAAAAGCACAAACCCAAACACTTCTCTATCTTTATTTCTTTTCTCCATGCCTATTATTTCTACTTTGTTTCTCTTTTCAACAAATGGCCAATATAAGCTTCTTGATATTCTTTCAAAAGGCTATGTGTATCTCTAGAATTTTCTTTTCGCCTTATCTTTGAATTTTTTTTTTAATTCATCCAAAAATTTCAAAAAAGCCTTAAAAATTAATTATCTTTATGTAAAAAAAAAAAAAAAAAACAGTTGCTAAATAGGGATCAGCTTATAGGTAAAAATAAATAGATAAAAACCAATACCAAAGAACTCATTGCCTACACTCAAAGAATAACCCAACTATAAGTAAAATCCAAAAACAAACCAATATAGATAATAGGTGTCAATCCCTAATCCTTTAGTGATTCTTTTTATATTGAGTAGTATTGATTTCTTGAATAAAATGCATTGCTATTGAGTAATTTACAAAAAAATAATAGCCAAGCAACTTCTAGAGGGAAATAACTTCATGTAAGTTTTGTCCTTTGTGAAAAGACTTTCATGAAGTTTTATAGGTAAAGTTCGTAAAGTTCTTTATTAGAAATAAATAAATAAAAACTTAAATCAAAAATTAAAATTAATAAATTAAAAGATTTTATTACATAAATCAAACGTATAAAATTTGAAAAAAATTTAATAAATTTTAATATATTTATTAAATAAATACTTTTAATAAAAATATTGACAAAAATTTTACTATTAAATAAGTATCAATTAAATTTAAATTATAAATAATTTTTTTAATAATTTTTTTTATATATTATTGATTTTCATATTGAATTCTATCAATATATCGATTTGAATTTTTTATTAAAATTTTTATTGAATCATTTTTAAAAAATTTTACAAACTTCACCTAAATAATTTCAAGTAAGTTTTATCAATTGTAGAGTGACTTATTTTCTTTGTAAAAGAAAACTAATAAAACTAATATTAATAAACTAATTTGAACATGCCTTTCAAAACTATAACCTTAACCCTAGGTTTAGCTAGAGATAGCCTAGATCTAATTCCTAAATAGACAATGCCAGTAACTTGGATAAATGAAAAAACTTACCCAACAAGATTTCAAGCCAAATTTTAATTTAATTATTTTTTATTTAAATACTTAATTAATTTGGTTTGAATTCAAATCTCAAAAGGTACAAAATCAAAATCTTTATTTGATTCAAAATTTTTTCCAATTAAATCAATCACACATCTTTAATAACGTCCAAGCGATAAAATGACGATAAATTGGTTCATAAATTCCAAAAATTGATACGTCAAGGATGGGAAAGAAATTTTGATTTTTAAATTCGAACAATGGTAATAAAGAAAAGTAACAAAATGACAATGATAATAAAAATAGAAAACCTTTCTTTTCAAGCACACATTATTGGCGTGATAAAGGTACAAACTCAAACTTGCCTCCAAAGTAATTGCTTATTTAATAAAATATATAACCGCATGATCTTTGCTTTTCTTTTCTTTTTTTTTTTTTATCTCTAAGCCGCGTCTTTAAAAACTCTATTTTCTTCATCCGTTATTTTTTTTTCTTTTGATAAATTTTTTCAGAAGAATAGATGAATCAAGAAAATCAAGTCTCCGTGACTATTGATTATAACAAAATCTTAGACCCTACATTCGGAAGCAACTATATTGATTCAGGTTCTGATCATTTCGAATCTTTAGTCAAAAACGGTTTGACGAAAATACATGAGTCAAGCTCGGAAGATTCTATCATCAAAAGAAGCCTTTTTCAGGCATGGGACAAAATTTGGGGTTGGCTAAGAAAACAAAAATCGTGGCAATTCATAAGAACTTGAACTCTAGTTGGTCAGGGAAAGCTCGAGCACAAAGCTTTCGGGTTTGCACAAAGGCGGTCGCTGACAAGTGTGGTGGAGATGCCAATGTCAAGTATGCTTGGTATGTTGCTTCCAGGGATGAGATTTGCGAGAATGTGATACATGGATTTAGTTGGTATCTTAAGGCTGCTGGCAATCGAGATTCTTATAGACAAAGCGTCTCTTTGTCTCCTGCAAAGTTTTCCTTTGACAAGTATGCTTTTTCTACACTGCTTTCTTATTGTTTTTTTCGATGATTTTAATTGAATTGTTACGTTCTGTAGATGGTTGCTTCTAAAATTTCTGGATCCCATTTTCGTTTTTGAGAGAATAATTAAAAGAAACTAAAGCTTCTCTGTAATTATAAAAGCTCTTTTAACTTTTTTTCTTGTGTATCCAGGGACAAATTTTTTAACCTGAGTACCATATTGCTAACATATACTATAACATTGATTTTCAAAGTTCTATGAGATTTTTTTTTTTTTTGGGGGGGGCGGGGGTGTGAGATAAATGGTGTTTTCTTTTTAGTCAAATTCTGTGATGTGAAATAATATATGTAAATGATGCATAAAAAGTTACTAATTTATGACAATGTCTAATAAATTTTTTCTCATGTTTTACAGTGTGTTGTCTTCAGAGGTTGATGAAATAGGACCGAGGCATTTGTTGTTATGCCGAGTTATATTGGGAAGGCAAGAACTGGTGACCTCCGATTCTAATCAGTTTCATCCTAGTTCCCCGGAGTTCGATTCTGGCGTTGATGATCTTTCAGCTCCCAGAAAATATATCGTTTGGAGTACTTACATGAATTCTCACATCCTCCCTTGTTACATCATCAGTTTTGAGGCCCCTTACTTAAGAGGTAAGCAGGTTTCATTAAGATGCAACTTTTGTATACATTAATCTTGTCTCATATTATTGTATTTAGCCATTCTGATTTGTGCATCAATTAGGCTCCAAAGGATTACTAGACGCAAATATCATCAAGCCTAGACCGTCATGTATGAGGTTTCCCACATTGATTTCCATGCTCTCAAGGTATTTAGGTCCTTCAGAAATGGCTTCCCTTTACAAACAGTATACATATTTTCGAGTAAGTGTAGTAAATTATCATCTTTAAACTCCATTGCTTATATGTCATAAACAACTGATTTGAGTCATGGCTCTTGTCATTTATTTCCGTACATTTGATTTTTTCAGGAAAAAAAGATTACGAGGCCGCAACTTATACAAAGAGTGAAAGAAATAGCTGGAAACTTATTGTTAGCTGCTGTAGTAAACTTGTACACAAACAAGGTGCAGTTTTGAACTTTTTTGTCTATAGTTTTTTTAGTACTTTTTTCTCTCTTACAGTACCCGGTTTTGCTCTATGGCCAGTAAATTTATATTACTTTCGGCTTCAACAACTTGCTATGGAAGATTGAATTATTGCAAACAATTGGAGTTTTAGCCAATGGGCTTGCAGAACTTTTATATAATAGTAGCATATCCCAAATTGAAATCAGCATATATGCATTAGTTCCTGATTTACGTAGCTATTTTTAATTTTTTTTCCTATCTTAAAGTTATGATCGCTTTAAAAAAAAAGTATGATAATTTTCACTTTAATTATTTATTGTAGAAATTGGATTGACTTCTTTGCCAAGAAATGACTTTGTAGTTTTGTCAAAAGAATAACTTTCGCCTATATTTGCTAGAAGTCGCTTTCAAGGGATTAGTTTCAACTTTAAACTTGAGTCGATACCATTCCTTAACAGGAGCATGTGGGTTGGCAAAGCTTCTTAAGCATAATTTTCCTTTGTTGGATGGAGATGACTTCCAACTATAATGATTCTTTTACAATAAATCTTTTCTATTTCAAGATGAACTCAGTTTTCTAATATCAATTTGGTCTTAAATTCATCAATTTCAAGTTGTTAATTGATCTGGTATTGGTTTGCAGGAACTTCAAGTTAGCAGCAGCTGGAGCAGCAAAAGGCTGTTGGTGAAGTTAGTTCGTTAGCGGATGCAGTAGTTGCTTGCGATGATAGAATATGGAGGCTTAACTGACTTCTTGTCAGTGGAGTCTTCATTCTTAGAATGAAAACAGAATCAAATATGAATTCGGTTTATCGATTGTACCATCTATTTAATATATGGCTATACTAGTAATCTTCTTCAATTATATATATAAAAGAAATACTAGAAAATTTCGATTGTTTTATCAACTTCTTCTAGAGGCCATTGACTTACGAAGCCTACTCTGAAGTTGCCAATTAGCCCATTTAAGAAAAGGGCTTTTAGCAAGAACAACAGAGAGCAGAGGAGGAATGACAAATCACAATTTTGATTTTTTCTTTTTTTACCAATTTCTAGCATTCTCTCTTGATTAAGTGCATTCAAATAAATGAACAATCGGCAAAAAAAAAAGTAAATAATCAGAATGTCAAGAACATCTAAAAAAATACAGTATTGAAACAATTACAAAATTATGTAAATTATCAAAAACTCATTGTCACATTTAAAGTAATTTATTAACTTTTTCTCGAATGATAAACGAGAACCTTGCATGGACAATGTGATGAATTTCAACTCATTCAACTTGCATATATCAAAATCCACGCCTCACATAGCAAAGATAAACTACTTAATCAATCCACATCCACTTGACATCATTCAAAACTAACTAGTTTAAGTCCCACAAGTGCAATAGAGATTGTTGGCCTAGGTTAGAGAGGAAGAGGTGTACACCATCGATGGAGAAGAAAATAGAAGTTATATTGTTTTTGGAGACTGAGAGAGGAGAAGAGGCGGCTGTTGGCTGGCTGCCTGTTTTTGGTTGCTGTAACATGTAAGAAAAGAGAAGCAATTAAGAAAGGTGGACTCGGGAGATGAGAGAAAGGCTGCTGGGAGTGATGACAAAAGGGAAGAAATAGAGAAAGGCAGAGCGTAGATAAAAATGAAATTAATTTTGGGGTTAGGTTAGGATTAGTACAAGGGTGAGATGGATATTCATAAAAACAATTATTTGTTTTATATATTTTTATTTAGATCGATTTTTAATTTGGAAAATTGATCAAATTAATTGATTAAATTGATAAAAATATCCAATATATATCAAAATCGATAAAACAAATCTAATTTAATATTTAATTGATTAAATTGAATTGTTCGATTTAGTTAGTTCTAACCTACTTAATGTTATCCCCTCTAAATCAAGTTTGAACATAAATTTTAAATCTAAACTCAGCTCCATATGTTATTTAATAATATTTATTTAATTTTAAAAATATATAAAAATATTAACATAAAAATCATTTCATTATTTTAGTAATAAATAATATGTTAAGGTGTGAATTAGAAATATTCATGAATTGGGTTGAATCAACCCCGACCTGCTTCTAAAATTTTATTCAAGACTTGACCCAATTCGCCCATTTAAGTGCAAATAGACTCTATTATTATTCAAAATAACATTAAAATGTTTTTATATTAATATTTTAATATTTTAAAATATATTTTTAAAATTAAATTTTAATAAAATTAAATTTATTAATAAATATAATAAGAGCAAAGGAAAATTTATTTTTTGGAGAATTACTTAATAATTAAATTTATTCAAAATCAAGTAAAGTTAGGACTCCTACAATTATGTCTAGTAAGGATTTTTTAAAGGCCAATATTTTAGTGAAATTTGCGTTAACATAAAATTTTGTTAGATATTTAATTCAAATTTTAGATTAGAAAAGAATAAGTGGGTCAACATATATATGAGGAGTTACATAATTATGTATTTGTTTGGTTTAAGAATATTTTATAAAATTAGAAGAGAATGAAATGGTTTGTGAGTATTAATTATGAGTCAATGTTAATTGTCTTAATGTGTTTTTAATTTTATATAATTAGTGGATTTTTTTTTCATCCATAAATGTAAGCCGATTGAACTTAATTATGTTAAATTATTATCTTTTGTATGATTGATTAATTGTTTGATTTTACTTTCAGTGACTTGGATATTTAATTGGATTTGGATTTTGAGCCTAAAAACTGGAATAAAAGCTATCATGATCCTAACAATTAGTACCAAAGTTAAAGGTTTGAGATATAAAAATAGGCGAATCCAGAGAAACTCGATTCAATGAAGAATTTAAGTTCATGTGTTAAAAGATCAATTTACGTGAAACATGAAAACACATATATAGACACCCAATTTCATTCGAGATTTAATCAAATTCTCGATGTGAATCTCTTTGGGATTATTAGGTCTTGCAGGTGCTCATATTTGGAGCTTTTACAGTTTTGTTTGGGCTTTAAACCCAATTTTGTAAATTGAATGTAGGTTTTGACCCAACATATCATCATCATCATCATTATTATTATTATTATTATTATTGTAGACATCTATTTGTGTCTGAAGTCGATCAAACCACGTTCAAGGTCAATTGGACCGTTTTTATTATTTTGGTTATATTATAATATTATATTACTATTTTTACTATTATCATTATTAGTATAATAAATGGTATTATATTACATTTTATTATTATTGTTATCATCATCATCATTATTATTATTATTATTCTCTTTTATATTTCTTTTCTTTCTTCCGAATTGCCGGTTGAATAATTGAAATTGGGAATTGAATTTGGTCAAAAGGTCAATTAAAGTTTAAATTAAGAAATTTTTTTAATCAACAATGAACCTAGAGACATACTGAGTTTCAGACACAATCAAATCCCATGATTCAAGCTTCGATTGATTCAGTCCGTTTTCAAAATTTATGCTGAGGTTGCCTATAAATTGAACTAAAGATCAAAGGAACGGAGATGAAGAATTAATGGGAGAAAAAGAAAGCTTTGAAAAGATTTTAGATGTGGGTTTCGGGTACTAGGATTTTTTGGGTTTTAAAATTCTAGATTTTGATTGTTGAAATTTGATTTGAAGTTTATGGGTTTAGATTTAGGTTCCCGGGGTTTAATTTAAGTTTTAGGAGAATTTTTGAAGAAATCTAGGCAAATTTGGGAGAAATTTGGAAAAGTTTGGAAAATCTGAGTTTTTTTATGGAAAACATGAATTTTTCGATATGTTTGAAGTTTCCAATGAATTTTTTAGTGGGGCATGAATTTTTTTATGAATTTTTCAGTGGAATTTTCCAGAAACCAGCAAGGATGTCTAGTTTCCAGTGAAGTTTCTGTGGAGTGTTTAAAGAGAAGGGAAAGCCTTTGGGGTTTAGAGAGAGAAAGGCTTGGGAATTTCTAAACCAAAGAAACTGGGGTTTGGCTTATATATAGATCTAAAATGATGTCATTTTGACAGCGTAAGATCCGCACCTCGACCCATTAACCCAAGCATTGACCAGCGCTCTGACCGGACCTGATCGTAGGTTTTTTTTTTTCATTTTTATTTTTATTTTCATTTTATTTTTTATTTTATTTTATTTTATTTTTATTTTCTTAAGTTTTTATTTTATTTTCATTTTTTATTTTGCTAGTCCAAAAGAAAAAAAAATCTTTTCTAGAAAACAAAAGAAGCAAAGAATAAAAAAGAAGGGAAAGAAAAAAACCAAAAAAAAAAAATCATTTTAAATAAGTTTTCTAAAAATAAAAAAATAATATTTTTAAGTTTTCAAAAAATATTTATAAAAAAAAATCTTTTCAAAGTAAAATCTTTTTCAAATAAAATAAATTTGTAAATTCTACCAAACTATTGAAAAATTTTCATGGATTTAATTTTTAATGGAATCCACCAAAATATTAGGAAATTCCATTAATCAATTTTCAAAAATAAAAGTAAAAATGCTTTTTATCCTCTAAACATTGGAGGATTACTTCAAAGTAAGTCTTACCAAACTATTGAAAGACTTATAATTTTAATAAATCCGATGACAAAGCCTCTTCAGAGTAGGACACTAGTCCCATGAATATTCTTGAGGCGAAAAAATTATCTTAAATTGCTATCAAACTATTTGGACAATTTTAAGATATATTTTCAATATTAAATTATCCGATAAATTATAAATATGATCAAGACTTGGATAATCTAGAATCAAACTGGTACCATCCTTTGGATAGACGTTATGGGGGTGCTATAACCTTTCTCATGTGTAACCGACTCCTAAACTTAACACTTGATTTCGTGTATCAGATTTAATCAAGTGGCCAATCACACTTAAATAAAAAAGATTGATGGTGACTCCTTCTAATCCATGTCTAGCAATAGGTCCATAGATCTATACATTATGACAATTTGGCAACTATACTGGGGACATCGAAAGTCAAGCCAGTAAATGATTTTTTATTATCCAAGCCTTATTTAATAAATTTGAGATTATTTTATTTATTTATTTCTTTTCATTGCTTATTTTTACTTAGTTATTCATTTATTTATTGTATATATCTATCATTCATTTGCATATGCATAACATAAGCCCTCCACCCGAGCTCTATCTTTAGGAGAGAGGGAAGTACCTATGCCCTCGTGAGATTTCATGTCTCCATATGAGCCTACTCCCACTCAGATTGAACTCTTTCCGCTTGTAGCTTATGATGGACGAGGATTGCAGTGCCTTACTAGTCTATGATGGATCATGATGTAAGGAATAATTTGAGAACCCTTTTAGAATTGACCCAAACCACATATAGTCTACCTTAAGAGCCCAACCATAGATAGAGCAATGTCCTTCCACCCTTTATAGTTGGTCCAAATCTAGGGTCATCTTGTTATTTTACTTGCTTTATAGTGTTTATTCTTTCTTTGAGGTGACTAACCAATTTTTTTATTTTTTTTATTTTTTTTTCTTGTGCATATTCATAAACATACATGCAGATTACGTATTATGCTTACTAACCCTTTTTTATCATGTATGCATGCATTCATGCATCATTGCATTCATTCTCATGCATAATTTGATAGATCCATAAACATCATTCTAAATTTACACCAGAATTACGGGAAATCAAGTTTCAAGGATAGCTCAACACCAATACTACACTTGGGCTAGATCCAGGAAAATGGAGCAAGACAATGTAGACTGGGCTTAAAAGAATAGAAAAGGCTCAAGAGACACTTGAAGGAAAATTAAATAGAATCCTGAAAGCTTTGGAAAAGGGAAATAAAAGAAAAGCAACAGAAGAAGATATCTCATATGAAGATACTAAGCCACTGTATCCTCCAAGTCAGACTCAAGTCACTTTAAGCTTTCATCAACAATAGACCACGTTCTCAAATTTTAATCAAAGGAATGTTCATAGCTATACCAATTATGTCTTCATTGAAAGGGCAGATGAGCCAACCAAAATTCCTAAAATGGATAAAACTAAAGAGAAAGAAAAGCTACAGATAACTATACCACCAGAAGACTATAAGATCAATCAAGCTATGAACATGATTGAGGAAAGATTGTGAGCTACAGAGGATATTGATTTCTATGGATCCATGGATGCTACCAACCTTTGCCTAGTTTTAGATGTTGTGATTCCTCCAAAATTTAAGGTACCAAAATTTGAAAAGTATAACGGTACCAAGTGCCCTATTACGCATATCACAATATACTATTGTAAGATGGTAGCACATACCAGTAATAAGAAACTACTAATACATGTATTTCAAGATAGCTTGACTGAGTCTACTGTAAAATGGTATGTCTAACTGAATAAGACTCATATTAAGTTATGGAAGGATCTAACTCGATCTTTCATTAACCAATATCACCACATCATAGATATGGCTTCTAATTATCTCTCATTATAAAGAATGAAAAAAAAACATTTGAATCTTTCAAAAAGTAAGCCCAAAAGTGACAAGATATCACTACTCAGATAGAACTCCATTTAATAGAGAAAGAAACAACAGTGTTGTTTGTAAGCACTCTTAAGTCACCATACTATGAGAAGATAATAGGGAATCTAACTAAGAATTCTACCGACATGATGATTTCAGATAAGATTATCGAAAATGCAATCAAAAGTGGAAAATTGGAAGAAGGAGAATTATCTACTGTAAAAAATATGCCCAAGAAAAAAAAAGTGAGATTCAAGCTATGAGTTTTGATAGGCAGCAATTTATAAACTACCCTTAACCAATCTATCCCACATATCATTGTCTTACAAGTCATGTTCCTACTACACTCTACTAGTCAACTCCACGACCCTCTTATTCATCCCTTCTTAAGCTTTCCATTCATCCCACTACCCCCAATAAATGGTGCACAAGAATCACAGAATAAGAAAAAGCCTACATTTGACCCTATTTCGATAAGTTATACAGAGCTATACTAAGAGCTTTACAAAAATCACTTGATTACTCCCATTCTTGCAAAACAACTTGAACCTCCCTATCATAAATGATATGACTCCACTGCTCACTGTGACTATCATTTTGGGGTGGCAAGACATTCCACTGAAAATTGCATCCTTTTGAAATGTATGGTGCAAAGTCTGATTAAAAAAAAAACTGATAAATTTTGATGCTGGTGAAACAAGATATACAATGTCAGTGGTAACTCGTCACCCAATCATTCAGGAGTATAATTTTGGGAAGTTGATTAGAACTACCTATCATCTTGGATCTTTTGAGAATGTGGATCTTCTTTTATGTACATGGATTTCATCTTATTTTCATCATTTTAATAAAGTGACACGCTTGATGCATTTTCATGACATTCATATTTTTTATGAATACCTATCATTTACTTTTACCATCTCATACCCATTTTCTTTACCTTTTTTTTTAATAATGAATGTTTAAACAATCAGGATTACAATTCAAGATTCAATTTTGAAAACATCATTCATGATGATTGGATTGATAGATGAAGATTATTGATTCATTAGGACTACTGGATAAGAAGACAAATCTGGAAAAAAATTTTAAAAATGATGCAACCCACGAACCTTCCAATTGTTCACAAGTCTGCTCTTAATCAATAAATGTTTTTCATTGAGAGTATTCATCTTTGAAATGAGCAATGGCCTTCTTTCTTCTATCTTTTCAAAAAAAAAAAAGAAAAAAATTATCCCTTGCTACCCTATTTGAGCCATTTGAATTTTTTTTTTTAAGGAACCTTAACCAAGGATCACCCTCACAGTGGAGGCAAAGTTTAAAAATTTTGTTTATCCTTAGGGGCAAAGCCCTTTTGTGATTAAGTTTTCCTAACAAATGAAAAAAGAAAAGAAAAGAAAAAAATTTGATAGGATAAAATACCAATGTGCTCCACCTAAAAAAAAACAAAAAAAAAAATTGATAGGACAACATGTCAAAGTGCCTCACATGAAAAAATGATCATTGGTTTGATTACTCTTCAAATACAATTTGGGTTTGTTTTATCCCTTTCTTTAACACCCTTTACCCTAACCTACGTTACATAATTTAAAAATTCATTTTGATCAAATAAGAATACTTGATTTAGAGAATTGTGAATTAAATTGGGGTAGGTTTGCCATTAGATTCTGTGAAGCTTTGATTAAAGTGTCATTGATGAATAAAGAAGGAAAAAAATTTAAAAAAAAAAAAGAAAAAAATGTGCCAAAAAAAGGCAAAAAAAAAAATAAAGAAAAGAAAAAAAAAGACAAATGAGGAAAAATGAAGACTTAAACTAAAACCCCGAAAGGCTAAAAAAAAGAAACAAAAATAAAATAAAAAAAAAAGACAAAAGAGAAAAAAGAAAGACTTAAACTAAAAACCTAAAAAGACGATTTAAAATGAAAACTTGGAAAAAATAATTTCATATAAAGGTCCCCAGAACAAAGATGATGATTAGCTTAAATATTAAAGATATTAATGGAAGATGTTTTTGAAGGATGATCTTGAGTTGGAGTTCAAAATTGTTTGGGCAATCATTATTTTGGATGTTTCTCGACATTTTGCCTTTGCTCACATTTAAGTCATTTTTTACCCTACCTTTGGTTCTTTCAATAATAAAAATCCATTCTTCTTATTCTTCACTAAATGAACATCCCTTGAATGAACCAAAAAAATGTATCATGTTTGTCACCGATTTGAATGATGCCAAATAAATGAATGACATTTTTCATAAAGAGTTTTTTCACTTTTGAAAAAAGTACAAGATGAAATAAATGAAAAGAGCATGAAAAAATGATTTACATTGGGGCAAGCAAGGTGATCTTGTGAAGAACCCATTGATAGATTGATTAAAATGACCTATAATTTATGACCATATGAGAAGAATGACATAGACTAGTTGACAAAATTTATTTTGAGATGCTAAGAAGCTAAGAAGAATTGGTGGAGTCTTGAGAACCTTACCACCACAACTGAAATTTCATGACATCAACACCACATACATTACATTTGCATTCCAGGTAGGATATGCATCATGCAATATCATCCTCACTCATTCGATCTTGGCTCAATCCAAATCATTTTTTGACTCGTAATTTTATCCTAGTCATTCATTTTGACCTCAACTCATCTTGGTCGTATCATTTTTTACATGTGATTTCACCCTAGTCACCCGATCTTGGCTCATTCCAGATTATTTCTTATGATTCATAATTTTACCTCGATCATTTATTTTTGACCTCGACTCGATCTTGGTCGTCTTATTTTTTTGACTCAGTTTCGTCTCGATCATTCGATCTTGACTCAATCCAGATCATTTTTTTACTTTTACGAAACTTGAAATCTTGTAAATCTTTCTTTCTTGAGAATAAAAAATCCTTACGAATCTTGCATTTTTACTAATGTAGAACATTTACGAAACTTGAAGTCTTGTGAATCTTTCTTTCTTGTAAATTTGAATCTTTACGAGTCTTGTATTTTTACGAATCTAGAGCCTTTACGAAACTTAGAGTTTTGTGAATTTTTTTTCTTATGAATCTTGCATTTTTATGA
Source organism: Durio zibethinus (assembly GCF_047325235.1). Taxonomy (NCBI): domain Eukaryota; kingdom Viridiplantae; phylum Streptophyta; class Magnoliopsida; order Malvales; family Malvaceae; genus Durio; species Durio zibethinus. The sequence continues at coordinate 32,060,130 of NC_143163.1, read as the reverse complement.
ATCTAGAGCCTTTGTGAAACTTGGAGTCTCGCGAATCTTCTTTTCTTACAAATTTGAAAATCTTTACGAATCTTGCATCTTTGTGAATCTAAAACCTTTGCGAAACTTGGCGTCTTACAAATCTTTCTTTCTTACGAATTTGAAAATCCTTACAAATCTTGCATCTTTGCGAGCCAGCACCTTTATGAAACTTAAAATCTTTTGAATCTTTCTATCTTGCGAATCTGAAAGTCTTTGTGAACCTTGCACCTTTACAAAACTTGAAAATTTGGCAAACCTTTCATCCTCGCAAATCTAAAAACCTTTACAAATCTTGAATCCTTACAATTTTATTAAACTTAGAATATTGGGATCTTTTCAACTTCTGCCCAAATTGATAATCTTTGGATTTATAGGGGAATTTTGAACTCCATTTCTGATTCATGGTTTCATCTCGATCACCCAATCTTGACTCAGTCCAGATCATTTCTTATGACTCATGGTTTTATCCCAGTCATTTATTTTCGACCTCGACTCGGTCTTGGTCATTTCATTTTGACTCATGGTTTTGTCTTGGTCACTTGATCTTGGCTCAGTCTAGATCATTTCATTTGATTTATGGTTTCATCCCGGTCGTTTATCTTCAACCTTGACTCTGTCTTGGTCATTTTTTTTTACTCATGGTTTTGTCTCAGTTACTTGATTTTGGCTCAGTACAAATCATTTCATATGATTTATGGTTTCATCCCAATCATTTACTTTCGACCTTAACTCAGTCTTGGTCATTTCATTTTGACTCGTGATTTCGGTCCGATCATTTATTTACAATCTCGACTCGATTCTAATCATTTTATTTTGACTCGTGGTTCAATCCTGATCAATTTTACTCATAGATTTGACTCTTGGGTTGAAACGGAGTAAGTGTCTAGGTCTTTACACCATCACTGTTGGATAGGAACGTGCAAAGAGGGGGCAGCTATAGACACTCGTTTGTGTTCGGGGTCGATCGGGCCATGTCCGAGGTCAATTGGACCATTTTTATTATTTTGGTTATATCATATGATTATATTACTATTTTTACTATTATTGTTATTAGTATAATATATGGTATTATATTACATTTTATTATTATTGTTATTATTATTATTATCATCATCATCATCATCATCATTATTATTATTATTATTATTATTATTATTATTATTATTATTTATATTTCTTTCTTTTTTTTCTAACTACCGATTAAATAACTCAAATTGAGAATTGAATTCGGTCAAAGGGTCAATTAAAGCTCAAATCAAGGAATTTTTTCAATCAACAATGAACCTAGACACATGCTAAATTTGGCACAGAATAAATCTCAAGATTCGAGCCTGAATTGATTCTGTCTATTTCCTAAATTTATGCTGAGGTTGCCTATAAATTGAACTAAAGATCAAAAGAACGAAAAGGGATGATTAATGGGAGAAAAAGAATGCTTTGAAAAGATTTTAGATGTGGGTTTTGGGTACTAGGATTTGTTGGGTTCTGAAATTCTGGATTTTGATTGTTGAAATTTGATTTGAAGTTTATGGGTTTAGATTTAGGTTTCAAGGGTTTAATTTAAGTTTCAGGAGAGTTTATGAAGAAATCTAGGTAAATTTGGGAGAAATCTGTAAAAGTTTGGAAAATCTAGATTTTTTTTGGAAAACATGAATTTTTCGATGAATATTTGAAGTTTCTAATGAATTTTCTAGTGGGGTATGAATTTTTCAATGAAATATGAATTTTTCGATGCGAATTTCCAGAAACCGATAAGGTTGTCCAGTTTTCAATAAAGTTTCTAAAGAGTGTTTAGAAAGAAGGGAGAGCATTTGGGGTTTAGAGAGAAAGATGCTCGAGGATTTTTGAACCAAAAAAGCCGGGGTTTAGCTTATATACAAATCCAAATCGGTGTCATTTTCACAGCATAGGATTCGTGCCTTGACCCATTGACTCGCACGTTGACCCGCACTCTGACCTGACTCGATCACAGGTTTTTTTTCCATTTTTATTTTTTTTTCTTTTATTTTTATTTTCTTAAATTTTGTATTTTATTTTCATTTTTTTATTTTGCTAGTTTAAAAGAAAAAAAAATATTTTCTGGAAAACAGAATAAGTAAATAATAAAGAAGAAAGGAAAAAAAATAAAAAAAAATCCTTTCAACTAAGTTTTCTAAATAATAAAAAAATAATATTTTTAAGTTCTCAAAAAATTCTTTTCAAAAAAAATCTTTTTCAAATAAAATAAATTTGTGAATTCTACCAAACTATTAAGAAATTTTCATTGATTTAATTTTTAATGGAATTCACCAAAATATTGGGAATTCCATAAATCAATTTTCAAAAATAAAAATAAAAATGCTTTTTATCCTATAAACTATTGGAGGATTGCTTCAAAGTAAGTCTTACCAAACTATTGAGAGATTTATAATTTCAATAAATCTGATGACAGAGCCTCTTTAGAGTGGGATACTAATCTCCATAAATACTCTTGAGGTGAAAAAATTATGTTAAAATTGCTACCAAACTATTGGGACAATTTTAAGATATAATTTTAATATTAAATTATCTGGTAAATTATAAATATGATCGAGGCTTGGATAATCTGAAATCAAACTGGTACCATTTTTTGGATGGATATTGTAGGGGTGCTATAACATTTTTCATGCGTAACCAACTCTCGAACTTAACATCTAGTTTCGTGGATCAGATTCAATCAGGTGATCAGTCACACCTAAACAAAAAAGATTGGTGGCGACTCCTTCTAATCTATGTTTAGTAGTAAATCCATGGATCTATATGTTATGATAATAATAATAATAATAATAATAATAATAATAATAATTATTATTATTATTATTATTATTATTATTATTATTATGTTTGTTTGATTTTTTTAAAAGGAAAGAAAATCAGATTTACAGTCGATTAAAGTTTGGATTAAAATCCAGAATCACGCACAATCAAAAGCATAGATTAAAACCTAAGAATCCTGTAATGATCACATCTGACAGAGTTGATCCTCTTTTATTCGGTAAAACTATAATCGAATCTGGCAAATTCGATTTAATCAACGAAATTCCTAAAATTTTTTATGGAAAAAAGCTATCAATGGTGCCCAAAAATCACATAAAAAGGAAGGACAACAATCTACTGAAAAAAAAAATTGGCATGGGAAGATTTACTTCTAGACAAATTTAGGTTATGTTGGTGTGAAATTTTATTTTTTGGATTGTATTTTGAGGAGGTCTGATTCTGTGTGGTTGTTAATTTTATTTGAAAAAAATTAGATTTTTGAAAAATCTAAAAAATCTACATTTTTAGTTGAATGTTTAAATTTACCGGTTGAAGTTTCTGGCCAAGCTTCAACAAGTATCCTAGAAACTAATGAGAAAATCCCAATTTTTGGTCACTGGGTTTAGAATTTAGAAAGAGAGAGAGAAAAGGGGCTTTAGAGAGAGGAAATGAGAGGTCGGTTCTAAGGAAAACATTTTTTTCTTGGCTTTTATACGAACCTCATATGATGTCGTTTTGGCAACGAGTTCAACTCGCTCAACCTACGTCAAATCCGCGTGCCACCCGCTTGCACAACCTGACCTAATCGCAGGTAATTATTTTTTTTTTTCATTTTATTTTCTGTTTTGAATTTATTTTTAGTTCATTTTTCCTATTTTATTTTCATTTTATTATATATATATATATATCTTTCTTATTTTTTTTATTATTTTATCCTTTATTATTATTTATTATTTTAAATTGAAAAAATACATTATTTTATAAATTTCATTTTATTTATTCAAAGACAAAATATAAAATAAAAAAGTTTCTAAAATAGATTCATGAATCCTACTAAACTATTGAAAGATTTTTCATGAATTTAAATTTTTTATGAATTTTACCAAACTATTGAAAATATTCATAAATCAATTTTTATATAAAAAATTTATTATTAATAAAATATTTTATTTTGATCCTACCAAACTATTAGAAGATTTGTATCTTAAACGAAGTCTTACGAAATTATTAAAAGATTTAATATATTTTTTAAAAATAAATTTATAAGAAAATTTTACTAAACTATTGGGAGATCTGTATCTAAGTAAATCTTACCAAACTATTGAAAGATTTTGCTAATTATTTTCTTGAATAAAAATATATTAATGAATTCGATGACGAAGCTTCTTTAAAATGGAGCACTAGTCTCCATGAATACTCCTAAAGTGAGAAAATTATCTTAAATTGCTACTAAACTATTTGGAGCAAATTTAGGATTAGTTTTCAATAATTAAATGATTTGGTAAAATTATAAGAATATTTTAAGGCTTGGATAATTTGAAATCAAACTAGTATCGTCCTTTGGTTACGCACTATAAGGGTGCTATAACTTTCCTCACGCGTAACCGCACTCCCAAACATAAAATATGATTTTATGGACTAGAATCTACTATTTAAAGATAACTAAGTGAATATTGGGACTTCTCTTTAAATAAGACAAATTTTGTCAGGTGGTCAATCACACCTAAACAAAAAATATTAGTGGTGACTCTTTTAATCCATGTCTAATGATAGGCCAATGAATCTATATGTTATGACAGTTTGGCAACTCCACTAGAGACATAGTGAGTCGTGCCAGTAAATGATTGCTAGCTATCCAAGCTTAACTTAACAAATTCAAGATTTTTTTTTGCTTGTATTTTATTTCTTTATTTACTTGTTTAGTTTTATATATCTGTCACTCATTTGTATAAGATAACATGAACTCTACACTCGAGTTTTATCCCTTATGAGAGAGTAAAGTACTTACACCTTCATGAGATTTTATGTCTCCACATGGGCTAGCAAAATACTTCCACTCAAATTAAACCATTTCTGCTTATAGCTTATAATCGACAAGGATTTTAATACCTTACTAGTCTGTGATGGACAATGATGTAAGGAACAATTTGAAAACCTTTTAAATTTAACCCAAGTTACATATAATTAACCTTATGAGCTTAATCTGTAGGTAGAGCCATGTTCTTTTACCCTTCATAATTTAATCCAAAACTTAGAGTCATGTTGTTGTTGTATTCTATTTGTTTTATTGTGTTTATTCTTTATTTTATATTGAGATAATTAACCGATTTCTTTGTTTGGTTTTCTTTTCTTGTATATTTATAAAAATAAATATAGATTGCATATTATTCTTGCCTTAAAGATATCTTCAACAAAAGCTATCATAGAACCCACAAAACACCAAGCTTGTGCCTCGTCTATGTTCTTCAAGTATGAATCACCTATTGATGTGAAGATGGAATTAGAAAGAAGATAGCAAGAAGAAAGCAATTGTTTACCATCTGGTTATTTTTCTACCTAGCTAAAAGGGATTCAATTGCTCCTTAAATAGAATGATTTGAAAAACTTGACAAACATATGGAATAACATGGTTCTTTCAAGACAGTAAGCTTTTTGTCAAAAGTTTGGGCATGTTACACACCTTTTGTCGGTGAAAGTTAAAAATTCACTCATTAAGGCTATGGTATAGTTTTGGGATCCCTCCTATCATTGTTTCATTTTCAATGAAATTGATTTGGTGCTGAACATAGAAGAGTATTCGATTCTAGTGGGTATGCATCTCCATTATCCAGATAGGGTATACATGAAAAAGCAAAAACCAGGGTATTGTAAAAAATTGGCCTATATTTTTAGGATAGAAAAAGAGCTTATAGATTCACATGTTCAAAAGAATGGGGTATAAAGGTATTCCATGAGAATTTTTTTGTGATTTCATTGTTAAACACCCTGATAATGATCAAAGAATGAGCGTGTATGCTCTAACAATATATGGGATGGTGATCTTTCATAAAGTTTTAGGCTATATTAAGATAAAGGTGTGGACTTTTTTGAATAGATTGAAAGAAGATGTAATCTTTCACTAGCGATATTGGCGGAAACCATCAAATTTTTGAATTTTTACAAACAAAATGATAAAGCACGTTTTTTGGGTTGCATACCACTATTGTATTTATGGTTAAAGAGCCATTTTGAATGCAAGAAAAGTGCTTTCTTCAAACTCTATTTTTGTAATCAAAATACCCTTAAGGAATTGATGGAGCTGCGATAAGAGCACAAAAGATTGCGCATACAAGTGAAGGTCAAAGAAATAAATATAATTGATCTAACTTGTGAGAATGAAAAATTGAAAAAAAAATGTTCCCAAATAGAGGATGATTATATGAAAGCTCAACAAGAAAATGAGATGCTTAGAAGGAATATCCAGACACTAAAACAAAAATTAAATAAACAAGGGGATCATATCATAGCACTCACAAAAGAGCATAAAGAGTTATCTTATCAAGTATGATTTGGTAAAAGAAAAGGGTTGAGAGGGCAAAGATACATAGAGCATCTTGAAACATAGATAACCAAGGTAGTGATTAAGGTAAGAGAAATGGTGGAAAAGGCTAAAACATTGATAACTTTGGTCATACCAATAAGAGAGCATAGGTAACAGCTATTGAATTTCATTTAGTATGCCAAAGATCAGTATAAGCAAATTAAGCATTTTTACAAGTGAAAAATATTAGACTTGATGTAAAACAAACTTCCTTTGGAATAAATGAAAATTTACTTTTGTTGAAATCTTAAAAAGGGTAAATATTTTTCTTCTTACTCCATGCATTGCATTCCTTCATTCATAATTAATTCTTAATCATGTTAATCCATAATAAGATCATTAATTTGAAATTGTGGTGTATAAAGTTCAAGAATAACTCAACATCAGTATAACACCCGAGCTCAAGCAAAAAAAATGGAACAAGACAACATGAGTCGTGTTAAGAGATTGAAAAAAGCACATGAAGAAATTAAGGGAGAGTTGAGTAAGATCATTGAAGCTTTGGATAAGCTAAACAAAGGAAAAACTAAGGAGGAAGATGTTTCACATGAAGTTACTAATGCATTATATCTTTCGAGTTATGGCATGTATCAGGCCCAATTCATTCAAAGCTTTTCACTACAACAACCTACATTCCCAAGCTATAATTATTTGGGAATGCCACATGCGCCTAGCCAAGAAAATGTTCAAAATTATATTAATCCTATTTTCACTAAAAAGGTAATTAAACCAATCCAAGTTCCTAATTTGGACAAATCAAAGGAAATACTAAAGTTGAAGGTGGCTGAGGACATTAAAGCTAATCATGCAATGAATATACTCAAAGAAAGGTTTGAGCAGTAGAAGGCATCAACTTTTATGGGTTTATAAATGCTGTTGGGCTTTGCCATGTAACAGATGTAGTGATACCCCTAAAGTTTAAAGTACCAAAATTTGAAACGTACAATGGCAACAAATGCCTCATCACCCACATCATGATATACTATCGTAAAATGGTAACCCATGCCAATAATGAGAAGCTATTCATGCATGTATTTCAAGATTATCTAACAAGGTCTGTTACAAGATGGTATATTCAATTGGATGGACCCGTATCCGAACATAAAAGTACTTAACCCACTCATTCATCAACAATATCATCATATTATAGACATGGCTCATGGTCACTTTTTTTTGTAAAGTATGAAAAAGATGACAACTAAGTTCTTTAAAAAGTATGCTTAAAGATGACAAGATATGACTGCTCAAATCTAGCCATTACTGATAGAAAAAGAAACAACTATTCTATTTGTGAGTATTCTAAAGTTGCCTTATTATAAAAATATAATAGAAAATACAACTAAGAACTTTATTGATATAATAATATCAGGTGAAATCATTGAAAATACCATCAAAAATGACAAACTTGATGAAGGAGAATCTTCAGTAGCCAAGAGGATGCCTATGAAAAAAGAAAGTGAAACTTAAGTTGTGAATTTTGAAGGGCAACAATTCTGAAATTATATCACTTATCCATAGCCTATCTACCCAACATACCATCCTACCATAAATAATGTATTAGCTTCCCTATACCTATCAATGCCTCAATATGCTTATCCATCATTTATCAACCATCATTCTAACCACCTATTAACACTTACTACCCTAGTACTACCCTCGTAATAAGACCTTTCGTACACTTGTCCAACCCAATAAATGGTCCAAAAAAACCATGAAATAATAAGGAAAAGCCCACTTTTGACCTTATTCCCATGACCTATGTGAAGTTATATTAAGAATTCTACAATAATCATTTAATTTTCTCTCTATATATAAAACCACTAGAACCCCTTATCTTAAGTGGTATGATTTTGCTGCTCATTGTGATTATTATTATGGATTCACAGGCCAATCCATCAAAAATTACATTGCCTTGAAATACAAGATGCAAGGTCTAATTAAAGAAAGACTAGTTAATTTTGATACCAGTGAAAAAATAACACCCAATCTTAGTGGCAATCTATTACCGAAATATACAGTCAATGCTTTGAATAAGGACAAAAGGCACATAAAAAGAATAGTGAATAAGATCAAGACGCCATTTAATCAACTGTATGATGCTCAATAGAAGGTTAAGATGGTACAACCAGTGGACTTATGCACCTACTGTAGGAAATGTGTTCTAAATTAAAAGTACAAGTACCATAGTAGGGCTCCAAGTCATTCTATTGAAACCTACAAACAATTTTATTAAAAAGTACAAAAATTGATGGACTCATACCAGATTGACCTATACGAGAAAAAGAAACCTCAAAAAAAATAAAGGTTTCTATGACTAATAAATCAAAATCGGTATCAAAACCAATAACTATATATTATGATGAGAAGCCAAAGTAAGTTATAGACAAATCTATCCTTAAGTTGGTGACTTTTAAGGTCCTAAGTCTATTTCCTTATGAGAATGAAAAGGATGTACTGTGGAGGTATAGTTGTGAAGTGACAATTCAAGGGCAAGAGAAGATTACACCTAAGCCAGATGCTATCAACATAATCGATATAAAGGGCTTAACCAAAAATGAAAGATGTTACACTCTAGCGATGCTAGAAAGGGTAAGGAAAAAAAAGATAATAGTGGCAAAAAAATAGGTTAAACCAAAACTAACCCTATAAAAGGACAACCGAAAGTCTGTGTTTGAAAAAAAAGCCTGTGAGTTTCTAAAGTTGGTAAAACACAATGAATATTCTATGGTGAAGTAGTTAAACAAGATACCAACTAGAATATCTTAGTTGTCATTGCTACTAAATTCAAAACTTCATTGTAACTCATTACCGAATGTGTTAAATCAAGCTTATGTGGTACATAATATTTTTATAGAGTATGTGAATCATCTAGCAAGAAATTTAATGGTACTGCACTACATAGCCTTTAATGATGATGAGATCCCAATTGAAAGAAAAAAAAAGCATGAAAGGTTTACACATTACTATTAAATGTAAGAGTCATATTATAGCTAAGGTGCTTATTGACAATGACTTTACTATAAATGTTATGCCCATGTCCATGTTAGCGAGGTTGCCCATCGATATGTCTCATATAAAAAGTAGTTATATGGTTGTCTGAGCATTTAATGGGACTAGGCGTGAGGTATTAGTAGATATTGAGATACTGCTATAAATTGAGCCCTGCACTTTTGATGTAAAGTTTCAACTTATGGATATATCTCCATCATATAGTTGTCTACTCAACAGGCCGTGAATTTACATGGTAAGTGTTATTCCTTCTTTCTTACATCAAAAAGTCAAGTTCAATGAGGAAAGGTAACTTGTGATAATGGTTGGAGAAAAAAACCTATTAATGACCTAACCTATAAATGCTCCTTATATGGAGGCAGCGAAAGAATCATTGGAATGTTCTTATCGATCCTTTGAACCTATCAATACTATAGGTGAAAAATCTAAGCTATATTGACCAGAGTTAAGTAGAATCATAATTAGCTAGATTGTTGATAAAGGTTGGTATCCAATAGTTGAGTTGGGTAAAAACTTGCAAGGAATTAAGGAGCCTCCAACAATAATAGACAATAGTGACAGATTAGGCTTGGGATCTAAATTCAAAGAATGGAAAGTGAAAATTATGCGGGACAATAGGGAAGGAAAAAGAATAGTAAGAAATATATCGATTGTCGTACCACATCTAATGAGACTTTTAGGCTATGAGGGTACATATGTCCAGGGACAAAGAAAGATGTCAAAAATGAACTAGGCATAGAAGAAGTTTTCATTGAGATATCCATCCAGATGGTAGGAGAATGATTCTAAAATGAAGAGGTGTTTGTTCATTCATGTCTACTAGGCTTTGAACTTACAAATTAGAGCATCATTGAAATGCCTGCTATCCTTAATACCCTTCCAATGTAATTACAATTCCTAATTGCTTATGCCCAAAAGCATTGGGATAATCTTTTATGTATAGGCCTCTTATTAATTATTATCTCAATAAAAGCATAGGGTTATGCATTTCCATTCATTTTTCCTATTTAGTTTCCATTTTTCCTTTTTAGTCAAAGCATTTTGCCAATATTCTTCATTTCATTTTAGGTCCTAAATAAATACGATGATGGTCATGATAACAATCAGGGATTTAATTTTAAAAATTCAATTAATACTGATGAACTTGACATTGAAAAAGACTTTGAAGAATACATTTTTCCTTCGAATCTAATGCAACTGATTGAACATAAGAATAAATCTATTGAGCCTAATCAAAAAACTACTAAGATGATCAATCTAGGGAATAACGAAAACAAAAAAGAAATTAAAGTTTGCATGTTGCTTCCATCTACTGATAGATGAATGTTAGAAAATATGCTTTGAGAATTTGTAGATATGTTTGCCTGGTCTTATCGAGATATACCGAGGCTTAACACTAAAATAATATAATATAGGCTACCTTTGAAGTTTATTGATTGAAGTTTTCAGCCAAGTTTCGGCAAATATCCCAGAAATCGATGAGAAAATCCTAATTTTTGGTCACTTGGTTTAGAAATTAGAAAGAGACAGACAGAGAAAAAGGGCTTTAGAAAGAGGAAAAGATAAGTTGGTCCTAAGTAAAACAAATTTTTCTTAGCTTTTATACAAAATTTGTACAATGTCATTTTGGCAACAGGTTCAACCCACTCAACCCGTGTCGAATCCACGGGCCACCCGCTTGCACAACCCGACCCGATCACAAGTAATTCCTTTCCTTTTTTTATTTAATTTTTTTTAATTTTAATTTTATTTCATTTTTCCTATTTTATTTTCATTTTATTATATATAAATATATATCTTTTCTTTTTTTACTATTATTTTATCTCTTATTATTAGTTAGTATTTTAAATTGAGCAAACACATTATTTTATGAATTTCATTTTATTTATTCAAAGACAAAATATAAAATAAAAAAGTTTCTAAAATAGATTCATGAATCCTACCAAACTATTAGAAGAATTTTCATGAATTTAAATTTTTTATGAATTCTACCAAACTGTTGGAGAATTTTATAAATTATTTTTTATATAAAAAATTTATTATTAATAAAATATTTTGTTTTGATCCCACTAAACTATTGAAAGATTTGCATATTAAATTAGGTCTTACTAAACTATTGAAAGATTTAATACATGTTTTAAAAATAAATTTATAAAGAAATCTTACCAAACTTTGGAGAGATCTGCATTTAAGTAAATCTTATCAAACTATTAAAAAATTTTACTAATTATTTTCTTGAATAAAAATATATTAATGAATCTGATGACAAAATTTCTTCAAAGAGAGACACTAGTCTTCATAAATACTCCTGATGTGAAGAAATTATCTTAAATTAACTAAACTATTGGAGTAAATTTATGATTAGTTTTTAATAATTAAATGATTTGGTAAAATTATAAGAATATTTTAAGGCTTAGATAATTTGAAATCAAATTGGTACATCATTTGGATGTGCTTAGTGAGGATGCTATAACTTTTCTCACGTGTAACCGTACTCTTGAAGCTAAAATTTGATTTCGTGAACTAAAATTTACTATTTAAAGATACCTAAGTCAATCTTGGGACTTCTTTTTAAATAGAACTGATTCTATCAGGTGGTCAATTACACTTAAACAAAAAAGATTGGTGATGACTCCTTTAATTTATGTCTAGCAGTAAGTTCATGAATCTATATGTTATGACAACATAAAGAAAATGATTACGAGACTTCCATTGTATATGGAGCCAAGTATGTCTAGCATAAGATGATTTAATATAATTTGAGTTAAAGTGAAGATTGTTGAGATTCACCAAATCCGATAAGAGATTTGGATAGAAATTTATTCAAAGATGGGATTTGCTATATATTACTTTATGGATAAGAAGATTTTCAAAAAAAGAATTTTAAAAGAAAAGTTACTTGATATGTAAATTAGTATGTTTATAAATAAATGGAGTCTTTACAAGGTTAGACATGAGAAAAAAATAAAAAATTGTAAGATTTTATAAGATAAATACCCATAAGGCTAGAAGATATTGAGAGGATTCTCATAGGTGAGTATATTTGACAATTTGAGTAGATTAGAGGAGAAAGAAAGAGTTTATATAGATATTGTAAGTCGCATAGGCATATGTTTATATGGATTGAATGTTGATTGTTTTAATTGTAAATAAATGTTGATTATTTTGATATATTTATAATTTTTTATAACTAATATATCATATTTTTTATTCATGAGTATAAGTTGATTTGATTGAATCAAGTTAAATTTTATCTTTTATGTAATTAATTGATTGTTTAATTTTATTTTTATTAATTTAAATATTTAATTGGATTAAAATTTTTTAACTTTACTATTGAAATTAAAACTTTCGTAATCTTAATATGACATAGATGAAGTTGAGATTATCTACATGTTTTATTTCTAATTTTAGGGCACATGTGATTACATTTGGATGGTTATTGCGTTTTATCCCACGAAAGGAACACGAACAAAAATAGGGTTCTTGGAGACCAAACCCAAATATACCCAATAGCTAAAACAAAAACTAGTTGTTGTGGGTCAATCCAACTCTACTTCATGGCTCATACTACTAGCTAGGGTGGGCTATATACACAGTTCAAGTAGAACCGTGCAAAAGTAAAGATCTCGGCTACAAGTTGGCATCATCGATGAAGAATGGTCATTCACGTTTAAAAATGATTAAAAGGATTCTTCAAGTTGCCAATACAGTGAATTTGGCAGGCTAGAGCCCTATAAAAGTCGTTGAGCTACAATTTAATTCTTCCAGCGCAAGTGAAGGGAAGTCTTCGGTTCCCGTTTATATTCGGCGTCCTATTATTGAACAATCGTTTTCTTAGGACCCTTTGATTAGACCCACTTTTGTAAGAAGGGACATTCATATAAGCCGCCCTAATAAGTTCATGATGTAATGGCAGCCTAGCCGTTTCCTTCCAATGATAAAGAATATAAACGAATCCCCATAATTACAAACAGAAAAAAGAATTCAAAAAAAAAAAAAAAGAGAGAAAATATAGGCTTCATTATCACTTGGAAAATTTTAATTTGTTTGGACATTTTTCAGACAGAAAACTAAAAAATCCTGTGATTTTAAGGTTTATTCCGAAGAAACCAATAAATTGAAAGTCAATGCTCCATCAAGAAGAGCCTAACAAGTTGTCCAACTGAGTTAGGATATTTAGCATTTGCCGGTATTTATTTACAAGTATTAAGAATGTCGCACTTGTCGACGATATAAATGTGTCACAGCGGAACTCCAACAACGAAAGTTGCCAAATTCAACTCACCCGGTCAGTTCAATATATTTTCTTTGTTTTGTTTGACAGCAGCACTTGGATCAGATAGCTCCTTAACGCCCAAGTAAGAAACATTATCCAATAAACTATCAAATACAAATAAAAAAAAAAAAGAAAGAGTTTAAGATATGATATCCTATGTGGGACTGGGACTGGAACCGAAGATGTACCTTAAAATATTTAACTCTTTGTTTCATAGTCGTCACTTCAATCCTCAGCTGGCTGGGTGTCAAACAATTCGTATGTTAAGTAGCATAACATTCATTAAAAGAGGTTTAACTACTTCAAAAAAATAATAATAATAATACTGGTTAAACACCTAACAACCAGCAAAAAATTCCAATTATTCATTGCAACTTTTTCTCATGGAGGACGGCAAACCTTCCCCAATCCCAATCAAAAATCGTTTGGCCTTCTACCCTAGAGTTTTGTGACTAATTTAAGATTAATAAATTTATGTTGGACAAAAATACCCTTCTCTAATTTCCTCGTTCCCCAAACCAACTACTCTAAATAATATGGATGGAGTATTTCTTTTGTTTAATTTAACAAAACATGCTGACTTGGGACTCTCCAACGGGGGAGAGACCCTCGTAACCTTTCTCCTCCCGATATCAACAATTGTCATCAAAAAATTTAAAATATATAGAATTTTTCTTTTAATTTCCCCTTCTTCTACCCTCTCCTCTGTTTTCTCCCTCTCAATATCTCTCATCTGAGGTCGGTCTCGACCTTTGTTCGACTAGGTCCAAACATCGAGATAATCGAAAACAGTCTTAAATAGGCTGAAGACAAATCTGACTTCTTGCACATTGTTTCCAACCATCCCAGCGTCCAATATAGACCCAACTGGCTAGATTTCACTTAATTATGGGTGAGAAAGAAGTCTGAAAGAGCAAGGAGAGGAGATAAAAAGAAAGAAAAAAAATTAAAATTTTTATTAATCATTTGTAATTTACTGTTAAATATGACAAGTTATAATTAAACTCAACATAAATCAAAAAGCGATTTTAACTAATTTATCAACCAAAAAAAAAAAGAAAAAGCAATTCTAACAAATAATATTCCTTCACAGATAAGTCAATATCTCCGAAAAAACTAAAATCCTTAATCCCCACGCATTTCCCCTTTTTTTCTCTACTTTTTTCTCATTTCGTTCCATTTACATTATCCCCTCCTACACCAACGTGTTAAAATTAGGACTTACTATGATATTTCCGCGTTCATATTTATTTATAAAAAAAAAGCTTGGGAAGTTTCCATCGTCCACACAAGCCAACTGCCTATTAAAACCCGACAAAATCAACATCCTCAAACGACTGTCTTAATTTTATTTCTGCAAAGACATTGAAACGTTTGATTTTGAGGTTCTTGTTTTTGCTTGGTTAACGATGCAAGTCATGAGTTCTTCTCCGTCTTTGTCTCACGGCTTTAGTAAGTATTCCGGAACTGGGTTTCCGGACATCGACGGCAAGTCTAACCATGATTTTGGAGCTCAATTACAGCTCAAAACCGAGGAACAAGAAGAGAAACCAAACAATCTGCCGCAAATGGAAGAGAAAGAGGAAAACGGAAACGAAGAGAAAGAGGAAGATGAAGAGTTTTCGTTTGTTTGTTTAAATCCGGATGGATCCCCAATTTCTGCAGACGACGTTTTCCAAAACGGTCAGATCCGTCCCGTTTTCCCGTTATTTAACCAAGATCTCCTCTTTGCCGATGATGATAGCTCTGTTTTGAAGTCGGAAGACAGCAACGTGTCTCTACGGCCTCCGTTGAGGAAGCTTTTCGTGGAAGATTCACAGGACACGACGTCGTCGAGCTCGCCGGAAACAGCGGGACCGTACTGCGAGTGGGGGAGAACTAGAAGAACCGCAGAGGAAACCTCACCGGACACGTGTAAGAAGAGCAACTCCACAGGGTTCTCTAAGCTTTGGAGGTTCCGAGATTTGTTGCAAAGAAGTAGCAGCGACGGTAAAGACGCGTTCGTCTTCTTAAGCCATCCGACTTCTTCCTCTGCTTCGTTGGTAAAAACTGAGAAGAAAAACGAAAAAGACGAGAAGACCGTGGCGAAGGTGGAAGAAAGCGGGGAGAAACCAAAGGTGCAGAAAGAAAAGAGAGGTAAAACGGCGTCGTTGTCTGCTCACGAAAAGCTTTACGTTAAAAACAGAGCCATGAGGGAAGAGGATAAACGTCGGTCGTATTTGCCGTATAGGCAGGTTGGGTTTTTTACTAACGTCAATGGGCTGAGCAGAAATGTTCTTCCATTTTAGGTTTTCTACTAATTTTTCAATTTAATTAATTTTATTTGTTATTGTAAATTGAGCAAGTTCAGTGAGTGAGTACAATATTTGCTAGGTGGCAACGTAAATCAAGATTTGTTTTCCTTTTTCTTTTTCTTTTTTTTTTTTTTTGGAGAATTATAAATCAAGATTTTCTTGATGATGTATATATATGTGATTCTAATTTGATCATATAAAATTTATTTAGCATTTCAATAATTTAAATATTTTTGGGCTAAACTATATTTTTTATTTTATCCCCTAAAATTATAATGCTAATTTTCTTTTAAGAAAATAGAATGATAAAAATTATTCAGTTTGAAGATTAATTTTTTGGTACTGATTGAATGTAAAAAAAAAAAATTATAAATGATAAGATTTAAACTTTAAAATTATAAAATATTAAATTTAAAAATAATTATATAAATTAATTAAATTAAATTTCATGTTATTTTTCAAATGAAGCAGTCGATCTTATTTATTGAGAAGTCAAAATATAGGAGAAATTAACGAGCATAAAGTTCATTTGAAGCCAAAGTTGTTTTCCTTCCATGATTAGCAGATTCCATTCCAAAGAATAAGATAATTTACTGAAGTAGGCAAGGTTTTAGTACTTGTACTTTTGAAAGCATTGTCCTTAAACCTAAAGCCTTCAAAAATCAAAGCACAGTTCAAGCTCCTAATAATTTTATAGTAGGTAACTTTTCCCCGTAAACTTCACCATGTTTTTTTTTTTTTTTTTAAGTCGCAGTCTAAATATAAATAAAAAATTATTAAAAATGTAATTTTAATTCATTTTTTAAAAAATATTATATAAATTAATTAAATTAATTAAATTAAACTTTGATCATGCCTCTATTATAAGACAATTTGAGTATGATTTATTACCAAACAATAAACTGAAAATTTTATAAATATAGCTTAATCTTTTAAGCTTTGAAGGCACATTGTATCCCTATCTCAAACTCTTGATTACAAATTTGGGAGCAAAGTCTTCATCTCCAAACGTGGTGAAGTAGTGTTTCATGCACATAGAGAAATTTCCTGGGAATTGACATCTTTAAAGCTAATGGCTTGGATTTGACTGCATAATCGTTTTCAGCTGAAGACACTACTGCCACTTTCACAAGATAAACGAAAGTGTAAAGAAATTTCAGAGAAAAAATGTTTTGATGCTCGCAAAAAGGAACTGTTTGGATTTGACAGCACCATTTTTTTGGTTCACATGAAAGTGGGGCTCACTGCTTTCTGTTAAACTCCGTGCCAAAGCTAGCAGAATTATCAAAAATTTGTTTAACACCGAGCGGTTTCACAAAGGAACCAACCATCCTTCACCAGACCTTTTTGACGGTCGGCTCAGGCGGTGTACCACATCTGGGTTCCTGGAAACTCCTAATCCCACATGAACCCTTCATTGGTTTTCAATTTTGCTCACAGTTTTTATAAGCATTTTGTTTGGGTCAGACTAAGAATTTTCCAAAGGGAATCTCAAATCACATTATGGTTTTAGTGATAGTTTTCACCAACCAATCCATGTCCTAGACCTAGAGAAATGGTGTTTGCAGGCTTTTGGTATGAATTATATAAGATCCCATAAAGAAGAAAAATAAAAGGACAAGGAAATTGTTCATTAATACCGCATCTAATATGGTGGAAGTCAAACAACAATGATCTAACAAAGCATGCTCATCTGCAAAGTGCAATGGCAGATGCCAGATGGTTTACTCTAGAAACTGGAAAGGCCGGACAAGGAAAGGGAACCAAGAATGAGAAAATAGGTTGCCCTTGGACAAGAATCTAGTATTTATTCAGTACGGGGATCAAAATAACACATAATGATACCATACGTTAGATTCTAAATAAGTAAAATTTACTAGTTTTATTTCAAAGCTGAGCATGTTCAATCAATTACCAATAACCAATAGGCAATAGCTCACGTATAATACGACATGATGATAGCTACACCTATCTCCAAGAAGGTTCAAATCTGTCCTCTCCTAACAATTCACAATTTCACATACTTTATCACAATACTTAGTTTTAATATCTCCAACTAAATTCAAAAAAAGTATTAAAGATTGTTTCTTCTTTTTATAAATATATATGGATTACAAAGGCAGATAATATGTAAAAAAAATTAAATATGTGAATATGAAAATGAAAATGAAAAAACAAATGTTTTTGCAAGTAGATAAAAGTTGATCATACCAGAATCACATGGTACAAGTTTTCTATCATAATTGATCATTTCAAGGGTAAAAGTGATTTTAGGTTATAAGAAAAGGAGTTTATATGGTATATAATTCTTATCTCTTACAGGCGACATCAAAATATTTTGTGGGGTCAAGAGAGAGGTATATGGCCCTCTCAATCCCATTGCAGCATCTGGAAGACTTTAAAATTAGTGTAAAACACCTAATTCTAAACAGAATGAAATGCATGCAGAACAAATGAAAATGTAATTTATTAAAACACATTGTAGGTGCATCCTCATCATTATTACAGATACACATACAATATAGTATGCACACTTATTAAAAGAAACACTTTCTAATCAGCCTTCCTTTATCAGACTAATTCTGTTATGTGGCATGCAGGTTGCACACAATTAATTACAGACATAACATATTTTAGCGCAGGTCAAAGATCTCAAACCTTAGATTTGAATTTTTGTAGACATGAGTGCAGTGTTCATAAATGGGGCTCCCATTTACTGTTTCTTTGTGAGAATGAAATTGAGATCCTTTCTCTTCGCATTCTTTCAGTACACTCATTCCACTGGGATCAGATACTCGGAAAATCCCATAACTCCTGGAAAAAATCAATAAGGAGAGCTCGATGAAATTAACTTGATCATGATTTAACATATTCAGAAAACTTTATGCTGTTATTTCTCATTGATTTGTAAACAGAGCAGTTCTTATGCTTTTTCACTTAAATTAGTGACACTATTTTAGTTTTTCTACTAAAGGTATTACTATTAGAGCTTGTCTGCTGAGGCAACCTCAGCAAGCATGCGGTTCAAAATTTTATTTTTCTATTGCTAAAATTAGAATTCATTTGTTTGAGAGTGTAACTTGAGAGCTACACAGTAAGCTTGTAGCTGCACTGCAATTTTAGATGAACTCAGATGAAGCAAAGTTAACATTGAACACAGACCCTTCTGCTTATACCAGCTAGATTCCTAGTTTACATTTTATAGAATGCAAAGAAAAGCAAATTTTTTATAGACTTGTTAGTAGTGGCCTAAAAAAAATATTTGTTACAAAAGGTGGGTACAAGTCCATATTTATACCAAAGGCACATCAGTGTTAAATATAAAGGCAGTAAGCAGATGATGCAGGATGATTTAGCCCATCTGAACAGAATAAGGAAATGAAGAAAATGAAAACAGTAATGAGGGCAATAGTAGGAAGTGATAATGATACTTTATAGAGGCAAAAGGGAAGCTATGTATATTAGAGGCCAAGCAATACATAATTGACCAGCATGGAAAACCAAAATATAGATCTAAATATGCGGATGAACGCATAATCAGTGTTACTGTGACATAATCCAAGTTGTCAACAACAGAATCATTGTGTATGAGGGGCAAACCTTGAGTTATCAGTAGGAGCCACAACAATGGCAAAAGCCTCGGGCACCATTACCTGAAATTAATTTAAGAGGAAAGTTCATACTGTGGCAATAATCTTTATAGCCTACAAGGGAAGCAATTACCAGTACAACTGCATTTTAAATGTAACTTCCACTTAAAAATTATTATTTTTGTTCCCTAAAAGATTGCAGTCTGAAAAATCAAAATATGATACATGGATTAAAACAAGTGAGATAAGTCAGTTATCCAGAGAGTGATAAACAGATTGGAATCTAGGATGATCTAGACCCAATCTTTGAGCAATAATTGGGAAGCAAAAACAATTAACTAAATTACCTGATAGGAGTATTGAGTATGGAGATCTATAGATGACATGAAACAACTCTGAGAAGGATGTGTCTGAAGGCAAATAAGAAATGTAATACTGAGGTGAGTTTAAGAGCATAGAGGTATTTGCATCTGGAGATTTTACTTATATCTTGTAAAATCTATAGAGCAACGAAACAGAGATCTAAAGAAACTAATGAGAGAAAGGAATGGACATACATGTATCCATCCCACTGGAAAAAGGGACCGTTCATTTTGTATGGCAAAAATTTCCTCCTCATTTATAGCCTGACACTAAGTTAACAGCAGAAAGTGTTGAGCATAAGACAAAGTAAAACATTAAAGCGAATTAAGGCGTGAAAAGCTCCTAGTTATATACACTTACAGAATTTGAAGTTGATTCTTGTTTAGGTATTATCAGAGTGGTTACATAGAATGTCCCCTGTTCCTGTTTCATTAAGACAAAGGACGCGGATAAGTTGAAATAAAAATTCTTGCAAATTAGTTAAACACAGAAGTAAAAGTTCAGGAAAAAGCACCTCAAAGGCACCAACAAGAATAGGCAACTTTAATGATGTCATGCTGATTTTAACAGCAGATAAGTGCTTAGCCAAAAAATTAAAGGCAGACTAGCTCACCCAAATACAAATAAGAAACTCAAGGAAGATAAGAATGAAATAAATACCAGCTACAATGTTTAAAACATTAGCAGACATTAGTTCGAATACAGGAATAACTTCACCTAAATGATGCTATTGAAGGGTTCCCTGGTAAGCCACATCAGGGGAAAATTTTTCAGGACTGGGCTTAAGTTGGTTATAGGTTGATAATAATTTTTGTCAGAATAAGCAAACCTAGGTCCATGCTAGATTTCACTAAGTTTTAAACATGACAGAATGCAAGGATATATCTAATTCCACAAAAGCTTTGAGCTAACATAACAGCGGGCAAATAAAACAGCTAAAGTGACATTCCCACCTAACAAAATTTTCAGTACCATTTAGAATGTTATGCTTCCACTACTTCAAATTTTTTCAAGATTTAGGTGTAGACAATTTTATTTTATAAACCCCAGGCAACACTGAAATTAAAGAAGCATTTGTTAGAGAATGATCCTTACAAGAAAAGAACCAATTATGCCAACATACAGAGCAGCCCATGATTCTATAAATATCAACAGCATAAAACGATGTGAAATTGTGAATATTAAAGAAAGAAGCCATGAATCTTACAAGAAAAGCACCAAGAACACCACAGGTTTCCAGATCCTTCTCTGTGTTGTCCTTAGCTAGTTCAAGAAAATCCTCCATTAATCGAGCTGACTGAGAAAAACAAAAACAAAAATATATTGCAACAATTATCAGCTACTATGCCATTACAAGACAAAAATGCAAACTCCAAAAGAATAAATATCTTTGAAGGCATGAGACAAGCCGAAAGGATAAAAAAAAGAAGAGAAATTCTTAGGCAACCTTCAAGCTACAGGATACAACTGGAAATTACACTTTTTTTTTTTGGTTGTAAGGGGGTGGGGTCGGAAAAACCTTTAAAGGGGGTTATAAAAGAAAGACAGCAAAACTGTATAATTTAAGGGTTATTACTATATGAACATTCTGCAGCACCCTAGAAGCCTCTGGTTCATTATATGGCTGCTGGCCAGAATCGATTACACGTGAAACATGAGAATTTTGAGATGCATTCTCAGTGAAAGAGAGTATGGTAGAAGGAGAAGATTTAACAGAAAGAACTTTGATGTGCTTGCATGCGGTGGTTGTCTGATCCGGAACTGGACAAGGAGATTCATGTCCTGAGCAACTACTCGCAGTATCCAGTTCTTTACAAGATGCCCATCCAACTCTTTCCTCAATGACGATCCTTAAGCTGCTGTAATTAAGCCAAACAAATCTAAATTTGATATTGCTCATAAAAGAAAAGGTAACTTGGAATTGAGAAGGTAACTTTGAAGGCATACCATATTTAAGTAAGTACATAAAAATTATACCTTTGACTTTCTGTTTGAGCTATGCCGCAGCTTCTATCCTGTATAGAAAATCAACAAAAAATCACCCTTTTACATTTTAACTACAATTTGAGATAAAGAACAATTCCCTCTGATAATTCTAAACTTGTTAGTTATTCTCTGGTTTCCATCCCAAAAATGAAGTACAGATAATTGATTAGACTGCTAACACCATTGATAAAGTAAGCGTGGAAGTTTTTTTTCTCTAAAAGGAAAGTCATCCCATTTGCAAGTATTTTGAGATTCAAACTGCAGAAATCCCAGTGATAAAATAATGTTTAGCCATTCTTTTTGTTTCAATTGGGTAGATAAAATACTATATACCCTTCTCAAGTAATTAAAGTTTCCTTCCAGAAGAAAGGCAGATAATGCAAATAATATTGTAACAAAATAACATGTTATTAACTTTTATATAACTTTATTAACAGTCTTCTAACATTTCTTCCAGTTATAAGTATTATTCAGCCATTCAGTCATTATTATTATTCTTTGCCAAATTATATTTTAAAAACTCAAGCAGCATGGACATTAGATAATATAAGTAGCATTCATTCAAGTGCTACAGCACAGGACTTCGTAGAATTTTACCTTCTTCTCACTTATGCTTAAAGGGGCATAAATTTTTTGAGATTTTGAATCTTGGATGGCCAGTGGTTTCAAAATTTCCCTTCCGTCAACAAACTGGTACATCTGAGAGAATAAAATACAATAATATTAACTTTTACATTCCCAATATTAACACCATTTTGCAATTTGTACAATATTCAGACTTCTAAATAGAGCCAGTATATTGCTGAACACAATTTAATGAGAAAGACAATCTAAACCATCATTTTTAATTTCCCATATCATGCAAAAGAACCAAAATTGTGGGGGTTTCATATCATTTCCTAGCACATTTGTGAAACTCCAAATCTGTCATTTCCCATTTTAAAACAAGTAATAGCATTAGAAGGTACAACACCTAGTCCTCATGTAGGATTATTTACCTAGCTGCAGTGAATCTCTCAGCTCGTCAAATGGGTTGAAAAACACTACGTCGATATCATTAAACGTTGAGAAATAAAATAAATCATCAATTAATTCATTTAGTTGTTTGTTTTGCTACATGCCTTTGGAAGGTGAGTTCAGTTAGGAAAGACAAAAGGAAATATATATACATATATATAACGAAAAATTCAACTGTAAAAAGTATATATGTATATATATATATATATATATATAGATAACGAAAATTTCAACTGTAGAAAGTAGTAAATAAATAATTCAAAAAAAGAAATTAAAACAGCAATACAGTCGCCATCACCAAAAAAATAAAATAAAATAAAAAATTGAGAATTCAACCGGCAATTAATAATATAAACAAATGTAAACTACACAAATAAATAATTCGGTTAAATTTTTCAAGGAATTAGAAAGCTGATACAGACAAAGTTATAATACAAAAACCATAACTTCCAAAAGGAAAGGAAAACAAGATCGAGAAATCTTTGTACCTGCGAATATCTGTTGTTTGTCAGCTGAGAAAATCTTTAATCAAAGAGATAAAAATAAAAAGAATTCCAGTTTAAGAATGTTAGGCATTAGGCAGCCTGTTCCATGTTCCCAAATGTCCTCCTTTTTTTTTTTTTTTCCTTTTCAATTTTTAATATGTTATTATTTACGTTTATCCATGTGGCTTTCCGTTAAGAAAATGAATTCTGGATCCGTCCTTGTGGGATTCGAGACCGGGCTCATCGCTCTATATTGGGCTAGAGATTGGACTGGGTTAAAGTTTTCTTAAATTTTTTTTTATAAGCTCAAACTTTTCTTTTTTAGATGATATAAAATGGAATTTCTCAAATATTTTCATATAATAAAATAGGATTTTTTTTTTGTGTAGATAAATTAATTAACATATAATACACTTATCATATACATGGGACGAGGGTATAAACGAATCAAGTTACTTAATGAGTTATTCAAGTTTAACTCATTTATCATTAAGTCGAGTTTACTCAAGTTCAAATTTTTCAAATAATGAATCAAACTGAATTCAAATAATTTAGTATCAAAATTGATAGGTTTGCAATTTTAATTAAGTTTTTATGTTTATAATATATTTAATATATACAAATAAATTATAAAAATATAGTATTTAATATCAATATTTACTATTTTATCGAACTTAATCGAGTCGAATTTAAACTACTCAATTAAATTATGAGCTAAATTCAAGAAAAAAAATGAAGCTCAAATCGAATTTTGAGTCTTAAGTTTTTGAGCTAACTTGAACCTAATAATATATTCACTCAAATTGACTCAATTATACTCCTACATCAAATCACCATAATTTATTGGATGGATTACTAAAATCTTATAATTAATTTTTATGAATAAATGTTAAGTTTTTTTTTTATTTGAAATTATAAAAAATTAAACTCTAATTATTAAAATTAAAAATTTAATACTTTATTAATATATTCAAAAAAAATGCCAAACAAATTATAAGAGACAGAAGTAAACAAATGAAGTCCCCAATCTAGCAGTTAATCCTAGCTGAGACTGAGAGTTCAGTTTTGCACATTTTAGCAATATTGGATTCTGAGAGCTTAGTTGAATCTTGAATGGCTTCCTTAAACAGAGCAACAATATGATCGGTAGTTTTGGGAGTTTCTTCAAATTTTATAGAGTTTCTCTCCTTCCACATAAAATATAAAACATAAATGGACTGACCATGCATGTCTTAGAACAGTTGCTACCATAGATTTCCCCTTCAAATGATTGATAACCCATTGATGTTCAACATACCGATCTCCAACTGGTTTATTAATCTGGGATATCCGCATAATCTCATATCACACCTTATGAGAAAAAGTGCTAGCCAAGAAAAAATTATCCCTACACTAACGAACCAAGTTCAATGTTTAAAAATCAGATTGAATTTTTTTTTTTTTTTTTTTTTAAAGATCGGATTGGATGTTGAATTAGTGGAACTTCGAACTTTCAATTCGATTTAATCAATTCAACCAGTCTAATCTAATTAAACAAAGCTTTTATTATTGAAACCATTAATTTTGTATTAAATAAATATTAAATACAGTACATATTTAACAATAACAATAACAAGCATTTTGTTAATGATTGAGTCATTAATTAACTAGTAAGTCAAAAATTTTAAAAATAATCAGTAACAACAATAATAAATTAAATCTTATATTTTATAACTTTGAGTTATAAAAAATTTTATATTAAATTATAATTTTTAATTTTTTTATGTCAGTTATTTTTATTAAAAATAATTTTTTATTTACTTTCTTAATTCATTTCATTTCTAATTATAAGAGTTTAAAAATTACCATTTATAAAAAAAAAAAAAAACTTTTAAATTATTTAAATAGTAAAATAAATGCTCAAATCGGTTTAATGTCGAACCGGTTAGATTTAGCTGGATTTGACTGGATGTTTGATCGGTGTTTGACCAGTTAGACATTAGGATTAGATTGGCCATCGGTTCAACCTGTCTAACCGATCAATCCACTCTGATTTTTTCAGCACTAACTAAATCATATGACTGGCTGGTTTCTGAAAGGAGAGAAATGTGAAAAAGATTAAAAAAAAATATTATATATTTTCTTTCTATAATATATGTTTGGGAGGAAATATGGAAAAGTGAAAGAAAAATTTTGTTTTTCATTTATTATTGGGTAGAGTTAAAAAGTGTTTTAAAAAATTATTATTTTATTATGTTTTTTATTAATTAAAATTAAAAGATAAAATCTAATAATAAATAATCTTGTAAATATACTCAGTTAACTCACATATCTCCATTTTTTTTTCATTATCATCACTACTATCATCATATTATGCAGTATTATCATAATTTTATCACATTATTATCACAATTATTTTATTTTATTTTTAACGTACTTCCTTTGTCCTACTTTTTCCCTCTTTAATAATGTCTAGCTCATATTTAATGAGAGCTTCTTTTATGTAAATTTATATGTATGTAAATATGCTATACATTACCAATACATCACATAAATTATACATCATAAAAAAATTTAGTTTTAAAAATTTTAATCTTAAAAATATATTTAAAATTAATTTCTTATAAGATGTTATTATGTAATTCACTAATAATATATAATATTTATACATTAACATTACATCAAATATAAATTTATATATAATATAAAATAAAAATTTGATTTAATTCCCAAAATATCATATAGAGGTAGACCGAATTAAACTGAATCATGCAACGCGTCCAATGAAAATTGCCATGTAAATTGTAATTTGCCATTTTGGTGATGAAAAAAGTTATTTTGCTGTTGCAATCGGATAGGTGGCTCGGAGACCAGGGATGAAGCATTTTCCAACATGAAATTGTAATCCATAATTTTAGAGGATAGAAGAAGCCCTTGATGTCACACATTTCACTTAATTTCTTTATCCGATGGGAAGCCTTGAATTGACCCTTCTGCTCCCTTATTCTCTCGTGCCCCTCATTTCTTTACATATTCTCACAGACAAAGGATATTTTCAACCCCATTGTTTCTCAACCTAAAAGCCATCCACTTCCCTTCTTAACAATTCGAGGAATCCAAAAGCCGCCCATTGTTGCTGACCTCACTTTCAGCCTCCAAGTTATTTCATACAGTATTTGTTACTTCCTCTCTCTTCAATTCTCTCCCTCTAATTCTTTTCTGATACTAAAACTTGAGGACCAAGTACTATAAGTCCCATAGTTATGTCCCAAAAAAAGAGGTTGTTGGTGTAGTTCTCTTCAGACTAGGTGACCCCATCCAACTTCCAGAAATAAACCAACGAGAACATAAAAGAAAACAGGAAAAGACGAAAAGGAAAGGAATATTGAAGTGGTTGAGGCTTGAGAGAGATTAGTAGATAGAATAAATAATTTGAATGTCCAACTATTCTTTGCTTCATTTCTATTTAGTAATTTGTCCCATGAGCCTAATTCATTATTGAATTCATTCATTCATTCTTACTTGACGTTATAATTCTGATTTGATAACAGGTTTTAGGTGACAAGGTCGGTGAGGCATTGAGAGAGAGGTATGCCCTAATCGCCAATAATGATTTTTTTTATATTTTTTATAAAACGGTCAAAAGTTCATAAATTTTGGATAACTCGATTTTCAATTATGTTCCTTAGGTTTTCTTACTACAGTTTGAATCTGTTTGATAAGTCAAACCGGGTAGTGACTTGAAACGAAGGCAAAGAGAAAAACCCATGGCTGGAAAATTTACAAAGTGTATGATGCTATGTTGTCCGGCAAAGGTCTTGGTAAGATCATACATATCTCACTTTTGCATTAATTCCCTTTTTTACCGATTGCAAAAGTTTTGGTGGCAGTTCACTCATAAACATAACGATGCAAAATAATGATGGCAAGATTTTATTTGTTAATGTTAGTACTTATTAATATTCTAAGATAAGAAAAAAACTGAATCTGAAACTTATTTCAAGTAATTTATTAAATTACAACTAAAAAATAATATTCAATTGATTCATATACTTATAATCTTTTTATTTATCTCTCAGGCTGAAAAAGATACAAAACCTATTCATACACACGGCTTATCAAGCCTTTTATATTTTGAAATTATTAAAACTATTCTTACAATTAATAAAGTCATTTAGTGACTAGCGTGGGAAAACTAATTAAGAAAGCAAATGGTAATGTTCAATAAAATTAATTAGGAGTATAAATGATATATTAATATTAATAAATTATTCGAATTTAATTTAAATAAAATTTGAATTTAATTTGATTATTATTAAGTTAAGTTCGAGTTCGAATAATTTGATTCATTGATTAAATTGATTTCAAATATTTTTATATTCGATTCGAGTATCTCACAAATTTAATTGAATTTTTATATTTAAATATATTTTTATTATTTTAATTAATAAAATATATCAAACTCGAACTTAAATTTAAACACATATAATCGAATTTTTATCAAATATAAAAATTAAATTTATTTTTATATATTAATTAAATTTAATTAAATTAATTTGAGTAAATTAATTTTTATTTCGAATAAAATTTGAATTAAAAAAATAAAATTTTAATTGAATTTAAATTAATTTTTAAATTTTAAATTTTGAATTGAGTTTCAATTTGAATTTAATACTATAATAACTCAGAAGTGGATTGATTACGTCTCTAAAATTAATCACAAGAACGCATGTGACCCAATAGTAGTCATGCACTGCTACTTCACAAGGATTGATGAACCGGTAAGGTAAAACCTTTATGGGGGCAGTTTTTTTTTTATTAAATTTAACCCTTGACTTTTCCCAAGGTTCCAAACAAAATTTGTGGGCATTCCGAGGTAGGTTTAATTGCTGGTTTTGAAAGGCTAACCAGCAGCTACCACGTACACCAATCGATTAAAAGGTTGGAACTGAAAATCCTTGAAACATTTGGCCCATTTCAGTTTGAAGTTTTGGCCACTAAATTATGGAGAGAAGAGAAATCATATTTGGTGATCATAGACTTTTGGCTGATAGTGATTCAGCATAGGATAGGCTCATATTTGGAGCTGAATAATGTATGGTTGAGAATTATCTTCATTAAATTTTATATTCCTCAGTGTGGTCACTGCCAGTGGTAGTGGTAGTGGGTGTTGGAGAAGGATAGAGAAGTAAATTCAATGGCCATGGGACATAGAAAACGCTTTGCGCATTCTCACAGCTAAATCATGATAATGCAAAAACACCACTTTTAACCATTTTTACGTCAACGTTGCACATTGGGTCGTCTAAAACAATTACTCAAATAGTGGAGTCGATTAGCACCACTCATCTAAATATACCAATCAACCCTCCACGCTTATTTTTTTTCCTTTTTTGTTTGAAATTTACCCTCCACTTTTCTATCCAAAAAAAAAAAAAAAAGGATCACCCTCATCATACAATTGGAGAACTATGTTGAATTTTTTTATAAAAAAAATCATGAAATGAAAAAATTATAAATATTGATATTTAAATTTTAAATTTATTAAATATTTTTTTATTACATGAATCAATTAAATTAAATTTTGAATTTAATTATATAATATTTTTTATATAATAACAAATATAAGTTCTTTAATTAATAAGAAAAATTAATTAAAGAAATTAGTAAAAATATGAAATTAAATTAACTGATGGAAGTGGACCGCCATCTCCTTATTCTTTAAATACCCTTCTAGCACTCAAAAGAAGAATATTAAAAGGAAAAAAATAAAAATAACAAGGAGAAAATTAACCCTTTTAAGGGTGTAGTCAACCTTCCACTTGCTTATATTTCTGTTCTTTATAATTTTTTTCTATCCTCCCTTTAATTTTTCAAGTCCAGAATGGAAAGTCATTTTTCCCACAAGTACGCACATGGTATTTGACTACCATTTAATTATTAAATATATTATTTCAATAAATAATTGTTATAGTAGTATTTAATTAACTAATTTGTTTTGAATATTTATATTGGTATTTAATAGTTAATGTGAATGCAAAATGTTACTATATAAAATAATCCATATGATATTTTAACTGTGAATGATGTGGGTATTTTCAATATTCATAAGAGAGTTTTGCTTGTTTTTACATTTGACTAAAGTCTATTAAACTTAAGCCACTCAAGAGAGAGAATGTTCTCCTATTGCATAAATCAAATCAATTTTTTTTGGAAATATGTAATTGTAAATAATTAAATTATAATTATTAAAATTATGAGTTTAATATTTTATTAACAAATCACACAATTATTAATTAAATTCAATCAATTTCCCTTATAATTTAAATTATTGAAAATTTTGAAAAAAGAAAAACATAAAAATGAACTTGATGAGATATGATTAAATCTCAAGTCTGAATTATTTTATATAGTTACATCAAATACAACTTGGTAAATGACGACAATTTTGTATTGAATGAAAAATTTTCCAAACCTTCCATTACGTGGGAGATGACCACAGCAAGTGGATCTGTGGATAATAATGTACTAATTAAAAAATATTATCACTTTTGATTTAACAAACAATCATAATAATTAGTTACCGTTGTCCTCACGTTCGCAAATCCCGCCACGTGGCAAACTTTACGCGTCTTAGTTGACTCCGCCGGAACACCCGGTATCTGTGGCTCCCTAACTTCGACAAAGGCGTTGTTTCCTTTTCTTAAACAAGTCGCACACCGCGCGATCATCATCTAAAAGCCAATCAAACGGACCACAATAAATAAAACTACACCCGCAACACCATACCATTTCTCCTCGTAGACTGTCAATTTTGCTTACCATAAACAAACGCAAGATAAACGCGTCGACCTCTCCTGTCTAGTGTAATGAAGCCAAACTTTCCTTTCTTCAAACTTACCCATCCTTATGTTTAACCTCTAGATTATTTCATTTACCATGTTAATTAATAAACCAGTACAAATACAGAGTGCCAATCCAATCTGTCGCTGAAGCAAAAAAAGAAAAAAAAAGATTGATTATCATCAACTTATCAGGTTGGTGAAATATTTCTCTCCTTATTATTCCCAAATTCTGAATCAGAAACAAGAATCTCAAAGTTTGTAAAACAGAAAAGGTCATTAAAGGTAGTGATTTTTTTTCCCAGAAACTGTTCACAGCTTTTTAATCTTTAATCTTTTGCGTTGATCCCGATTCAGATCACCTTCATCTACAGCTTCACCTTTCCATTCCTTTCTTTTTCTCTTCTTACCAATGGCTTCCCTGAATTGACTTAACGTTTTAGTTTGACAGATCACGATGATTAATATTTATAATTGTATGAATTTTGAGATTCCTTTTTTTTTTTTTTTTGAGGTAACAGAAAGAAGAAGACATGGGAAGTAAGTCATACGAGGACGCGATTGCAGCTTTGTCGAAGCTTCTCAGGTATTTAACAGTGCTGTCCTTTTAACATTTCTCTTTCCGTTCCGAACCTTAAAAACGGAGAAAAGTCAAGGATTTCATACCCGGGACGGTAATTTCATAAAAATTGCCGTCCTTACGTGTCATTTTTACGGTTTTATCAACGTGGTAAACTTTGTTTTTTTTCAGTTACGTTGTCCGACTGTAGGGCCTAGGATTGGATAATGGTCTTTTTGTCCCATAACCGACAATGAATTGTAACTCTGAAACACTTTTTTTTTTTTTATAATGATGCGTCCTCGGTTGCAGAGACAAAACTGATCTCGGCAGCGTCGCCGCCGCAAAAATAAAAAAGATAACAGCCGAGTTAGAGTCAGCTGCCTGTCCCACTCAGTTCGACGCGGTCAAGCGGATCGAAACCGGTTTCCTTCACTTCAAGACAGAAAAATATGAGTAAGTTAATAAATTTACTACTTGGTATGTATAATCTTATCTAAGCACAAAATAAAAAAAATAAAATAAAAATAAAAAACGAGTAGTGGAAGTTTCTTCTCTTTTGCGCTGATCGTGGAATTTGCCTGATCGTTTTGGTTTCTTCTTGTTTTTTTCTAATACCTTTTTATTTAAAGTGCCGTAACTGCCTTCTTTTTTCATGTGCTCATTCGTCTTTCCAATTCGACGAAGCGTTATTAATGGCTTTCTAAAAAGAGATTAAATTTTGGATAATTCGAGAAAGTGGATTTGGCAATGGTGACAGCGAATGAATTGGCAGTTGCAGAAAAGAGAAAAACATGTGGTTGAGTTGAGAAATTGGCTGTCTGCATTTTCCTTTCTTACAATTTTTTTTTCCAATAATAATTAATTAAACTGGTATATGTTTGGATCGAGTGTTTTTTGCAGGAAAAATCCTGATCTGTACGGTGCACTTGCCAAAGGCCAAAGCCCCAAGGTTCGTCCTGCTGTTATCATCGTTGGTCAACCCTTTTTCTTGTATTTTATTTTTACCAACCCTGTCAGACAACATTTGAACTTTACTTTACACGGTAAATGATGTGAAAATTAAGGCAGATGAGTTGGATTTTGGGACCAGATATTTACCAGAGATTTGTAGTATTTCTTATTAATTAATGGAATTAATTCAAGTACAATGCATTTAGTTTGAACCAAGGATATAATAACTCAAGTTAGAACATTTATGGTTGCGTGCTTTATTTGACGAAATGGGACGTGTATGGCCATAGTTTGCACACTTTTTGAATGGCGGGGAGAGGAAGAACTAAGAGGAATGAATATTCAACCGGTAATTTTTTTACGTGTTACTTTTAGATAGATAGTGGCTGTCTGTTTTTTCAGAAGAAGAGTTTGACAAAAGTGAAGTTACAGTAGCTTCACGACTTGCTTTCTTGTTTTTTTGGGTGCTCAACATGTATGATAAATCAAGTTATGGGTCGATTCAAGCCTCAAGGAGTACTGCAACATTTTCATCCGTGAATTTTTTTTTCTCTTTCAATTCAATAATCATTATATTATGCAATATGAATGGTATTAGTGAACATAGTAAGCTAACTCTTTTTATTTTTGAAAAAAAAACCATTTTTGTACAGTTTATGGTATTTGCATGCTCGGACTCTCGAGTCTGCCCATCTCACATCCTGGATTTCCAACCAGGGGAGGCTTTTATGGTCCGAAACATAGCCAACATGGTCCCGCCCTACGACAAGGTTCGCCTAATTTTTACATTATTTATTTATTCTTCACGCCATTTGGACAGTCTATATCTGTAATTCGCCAATTCAAAGGATGACCTTTATGATCCAATCCAATTCCTTCCTACTTTTAACTAATACTTTTATCAGTTGATTTTTTTCCAATGTATTTTATGTTTTGACTTGCTTTGCTTACTGTAGACAATGTACTCTGGAGTTGGTGCGGCCATTGAATATGCAGTTCTGCATCTGAAGGTGAACAATTTTACTTTATAAGCTCAATTTGCTATCTTTCTTTTCTTTTTTTTTTTTTCTTTTAATGATAGTGGATGTTGACTCATTGGTGGGGGCAACGTGACAGGCATGCTCAAAGTCTCTCAAGTCTTAAATGCTTTACACAACAACCTCAACAGAAATGGCTCTGTTTCCTTTTACTTTCTAAAAGGAAAGACTGTATATTTAAAACCAGTAGAGCCATATCTATCACCTTGAATTTTCATCAATTGCAGGCTTCAGTATTACAAATGTAGTAATTACTGATATAGTTCAACTTTGAATTTAATTAGTAGTAATAAACAAATTGAAGTGTGGAATGGTGAAATAATGAATGATGAATTGATCAATGATATGTATGATAGTGGGGTGAGGAGCTCTTTTGCTTTTTTTTCAACATGATTTGCTATCTCAAATTTCAGCTTTTGGAATTTGATGTGTAAAAGAGAATGTTTGCTTTCAGGTGGAGAATATTGTAGTTATTGGACACAGCTGCTGTGGTGGTATCAAAGGGCTCATGTCTATCCCAGACGATGGGACCACTGCTAGGTAAGACCTCTATCAATGTGGCATAAAAGCAAATTTACCATATTTAAAATTCTTATTTTTTTTTTAAGAATCTCAATAAAATAATCAAAATATATTTCAGATTATGGAATAGATAAATAAAATAATCAAAAGTATTCAGTATTTTGACTTTTCAGTCTCATAATCTCAATAGTTCCCACGCGATATTACTGTATATTCTCTTTAGTGAATTATCAGTAACTAATAATTATAAGCTGATAAGAGAGTAGAAAATGCATTTTTCCCTTGGCACCACATTCTTGGAGGCATCTAAAATGGCAAATAAAGCAGGGAAAGAACTTTTGAAAAGTTTAACTCTCATCTTGCTTTTGGATTCTGGAACATACCAATGCAAGACATTGGGTCCATTTATGGGCTTTTATACAATCATATATTAGCAAGAACTTTGTTAAAAATGGTTGTTTCTGTCTTACATTTTTTATAATACAATATGTTTTAAACTGCTTCCTTCTTCAACCCGTTTTTCTTGTGACAGTTTAGCATGAATGGACTTGAAAGTTTAGGCCTGATTTTTGGGTCCCCTTCTCTCCTTTTGTAGATACTTTAGCATATAAAGGATACCAGAACAGATTGAAGACTAATGAAGGTTTATAATTATTACTTTTTTTTTATTATTTATGCTTGAATTTAAACTTTGCAGTGATTTCATAGAACAATGGGTTAGCATCTGTGCACCTGCAAAGACCAAGGTGAAATCAGAATATAGTGGGCTGAGTTTCTCAGAGCAATGCACCAACTGTGAGAAGGTGACATACATAAGTACATCATTACATTTTTTTTGGCACTCTTAGAAATTAATGTTTGATATTGTTTTTGTTTTCAAACTAATGCAGGAGGCAGTGAATGTTTCTCTAGGGAACCTACTGACATATCCATTTGTGAGAGAGGCTGTATTGAAGAACACCCTTGTCCTAAAAGGTGCACATTATGATTTTGTTAATGGAAAGTTTGATCTCTGGAATCTCAACTTCCAGATTACACCCACTTTGGCTGTATGAGTATTTTGCATTTTCCCCATATAGTAAAGCGTCTTTTGCTATGCTGCTTGTATATTCCCCCATGAATACCATTCCCAGAGAATAAAAGTGGTCGGGTCATATCTTGTTCCACTCTGTGTTTAATTTCCTCTGTGAAAAATGCAAAGAGAAAGTCCTGCTTTGACTAGACAAAAGAAAATGTTGAGTTAATGCTTTGGGTTATAGCCCATGTTTGTTTTTCTTGCCTTTTTATTTATTTATTTATTTATTTTGTTATTCTTGAAGAATAAAGGTAATACACTAGTGGAATATGAACTCTGAGCAATCATTTTGAAGGAACAATTCTGAAACAGAGGGAAAAAGAAAGATAAATAATGAAACAGATCTGCCCCTTCCTAGATCATAAACTCGTGATTTGCTCCAAGCAGTAGTTGTAGCTAAAAAGAAAGCCTATTTGAAGGGCTAATTTGCAAAAACAATAGTTGTATAAATGATGTGTTTCATGTTTGTGGCACAAGGCCCAAATTAATTTTTTATTACTCAGACAGTGTTGAATGTTTCATCAACAAAAGAAATGAATCCACGTATAAAAGGACAATACCTTTCTAGGGCACTATGTCACCATCGCTAATTATATTTAATGGGTTGGGGTCGTTGTGGAGGCGCCCTTTGCCAATAAAAAAAAAACGTGGATGGAAAATTATTCTGTCAGTTCTCCATGGTGTTTAAAAACTATCAAAATTAATGGTTGAGGTGCGAATTTTATTAAATTTAATGGAAAATTTAATGAAAAATCTAATTTTAATATTAATAGAGATGGAGATGAGTATTAAATTTTAAAATAAAAATAAAAGTAAATTTGATTTTAAATTTTTGTCGAGTATGAATATAAAGATGAATAATATTGATTTTATAATTTATAATTTATACATATTTAATAAATTAATTTTTATTTAATAATTTAAATTTTATTTTGAATTAATTAAAGCTAATATATATGTATTTTAAAAATATATTTATAAAAAATTACTTTAATGTACAAAATGAAAATAAAAATAACTAAAAAACTAAATTTTATTTTTTATTTTTTAAAAACTATGGATATAGAAATTAATCATACTCATTAAAAACTTATGAAAATGAAAATAAAATTGAAATATCTATTGAGTATGAATACTAAGATAGATATAATATAAAAAGTAAAAAATAAAGATGAAAAATATTTTATCCATCTTCTTTTTTTTTTTTATTGACATCTTTTATTAACAAAATAATGCATATTTTATGAAATATATTAAATAAATTAAAATTATTAAAAATATAATTTTTTAAATTTTAATTGTAAAATTAAAAATGTTACTTATATCACAAACAAGTTATTTTATTTTATTTTATTCGTTTTTATTTTTTATTAATCTTTTGCAAAAAAAAAATAATAATAATAAAGCCAACTAGCAAACAAACCTAAATTGAAGAGAAAAAGTCTTGAAATCAATATCCTACTTTTTCTAGTATCTGGTTCCAAGGGACATAGGAACTTTCTCACTTACCAATAAGGTAACATGTAATAGATGCTGCCATCAATAAACTTCGCTACAAATTTTATAATTTAACACAAGATTGCTGACATTAGTCCCACGTAATCTTGTCTCCTCAGAAATGTTAAGTCCATTTTGTCCTTACTATTTAAATTTTTATTATTATTATTTGGTTTGTTATTCAAAGAACTTAAAAGATAGGGAGTGGGTCATTTGGATGGATAAACATCTTAGGTTGGAGCTGCAGTCGCTATTGTACCAAAATGTTCACTGCTGAGGCTTACAAATACATTATAAGGGGCATTCTTTGTACGGGCTCAAATAAAAACTCTATCCTAGCATTGAACATGATTCATTACATAGTTTGGACTTTTGGTGATCCTAATTACAATATATTATTGGGGTTAGATGCAACAAATAATTTTCAGTTTCTAGTTATTAAGCAGAAAATAACCAGAGCAGATAAAAGAAAAAAATGCTGGAAACATATCAAATAATCATCTTTCAGTTATTCCTTGATATTCTATCCATATGAGCAAAGCAAGCTGGTAGCTATGGGTGAATGCGGAACGATCACAGGCCAGAGCTATGGCGTGCGCACACACACAAAACAACAAAATATTCGCAACCTTTAATTAAATTTGTTTTCACACATTGTTGGACCACAAAGTAGGTCAATAAGACATAATTCAGTACGCCAACATGCGGCCAATGGGAATTGAAGTGATTCTGAATGTGACATAAGGCATAGCCATTTTCCTCCTGTGGACTTTTCTATGTTGGATTCAGGGTTGAGCCCTTGGCATTTTGCAATCATGTAGAAGCAGCTAGCTAATCATCGTTACTTGTCTGCTTTGATAAGGTAAGGGATAGGAGAGACTCCCAGCTCTCAAGTAATTTGAGGAGTTGATTTATGAAGATTGTCACTTCTCAGCCCAAGTCCACATCTGAGCTTACAGGCTTGAGTCAGTGGGATAGGCCGATTCGGGCAATTTAGGTAAATATGGCAGTCCACGAACCTTAAGAGTTAAGCTACCAATGAGAGATAATGTTATACTTCTAACTTTGAACATCACACTTGAAAATGGAAATTTCTAGTTCAAATTATTCAGTATCCTCTTGAAGACATTTATACAGTCATTTATTCATTTCTCTTAGCTTAAAATACCAGCCACCAGGACAAGAATAGCTAGGTGCATCAAGGCATTGATCTATCGGAACCAAAGGCCTTCCATTGCATAAAATCCAGCTTGATACTGTGATATTGTACTTTGATAATGAAGGCTAACTTCACCTATCCATTCCACCGTATGAGAGTATATTTCCATGATTTCATTTGTTAATCTTAACTAGAAATCTACCAATTACACTAAGCAAAACGTATGAAAGTATCAAGCAAAATGTCATAACATCTTATTGATTGAAATACACTGGCATTTGCTGTTCATAAGTATAGAGGGGTTAGCAGCATGCAATACAAAATGGTTGTTTCCCTCTCTTTGTTTCATTTGACTTACGGAATTGGGTGTATAACTACCTTTCCTACAGCACGATTCGTTTCAATGTAAGAGAAAGCCTCAGCAACCTGAGCAAAAGGGAATGGCCCCTTGGGATCAACAACTGGCTTCACTTTCCCACTCTCTAAATATGGATTTAGTTTCTTGAGAACCTCTCCATTGGAAGTAACCACAAATCTAAAGCCAGGAGGTGTGACAGCACCAGTTAGGGCCACCACACTGCCACCTTCTTTGATTGCCTTCACTGCTCTGTCACATTGCCCTGTAATTAAAAAGGAAAACAATTACATATGCAAACCAATCCCGGAAAACCTCACTTCCCTACAGTTGAAAATGAGAACGTAACTTGAATCTGATTTAGAGATGCATGCACATAGTTTAGAGACAGTTCTAATGGCTATAGCACTAAAAAAATGAATGAAACAATGTTTTTGGCAAACAGAATGCGTTGAATATGAGTAATCTTGTATGATTGACTCACTGAAGTAAAAGGAATATCCGCATTATAT
Source organism: Durio zibethinus (assembly GCF_047325235.1). Lineage (NCBI taxonomy): Eukaryota > Viridiplantae > Streptophyta > Magnoliopsida > Malvales > Malvaceae > Durio > Durio zibethinus. The sequence continues at coordinate 32,022,240 of NC_143163.1, read as the reverse complement.
TTTGTAAGGATCCTTTATGATTGAAAATAATGAAAATACTATTCACGAAAAAGGATATTAGAGTAAAATATTACCAATGGCATCATAAACAACATCAAATTTTTCTGGTAAATCTTCAAAATTCTCCTTTGTGTAATCAATAGCCAAGTCAGCACCTAAGTTCTTCAACAACTCAAGTTTTCCTGCGCTTGAAGTGGATGCAACTCTTGAAGCACCAAATACTTGTTTTGCTAGCTGCAGAAATATGAAAGTAAGTGTACAAGCACTAGAATGCGCAAAGCCTATTGCTTGACAAACTAATAACTTCAGAACAACTTCCAAACTTTTGAGGCAATCGTCACATTTTTTTACAGAAGATTTTGACGTATCTATTTTTGAACTTAAGAAGAAGAAACCGGCACTCTTCATTAGGCATTTAACATTCATAAGATAAAAAATTAAGTTTTCTCACACCAGAATTTTCTTACAAATCTGAATTGATTTTGTTTTTCCAGCAATGGCAGGCCAAAATGATCAATGAGGATGGGATATCATACCTGAATCACTAAGCTTCCAACACCACCGGCACCATTCAAAACAAGAATGGATTTACCTGCTGAAAACCCAGTCCTCTCAAGACCCTCATAGGCTGTCTCAATAGCAAGAGGAAGCCCAGCAGCCAGGAAAAAATCCAGATTCTTTGGCTTTAATGCCAGCAGCTTCTCTTCAACTGCAGTGTACTCAGCAAGGGAACCAAACTGTTTAGGCCCTTCTAATGCTTTCTCATTTATGTTTCCATACACTTCATCTCCTTCCTTCAGCACCTTTACTTGACTTCCAACCTTTACAACCACACCAGCAACATCATAGCCTGGAACAGTCTACAGGCAGACCAAGTTAAAGAACATTTCATAATTTACAGATAAAAAATACAGATAAAAGATATCCTTAGTTAATAGATAGACTATGCAAGCAAACCAACATGGGAAGAAAAACTAAGGGTTACTTAAATTCATTATTTTCATACTTTTCTCCTTTAAATTCAATAAGTCGTACTTCTAAAACAATTTGGCTATTCAATTCAGTTCATGAATAACAAAATAAAATAACTTTTCAATTTTATGTCCTTTTAATAAAGGTTCAGAGTTCAGATTTTCAGAAAGACATTCTTTTAAATTGCATCTATCATTGGGGACAGCTGCAGAAAACTAAAATATTCAATACAAAAGAATTCGAAGTTGCTTTCATTGAGAGTCGAACTCAAGACCTCCCGCTTACTAAACGGGTGCTCTAACCAACTGAGCTATGAAAGCAATTTAATTAATGACAGTGTTACGTTTCCACCATCATACTCTATTTAACTAATGATAATTAAGAAATATATTTCCCACTAAAGTTTGGGCCTTTACCAATACTCTAAGGTCGTTTCCAATGGAAAACCTATTATCACTAAACTTCAATCCTATTACCCACATTTCGTCATCAACCATGCTAACCCCAAAACAAAATTTTGCATTAAAACTAGGAGAAGAAAGAAATACTAAAAGAAAAGAAAAAAAAAAGGAGAATTACCGGAAGAGGAGAATCGGTAGCCTTAAACTTGCCCTGCCTTCTCTTGGCATCAACGGGGTTAAGAGCAGCAGCAACCACTTTTATCAAAACCTGATCTTCCTTCACTTGAGGAACCGCCACTGTCTCATCAAACTTCAAAACATCAACATCTCCATATTCCCCGTATACCCAAGCCTTCATTTCGTTAGGAACAGTCGTTGCTTTGGTTACTTCAGTAGAAGCAGGGGCAGCAGCCTGAGAATTCGCACTGACCTTTAGTGGAACATAAGAGAACGAGGGTAGCGTGCGCCTCAGAATAGAGCCGGTGTTTAGTTTCCTTCTGTTATCCAGAAAAGTTAACGAAACGTTGAACAGAAATGGTGAAGAAGTAACAGTCCTGAGTTGGAATGTCGTTGATGGAAGTGCGGCTTTCATTTTTCGAATTTGCTAAAATCTGTTAGTCTCAACTCAAAGCCAATGTTTATCTCCACCTTTTTTTAATCTCTCCTTGTTTGTGGCTTATATCCGTCGATTTATTAATATTTTATTTTTGTGGTTTTGTATGGAGAAAAAACGAAAAAATGAAAAAATATATATATAGAAAAGGAATATGATTACATGTATGGTAACGATTTGCACAAGAGTTTGACTAGAGCCGGTGCTGAGTTTCCTTATGTTTTTTGGAAAAAGTGAAGCAAAGGTTGAAAGAATGCGGTGGTGAAGTCAAAGACTTGAGTTGCAAAAATCACAAAGCCTCGAATGCAAGGGGATATCTCTTTTTCCTATCTCATAAAATTAATTATTTTATTATTAAAATATTAGAAATTTTCTTTATATTTATATTTTATATTTTACAAATATTGTAAAATTAAATAAAAATTAATTATTTAATAACAAAAATATATTCACAAACAGAGCTGGATTAATCCGGGGCTTTAAAACTCATCTAGAGTTGGACCTGATCCGTGGACAAGTTTAGGTCGTACTTGGGAAGGAATATAGAGGAAAAAAGAAAGAGTCAAACGACACCGTTGTGTGTGAAAAGTATTAAATGTATTTATACAAATCTGACTTCCTTCCAATAGCCGACTGTGGCTGCACTAGCTGCTAAGCGTTGTTTCTCAAACAGGTGTCTGTCATTCTTTAACTCACTCTCTCTAATCCCCGATTGGAATTCGATCTTCAGATCTCCAAAGGTAGCTTCGAAACCCTAATTCTTTTAACTCTTCCTCATTATTCTTTAAATTTATTTTCTTTCCAATTTGAAGTTTTTTATTTTCGTTTGATTTTCATTTGAAAATTTTACTACCGTTCGTTACCATTCTGTTAGATGATCAGAAACGAGAATCAGAGGACTCTGATTCGTTAGATTTTATTCTAGTTTTTCTCGATCTGTCTGTTTTGCTATCAAAATGTAATTTTTCGGGAAAAAGTTAGGGATTTTATTGTTCTATATAAAGTTATTGGTTATGATTAGAGTTTCAAGTTGCATAGATCTAAGTATTGCCTTGGATGCTAAATTTAACTTTTTTTTTAACTAACTGTTTGGATCATGAATTTTGTTAAAAATCAATTGGAGTTTCAAATCATATTTTTAACCCAAATTTGTTTGTTTAGATTTGAAAACATTCTAAATGTGAAATGCAGTAAATCATCTGCTGTAATTCCCCACTTATCACATGGTTAAGATGCTTATTTTATATGGTGCTTTTTTTTTTTGTCAAAGCTGGTTTTTCTTGTAGTTTCGTTGATGATCCATATCTCCATGTTTTCTTTTTGAAGGTATTGAAATGGCGGAATCAAAGCCATTGAGAAAACCTGTTTTCACCAAGGTGGACCAACTTCGCCCCGGCACTAGTGGTCACACTCTTACTGTCAAGGTTGTCAGTACAAAGATGGTATTGCAGAAGGGTCGTGCTGATGGTCCTCAAGTTCGTCAAATGCGAATTGCTGAATGCTTGGTAGGAGATGAGACAGGAATGATTATCTTTACCGCTAGAAATGAACAAGGTATATTCTTCTCCTGATGCACGTTTAATTTGGGCAATAGTTTTACTTTTGTTATTGCTAGAGGCTTCACTTGTCATGCATCTTACTCTGTTGCATTTAGTTAGTTTTATGTTTGATTGTGTTATCTCTCATGCAATTGTGCTGTCACTCACTGCTTTTGTATTTAGTTCTCCTTTTCTTTTATACAAGTAATACAACATTGGTTTCATATAGTTACACTACTATTCATGGAAGCAAATTGTATTTGATGTGATTATATTTTTTGTTGCCTCATGGAAGAAAAGAAGTGATGATTGGGTTTTGGCAAAATTCCTTTAACACAGTTTTTCTGACAAGGAGGTCTATTTAAGGTTGCTGATAGTGTTTTGGAATGAAATAAATGCTAGTTGTTTTTTGCAATGACAGACTATTAGTTTGGTCAATTGACTGTTCAGTATCATGGCTGATATATATTGACACATTTTAATGATATGAGTCTTCCGAGTCTATGAACTTCGACCACAGAAGGCTTTCTGTACGTAATGATTATTCAATTACATTAAGTTTGACCTTGGCCTTCTTCCGCTAGTCATGACTTGGAATAAATAAATGCTAGTTGTGCCTTTCAGTCATAAGTATGTGCTAGAGTGAAATATCCAGTATTTTCGTTCGGCTAGGCTTTCAGCTATTTATTTCTTTGTAGCCATGTCTGAGATTTTAGTGTTAAAATTCCATTTACCTCTAATCAGTGCAAATGTTAAATGGCATCAATTATGATGCCGTACTCTATTATGGTGTATTTTTGAGCTCAGAGAGATTACATTTGAGGTGTTCAAGTGCATTCTGCTGCATATACTTATGATTGATTTTTTTTTTTTGGCCGGTGTGATTGAATTCAATCATTTTTTTTTTCCTGTCCTTCTTACTGATGCAAAAACCCCTTTTCTGAATTAATTTGAAGCAGGGAAGGAAAATTTTTTCTGGATAATTGAATTTTATTCCAACATCCAAAAAAAGATGAATAATTTGCTTCAAAGTTTTACAAGCTGAGAAGTCACCAAGAAACAGCAACTAAGAGACTAACTTGGCTGGATTATACCCCAGCTTCTAAATATGTCATTAGGGAATATAATAGAAGAAGAACTAACAATAGCTTGAATATCTACTACAATCTGTTGGAATAGAGCTCCTGGAGACTTGGGTTTTCCAGAGTGTCTTCAAGGGTTGTTTTCCTTCCGAACATAATGCGTGTATGCAGTCCATGCGAGGCTAATAAGATAGACTAAGGTGATTTCCCTCTGAAATTGTTGATTGCTAAACTAAGCTTATCTGATCAGCTACTAGGTGCTCTTGCAATATTAGAGGTCTGTGAAATGCTCTGCCATATACAGCCCTTGGATAACCGCAAGAAAGAACAAATAATCCCTGCACTCCTCATTACAAATAATACAAGTAGTGAAGTTCACTGATATACCCCAAGCCTTAAGTCTTGAAAGTATGCTCAACTGGTATAGAATTGCTAACCAGGCTATCAAAGAAAACTTTGCACATGCATAGGGAATCAAATTAACCAATTTGGGCTGTGAAATTTCATATGTATGAGATTTTACCTGGTAGTGATTATGAATATGTTTCCTCAATCGTTTCAAGATTTCCTTGATTTGATATTATTCATTATATGGTGTTGTCAGACAGTGAAGGTGACAAAACATGCTTTATTTGTTCAAAGATTACAGTGTTAATTAGAGCTAACACCATCTTTATTTTTTAGTGGACTTGATGAAAGAAGGTACTACCATAACTCTTCGCAATGCGAAAATTGACATGTTTAAAGGATCAATGAGGCTTGCAGTGGACAAATGGGGTCGTGTTGAGCTTGCTGAGCCTGCTAGTTTCACTGTGAAGGAAGATAACAATCTCTCACTGATCGAGTATGAGCTGGTTAATGTTGTTGAAGAGTGACCTTTCTGGACCCTCTCTGGATGGTGTTTGCTTTGCTTCAATATTGTAAACCAAGAATAAAATCAACTCCAGTAAACGTGTTACTCTGATCTACACGACATCTCATCTTCAAAAGTCTCATGGAAGTTCATTTTTAGGAAGAAGAAATCTGGAAGCTAGTGTAATACTCGAAGTTGCTTCTTGCCCTTGCAGCGAATCCAGCAGAACCTCTTGGTTGGACATCCATACAGATGGCGATGGCTGTAAATTTTAGAGTTAAAAATAACTAGCTTTTGGAACTTGCTTTCATTTGTTTACTTTTGTTTGTTGTTTTTTTTGTTTTTGGTATTTAGATTATACTTAAAGTAAGTCTAATATTATGTATGCCTTCATACTTCATACGGCTCGCGTTATTTCTTTCCAAGTAATATCTAAATGATATGACATAAGACTTTTTTTTTCAATGGGGAAGGGGATTCGAACCTTTTTTTTTAGTAGGGGAATAGGTGCAGCTATGATTGAGCGAAATACTCAAGTGCAACGCATTTCATTTTCTAACTTGATAGCATTCTATGCTACATAGCATTCTCTGAGTTCATGTTAGGACTGTATGCCTGACTTTGTTTTGTGCTTGCTTTATGGTTACAAGATGTAATTCTATCTATTTATATTGTTCTTTCCTCATCATTGGAACTTAAGTTCTTGGTTAATTTCTTTTTATAGAGGTGCGAATTCCAGGAATTAATTTCTTATTTCAAGTAGAGGTCCATTCAATAACAAATCGTCATGTTAACTGAAAGGTGTAAATTTCTTTTATGAAGAAAAAAGAAAGAAAAATGTAAGCACTTATTTATCTCAAGGGATAAATACAAAAATGGCATTTGTACTATAAATTTTTTATTACTTTGGTATTTAAAATATAAAATTCATAATTAAATATCAAAATTTTCATTTCATTATATATTTTGATATTTTAGACTAACGTGGATAACTAACTTGTTAGTGTAATATCAATACCCAATAAAAATATTATACGTGTAAAAAAGTTCAATTATCATCATATTATTATTGTCACCTAAATATTTCATCTCAGCATTGGAAGAAATTAAAAAAAAAAAATTAAATTGAAAATTTTTTAAAAATCCAAAAAATTCAAAACAATTTTTTTAAAAATTTTAAATGATCTAAAACTAAAAAAACTTTAAAATCCCCAAAAATCTAAAAAGTTCAAAAAAATTTTTAAATTCCAAAATTTTGAAAAAAAGGAAAATTTTAAAAATCCAAAAATAAAAAATAAAAAAGAAATAAAAAAATTCATAAAAACTGAGAAATTAAAAATTAGTAACAAATTCAAAAAAATTCCCAAAAATTCAAGAAAATGAAAAATTTTTAAATATTACAAAAATAGGAAATTTTAAAACAATTTTAAAATTTTTTAAAATCCAAAAAGTTTAAAAAAAGCTGAAAAATTAAATTCAATATGAAATATTAAAAATTTTAAAAATTGAACACTGTATAAGTTTTAAAATTTTACCAAAAAATTCAAAAAATAAAAAAAATGAATTTTGTTTTAAAACAGTAAAATATGAAAAAAAAAAGAAAAATATGAATATATAAAAATGAAAAATAAAGTTTGGCCATGTACGACTTTTTCAGGTTTTTTTTTCGAGTTTTTTAATTTTATTTTTTTTAAAGTTTTCAGATTTTTTTCCTTTTTTCTGCAATTTTTTTGGATTTTTTAAAAAAAATTTACTAATCTTTTTCCAATTTTTTTGAAACTCTTAAGATTTTTTTTAAAATTTTTTAGATTTTTCTTGGATTTTGTAAGAATATGATTTTTTTTAATGTTTTCAGATTTTTTTAAAATTTATTAGTTGATTTTAAAAAATTTTCAGATTTATTTTCATTATTGGGAATTTTTCTAATTTTTCAGAGTTTTGAAAATTTTTAAGATTTGTTTTTTAATTTTACATTAAATTTTTAAAATTTTTACTTTTTAAGAATTTTTCATAGTTGTTTAGATTTTGAAATTTTTTGAAAATCTTAATATTTTTTATTTTTTGGAATTTGTTTTTGAATTTTTTTGGATTTTCATATTTTTTCATATTTTAAAATTTTTTGGAATTTTTAAAAATTTTACAAAATTTTTAAGCTTTTTGGGATTTTTTTTAATTCTTTAGGTATTTGAAAATTTTAGGATTTTGTACTTTTGCAGATTTTTTTTTATTTTTCAAAAAAATTTTGAATTTTTTTATTTTTCTGAAAATTTTTGGATTTATTAAAAAATTTTCAGATTTTTTAATTTTTAATTTTTCTTATTTTGTTTAGATTTTTTGAAATTTTCTTCTAATACTAATGTAATATTAATAATATGGTGATAATTGAATATTTTTAACATGCGTCATGATTTAATTGGATATTTATATCACGCTAATAACTTAACTAATGATGTTAGTACAAGAATCAAAATATATGATAAAATAAAATTTTAAATATTTAATTATAAATTTTATTTTTTAAAATACCAAACTGATAAAAATTATTTATTAGATAATTTATGTTTATATTTAACCCGAATCTCAATAATATGACATAATGATAAAACGTTTCTTTTAAGATCTTGAGTTTCTAGCCTAATCACAGAAGAATTAGGAGATTTGTTGTAGGACACATAGGCACAGGCCCAAAATACATGGGACAAAACTGAAAGATGCTCCTTTACCTTGTTGAAGACTGCTAGTTTTTGATGAACTAGCAGTGCCTGTCAACGCTACTCCCTCATCAGTTTAAGTATAGCTGAAAGTAGACAAGAACTATTCGCTTGCGATTCTAATTGACAAATTAAAGCCTGCGATTTCCTTAATAAAATGACTTATTCGCTTGACAACTTAAAACTTTTACGTTTTTTCTTTTCTTAAATCTAATACAAGACAAGGCTGAGTCCGTACAACTTAGTAGATTAACAAAGGTCATCTCAACAGGGAAATATATATATATATATATATATATATATATTGCGCGTACGCAAAGACCATGGCTCACCAAAAACAAAGTGCCACATAATATATGATGCAATTCGTTTGTGAAAGAAAAAATATGAGTGTAGGGACCTAAGGTTGTTACCACCAGCTTTGTGCATAATTGTTGGACTTGGACTCCGCCTCCCATCCACTATCATTTTATCATGGCCTTCAATAAAACCATAGTGAGAGGACCACTCACATGGCTGATAATGAACAATTCTAAATATAAAGAAAAATGAAAAAGCATCAACCATGATCATAAAAAAGAACAAAAAAGGAGGATGTATTATTGTTCATGTCCTAATTAGCATAAATTTATAAAAGACATGAAGACTTTGTTATTTGATACATGGTGTTATACAACTGATTGACGTCATGCAAATATATGCTAAATTGACAACTAACCATATGATTTTTGATAATCTGCCTGACGGAAATCAAGAAAGGGATGGGGCAGCTGTTGAGCTGAAGATTTCAATTTATTCTCTAACGAAATTAATTCCATCCACAATTTTTGGTTTTCCAGGGAGTTGTGATCTTTTGCTGTCTTCTTTTATTCGTTTCTGAAAGTTATTTGTTTCCCTTCTTAAAATTATCAATGAGTAAGTGTTTTTTTTTTTTGTTAATTGACTAAAATTAAGCACGATTTCAACTTGCAGCAATGACTGGTTGAAATGTTAATTAATTAATTGGTGCAGAAATTAGATTGCATGTGTGTATTTAGAATGTTCTAATGCCGCGCCTGTTGATGCAGATAATCGTTTTTGAGTTGTTTTCATTCTAATAATTGTACTTGCTTGCTGCCTTGTATATTTGAGTGCAATTTTAGCTTTGTATTCCTTTTGTAAAATGCATATGCAGCGGTATGAGGATATATTCTCAATTGTTCATGATCATGCCTTGTTTTTGATGGCCTTCAAGCAATCACATCTTAAAGATTTCTTAGGATATTCTGAGTTTCTTTGGCCATAATTAATCTAGAAGATAGTCGAACCTTTCCCATCAGACTCTAATCTAAATGCAAAGAAAGATTGACACCAATGGTTCTTATCCAAAAGTTACAATTGTACAAATAGCAAAGCGAAAGGGGACTTTACTATTTGATAAGTTTGTTGGTAGGTCCAAAGTCCAATAACCATCAAATTATCTCGATTCTAACATACTTTAATGGCCATGTACATGGTTACCAAGAACAAATTGAAGCTTATTTTATCATTTAATTCTCACCAACTCTTTGCCCGTTTAGGAACAGATATTCCCATTTTGAGGGGTCACAGCTGTACGTCATGGAAATTAAGGAGAAAGAAGGTAAGTAGTTGGATAGAATGAAAGTGCTGTTTGTGGATCATCATATATATTCTGGTACTACTTCGTGAAAATGAAAAGCATGAAGCATGCATGGCGTTTCTTCAACATATTTACAGAGCCAGGTTCATGAAAAGCTTGGACATATAATAAAACTCAGAACTTTAACTAAACATCTCGATATCAGAATTAAATGCTCAAAGAGTAGAAAGTTGACAGGGTCAAGAAGTAATAAATTCATTTATAGAATGTTTTAGTAGCTGCAGTTTATGTATGGAGTGGATAATATCTTTAAAATATTAAACTTGATAGAATTTGATTTAGAGGCAACTTTGATCTTCTAGGCAGTACTGGAGCCCTCTTATTCCTATAGCTAGAAAACGCAAGAAACATGGTTTTCACTCTTCAGCGCTCTTTTATATATATTTGCTCTGATCAGTTGGGAATCTGAAACTGATCAAATTGGATAATCTTGTTTGCTTGCCCTAGCTAGCTACCCCTGAAAGCAGCAGCAAACATGTGCGGAAAATGCGTGCTCCTCTCTCTCACAGCTGTATCTTCCTAATAATAATGCTTGTGCATGTAAAGATTCATAATTAATTTGTGATGTATTATCTATTTCAACTTGAAAATATCATGATTTTATTTTATAAAAGGTGTCACAGGTATAAATTTAAATCTTAAATACTATAGCAAATTCTCAAAATATAAATTGGGATGTTACAAACTATATTTGTCAAAGCTTAATATTTCTATGATGCTCAACACAGAATACGTAGAAGTAAAATCATGTTAGAATGTTAGATGTAGATGTAATTCTCATCGTAAAATAATTAACTCTCACTCACTGAGATTCTTTAAGATAGTTCCATGGTGTACCAATTAGTTCCTTTCAGTTGATGATTGCTTTAATACTATTATAAAGATTTGTATCCCAACCTCCAAGTATTGTCTGTTTTGGCATAAAGATATCACGATTTTTTCTCAAAAAAATACTTGCAAATATAAATTCAAATTTTTACATAAATACAATAATAGATATTCAAAATATCTGGGTGTAAGATTGAGTGTTACACTACATCATCAACTCACGACAATGCATAATCAATAGAAATAATACCTAAACGAAATACCAAAAAGCAAAAAATGTGGGATCGGGGCAATTTTTTGGTAGAATTTATCTTTTACAAATTCAGCCTTTTAAGTCTTTAAATATGACCAGCTTTCTTTGCAAACAATGGCAGTGCATGTGAGAATACAGGAGGCAATTAAGAAGCTAATGGGAACTTAGAGTTGTATTAATTTCCCTAATAACTCAAAGAACTTCATTTTTTAAAAAAAATTATTTTAATTTTTTACGTACTTTTGCTATCTTTCTTTCTCAGAAATGCTCAGAGTCTCTGTGTTTTTAGAAAAAGGGAATATCAGCTTTAACACTAAATCCACAAACATCACATTGAAATGTTTGTTATCAATCACAACAAAGATATTCTATTTACTTGTTTAATCTACAGCTAAGAGTCAGAAGATGGTCTCTGCAATATATGTCTTTCCTTTTAACAGGAATCATCACTGCAAAAATGTAGTCAACCTCAACGAATTATCTCTATTAACAATTTTGTAACTGCCCATTGTTTTCAAACCCTTGGACCAGCTTAGAGTTTTGGATTACAATTTTTAAAGCAGTTTAAGCACTTAAATATTATCTTTGTGCAAATGAACTTCCTTCTATTAAAATAGTAAATAATTAAAAGAGAAAAAAATTACATACAGATCATATATCTGATGAAAGGAGGTGTATTTTGTCTTTCTCTGTAGTCTCTGTCCAACTTATATTATGACACTCTGTTCAGCACAGAAATGAGGTTGGTGGTGCTTAGATTGAAGAAAGTAGGGGAAGTGTAATTAATGACTAGAGTCGCAGTTGTGAGATCAAAACTAATGATGAGAAAAAATGTGTTCCATAAAAAACAACGATGGGGGGGAGATGAATTGCGATGAGTTGAAGCATGCGAGTTCTGCTCTGGACTTCAGGTAGGTCATTGAAGATCTATAGAAATGGTTGAGAGTCAAACAAGTAGCGTCTTTTTACACAAAGGATGCACGCAGACAATTTGGAGAACTATATATTACAAAAACAGAACATGAATGTCCACCGGGTCTGAAAAACTGCACTCGGATTTTTTTTTAATTTTTTTGGTTATATGTTGGTCTGCCTTCAAACTTAGAAACAGTGTGCTTAATTACTCATGTCATGTTCCGTACACATGGTTTACAGACATAAAAAGTGGTCCAATGGCTTTAAAAAGTGAGTTTCGAAAAAAAAAAAAAAAAAAACCCAGCAAGCCAAATTTCACCAATGGAAAACCATGCTATGATATGATTATATTACAATATTGAAAGTAGGAATCAGCTTCCACCTTTTCCATTTGTTCCTTTCCTTTAAACATTTGGAGTTGGTGGGCAGTGAAAGAAAATAACTGGAGCCATCTGTTTGGACTTTGGAGTCCTCTTACTCAACCCTTTTTCTTGGTAAAGGAAAATCGGAATTTGAATGAATGAAAGGACACTCATATATACATATATAAATATATTTCTCATTTGTGTATTTCTCTATTCCAATTTCGGTATACAATCAATTTTGAGATCCTCCTAAATGAATCAAGTAAAAGAATTAAAGGAAGTGGTAGTTCCTTCTTACATAAAAACAGAAGGGTCGCTATCACTAACAAGGGCACGTGACTAGATGTTTGAGATCGTGAACCAAAAAACCAAGTAGGATTTGGGAAGTGGGACTTTCTTTTCTTTTTTCTTCATGGATTGGGACTAATGGTGGGGAGGGAAAGCTGAGGCTACAAATTAAGAAAAGTGAGAGAAAATTTCTACGCGGTTTTTGGGGGATGGAAAGAATAAAACAAGATAGTGTGATAAAGAAAACGCGGGGAGCAGTGAATGCAGCTCCAAAAGGGCACTCAAACAATGTTGCAATTTCTTTGGACTCATTTGGGAATTTAGAAGCTTTTAGTATTATTTAAAAAAAAAAAAAAAAAAACTTTGCAATTCTCATATGCCACACAAAAACATCGAACACACACAATTTGACACATATTATTTATCTGTTTTCTTTCCTTTTTTTTTTCAAATATTTAAAAATTATTTGGTAGCATATATTATATGGTAGTATTTTGTTTGGACTTGGATAAGAGATAAAAGATAAGTTCACATGACAATAGTTTGCTATTAGCTTGTTCTTTTTGTTATTGATGAAAACAAGAGGAATAGAAAGTTGGATTAGAAAGAGTAATAGGCAGAAATCAATGAATTGAAAAGACTTTTCTAGTCAATATTTTTTTTTCAGACAAGATTGTCATTTAGAGATAAAAAAAAATTATAAATATTTAAATTTGAATCTTAAATTTGTTACATGTCACATTTAAATATAATTTGAATTAAATGCTGACTCTTCTTTCAAATTTTGCTGCACATACAAAAGTTTATTAAGTACTTATGAAAACCATTTCCCATATATATTCCATAAATATTTGTATTTTTTCAAAATGTGGATTTAGAATCTTTAAATTGAAAATTTTCAATTTATATTAAGATATTTATTCCATGAGTAGATTTATTATTCGTTGCAAGAAAGTCTCCCTTTAAATAAACGAGAGACTAACCCTCAAGTATATGATAGGGCTTAAGGTATAGATTTAAATATTTATATACAAACCGTGATGCTATATAATCAAAGTATATGCATGCTAAACCTTTTTTTAATTGAATTGATTTTCAATTATAGCACTTTAATTTTGTGTCTAGATTTAATTATTTAGTTATATATATATATTATTTTATTAGCTGATTATTTAACAATATATTATATATAAATGTAATAATTAATTATTATTATTATTTTTTTGTATTTGTAATTTTATTAAAAAGAAAACTAATGGGTTTGACAAATGGATTTGGGCATGGATCACGTACGAGTTTAGCATTTGTTAAGAATTTCATGATTTTATGTGATGATGATATTAAACTATTGAGAGTGATAAATCATTATTTTAAAGAGTGATTTAATTCTTATTTAAAAGAATAGAAAATTTTTATCTCAAAATTTAGTCAATAAACTTTTATTACCTGTTTAATATATGAATTAAAAACTTATTTTTTATTAAAATTATGATAATTATTTTATATTATAATTCTTTTACTTTTCAAGATAATATTTATTATACTCAATTCAAAAATAAATTACCCATTTTCTTTTTAACTTTTTTAATGTTATACAAAATATAATATACACATTTGGTTTTATTTTCTAATTAAACTATTTTCTATGTATTTTATATTATAGAAGTTAATTTACTGATAGATATATTTGTTAATTTAATAATATAGATATGTCTTGTTATGAAATAAATAAAATATTATTAATATTTTACAAATCGCTGTTATACAACACTAAAATTATTAATTTTTGTAGTATTACATAATTTTGGTACTTTCAAATAAAAAAAACATTTGATTTTATAGTAATATCAAACATGAAATTTTTAATTTTTAAAAATTAATGATTATTAAGATCATTTTAATAATATATATCACCCTTTACTCAAAAAAATAATAATATCACACTAATTAAATTATTATGATAATTATGAAAATGATATCAACCTACATCTTAATTAATTTATTCATATTTAGGCCATACATACACATATATATATATATATTCATTTTCATGGGCAAAATTATCGTTTAAAATTTTGTGTACGTTTTTGTTTAAGCCTGACGCACACAGCAATAAACTGTTTATAGTATTAATTGCATTTGGATGTTAATTCGGAAAGGTTTTGAATTGAAATAGTGAGAATGTACAACGTCTGATTAATTTTTAAAAAGAAAAAAAGAGATCGGTGTAGGATTTGAAAATGAAAGGACACAAAACCAAAAATAATGAATATTTTTGGGGTACACGCATGCATTTAAATTGTGTTTTTGGTCATGAAAACCAACAGGAAACATTTAATTCCCATAATAACTTTTATCGTTTTAAGTTCCCACACGTGTTGCAGTAGGACATACTGATGAACCCGCAAAAGCATGCAAGCAGAAATTAGGTTACTTAGTAATCAATACCATATGTATAAATAATAATACAAATATAAATAATAAATTATTATTTATAGATTATGGATAAAATTTTTAAATTTGACAAATGAAATTAAAAATTATCATATGTCCTCTTTTTTTCCATTCATTTATTAATTTTTCTTTAAATTTACTGTATGTATGTCAACCTCTAACTTTATGGGCGAAACTTTAAAAACTCCTTAGACGGTTTAATTATTATATAGATTTTAAGTATATAATACTACAAACTTTAACGGTAATGATTTAACAATATTTACATTAAATCAATCCAAAAAGATATACCAAGCGAATTTCAAAAATCATTTATCAATAAAAAACCATGTAATTGTTCTAATTAAAGAGTCAGAGATGGTCATACTAAGGGATACTGTCCATTTTTTTTGTTTCTTTTTGAACTAAACAATAACTAAGATTAGTTAAATCAAAGCTCTTTTATTTTTTTAAGAAAAAATGCATAAAGTAAATGAAGATTTTGTCTGACTGTCATGATCAATGACATGTAAAAAATAATAATAATAATAATAAAGTAAACATTCAAGCAAATTAATTAGCCTACCTTCCTTAATAAACCCTATGTCGTCCATGGAATTACAGGGAGCCCTTTTCACGAGCTTTGTCACTTCCTTTTCCTTCTTTCTTTCTCTTTCTGCCCCCAAATTTGAAGATAGCGTTAATGATTATTCAAGTAATGCATGTTGGGAAGAGGAGTCACGAAAAAGGAATCTAAATTAAGACAAAACTAATACGAATTGATGCTAACATAAAAACAAAAGAAAAACACTAAAAAGATACTCATAAAAAGATTAGCATATAAAACGCGTCATTTATTCACCCGAGTAGCAGCCGCCACGGCCACTCCACGCGGCTTCCAGAGTTGGTGCTTACGCTTCGCAATCTCATGCTTTTGTTTTAAATATGGAGTCAGAGCTCACTTATGCTTTGCTGCAGCCACGGCAATCCCACCAACTAATTTTTTTTTAGCTTTTTCTCTCTAATTATTTCCTTAATTTCTAGTATTTAATTCTTTGTTAGGTTTAGAGTTTTATATTTCTTATACTAAATTGGACTAGAAAATCAAATAATAAATATAAAAAATTTAACGCAATTCGACACTAAATTTTATTACATTCATGAATGAAAAAAAAATCACTAGGTATAAATAATTACAATTACATCATATCATGACTACTCAACTTCAAACAAATCAATCAATTTCAGCAAACAAATAAATCAACCAAAATAAATTTACACTTAACAAGAATTTTCGTTCTCCTTTGATCACATGTGGTGTACATACCCAGTCCGGTAAAATCTTAAAATCATTTTTACAGCTTTTTTTCATATTTAATTCTATTAAGATTTTCTTTATTTATAAGCTCAATAACTTGTTTATTATGAATTTTTCTCTTAGAATTCTTGCTTTTCAAATATTCTTATCTATCAAGTAGAAGAAGGATAACCAAACTTTTGTGCCAAGTAGATTATTCTACTTAAAACCAACCAAAGGCATAAGGGTTTGAATCAATAGTTGCAAGACTTGAAATTCATAAACACCATTTTTTGTGTCCAACTGCCTCATAAAGGTAAAACCCTGAAATTAGAAAAGAAAGAGAAGTAAAACGATTAAAAATAAAAGTCGAGAGTGATTAAGCATTTATACTTTGATCTTTAAATCAGAGATTGATCAAAAAAAATTATGAGAAGGAGAATATGGGAAAATATAATAAACTAAAATGGATCAAATGATATTTTAATAATGTTATTTATACTTGTATTATGAGAGATTTCAGACAACCTAGGTTGCCTCAGCTTAGCCCTAAGATCAAAGATGATCTGGTAGGCTAAGCTGAGCTGGATGTTGATAATCCAATTAGAAGATAACAAATCAGTACCTAAAGGCTTTAGTGAGTAAACTGATGAGGTGATCGAGCTGACGTGACATTATAAAATCAAGTCAATTTGATACATCAATCCAATCAAAAAACTAAAAATATTTGTGATTGTTTGTTGATTGTCTTTATTGAAGGAAAATGACTATTTTGCTCTTTGAACCCAGAGATATGCCTAACAACTATCTTTATTTTGGTCACGTGAAGATCTTTGACTAAAAAATAAAAAGAAAAAAAATTAAAAAACAAAAAGTTAAAATGATAGGATTTGGAAATTGAAATGAAACTTTTATATGCAAGAATTTGGAAATTGAAATGAGACTTTTATATGCATTAGGAATACAAAGAACATAATTCAATTTAAAAGAATTTGAACAATAATGGATAGTGATAAATCCATAGTAAGTAATTGCTAAACTTGCTTCATCAGCTACTTACAAGTCTTTAGGACCACCATTTAAAGAATGAAAAGATAAATTTTGGAATGTAGAAGTGACACGGTGAGATATTTTACTATCAATCAACCAACATTATCTTTTTTTACTGCAATAATATAATTTATCATAAGCAGGGATGATTTTGGTTTAATTTAGAATGTTATTGGCTGAGTGATAATAAACTTTTTAATTACTAATAATATGGATTTGCTTTATAAGAAGACTCTTATGCCGTTCAATAGAATTTTACTATTTCACATTGTTATTTACTTTTTGGGAGTAATACCCTGTTTTGGGTATTATAAGATACTTTAAAGTAAGTTATAATACTGGTACGTACTAATTTATTTAAAGAACTTATCAGAGAAAAAATTTTATACATATAGTAATTTTTTATATTTTTATAAAATTTTAGTAATTTTATTTAATAATCATACGTTAGCATTTTTTTTTTTAGGCTGAATTGCTCCAAGAAAAAAATTTTAATCAATATACTTTTTATTTTTTTACCCATCTTTTTTATTTTAGATGTTTCAAAATTATATACTTTATGAAACACCTAATGTTCTTACTTTTTATATTTCAATTTTTTATGAATTTTTAACTTTTGATATAAAAAATTATGAAACATAAACCATATAAAAAATAAAAATTTGATATTAAAAAATAACAAAGTCAAAGTTCTTCTTTCAAACTTGTAGACACCTATATGTGTTCGGAATCAATTGAAGTCGATTTTTTATTATTACTATTACTATTATTATTTTTGTTATTAATATCATTATTATTATTATTATTGTTAGTATTACTAGTATTATATTATATTATATTATATTATTACTTTATTTCCTTTCCTTTTTTCTTCATAGTATATGATTGAATCAGGAATTAAATCTATAGAAATCAGGGTTTCAACTTTGCATGAAAGTAGGACTCAGATCAGTCAAACTTGCCATGCTTATGACTAATTTACGTTTAACAAAATTCAATCCCAAGTTTAAAGCCTGGATTGGTTCTATTCAAATAGAATCCAATCTCAAGATTTAAGCTTAAATTAATTCTGTTTAATCTTTAAAATTTCTATTGAGGATAGCTATAAATTGAACAAAGGAGCAGGGGAACAACACGATAGTTTTTTGGGAGAAAAGGGCTTTATATTTAAAATTATGGAAGAATTCCTCTCAGTATTGGGTTTCTAAAATTTTAGTTTTTGGGGTTTCTGGATTCGAAGTTTCGGTGCTTGGGAAGGGTTTGAGTTTCTGGTTTTTGTTTTGAAGTGTTGAGATTAAGGTTCTAGATTTCTGGGATCAAGGTTAGATTTTTGAAAATTTCAAAAAAATTTTGGAAAAATCTAGGTTTTGAGGTTTAATGTTTAAATTTTTTAATGAGTTTTCTGACGAGATTTGAATTTTTTGACAAGATTCCAATTAGTTTTTAGAAAATAGGTAAATTTTTCCCAATTTTTTATGGGTGTTCTTGGATCATTTTAGAGAGAAGACAGAGGATTTTTTAAGCTAGAGAGAGAGAAGATCAAGGCTAAAGTAAAAACGAAAGGCTTGGCTCTTATAAGGCTCTAAAACAACACCATTTCTACGTACCTAGGATTTGCGTGAACTCGAATAAAATCCGTGCACCACCCATGGTTCGACGAGACCCGATTACAGGTTTTATTTTATTTTATTTTTATTTTTTGATTTTATTTTGATTTTTTCATTTTATATTTTATGTTTTTATTTCATTTTTATTATTTACTTTATTTGGCTGATTTTTTTAACTGAGCAATTTATTATTTATTAAAAAATTTTATAAAAATTCTTTTTTTATTTTTGAAAAATAATAATAAAATAAAATAAAATTTTCAAGTAAATTCATGAATCCTACAAAACTATTAAAAAATTTTTATGGATTTGAATTTTATGGAATTCACTAAACTATTGAGAAATTTCATAAATAAACTTAAAAAAATAAAAAATAATATTTATTCTATCAAACTATTGGAGGATTGCATTTTAAGTTAAATCTTACCAAATTATTGAGGATTTCATAAATTTTCTCAAAGAAAATAAAATTTTATAAATATCTTTCAAATAAAATCTCACCAAATTATTGGAGATCTGCCGTAAAGTAAATCTTACCAAACAATTAGAGGACTTTACTAATTTTTCTAAATAAAATTTATTAATAAATCTGACGACCGAATCTCTTCAAAATGGGACACTAATTTTCATGAATACTCCTGAAGTGATTGAATTATCTTAAATTAATTCCGAACTATTAGAATAATTTGAGGATTAATTTTTAATATTAAATATTTGGTAAAATATAAACATATTTAAAACTTGAATAATTTGAAATCAACCTAATAACATCCTTTGGATAGATGTTATGGGTGTGTTATAACATTTCTCACACGTAATCGTACTTTCAAACAAAAAATTTAGTTTCATGAATTAGAATATGTTATTTAAATATACTTAAGTCAATCTTGAAACTCCTTTTTAAATAGGACAGATTCGATCAGATGACTAATCACACATAAATAAAAAAAAAATTAATAACAACTCTTTTAATTTATATATGATGATAAATTTATAGATCTATAAGTTATAATAATCCTTCTTAAAAAATCAAACATAGATAATAAATGAGACCGAAATGTTACTTTATTCATTTGAAGAAATATTAAAAAGATATTCTTTTCATCCCAAATTGACATTCATTCTTTGACTTTCATGAATATTAAGAAAAGCTTCGATTTTTTATGTATTTAATATTAAATTTTTATTCTTTTATAAAATTGATGTTTCATAGTTTTTATTGTCAAAAAATAAAAAAAATCATACTAAATAATTTCAAAATGTAAAAAGTATAATTTTGAGACACCTAAAAGAATTCAAATAAATGAAATAAAAGGAAAGAAATACAAACTACTATACATATTTGATTAGCATTTAAAATTTAACTTACTTTTACTATAGCATTTTAGATGTGATCACATATTTTTGTGGTACTAAGTGTGTAATCTTTGAATGACTAGATGTCATCACATATTTCTGTGATAGTAAGTATGTAATCTTTGAATGATTAGATGTCATCTCATATTTTTGTGTTAGCAAGTATGTAAGATTTTATTTTTTTGAAACAGCAAGTATTTAACCTTTGAATGAACACAAACTTTAATCTAAGCTTACCTTAATTTTCCTTAAATATTTGAAGATAGTTGAGGCCTTAAGTCTAACCTTGGTTTTTTATAGGGAGTTATTTTAATTGAAAAATAAGTAGCAGTGAAGAGTATTAGACTAGTAGTTTAATTTAGAATAAACCAGATTATGAGCAAATCCTCCATTGTCAAACCTCATCACTTTCTTCGCTAACCAGTAACCACCACCCTCCCTCCCTTTCTTCTTCCTTCTATAAATTCCTCTCTTCCAACATAACCAAACAAACTACCAACATTCTTTCTCATTCTCTCTCTCTCTCAAATTAAAAAAGAAAAAAAAAAGGAAAAAGAAACCCAGAAAATGCTTAATCTCTGGACTTTTCTCTTCCTCTCAATTCTCCAATTCTCATCTCTCAGTGTAAGCAAATCCTTTTTTTTTTGTTTTTTTTTAATTTTGGTTACTATCTTTACTTATTTCCATCTGCTAATTGAAACTTTGTTAAGACATTGGCCAAAGAAAAAACACTTATTTTATGTCATGTTTTTTTTAAAAAAATTATTTTCGGACAATGCAGGTTATCTTCGGCGGCGTCGGTGATTCCTTATTGTCGGAAAACCCATTTACACCGAAAGCCTCGTTGATTCGTTACTGGAACAAAGAGATCCGCAGCCAAATCCCCAAAAGCCATTTTTTACTCTCCAAAGTTTCCCCATTAACTGCCGTCGATATGGCCAGTTTTTCCAAACTCGCCAGCCAAAACGACCTCGCTTCCCGTCTACCTTCCTTCTGTTCCTCCGCTAAACTCTTTTGCTTCCCTGATTTATCGCCGAGTCTCGAGAAACACCCCAAAGACGTAAACTTCGCTGTCTACTTCAACAGGAACTTCACCAATTACGGCACGGATCGACTCGCGGGAGTCGACTCTTTCAAGAACTACTCAGAAGGCGAAAACGTTATCGTCGACTCGTTCCGCCGGTACAGCCGGGATTCGGCGGGTCACAAGGACCAATTCTCCAATTACGCCAGTGAATCCAATGTCGTCGACCAGAACTTCAACACCTACGGAGCCTCCGCTACAGGCGGTTCTGGAAACTTCAAGAACTACAACCGTCAAGTCAACAACCCCAATCTTCGATTCACTTCATATTCCGATGACTCCAACGGTCGTGGGCAGAAATTCACGCTCTACACAGAGAACGCCAACGCTGGAAACGGGCAGTCATTTTCGAGTTACGGTAAAAGCGGTAACGGCGCTCCTACCGACTTTAGTAGTTACGGGAAAGGAGCGAATGTGGTGGGGTCGGCTTTTTCTGGTTACGGAGAATCAGCGAATGGGGCTAATGACACTTTCACTTCGTATGGATTCGATTCCAATAATCCACAAAATAATTTCAAGAGTTACGGAGACGGAGGTAATGCTGCGGTTGACAGTTTCTCAAGTTACCGAGACCAATCCAATGTGGGTGACGATTCTTTCCAATCTTATGCCAAAAATTCTAATGGAGCGAAAGTTGATTTTGACAACTACGGCCAATCTATTAACGAAGGAACTGATAAATTCACTGGATATGGCCAAAGGGCCGTAGGTCAGTCCGTAGGATTCAAGATCTATGGGAGAAACACCACTTTTAAGGATTATACAAAAAAGGGTGTCACTTTCGCTAGATACAACAATGAGAGTTCCGCTGAAACTGCTCAAGTTAAGGCCAGCGGCAGTATTGTGAATAAATGGGTGGAGCCGGGCAAATTCTTCCGGGAAAAGATGTTGAAGCGAGGACAACTGATGCCAATGCCGGACATTAGGGATAAAATGCCTGAAAGGTCGTTTCTGCCCCGGTCTATCATTTCCAAACTACCGTTTTCGTCCTCCAAGATTGGTGAACTGAAACGGATATTCCACGCGGGGGATAACTCCACACTGGAAACCATAATGCTGGACGCTTTAAAAGAGTGCGAGCGAGCACCGAGTCCGGGCGAGACAAAGCGGTGTGTGGGCTCGGCCGAGGACATGATCGATTTCGCCACCTCTGTTCTGGGGCGTAACGTGGAGGTTCGTACGACGGAAAACGTTAATGGGTCAAAGAAAGTTATAAAGATAGGAACAGTCAGAGGAATCAACGGTGGGAAAGTGACGAAATCAGTTTCGTGTCACCAGAGTTTGTACCCGTATTTACTTTACTATTGCCACTCGGTTCCCAAGGTCCGGGTCTACGAAGCGGATATTCTGGATCCGAATTCAAGGGAGAAGATTAATCACAGTGTTGCCATCTGTCATTTGGACACATCTAGTTGGAGTTCGGGTCATGGAGCTTTCTTGGCTTTGGGCTCGGGTCCAGGTCGGATCGAGGTTTGTCATTGGATTTTTGAGAATGATACGACTTGGACGATCGCTGATTCCTGATTGCAAAGTTTGGGGTTTTAATTTAAGCTTTTGGGTGGGCAAATTATTAAATTTGGATAAGAGTCACTGGTTAAGATAACTTTGCCAGTGGTGAGAAATTAAGAACTGTCCATTTTGTTTTTATTTTTCTCTTTTAATTCAAGAAGTGGAATACACAAATATGAATATTTTTTCTTCTCATTTTTGTTAATTGTGATGCTTAATTACATATGCTTAATCTTACATTTATTTGACCTGTTTCTTTTTATCCTACCGTACCATTAGTAATGGCTAATTTTTTTTTTTCCTTTTGTGTACAGCACTCCTTTGATAATCGTAGATGGCCATTGAAGCTTTAACAAAACCTTTGTCCATTCTCACCCACATTTTAACAAGCCAATTTAATGTTCAAGGAACTGAAAATGATAAATTTGAAGATTTATATATTTATATAGTATTTATTTTATATTAAATATTAATAAAATATAAAAATTAACATATCATAATTTATATTAATGTATTAAATACAAAATATTTTTATTTTTATTAAAATTTTAAAATATATTATTATTTTATATTATTTTTATATCACAATATTACATTTAAAACTGTCAAATTTATTTTTGGGAGCCTTGCCTAATATAAATTGATCTTTGTGAAAACTTATTCATATTTCTTTAAAGAAGAGAAAGGAAAATATAGAGAATGGAGAAGTCATTGATACAAAAAGTAAACAAAGCATAAAACAAAAAGGTTATCCAACAAACGCATCCAAATCTCCGTTTTTAGTGGGATATCTATACATAATATAAAAGCAATCTCACAATCAAAACAGTAAAAATGTATTCAATTGATATTTCAATTAAGTGATACATATCGCCAAACAATTGATTCCTCTATTAATTAATAACATAACATATTATTAAACGTGTCTTCATTTATTATAGTTGAAAATTTTAAAAATTGAGTCTTTAATGATTTAATAAAGCTGTTGGCTTTCCCAACATTTCGTGTGTTCAATAATAAAAGAACTCGTGAATTAACTATACACGGCTTGAGGAGAGTTTCAAATCAATCAAATTTCAAAAAGCAAAAAGATGGTCTTCCATTTTTTGTGTCCCATCTACCAAATTTCGCTATCCTTTAAAGCAATAGTAAGAGTCAGAATTTGGAGTGAAATTTAAGCTTCAAGGTAATAGTCATCTTATCATCAATGGAGCAAAAACTCAAAAAAAAAAAAAAAAAAAGAGCTGAAAACACACTGATTAGCCTCGGAGAGAGAGAGATAAATGGTAACAAATTGGTAGCCGCCAGCCAACCTGCTTCTGATGGAAGGAGAATGGTTTGCTGACATGGTATATTATTTGTTTGAAGTTCCTTGTACAAATAATGAAACGGGAGTCCACACTCTACACTGCAAACATTGAAAAGCAATGTTTCCTTATCAAAATTAAAAAAAAAAAAAAGAAAAAAGAAAATTTCCGTGTTATATATATATATATATATAATTAATTCCACGCTGTAATTTATCCTCATACGATAAAATCCGGAGTCCGATCAAATAATATGACAAGAGGAACTGTTACATGCGCTCTTTAAAAAAGCTTAAGGTGATTATTTCTAATGTGGCAGTGGAAACATTAATCAGTACTTTTTCCCCAAGTTTTCTTTTCAAATTTACGTCCTTTTTTTTTTTTTTTTTAAATTCCTTGGTAATATTTTTTTAAAAAAATTTTGTTTTCACTAGAGAGCTAGCTCCCCTTTGGTAATTTTCGAGTTGTTCTTAATTATTTTTATTTCTTTTTTCTTCTTCCTTTCATTATCATTTTTTCAATATTAATTTAAATAATTATAAGCTAAAAAAAGGAAGAAATTAATTATGTATTTTACAAGTTTTGAACATATATCTAAAGTGATTTTTTTAAAGAGATTTTTGTTTATTTATTTATTTGGACTAATTAAAGCTAAATGATTAATTGAGCTAGCTTTTAGATCACATGGATGCCTGCAGCATCCCACTTCATCAACTTTTAGAAGTCATAATTAAGGGGAAGGTCTAGGAAAAGGTTAGGCATCATCGGGCATAGAGCATGAGATTTGATGATGAGCAAGTTATATGACAATGCTGACATTTACCTAATGTTGTCTCTTCCGGGGCCATTGTCAACTAATGTTTTCTAGGATGCGAATATTGATCTCTTCTCCGTTCATCAAAACCAGCACTTTTGGTCAAAATAAAAACAACCCTTCCTTTTTCTTAAGCATCCGAAGATTGTCTAGGGTTCCTAAGCAACTCATTATATATTGGTCGATAAATATCTTCTATCCATCTCAAAATTAAAGAAGTGAGAGTCTGACTTTTTTATTTTTTTGTTCAGAGAAGAGTACAGCCCTTAAAGGGAGAAAAAGAAGGAGATTCTGGTTCGAAATGAAGATTTCGTAAAGCCTCTTTAACCACTAAACTAAGAGATAAATCACAATATGAGTCTGACTTTGAAATAGCAATAATGGGCTTACTGTGTTTTCTAACAAATCCTATTTTGAGTCATTTTGAAGACAAAGACAAATAGATTCAAATGGAAATTACTTACTGAAAAAGTATTAGCTATTTATAGAAGAACATTTCAAAATCGTAAAACAAGTTTCTCAAGACATCACATTGATCAAACCACTACACAAAGCTGGAAATTAATGTTTAAGATCCCAGAGTCACCATCAAAATTTGTAAGCTACAGCCTATATGACAATAATTTGAAAGAAAATTTAGCTGATCTTATCTTCTTAGTGTGCATGCTTGACAATGCAAGGCATTTCTTGGGACTGTGGCCAACAGCTATATGTTGCTTTGAAACCAATTTCCCAATAAACCGGATAAAAAGGCCCCTGAATCTGGAATCCATCAAGTAAAGTTGTTCGCCATTTGGTTTATTTCAGGCAGCAAATGATTAGCTAAACATGCCTTATCTCCTTCTGCAGCAGAAGCCTCAGCAGTAATGGTCACAAAAGGATCCTTAAGCCTTTTGTCTTGCCTGCCAGCTGCTGCCGCTTATCTGCAGTTATCAGTCAAAATATAATGCCTTTTAGGGTGGGGAATTAAGTTCCACATGTGAGATCATTATCATCTAGAGGTGCAAATGATACATGAGTGTTTTTTATTTTTTTAAATTTGATTCAAATAAAATTTAAATTTGATTTGATCATCATCGAATAGCTTAACTTATCAAATAAATCGAGTTTAAATATTCTAATGTCGGACTCGAGTAATTTGCATACCTATTCGAGTTTTTATATTTCAATATATATATTTTTATTAATTAAAAATTATTATTTTACTTTTATATACATAAATTCAAGTTAAAATTCAAACATAAATAATTGAGTTCTTAGTTACGTATGAGAATTAAGTTTGTTTTTATTTGGTAAATGAATCTGATCAACCAAATTTGAATAACTTGATTTTTATCTAGAGTCAACTTGAATTTAAAAATTAAAACTTGATCGAGATTGAACTAAAATTGAAGTCAAATTCAAACTCAAATTTTTTCTTATATCAATTCGACCTAGTTTGTTTATGCCTTTAATACTTGCCTAGGTTGGGCTTATTTCTCGTTTAATATAGTAAGAACAAACAACAAAATTTCATTAACAAAAAAAAAAGTAACATCAATGCTTCTCTTGTTACGAAGTATGCAAAACTGCATAGGTGAAAATATAAGCTAATTTTCAAATCTCATGCATGGAAAAATGCAACATCAAATGATTAACTAATATAACATGCTTATTAGGACTAATGACATCATTATTGTAGATACCAAATTTTGTTCGAAACATTTTAACGCGGTTGATTAGAGCTCGTTTTTGGAACATAAGCTAGAACCATTAATTTGGGCCCATTACACGGTTCATTATAAGGGCCCATTACGTAGTTTATTTTAAAAGTCAGTTAGTGACTTACAAAATGGCTCATTATATAACCTATTTTAAAGGCCCATCTAAGATCCAATGTGAGGCCCACAATGCAATCTTTTTAAAGGCCTTTTACATAGCCCATTTAAAGCCTAATAACCCATTAAAAAATGGCTTGAAAATGGGAGGCCAATTTAGCCTCAACATAATACATTCAATGGCCCATAAGAAAGTATAGATTGGCCAACTTCTTGACCGACCTAAATATAGCCTTTATTGAAAAGCTCAGTTGGTTCTTTATAAGAAAACAAAAGCACTTTGCATATAACTAATTTGCATGGAAAGAGGAAGCTTGAAACAAACCAAGGAAAACTTGTATTTCTTTTACGTGAGCACGTAGGCATGCTTGTGTTAGGAAGACAATCAGTTTAAAACAAGCTGAAATTGCAATTGAAAAAAAAAACAATAAGGTTAGTGTGTGGCTGGCAAAAACAACCAATAATGGTAGTAAAAAAATGCAAAAATGAAAAGAAGTATTGGGCTATTTTGGCTGCTATAAGAAGAAAGGGTTGGTTTGATTTAAAAAGAGGAGAAGAGAACCAAGAAAAGGGGGAAACTTTTAAAATAAAAAGAAAAAGAAATGAGTTCTCTAAAAACTAAAAATGAAGAAAAAAATGAAAAGAGATGAAGAAGGCCTTCTAGTCTTGAAGAGTTTAAATAGGGAAGCTGCCAGGGAAGAAAGAACATCTGAAAAAAGAAAAGAAATAAAAAAAAAAACTGAGAGAAGGAGTTGAAAAACACAAACAGAAAGAGAGGGAAGTCTCGAAAGGTTTGGGATAAAAAAAAAACAAAAACAAAAAAAAAAGAGAAAAAGTTGTCAGCTCTTGAAAATTCATAAAAAAAAAAAAAGAAAACGAAAGAACTTTGCCAAAGGGAAGGAAGCAATTGGTAAGAAACTTATTAAGAAGGTAGCATTCTTACTCTTTTTGGC
Source organism: Durio zibethinus (assembly GCF_047325235.1). Taxonomy (NCBI): domain Eukaryota; kingdom Viridiplantae; phylum Streptophyta; class Magnoliopsida; order Malvales; family Malvaceae; genus Durio; species Durio zibethinus. The sequence continues at coordinate 31,994,534 of NC_143163.1, read as the reverse complement.
TAGCTTTCTTGTATGAAAATCTGTTGCATTTCCATTTAAAGCTTAAAGTATAAGACATATATTTACTATTTCATATAAGGCTCACTCATGTCCCATACAAGAGTAAAAAAGATTAAATAGACATTGAACATCTTAAATGAAATAGGTAATATCTTTAAAAACAGAAAAAAAAAAAACCCGAGACAAAAAAGGGTGAGTTTGTCGTATGACGAAAATATTTCAGCTGGTTTTTGTCCTTTGATACACCATGATCCAATTATTGGTTTTACCACATAAAAATGCCATATTTTTCTGCTAAAAAGGAAAACCTTTCGAAGACATGAGATAAAAACAAGTTTTTAATCAGTATAAAATATAATAATATATAGATTCGTGAATCTACTGCTAGATATTGATTAGATGAGTCATCATTAATCTTTTTTGTTTAGGTGTGATTGGTCACCTAATCGAATTTAATTTACGAAACCAGATTTTAAGTCTGAAAGTGAGATTCTGCATGAAAAAAATTATAACACCCTCACAACGCCCATCAAAAAATGATATCAGTTTGATTCCAAATTATCTAAACCTTAAAAAATGTTTATGCTTTTACCAAAATATTAAATATTGAAAATTAGTCTTAAAATTATCCCAATAATTTGATAGCAAGTTAAGATAATTCTCTCACCTCATAAGTATTCATGTGGATAGTGTCTCACACTGAAAAGGCTCCGTCGTTAGATTTATTAATTTTTTTAATTAAAAAAATCAATAAAGTCTCCCAATAGTTTGGTAAGACTTACTTTGAGGTAGATTTTTCAATAGTTTTGTGAGATTTCATTGTAAAAAGATTTGTAAAAATTTTAAGGATTTGGTTAAGTCTCCCAATGATTTAGTAAGATTTAATTTAGAAAGCAATCGTCCAATCGTTTGGAGGATAAAAACATTTTTGTTATTTGAAAACTAATTTATGAAATTTCTCAATAGTTTGATGGATTCCATAAATTTATTTGAAAAATATTTTTTTATTATTTATTTTTGTCTTTTAAACTTATTTGAAAATGTTCATTTTATTTTATTTTTTTGTTTTCCAAAAAGAAAAGATTCCTTTTTTTTACAATAGATATTGAATTACTAAATGCAAATAAATAAATAAATAAAAACCAATAAAATAAAATAAAAACTTAAAATAATGAAATTAAAATTAAAAAATAAAATAAAAATGAAAAAAGAAAAACTTGCAATTGGGTCAGTTAGCACGTGGGTTGGCATACAGGTCGTCGGGCAAACGTGTAGGTTTGGACTCCAAAACGGTATCATTTTGGAGTGAGTATAAAAGTCACACTCTCAGTTTTTTCCTCAGAAGTTCCCTGCCTTTTCTCTCTCTAGACCATAACCCTTTGACCTTTTTCTAAAAAGAACCTTAAGAATGCTGTTGAAAACTAGGACATTTTTATCGATTTTTGAAAAGCTTGCCAGAAACCCATCGAAAAATTCGAATCTCACCAAAAAATTCATCAAAAAATTCAAAGTTCATCATTCAAACCCAGATTTTTTCAGATAAACCTAGAAACTTTAGGATTTTTTAGATTTCTTCAAAATTTTTCCAAAAACTTAATCCCAAACCTAGAAACTTGAATCCTAACCCAAAAACTTAAAATCAAACCTCGAAAATCCAAATCCAAAATTTTAGAATAAAAAATCTCAACAACCGAAACTCACCCTTAAAAATTTTCCAAAGTTTTCCTTCCCCCCTATAGTTAATTCTTTGTGTTCTCTAAAAAATGTCCAATTTATAACCACCCTTAAGATAGATTTTAGGAAACAGATATAACCAATCTTAGGCTTGAATCATGAGATTGGATTCTACCCGAACCTCAATTTAGATCTAGTTTCTTTGCTGATTTTTTGGATTGATCTAAAAATCCTCTGATTATGAGTTAAAGCCTTTGACTGTTAGAGATTGGATTCCTTTGATTCAGGAAATTCAATTCTTTAATTATCTTAATCGATTAGCAGTTAAGGAAAAAAGAAGAAAAATAAAAATAAAAATAAAAATATATAATACAATACCATATAATAATAATAGTAATATAAAATATAATACAATATTATATTATAGTACTAATAATAATAATAATAATATACTATAATAAAATATAATATAAAAATAATACTAATAATAAAAATCGATCCAATTGATCTCGAACATAGATAAGTGTCTACACAAAACATCAAAGTTTTTAAGTTTGAGCTTGCTTTTTAGTTAATTTGGTTGATAGTATGTTAAAGACTTTGTGTGGCAATCTTTTTTGAAGTATCAATCTAAAAAATGATGAAAGAAAGTGTCTTTCTTCTTTTTAAAGACTGAAAATAACTTGGAAGGAAAAATGGGAAGATGGAACTCAGGTTGAGTTTTGGTTCTAGTCTCTGTGTTTAAAGAAAAAAAAAATAGCCTTTCTCCTATTTTTGCATTATAACTAGGTATCATTGAACTGGAGGTCTCAATTATGAAACCAAAAAAAGAAGGTTGAAATAATAGTTTTTTTTTAAGCTTCATTTCATATTGCCCAGGAACACTCCTTGTAATAGCAACCTTAGGTTCCACCTTCTCTAAGTGAACAATGGGTTGGGTTCTTGTATTCTTTTGGCATGGAAGCTTAGGGCTTCCACCTGTTACATAGTTGCAGGATTAATGATGTTGTTTGTTATGACAGAAAAAGTGTAAAGTTTAGATGTTCAATGGTTTTCTTTGAAAAAAAAGAAAAAGATTTCCTCTAGGTGAATACTAGACCTTTTAATGGGAACAAAAGAATATTCATTGGGGTTCAAGGATAAAATAAAAACTATTTTTTCTTTTTCCTATAAAAACTTGAAAACTTTTCGAAACAAAGATGAAAGGTAAAAAAGAAGGAAAAAAACCCAAAATTTTGAACATTTACCCTTTTCATGAAACAATTGTTTGTGAATAAACTACCTCTTTTTTAGTTGTTGTTCGGTTTAGCTAGTAATGGGGTTGGCACACCCAGTTCCTAGTTTTTTTCCTTTCTTTGGTTGTCTACAAGTTTTAGATTTCATGGCTGGTCATTTCAGTTTCTAATATTTTTGAGATTGAAGGGGATTTCATGATGGAAGAAATGCCTATAACCTCGTGTTAATATCAAAAGCCATAGTTAAAGCCTGTAGTCTTCATGGATTGCCATGTAGAATGGACCTTTTTCTTTTTCTCATTATTCCAATAATTAAATAAGTAATAGAGACAATAAAGGTTTAATAAAACAATTGCTTTATCATGATAGATGGATGTGACGGTTGTTTTGTCTTAATTGGGATATTTCTTCCTCTAATCAAGAAACTAAATCTTAAAATTTGAGGCCATATAATTATTTGTTAATAAACTTTATTTTAATACATGCCACCTACATCCCATGCATTATTTTCTATTAATTGCAATTTAAATTTTATGATTGCTTGTCTATTGATTGAGTTTTTATATTTTATATAATAATAATAATAATAATAATAATAATAATAATATTGATGATGACGATAATGATGAAGTGAAAATCTCTGAAAATAAAATTTTAAAAAAATTTAAATAGTAATTCTTTAAAGTGCTTAAGTGAGAATATTTTTTTAAAATATTATCAAAGTAATAGAGTATTTTAAAAAATATTAAATATAAAAAATTATTTATTTATTTAATTTCTTAAAATTATATTTATAATTAAATAATATTTTTAATCTAACATAAAATAATGAAATTTATAATTAAATGATGTTTTAAAGCTTCAATTTGCCTACTACATCTGTTTTACTCTACTATATGGTCATGGTTTGTAGAAAAATTTTCCATTCATGTATGTTTGCTAGTAAAAATAGTGAAATGGTGGTCTTTAAAAAAAATAATAATAAGTACACATGAAAGCCATGGTGTAGGGACCATGATGGCAAAGTAATTGAATTATGTATTTCCCGTTTGCCCTGACATGAGGAGAATAGAAAATAGAATAGAAAATAGGGGAGAAAAAAAAGAGGAGTAGAGTGGTAATCTAGAAAGTCCTTTTAATTGAAATTTTGTGATAAATAAAATTTTATAAAATACATAAGGCTTAAAGTTTGTTCTCAATAAGATTTAGTTTCATGTGTGTTTAATCTTAATTATACTTATATATATTTATACTGTTTAAGTTTAATTACAAGTTTAATTCTATACTTTATTAAATTCTTTATTGTTTGGATTCTTATGCTCATTTTAATTTAATCTTTCATATTTTACTTTATGTTTGACATATTTTGGTTTTCATACACTTTAAATTTATGCATAATAATAATAATTGTAGATACATCAATCTGTCCAGGGGTCTACATTTGATTTTTGTACAAAAAGAAAAATTTTTTAAAAATGAAAAGATTGGAAAAAATAAAAAAAAAATAGGAAGAGTTTAAGTGAGATTGAAATTAGGAGTTTAGGTGAGATTAAAAGTTGAAATTAAAACTTAGAAAGGACTAAAAATCTTTTTTAGTTTAGGGCTCTCGAATTACAGTCTATAAATACACAGACAGACAAAATAAATAGAGAAAAAAACACTCATAAGGAAGAAAAACATAAAAAATAAAAAAGAAAAAGTCAGAAAACATATTCCCTAATCGGATTTATAGAGTTTCATATTCATATAAATATCAATATCCTCTTTGTAGGGATGTTGCTTTTCAATACTTGAACACATCACTTGATATGGTGAGGAAATTGCTTGAAGCTTTGATGGGAAATCTTGGAGTGGAACTGGCTGACTCAAAGATTGATGCATTCATTGGAAATAAGATGGTTAATATGAACTATTATCCAACATGTCCTAATCCTGAGCTCACAGTTGGTGTAGGATGCCATTCTGACATAGGTACTCTCACAATCTTATTATAAGATGGGATTGGTGGTTTGTACGTAAAAGTCCCAAAAGATGTAGACATGGAAGAGAAAGGAGAGTGGGTCGAGACAAAAAGCTGTAAAAAAATTTTTTTTGAAGATTTTTGGGTTTAAAAAACAAAAGGGGTTTTTTTTTTTTTGAAAAAATTTGAAAAATCCTAGATTTTTGAAAAATTTTTAGTTTTCAGTGAATTTTTTTATGGAATTATCAGAATTCGGTAGAAGATTATGGCATTGGTTGATTTTTTTGACAACCGTCTGGCGACCCAACCCAAATTCTGACGAAATTTTAAGAATTCGATGAAAGATTTAATCGGAGTTCATCAGGATAGAGAGAGAAAAAAAGAAAAGAATGGGGTAGAGAGAGAAAAGAAAAATGGGATCTGAGAAAAAAAACTGAGACTTAGCCATTTATAGCCTTGTCAAAATGACATTGTTTTGGCGTTTAAGAAGATCCAGGATCCGTGTATTTTACAACTGAACGACCCGACCCGATGGCTTGACCCGCTTTAACCCGTTTCTTGACGTTTCACCTTAGCTGATGCTGAGCCGTTGAGCCGAGTCGCGTAACAAGCCAACTAGCCGATTATGTCTTTAAAGCTACGCCAAATTCTTAACCGAGCCTCGCCAAAGGTTTTTTTTTTCTTTTCCATTTAGTTTTATTATTTATTAATTAATTAATATTATTTTTTCTTATTTATTTATTGACTAAATTAAAAAAAAGTTATTTATTTAATTAAACATCCTTTAATTTTTAATGATTTCTTTAAAATGAAAATTTGAAAAAAAATATTTTTGAAGGAAAGTTGAATGTATCAATTTCTCTTAAAAATAAAAATTTTCAAAAAATACTTTTGAGAGAAAGTTGAAAGTATCAATTTCCTTTTAAAATAAAAATTTTTAAAAAATATTTTAAAGGAAAAATTGAAAATATCAATTTTTCTTGAAAATAAAATTTTTAAAAAAGCATTTCTTGAGGAAAAATTAGAAGTACCAATTTTTCTTAAAAATAAAATTTAAAAAAAAATATTTTTAAAGAAAAGTTGAAAGTATTAATTTTTCTTGTATAAAAGTGAGTCTTTTCTTATAAAACAACAAAAAAGATCTATATCAAAAGTTGAATCATGATTCCTGTTATCTTTTTCTTTCTTTGAAAAATTTTTAATGTTAAATAATCTAACGATGAAGCCTCTGCAAGAGAAACAATAATTTTCTTGTATACTCTTGAGGTGAGAAAACTTTCTTAATTTTTTGCCAAAAGTATTGGAGTCAATTAAGGATAATTTTCAATAATTAATTACTTGATAATTTTTAAGGCTTATTGGATAATTAATTGCAGTACCATCTTTCGATGGGCGTTGTAAGGGTGCTATAACCTTCCTCACTTGTAACTGAACTTCCAAACCTTATTCTGGTTAATAGACCTAAACATATTCTTTTAAGGACCCTTAGTTAAGATTAAGTGTTCATTGAAAGGATAGATTCTTTAGGTGACCAATCACACCTAAATAAAAAAGATTGGTGGTGACTCTTTAAGTCAATATCTAGTGATAGGTTCCCAGATCTAAACGTTATGCCAATTATGACAATAATAATAATAAAATTTCTAATGATGGGATTATAGGAAATTCTAATAGTGATTTCTGATAATTTCTTAGATGAGAAAATATTTCTAAAAATTAACAAAGTATTGAAATATTTAAAAATTCTTTTCAATACAAAGGTCTTTATTTTTTCTTTAATTTGAACAATTTTTTTTAAAAAAGTAAAAAATATAAATATATAAATTATTTATCAGATTATGTATTTTTTAGGAAATAAATTTATAGATAATTATATTATTACATAACTTTTAAAGATTAATAATTATAAAAGTAAATAAAAAATCTTCGAGAATGAGATCATAAAAAAGTTCAAGCAGCGATTATGTAGGAATCTCTAAAATAAAATTTATTTAAAATACGGTCAATATATTGGAGTATTTAGAATAATTTTCGATAAAGATTTTTCATCTATTTTTAATAAATAGAATAAGAAATGAATTTTTTAAATATTATCAAGATTAAGTTATAATTATCATATTTTATTACATGCATTATAAATATTGAATATAAATATGAACCACCGAGAATAGAATTTTTAAGAATTTCGAGTAATGATTCTTAAAGATTTCTTAAGTGAGATAATTCATCTTATATTACCAGAGTATTAGAATATTTTTATGAGTTTTTTAATATGTAAGGTTTTTATTTATTTTTAAAGTAAATAAATAAAAATAAAAATATGTTTTTACTACAATAAAGAAAATAAAGAAAATTAATTTTAAATATCAAAATTAAGACCATTTTAATCATAATTAAATGATAACACATAATTAATTGATACCGTTTTAAACGGATGCTGTAGGGTGTTAATCATTTCTCACGCATAATCAACTTTCGAACTCAAACTGTTTTTGCAGACCTAAAAAATTATCTTTTTGATAAAGTTTTAAATAATTTTAAAATTTTTATTAAAAAAATAAATTTTAATAGGTGACCAATCACATTCAATTTAAAAAAATTAATAATAATTTTTTATTTTATTTTTAAATTCGTTACAACAATGACATGAAGATGTTAAGACAAATTGTCAAATTAGGGATCTATTCTTTTAAGCTATTCTCAATATGAAGAGTTTGCTTTATCCGGAGTGAAGAGGAACCTTGTAGAACCCTGTTCATTAAAGTTTTTATTTGGTTAAGATTAACACACACACTCTCTAATCAAACTGATCCAATGGAAATGTGAAAAACTTATAATTAAATAAATTGCTTTAATTTAATTGGGCTTATCTGCATATTTTTCTTAGTTCTTGGGATTAAATTTGCCAACCCATTTTATATACAAAAAATTCAATTAATGACACCTACATTTACAAAAGTGTATAAGAAAGTCCTTTTCCTCAATTTGTCAAGATTGAATCTGTTCTATTTATGAACGCCGAGACCTCAAGCACCAGTAAAATGGCGCCAATTAAACTTTATTCTATCTGAAATCCTCAACAACTTAGTGCACGATTGGATTAAGTGATGTCATGGCTAATTATAATCCGCTCTAATCTGAATGGGAGAATGTTAAACTAAAAGCTGAAATTAGTTATTAGGACCGAGCAATTTTCTTTCAATGTCTCTGACAAGTGCTCCGGTAGGATTCAAAACTTTTATTCTGGATTTAACGTTTTAGCCTACTCTTTGGCTCAAATCATAAGAAGATAACTTGCGAAGGCAAAACCTTTTGAGTCTTTAACAAATGGTTTATTGCAGGCAGATGTAAACTTGCAAATGGTTGTTTAGCCTTATTTCATTAATAGGTTGCTTTTTCTACAGGGAAAAGGAGAGTTTTGGATAAAAGTTATCTTCGTCATGTATTGGATTTCAATGAAATAAAACTAGGTTGTCCTTTTACTGAAGTTGCTTTGGTTGTGTCTTTTTTTCAGCTTGGGACACGGGCCAGAACCAGCAGGGAAGCTAACAGGAACAGAAACTGGGAGTCTCCCACCCAATTAAACGTGGACCACTCGATTACCAAGCGGTGCAAGTCCCATCTTTTGTTTGCCCTGGAACATTTGCATTTTCCAGTAAATGTAGTTCGAAGTTGAATTCATGATGTGGTCTTGAATTATATAAAGCAAATCCTACATATATATTCACAAAACAACTTATCTCGTGTTGTCCAAAATCGAATTTTAAATCATGTAAAATTCCAGGTTCATGCTTTCCATGACATGTCTGCATGCATCCAGCAGCCGTATAAATCATGTAAGATAAGAGTCCCTCGTTTCCAGTACATGTTCGTATCCTAATATATGTGCACATCTGATCGAATTGCGGGATCTATGATATTAATAACCTGAATGAGGCGCAAAGGAGACGATTATGGCTTTTAGCATTATTTTGTTGTCAGATTATAACTTACAAAATGTGCATGAATTCTTCATTGACAAATACCTCTTCTTGGTTGTCAAAACCATTATTTATTAGGTCTTGCTAGTTATGAGGTCGACTATTGTTGACCGGTCCATTCACATTCACGTAGAAACATATGAGATACAAATTATTATATTATAATCACTTAATCATAATTTAAAATTATGTAGAATTCATAAAAGTTATGTATTGAATCTATATTTGTATGGGATGAATTCTTATATAATTTATTCGTGATTGAATAATTATAAAATCAAAATAATTATAGGATTGTAATAAAAAAAAAATTAAAGGTAAAATGCTATCATTCGCATGCAACTCCAAGAGAATGGATAGGAAAATTCAAACAAATTGCACCAAGTTCATGGGCAAGTGTAGCTTTAACTTAAGACTTTAAAAAAAATTAGGGATGAACCCAAAACTCAGGCCGTAAAAATCGACATCCTGGGTTCGTGAATGGTCTCATTACTTGGTTGATTTGGTATGACAAATTTTATTCAGTTTCCGTACAATATTATATGACATTTGGAACGTTTCAGTAATAAAATCTATACTTATATACCATTCTAAAAAAGTTCTATATCTAGACTTATATCATAGTCTTACTTTAAAGTATGTGAAAATATTTTACTATTTTCCTTTTAATTAAATTTTAATGGAATAAAAATTAAATTTAGCACTCTACTAAATTAAGAGCTCCATATTTATCCTTATTTTTTTTTTTACAACGTTATCATTCTATCTTGACTTTTATGTAATTTAACTATTATTTGGATGAAAAAAGATAAAATATTAAAATATATTTTTGTTCAAATAGTCAATTAGGGATAATCTCAATAATTAATAATTATTTTTTAGAAAAATGTAATCATTTCTATTTTGATCCTTTTATGAAAAAATATTAAAAACAGAGACGATTGGATAAGAACAAAACAGAAATGGTAGGATCATGCATTAGGTTCCATATTTGTGATATTCTTTCCACATTAGACTATCACCTTATTCAATTTGTACAAGTTAATTAAATATATATATATATATACACTAAAACCCAAAAGCAATAATCTGTTGCATTCTGTGGGCCGAGATCCAGCCCACAACCAGAAAGCCTTTCTTCGTAAAAAAGAAAACAAAACAAAACAAAAGGAAAATAAAAATTCCTGAGGTTTTAGGATTCAGGGTTCTTGGGAAGGACAAAGGAAACATGGCGGCTACTTGTCGAAGAAAAACCCTAAAGTTCTCTTGTGCTTCAGCCAAGACCATTTTGACCCATTCACCATCTTCAGCAGCTGCTAATAATAAGTTGGCTGGCCTTTTCTCTCCTAAGTCAACGCCTGCATCTCGATTCTCTCTCCGCAATCTCACTTCTTCCAGGTTTGCCTCCATCTTCAAAGTTACTGCTTCATTTCTTTGGTATAAAATAATCTGGGCTTTTACGCTTACCTTTTTTTATTGCTTCTAGTAATTATTTGAGATATCCTATATGGGAATTTATTGCTGTTTTGTTCTAAGTTCTGAGTAAGAATTGTTTGATGTGTCTCATTTAGGCTCCCAGTGGAATTAGGTGGTGCAGTAACTTTGACTCCAATGCATAGTGCTACAGCTTCTGCCTTGTTCACTTCATTGCTTTCTTTGCATAATCAAAGATGGGGGTGTCTGTCAGAAGGTAATTTTGCTGACTGTCCTGTTCTTATATTCTTCCTTAGTATATTGTAGGCGAGTTGCATTATAGCCGCGTATTAGTGTGCATATGTGTTTCTCATTGCTAAATATTATTATTTGTTCCTTTTTCATTTTGATTGAAGGAAGAACAACGAATATATGTGCTCTTCTTCTGTTTTCTGACTGTAGTTTACGCTTTATGGTTAAATATAGAATGTTAGAAAAATAATATTTTTTAGTAGGTATATATTTGCTTTTGCAGCTGTCAATAGTTGTGGTACATTGGCAGGAGAAGCCATTTGGGTTGATCATTATTGTGAATATTATTGTGTGTAGCACCTTCTTGTTATTGATTCTTCGGAGAAGACTGGGATTGTAGGTCAATGTATATTTCGCATTTTGTATTTGTGAAATTGTGGCTGAATTACTGAATGGTGAAATTTGGGGCTCAAGGGCTCTGTTCTTAAGGCAATCCTGTTCTGCAATTGAAATTGCCTAAGATTGAGTTATGATTGCTTTCTATAAACTCAATATATTTCTTCTGATATCCTGGTGAACTATTAGGGAGGGAAATGTAGAAAAGGTAAAAGAGCATGGTTGATAGGATTGAAGAAATATCAAGGAACCTTATGGCCTTATTTGCACTATTCCCTTTGAATGTAAGTTGGCCATGCTGAATGTACAGAGTTAGATTGACTGCGAGGCTTCTTTTTGGTTTGTCTTTCCTAGTCTGGGTTCCAGAATCTATTTGATTTGAGATCCATCTATTCTGATTGTTTTAGTTCTGTTGAGTCTGAAACCACTAACTCTATACCAATTTTTTATAGGTCACATTTAAGCAATATAGCTCAACCTTTGATTGTTAAGATGAGTAAAATTCTTGTGTCAACTATTTGGTGCTAGGAGTTAGCAATCTTCCTTTGCTGTATTCAAAGTAGTGTTGGCAACCATTTTAGTAGTTAAGAAGCCACCCTGATGTCTTTTGATGTTATTTTTTTCTGTTAGATTTCTTGCCTCTCCTTAGGGAGTGTTTGATAATGGAAGTTGATTGATATCATGATTTCACAACACTTTTTTTCCAATTATGTTTATGCCGGGCCTTATTTAGCTCTTCCAGATCCATATTTTTGCATTCTTTTTTTTTTTTTTTGATCATTCCTTTGTGGTTTCATTGTTTGCACTGTACTTTTAGAATGGGGTTCTGCAACACAGTTTTCAGTTCCTAGAGAAAAGAAAATTTTTTGGTTGTTTCAAAAAATAATAAGAGAATCAGAAATGAGCAGTAGGAGGAGCTGGAAGAAGATAATTCCAGACGCAGATTTTTTTCTGAGGAAACATAAATATATTAATGCTTGATTTCTGTATGTCCACACTTGACTCAAGTTGATTTTTATGATAAGTAAAATTAAAACGAATTCCTAGTTTAAGAATAGATTTTTGGACTAAATTTTTTTAGGAAAAAGTTTGGATTGGGATTGATTTGAAAAAAAATAAAAATAAAAAACAACTTGCTATTTTTAAACTTTTCAAAGTTTAAACTTGAACCCGTTGAAGTGGCTAATAGCATGTTGTTTTTAAACTTGAACCTTTTGCCAAAAGTTTCCATAAGCTCTTTAACTTTCCAAAGTTTATTTGAAGTTGTCAAGGCCCATTGAAACAATTTTGTAAAATCAACTTCTTGCATACATTTTATAATTTACTAGCTCTTATTTAATTTAGATAAAACTTGTGTTTTATCTTTATTTTGGTTTTACATACTTATAGTGTGTAAGAGACATCTTATCAGTTTTTGTTGTGAGCATTTTGAACTAGAATATAATGTCATAAAGTTTTTTTGGTTTTTTTGGTCAATGTTATAAAGTTAAACTCTTGAATGAACATGCTTTGGTATCTGACTACGGACCACTTAGGAAGTGTCTCTCTGTAATTACTTCCATGATGGCTTATGCATACCTTAACATGAGTGCCTGACTGCAGTGAGCCTGCATATTCATTTACTGTAGTGGGTCTGCAGGTCTAAGTTATTGATATGTTTGAGCTGGCAGGATTTGCAACTCCTCTGTAGCATTGCCTATGGACTTCCTGTTCTTGATGCTGCTTGGACCTTCATCTGCAGGAGGTTTTGTTTCTCAGCTTGTTCCCAATTGAGATTGAACATAATATTTGACTGTGAAAAGGGAGTCATATGTCATCTCTTGTCACCTTGTTCTCTAAGAAGATTTTGGTCTAATATTGTTATTGCCTTATGTTCATTGCATGTCCTAAGATATTGATAATTTTAGAAAGAGAGATTTATTGAATAGCTTGGCAATTTGGATCTTGTACTCTGGTTCAGTCATACTGTTGGTTTTACATTTTGAATGTAACATATTTTTTTATTCAGAAGTACCATTTATTTGGAATGAAAATTTTGAAATAAGTTTAATAACTAAGATATTTTATTCAAAGTTTTATTGAAGCCTTAGCTTTTGGTCCTTAAAAGCATATTTTCAGTTTTTAAGGAATCTGCAAATCCTGTTTGTACTTTTAATTTTTGGGTGGAGAAATTATTTTAAAATAAGGTATGTTTATAGGCCTAGTTATACATTTAGTATTCAAGGCGTTACTTTAGATTATAATGATAAACTCTATAAATTAAAATACTCATAAATATAAAATGGTGCTATCATTATGCAAAACATTATACATAACCTTAAAAATATGTTCTCTAATATAGCACAAAGTTTACAAATGATGCAAATACAATTAAGGTTATTATCCGATAGATGAAGCCTGAAGGATTGACTTTTTATACTATACATGCTTCCCCATCGCAAACACTCTCCGATTTCTCATAAGCCAATTTCTTCTTTTCTACTAAAATCATGCAGCCAACCAAAATTTAGTCGGGTTTAAAGTCCAAATTCATTTGTTTCCAGTTGATGTGTATATTTTATAAAACAATTTGAAGACAATATTAACACCGAAGTTATATAAGAATTCGCACCTATAAATAATAATAATGATAATATTGATGTATGAAAATCGGCTTTACTTGAAAAGACTTTGTTCAAGGTCAAGAACTATCAGTGTAAAATTCATTCTCCGATCTCTGCAGTTACTTCTGATACTACAAATATGTAAACACATGTTGGTCTACAAGTAAAATGGTCTATGTTTGTCATGGCATATGATATGCATTAGGAACATCAAAATCAAACTTTGGTTGGTAAAGGGTCAGTGGATCACATTTCAGTTGAATTACACGAATTCTTCTTGATTAATCAGTCCAGTTGATCAAATTAAGAATTGCCCTGGTGGCCACAGGAGGACATGTACCAAAGAGACAAATTAAGGGTTTTGGATCTGTTCCCACATTTCCTACAGATTACCACCGTTGCTCCTTCATTTCCAGCCCCCCCCCCCCCCCCCAAATCACCATTCCTGGGCTTTTGCGATAAAATACTAGAATACAAATTAATTGTTGATGCTTGGGGCTTGAAATGAGGTGTGGATGGGGGCCATTCGTGATTCTTCCTTTGTACCAAGTTGGATGATTGATGACCTCGCGTAGAGCGAGTCTTTCGTCTCTGTTTTTATATACAGCAGTCTTTGTTTTCCTGAATCGTTGGAACCTTGAAAATGTAAACAATTAAAGCATTGATTTCTGGCGTTTCTTGGTTAGTGAGACGCCAATTGCACTCGAAGTGGGGACAGAACCTGTTTAATATCGTACAAATGTTTGGTGTGAGCACAAAATTTTTTTTTTTTTTTTGAACAGAAGCACTTTCATTGATTAGTAAATAGCATCATGGGTTACAATGCATTCTATTTCAACTGGAAATTCATTCAACCAGTATCTGTTTGCCATACTTTCCGCCACCATTCTTGCTAGCTTATGCGCTGCCACGTTCGCTTCCCTCTGGACATGCGTTCATTGCCAATAGAGAAAGGTTGCTAGACCCATCGTTACCTCCTCCACCTGGTTCCCAATCAATGATAGGTTAATGCCATGTTTTTGTGTGATACGTGAATTAAATCCTTTGGCGTCTCCTTCCAGCACAATGTCCCATTTCTTTCGTAAACTCTGCTGCCTTAAACGCTTCTAATCCCTTTATTATTGCCGCATCTTTTATCCTAGCAGTAATCTCATATTTTGCTCCCAAGACCTTTCCTTCATTGTTTCTGGCAATCAGCCCCTCTCCTCCAACGCTTCGTCCTATGTCCAATGCCCCATCGAAGTTCACTTTCACAGTTTCTCTGGTGGGCGCACTCCATCTAGCCATAGCCCTCGTGAGTCTGCCTTTAAATACTGATCGACAAAATCTACCGTTTTCTGGTATCTTTTGTGTCTTCCGTTTTTGAGGCCTTCGTTCCTGGAAAACCATATTGCCCTGCACATTACAATGATTCGATAGAGCTTGTGAAGGATTTAGAGCAGAGGAAGAACAAAAAACAGCAGAAACTAATCTGTCACTTGAAGTAAATTGGTTCATCAGATCATGAGCTTCATTTCATTAATATATAGGCTTTAAACATACAAAATTTTGTTTAACTACTACAAGAGTTGTTTGCCTAACAGTATGGATCACCATTCATAGATCCATCATGTTACCTAAACTGATCAGATGGCAAAACCTATTACAAAAATACCAGTAGAAATGCCATATCTAGTTGCTTCAACCACTAACACACTAACACTCCTCCTTGGCATTTCTGCTGGAAACACCAAGACTTTTCCTCAATGTTTCAAACCTTGCCTTTGGTAAGGCTTTGGTCAGAATATGCTTCAACCACTAACACACTAACAGCTTGTCCTTTTCTATGTTGTTGACCAGTAGGTTAAACCATTCCTTCATGGATTGTGTTTGGGATTCTTGCCAGTCTCTTCCATAACCTGCGTGTATCCATACCTTCTTTGCATGGATGCAGTCTTTGATGGCATGCAATACGGTTTCATCATGCATTTGGCATGGTGGGCATATCGCACGTTCTCTTATTTTCTTTGTCTTTGGTCTTTCATACACTGGGATTGCTTCCTGTCCCAATCTCCATGCAAAAATTCTAATTTTGCTGGGGATAGATAAATACCAATTTCTGTTCCAGTTCAAGTTACTATCACTTCCCGTCATCTCCCTTTCTGTTTGTCGCGGTGGACTGGCCACGTTGTCCCTTGACAGCAGTAGATGGTACCCAATTCTCACGCTATAGTGCCCGAAATTTTTAAGTGACATACCTAGATATCGGGCAGTGGTATGTTGCTAACTAGAATTGCCATGATCTCCCATCCTGTTTCTGTCGAGAAACGCTCCCTTAGCTTATCTTCATCCCAGCAACTTTGCACTTTATTTATTAAAGAGCCTACCCTCTCTTCTGTTGGGTTATATCCCCTTTTTGGTTCAAGTATGAAGCGGCCTTCCTTTGGGATCCATTTTTCTGTCCATAACTTAATATTTCCTCCCTCTTCCACCCTCCACCTAGTCCCAAGGTTTTGTACCTCCTTCCCTATCCGGATGCTTCTCCATGCGTATGATGGCTTCCTCCTCAGCTCAGCTTCAAGAAAAGACGTTTCTGGGAAATAATTGGCCTTCATGACATTGTGCACGCGTGATGAGTTGTTATGTATGAGGTGCCAACCTTGCATTGCCAGTAAGGCTTTGTTGAAGCACTCAATCCATGTCCCTGAATCCCATGCCACCAGCGCTCTTTGCCATGCACATGTGCCTCCACGATTTCTAGTGTATTCTTCCTGTGTCCAGAGATATCCTTCACCAGAATTTAGTAATTAATTAGCATATTAATATCATGGCACAAGCCTTTTGGGAACATGAAACAAGACTTCGCGTAAGAAGACATAGATTGTAACACAGACTTCACAAATACCTCCTTACCCCTGTAGACAACCATCTATAGCTCTATATTTTTATTTTCCTTTCATGTTCTCTAATATTCCTCTAGAGACCTATCTTTTCCCTCTCCCAATAAACATGGTAAGTCCCAAATATCTCTCCAGGTTTGTTGTTATTTGTATCCCAAAACTGTTTTTTACAATATTCTTGGCCTCCTCACAAGAATTTGTACTAAAAAATAAGCTCGATTTGTCATAGTTCATCTATTGCCCAGAACCTTCTTCGTATTCCCTTAGCAAGTCTCTCACCCTTCTGCAATCCTGTTGGTTTGCCTTAAAGAAAAGCAAAGTATCATCTACAAAGAAAAGGTGAGTGATTCTTGAGCCCTAAACACTCGCTAGAACAACTTGTAATAAACCTTCCTTTTGTTTTTTAGATAGCAATGCCGACAAGCCTTCGGTACATATCAAGAATAGGTATAGGGAAAGTGGATCCCCTTGTCTAAGCCCTCTCTCCGGGTAGATTGTTTCAAACATGAAACCATTGGTCACCACATTGTATGTGACAGATTTTATGTAATTCATTATGAGTAATCTCCATCTTTAGTCAAATCCCATTCTTTCCATCACTGAATCTAAGTAAGGTCACTCCACTCTATCTAGGCCTTGCTCATATCAAGTTTTAAAGCACACTACCCCTCCTAACCCTTTTTATTTCGCTTCATTGTGTGGAGCAACTCATAGGCTATAATCACATTATTGGATGTCAAGCAGCCTGGTATAAAAGCACTCTGATTCTCGCTTATGTAAAGTGGTAGGATTCGTTTTAGCCTATTTGCTAAGGTCTTAGCGATTATCTTGTACAGCATATTACACAAGCTAATTTGGCGGTACTAGGTAATCTTCCTAGGTGCCTTGACTTTCAGAATCGAAACTATATATGTATCATTTGTCCCTTCAATCCACTCCCTCCATTCAAAAAATTAAGTCAGTATTTCATTATATCTAGTCCTATAATATCTCAATATTTTTGAAAAAATAACGTGGGCATATCATCGGGTCCGAGGCCTTTATGGGATGTATTTGTTTGACTGCAATGTAGATTTCCTCTGTTGTGAACTTGGATACCAGCCATTCGTTCAACTCATTTGTTACACAAGGTATAATTTTCTCTATAGCATCATCCACGTACGTTACACCTTGTGTTTTAAAAAGTTTTCTAAAATACCCCACTGACTGGTTGGAAATATGTCCCTCCTCAAGCCATGCTCCATCATCGTCCTCCACACCATATATTCTATTGGTGCGTTTCCTTTCTGTCGCTTGTGCTTGGAAAAACTGTGTTCCTATCAGCTTCCCGAAGCTAATTTGTTATTGCACACTACTTCCAATAGACTTCCTCTTGTTCTTGTTGTCGGTTCAGCATGTCCTTTAGCTTCTTTTCCTCTGCCATTGTTTCCCCACTTATGCTCCTTTGTTGAATTTTGCCTAGGTCATCATTGAACTTTTCAAATTTTGTCCTTATATGATGGAACTTCCTCTTGCTCCATCCTTTAAGTCTGCCCAGTACCTCTTCTATTCTCTCTCGCAGCATCTTGTCCCTCTTTCTGACCAACTTTTTTTAATTATCCCCATGCACTCTGGTTCACCTATCCACATTTCCTCAAACCTTCTCCTTGTCCTTTTGCAACTGTTTTACCATCTTGGTTTTCTCCCCACCATGTCCACGATGATTGGCCTATGATCTGATACAGACCATGTGAGATGTTTCACCAAATGATGTGGAAAAAGCTTGGTCCATGCATTCATAGCCACTGCTGCATCTAGCCTTTCACGGATTCGATTTGTTCTGTCTTCCCTCTTTCCCATGTGAAGCAAGGTCCATGGTGTCCCAAATCATTTAGTCCTATTTCCTTCAACACCATTCTAAACTCCTCTATTTGCCTTTCTGGTCATATCGCTCCTCCTTCCTTTTCGATGCTCCATATTATCTCATTAAAGTCCCCCAGACAAATTCATGTAGTGTTTTTTTGTCTTTCTAGTCCCCTTAACAGGTCCTATGCAGTTCCTTCATCACTATAGACGCCTCGTCATGATACCTCATCATCCTTCATCTTTTTCCCTCTGTATCTATAACATCCATATCTATGTGGTGTTTTCATAACTGAGAAGGTTCAATGAGATTTAATCTTTCCATAACATAAGTAGTCCTCCACCCCTTTCTTTTACTTTTAAATTGAACATCCTTTACATCTTACATTATCTTTTAACCCTATCCATTTTTACATTCTTTGATTAGTTTCCATCAAGAAAACCACCTCGGGGTCTTCCTTCTTCAGAATCTTCTGAAGAGCTTGAACTGCTCATAGGTTCCCAAGCCTACGACAGTTTTCAGCTAAGCTTCTAATTTGTCTCAACGGGACTGGTATCAAGTCATTGTCGTTTCAATGTTGTTTCATTCCATTTCTTGCTTCCCCATTGCTTTTGCTCCTCTTGCCATCATTGTTAAGCTCCATCTTATCTAAGCTTTCTTTTGTCTGTTTTCTTTTTTCCGTTTTTACATTCACTACATTCCCAGTTTCTTTTATGTCTTGTGCCAATTTCTTCCATTTCGGTCTTTGGATCTTTTTGTTTGCTATTGTGTTGATCTGTGCCATCTGCTGTGCTTTCCCAATTCCATGCACATTTTCCCCATAATCCAAGTCCTCAATTTCCTCTGTGCTTTCTTTATTTGGGTTTTTTTCGTAATGCTTTATAGTCTTGTTGCAATGTATGGGCCTTTGTGAGTATGGGTCCAGTGGAATTTATGTCGTCCCTTCCTTCTTATTGGCCCATTCCTTTAAAACTCCCCCTATACCAACGTCTAGTATATCTGTAGGCCTTAAATCAATTTCTTTCCCATGCGGTCCATTTTCTAAGCCCAAGTCACCAGCTAGTTTGCATGCCGTAGTGCCACCACAGATTGCCTCCGCACGTCACGTTGTTTTACATGCTGCTCTCCACAAAATTTGAAGCTTCTAACAAGGTATCTAAATAACAGTTACAGTCATATTTTTTATCACATCATATTTATCATATTTTTAAATATAATAAAAATTATTATGGTCATCGAGTCATCGTGATCATAAATTTTTTTAATTTTGTATAATTTATTATAAAATATAATAATTATAATTATAATTATAAAAATTTTTATTTAATAATTTTTAAAATAGTTTATGATACTATATTTTTTATTTTCTAAAAAAAAACTATTCACAATTTTAGTTAGATTATAATAGATAGAATATTAAATAATTACACAAAAATAAAAATAAATTAATAAGAATTAATTTAATAGCAAAAGAATTAACAACAATATAAATACCAAAACAACAAAAAAATTATTAAATTTCAAATATAAAATTATAAATTAATAAAAAATAAAATCAAAATATAATATTTAATTTTAATTATTTTTCATTTAATTTATACAAAAAAATTTATTAAAATTTTTTATCTAAAATCCTTATATATATATCATATTAAATTATTAATCTCTTAATTTTTTTTCAATTATAAAATTTCAATCATTCTAATTAAATTTTATTTAAAAATTTTTTTTAAATTACAAAATTTTAAATTTATATTTTAATAAAATTAGTTATAAAATTAAATAAAAATCATTCATCCTCACCCTGCTCTCAATGCATATAACCCCACCTTACCCCTAACGTACCCCACCCACCCAATCCCACCCCCCACCCATCACCTTATCGGAGCAAGACCCAACAACCCACCCCACTCCCCGATTCTCTTTCAAATAGTCCCTAAATTTTCCCCAAAATTTTTTCTATTCATTTTCAACTTTTTTCTTGATATCGTTCTCTCAAATCAACTCAACCAACTATTCTTTTTTCCTACATTTCTCTATCATATATCCTTGTCTCTCTCACTTAGATTCTCACAAACACAAATATCAACATTATTCTAAAAAAATTTTACAAAAATAGATAATTTAATTTCTTCTTACTTTCTTTGATTTTGATTGTTAATTGAAGATTTGAGGTTGATTTGAATTTGGGTAGCTGTCGATTGAATGATTGATAGTTGATAGTTGATACTATTTTTTAAGGTTTTTAGATAAATTTTGAAACTAAGAATATGATAATGATATTGACTGACTTAGTTATCTTTTCTTTTGGCTTTTGTTTTTACTTTTGCTTTTGCAATCTTAGTTATTTTATTCTGATTTTTTATAATTTTGACAGCTTGGGTTGAAACTTGAAAGTTTTTTTTTTAATTTGTACTGATGAAAAAATAGGATAGTGGCAACAACGGATTGTTATTGCTGTTATTCTTTGTTACATCATTTTTCAATGGCCATTACACACCGTTTTAAGTGTGATTAAATTTTTCAACCACATTTTCTTTAATAGCAATGGTAGGTGGTGGCATTACCATAATTTCATGGTCACTATTCTACTGTAACACTACTATTTGAATCCTTGCTTGTAACTAGCCTACACTAAAAATCATGCATTTTGTAATTATCACAATATCTTGCCATACTCAACCTCCTTGCTACCCTTTTGTTAGCCATCGTCGTCGTGTACATATTTTCACCAGCCTAATCACCCTCTTTCATGCGTTGTTTGTTCCTTAGTAGTCCTCTCTCCCATACTGTTTTTTTATTTTTCACCAGTGAGGCTTTAAGCTAACTTTCATATTGCCTACCTATTAGGTTTTCATTACCTACCTTCTTTCTTCCCTTTTTGCAATCATCTTCAAAGTGCTCCATATATGTAACAGAAGCTAGGTAATCTCTCATGGCTATGTTATCCCTATACCTTATTTATTCTTAGCGTCTTATTTAGTAGAATAGCCCTCCGTAATGGTTTGGTTATATCCACTTTCACCCTAATTCTTAAAAATCTTACCTAGCCTTCGTTCTTCAGGCTTGCATCTATCATGTTAAAGTACTTATCTTGTTGCTAATACTTGTTGCAGTTTTTCAGTTTTTCATCCTATAAGACAGGTAGCATACATTAATCCATAATAGTGCTTGTGAGAAAATGTAGTCTTTAGGTTTTAACTCCCTCTTATAGTTACTAAACAATATCAACTATTTGTCAAAACTCCAAAACGATCTTTCTATGACTTTTTTTTGTCCAGTACTGTGGAAATTTTGAACAAGAATAAATTGTCTTCTAGATCTACTATATCCATATCCTTTGGAATCTTCCATATCAGTTTCAACGTTGTTTTCATTGCTTCTTTATTTAAAGGTCGTTGTGTGAGCAACTTACCAACCTTTCATGCATCCGTTCATTCCGCTTTGTTTTCTATTTCGACCATGGTTTCGACCCCTTCCTTTTCTTCTTTTGTTAGACATAAGTTTTGCTAGAGATCATCAGATCCTCTGATGTACTCATGGTAATTGCACTTTGACTAATCCTCAAAGATTAACCTTGAGATCTACCAGTTACAGTTACAAGACTGACTCACTTTTATAAAGCATAGCTCTTAATAAACTATGGGACTTTGAACTTGAATTATAAGTAATGATTAATAAATTTGGTATATTATATTTAATTGTAAAGGATAACTCTAAAAAAACTATGGGATATACACTTTTAGACATTTTAAACAAAAGAAATTTTCATTGATTTCAA
The DNA here is from genome assembly GCF_047325235.1 of Durio zibethinus. Classification (NCBI taxonomy): domain Eukaryota; kingdom Viridiplantae; phylum Streptophyta; class Magnoliopsida; order Malvales; family Malvaceae; genus Durio; species Durio zibethinus. The sequence continues at coordinate 31,972,518 of NC_143163.1, read as the reverse complement.
GGTACTCAAGATTACATATCATCCAACATTCTTGAATTAAATTCATAAAAATATTTAACTTGTTCATATTGTTCTTTGGCTTCATTTAGAAAGTTGATTAGATGTTACTTATATCTATTAGTTAGGGTAGCTTCTTGCTGTAGAGCTTTAGCTTTCTTGACTATTTGTCTTGCTTTTCTTACTGCTTTACAAATTTTGGTAATCAAGTGATCTATGTGCGTTTACCTCCCTGACCTTTCCACTTTTCACTTTATGTGGGCATCTATCTATATAACATGTGTACTTTTAATCTATTTCTATCTCTTACCATTCATTTCACATTGTTGTGATATGATTCATATATTTTTGTAATTGTTGCTCTAACCTCTTAACTACATAGTGGAGCATATCCTTTTCTCCTTATATTTTTAGACATTTCATCTTTTGCCATTTCAAATCTGTTTTCAACTTTTCATTTTTTTTTTAGCTTTTTAACAACCTTGCCATATTGATTGAAAACAGATTCTCCTAATTTTATTGTTCTTGGGTAGGCCGAGCAACCTTTTCTTCATTTTTTGTAACTTTACACTTCCAATACTATATCGTCCCTCAAAGCTCATTAGTTTTTTGTTGTTATTTGCTATTGGGTCTGATCTTACTATCTTTTAACTAATCTCTTAACCCTTTATTTTTCTTGTGCAAGTTCTAATGTCACCACAAATCACATTTCTATCTTTTATGAGTTTTTCTAATTGACTTTCGTGTAAGATGGCTTCATTTCAATTATCCGAATTCTTTATGAAGTATTAGATTTTTCTTCCACATCATTTTATTTTCTACCTTAAGTAAAGTTTTACAAATTCAGCTTTTGATGGTGGTGCTTTTGCCCATGGATCAACCATTTAATTAGAACCATCATCTGAAAGGAGAATTATATCGTTGACCCATTTTACTCTTATCACCAAATACCCCGAGATTATATCATCATGACACCTTCCTAATTCTAACTGGTAAGTTTGTCTCCATGCTTTGGTGATATTAGGTACTTTGCCCATATAATTAGCTTTTCCATAATCAAACTCTTACTAGTTCAACCCATGAGTAATTGGAACAAACTCTTTGAACCCATATTATCTTCTAAATATGAGTGGTGCATAACTTGTGGCTCCCAAAATCCCTAAAAGCAAAACCCATGGTTTATCATTACAAAATTATATAGTATAAACACATGAGGCATTTAAGATGCTCTTCATGTCACATTTTCTTTGTTGAAATTATGAAAAAATACAATCCATTACTTTTTAGTGAGGTTTCTTGCCATTTTTTCTTGCAAAATTCTATATTAGGGACAAAAGATTTCTTGTATGGTTGGATAGAAACTTTATTTCCACTGCAAAAGTGGCTTTGGAACCAAATGTATAAAAATTGCACACATCCCAAAAAATGCCTTTCCTTTTTTTTACGATAGTAATTCAATGACCTAATTGCCTCGCTAAGATAGTTGGTGAAGGGTTGACACGGTTTTTCAATTAAGCAAACAAGTCTACCATTGACACTTTAACTTGCCCTAAGGAAAGATCATCAAACCATAAACTGCCAAGGTAAAAATGTCAATGACTCGATCTTCATTAGGGTTTTTGAGTTACTAGCCCTTTTTTTCTTATTGATCACCTTGACATCCAAACCTATTATTTTAACAAACATTTTTCAATACCTTAATTTCTTTTATTTTTTTTAATATATTCAATCTAACCTAAACAACTTTATATAGAGCAAAGTAGTGTATTCCTTAATGGTGGGTATCATATCTTCTTTGTTGAAGGTGAAGCAATAATACAGTGGGTTCAAAAATCATATTATTACCTTTATCAACCATTCATTTACCTTTATCGAAATAAGTATCACTACATCTCTGTGTTTTTTAGTAAAAGCGTTTTTTCTCTCTACCTTCCACTGATTTTAAATATTTTCCAAGTCAATCAAATTATTCTGACGTACGTCTAAATGAATTATTTTGGAAAGATTCGATACTTATCCTTCTACTAAACAATACTCATCCTTTTGTTGCCCATTCTTGGATTGATCCTTAACTTCCTAATACGTGTTACTAATCATAAATACTAGATGTAAATCTTGAGATTCTAAGGTCATAATGGTAGTTCTTCTAATTGGACACTGTTTTAAAATAAAAATACCCTCAATGTAATTGTTTTACCATTAATGATGCATGTAAAAAAGAAGAAAAAAACACAAAATAAAAAAGTTAGTAAAAATAGATTTGTAACAAATAAAATTTCAAGACAGAAAAAGAACCTAGTTTTATTGTCTTGAAAACATTTTTCCTTTACTTATCAGAAAATTTTCTTTTTTTATTCTAGAAACATATATACTCGGGCTTTTATCAAGTAGCGTGGTACCTTTGAGGCAAGGTTTCATTTTATTACAAGTTTCAAAACGTTGTCATACATCACTTGTTCTACGGTTCATGAATTTAAAAAAAAAAAAAATTAAGTGAAAGGTAAAGAGTGTTCCCTTATATGTCCTATCTTCGAGTATATTTTATGAGAAAAGGTTTGGCATGACTCTATCCTAGTTAGCCCTTAAGGTTCATTAAATGTTGGGTTAAGATTTTTATGTCTAAAAATTCTCAAATTACTCTTTACATCATCGTCTATTATAAACTAATAAAGCAATCAAATCATCACTCATTATAGGTCACAAACAAAAAGAGTTCGATCTAAATGGGAATGTTTAGCTAGACATTGTAGAGGTATTTATCTTATGAGAGCATAAGTACTTTACTCTTTCTTAAAAGAATAAGAGCCTAAGTATAAAGCTTAAGCATGTAATGCACATATGATTATGTGTGCGAAGGAACAAATCTTTGTCATTTCTTTACCAAAAATACCCATATCCTAAATTCCCATAATTTTATTGGCAAAAAAATGCCACAATTATTTATTTATTTATTTTGCAAAATTTTACTTATTTTTCATTTTTCTTAAATTTTTTTAAAAAATAAAATAAGAGAATTAATATTAAATATCAATTAAAATCATTAAATCAAGATTTAAGATAACACATGACCAATTTTGGCCTAACTTTATAAAATAAATGACTTCCCTAATGAAGTCACTAAGCTTACATAACGGTTTAGAGAACCGTTGGATGAAAATTTAAAAATCAAGGAAAGTTGCAACCAATCTTTTTAATTAGGTGTGATTAGCCACCTATAAAATTTATATTTTTAATAAAATTTAAAGGTAATTAAAATTTATTAAGAAGACTATTTTTTGTCTTTGAAAAACAAAAATATGGTTTGGGAATACAATTATGTGTGAGAAAAAATTAATACATCCACAACACCTATTTTAAAAACGATACCGGTTGATCATATGTTATCCTTTTGTTTTGATAAAAATGATTTTATTCTAATATTTAAAATAATCATCTTAACTTTTATTTTTAAAAAAAAAAATCTTTTTAAAAACCTTTTGTTTAGGAATAAGATGAAAATCCTTATTCTTAAAGCTTTTTTTAAATTCTCTAATATTTAGGTAGAATTTTGAGAAATGTCTCTCCACATAGTATTCTTATAATAATCTTCAAAATCTGGCTTAATATTCATTTATAAAAAGTAATTACTGAAAAGCTTTTCAATATTTAAGTAGGGTTTCAAAATTATTTTTTACTTAAGAATATTAGTTTTTTATTTAAAATAATTTTTCAAAATCATCATTTATTAATTTATATTTTTAAAAATAATGAAATGCAAATTACGTAACATAAAACAGACAAATGATACAAGTTAAAAGATACAAATGCACATTTAAAGATACAAATGATCAATGGAATTCATCTTATAAACATTTGATTTTATTCTTTTTTATTTTTATTTTTTATCATTTATTTTGAAAAAAATTTGATAAAAGAATTTTTATTTGTTATTATTTTATTTTATGTTGGAAAGTTTTCTTTAATTCCCTAGTATTTAGGTAAAATTTAAGAAAATTAATCTTCCATTTAAAAAATTCTGATAATTATTTTTGGTAAAAATAAGAATGATGTCCCTTAGTAAAATATGATTTGAATTCTTCTAATATTTAGATAGGATTTCCAAAATTATTTTTTCTTTTTGAAATATTATTTCATTTTCATAAAAAATTTTAAAATTATACCTTACTATTTCCACAGTTATCATTAATGCACGAAATGCATATGTGACAATATCAACATAAATTAAATAAAATATGTAATTATGTATATTTAAGTAGATTTTATTCATAATAGAAATAGCATTTTTGTGTTAAAAATATTTATTTTTATTATTTTTTAATTATCTAATATCTAAATGAAATTTAAAAAATTTAGTTTTCATATAACAAATTCACATAATAATTTTAAAGTAAAGACATCATTTTTTAATAAAAAATAATTACATAGATTCTCTTTAATATCTAAGTAGAGTTTCTAAAATTATTTTTTCTTAAAAAATAATCTTATTTTATCTAAAGAAACCTCATTTATGTCTTGAAAAGGGATAATTTTTATTAACATAAATCTTTTCTTAGAAGTCATGAAACTATATTATTAATTAGAATCACTTAACAACATGATACAACCAAAAATAAAATAAAATAAAAAAAAAATATATATATATATATATATACCCAATTCAAGCAACCTAAAATAGACAGACTTTAGAGTTAGGCCCAGAGATAAAGCAATTCGATCCAGTGAGATGTATTTTAGGTTGGCTAAGTCGAAAGTCAAGTCTGAGTCACCCAATTTAGTTTGCTTTCTTCTGTTTTTTTAAACCACCTAAGCTCTTTTGACTTTTTTTCTTTTCTTTCCTTATTTCTTCTTCTCATTCTTTTTTTTTTTCTTTTTTTCTCTTTTCCTTCCTTCCCTTCATTTTCTCTTATTCTTTCTTCTCCTATATCATTTCCCTTTCCAATCAAAAACTCCCCCAGCTACTAACCTTCTTTCCTCTTTTTTTCTATTTTTTTTATTTTTTTTTCTTCTTTTTTTTCCTATTGTAGTCGAATGGTACTTTTTTTTTATAGGTTAACTAGGTTCTTCATCTAGTGAAGATTGTAGCTTGCTTTAACTTTTTTTTTTCAAAAAAAAAAGTTTTTTTGTTGACATTTTTTTTGTATGGTTTCCAATTTTTTACTTGTTTTGGTAATGAAATTGGGGATTAATGGTAATATTTTTGGCTTTGTGGGATGGTTCTAATGGTAGTGATGATAATAGGTTTGGTAATTATGGTATGGTAGGTTTGTTTGAGAGTGGTTAAAGGTTGGTTGTGAGGAGCTTGGTGAGTGAATTTTGTATTAGTTTTTCAACTAGTAAGAGGCGATTGGCAAATTGAGGGTAAGAATTTTTTGTTTCAAATTCATGTTCTCCTTTCTTTGTTCATCAACTATCTTTGCCTTTATATTGTCTCAAAGCATTTTAGCTCTATTTCAAATCCAAAAAAGTTGACTTTGCTTGAGTAAGGATTTTAGAGGCTAGTTGCAGAACATAACAATAGCTATTGATTTTTTGAATGTGTTCATGCTGGCAAATTTTGGTTCAACAAACTTTGCTCAATTTATGTTGAGATTGAATGAGTGAAATAGGTTGTAAAAAAAAAAAAAGAGTTGGGAATGGTAAGAAAGTTTGGTAAAAGAGAAAGTGAGATTTTTAGAAAGATGGAAAGTGAAGGGGAAAGCTAAAAATTGGCAGCCAACCATGGTTTTTTTTTTTTTTTCTCTTAAAAAAAAAAGCAATTGGGTTTTAAGATTGTAATGTAAGCCTTTTTGGCTTTTGGGCTTTTAAGACCATATCTTGAGTTTAATCCAAAACTGAATTGGGCTTTAAAGATGAGTTTGGTCCTTTAATTTGAATTTGGACCCTATAAAAAATTACTTAAATCTTTATCAGGCCTTCAAGTCTAATTGATCCAAAAGTGAATTGAATCAGGTTTTAGTTTATGCAAAATGATCTCTCAAATATTTAATACAAAGTCAAAATAAGTTCAATCAAATTAAAACATTCGAATTTTCAAAATTGATATGTCTAAACCAACATTAAAATTAAACATAATCAAATTGTCTTGAATAAAATTAGGTATTTACAATGGATTTTGATTTCGAGAGAAAAAAGAGAACAAAGAAGTGAAGCTGCACGGGAGAAAATAAAAAGAAAATGAGAGTGAGAAGGGAATTAGACAACTGAATGGTGAGATGATTAAGAAAACTAATGGAAAGGATAAAAATATTAGGGTTTATTTTAGGATTCTTATACTATGAGCAAAAACAACATAGGAGAAAGAAAAAAAGAGTGGGCTATGGGCAACTCCAACCCATATTAATTTCTTTCTTAACCTAATTTGTTTGGTTGAAGCTCCCAAAACTGATATCCAATAAACAAGATGTGTTTTTTTTTTTTTTTCCAACTTTGAAAGAGTTCATGCTTTAGGAGAAATGTTTTTTCATATTTAATATTAATTAAATAGGATCAAGAATTTTATTATTATAAATTGAATAAATAAACTATAATGGTAAAAATGATTATTTAAAAACATATCTGAATGATGAAAATTACAAAAATAAAATTATAAGTATGTAAATAATATAGAAAGAAGTTTATGGACTGTTACTAAATTTAATTAGATTTAAATTAAAATAATAACAAATTAAATAAATTTAGAATATTGATAGCTGGTTTGCCTATGATATATTTTGTATAATAACAAGAAAATTTTTTTGCAAAATTTGATTATATATTAATTAAAAATATCAATCTTTATATTTACATTAATTATTTTTATATAAAAATATATAAAAATATTTTTTTATTACCTTGTTTTATCGTATTCATGTCTTCCATTTTAAGAAATTATTGTATGACTATATTCGTATATATCTATATATATATATATATATATTGCGTATATCCATGCTTTTATATATATTTTTTATGTTCATATATACATATATATGTATGTATGTATGTATGTTGATCTACAACAATGTAAATAGTAGAATCCTTCTCGCTTCACAGTTGACATTATAATTTTCCCATACCTCCTGCCGCATAAATACTGGTTTAATTGCATGCCGTCAGAAATCTTGCAGTATAACCAATCTTTATGAAAGCTTATATTAGACGATCTTGTGGATTATGCTTCCTGGTAATAGAAATCTCCACAAAATTGGTTGCAATTACTACATATGATCTTTTTTTTTTCTTTTTAATCGCGTATCATGTTAAATTTTGATAGAAATTGTAATAGTTGATTTTCAGTTTCTGAAATTTATGGGATCCCTCTTATTATAGTAAATCAATTTTGCAATCCATATTAATTTTGTTAATGTTTCGATTATTTAATTTCCTGTCAAATCTTTCATTTTTATTTCTCTATACCAAACCTTTATTGGACGTGAAATAAAAAAATAAAAATGTAAAACTACTAAATATGAAACAAAAGTTATTTTAAAGTCATCGTTTATCATGCATATATTACTTGCTTATTTCATTTTTTTTTCGTTGTTAAATACTTGAATGTGTTTATTATCAATATCTTTCCAGTTATTCACTAAATTAATTTGATTTATCTTCATACAAAGCATCATATACAGTACAAAACTCTTTGGAAAATACGTATAAAGGAAGCAGCAATTGGGTAGAATTAGGAAAATACAATTTCTAAATATATCCAGTTCCACTGGCTACCTCTTTTGTTACTTATCTTCAAGCCAATCCCCTTTAGTTACTTATCTTCAAGCCAATCTAGCGTTTTCCTTGGAAACAAAAAGGAAAAAGAAAAAAAAAAAGGAAAAAACAAACTGTGTAGGGAACTGATGGAGCAAGAAATGGGAGAGATGGACGAAGGCGAAGGGTGGACAATAACAAGAACAATTAAAAAGAAAGATTTGAAAAAAATGGATGAGCAACTCGATCTGCTATGGGCAATGGGAGAGCTTAAAGAAAGAGAAAAGGTGGAAAAGGGACTGCTCTCAAACTCAAACTCAAACCAAGAAGAATGGGAAATTAATCCCAATAACATCATATTTAAAGCATTGGTGAGCAAAGGCACTTCCGTAGAAATCTTCAGAGGTTTTTATGACGATCAAGACGTTACAGGTTAGGCATACATATATTAATATGTTAAAATCCTAAATAAAAAAAAAATATTTCTTTCAATCTCATCAAATTGCTTCATAATTATTAATTATATGCAACATGAGAATGTGGACGATTAGTTAGTTATTTACATGTCAGATTATACTAATTTATAAACTTTGCTAACATTAATGGATTAGTAATGTCGACTTAAATTAATTATCTACTCTTTTAGATTAACCTGTTCATGGTGAAGTTTTACTATATGGTAGTTTAATGCTCTATGCCTTGCCGCAGTACAAAAATACGTGCTGATAATTGTGTTTATGTTTTATGTGAAATTTGCATTCGAGTTTGGCTACAAACGATTTTTTTTTGGCCAAAGAACAAAGAAGATTGTAGAGAAGCAACAGCTTCTCATCAGTATATGACATCTGGTTTACAAGCTAAAACTCAAACCTGATGCATAGAGAAGCAATATATAGCTGATCTCTCATCAGTACATCTTATTATACAACTGGACTAGTTATGATGAAGAAGTTGGGAGCCGGTCCTTATTCATCATTAACTAATGAGGATGGAGGTTGAGAAACCCATCCGATTGCATCTGAATTCGCAAATGATATTACAAAGCCAACTTAATTCATTCTACATATTGTTGCCAGGATATCCAGTTATATTTCCTACGTACCAATAACCGCATTAATTGCATCTGGTTTTCCAGACATGCCATGCCATATGGGTATAGGCAACCCCAACTTTATCCACCTTACTCATATTTTTGTCATACAGAACAGTAGTCAATACCCATTCATCAATTCTATGTACTGCATCTTTTTGAATTTTTAGTCCATGACATCCAGCAAATTAACCAGATTGATCTCGTCCAAACATATTATAGAGAGAAATGTTCAATTGCTTCTTCTTCTTCTGAATTGCATTGACAATAAATGATCTTTTCATGGTTATGGATTCAATTTTAGTGGAATTAATTTAAATTAGTATTTGGTTTGTTGTGTGACAAATTTGCAGTGAAAGTGTTTGATTGGAGGGAAAAGATCCAAAACCCAAACAATTTACCTATGATCATGAGCCTATTCAAGGAGGAGATTTCTTTTTGGTACACGATTGATCATCCTAATATTATTAAGGTAACTTTAAATCCTAATCTGTCAGCTTCATTATATTCTCTTCTCTTGCATATTCTAGAAGATTAGCAATTCTTTTTTTTATTGATTATTGTCTTGCTTTAATTATGTTCTGATTTTTTTATTTTTTTTAAAGTGTTGAGAATTAATAACCTTATTTTTCTTCTTAATTAATGCCTCAGTTAATAGGTGCCAAAATCGATGAACCAGAAATTATTTTACGAGGAGATAATCATGAAATTCGGGTGTTTAGTAATATGACTTATGTTGTTGTCGAGTATCTCTCCGGAGGTACCCTTAAATCTTTTCTTTCAAAGAATCGAGAAAACAAGTTGGCTTTGAAGACTGTCATTCATCTAGCACTGCACCTTGCAAGAGGGTAAAATTAAGCTCTTTAATATCTCTCTCTCTCTCTTTTGTAGTTATTTGAGTTTCAATTCAATCATTTTCTCAAGTGTAGAGATTGTTTTAATAAAGAGATTAAATGGATATGTTGTTTGAATTCCTTTAGGTTGGCTTATCTTCACTCTTGGAAACTTATTCATGGAAATGTCAAGCCAGAAAACATGCTTCTTGATAAAAATTTCAAACTGAAAATAACTGACTTTGGTACATGTAATGTGGAAATTTCAAGTCATGAAGAGGTAACAAGTGACAGTGCCACTGACACAATTAGTTACATGGCTCCTGAGGTACGTAGTATGATCAAAGTTTTATTTTATATGCAAATTATTTAGTTATGTCCATGTTCATATCCATTAGTTGTATTTATATAATGTTATAATCCCAATGAAGGTCATCAATTCTAAACCATATGATCGCAAATGCGATGTATATAGTTTTGGAATTTGTTTATGGGAGATCTACTGCTGTGACATGCCTTATCCAAATATTGGTTTTTCAGAATTGACTTCAGCTATTCTTTATGAGGTACAAAGTTTAATTTACTAGCTAGTTTTCATATTGAGAATTGACGTTAAGAAGCTAACTAACAAACTTTGCGACTAATTTTGGACTGTAGAACATGAGACCCGAAATTCCCAAACATTGTCCAGAAGCTTTAGCAAATTTGATGAAGCAGTGTTGGGATACAGATCCTAGTAAAAGACCAGAGATGGAAGAAGTGGTTTGGATGCTAGAGGCCATTGACACATCAAAGGGTAAAACGGTTAAATGGCTTGATGTGCAAAGCTGTTTTTGCATTCGCAAATAGGAAAGGCTTTGAAATGAGCTAATTACAAAAAGGTCAAGTCTCCTTTAAAAGCACTTGTGCATAATGTTCAATTATCAACATGGACATTAGATTTTGGAGGAATATGCTATTTTATCAAGAATAGATAGAGACATTATAATTATTTATATTCAAATATTTGATTCATTTGAAAGTGAATGTCTCTCTTGTTCGAGAACTTGAGCTGGAATTCCATTTCATGAGGAGGAGGTCGAGGGAGCAGCTGAAGGCTGAGTGAGTGGAAGGAAGGCTCGATTCTTTACCTGGTAATGTTTCCTGGATGGCACATCATTCCTTGATAAATGTGAGACAAACCACAGGAGTCCAGCACTGCAAAAATGGACTTTCTGCCCTAATGCTAGACATAATGGACATTTCGAATAAAGACAGCTTCTTTCCCTTTCTCAAGGACTTAAAACCGTGGGAACAAGCGTCAGTGCGATGTGCGGTAACTTGTATGAATGAGGACCTGATATTGATAGTGGTGTTGGTGAAGTTGAGGGTTTAGAGGAAAACCAATGTTTTGTGTTCACTAATTTAAAAAAAAAAAAAAGTGTTCAGTCCAAAAATGAATCATGGCAAACCGTTTCCTAAAATCAAAGAAAAGACTGTTTCCGTTAAAGCATGTATTTGGCCACACCTTCCTTTTCACTTGCGTATCTCTTCCATAACAGCATATCAAAATCCATTTGAATCGAAAACATAGTCACGTGCCAACTGCCAACAAAAATGAGTTGGAAAAGAGCTCTAATACAAATGTTGATGGTGGAAAGCCTTAAAAAGACCATGTCACCACCATCACAAGTCATTAATTCTTGTGCCACTTTCCTCCTATGCATGCATCGAAAACTGGTCAGTTCAAATCCTTGCCTCCACTTTCACTCTTTTCTAACTCTTTAATAATGACAATGGCATTAGGAGATTTCTTTTTGTTTGTCCATTTAGACTAGACGAGGAATTTCAAAATTTTGTACACAATCTGATTTACACTTGACCATGCAAGCTATACACACATGCCACCCAACCCACTGGGGTATCATTTTTGGCACCAGATTCATGGCGGAGCACCACCTTAAAAGAGTCAAGACGAAGAAGATTGTGAACCGCCATTATCCTTGCTTGCACTTTGAAATTGTTCTACAAGTAAATTCCGTATTTTTACTCTCAACCCAGAGGCTTCTTCAGGTCTGAACGACTGCTTGCCAAACTGAAAGTGGAAACAGGTTAACCAAGAAAATACCAACCCAAAGAGAACTTTCTAATGATCACAAAGCAACACAACAGGTACCATTGCTAAATCTTTTGTTTTCAGCTTTTCAGGGGTTCTTCAATGAACCGCTCCATGAAGAGAAGAACAACGAGACCACAATCATAATCATTCTTTTGCTGGGGAACCTTGCAAAAAAGTATCAATTACAGTCTAAGCAATTTAAGAAATGTACAAAGATGATTTACTAGGAAAATAATCCTGTTTTCAGTGAAATTGACTCCATATTGAACATTTTATGTTCTGAATATTTAATCCTGCAATGGACGCTAGATTAAAGGGGAAAAAAAGGTAAAACAGTATTAAGCTTTCTGTTTGAAACAGATCAACTATCCCATTACAAACTTGAGGTTTCTGTCCCATTGCAAAATCTATAAACAAATAAGTCAAATTTAAGGCACTGCAAATAGAAACTTACAGCTATTGTTTTCTCATCAATCCAGCATGGGAGATTTTCCCAGATTTTGTCTGCAATTGGAAGATCTGAAGGAGCAACATCTTGGTTCAAATGGTTCCATTTTTTCCTCACATAGCTAGAAACCAAGATTCACATTGTCTATTAGGTGTAAGAACCACATTAAGAAGGCAAACCAGTCAAGCTTCAGTTAGACATATGTATTAGAAAATTACTATTAAAATAAACAACCAATCTTCAAGATTTTAAAACAAACAACTGAATCTTCAAGATTACGTGAACTACTAGGAAACAGGGAAGTCAGGATATGATTGAAAATCCACCCAGAAAGGTTTCAATTCAAATATTGTCATACTACTATACAAAAAAGTAGTAGTAATAATAATAATAATAATAATAATAATACCACTGTTAAAAGATGATGAAGATTCCCATGATCTGAATCTTTTTACTTGTATCACTTTAAGAAGAAATGGATGAAGAGATGTGCAGGTTTCAAAAGCATGCCATTTTAAACAGGAAAGGCACTATCCTTGTGATATTTCCTTCTCACTATCAAAAGGCTTCTTATTTTTACGAATATAGAGACAAAGACAAAGTATAGTAGTACATAGTCATTTATAATCCTTTGGCTTCTTTTGTTTCACCTTTTAATGTTCTTAAAAACAGATCTGCTAGAATGAAGTCCCAATGAATCCAAATGAAGGATAATTGGTCCAGGTGCATCTTCTTCGAAAGGTATACAAATGATGACCAAACTCCAATGGAAACTGGATACAAGAAAAGCAATAACTGAGTCAAAAGATCTGAATCAATTCAAGCCAAATTAGGGAGAATTTAGTATGAAAAAAGGCGCAAGGATGCAGTAAGCTACTAAATCTACTTATTCAAAAGAGATGGCTAACAAATCTATTGATCCATATCATTTCACCATTTTGAAATGATCCATCCAATTTAGTTATTCGACCACTCTTCACTCTTAAGCTTGCCAAAGAGAAGTATATAATTAACCTTTATCTCAGTTAACATAAAGCAGAATAGTCACTCAAAGCTAGTTAAGGCGCACAAGACAACAGGCTGTGACTTAAGTAAAGCAATCATTGGACAGTAAAACATGTTGATTACAGGCCAAAAATTGATCATTCCTGCATGAACGAATAAAACAAGTTTTCTATCCTATGCTTCTTTTTCAAAGTCAGAAATTAGGACAGGAGCAGGAAATCAAAAACAGTTACAAAGTTTTGTTCATGTAACAGTACCTCTGTGGTAACAATGACAACTTACAATTTCTAATCCAAGAAAGGGAAGTATGGAGGTGGGCAGATTGTAATTATCAGGAAATCAAAATGTCTGTTGATATTTGATAATCATGAGAAAGACACAAGAATTATTGGAAGATACATCTGTGGGAAAACACTTATTTACAGCTGGTTGTAATATTGTAATCTGTATATTTATATTTGTATCTCTAGAATTAAGTATTTGTATCCCTAGAATTAAGGAAGATTTAGTTTCCTAGTTTAACCCCTAGTTAGTTGTATATAAACCAAAGATTCTTGTATAATTAAAAATAAGCAGTTTTTTAATATACATTCAGTTTCCACATGGTATCAGAGCTTTAGGCTCTTCTTGGGAAGCAAAATTTTCAGGCTTCATTATTGACTTTTTTAGGCCTTCATTGCCGAATCCTGTTTAGGCCTTCATTGCCGAACCCTTTCAAAGAAAGATATCACTACCACCCAATTTGAGGAAATGTTAACTAGGAAAATCACTAGAGTACTACAGATATCTCAGAAACAAAGAGAGTTCAACAGGGAAGAGATTGAAAAGCTGAGAAACTTATTGAAAATCCTTGAAAAGCCTACTATGGTATGTTCTTTGGGTAAAGTTTCTAGTTTAGGTAAAGCTTCCGGTTCTCATGGATTAAATGTCTCGGCTAACCCTATTACGAGTTCTTGGGTCATTGACTCAGGAGCAACAGACCACATGACACATTCCTCACAAAAGTTTAGTACATATAACCTGTGTCCTAGTAATAAGAAAATTGTTGTTGCTGATGGTTCACTTACCACAGTGGCAGGATTAGGAGATGTTCAAGTTAATCCCTCGTTTGTTCTCAAAAATGTTTTTCATGTTCCTGGATTGTCTAATAATCTGATATCTATACAAAAACTTACTAGAGATATAAATTGCAAAGTAACTTTTTATCCCTCTTATTGTGAATTTCAGGACCAGAGTTCGGGGAAGATGATTGGACTTGCTAAGGAGAATGATGAGCTATACTATCTTGAGACATCAAATAACATAAGTAGTATCAAAAATAGTTTACCTTTGTCATTTCTTTCTGAAAAATCTTCCAATAAAGACAAAATCTAGCTTTATCATTTTCGTCTTGGACATCCTTCTTTTGGAACCTTGAGAAACATGTTTCCTTCTTTGTTCAAAGGATTAAATGTTGAAGATTTTCATTGTGATATTTGCGAATTTGCAAAACATAGACGTGTGTCTTTTCCAATTAGTAACAAAAGAAGTTTTACTCCCTTTTACTTGATTCATAGTGACATTTGGGGTCTCTCTACAATTCCTAATATTTCTGGTGCGAGATGGTTTATTTCATTCATAGATGATTATACCAGGGTTTCTTGGGTTTTTTTACTTAAATCCAAATCAGATGTGAATAGTGTGTTCTTAAGCTTCCAAAACATGATCCAAAATCAATTTGGAGCGAGAATCAAGAGATTTAGTTTTAGAATCAAGAAATTCGGGGTTAGTTTTAGAAGCATATACAGATGCTGATTATGCAGGTTCAGTAATTGATAGAAGATCCACCTCAGGCTACTGCACTTTCTTAGGTGGTAATCTTGTGACTTGGAGGAGTAAAAAACAGAATGTGGTGGCAAGATCAAGTGCCAAAGCAAAGTTCAGAGCAATGGCTCAAGGAATTTGTGAACTACTATGTTTAAAGATCATCCTAGAAGACTTGAAGATCAAGTGGGAAGGACCAATGAGACTCTACTGTGATAACAAGTCTGCAATAAGCATTGTACACAATCCTGTGCAACATGACAGAACAAAACACATTGAAGTATACCAGCATTTCATAAAGGAGAAACTAGACAGCGGGTTGATTTGTACACCTTATGTATCAACCAAGGGTCAACTTGTAGATGTGTTGACTAAAGGTCTCAGCAGTGCAACATTTCAAGAAATTATTTTCAAGCTGAGAATGGAAAACACCTATTTACCAGCTTGAGGGAGAGTGTGGGAAAACACTTATTTACAGCTGGTTGTAATATTGTAATCTGTATATTTATATTTGTATCTCTAGAATTAAGTATTTGTATCCTTAGAATTAAGGAAGATTTAATTTCCTAGTTTAACCCCTAGTTAGTTGTATATAAACCTAAGATTCTTGTATAATTAAAAATAAGCAGTTTTTCAATGTACATTCAGTTTCCACAACATTTATAGTGTTTTCATTGTCCACCATTTTGAGAAAAAATTGTGTTTCCATGTCTACCTACCCTCTCTCTCTCCCCTCTTCCTCCCTCACTTCTTTCGTCCCTTCCTCCCTTGTTTATAATCACAAGCAAGCAGTCAACCATTATTTATTGGAAGATGCATATAGCATGTTTCCAATGATCCACCATATTAAAACAAAGGGCCACCCTCTCTCTCCCCACAGATGATACATTTTCTAACTGTGGAAACCGCTAACTTGGCATAAAAATGGCAACACACTTACCCTTTTCCAACCAATTTTCAAACCCGTATTTGTGTCATGTCATGCAAATGAAGTACTCTGGCTGTTCATGTAACAATAGGCACTAATATATATAGGTTTAAATGAAACATTTTACGTGCTTGTATGTAAATATCTATAGCAGAAAAACTCACGCTTCATCAATCGGAATAAGTACATATGCTTTCCGGAAAATATCGACACCTTTCCACCACCTTCTGAACTTGATGAACCAAGCATCTTTGTGACTCCCCTACATAGTATAAAGGACAACAAGCAACCAGCAACCATGAGTTGGAGAAGTACCGATCATAATACTCAAATAGTTATATAGTTCAGCAAAGAATACATAGACTCTAAAATATATAACCATTGATCTGCTGAGAGCACATGTTTGAAAAATGAATGCGGTTTCTAACACACCAGTGCAATCTTAAAATAGCACATGCATCTCAGATACACTTTTCTTTCTGAGATTAAACATTGCCGTTGTTCTCACATTGCTCTATTCAGGAACAAAGCTATATGACTTAAAGAGTGAAGTAATGAATAACATTATCTCATTTCGATGAACCTGACTGAAAAATGAAATCCCAAATCAGCATGATATATTCATCTTAGACTGCATAAAAGGCATAAAACCTTGTATGACACAGCTTCTTTTAGCTTCTAGTAAAAATACGTGTTAAAAAAATGATAATCACATATTGCCCTATTTGTTGGGGATGCCTGCTGCTGTAAAAATCTGGCCAAAAAAAAAAGAACCAAAAAAGTGATTAAAACTAGAAGCTCGATTCTTGGTGTAGCATATTAACTAGCAGCTATTCAATACAAATTTTCTAACTAAATCAAGCATTTAAACTTTTTTTCAAATTATATTTCAATAAAGTTGGGCATTCTATGCAATCACAAGAAAGACATGTCAGACACTACATATTGGAAATTTGAGTTCAAAATTTCCACAAGTAGTCATGTTTCTTACACCCATTTCACATAACATTCAAAAGCAAAAAATGCAAAATGGCAATAGCAGTGGGAACCATAAGTGTCCTTGCATTATGATAGGACAACAACATTGTTCCAATAAGCTACAACCTGGAGCTTCTCAGGAGAAATCAACTAACAAGCTGTTTCGACATTTAATCCTTTTTCTACTTTGATAGAAGTACCCTTTTTTATCTACTTTAAGTGATTTATAGAAGACCTCGACAAAGATGGGGAAAAGCTTACCAGACCTAAACAACCCATCAACCACCCAACCTAGTTGAAACCTTTCCAGTTTTACTTGAATAGTTAAGAGAGTTGAACCAAGATCTAACCCAAATTTGAGTCTTCTATCTGTCAGCAGGTTAAATGTTGCAAAAGTTGACCTGAATCCAAAGACCCAGCAGAATTCCAATCCCACCCATCCCAAATAGATTTAACATGTCAATTACTCAAATTGAATGTAATTCAGCTCCAGAACGACCTCAAAAATCAAAATCAAAGATGACTAGAATTCAAATTGACCCAACAGGAACCCAACCTGACACATCCAGTTGCTACTACTTACAAGATGAGAAACTTGTGATGCGTGAAGAAGGTGATGTATTTGTAATCACTGAATCAGATCTACAAGCATTTGAAACACTTACTGGATGTAACAATTCATAACTTGTGATGTCAAGAAGGTTTCAGGAGCAAGGCTGTCAGTATCCCCAAAACAAATTTCAACAGATTCTGGATCATCCCTGGATCAATAAATACGGGAAAAAAGATAAGATAGGCAAACTATATCCTGCTAAAATTGTTTGCAAAAGTCATCCACATTATTCTCATAAAATAAACATCATGTACCTTGATGGGTAATAGATCCTAGCATCCTTTTTGCTGAAAAATTGTCAGATAAAGAAAAGTTATTGCAGGCAGCAACCACATATTAGCAAGCTATAATATTGTGAGAAGAAAATTAAGCATTGAGAGTTCTATTAAACAATTTGGAAGTTTAACTTCAATCTCTGTCATCATTACTAGCTGAGGTTCTTCCTCATCTACAAGAACAACAGTCTGGCCCTGTTTCAAATCGAACCAATCAACAAACAAGGACAAAAACCTAAATTATGGTGAAAGCATGAAATTTCATCATTGTACAGCCAAAAAAAGTACACAAACTACTGATTAGAAAACCCATATTTGCATCGCAAGACAAATTCCACAATTCTGTCATTTCCTTTTCTGATCAGGTTTTGAAATCATAACAGTCAAGGGGCCTAGAATCATGCCAAGCTGTCTTTTCCCCTATCACCAAAACCTCTAAAATAACCAAAGTGTCCCAGTTAGAGTATGTTAAAAAAAGTGAATAACTAATTAGTTCCTTGGATGGGGACAATTTTAACTTTAATGACCAAAAGCAAAAAAGAAAAAAAAAGAGTGAGAGAGAGAGAGAAAAAAAAAAAGATTGATCACAATTATGCTACAAAATATCAATCCCCAAGCTCATATGATTTCGACCCACACTCCTTTTTCTTCTTTTAATAGACAATGAAATGCATTCAGAATACAGACAAGTCAATAACACAGGAAGATGGAGACACATTCCCTTAATAAAACAAGACAATAATACTGAAGCCAGGCCTCTTGGATGCTAAATCAAGAGAAGACTGACTTTTCTCAGAAGAACTAAAATGAGATAGTGAGTAAAAAATATTAAAATTAGGTTCAAATTATATAGGATACAAATGCAAAACCAAACCAAGAATCTGTTGTAGCCCTTAATGTAATTCTAATGACAAAGAATTCATAGAAATAACCCAAAGGATAGCCAAGCTACACTGATATTATCCAAACTACCAAAATGACACATCAATGCATTCACCTTAACTCTGCACCTAAATCACTCCTGCATCAATAGTGACATTCACAAATTGAGCAAGTGGTCAACATTAGATAATCATGATTGTTATAGAAGTCAAAAAAGCATGCTTACCTTCCTAGGCCTTGAATCATTTGATGGTCAGACTTGAAAAGCATTCTTCCTACAGAAAAGGAATGGAGAAATTCTAAATATAAGGCAGGCATTTAGTGATCTATTCAAGTTAGCAGAAAGAACTCAGAACAATTACCAAAAATATGTGAAACATGATTCCTTTTTTGGCCTTTCATACAGCCGACTCCAAAGTTATGGGATCTAAGGCTTAGCTTGTTGTTGTTGATGTCAAATATCATACAAAAGATCTTTAGGTTGACCACAAACATTCAAAATTAAAATGCTAAATTGTAAAAGATCAGTAATATGACTCAATTAAAACCTGCAACAAATCAGAAAAGTTGCCCAACATGTATTTTCAAGTAGATGCAATTTGAGGGATGAAACACAAATACAAGTCCACAGTGGTCAGGGGTTCAAAGGTAACCTATATGTATTTTCAGCCTTGAATACAGATAAGTAATAAGTATCCAACTTTGATTTAATCCAACAAAAGAACTTAAACTACTTACAGCCTTTAAAATTTTCTTTAATGGATTTATCATGCAGCAAATTTATAATCCTTTTTTCCTGAAAGCAATTTGATTTCAGTATCTTTTGGATAGAGAAACCAATTTGATTTCCTGAAATTCTGTTATTTGTCCAAACTTCTAAACTTTCAATTTTGACACAACTTTTTGTCTGAATAATTGTAACATGATTTCAAATTTAAAAAAAAGCTCTAGCTTAAAAAACCCTACCAATGTAATAAATGCCTTTACTTCCCTCATCAATCAGCTTAACCTTTGATGTTGAATTGGGAAAAAGTAAAAACGGCCTTTGGGCCAGTTAACATTTGACTGAGAAAGGATGCACCTACTTGCCACCATATAGCTTATTAGCCATAAAAGTAAACATTAAGATAAGTTAATGCCTACACCTAACAACCAGAGATAAGCACTGTGAATTTAGCATCATATCAGGTTCATTTCAGCAGTAAAAGATCAACAAATTCAAACAAGCGCCAATAACTGTACATCTAGAGCTTTCAACTGGGTAAGTCGGGTTGGGTTTAGGTAGGGTCAATCCAGGGTCAGGTCAATTTTGGGTTCTTATCATTTAGGGTTCAGTCACTTCAGGTAAGGATCATCTCAATTTAGAGTTATTCGGGTTCAAGTCATTCAAGTTGAGGTCATTTCAGGTTCAATTTGTTAGGTTTTAAGCTTAAATCAAACTAAATTTAAACAGATTATTATGATCAGGTCTACTTTGATTAGAATTTTATTGAAAACTAAAAAGGATAAAAAAATATATTTTAAAAATAAATATAAACAGTGTAATTTGTATGCTTTAAATTAAATCATGATTTATAAAGAAAAATAATAATCTTAATAAACTTAATTGGTTGATTCTGTATCTATTGTTATTTTTATATGATTTTGAATATAAAATAAATTAAAATTAGAAGGTAAATAAGTATTCATTAGATAATTAATATGTTAGACTTATTAGTACAAAGTACTGTTTATAAATAAAGAATAATAAAGTTTCTTCACATTCAATTAAGTCTTAGTAATTATATTTATTTCAATTGCTATTTTTTTTATAAACCATAATTATTTATGTTTTATATTTTATGCTTGAATAGTTGGCTAATTACCAAATTCATTGGATACTATGAAGCACAGACACGGATACGCAATACAAGTACAACACGATATGGACACACGGCAATTTCTAAAAAATGAGAACAAGGATATGGCAGGACATGGCAATAAAAAAATACCTTTTATATATTATAATTATCAGTTAATATCTATTAGATATTGGGTTGATTTTAAAAGACAATTACCCTTATAAAAAAAACTGATAATAGACACGACAATAAAAGAACATATGGTGTCATTATCTTTTTCTTCTTTTTTCTTGTATCCTGCGAAGTTAGAAACATATTTCACAATGTTGCAACCATCAAGGTGTCGGACGCAGGTACGCAAGGGGTTCAGAAATTCCGTACTTCATAGATTGGATAAATATTAAAATATCAAAAATATTTTATTATATCACACAATGTTGAAATAAGCAATTGAGGAATGGCGGCAAGCTCATTGGTGGGATTGGTGCCTAAAGAAAATTTTGTAAAATCAAATTGACTGTATTCCACTTTTTAATGGTAAAATCAAAAGTGAGAAAAACAATTAAACATGGAAATTGTTGTCTTCCACTTTTTCTTGTGGCAGTTAAGTTAATAACTATATAGAAGAAAGTTCTAGGATTAAAAGACCAAAATTGAAAGTTAAAACCCTTGTCTTTCTACTCTCTAGTTTCTAGTCAAACCCTATTACCCTTGTCTTTCTAGTAAACACTAAATTTGTAAAATTATATAAATTTGTAATAATAAGAAAAAATATTTTAAATGATAATTAAAAATTAAATTTTAAAAAATAATAATTTGTATTATTTTATTAAATTAATGTTTGTTAAAAATAAAATTTTACTTAATTTAAGTTCAGATTATTCGAGTTTGAGTCATTTCGGGTTTTAAGTTATTTCAGGTTCAAGTCAATTTTAGATTCTTGTTGAGCAAGTTCAGGTTGTTGACTTTTTCAAGTCAAACCTGGTTGAGTCAGGTTAGGGTTAGTTTTAACAGCTCTATATATATCACAGAAAAAAGGGGCAAAGGAGAAGAGAAAAAACCAGTTAAGGTAAAATTGCTTACTTTGCAATGCTTGGCAAGTCGTCATCTGTATCACAATCACGAAGAGAATACACTGAAGCTGTTGCTGAAGCTATCGTAACCTTTTGATCACCAAAAGAAGGCTTCCTATGGTGTTGTGAATTCATACATCTTGGTGATACCCGAACTTTCTGCCTTTCCCTTTGTGAAAACTCCCCATTGCATCTGGTTTTTCGGCATTCACAATGAGTCAAAATTGATAAATCTTTGTCAAATGTGTTGACTATCCTACAATCAATCTGTAAAATAAAATACAAAAGCAATCATGTTCCGCAATGAAGAAGGTCATATTGAAGTATGAAGCTTTATCCTACAATCTATCAAGTTAATTTAAAAGCATTGAGAAGAAACTGCATTTTTACTGAACAATTTACTGAACAATGCTAATAAAAGGGTTATATTAAATAGAGTAGTAGCACTTTACATTTTCTTTCATCTTTTTACAAAAGCTAGCACCAAATGTAGACTGTGAGAAAGCTTGATGTGATTTACTCTGTAGTCCAAATACATTAGAAGAATCTGCAGGAAACATTTAAATTCCTTAAATAGACTTCAGAAAACCAGAATTCTAAAGTTAAAAAGTAATTGCCTGCTTATGCACATACGTCATAATTAAACTAATCCTTGAAAGATCACCTATCTTGAGCTCAAAGCAGTCAGAGTTCTTATTACTAATAACAGCTGGATCCTTATCATCATCATATAAACATACCTAGAAAAGGGGAAAATAAACTAATATAACCGGCCAAACTAGTTAAATTTCTTTTTGATTCAGCTATCTACAAAGGAAAATAAGAATAAAATTCTATCGGTTACAGCCCAAATTCAATCTATTCTTATCTATGGGATTTTTTATCAATCTACATTTTCGCAGACCAACTAGGGAAGGTAAGCTTCAACAATTATACCACTTTATTTTGGAGTAGATCCTTTTGAGTCATAAGCCGATAGCTCTTTTTCAATGCAAAGGAGCACAAATACCAAGATTCGTCCCTAACTAGATTAGGATCATCAGTTATTTTTATTTAGTTAAATAACCATTTCAAGTTTAATGCCATAACATATCAATTGGCCCGTGTTAAGGAAAAACAACACCACAACAGTAGAATCTCAGAATCAACAAAATTTCCTGGCTACATGGAAACCAAAGTTCACTAAAGACTCCAAAAAATCTGAAATCATTTGGAAACTCACCAACAACATCTGAGCTTGGCGATTGTGTAGGCTTTTCACATCCATCAGCATCCTGTCCAACAAAAAATATGCAAATAATAAATGTTTTACTCAATAAAAAAAAGTCTATGCATAGTTACTGTCATTCATTCTCAAATGTGAAACACACCTACATTTTGATTAACATATGAAAATGAAAGATTTTTTTCTTTTAATAGTTAATAGTTTGACAAAAAAAAAAAGTACAAGCAATACAAGTAAACAAGTAAAGCAACTGCAGAAAAAGAGGAAAAAATACTGTAACATAGTCACTGTTAATAACCTGAATTTAAAAAATAAAAATGCAGACATTTTAAATTAGTACCGAACAACACTAGTTCATATTCCAAATAATCCCTCATGCAACTTCCTAATTTCTTCTTCTCCAGTGTTTCTTAGAAACCAAAATAGAAAAAAAAAAAAAAAAAAAAAAACCATTTTCGCTCGCCAAAGTGTTCTCCGTTTCTTCTCCTCCTCAAGGCGCTCGAGAAAATCCCTCGTCTTTTGCCCTTTATCCGGCAATTTAGAGGCACAGCGTTCCAGAGTCCTCTGCTGCCGTTGGATCATCACTTCCAGCTTGTGATCAGGCAAGTTCTCCAAAACTTCCTCTTTGCTTTAATCATCGCCGCCGCACATTGCGTCGGGTTTCCTCGGTGGTGGCTGCGGCTCGCCCTTGATAACCACTAAGGGGGGCGGTGGCTCCTCATCCCCTGCTTGCCTTGAGAGTAACTTGTTCCAATCAATGTCTAGTTTCCTATTCCTGTTTTTCTTTTCTACTTCCATGCAAACACCTAACATGTACGGCAGAATTTTCTCCCCTCCCCGTTTATTTTCTTCTGCTACTGCCACCCTTTATTTATTTTTCTTTTCTTTTTTCCGTTATTTGAGCAAGAAAAAATATACTATTGTTAACGTCCACGGTGGCGCTGTGAAAGGACTGGAAATGGAAATGAAGAAATTCGTCGTGGCATCATGACTGCTGTTAGGAAATTGTTGTACTGTTATTAGCAGAAATTATTAATTGGGCTGGGCCGACTTTGGACTTTGGACCCAAGTTTGGCTTCTGAAAAAGAGAAAATTCTAAACACACCCCAAAATTTATTCTTTACACCAAAAAAACAAAATCAAAATCAAAATCAAAATCAATTTTTACTCTTTACACTCCATTCCAATATTTTTCTTTTCTCCATATGCTCTTTACACTTTTATCTCTATTCTATTTCTTTCTTCCTTTCCTGCTTCTTCAATCTCTAAAATAAAAAATTAAACCAAAATTTAAGTCAAAAATCATCAATTAAACCTAAAAGTCGTAACTTTTCAATTAAACAATCTAACAAACTTTTGTATTGAAATAAGTTTTTATTGATTTTTTATTAAATATAGTTTAAAATCTATCTATATATTTCATAAAATTGTGTATTGTAAAAAACAAATTTTTGTAAAACATAAAGGATTTAGAAATTTAAATTTTCATAAGATTTTAAAAATTTTATGAATTTTCATTTTCATAAGCCTTTTAAAAGCTCGTGAAAAATAAAAATATGTGAGCTTTTAAAAGCTTAGGGAAATCCAAGTTCAAAGGTTTTAAAAACACCCATGACATGTTATTAGTTCGATAGAAACTTGAAAGATCTCAACACTTAAGAAATTTCTCCATGCTTGACATGACTATTATAGGTCGATTTATGTCTTCACTTCCTTTAGTGTTTGACATTTGTACACTATATTTTTTGTATATCTATTTTGATAAATTTTATATCTTACTGGTTATGAATATTTTATAATATTGAATATGCATACCTAATAACACATATCGAATATACATAATCGATAATATTAGAGCTTACCGAAAATATACATCAAGAGTTTACAACAAAATATATATAACGTATATTATATTATCAAAAAGAGAAATAGAGAATGATGTAAAAAAAGTTAAAAAATAATTTATTAAAAGATAATTAAATAATTTCACGTAAAAATAATTTTATAATAAAAATTTATGGGTGTGGAAAACATTTTTTGGGATATGTTTAGAAATCCATGAATGTGAATAGTAATCATAAAGATGATTCTCGAATTGAATGGGTAAATTTTATGAAGGGTCATCCAATTTATATTCAAATCTCATTTTAATCACAAAATTTTAATTTGTCCTATCTAGATCATTTTAATTTGTTAAGTATACGAAAGTTGGTCAGTCTAATAGATTCCATTCAAATTTTAAAAAAAAAAAAATTATGTGGCTGTTGTATTACAACCACATCATCTACCATATTAGCTAACTAAACCCATTTAATTTCATGAAAAGTCATTAGATTTTAACCTAATTTTCAAATAAGTCACTAAACTTTAATTTATTATTATAAAATTATTAAAATTTGTTAAGTTTACCAAATTTGATTATTTAATAAATTTTATTCAAAATAAAAATTATATAAATTTAAATATTAAATTTGACCAAACAACATCTATGTTTTTTATATAACAAAAAATTCTCTCGTACCCCACAAAAAATCAAAAGAAAAATGTAAAACCATAGCACATTTAATTAATATTTGTTTTCCTAAAGTATTATTGCTTTAACTAAATTATAAGGACGTTTTCTTTTATTTAAATATTTATGCTTTTTAATTTAAATAAAAGCAATAAAATTTTAGTAAAAACTAAATATTTATTAAAAATCTATCTGGTCTAAATTTTTTTTTTAAAATTTTTTGTAGGGTACGAGAGAATTTTTGACTATATAAAAAATATTGATGTTGTTTGATTGAGTTCAATATTTAAAATTTATCGAAATTTTATTTTGAATAAAATTTATTATGATAACAAATTTTGGTACATTTAACGTATTTTAGTGACCTTATAATAACAAATTAAAATTAAGTGATCTACTTAAAAATTAAATAAATTAAAATTTAATAACCTTTTATGAAATTATAAGGGGTTTAATTAGCTGATTTGATTGATGATGTGATAGTCATATTATTTTTTTACCAAAATTTAAATAAAATTTGTTAAGTAATTAATTTTGATATAAATTTGTTAAGTAATTAATTTTGATATACTCAATAAGTTTTAATGATACGAGTAGAATGAATTAAAATTCAATAATCTAAATGAGATTTTGATATAAATTAAATGATTTTTCATGAAATTTACCTCGAATTTATTACTTATATTTTATAAAAAAAATAAAAAATTTAAGATTATTTATTCAATGATTTTAATTAAAAACTTTAATTGTATTATTAATAATTACACTTTACTTTAAAAAAAATACCGATTAGGACAGGGAATCCAAAAATTGTTCGGTCCATTTTCAATTTGAAAAAACATGTTCCATCAATTCGAAGTACAATGAATTTTCCATTAAACTTGGCGACCAAAGAATAATTTTTAATTTATAATTTCATCTACATTTTAAAATTTTGAGAACCTACTATTGCTTTTGCAGTGAAAAAACTCTTTCGTAATCCACTTCAATTTAAAAACACATGCGCCGAATTTCCTCCAACGAAAAAGCGCCACGTTTGGTGAATTAAAAAAAAAAGCAGACTCCGGCGACCAGGCAATCGAACCCCTATTAACAATCACGCGCTAAAGAACAACTTCATATCCTAGCTTTCTTTTCTTCTCTAGGGCACATAGCGATAGCATAGGGTGACATATGAACAGCGCATGGGAGTTTAAATAACCATCTGTCAATTTCGAAAATAACACAAAATCCAAATCAAACCCCCAAAAACAAAAAAACCAAGAACAAATAAAAGTAACAAAAATCTTTAAAAAATTAACTAACTTGATTCCCCGATCTCTTTTCTTCTTCAATGGCTGATGCTCCTTCCTCGCCCGCAACCCTAGACCCCACCAATTCCCAATTCAAACCCGATTCCCCTAACCCGAATGTGCAACCTGCCCAACCCGATCCCCCTCCGTCCTCTACCACCACAACACCGCTCCAACCAAACCCTAACCCTAATCCTAGCGCGCCCCTGCTATCTCCTCAACCTCTTCCCGCGATCCCCTCTTACTCTACTGCTCCAACGCAGATCTCCGGAGCCACCACCGCCGTCGCGCCGGCGCCTCCCTCAATCCGTCCCGTTCCGCAGTTTTCACCGTTACCGAATTTTCAAGCTCCTTGCGTGCAGCCGCCCGGCGTGAGCTCGGCTCCTGGTTCTGTTCCACCGCCGTTGATGCAGTACCAGATGCCGGCGGGTCAGGTTCCAAATCCTGCTCTTAGACCATTTGCGCCGATTCCAAATGGATATGCCGCCGTGCCGGGAGCTGTTCCTCAGGGCAGCATGCCTCCTCCCGGTGGGTTATTCCTTCCATTTTTAAGTTCTTGCATAGTTTTGGTGAATTTAATTATTAATCTCTAATTTGAATTTTGTATTATTAAGTTGATTATTGATTTTTATGTGTATATTTTTGCTGTATTATTTATTTTGTGGAATTGTTATGTATGTGATGATAATATTCTTAGTTAATGTAAGAGAATGAGGAAAAAAGTTTAGAGTTGAATAGAGAGGAGTTTTGGGAGAGATATAGAAAAAAGGGCATCGATGACGGGATGTTTTCTCCTACAGTGTCTTGATTGAACACGGGTGAGAGAAAGGTTGGAAGGGCTTCAATTCAATATTGCTTAGAGACACCCACTTCTACTACAACTCACTCCCTTTTTGGTATGCCCACGTTTGCTTGGTTTTCCTTAATTGCATTTAGAGTTAAAAAATGTGGATTTTAAATATTATATTCTAGTTAAAGCCACTTAAGATTTGTAATAGAAATATATGAAAAAGCATACAGAAGAATTTGATAACTTTAACTGTTCCATTTTGTTCTAAATCATGTCTCCCACTGTCATGTTCATTTTAGTAGGCTATATACTTTCTGGTAGTTATAAGGATAATTTCCCTTTCATGGGTTTATGAATTGCCAGCAGCAGACTATGTTAGCAACTGAATGCTCCTTGGCTTTGTATTCTAAGGTATTGCAATTCTCCCAGTTACATTTTTCTTTCTTGTTTTCTCCCTGCCCATTTCTCTATCTTTCTCTTTGAGTTTCTTTTTTATTGTGGCACTTAGCCTCTAACAGTTGAGATAAATCTAAATGGTGAAATATGAAAGTTGAATTTTGTATTAAATAATTCACTTGCAAGCATGAGATGCTGGAAGTCTCATGTTATCCAATCCTCAATATTGTTCATTTGGTGCATGGGATAAGGCTATTAAGAAGTGGATGTCTAAGGTAAGTGCACTTTACATAGCCATGATTATGAACTTGGTGCTATTCTCTTGGTGTTTCCTTCAGGTTTTCTGTTCAGCTGGTGATAGTTGTCATGCCTGTGGTGCCATCTCTTTATAGTTTTAATGTGTGGTAAAATCATTTAATTATTCTTTGGGAAATTATTTTCTGTAAGAGTGGTTAGTGGCATCGAAAAATTTATTAATGTGTTAATTTTGTTAACTTGCTCTAATATGGTTGCATAGATATTTGTTTTCTGTTCATGCAGGACTTATCCGGTATCCTTCTCCTTACCCAGTAATGATTCGGCCTGCATTCCCTCCACTTCCACCTGGAGCAATTGGTGTGATTCCAGTAGTGCCACGTCCTCCTGTTCTAGGTGTTCCCGGTGTTCGTCCAATTATTCCTCCTGCAATTAGACCAGCTGCTGTTCCTAATGTTACACCAGCAGAGAAACCACAAACTACAGTTTATGTTGGCAAGATAGCACCAACTGTGGACAACGACTTCATGCTGTCTCTTCTTCGCGTGGGTTATTATTATCATTATTATTATTATTGTTATTACTATTATGTATTTCGTTTTTGAAAACGCTTCATTTATGTTTATCTTGAAGCTTTGGCTTTATTTAAAGTTATTTTTTCCACCTTTTTGAAGCTTTGTGGACCTGTCAAGAGTTGGAAACGTGCTCAAGATCCCACTAACGGAACTCCTAAAGGTTTTGGATTTTGTGAATTTGAGTCTGCTGAAGGGGTTCTTCGTGCATTGCGCCTACTTAGCAAATTTAATATTGACGGGCAAGAATTCGTGGTATGTTCTTTTTATTATTCTTTCCCATCCCCCATGATTGCCTTACGGGTAGTGTTTGGTATCATTTTTAATATCACAATCGTAATTTGATCACCGAAGTGATCTTATTACTAAAGTGATCGTATAACTCGTGATTTGGAATAATTTTGTTAGTTAATAATTTGGAAGTAAATACCATTGTGGTAGGTATTACTAAAAATAAAACATTATTTTGTTTAAAAGTACAAAAATATTCATATATATATATATTGTAATAGGTATATAAGTTAATGATTTCAATATTTTTTAAAGATAATAATTTATAAAATATTAATTATATTTTATTTATTTTATAATAAAATATAATTAAATTATTAAATCAACAAATATATTTATTGATAGGTAAGCTAATTTTTATAATATAAATTATGTAAAAGAACATTTGAATTAGAAAATGAAACTAATTTATTAAAATCTTAACAAAAGAAAAATAAAAAAGATTATATTATATATAAAATATTAAAAAAAAGTTAAAAGAAAGCACATAAATTATTTTTGAACTTGCTACAATAAATATTAGTTTGAAATATAAAATTTTATAATATAAAATAATTACAATTTTGACGGGAAGTAAGTTTTTAATTCACCTATTAAATGAGTAATATTCACTATTGTTAATTTTATATAATAATTCACCACGGCGGTAAAAGTTTTCCATCAATTTTGGATGGGAATTAGATTACCCTCAAAGGCAATGATTTGATCACTTTCATTGATTCAAGATCATTGTAATATAGGATCATCAAGTGTTTACCAAATACAGCAATCTAATCACTGTATAAATCACCATTTTTTGAGGTAATCACCTTATACCAAACAACACGAAAGTGTTTTTTTACCTGTTCTAAAATGAGATAAGGTTCATTTCCAAATTCATTATGATTGGAAATCATTAATTTAGATGTTGTTTTGTGAAATTGAAAATGTAGGATTGAAAATCATGAAGTAAAATACCCTAAACAATAGCTCTTATTTTGCATAACAAAACTTTTTGGTTTATTTCTGAAATAAATTGAATTTAATAAAACTACTATTTTGTTACTGTAAGTTATATGTATCTTGTAAACCTAAATTATGTATAAAATATAAAATTGACTGGTATGATGTATGATACGTAAACATGGTAGAAAACAGTTGTGAATAACATTAAGGTGTAACATGGATTTGAAGTTGTAATTTCTCTGGTTCTATACGATCTATATTCAACCAGTATATTGCCTCACCCCTTTTCTAAATGCTCCCAAACATTTCACTTTAAAATTGTTTCAAGTGGTTACTGTATTCTCCAATTAGAAGAGAAGAATGAGGTGGGCATTTTTAAGTTAATAATTGACAGTAAATGAGAAGTTTTCTGCCTCTTTACTCTTGAAATAGGTTGTTTTAGGGTTGGGTAAATGTTCTATGGGGATATGGTAGGTGAACACATGAATTAAGTGGGAATCTTTAAGTAATATTTCTTCAGCCGTGAATGTGTATTGTCTCCACTATCCCAGAATGAAGGGTAAAGCAAGATTTTGTTCAGCTTCTGAGCTAATGCTTCTATTTGAACTAGTACCTTCTGTCTGTGGTTATTGTTTTCTTTCTTATCTTGTTTAATTGATTTGATTTTGCACTTATTGCATGGTTAAAAGTTAAATGTTAATCAAGCAACAAGGGATTATCTGGAGCGGTATGTTGAAAAGAAAACTGAAAATGCAAAGAAACTCAATGAAGCTCCAGCTACGAGGGCTGAGAAAGGTGAAAATGCACTAGGTGATGAGAAGAATGTATCTTCAACGCCTTCTGTTGAGGATTCCAAGGACAGCGACAATGGCAAGAAAGAGAATATTGGCATTGCCAACTCTGCCATCGTGACTGATGAAGACCGTGAGGCTGATCGAGATGCTTCAGAGAAGCTTGCCAGCATGATTGAAGAGAGGTTAAAGACCAATCCTCTCCCTCCACCACCTCCTCAAACTGCTCCTGATGGTTCTGGAAAATCAAATTCAGATCTGCCTGCTAAATTGAGAGATGGGGACTCTGATGCTGATGTAATGAGAAATGGTGAGTTTTTGCAGCTGTATTTATGTGGTTTTATTGCTCTCTTTATTATCTGTATCATGTCATATTATCAAAATCTATATAAAAGTCCTTGCATTTCAAGGAGAATCACACTGGAGGAAGTAGTGATACTTGTTATTTTTCTAAGATAGGAGGTTTTTATATTGATTCCATAATTTTGCAGATGGAGCTGAAGGAAAAAATGATGATGGGACTACCAGGGAGAGCAAAGCAACAACTGAGAATGATCAATCTGAGACAAGCTCACCTGATCGTAGGTATGATAGGAGAAGTAGAGATACAGAGCAGGATCTTAAGAGGGAAAAGGAGCGCGAAATTGAAAGATTAGAAAGAGAAACAGAGCGGGAAAGGATAAGAAAAGAGAGGGAACAAAGAAGGAAGATTGAGGAGGCAGAGCGTGAGTATGAAAAGTTTCTTAGAGACTGGGAGCTAAGGGAAAAGGATAAAGAGAAGCAGAGACAGTATGAGAAGGAGAGGGAGAAAGAGAGGGAGCATAAACGGAAGAAGGAGATTCGCTATGATGAAGAAGATGATGATGATTTGAGAAAAAAGTGGCGTAGGAGTGCTTTGGAGGAAAAGAGGAGGAAGAGGTTGCGGGAGAAGGAGGATGACTTTGCTGACAGACTCAAAGAAGAGAAAGAAATTGCTGAGGCCAAGAAGAGAGAGGAGGAACAGCTGCAACTGCAACAGCAGCGAGATGCATTGAGGCTTTTGTCTGGTCGCGTTGCAAATGGAGGTGAAAAGACTGTGTTGGTAGAAGAAGCTAGCACTGAAAGCAAAGATAAGGCAATTGAACAGCATTACAAGTGTGAATCAAGTTATGAAAACCAGATATTTGGTAATGTACATCTTCTACATTTTATGTTACTTTAATTTAATTTGTGTTCCATATTTTATTATTATTATTATTATTATTATTTTGAAATGGACTATATTTGTATGTGATAGATGATGGGATTATGCAAAATGGTTCTGTTGATGAATCAAACATGGCCTTTGTTGCTGCATCAGATGCACGACAGAGTGGGAATGCCCCAGTAAGGAAGTTGGGTTTTGGTCTTGTTGGATCTGGAAAGCGGACTACTGTCCCATCTGTTTTCCATGAGGAGGAAGATGATGATGCACAGAAGGACAAGAAAATGAGGCCTCTGGTTCCCATTGATTATTCAACTGAGGAACTGCAGGCTGTCCAACCTGGCACACCAACACCCAATTTGGTTGCAGCTGCTGAATTTGCAAAGCGAATATCAAATGTTAATCCCAAAGAGGAAAAGCCTGATGCAGAAAGAGAACGAAGCAGACGTTCATATGATAAATCTAGCAGGGATAAAGACCATAATCACGAGGATAAAAATCGCACTAGAGATGCAAGCAAAGAAAAGATCCCTGATTGGGATAAGGACAGGGAACACGGACAAGATAAGGTGAAAACAACAGATCACCAGAAGCTTTTGGATGCAAAACAATTAATTGATATGATTCCAAAGACCAAGGAGGAACTATTTTCATATGAGATAAACTGGGATGTGTATGACCAGGTAATAATCCTTTCTCAGGTCCTTATTCAACTGTTAATTTTGAGAAACATCTGGCTTTTGGTGAGGTTAACAAAGTGCAAATTGATGTAGAACAAGTAGGGAAAAGAAACAGAATATAGAAATTTAGGGAGCGACTCTGAAATAGGCAAGGACAATAAGGGAAGAACAGAGGAAATCGATGGAGAAACAGAAGATTTTAGGGAGAAAATCTCAATATCATAATAACTCATATTCAATATCCAAATTATAATCGAAACAGGAGATTTTAAGGAAATAGAGTAGGGGTTAGGGTAGGCCATATTTATATTTCTACTCTACAATTGCGTACTGGAATGATTGTGTAATATCTCTGGTGATGTTGAAACTCAATTCTTCACTTTTTGGCTTTAATCTTACTGGCTAATTCTAAAATGTTACTCTTTGTTGTGGTGCATTTCTACAGCATGCATTGCATGAGAGAATGAGACCCTGGATTTCGAAGAAGATTACAGAGTTTTTGGGGGAGGAAGAGAAAACACTGGTAGATTACATTGTATCCAGTACTCAGGAACATGTTAAGGCTTCCCAAATGCTGGAGCTGCTGCAGTCAATATTAGATGAAGAAGCTGAGATGTTTGTGCTTAAGATGTGGAGAATGCTCATATTTGAAATTAAAAAAGTAGAGACTGGTCTGGCTTTGAGGTCGAGAGGCTGATTGAACACTGTTGCACTGTGGCTCCTATGTTGCAGCAGGACTGAGTGTTTTATTGCATAGTTGTTACCTCCATGGGGGTGAATCATGTATGTCTCTTCCTTCGGCCTTTTACTGTAAGACCAAAATGTATATTGAATTAGGAGTTAGCGTTGTTGAGTTTTGATTACTTCTAGGTGCATTTTGTTATGTCAACCCAATTTTTTCTTGCTGATTTCACCTTTTTTGGCCCGCTCTCTATGGAAGATTAATATTTTGCAATCACTTTTTTTTTTTTTTTTATGAATAGTTAAATGAGCTCGTATAAGTACATAAAATTTTACTTGCAAGGTTTTGAATTTCATTCTATGTATATATTTGTAAAGAGTTTAAATTTCATTTTATGTTTTATTATGAGAGTGGATTAGGATTTAGTTTGTTATATACTTGTGAAGACGCAATGCACAACAAGTTATGCACAAATTAGTTAAATTTTAATATGTTTATATATTTGAAAGGATAGGAGAAGATGATTTCAAATTCATATATAATTTTAGATATTTCAAATTCACTTCTAAATAAAAATTCAATTTGAAAATAATCATGGAAGTCATATTTACATTTGTTTTATCACATTATTTTATATTTAATTTGAAATTCAGATATATTTTTTTAAATCCAAGTTATGAATATATTTTTTAATAGTGCATTTGAAGCACAGGATAAGATAAAAAATAAGATTATGAATAAGATAGAATAAAATAAAATTAAGTGATATCATCAAATTTTATATTTAGTGTGTACAATAAATAAAAATATATCAATCATATTTGTTATCTATAAGATTAAAAGTAAGATAAATCAATTTTTTTTATTGATCAAAATTATTGTTTTAAAAATTAAATATAATTTAAATTTATAGTATGTTGTTAAAAATGTAATTTAAAAAATTGAGAATTTTTTTAATTAAGCTGATATAAAATTTAATAAAAAAAACTTTAGTAGTAATAATATAGATATTAAACTGCTGGATTCATTATCCAATAGTAGTTCTGTCGATTGTCCTTAATTTTAATCGTTTTGAGCATCTTTATTTTGCCCTTTTCTGAGAGAAGAACGTACGTAGCACTAGTAGTACTAGTTTTCTTGTTCAAGACGAGACAATGTGGGTCCTGTGTCACCAGTTCAAGGAATGGAAGGGCTTATCCCAGGTGATAGCTCCTAGTCTTCGTCATTTGTGTTTGTTGTTCAAAGTAAAAATCACATAATAGGAATATCTGAGTAGGATTAAATTGCACATAACTACAGCGCAGGGTATAATATCCAATTTGCGTATAATCTTCATTTCCATAACAATATTTGCTTCAATCATCATAAACCTAAAACTGGCCGCAAACTAAACTAAAAGTGGATAATAACCAAATGTTTCAATTTGTTTTTTTCAATTGGTTGTTAAGATACAGGCATACAAATACAGCCGACATGCACACTTTAGGTACAGGATCCATCATACAATTTGAAGAAAAACAATGCTACTAACAGTGACCTTTAGACAGCTTGACAAAGGTAAAAACACCATTAAGACATATCCACGCCAACCACCTGTTCGTGGGATCTGGCTAATCTAAGTAAGAAAATGCTTGAATATCAGATGACCCAGAACCAACTTATGACTGATCCTGATGCCAGACCAACAACTAGAAACAATACCATAACAATGCCCGCAGTCTCTGCATGTTGTATCTGAACAGATTTGGGAGACAGGATCATTAACACACTCGTCAAGTAGCCATTAGTTAGCCCTAAAAGGCAAGTCAGTATTGAGACAGGAATCTCTGTCCTGAAGAACTGAGGACCATGCAAGCAAGCTATGAAGAGGGGAAAAAACAGTAACCTCACAACACAAGCAGCAATTGCAACCTTTGCATTTTCAAGAAGATAAACTGCAGTCAATGATTTGCCAACCAGGTCAAACACATTGTAGCCTGTAATAAGGAGAATTGGATACCAGTCCTTGAGAATCAATGAGTGCACGTCCTCTGTGATGTATCCTGGAAATATAGACAAAGTCACAATGTATATGAGTACAATCCCAAATCCATACCATTTAACTGTTCCCACTATATTCCACAAGGTTGCTCTCCAAACAGGCCCGGTAACAGGACCTTTCTCCTCCTTAACAGCCTCAGTCTTCAGCTCCTCATAGTACTTCATAATCGGAAGTCTGTGAGCCACATTGTACAAGACTATGCATATGAACATAACCACAATGCTAGTAGAAAAGTAAAGATTGGCACTTTTTCTCAGGCCATCAGCATCTTGAGGAAATACAGCTTTGGTTAGGATCCTTAGCACTGAAACAAGGACCCCTGCAGCCAACTATTTGACAAATTAAAATTGCACCTAATGCAATAGTTATCACTTATCACCTAGATTAATAACTAGAAGCACACAGTTCAGCATAATCAGATTTTATTAAAAAAAAAAAAACACAGCAATAAATTTTGTATCCAGGAATATTCAAGCAAAACTATTGAGAATATGCGTATTACTAGTAAATAAGGTTTAATTTCTATTACACCTTATAAAAAGCATAGCTATAGACCGTATAGAATAGAGGAAAAATGTTTCAAGTAGTTCAAGATTCAGGGTTCATAGTGTTAAATGGATTGGCCCACCAAGGTCCTTGAAAGTGAAAGATGCTTAGTCAAGAGCTTTATTAATGGCGAACTAAGCCAACCTTACAGCTGTTTACAGTAAATCTTTCTTGAAAACAACTCCTATATAAAGACCGTTAAGCTATAGTTGACTCAAATCACATGTTGAGTTTCTATAGTTATACTAAGCAGCTCAATTTATGAGCCTTTAAATAATCAAACGAACAAGGTCCTTAAAAATTGCGTAATTGACAGCAGAATCAGTTTAATGTTAACTCCACTAAAAATCACACTATCTCCCTTTGAGCTCTAAAAGAGCAATTGCTCCCTCCATTAAAACGACTTCTAAGCACTCATTAACTTAAGCTACTCTAAAGCAAAGTCCTTACGTAGATTAACTGCATCCAACATTCAAGCATTCATGTGTTCAACAAAATTAATCAACACACATAACTAAAATTACTCCAAAAAATCGTTTTTAAATTACCAGAACCGGCAGTTCCTGCAAAAATAGCCTGCATGTAGCGTCCAGGCAATTCACCAGCCGCCCCAACGAGCCCACCTTGAACAAGCGCATCTGCTATACCCGACAAACCGACAACCCCGACTGTAACGTAAAATCCGTCATACAACCCGACCCGACCCTTTATATAAACCGCATCCATAACGGGCACAACGAGCAGGGCAACCACGAACAGGCCCAACCCAACATTGATCCGCACGTAAGATTCACTCTTGTGGGCATAGAACACTATGATCAAGAGGCAGCAGAGGCCGACCACCATGTAAACGACGGCGAAGACACGGTCGACCGAAGCGTCGGGGTAGAGGTAGGAAAAGTAATCGATGGCAGTGATGAAGGCATTCCATGGGAGGAGGAATCCGACGCCTAACGTGAAATAGATGATGTAGGCCAAATGGAATTTGTCTTCGGGAATAGCCGGTTTCAAAGGGGAGTGGAGGAGGAGGGAGGATTCCGAATCGGGTTCGGGTCCTCCGTCGATCGCGGGTGCACCGGAGAAAACCATTTGGGATTTCTTTTTTTTTTTTTCAAATGCAACTACGATGACTTTTAAAATTGGATGACCTTTTTCCCTGGAAGAGAGATTGGTTTGGATTGTTCTTTGGAGGTAGGTGGAGTGTTTCTCGGAGATTTTTCTTGGCACGGAAGATGGC
Organism: Durio zibethinus; assembly: GCF_047325235.1. NCBI lineage: Eukaryota > Viridiplantae > Streptophyta > Magnoliopsida > Malvales > Malvaceae > Durio > Durio zibethinus. The sequence continues at coordinate 31,935,533 of NC_143163.1, read as the reverse complement.
AATATACGATGTCGTTTTTCATCAGGAAGCAATAAATTTTTTTGCATTTTTAATTAATAACTAGAACATGATAAAAAAAAAACTACTTAAATATGTTTAATTTTAGAAGTGTTTATATTTTGTATTTTAGTTGATATAATTAATTAAAATTTTTAAAATTTTATTTTAATAAATGAAATATAAAATAAAACATGAAATAGATATTTAAATATTTTATTTAATGATAAATATATGTAAGTGTCTATCAAAGAATTAATTTTTAATCTCCATCTTTCAAAAATTAAACTAAAAGAAGTTATACATAAATATAATTTTCATGCATTATGTTATTTTTTGTACAATAAATGTTTTACATATAAAATAAAAAATTATATTATTTAATCTTAATAAAGCATATTAATTTTATGCTTTCATTTATTTTTTAAATTATATGTTATTAAAATTGAGCTTTAACCCAATATAAAAAAATCAAATCTAGAGTTGATGAAATTCATTCGGCCTGGTTAGTTTCGAGTGGATCGCAAGCCTCTAAAGCATATATAAGTTGAATGTGGATGAGAATTAGGTTGTTGGAACAGGTCGTTGCTTCCTTCTTTTAGGAACCAAAATTGCAACATTTTGGTCTTGAATAAGACTTCGAAATAGAGCAAACTTCTTCACTCTCCCTTTATTTCTCTACCATTAAATCTCTCACCTTTTCTTTATCGTTTCTTTCTTCTCAAGAACACTTTCCTAACTCAGAAAATTAATGTTGTCCAGTCGTTTCTTCTATCACAAGTTGCCGTTTGCTAATTACCAAAATCGAAAAGAAAATTTTTGTCAAGATCATCTTAGTTTCCTCATTCATTTTCCTGAATTATATCTTTTAAACTTTTATTGTTCTCTCTGTTCTCTTTTCATTCACACCTCCAGAAAAAAAACCTCAATGAAACAAAACTGTTTTTTGATTTGGCATTTTTTAATTCGAAAATGAAGCATTAGCTATTCACCTCCCGACTCTGATATAGAATTTTAGCGTTATAAGGACAGTCATTGGGCATCGAATTTTATTCGGATTCTTCGGATTAGATCTTAATTTTTAATTTTGTTTTAATTTTATTAAAATTAATAATTAAATATTAAATATTAAATATAATAATAACAAAAAAAGAAGAAAAAAAGATTGGGGTATGCATAGTGTTGTGCACGACACCAGCCTATGTACCTACTTACCCTGGACCATCTTTTGGCCACCAACTCCTATATCCAACAAAACAATTGCGCTATACCCTTCCCATGAGACCCATCACCTTCTGCAATTGCCTTCATTACCTGGCAGTAGGGATTATGGCAAAAAAATGTGGGTTTGATCCTCGTTTGGCCTATAAATAAGAGTTAGAAAGCACAAAAAAAAAAATGCCCCTACTAAAAATCATGTCCAAAAACCTTGCAAGAAAATACCTACCAAAAAACAAAAGAAAACTCTACAAAAAAAAAAATCCACAAACCACCACAAAAAAAAAAATCCAAGCTATTGAAAAACCAAACACAAAACAAAAACAATAAAAAAAATCAAAGTATTCCCTATGGAGAAAAACCCAGCGCTATAGCCAAAGCTCATACAAAAAGGGAAAAACAAAAATTAGTTTCTATATAAACATAAAAAAATATATTTTGGCCGGATCTTCAAAGCCTGATCCATGCCGATTGAGGTTATTTTTCACAAAAAAGAGGATAAATCTAAATGTAGGGGAGCGAAAAGAGTCTATGAGTGTTATTTTAAAAAATTTAGGAGAAGATCACTGGTGGCTGATGATTGGCAACATATGGCAAGCCACGGTTAGCTTTTAGAAATCGCACGACTCTTGAGTTTTGGTTCAGAAAAAAAAGTTTTTTTTCTTTTTTAAAGTAAAGAGTAAATGAGCTAAAAAAATGTAGAGCTTTTATATAGGTGAAATAGGGGCCAAATCAACATCGTTTTGAACCTCTGAGAATCAACATGTTAGCTAGTGACCTGACCCTAAGTCTGCGCAATTGACCCGACCCAACTCTCCTTTTTACCTTCTGACGGGTCCAATTAGACCGTCCCAAAATGACGCTAATTGATTTGGTTTAATTTTTTTAAAAAAATTTTTGATTTAATTTTTTAATATTATTTTTAGTTTTTTATTATTATTATTTATACATGTTTAAAATTTTAAATTTTCTAGAATAAAATGTTTTATTTTTTTTAACAATAACAATAAAAATGAGAATAAAGAAATAAATAAAAAATTAAAATGAAAATTTTTTATAATTTTAAATTTCATGAAAAATTTAAAATAAACCTTATAAAATAATAAAATAAAAATAACTAGATAATAATAATAACAATAATAAAAATAAAAATGATATCAAAACTTTTGATTTTTTATATTTGAAAAATAAAAAAAGATAATAACCAAAAAATAAATAAAATAATAAAATCATATATATAATGATAATGAAAATAGAATAATAAAAAAAAATTTCTCTACCTAGATGATGGAAGAAATAAAATTCATCTTTAAAAAATAATAATAATAAATAATTCTACCTAGATGCTGAAAAATTAATGAATAACAAAAATAAAAACAAGTAATAATAATAATAATAATAATAATAATAATAATAATAATAAATTTTTATGAAAAATTTTAAATTAATTTTCAGAAATCATAATAGCGAGCTTGCTCCAAAACTTTGTCTAAATGTTGTAGATTTTTATAAATGTTTGTATTTTTAAATTTTTTAAAAATATCCATTACCTTCTTCAACTACCCCCATCACTTGGCAGTAGGGATTGCAGTAAAAAAATATAGGTTTGATTGTCATTTGACCTATAAATAAGAGTTAGAAAGCACAACATCAAAAAAAAGAGAAAAATCCTACTGCAAAGCCTTGCCAAAAAATACCCATCAAAAAACAAAAAAAAACTCTTCAAAAAAGAAACCCACAAGCCACCACAACCAAAAAAAAAAAAAAAAAGCTTCTATCAAATAAAAAAAAAAAACAAAATCCCAAGCTATTAAAAAGCCAAACACAAAACAAAAGGAAAAACGAAAAAAAAAAAAAACCATAACCTTCCCCGTGGGGAAGAAACTAGTGTCATAACCGAAACTCTTACGAAAAAGGGAAAAACAAAAATCAATTTTTATACCAACATAAAAAACAAAAAATGTGTTTTGGTGGGATCTTTAAAGCTTGATATATGCTGATTGAGGCTATTTTTCACACAAAATAGGATGGATTTAAGTTTAGGGGAGCGAAATGAGTCTAAGGGTATCTTTTGAAAAAATTTTAATGAAGATCATCGACGGCCGACGATCGATGACCAGTGGCATATGATCAGTTTATGAAAATTGCCCGATCCCTCTAGGTTTTGGTTCAAAGAAAAAAAGTTTTTTTTTTTTTTTTTAAGTGAGGAGGAAATAAGCTAAAAAAAATTTGAAGCTTTTATATAAGTGAAATAGGGAACAAAACGACAAAACAATGTCATTTTGAACCCCCAGGATCTTTGTGCCAACATGCAACCTGACCCTAGGTCTGCGCAACTAACCTGACCTAGCTCTCTCATTTACCTTTCCGATCAGTCCAGTTGGACTACCCTAGATCGATATTGATCAGACCATTGATAAGTCCAATTTAGGTTTTTTTTTTTAATTTTATAAATTAATTTTTAATATTCTTTTTAATTTATTATTATTTTTATACATGTTTAAAATTTTAAATTTGTTAGAACAAATGTTTATTGTTTTTTAAATAATAACAATAAAAATAAGAATTAATAAACAAATAAATAATAATAATAAATAATGAAAAATAAAATTAAAATTTTTGATAATTTTAAATTCCATAAAAAATTTAAAATAAACCTTATAAAATAAAAAATAAAAAAACTATATAATAATAATTACAATAATAAAAATGAAAATGATTTCAAAACTTTTGATATTTTTAAATTTGAAAAATAAAAAAGGATAATAACCAAAAAATAAATAAAATAATAAAAACATATATATAATGATAATGAAAATAGAATAATAAAAAAGATTTTTTTCCTACCTAGATGATGGAGGAAATAAAAATTATTTTTTTTAAAAAAATAATAAATAATTGCAAATAGATATTAAAGAATTATTGAATAATAAGAGTAAAAACAAATACGTAATAATAATAACAATAACAATAATAAATTTTTACAAAAAAGAAATATATGAAAAAATTTTAACTAATTTTTGAAAATCATAAAAGTGAATTTACTTCAAAAGTTTGCTAGATATTTAAGAGTTTTAGAGATGTTCGTATTTATAAATTTTGAAACCTTAAATTTCAAAACCCTAAAATCCTAAATCCTAAACTCCAAACCCTAAAACTCTCAACACTCTAAAAATTCAAATTTTGAAACCCAAAAATTATGAAACCCTAAAACCCTTAATACCCAAAACCCTATAACTAAAAACCCTTAAACCTTTAAAACCCTAAACTTTAAATACTTAAAACCCTAAGCCCTTAAAATCCTAAGTCCTAAAACTCGAAACTTTAAAATCATAAATCCTCGAAACCCTAAAATTTCAAAACTATAAATTTGAAAACTCTAAAATCTAAAACTCTAAACCGTAAGACTCAAAATCCTAAACCCTAAACTCTCGAAACCTTAAAATTTCAAAACCTTAAATTTTAAAACCCTAAAACCTCAAAATCCCAAAACCAAAATCCTAAAACCTAAAACCTTAAAATTTTGAAACCTTTAAACGAGACCCTAAATCTTAAAAATCCATAAATACCTTAAATTTAACCCAAACCCTAAATTTGACATGTAACCCCAAATCATCACCTGAAAACCATTCAAACTTTAAAGCCTCGACCTAATCACATACCCAAAACCATTCTAAAATTTTAAGGATATGTGTGAAAATCTCACGAGAAATAATTTGTTCCCAAATGCTACCTAGAATATAGTATATTTAGGACATTTTATTTCATTAAGTTTTTCGTACGAGTCCTTAACCCACAATAATAATGGGATTAAATTAAAGAAAAAAGAAAATAGGATCTTAAATATAAATAGTTGCACATAAATTTTACTTAAACGTTAGGAAGCCATGGTAGTTTTGTTATATTTAAAAACTCAAATTTAAAATTGCATTTCATTATCGTGCATATCATCTATTAGTATATATGCATCTATTTATTATTACTTGCATTTATTCTGCATGTTTAAATTTTTTAATTTATTATTAATTGTAGCATTATCAATTTCTTTGCATAAAATGTTTTTTGTGAAAAGTATTATTCAAAAAATAAATTTTTAAATAAAACTAAATTAACATTTTAAGAAAAATAATTTTTAATATTCTGCCTAGATATTAGAGAGTTACCAACAATCATCATCTATGAAGAATGTTATTTTTATTTTGAAGAATGTTATGGCAAATCTTAGGTGAAAAATGTTATCCGTAATTCTGCCTAGACATTGAAAAATTTTAAAATAATTTTTAACTTAAAATTTTATTTGATATTCCTAAATAAAGAATTTTAATAAAATTATTTAAATGAAGGGAATTATTATTAAATTTTATATCAAAACCGTTTTATCCAAACATAAAAAATAATGCATGATTAATTGGTACCAATTTATAGGCGTTGTAGGCATGCTAATCTTTCCCCACACATAACCGACTTGAACCCAATTTTATTTTCTATAGATCAAAAATTATCTTTTTGATAAACTTTAAACATATTTTTATAATTTTATTAAACAGATAAATTTTTTTGAATGACCAATCACACCTAAAAAAATATTGGTGACGACTCTCTCGTTTTTTGGGATTTTAAAATTTTAAACATCTAGCAGTTCAAAAACTGTTATGATAGCGTTTCAAAGAAAAGAGAGTCAAATAATAATTTTATTAGAAAAAAGGGAACAAAGTATTATTTTTAGTGAGATGAAGTATTACACTACAAGCATTTTGCAATTTAATCAATTCAAATAACATTCATTAATCAAGTTGTTATTGTTGTTGTCATCTAGAAAACCTAAAAATCGTAAGAACTAAGAGTGTAATTAAGTCAAGCGAGCTTGATACAATGAGAAACTTGAGCCCAACTCAAAATTTGTTGTTCGAAATTTGGCTCAAGCTCAATTGAGTTTTAATTATTAAATTTAAGTTTGATTCGAGATAAAAATTAAATTATTTGAGCTTATTCAATTATAAACTCAAGCTCCACTCAAAATTCGCTATTCAAAATTTGGCTTGAACTCAATTGAGTTTTAATTTTTAAGCTTAAGTTCGATTCGAGATAAAAATTTATTTATTCGTGCTCATTTGATTAGATTCATTTAATGAAAAATAAAGTTGATTTTCATACTCGATTTCAAACTCAATTATAAGTTCAAATTCGAGTTCGAGCTCAAATTAATATATAAGGGTAAATAGTAAGTTTTAATTAAAATAATAAAAATATATTAAATATTAAAAGTTTGATTAGCTCATAAACTATTCAAGCTAGACATTAGGATGTTTGAACTCGACTCGTTCAATAAGTCGAATTGCTCAAATTCAGCTCGTTCAATAAATCGAGTTGTTTGAACTCGACTTGACAATAATCAAACTGAATTCGAATTTTATCCGAGCAAAACTCAAGTAATTTAGATGTATCAATTACATCCTTAATAAGAATAAATCTCGAAACCTAAACTTTTTGTCCATTTTTTCTTAATTTTCTTTTATGAATTGCTTCCTTTTCTTCTCTACTTTGATTACTTCTCATTTTGTTTTTTTTTTTTTTCTAGATTTTTTGTTAGTTTATACAGTATATGTTTTTAGATTACTTTTATTTTGATCAAGGAACAAAATAGTTATTTGAACATTGAATAGGGGTAAAATGGATATTTTGGATATTGAATAGAATAGATGTTATACCTTAAACCCCTTAATTTTTAATTATATAGTATTGATTTCTCATTTTGCTTTCTCTTATACTTATTAATAAATGTATTAATAAATGAAGTACCACTTTTACAACATGTCATTGTTGAAGGTTTTTTTTTTTTTTTTTGGGTTTTTTGTTAAACTAAAAAAACTCTATGTGGACTTAAAATCAAAAAATAAAAATGGACTGCGGATGCCATAAGTGGTCAACTATGATACCTAATTCTGATTTTTTTGAACCATTTCCATTTCCAACAATGTGATCCTTATCCATTCATTCATCCATAATATAAATTCGGTTTACTTTAATTTTACTTGACTTTTCTTAGATTATGCCCGATGGCATCTCTTTGTTTTTCTTGTTTATTTTAAACTAGAAACATGCCCGCTTGCACTTTGTTGCTAGTCTAATTTTTTTATTTATAGTTAATAATATTAAATTTAATAAATCAGTGCATACTTTCGTTTAAAATTTTTGAATAACAGTAACAATTAGTGAACATTTATCAACTAATTTATGGATAATATATGAGTTTCATTCTCATAACATGTATAAAAAATAAAATACAAATCCATTTTTTAAATTTATTTTTCTAAACAGAATTAAAAGAAAATATTAAAATAGATAATTTTAAAAAATTAAAAAAAAGATAAGCCCAAATAAAAAGAAAATGAAAATGAAAAAAAGTCGATGAAGATATCATGTCGACACCTCTACTTAGGGATGGTAATAGATTGAGTAGAAACAGATTTATGTTTATCTTGACTCTGATCCAATATCAAATTATTATTTTTATATCTAATTCTAACTCGACATATATATGTAAAACTCGCATCTAACCTAACTTGATTAAAAATTAATTCAATAGTATAATATTCAAGAAATATAATTTTTCATTATAAATTACATCTTAATTATATATAAATATATTATTTTATTAAATTATTATATTAAATAATAATTTTATTAATATAATATATACAAATAAAATTAAACAAATAATAAAACACATATTCTTATTTATATCTCAATATAGAATGAGACCAAGTGGGACAAAACATCCTAAACTTACCTCTTGATTCAATCTTGATTTTAAAAAAGAATAAATCATTTTATCTTAACCCGATTCTGATTAAAAAAATGCTTTTATTGTATCAATAGGTTGAAACTATTAGATACAAGTTATTTTTACACCTCTACCTCCATTCACTGCAACTTAGACCTAATTTAAAAAAAAAAATTCTCTACTCAATCTCGAAATTTTAAAAAAGCATACACATTGGATTAGGATGAACTAAAGCCTATCGGATATAGGTTAATTTTCATCCTTACCTTCATTGATGTTTTTCTTATGAAATTTAGCTAAATAAAAAAGTTAAAAACTAAAAAAGATAAATTAAAGTAGCATATAAATTTATTAAATTAAGGTATTAAAAAATAATTTTTTAATACAATATATAAATATAAAATTAAAAAATAATAAATGACATTTTTATATATTCTGAATGAGACGACACACCCTACCTCTATAATATAAACTTTTTTAAAAAATTTATTTAATAAAAAATAAAAATTTAAATCAAAAATAAAAAATAATAAAAAATATGTAGCTTTTGAAAGAAAAGTGGAGTGCTACGTGGACCCTCGCTCTTCCCTTTTTTCTTTTTCTTTACTCATTTTCTCTCTTTTCATTCACTTTGTATCATTTCTTACCTAGTTTGTCTGTCTTTCTACTTTTCGTTTATCTTTTCCTTCTTTTTTTTTAGGCTTTTGCTCATCTTTCTTTGGATTTGAACCAAAAAAAAAAAAATGATGTTTTGAAGAAGGCAGAGATGGTGATGTGGTGAGGAGGGCAGTGGAGTATAAGCACCAAAGGTGGTGCAGAAGGGAGCAAAAGAAAGTAGTTGAAGCAGCACCTCATACTGACAGGAGCAAAGATCTGAGAAGAATCATCCTCACAGCACTAAAGAATTGAAAAGTAGAACCCACTAGAGAAAATTGTTTGAGCTCGAAAGATGGAAAAAGATAAGTGTTCTGCCTCAAAAGAGACGCTTTTACCTAATTTCGGAGGTACCTTTAATTGAAGAATGAAGCAAATTTAGGCACGTTTGGATTTGATCCTCTAAGGTGGTTTGATGAAGAAAATCCAATAGAAGAATGAGAGATTTTGTTTTATTTTTATTAAAGTATTAATTAGGAGTAGTTATGAGTTAATCTGGAATGTAAAATGGGATATAAGGAATTGATTTTTTTTTCTCCATACTTTTTTGCATGTGTTTTTTTTTTTTTAAGTTATTTGTTCGATATTTGTTCGTTTAGTATACTGATTTTTTGTTATTTTCTTTTCTCTAATAATTTTGAAGGTTTTTTGTTCTTATTTTTTGTGTTTTTTTAGTGCAGATATTTACAGTCCAAGTTTTATGATAGTAACGGTGTCAAAGTTAATCTTTTTTTTTTTTTTTTTTTTAAATCATGGTATAGCTTTTGTGCGTTTGTTTTTGTGAGCAGATGGAGTTGGAGGTGTAGGATTTACTCCTCATGTGATCACCGTGAAAGCTGGCAAGGTGAGTTTCTTTTATAAGTAAGATATGAAGTTGTAATGGTTGTTCTTTTAGATGAAATGGGAAATATTATGAAACTGAAGGTAGGCTTCGAATTGTGTGAGGTTTTCTTGGCCTTAATGGATTTGTATTTGGGGATGATTCAATTTTCTTATATTGAATTTTCAAATGTTTTAAGCTTTCTTTGGTGATGGTATCATCCATTTTGCGTATTATTAGCATGAAGTAATATCTTTAAACCATTTACAATGCGACTATGGAATATAGTTTTTGGGAAATTATTGCACAAAAACAATCACATCCTATAATTGCTAAGCAGAGCACTATGAATTAATTTAGCTCTAACAAAATGATTGCACACTGAGTTGGGGCAATTTAAATTGTGTAGAGCATGTGGAAAGTCGCCTGAGTATTGGATATTTAACCTTTTCTTTTTGTTTTCAAAGATTGATTGATAAAGATACTTTTTCAATTGATGGCTTTAAGTGTAATGGAAAGATTAGTTAGCCTCTTCCAACCAATAATTTGAGGCAAAATGCATACTCTAATTCCATCAAAGAAGGATCTGCCTGAGATATTGCATGCCAATAAACGTGCAGTACTGTTCTTTTTGCACATGTTCTGATTGATCGTGTTTGTTTTTCTTGAACCTTATTTGTAACGTGCCTTATTCTGTGTCTTTTTCATTTTAAAGATTAGCCCTGGTAATTTCAAAATTAATACGATAATATAATATAAAAATAATATAAAAAAATCATATATATATTTTAAAAAATTATATTTCATGTTTATTCGTATTGATAAAAATATATGATACAATTCATATCGTATATATGTTGATTCATCTGAATACGTAACACGATATAAAAAATATATTTAATTTAATCTTATTATACAAATACATATTAAATATGTTTAATACGTTTAACATATTTTTTATATTTATTTTAATTTAATATAAATATATAAACAAATAATTTTTTTTTTAATTTTTTAATTTTTAATTTTTTAATTATGATATTTAATTAATTATTTAATATTATATAAAAATTATTTTAAATATTTAATTACGATACTCATTTAATAATTATTATAAAATTATTTTTTATATTAATAATATAAATATAATATAAATATTAATATTAGTCTTATATATTATTATTTTATTTTTGATTTTTAATAATTTATCATTTTCAATTTGATACTAAAAATTAATATAATTATTAATATAAATTAAAATTTAAATATATATTAAATACATATTAATTTAGTATTAATTTTTTTTATTTTTTAAAATATAAGTATTTTTTATATTATTAATATATCAAATTTATTAAGTTATAAATAATGAATAGTTTATAATTATTTATTATTTTAATCATATTTATATATATATTTTTAATCATATCTATTCATATATATTTATATTAATTGTATTTATTCGTATATGTTAATATTATTCATATTATATTTAAATAAATAAATTATATATATTAATTATATCGTATTACATGTAATAAATATTTTAAATATATCATATTTATATTTAAAATTTAAATTTATTTTATAATTTATGTCATATTTATATTTTAATAATTAATATTATTATATATGTTAAATATAATATAAAATATGATAAAAAAATACGAATCATGCCTATGGATGACGTAGCATCAAAGATGATGGCTTTTTCCCAGCAAGGACCACGCACAGTCTGAATTATCGTTACAAATGGTGCCATTTGTAATGTTACTCGCCGCCAACCTATAATGTCTAGTGGTACAGTGACGTAGGAGGTACTTTAATATAATATAAAATTAATTCACCGAAAGCTATGAGTAAATGAATCATGATTTCAGATTATTAATCAAATGTAATCTGCCATTTCAGAAGTTCTTAAATGGGTAATATATCCAAGGAAAAGCGCTATCCTAGTGATTTTTGGATCATTAGACACAAAACCAAGACTAATTTTATTTTTAAATAAACTTTAAAATTTATTAAAAATTTTTTGGTCTGCAAATCAAAATTAAATTTAAAAATATGATTACATATGAAAAAAATTATAATATCCTCAAAATATTCATCCAAAAATGATATTAATTAATTTTATGTTATTTATTAAATTTAGTAAAAATTTTTTAAAATATTTTCAAAAAATTTTGATATTAAAAATTATTCTTAAATTACTCTTATATTTTAACAAAAATTTGATAATATTTTAATAAAAATTTAATAATATTTTTTCATCTAAAAAAATTCAAAATATCTATTATTACTTTTGAAGATATTATGTTGTCAAATTTAAAAACATTTTTATTAGAATTTTTTTATATTAAAATATTTTTAAATATTCGAATATTTTAGCAATATTAAGAAATAATAACTTATCTTGGAATTTACAGAGGAGTTGTTATTGTAACTTTCTAGTAATTCAATCACTGCAAGATTCAAAAGATAAATTTTTTATTTTTTAGTTTTAGAAAAAATTGAATTTCAATTTCTTTCTAAACATATTTTTTAAAAAAATATTCTAAAGAAAAATTAATATTTTAACTTTTTCATTAGCAATTTTCAAAGCAAAATTTTTTATTTATTTTTCTAAAGAATTTAGGAAAATGGATATTTCAAATTTTTTTGAATATTTTCAAAATTTTATTCTAAGAAAATTTTGATATTTCAATTTTTTACTTAGCATTTTTTAAAACAAATTTTTTATTTTTATTTTTATTTTCAAAGAATTTAGAAAAAAATTAATATTTTAAAGAAAAAAATTAATATTTTAACTTTTTTCATAGCATTTTTTAAAACAAAAATTATTTATTTATTTTGTTTTATTTTTATTTTCAAAAAAATTAAAAAAATTGATATTTCAACTCTTTTCTTAATATTTTCAAAAATTTATTCTAAGTAAATGATTGATATTTCAACAATTTTTCTTAGCATTTTTCAAATTTGTTTTAAATAAGTTTAAACATTTTGTTTTGTTTTTCAACGCAAATTTAAAAATATTTTTAGTACAACACAAAAAATAAAATAAACAATTATAAAATAAAATTAATAAAAAAATTAGGAAATAAAATATCGAAAGTACTCCTAATTAACGCTAGTCGACGGCTCGGTCCATAATGAAACAGCTCGGTCAACTGGCTTAGATCCACACTCAACAGTTCGACTTTGCGGCTCAGCTCAGTTCTCGGCTTGATTTGGTAGCTTGATTACAATTTTAATCAAAATTATGTCGTTTTGATTATGGAATAAATAGCCTAAAAACATCAAAATTCTTTCATTTTTTCATTCTCTTCCTTCTCTCATCTTTCTCCCTCTCATTTTAAATGATTTTCAGCCACTAGAGTCATCACTGGCATCATTGCTGACTACTACACTCCATTGCTAGCCGCTAGTCACCGGTGTCGAAAATTTGTCAAAAAATACCAAAACGCTCCTATCCATCTTCTCTTTCAATCTAACAATTTAGATTTTCTCAAAACCCCTATTTTTCCATAAAAATTTGAAAGAACCCGAAAGCCAAAACCTTCGATGGCCACCAAATTTTCACCGAGTCTTCCTCTCACCGTTCACTAGATTTTTACCGTTGGATGTCCCAAAAACCTTTTAGATAATCCTAGATCTAAATTTTGGCTCTAAATTTAAAGTTGCCAGAAAGCCATCTCGTCGTTGTTCGATCTGCTTGAAATTTTAGTATGTTGATCATCTCTCCATGCTTTACCTTTCCATCCTTTTCCCGAAATCACTTCATGTCGCCTCGGGCCCCCTTCACCAACGATGATGCTCTTTTCCTTTTGCTCTTTTTCTTGCTGCCTATTATTTTCTTGTTGCTGTGGTGTTGTTGAAATTGGGTTTTGTGTGATGATTTCAGGTTAAGTGTTATCGATGCTGATGAATGGTGTTGGGCAATGGTGTAATAGGGTGAGGTGGTGAGAGTGGTAGAATTTCTTGCTTCTCGGTTTAGGGTCCAGGAGGGTTTTTTTAGCTGATTAATTTGCTGCTGTGTTTTTTTTCTCTGATCTCCTATTTCCACTTGTGAAATTTTTTTCTCAGTGTGTTTTTAGATTCAAATCATAGAGCCAAGTGAGAGTTCAAATTTCCCAGATTTTGGGGGATTGTGGAAGACTTTTTAGTTGTTCTGCCGGTAACTATTCGTCTCGGATTTTCTGTTGTAGGGTGGGCGGTGATATGGTGGCTGGCAGCTTGATTCAGCCGCCCAGCCCTTTGCTGAGTTGAAAATTGTTTTTTAACTTTTGTTTTATTTATTAATTTTTTTCATATTTTTCAATTTTCTTAAAATGTAATTCAGTTTTAAAATGTATTTTGGACTTTATTATTGGGCTTTCGGTTCTCAAGACCAATCTTGAATTGGACTGGACCACAACCGATGTAAATTAATCTGTTTTAATTGAATTGAGCCCAATACGCAATTAAAATATTGAAATGAATCCAAATTAATAAGTTTTAATTCATTTTAATTTTTTTGAATAAAATGATGAGTCTATGAGAGTCATCTAAATTATCTAATACATCTAAAAAAAAAAAGCCATCTATATATAATTGGAGCAATGGCTTAGGATGAAGATGCACGGGTCAAATACACAAAAAGGTTAAGAAATAATTCTTTTTTTTTTTTCTAGCAAATAACTAATAACTATTTTGTGCATTTTGTGCGTGATTAAAAGTTGAGTTTGATTTTGGTAATTCTTGAGAATTAAGTTTATATAAGAAAGAAAATAAATTTTAACAAGGTCTTAGTAGATTGAGTTGCTATAAAATTTTTTAAATTAAAAAAAAATTCAATCCCTATATAAAAAACTTAATTTCAAACTCAAAAATACAAAAAGCAACATAATCTATAATCATCAAGCAATATAAAATCTTAAGTTTTGAGAAAAAGGTTCTCGAGTAGAGAGAAAAAAAATCACTAAGTAATTGGAAGAGAAGATCACAATAATAATTGATAATTTAATAAGATAACAAACAATTGAGCAATCGACAATAAAAAAGAAGTATTGCAAAGTAAAAAAAAAAAAACAGTCACACACATATTATTAAAGCAAATAGAGTCAAGCAAAATTTTTCTTAATAGTAAATTTTATTTTGGGTTGGTTCAAAAGTATTGGTTAAATACACTTTTTTTTTTATTTAATATGATGTTATATTTATTTGTTGTCTAATGTGGCTTAAGATAATATTTGTGATAATAATTTCTTTATGAAATTATTTTATTTTGCTAGTTTATTTATTTATTTTTATATTTATTTATTCATTATTTGTTTTTATTTTGATTTAATTTTTTTACCCATTGATTTATTGATTTAATTGATAAAAATAAAAATTGAGTTGAATGTTTTAGAAATGTATAATTATATTATTTTATAATTAGAAACTTGTAAATATGTTTATATTATTATTTGTAATTAATATTTTGTAAAAAAAAAGGATGTAATTAAATTTGTTTATTTGTTATGTTTAATAAATCTGATAATAAAATCTCTTCAAATAAATAAAGAGTTTATATTAAATACTTTGAATTAAGGCGTAAATAAAATAAGATTAATTTAGTATTTGAATGTTGTGAGAGTATTAAAAAATTTTTTTATACATAATCAATTTTTAAATTTAGTTTTATTAATATAGATAAAAATTTATTATTTTTAGAGATCTTTAATCAAATTTAAGATAATTTAAATTCATATAAACGATAGACTATATTTAAATAAAAAAATATTAATGATTATTTTATATTTTTGAATTTAATAGATAGATTATTGGATCTGACATTATTACAGTTACGACTTGCACTTTTTGCAATTTATCAATCTGCAAAAACTGCCAGTTTTTATAGGTGGCAACAGTCAAAGAATGAAAGTGTTGAAGTGCATGTTCCAATTTTTGAAGTAGACTTTCATTTGGATTTCAACAGCCGGATAGCAAATTGCCAATCTCGCTCCATATTGGCAATTTGGCATCGCTGAACAACATCCACCACTTACAGGCCTCGGAGTCAAACATTGTTGTGGCTGAAAGTTCCAAGCCTATGCCCCCGCCGAGCCCAAACACTCCTTTGCGTTGTTGAACAAGATTAGATTTGTTACATTGACTTGTGTTTCTCTGGTAACGTCACTTCTCTTACATTAATTTATTATTCCTTCTAGTCTGTACCTTCTTGGAAGTTCTTTAGGGTACCTAGTTAAACCAATAATTAATCTCAAGCAGCGATATCGACGTCTGGTACTATCATTCTTTTCTGTTTGTCAGCATGTTTCCTACCTTTGGGGGACTAAATCAACCATTAAATGTCAACGAAAGTGTTGTTCCCTCATAATGCAAGTCGGCAATCACCATTTTTTTAATCATAATAAGCTGTTAAATTAAACTTTATTTGGACAATGTGCTAACCCTTTTCAAAATCAGCCTATAAAATGATATGAGAAATGGCATTAAACAATTCCGGTTGTACCAGAACCTCTCCCGTTGCTAAAAGACAAGCTTTTATGCACCTTATAGCCATTTGCCTTGTGTACATCCGGTGTTCAAGTAATTCCAATACTGTCTCTATCTCCTTCTCTTATAAATATTCAACTACACAACATTATATCACAGCTCTTTCCCACAAGTTCTATAAAAAATTAATGACAGGTCTGATTCATAACTATAACTGCAATATTGTCTCTTGGTTTCTCTGGAATCTGGATGCACAATGACCCCACATTCCAAGTTCACCTGAAGAGAACATTTCTTCAAAGCGAAAGTTGTGGTCTTCCTTCTGTTAAGAAGCATGCCGATGTAGATCAATCGTCCATGCACCTTGGTTCTAATTTAATGGCCTAACTGTGGCATCTCACCTTTAGTCCTTCATTATCCTCAGGTTCATATGGGTAAGGCTGCTGTAGATTTACCTACATTTAGAAGGATAAATCATGAAGCATTTCTCTCCATGATATATGCCTTTGTTTTGTTTGCCACCCTAGATTTTGTATTTTCTGAGACTTCCGTTACAAATTGCATTCTTGACATTAAAAACTCTTCCTCCGCAAAAGAATCAAATTGTGAATTCGGCAACTGGGGAGGTTTCATCAACGATAGTTGTTGTGGAGGAGCCTTTGAAGAATACCTTTTTGCACTTGGGCGGCAGGCAAACTTTACAAAAGCCATTTTCTTAAATTCCACGGAACAAAAAAACTGCTTAACCTCAATGGAAAGATTTGACAAAGATATATTTGGCTGTGGTATTCAGAAGCTAACAAGTGGAGCTGGCGGCTGTTCCGACTATATTGTCATGGATGTTATTGATAAGCTAGGAGACAGATTCAGAAATTTACAAGAAGACTGTAAGGAGTTAGGCTCAGGAGGCAGACCCGATCATTCTTGCAGTACATGCTTGGGAAGATGGGACGAGATTGGTGAATCATCAGGATCAGACTATAAACAAGAGTCTGCTGCTGCTGATGATGCTGATGTATGTAGATTTGCAGTACTGGTGTCCATTATAAGCCATAGAATTGATGATGAAAACTGGGTCTATGCAGCATTTCAATGCCTCAGAGAGTGGGCTTTTTCCTTAGGTAGGGTACAAGTTAAGTGCAGATGCTTCTCAATTCCATTTCTCTGTTTTTTTTTTTGGTTTGTTTCTTCAATGTAATTTGCTATTAGATCAACACATTATAAGTGTGCATATGACTACATCTGATGATTCAATTCTTCTTGTGACTTGATAATTTCTTCTTTCTTCCTTGCAGATGAACATGGAGGCACAGCTAGCCATGGTATCAACAGGACAGGTAATCTCATCGACAACAATCATCACTCTGTCTCCGAGTTCCAAGTCTTGATGTCATAACAAATGTTCAATATTATTATTCCTTGACACGTGTATACTTTTATTGATCCTAATAGGTTTGTGGATTCTACTTGGTGGGTTAGTGGGAGCTATGATAATATTAGTAGTTGCTGCATGGATCTTCTTCAGAAAAAGGAAAGAAGAAAGCCTCCCTGCTGGGAAAGATGGTAGTTTTTTTCTGCAAAATTAGTTCAACCAGACTAAAAACAGGTTACTAATAGCAATTGCTGCTGTTCTTCTTTTTCTTCTTCTTGACAGAATCAGATGATTCATTCTCTGAGCATTCTGGTTCTGAGAAGATTTCAGTGAAAGAACTTTATTCAGCAACAAATTATTTCAATGCATCAAACTTCATTGGCCAAGGGATAGCTGGTTAGAGCCTACCTACAATTCAGTATCTATGAAATTTTAATTCTGGACTGATGGCTTAATAAAAAAGCATTAAATGAAACTATGTTGGAAATCTTTAGGTCCTTACCAGCTAACAATACAAGTAGATAATGAATGGGCTGCAGCTGATGCAGCATCCAATTAAAAGCTGAACAATGTTTTCAAAGGACAAGCACTGATGCATGGCACTATGCACAATTATTGTTTGCACACCACAGGCTTGCATATGCATGTTGCAATAAATATTTAATTCCAATACTGCAAGCATAAAGGCAACTGCTGCAGAATATCTTCTGGTTGGCGTCTTGAAATTCAAGTCTTTAACTTGCGCTGTAGGAAATCCTGACAGAGGTACTATCTGATTAATAGTCACTGTATGTAAAAACAGAGTAGATGGTGATTGACATTGTGAAACCATTGTGTCTTGGACCTAGAGAATACTAGTTTATAATGTATGAGGTCCTAGGACAAATTCATAGAATCCTAATGTTTGACAAAGAAAATAAGCACAACACAACTTGAATTTAGCACTTTTTTTTTCTCCCTCAGATCCTGATTTCATTCTGTTATGACCAGGAAAAGTGTACAAGGGTATTCTCTCAAATGGTCTGCATGTTGCGGTTAAGCACATAATCAATGATGGACAGATAGAAACTTTTGTCAGGGAAGTCAGAAGCCTATCTCATATCAGGCATCCAAACCTTGTAGCTCTGCATGGCTATTGTAAGAATGAAGATGAATGCTTCCTAGTCTACGAACTGTGCCATCATGGGAACCTCTCCGAGTGGCTATATGGTATGTGGAATTAATATCATATACTGTTTTTGTTGCAAGAAAAACCACTCACACAAAGATTTTGAGCAGGAAAGGATAAAATTCTTTCATGGATTCAAAGACTCAAGATTGCAATTGACAGTGCAATAGGCCTCTGGTTTCTCCACACTTATCCTGAAGGTTGCATTGTTCATCGTGATATCAAGGTACATTCAAGACCAAGGAATCCACTATTTCCTTATCTCTTTCAATCATCAGTCATATCTAATTTCGGTATATGATGGTCTTTTGACAGCCAACAAATATCCTTATCAATGATAAATTTCAAGCAAAACTCGCAGATTTCGGATTGTCTAAAGTTATGGACATAGGTCAATCCCAGGTGAGCTCAGAAGTGAGGGGAACATTTGGTTATGTTGACCCTGAGTACCGTAGAAACCACCGTGTGAATGCCTCTGGTGATGTTTACAGTTTTGGTATAGTACTTCTACAACTTTTATCAGGGCAGAGGGTGCTTAATCTGAATCTGCACAGACCATTGCCTCTAAGTAAAATGGTAACCAACAATTTCCAATAAGTTTATAATGGATATCCATCTTTACTAAAATCCCTAATGCACTTTCCTACTAATTCTCAGGCAAAAAACCTCACTAGAGGGGGTGACATAACCAAATTTGCAGACCCGAAACTTAATGGGGAATACTCATTAGAAGCTTTTGACCTTGTACTCAAGCTAGCTTTGTCATGCACAGGGATAAAGCAGGAAAGGCCATCCATGGAGCAAGTGGTATCAAGACTACAAAACGCAATTCATGTCTCAACACAAGCAAAGCCAGTTGCATCCCGTGAAACAATCATATACTAAAGTTCTAAAGGGGAAGTATAGGAGACATAAATCTTAATGCATGCTCATAGAAAAACTGTACCACAATCTTTTTAGTGACATGGAAAAAGAATTGTATAATACAGCTGAGAAATGAGTTTTACGTCACTGTAATATTAGTCTTACAAACTTATTATCAAAAATCTTAAAATAAAATTACAATAAAACAATACATTTTTTTTTTAACTCAAGCTTCATAGAAAAGGAAGAAGCTTGTATAAAATTATTGACGACAGAAGTGTTCCCAACATGTCATCATAGTTTAATATACAAAAGAATCAATCAAAATCTGAAAAAAAAAGGCGTGGCTCCATTTTTCTTTCCAAAACAAAATCTAAATCTTCCTATGAAAATTTTTAATCTGGAAACTTGCATGGGATATACTGCAAAATCCAAGTAAATTAGCACGCCGTTAGCCGGTTAAAAGTTGTATTATTTAGAATCTCAGCTTTTTCCAAGTCAGTTGTACTAGCAACTTCCATTGGAAATCAATGCATATGATGTCCGTTTGCGGAACTAACAACCGTCTTATCATGCATCTGTCAAAGCCAGCTAGAACACTTCTGGCCAATTTGTTCAATTTCAATTCACACTAAAAATGAGAAAACAGACATGTCTACTCACGATTCACGGCCAAACTTTCTTAATCATCCATCTCCCAATAAAGCCTAAATGATGATGTGCATTTTTCTTCTCAATAATATTTAAATGGATTATTATCGTATTTATTGTTGAATAAATTTTTAAATTTGATAAATTAAAATAATTTACACTGTCTATTTAAGCAATTATTGCATATTAATTTAATAATTTATTTATAATTCATTAATATGTATCAATTGTCGTTCTCCAAGCTTTAAAGTTTTATATAAGATCATTTTTCTTACTCATTTTATCTTATTTTCTCTTTCCGTTTTTTTAAATTTTCCAAATATATTTTTAAACACTTAAAACTTTTATAAAACTTTTTTTTTTAATTTTATAAAAGTTAAAATAATTAAAAGTCACTGTACTATTTTATTTTTTAAAATAAACTCTTATATTTTTATTGTATTCAAATAAACTTTTTTTTATGTATCTAAATAAGTATTTATTTTAAATAAAAATTAATTTTTATTAAGAACTTATTTTGATACAAATTAAAAGTTAAAGGTTTATTTAGATATAAATTAAAATTAAATGTTTATGTGAGAGCAAATTAAATGTCAATAACTTATTTAAATACAAATTAAAAGCTCAAAGATTAAAAATTTATTTGGATACAAATTAAGATTAAACACTTATGTGAAAGCAAATTAAAGGTCAATTACTTATTTGAGTGTAATAAAAGTATATAAACTTATATAAGTAAAGTGATAAAGTTTAGTAATTTATTTATATTATTTTAGCCTAAAAAAATACAAAATGAGAAGAGACTACTTAAATATTTTTGACTGTCTCTTCGAGTTTCAAGATTACGAATAATGTTAGGTACATTCATTTTACATTCTCATTTTTTATTTGAAGGACTTAGAAGAAACACTAAAATTTTTATGAGTAATAATAAAATTTTAAAAATTTATATATTATGTGAAATGAGTGTATGAGATCATTGTATAATAAAACTTTATTTTACATAAGCAATCTAATGGAGTAAGGACGAAGCCGAGTAACAAAAAATAACAAGCGAATGGCCAAGCGGGATGGCAAATGGGTTAAAGGAAACTGGATATTGGATATAGTCCCGTAGCCAACAAACAGCGGTATCCAACCTTGCTTTTGCAATGCATATTTGCCTGCGTGGCCAACAAGTTTATTCTTTTGTCTGCTTCACTCAGGCTAGAAATGCTAGTAATATGCTACAGCCGCCTAGATTGTCGTTAATGAGCGTATCAAAATCAAACTGCGGTCCCAAAAGGCAAAATCCCAGTTGGAAGAAACTGAAAGTACTAAAAGGTATGAGAAAACTCAAAGACGCCTATTTCTTTTTTAGTCTCCAACACCTAAACCAGGAAAACAAACCCACCTCATTACAGACAAACAAGTTGTTCTTCATCCAGGCCCATGAGAATCTTTGGACCACACCCAGATGTGCTGATTTTGTTACACCCCAAAGAACTGTTTAAATTTGTTTCTTTTTACTTTCTTGCAATTGAAGCTTGAAGAAAGCCTAACGACTCCGAAAAGGAAATGAAAAAAAAGTGGAAAAAAAAAAGAATTAGCTTTAAAGCTTCTGGTTTAGGGCCCATAAACTTTAGTAAATGTTGAAATCAAATGGTCCAACTTTTTGAGCAGTGCCACGTGACGTGTGCCAAACATCTCAAAATCAATCCACATGAATGCACGGTATCACTGTCACGGATCCCACATACACAGAAAGAGACCCGGAAAGGTTGGGCGCCAGCTAGAAACAACTAAGCTTAGAATTTAGATTACGCTTTTTCCTTCCGTATATAACCAAATCTACATCTCTTTTCCTTCATATCATCAATCTAGAGAGAAACATGGCTATATTGCAACATTTTTTGTTTCTCTGTCTCTCATTGTTTTGCATGACGAGTGTGGTTTCTTCACACAGCAGGCATTACACCACTCCCAGCGTTCCACGTTTAACTGACTTGTTTAGTCATGTCTCAGTTGATAAAAGTTTTTCTAACTCTTTTGGTGGACCAAATATCAAGCTTATGAACAATGGTTCCATGGCAACTCTTGCTCTAGACAAAACCTCAGGTGAATTAATCAGGACCCTGGAATTTTTACAGAAAATAGCATGCCTTTCTCACAATACGAGTTGGATCTTTCAATGATCTTTTTCAGGGTCAGGATTGGCTTCTAGGAACAAATATTACCATGGATTTTTCAATGCAGCAATAAAGTTGCCTGCAGGTTTCACATCTGGAGTTGTGGTTGCCTTCTATGTAAGCTCCTTTTCATGGACATTTTAAATTTTGTATATATATGGACTTGAACTTGCTTAAAAGCATTGACTGACTCTGATGAAAATGGAATATATGCAGTTGTCTAATGCAGACACGTATCCTCATAGCCATGATGAGATTGATATTGAACTGCTTGGCCATGATAAGAGAATTGATTGGGTCCTCCAAACAAATGTCTATGCAAATGGAGTCAGCACCGGAAGAGAAGAGAAATTTTATTTCTGGTTTGATCCAACACTGGAGCACCATTACTACAGCATTCTTTGGAACAGCCACCATATAGTGTAAGACTCTTGAATTCGATCCCCATCCCAAGAAGAAGCCTGAAATTATTAATTAACATATTGGAATATTAATGAACAAAAAAATTGCAGGTTCCTTGTCGATAATATACCAGTGAGAGAGTTCCCAAATACAGGCAAATTCTCTACCGCATATCCATCAAAGCCAATGTCGCTTTATGTAACCATATGGGATGGGTCGCAATGGGCAACTCATGGAGGGAAATACCCAGTCAATTACAAGTATGCTCCATTTGTTGCTTCATTTATGGACATGGAAATGGCTGGCTGTATTTCAAATCCTACGCAGCCTGGTTCATCTTGTTCCAACGCCAATCTTTCAAGCATTAACCCTGTCGAAGGACCTGACTTCGTTAAGTTATCAAATCAACAGATAACCGCCATGGATTGGGCAAGAAGGAAGCTCATGTTCTACTCATACTGTAAAGATACATCCAGATTTAAAGTCTTACCTCCAGAATGCAAGTAATTAAAATGTGATTCTATTATATAGATACATTAAAATTTTCTTTTCCTTCTTTTCGTCAAATTATTTTCCCATCAAGTAGTAAATGAATAATAATGAGAACCTGTTCTCATTTATTGTTAGAAAGAAATCAAAATTATTATAATTTACACTCTCCCGTATCTATATTACTCTCATGTTCTTGATTTTTATTAATGTATCACATATGAGAGTTGTTAAAATTAACAAATTAGTGTGCTATTCGTCCAATTTCACGTCGAGGGTGGATGATGTGAAGGAAAATGTTAGGACAGGAGGAGCTGGGGGACCAATCTACATTCAAACAAGATTAGGGTAAGCATTAGGAAGGGGATTTACATCTAAGACTCGATGGGAGTGTCACTTTATTTTGGACTGTCCAAATAAGTAAACAGCTGTAATACGTGGTAGGCAGCGAATGGTGAGTTCTGATTAGTTGATAGCTTTCGGTAGTAAACAGCTATCTGATTAGAGCTCATTAATAAGGTGGTTCAGAATCAGATTAGCTTGAAAAAGCAAAGCAATAACCGACTCTTGACTTGAACAGTCCCAATCTTAAATCATACTCACTACCTACAAATTGGTTAAGAAATTGTGCAAAAGCTCTATTTGCCTATGCCATCCTATCCTATGAGCCTCCTTTCTGCTTATGGTATGGCCACTGTTTTTGGCAGCATGTGTTAATTAAAATCTTAATTTGAAAATCATATTTGGATCCGGACATTTTTAAAATACTCCTAATAATAACTAACTAAATAGCAAGTGCTTTTACTCGTGTGGATCTTATTCCAATGAGAATTTAATGAGTTAATCCGCCTACATATCTTGCTTTCAAAAATTGGACTTTTAATAGCATTTTTTAAAGCATTTAAAGCCGTTAAATAAATGGTGAAGTTTTTGAAAAATTCTGTAAAAAACATCAATTATTCTCGTGTAATTTATTTTGACTTTTTGACCCCTTAAAATATATAAAAAATCTTCTTCCAAGTCGTATACACTATTTTCATCAAATACAACTTTTCACAAAATTATATGTATTTATGAGATCGAGTACAAAATTTTGTTTACTCACTTTATAAACTTTATAAACTTGAGTATATGTTTTATTCCCTTTCTTACTAAGACTGGAAATCTTGTATTATATATATTCATACGATTGAGGCTTTGGGTTTCTGAAATAATGTAAAAAAAAAATGTTACGAATCATTGGTATTTAACTTGGACCTATTTCAAAAGAGTTAAAACATTTCGAATAGTTTGTTAAAACAAACAAAGTCAAGGAAAACTTCTAAAATTATTTTAATAATGACCTTAGATATATAATAGTTGTCTAAATCGCTTTAGAAAGAAGATCTGATAGCCTATTCTAGTCCTTTTAGGAAACTTTCATTATTCGGTTGGCCAAACCAAAAGATAAAAAATTTTTATCATCGAGGAGAATGATTTTCAAAATTATTTTAAGGCAAATTTACTTTCAAAATGGTGTGATAGAACATGGGGTTTGAAAATTAAGAAATAAAATCAAAGCATGTAACAATATCACTTTTCTTAAGATTTTATTCACTCTTGTTATTTGATTAATTGATATGCAAAAAAATTATTGGTGATAAATTTTGAAGATACAATGAAACCTAATGGTTGATTGTGTTTTGCATTGAGAAATAACCTACTAAGCATTCACCTATCATATTGATAAAAATGACACCAATCTTTTTTATATATGTGATTGGTTACCTAAAAATTTTATCTTTTTTTTTTTTAACAAAATAACAAAACAAATTTAAAGTTTATTAAAAATATATTTTGATCTACAAAAAATTAAAACTAAGTTCGAGAGTACAATTTATGCGTGAGAAATAATTAGTATCCTACAATATCCATTTAAAAAAAAAGGTACCAATTAATCAAATGTTTTCCTTATTATTGATAAATTTGGTTTTAATTCTAATATTTAAAAATGATTCTTTCAAATTTCATTTCCATGAAAATCTTTTTTACATTTTCTTTAAAAAAAACCTTTTTATTTAGGATTAAGATTAAAATCTTTAGTATCGAAACATTTTTTAATTCTCTAATATCTAGGCAGAATTTCAAATAATATTTTTTTATACGAGATTTTTAATAATAATCCACAAAATTTGGACATAATATTCCTTTATAAAAAATAATTATTGAAAGTCTTCTAATATCTAGGTAGAGTTTCAAGAATTATTTTTACTTAGGAATATTAGTTTTTTTATTTAATTAAAACAATTCTCAAAAAACTACCATTTATCAATATTTGAAAGCAATAAAATGTGAGCATATTTCATATAAGGCAAATGTATAATGTAAATACAAATTAAAATGCAAACAGCTAATTAAATTTATATAAAACATATTTAAATTTTTATTTATTTATTTAGAAATAAAATCAAAATCCTTAGTTTCAAAATATTTCTTAATTTCTCAATATCTAAGTGAAATTATGAAAAGTTTTTCTCCACTTAGAATTTTCATGATATTTTTTAAAATCTGGTATAATATTCTTTCATAAAAAATAATTATTAAAAAGCCCTCTAATATTTAGATAGGGTCTCAACGACTATTTTTACGTAGGAATATTAACCATTGTTTATAAAAACTAATTTTCAAAATTATCATTTACAAATTCACATATTTTTTAAGAAATAATGCAACAAAAGTCAAATAAATGATACAAATATAAACTGAAACGCTCAAATAACCAATTTGATTTATCTTATATGTATTTAATCTTTTTTTATCATTATTTCCTTTTTAAAAGAAAATTAAGGATGCAAAATTTTTTATTTATTTTTATTTATTTTGTGAAGGATTTTTTTTTATTTTTCAATATCTAGGCGAAATTTGGAGAAAATTAATCTTTCAAAATATGATTTGAATTCCTTCTAATATATATTTAGGGTTTCCAAAATCATTTTTCTACTTAAAAATACTATTTTATTTTTTATTCCCCAAATAATAATAATAATAATAATAATAATAATTTCCTTAATAATAAATTTTACTTAGGCATTAACTTTTTTATTTTGATCAAGACACCATTCTTTAAATTTAAAACAAGTAGATGAAATAAAAATGAAAAGCCCATATTTATAAAAATGGTATACCTCATTTGGGTTCTGAACTGAGGCCCAAGAATAAAAACCAAGCAAGTTGCCTAAAGTGAGATAGGTTTCTAGGTTAAACTTGGAACGGGTCAGGCTTGAACTAGTCGGATCGCCAAGTCAAATCAGGTAGGGTCTAACCTATTTGGGTACACATTTTTTTTAAAGCCAAATGTTTTTTTTTTCAAATCATTTTCACTTTCTGTTTTTTTTTTTTTAAATCTCATTTTCTTCCAATTGCATTCTATCCAACTCCAACCAACCGTCGCTTTAGTAGTTGGCCACAGTGTGGGCTACTGCACTCCACCACCGATTGGCTCTTTTTGTGACCCAAAATTTACTCGAAACTCCTTTTGATCCCTTTTTTTTTTTTGTTTCTGACCCTAGTTCCACTTGAAAACCAACTAAAACCTTTTATCTAATATCCAAGTTTAAAATTTCAAATTGTCGAAAACTCTTATTCTACAGTCTAATTTAGCTAAAATCGAGATATGTTCTTCTCTTCCCCTAGATCTACCGTTTCACCATTGCTAATTGGCCAAAAAATCTTGTCGTTCGAACACCATCGCCATTGTTATGGCTCTCCTCTTTCTTACTTCTTTTACAAACTTGAAAATATTCTTCCCGAAATGCTCGTAAACCCAAAAAAATCCAAGAACCAAAACATTCATCTTCCTTTTTTTTATATTTTTTGTTTGCTTTATTGGGTCTTGGTCACTATTGTTGGTGTTGCTATTCCCCACTCCTAGGGGATGTGTTTTATTCTAATTGCTTATGCTTGATAGTGGGTTTTGATTTTAGTGGAGAAGGGAGGTAATGTTTGGCTTGGTTGTTTTTGGTTAGGGAAGGATATGTTTTAGGTGTAGGAAGAATTTTTTCTCTTATTAAGTTTGTTTCTTGTGTTGTTGGTTCAAAATAGATATTGGTGGTGTTTATTAGGCTCAGTGGTAGTAGTGAGTTTTTAATGAAGAGTTGAAGTCTAATGAGGGCGTCGGTTTCAGGTTTGGTCTATGGATGTGTGGGTTGTGTTAATGATAAAAAATGAGGGCTGATGGCTTCGGCTTGTGTGGGTTTTACTTTTTTGGTGGTGGTTTGAAAAATGGCGATGGGAATTGGGTTGAATGATAGTGGTTGACGGTGGTTGATGGTGGCGTGGGTTGGTTTAATAGCAGGCAGGGGGTAGGGTATATCAAGCTAGTAAGGTTTATTTCTTGGTTGGGGTCGAACTAGTTTATACTTTAAGTTAATATTTGCTATGAATTCTTTTTTGCTGTAAGGGGAGCTGTATTTCAGCCAAATAGAAATATGATGGTTTTATGGAAATTTTTGAAAAATTTTTGCTTTGTGTTTTTTTACCCCCTGTGTATGTATATCTATGAATTTGTGTAACATGAAACAAGAATTCAATGTTCCATAGAATTACAGCAACAAAATTGTTGCATCAAACTGAAAATTTGGCTTGTTGTGGCATAAAGTGGGTAGATGGTGCTTCATGCAATTGTTTGTCAGCCACTACCATCTATCCTTTTTTTTTCTTTTTAATTTTTTTAATTAATTCAAATAAAAATGAAATTGGGCCTTAAGATGGATTTTAGGCCTTGATTATCATATTTAGGCTTCTTGAATTGGGCTTTCAAATCTTAGCTCAAAATTGACCTAATAACGAAAGGGATTTAGGTTTGAGTCTCTATAAAAAATGGTTCAAAAATGATTAATCTAAAACAAAGCCTAATTGAGCTCAATCTAATTGGAATGCATAATTTGGATCAAATCGAAATATTTAGACTAAGCACAAAAATTGAATAAACTTGAATCAACCTGAACAAAATTAAGTGCTACAGTTGCTTTTCTTTATATATTACTAAGAATTAGGAATAAGATAAAGACATAGACAATAATTTTATCCAAAGCTAATGATTTGCGATTCTTTCAAAAGTTTTTTTTTGCCCTTTTTTTTTTACTTTTTAAAATTTTTTTGAGTTATCTAACTTTTGGTTTTTTTTAAATTTTCTTTATTTTTGAATTTTTTTAGATTTTTTTAATTAAAAAAAAAAAACTCATCTCATCAAAGGTTCTATAAGTTTTAAAAACAAATTTAAAAGCTCTTTTAATCATAAGTTCCATAACTTTTGAAAATATAACATAATAATTCAAAAATTGTACCCAGAGGTTTTTAAAATTTTCTTATCTTGGATATCTTAAAAATTCTCAACATTTATTTTTTAAAAAAAATGCTTCTAATTAATATTATATCTGTTTTTCTTTTTTTTATATATATATAATTTTCTTAAGATTAAGCCTAAAGGTCTTACAAATCTAATAGAATCTACTCAGAAGACTTACAAATCTTGCCTGTAGAACTTAGAGATTATGCTCGGAGCTATTATAAATCTCGACACCTATAAATGCTCATCTCATTGAAGGCTTTACAACTTTAAACATTTAAAACATTTTGCCTAGAGGACTTATGAATCTTGCTCAAAGGACTTCAAGATTATGCCCGAAGGTCTTATAAATTTCAATACTAAAATAGATTCAACTAAAAAAACTTACAAATCTTATCAGAAAGACTTAAAAATTATGTTCGGAGGTTTTATAAATTTTGACATTAAAATAGATTCAGGTTGGAAGACTTACAAATATTGCCTAGAGAACTTAGATATTATGTCCAGAAGTTTTATAAATCTCAACACTAAAATAGATTTAGCTCAAAAGACTTATGAATCCAAGAGGTCTTACAAATCTTGACACCTATAAATACTCTTCTTAACAGAGGCTTCACAACTTTTAAAATTTCATCTTGGAAAAGACTTATTTAAATAAAAGCTATGCAACTTTAAAAATCTCATATGAAAAAAGGCTTATTTAAACAAAAGCCATGCAACTTTAAAAATTTTATCTTGAAAAAAGCTCTTTTAAACAAAAGTTATGCAACTTTAAAGTTCTTATCTCAAAATGTTCTTGTAAACAGAAACTCTACAACTCTAAAAGTCTTATCTTGGTAAAAACTCTTCCAATCAAAAGTATAAAGATTTTAAAAATTAATTCTTCTCTAAAAGATATCAGAATTTGTTCCATTTCAAAGATTCAGGATTCACATTGAAAGGTTATTGAGATTCGTATCAAGAGATTCACATAATAAGTTAAGATTCACATCGAATATTTAAGATTCACATTGAAATGCTTATATCAAAATTCATTTCATAAGTTTTTGAGATTCATATCAAAAATTCAAGATTCACATTAAAGGGTCTTCAAGATTCACATCGAGGTCGCATCAAAAGCCTTTAAGTTTCACATCAAAGGTTCATGATTCACACCTAAAGGTTCTCAAGATTTGTATCGAGATTACATTCGAAAGTTTTTGAGATTAGCATTGAAAGTTCAAGATTTACACCAAAAGGTTCTCAAGATTTGTATCAAGATCACATCAAAAGTTTTTAAGATTCACATTAAAGGTTTGAAATTCACACCAAAAGGTTTTCAAAATTTGTATCGAAATTTGATCAAAAGTCTTCGAGATTTACAAAAAGGTTTAAGATTCACATCAAAGGGTCATTATACATGATTTCAAAGATTCGCAATTGAGTTTCAAAGTTCGCAAATGAGTTCAAAGGTTTGCAAACAAGAGATCAAAATCTCATAATGAAAAGAACTCCTTTAATTAAAAAAATATCATTTTCCTCAACCAATTTTTAACATATCTTAACAAATTTTCCTACTTTGAATGTTCAATCTTTCAACAACATTTTCTTTTACCAAGGGTTAAAATCTTCATCTTGAAAAATTCTCAATCAATTGACAAAAATCATATCTTATGAAGTTTTTTTCATCTTAATTATTCTTTTGAAAGTTTTTTCATTTTTCTCAACTGAGAGTTGATATTTCTATCTTTTCTACATGCAATGATTGTCTTGAATGCACATATTAATGAAATTCAATGTCATGTCCTAAATGCAAGCATCAATTAAGTCAATTTCATGTCCTGAATGCAAGGATCAATGAAAATCAATGTCATGCACCTTAAGTGTGGTAAAATAGCCCTCTAGACTCTTTTTTTTTTTTTGTTGCCACATTATATTCCTTCATTTTCAACTTCCAACAATCACATCTTCATGGTCAGCCAATTCTTTAACATGATGACATTGATGTTTTCCCAAAAGTCATGTCCTTAATGTACAAGCCTTAAGTACCAATCCTTATTCATGTTCCCTATAATTTCATATTGTTTTTCAAATTAATGCAAGGATCTCTTATGGACATTATCATTCATTTTATCATCATCATCCTAATTTAATGACAAATGTAATACAATCATACATTTTTTATGTTCATTATGATGAAAGTTGGTAAAAACTAAGATAAATTAGAAAAAAAGAGGTGTTCAGTATTGAAAGGAATAAAATAAATCTGCAAAGAACAAATAGGTAAAATCAACTCACTCTGACAAATGTTTGGATAGGATAACAATATTTAAATAATAAATATTTAGACAATTTTGAATTATAATTCTGAATTTTTTTCTCAAAAACTTATTTTATTGATACCTTAGATCTCCTTTGGCTTATCAAACTAAATCTTTGCCCCTATCTTGTAGGTTCTTAAATGATATTGGTCTTGTATTCCTAGACTACTTTTTTTATGTTTTCAGACAAAATAGTCTATTTTACTTAAATAGCCCTTTTTGGTTTTCAATTTAAGTGTTCATTTTCTTTATATTTTATTTTCCATCTCTTTTTGCAATCTTTTTCTTTCATTTTTCTCTCTTTTCAACTCTTCAAACCTAATCATACAACATATATATGATCAACACCCATTCTATGCCCCATGGCAAATTCAAGAAAATAACCTACCATGTTCCTTCTATAAATTTTTTTTCACTTTTTTTTACAACACTAATTCTTTAGTGAAAAACATTTTTTCTTTCTTAAATCCAAACTAGTCCTAAGGTTCTTATGATTTAATAATTTCTTTTACACCAAACATGATTTCTTTATTTTTCATAAAAAATACGTGGTTAGTTATTCAAAAATTTTCAAAATGATCAAAAAATTACCTCACATAATTGAATTTTTTAGTCGAAGATAATGAAATATTCAGACAAATGTGACTTTGAGAGTCTTTTAAAAATTAACATTCCTTATTAGAAATGAAAAATGTGACAATTTTCTTTTCAAATGGATTGAATGGTTCAGTATGTCAAGGTTATTGTTCATTCAAGAAAGTTTCACCACTTAAAGGGAATAAAAAAGATGAATACTTTCTCATCTAGGCTCACAAATGAAATATAAATTTTTTTAAAAAGTATAGCTCCCTTGAAAACCAAACATGCTCGACCTTTTTTTTAGTATCCAAATTTGGCATTTTGAATGATGTCAAGATCAGCTGTGATAGGTTTAAAATTTTTAAAGATTTTTTAATAATAAAAGAAGAAGGCTCAAAGTTTCAAAATCAATTCTTTTGATGGATTTCAAACTTTCAAGGCATCAACACTCATCAATCTTTCAAAAGTATGGGTTACTGCATACTAGTTTCTCTTGTTTCATTGGGTATCAAAATTGGTTTCATAATCTTCAAATTTGCTATAGATTGCCTTTTTTGGAATTTTCACCATTGAGCATATTTTTTGCTTTTTCTTGATTGTGTCATTTTGCACTTAATAATCTAAATTTTATCCAAAATAGTTGATGGTTCAAATAATAGTTAGATAGTGAAAAAAAACAAAAGACTCAAAAGTTATATGGTGATTTCACAAGGAAAAGCTTTTCAGTTTAAGCATTTATATTTGATCAAAATTGACTTTTCAGAACATGTAACGTAAGCTAAGATTCGGGGATTTGAAAAAAAAAAAGATAAATAAGCGTAAAATGTGTTTAAGGGTGATCAAACCAAGGATAATTTCATATCATATGAAGGATTCCTTTTAAGATATTTGTCTTTTCATTTTTTCATACTTGCCACTCTATCATTTTATTCTTTTTATTTCTTTCTTTATTGTTTTGCTCTTGCTTTGTTTTTTTCTTTCGCTTGGCCTTTTTTTTTTTTTTGCTCTATTCTCATTATTTTTCTTTGCACATATTCACTTTTGATTAAGTGAGCTTAAAACTTTTTGGAAACTCATTTTATTGAACATTTGCTTTTTGACACATATGGTTCCCTTTTTATACTTAAAGTAGGGTTTCACTATTTTTAACTGTTGATACCTTTTTGCCCTTGATATAGAGGGTGATTCATAGTTAGGGTTAATTTAAAATGAATTCATCATGCTCAAAAGGATAACAAGTGGATAATTTTTTTATTTGTGAAAGGGTAATAAAAAATGATCATTTGTCATCTCAAACATAGACATTTAAGTTGAAAAGTGATTCCTTTTAGGAAAATGGGTTAAAAGAAAGGCTTCTCAAAATTTCTCTCATTTTTTTCAAAATTTTTCTTTTTTTTTTTTTTTGGATTTTTTGTTTGGTTTTCTTGCCTTTTCTTTTCATTTTGAATTCTCTAGTTTTGTCTTCTTGGTTTCTTTTAAAAATTTAGGCTTTTTTCAGGTTTTTGTTTGGATTTATTTGAATTTCTCAAGTGTATGATTTCATAATCATTTTTTTTTTCATTTTCTTTTTTCCCTCTTTTTACATGCCCCATAACTCATATATTAATCAATTTCGCCAAAAACACAATGCATGAAAGATGCTCCCATTTTAACATACCACCTCTAATGAACTTATTTAGGATTCCACTAATGGAAAATACTAGTCATAATGCAGGTTATCTCAAAGGCAATAAGTGATCTTACTCTTTTGGTCAATGTGTCATAAGAAACGAAGCAAAGGTAATTTTTAGTAAGAATTGAAAGATTAAAGTGTTTGAGGTCGTTGAACATATTTAAGTGAGTGGCTTTTGCAATTAAAGTTATAACATAATCTTAATAAATATCAAATTACCAACATCTAGAGCTTAAGAATGTCATGTTTGCTTATTTTTTATAAATAAAAAAAGGTTTTTTTTTTTGTTGAAATTGATTGTCCCATTATTCATTGCCTAAGAAAACATTATCACACTTTCATACCACAGTATGATCAAGCGAAGACAAGGTTCACAAATTCAAGTCCATGACCCTTAAAGGGTTATGATTCATGAAAGTGTTTAAAAAAAGTGTGAAGGTATTTGATGAGTTTATCCCTAATAGTAACTTTCTATTCTTTTGAGACTCTTGTCACTTTTTATAGAAACATATATTTCTTTTTTTTTTTTTTGAAAAGGCCCATTTTTTCTAAATTTTTTGCTTTCTTTTTTTATCCTAATTTTCTTTCATTACCTTGAAAACTACATATATATATATATAAGGCTTTATTCTTAAACAATTCCACATCATTTTTATTTTTTCTCTTTTTTTTTTAAATTTTTCTCAAAATGTAAATAATATTTACAAATCCAACAAATCCAATCTAGCCAATCAACATGTTATCATTTACAAAGTCCAAAAATTAAAAGCTATTCTTTTTGAAGAAACAACAATCCACTTTCAAGAATTTCTAAAGAAAAATTATTTACAAAGCTAAAGAGACGAAAGATCGATTGTGATTAACAACTATGCCTTTCATGTCTACAATATTATTTTTCAACTTGGACTTATTCACTCCGAGGTGTTCAATCCTTTCCCATATTCAACTTTTTGAAATTCTTGTCAAACTCAAATGAAAAGGAAAAAAACTGGAAATTAACTTGGACATCTTCAAAATTTTCATCGTCATGATCTTTTTTGCAAGAACTTTAGGATTTTTATACCTAAAAGGAGCACTTTATTCATCAAATGATAGGACGTCGTGAAAGAACGGTTAAATAAATGCATGAATGAGATGATATTTCCATGACAAATTTATGAATGTGTGTACAATAAATATGACGCATGCTTTTTTAAAATGCAATATAGGTAACATTCAAATTTGATGAGAATCAAATTATTTATCCATATATGTACACCAAATAATAGACATATTTACATAAAATAAAGTGTATCTATAATGCACAAGAAATGAATGATGAGACATATTTATATGAAATGTAGTACGTTACAATACAAATCACGTGAATGTGTATGCATGAAATGCAAAGTCTTATATTATGAAAGATTATGTGTTTGCATGAAATACAATGTGTGTATAGTGTAAGTTTAGAATCATATCATTTATGAATGTATATGCATGAAAAACAATGACACACTACATGAGTAATGAGATGTATGTATATGACTGATGAAACATACTTATTATAAAATGCACTGGCATACCATATGCATGACAAAACATGTTTACATGACATGCAATGCTTATACTATACAACTTTGATGACATTAACTTTACCATCCTAATGTGTATACAATGAAACATATGTACAACTTTATTATCTTCAAATACAAAACATGATAAAGATGTATGTAAAAAATCAAATGAAATGCAAAAGGTAAAATAATATTCAAAATCAAAATTTTTATTTTTTTCATTTTTTCCCCCTTTTTTTTGTAAAAAAAAAAAAAAAAAAAAAAAACTCAAGAAAATAATTCTCATAAAAATATATGAGCAAAAAATGATCAAAATCTTAAGATTTCTTTCACTTCTACTCTTATTATTTAGCCAATAACAAAAAATTAAGAAGACTTTCCTTTTTGATTTTTTTAAAATTCTATTTTTGTTTTGTTTTTGTGTTTGTTGGAAAATAAAAAAAAAAACCTTTTCTTTTTTAAAAACATTTCTTGAATATGCAAATTTTGGACAAATAACAGACAAATTGAATTGCATATAAAAAATTATTGAAAAAATATTTTTATTTTATTTTTCTTTTTTATTTTAGTTTTATTTGCATTATTATTACCCTTAAATATAAATTGTACTAGAATGTTTCACAAGTATCCTAATTTAGATAATTTTTACTAAAAGGTTGGCATGGCTCTATGTAAAGTTGGTCTTCTAAGGTTCGCTATATGTTGGGTTGAAATTTATATGTCTAAAGGTTCTCAAATTATTCATCACATCATCGTCTATTATAAACTAGTAAGGTACCTTGATCCTCACCCATTATAAACTACAAATGGAAATGGTTTAGGTATTTACCTCATAACAATGTTTCGTTAGCCATTGTAGAGGTATTCACCTCATAAAAGCATGGGTACTTAACTTCCTCTTAAAGGGTAAAAGTCGGGCATAGAGCTCATGTATGATATGCAATGTGAGTGTGTGAAGGAACCTGTCAAAACTTTATAACATAACAACCCTTATCTTAAATGTCCCAACATCTATTAAGAACAGCATATGAAAATATAATAAAAAAACATAAAATAAATGACACAACAATAATATGCATGTAATGGAAAACATTTTTTTAAGAAAATCAAAGGTAAAGTAGTCAAAGTTAAATATTAATTAAGACCACTAAGTCAAAACTTGTGATAGCATATGATCAATTTTGGCTTGACTTTCAAAAATTTTTTCAATAAAGTCACCAAGCTATCATAATGGTTTTAAAGACTGTTAGACAAAAATTTTAAAAGTTTCAAAATAAGAGAGAATCGTTACCAATCTTTTTTTAAGGTGTAATTGGCCATTTAAAAATTTTAATTTTTTTAATAAAATAATAATATGAATTTAAAATTCTTTGACAGGATATTTTGGTTTACGAAAAAATAAAACTAGGTTTAGGAGTATGACTGCACATGAAAAAATATTAGCATCTCTACAACTCTTGTTTTAAAAATGATACCGATTAATCATATGTTATCCTTAATATTGATAAACTGATATTAATTTTAATGTTTGAAAATGACTCCTTTAAATTTCATTTTAGTGAAAATCTTTTTTCTCTTTTTTTTTTTAATTTTTTATTTAGGATTAAGAAGAAAATCTTTAATATCGAAATATTTTCTAATTCTCCAATATTTAGGCATAATTTTAAAGAATATTTCTCTACTTGAGATTTTTCATAATAATCCATAAAATTTGGACATAATATTTCTTTATAAAGAATAAATATTGAGAAGCCCTCCAATATTTAGGTAGGGTCTAAAAATTGTTTTTGCTTAAGAATATTAGTTTTTTTTTATCTAATTAAAATAGTTCTTTAAAAATCACCATTTATTAATTTTTTGAAAGCAATTAAATGTAAGCACATGTCATATGAAGCAAACGTATGACACAAATACAAATTAAAATATAGATAACAAATTAAATTCATCTAATACATATTTAATTATTTATTTATTTATTTAGGTTAAATGGAAATCCTTAGTTTTGAAATATTTCCTAATCCCCAATATCTAAATGGAATTATGAAAAGTTTTTCTCCACTTAGAATTCTCATGATATTCCTTAAAATCTGACATAATATTCCTTCATAAAAAGTAATTATTAAGAAGCCCTCCAATATTTAGGCAGGGTTTCAACAGTATTCTTACGTAGGAACATTAATCATTATTTATAAAAACTAATTTTCAAAATTATCATTTACAAATTCTCATATTTTTAGGGTATAATGCAACAAGAGTCAAATAAATGATGCAAATATAAATTAAATGGCTAAAATGACCAATTTGATTTATCTTATACCTATTTAATCTTATTTTTTTATCATTATCTTTCTTTTAAAAGAAAATTAAAGATGAAAAAAATTATTTATTTTTATGTATTTTATGAAATAAACTTTTTTTTAATTCTCCAATATCTAGATGAAATTTTGAAAAAATTAATCTTTCAAAATATGATTTGAATTCCCTTCAATATATAGACAGAATTTTCAAAATTATTTTCCTACTTTGAGATACTATCTTATATTTTATTCTTTGAATAATAATAATAATAATAATAATAATTCCCTTAATAATAAAATTTACGCAAGTATTCACATTTTTATTTCGATTAAGACACCATTCTTCAAATTAAAAATAGGTAGATGAAATAAAAATGAGAAGCCCATATTTATAAAAAAGGTATACCTTCTTTAGGTTCCTAATTAAAGCTTAAGGGGAAAAACCAAAAGTAAGCTACCTAAAGTGAGATAGGTTTCTGGGTTAAACATGGAGTTAGTTGGGCTTAAACCAATTACTTTGCCAGAATTAGGTCAGGTCAAATCAGATCAAGTTTGACTTGCCTGGGTTTTTTTTTTTTAATTTGTAAAAGTTAAATGTTTTTTTTTTTTAAATCATTTCCATTCCCTTCTTTAAAAAAATCACATCTTCTTCCAACATCTCTCCATCTAGCTCTAACTAATTGTTGCTCTAGTCACTGACCACTATGTTAGTCATCACACTTTGCTGTTGGCCAGTTCTTTTAAAGCCCAAAATTTACCTCAAACTCTTTTTGATCCCTTCTTTTCATTTTTGAGCCTAATTCTGCCTAAACACCAACTGAAAAGTTTACATCTGAAATCCAAGTTCAAAACTTCAAACCGTTGAAAACTCCTCTTCCGTCATCTTATTTGTTCGAGATTGAAATATGTTCTTCTCTTCCCCTAGATCTACCTTTTCACCATTATTAATCAACCAAGAGCCCACATCGCTTAAACACCACCCTACATTGTCGATCTTTCACTGTTTTTATGGCTCTCCTCTTTCTTGCATCCCTTACAAACTTGAAAATATTCTTCCCAAAATGCCCATAAACCAAAAAAAATCCAAGAACCAAAACACCCATTTTCCCCTTGTTTAGTATTTTTGTATTAGTTTGCTTTTTTGGGTCTTGGTCACTTCTATTGGTGCTGCTGTTCCTTGCACACAATGGATATATTTTATTCTGATTGCTTGTTGCTTGACAGTGGGTTTTGATTTTAATAGAGGCAGGGGGTAATGTCTAGTTGGGTTTTTTTTTGTTAGGGAAGGGTAGGTTTCAGGTGTGGGAAGAGTTTTTTTCTCTAACTGAGTTTGTTTCTGGTATTGGTGGTTCGAAATGGAGATTAATGGTGCCTATTAGGCTAAGTCATGGTGGTAATTTTTTAGTGGAGAGTTGGAATCTAACGAGGGGGTCATCAAGTTTTGTCTGTATGTGTATGGGTTGTGTTGATGATAGAAAATGAGGGCTAATGGTTTCAGCTTGTGTGGGTTTTTGCTTTTTTTTTTATGGTGGTTTGAAAGAGGGCCATGGGAAATTGGGTTGAATGGTGGTAGTTGATGGTGGATTGGATTGGTTCGATAGTAGGCAGGGGGTAAGGGTGATCCAACTAATAAAGGCTTGTTGTGGCCTGAAGTGGTAGATGGTGCATTATGCAAGTGTTTGCTTGCCACTACCATGTATCCTCTTTTTTTTTTTTTTTTGGTTTTTTTCGTCCTTTTTAATAAATTCAAATAAAAATAAAATTGGGCCTTAAGATAGATTTTGAGCCTTAATTATAAAATTTGGGCTTCTTGAATTGGACCTTTAAATCTTAACTCAAAATTAACCCAATAATGAAATGGAATTGGGTTTGTGTCTATGCAAAACAAAGCTTAATCAAGCTCAATCCAATTGGAACACATAATTTGGCCCAAATTAAAATGTTTAGACTAAACATAAAAATCAAATAAACTTAAACTGATTTGGACAAAATTAGGTATCTACATAATCAACATAAGAATAAAATTATTTGATTTGATTATTAAAATATGTGAGGCTTTTATGGTTCTTCTAACATAAAATTATTGTTCTTGTATCTTCAAAAAACTAGAAAAGTTCTATTTATAATAAAATGGATATCTCTTTGTTTATATATAAGTGTTCATATAATTGTCAATTTGTATAGTCATAATTGTTCAAATATATATCTATTTGTATAGACATAACTCTTAATAAATAATTGTATTTTAAAGACATATAATCTTTCACCATCACATGCAATTCATGTGATTTAATTATTTTGAAAATGTTCCAATAATCCCTTACCATTGCAAAATAAACCATATCTTTAATAATTCTAAAAATTTTTTGCATTTCGATTTGAACCTTCACTTAGTGAAAATAAATTAAAGTTAATGAAATCACATGGTAGACTATGTTTTGAACCAGCTAGTTTGTTTGGTTAACCAAACTTATTGCACACAAAATACTTTTACACCCATTGAATGCTAGGTATCCAAAAACATTATTTTAGATACCTATCTACATCATCTTTCCATAAGTGTTATTAGAGCCAAACCTTTGAACTCCTAGAAATGATCATGTTTCACACTTACATAGATAGCTCCCATCAAAAGTGTTCTCATAACTACAACATTCTAATATATTTATGTTATGGTCTATTAAGAGTATAACCTCATATTTTCTATATCATTACGATACCAAGCACTTTACTTTGGATAAAAATATAGGATTATAGTAGTTGCAGTCACACACAGATAATGTACTTTAACTCATTAAACTCAAAACTTGATGCTATACCAAGTGTTGAGTCGAGTTTTCATCATAAATAACTTCATATTATAGTTCATAGTTATTACTGTCATAAGACTAACATCCTTACATTTATGATTATCCATGCTTTAAAGAATACTCTTTTCATAGTAATTCAACTATTAAGGATATCTATTGTACAATTGTCATAAATTCATTTAGTTCATAGTTATCACTTTATCTTTATTATTGTCATGATGGCTTCACATTTGTCCATTTTATATATTTCTTGATATCACAAGACATTAATACATTTCCACCAAATGTGTGAATTATACATCATATTGTCTTTTTCACTAAGTAAATTATTGTTAAGAGACCTCAAATCCCTTGATGAAACAAGACAATTTTTTTGCTATTTTCCATAAGTTCTAATTATAGTCAATTCAAGACTTGAAACTTATTGTGTATATATACTCAAATAACATGATTTTTGTCAACAAGTTACGTACTTAGGCAAAGGTGTTTAAAATATCCCTTTAAAATGTACTCATATTAAAAGACCATCAATGGACCTATCAACTAACTATCAAAATATTGTACATATACGCATCCTTTGTCATGGACATTATTAACCATTTTTATTGCCTTGATCAAAACCATGCCTATCACCTAAACAGGACATAATAATATTTTGTATATAATAAATTCAAACTTTACTTGTATGAGTAATATGTCTATATGTAATTAGAGTCCATTGATATTTATCTCTAATTTTAAAAACCTTCACAAATATTTTGTGATCATTATATTCATATCCAAATTATCATGACAATGCAAGTCATGAAACATGATCCAAAAGAATCATTTTGCATATAATAACATCATTTGGTCCCCAAACATATGACCACAATGTAAGACATTTTAATAGAAAATTTTATTTTCATGTAAGAATAATACATTTTGATATAAAAGCCTATGCTTTCTTGTTCCCATTATTCTACCTTTGTTTAGAAAAAAATACAAATAATATATTACCTAAATTCATTTCTAATTAAAAAAACTTAATTGATAATAAAATTTGTAAAATAGTCCAATCTTATTTTTATAATGTATAAGCCCATAAACCTATAGCTAGATCTGACTTGGGGAGTCACCACCGATCTTTTTTGTTAAGTAAAATTGACTACCTAATTGAATTTGTCCCCATTTTAAAAAGATATAACAAGCTTGACTTAGATATCTTTAAAAAGTAAATTTTGGTATACAAAATTATTACTAGGTTTAGAAGTACGATATGTATGAGAAATATTATAGTACCCTTTCAACGCTTATCGAAAGATGGTACTAGTTTAATTTCATGTTATC
Organism: Durio zibethinus; assembly: GCF_047325235.1. Lineage (NCBI taxonomy): Eukaryota > Viridiplantae > Streptophyta > Magnoliopsida > Malvales > Malvaceae > Durio > Durio zibethinus. The sequence continues at coordinate 31,894,597 of NC_143163.1, read as the reverse complement.
CAACCCTTGAAATATATTTTTATTTTTACCAAATTGGAAATTGGTCTTAAAGTTACTCCAATCATTTTGAACCAATTTAAGATAATTTTCTAACTTCAAGAGAATTTATAGAGACTTGTGTTCTACCTTGAAAAGGCTTCGTCATCAGATTCATTAATGTATTTTTTTTCAAAAAATTAATTTTGAAAACAATTAATAAAATCCTCTAATTATTTGGTGGGATTTTTATTTAAAAAAACCTTTTTATGAAAATTTTTAAAAAAATCATTAAATCTTTCAATATTTTGATAAGATTTAACTCTGAAATTTAAATCCTTCAATCATTTAGTATGATTGAAAAATAATTGGAGGATTGAAAATTATTTTTTCTTTAAAATTCATTATGAAATTCTTCAATCGTTTGGTAGAATTCATAATTCTATATTTAAATCCTCCAATCATTTTGCAGGATGAAAATTTTTTTTTCAAAATTCATTATGAAATTCTCCAATAGTTTAGTAGAATTCATAATTTAAAATTTCTAAACCCATAAAAAATTTTTAATCATTTGGTAGGATATCATGGATTAATTTTTTAAAAAAACAAAAATATTATTATTTTATATATTTTAAAACATCCATAAACAATAGGATAAAATAAACAAAAGCAAATACAAATTATACCAATTGACCCAAGTCCAAGTCAGAATCCACAATGAACTAGGAATAGCCCAACAAAATTCTGACCAAGCTTGAAAAAGAAGGGTTAGTTAGATGATTTGAGCTTTATTATTGGGCTTGAATTTTCCTTAAGATTCAAATGTTTTTCTAAAAAGACAACGGTTACATTGGTAAAATTAACAAAAAGATGTGGATCACCTTAGTAATTAGATCAATATTGTTAAATTCAACTTGTACAAGAATTAAATTTTTATAAATTATACCAAAGAGATTAAAATTTAAATTTCATGTAAATATAAAAACCATTTACATATTTTGACAATTGATTTTATTCATTCATATTGTCACGTCAACAAGGTTGACACCTACATCATAAAGTCAACGATTATCTTAGGCTTTTTAATGACAATAATTTGACAGGACTAATGATTAAAATAAAATTATCAAATCAAAATAGTACTAAAATTACATTTTTATGAATAATAGTAAAGGGATTAAATTTTAAATTTCATTAGAATACAAAGACCATTATGATAATTTGATCTTTTGAAAATATTCCAACAGTGATGCCCGCCAAAATTTATTTCTTTAAATTTTTAATTTTTATAAGTAAATTTTTAATTTTTAATGATTTTATACAAGACAACTTATGTGACCCTTAAATGTGAATGTATCAATAAGTTTGAATTATACTCATCAAAACCGGATCATACTGTATAATTTTTATCGAACAATGAATTATTATTTTATAAAATGTTCATTACATAAAAAAATTAAATTGTTGGTTTCTTTTGAATAATCTTATTAATTATAATAAGATTATTTTGGATGATTTAATTCAATAATTTATTTTCTATAATATCAAATATAGTGATGTAATATTATCAATAATTTATAATATTATATCAAATATAATAATTTAAAATCACTAATAATCAAATCACTTTAATAATTTTATCACCATAAAAATTAAATCACCCCAATAACCGTAAAAGTTTATACCAAATGCCATATTAACTTATTCTGTATTTGAAATTCTTGAGATTTGAGCAATGATGTTTTTTTTGTGGGCTTGTGAATTTTACGGTTGCTGTAAGTGATTGGACCTTGTCTCATCAATTTGGGGTCATATCATTGTGATTTGAAACATGTATATGTCATACTTTTATGTATATCCTTTTACTGAGCCTATATTATGTGTCTATTATCAGAAATCGTATATCAACCACCTAAATAAAATTAATATTACAATCAAGTACCTAAATAAAATTAATAGTATTCCTTTCGTCTCTCTTTCTTTTCTTTTTTTTATATGGGTTCATTTTTTGTCTTAAAATTATATACTCTTATATATATATTAGTTACGGTACATTAATTTTACAAAAAAATAAAATTTTAATATAAAATACACTAAAATCAATTTTTTTTCTTAACTTTTGTAAAATTCAAATAAAAACAAAAAATGAAATAGGACATTAGAGTTTTTAAATATGTACCTACGCTCTAATTTCATCACTAATTACTTTTATTAGAAATGGTGGATTTATTAAGTTACTAAAAGAAGGGCCATATTTTCCATCACCTTCTCAAATTGCTCAGTGTACAATGTAATGTGAGTTGTTACCACATGTCAATTTGAGTGACCATCACTCAAATTGGAAAGCTACGCTATGAAATGTCAACTCAAATTTTAGTTGTTGTCACTCACATTGAAAAGCTGTGTAGCATTATACGCCCAAACTTTTAGAACAGTTACCCTTTCACTTACGGCTTTTAAAATTAATTATAGCAAAACGAAGGAAAGAAGAAATAAAATTGACATTGTGATAGAATAGAAAAAAAAAAAAATTAAAGGACAAAAATGTTTTTAAATTTTAATTTAATAATTATTTAATTTTTAATATTTTATTGCAATTAATTAAATTTTTTATTTTTTTTTAACTTAATAAAATTTTTAAATGAACAAAATCTAACACGTGATAAAATTTAATCGTTTACTCTCTAAACAATTATCAATAGCATTTTTAAAAAATTCTTAGAGATAAGGATAGAAAAAATTTTAAAAATTATTTTATTTAATGTAATATATATAATATAACAACATGTATAAATAAATTTATCACATGAGTATCTATGTAGATAACTTTTTTAAATGACACATAAGATATTTTTTTTAAAAAATAAGATAATTTCTTTTAATTATAAATTAGATAATTTTAACTTTATTCAAATATCAAAATTATTCAAATTATATTTGAAAATCAAATTAATTTAGAAATATATTTTTTAAAGTTAAAAATGTAAAATATGGATTTTATTTTTTAATAAATAATTTTAGTTGTTTACCAAATAATCTTATTTTAAAAATTATTTAATTATCAAAATGTTTTAAACATATTTAAAAATTACAAAGATTAAGTTTATCTAAATTTTTCACCAATCTTTTTTATCTTGATTTAAAAATTTTATATTTTTAAAAAATTTACGTAAGATTTTAAAAATTCAAATAACTTCTTATAAGATTTTAAAAATTCAAAAAAATTTCATCTTAAATCTAATATATATATATATATATATATATTTTATTATATTACAGAATACATTGATACTTGATAAAGTATGTCATATGAATACTTACATAGATAACCTATATTTTTTATGTGCAAGAGAATAATTTAATTTAAATTTTTAACCAAATAATCCCATTCAATAATTATTTTATTTTTAAAAATATTTGAAAGTTTAAAAATTAGATTTTATTTTAATATTTCAAGAGTTTTATTTTAATTAAAATCAAATAAAATTTATCCCAAACTCACTTTTTTTCAAAAACATTTGAATAAAATAAATAATTTTGTTATTTCTTTTTTAAAATGAACTATTAAACCATCTACACATCTCTTTTTTAATTTAAAAAAAAATATAATTTAGATTTATCTTTAACAACTAGATATATGATCTCTTTTTAAATATATTTTTAACAATCTAAATATATTTGTTTTAAATTTAAAAATTTTAAATATAAATTTATTTTTATAAATTTTTTAATAAATTTTAAAATACTAAATATCATTTATTTCACTATTTAATGGATGCCATCTTCCACCTTGATGAAATATTCTTGTGCTAAATTTCTCTTATTACTTATTTAGTTGATTAATTGCACGTACCAATGGTATTAATCCTACTTATATCATATAAAATATCATCTTTATCTCTTTCATTCATTACCAATTGCATATATTCTTTTTTTTTATTTTGGGAAACTATTATTTTGATTTTTAGCAACTGGTTAATGGTTAAAAGGGATGTTAATTACAAAACATCCAATCCAGAGCTTTGAGGATTTTTATCTACAATTGATATTCTCTCTAAAAAATACCAGTGTGACAAAAGTTTTCTTACCAATTGCGTTCTATTTGATCAATAATTATAGTTTTGCCATTAATTTGTGGAATGTTTGCGCTACAATGGCCTTTTTCTAGAACTTGCTTTTAGGAATAATAGGCCGTATATTAAGTCAAGGGAATTAAAACTTCAAAATCGAGCATCCCATCAAACAAAACAATAGTTTTATTAGGTAAAAATCAATAAAAATTATAATAGCAATATTTAAATATTGCATTTTGTTTAACTAGATTATTGTAGGAAGTAAGAATAGAGATATGTTCGCTTTAATGTTAAAACATATGGCGCTTTTGATATTTACAATGTAACAATAAAATAATCCTTCATGAGGTTTATTTGTTTGTTTTGTATTGCTAAATGTTGTATCCATAAAATGCAAGAGTTAAAAGATAGAGTTAGGGTACTCCGTTGTTGTACAAGTAAAAAAGTAAACTATGAAAATGATATAATACCACCTGCTTTTATTTACCGAAAATATTAATATTTATAAGATGATAAGTATATCTACTTTGCTACTAAACTTTATCATCTTATATTAATAACTTAACATTGAGATGGAGATGAAAAGCTTTTTATTTTTTTTCTGTAAGACTTTTGAAGACAATTATCTAAAGTGTCTACAACTTGTTTACTTTTTGAATCAAATTGTTCAAATAATAAAAATATTATTTTCTTTAATTTTGTAATACAAGAATTTTTTCATTAAATATGGATATTTAAATATAAACGATAGAATAATTAAAGTGAAAATGAAATTATATATTTTTAATTATGAATGATAATTTAATTCATTTGTATTTCATTATATTTTTAAGCATTATCCAATTTATATCCTTAAGCCTAGGAAAGTGTTTATTTTTCAAGACTTTCTATCATTTTGTAAATTTAAATACATTATTTTCAAGTTTAAATTTGATAATTACACAAAATTTGAAAATAGTTTATGAAGAGACCGATCATCCATTTTCACTTAAAAATTTTAAAAAATAAAGAATTTAATATTTTTGAATAATACCTTTACATTTTGTTTATATATTTATTTAAAATTTAATATCATTTTATAATTATAATTTCAAATTAAATAAATAAATAAATTTATGCATCACACAAGTCACAAGCTAGTTTTTATATATATTAACTACGTCATGTGTCAAATTTTAATCTATATTATTAATATCATATGGGTTTTATCTTAGTCAATAAAAAATTAATGATATTAACTTTTTCATCCAAATAAAGGTTTAATTGAATATAAATAGATATTAAAGAGATTAATTGATTGCTATAAAAAATAAATATTTGGATGATTTTTTAATTATAGTTTAAGGCTTTTTTTAACCCTTTAACAAAAAAAAAAGAAGAAAAGAATAAAATGGAATATGTATTCTATTGTTTGGTTAGTAGAATAAGTTAAGCATTCTAACTTTATTTTCATGTTGACAACAATAGATTATGAAATAAAAAAAGAATAGTTAGTACAATGTCCAAAGTATCCTCATAAAATATTTCATTAGTTTCTTACAATTATTCCTTTTTTCCTCTAATTTTCTCCCCAAACTAAAAACAAAACTCTTTTAAAACTCACACATTTTTCTTTCATCTCCTCTTTCAGCTCTCCCTTTTTCTTCTTTCTTGCATTTCCATTCCTTACGCCTGTATTTGCAGTTTGGAAAACTCAAGAAATGATTGTATGAACTAGTTATTCTACATCGACACCTGTTCTTTCTATTTAAATCATGCCATGTAATCATGATAATAAAAAAAATTAATTATTTATTATATATTACATGTGATAACTAAATGATGAATATTAATTTCAACACTCATATATGTGATTTATAATAAATGATTAATTTTTTTATTAATATGATTATGTGACCTGATTTGAATGAAAAGGACATATGCTGATGTGAAATAATTTTTTCATAAAATCCTTTCTCTAAAATATCCATTCAATTCTTTACACAGATTTGAAGCTTGCAACTTAAAAAACCCATTTCCTTTTATTTATTATAGATTTAGAACCTAACGTCATTCAAAGTTTTAGCTTTATTATTATATGGAATCAAAAATCAATTTTTTTTGAAGAAAATTTTCTTACCGGTTGTAACTTGGAAAAACCCCCCACTTCATTCTTTCATCAAACTTTTTGTATTTTATTCCAAAGAAAACAAAAAATATAGAAAAAGAGCTCTTCTTGTTCGTTTGCTGAAGAACCTTCTTGCTCTTCAGTGGATGATGCGGCTATGGTGTTATTTCTTGAAAACAAGGTAAGGTTTGTTTTAACTTTCATATATGTCGATAATTATGCAAATTGGTCAAGGATAATTTTGTCAGAAAAAAAAAAAACTTGAATAAGCTATTTCTTAGCGCGTTGAATTTCAAAGTTTTAGCTTTATTATTATATGGACTCAAAAATTTTTATAAAAAATTTTGAAGAAAAATTTCTTACTACTTGCAACTTAGAAAAGCCCTTTTCATTCTGTTATTAAACTTCTTGCATTTTTTTCCAATGAAAATAAAAAATATATAAAAAGAGCTCTTCTTGTTCGTTTGCTGAAGAACTTTCTTACAGTTCAACAAATGATGCCCCCATGGAGTTATTTGTTGAAAATGAGATAGGGTTTGTTTTAACTTTTATATATATATATATATATATGTATATATATATATGCTAGTAATTACGCAAATTGGTCAAGGATAATTTTGTCAAAATAAATGAGGTATTTCTTAGCGTATTAAATTTCAAAGTTTTAGCTTTATTATTATATGAACTTAAAAATCGATTTTTTTTAGAAAAATATTCTACTACTTGTAACTTGGAAAAATCCCAATTCATTCTCTCATCAAACTTCTTGCATTTTATAAACAAAGTATAGAAGAAGAGCCTCTTTTTGCTCTTCTTGTTCATTTACTAAAAAACGTTTTTGCTCTTTAAGTGGATGATGTAGCAATGGAGTTATTTATTGAAAATGAGATGGGATTTGTTTCATCTTATATATATGTCGATAACTATGCAAATTGGTTAAGGATAATTTTATCAAAAAAAAAACTTTAATGAGCTATTCCTTAGTGTATTGAATTTCAAAGTTTTAACTTTATTATTATATGGATTAAAAATCAAAATTTTTTGCATTTTATTTCAAAGAAAACAAAAATTTTGATAAAAAAAAAAATGCTCTTCTTGCTCTTCTTGTTCGTTGGTTGAAGAACCTTCTAGCTCTTCGATGGATAATGCAGCAATGCAATTATTTGTTGAACAATGAAATAGGGTTTGTTTTAATTTATGTATATGCCAATAATTATACAAATTGGTCAAGGATAATTTTGTCAAAACAACTTTAATGACCTATTCCTTGGGGCATTGAATTTCAAAGTTTTTGTGTCATTATTATATGGACTCAAAAATCAAAAATCTTTTGAAGAAAATTTTCTTACTACTTGTAACTTGGAAAACCCCACTTCATTCTCTCATCAAACTTCTTGCATTTTATTTGAAAAAAAAAAAACTCTTCTAGTTCGTTGGCTAAAAACCCTTCTTACTATTCAACAAATGATGCGCCAATGGAGTTATTTGTTCAAAATGATAAAGGGTTTGTTTTAATTTATATATATGTATGCCAATAATTATGTAAATTGGGCAAGGATAATTTACCAAAAAACTTTAATGAGCTATTCCTTAGCACGTTGAATTTCAAAATTTTAGCTTTATTATTTTGAAGAAAATTTTCTTACTGCTTCTAACTTGGAAAAGCCCCACTTTATTCTCTCATCAAATTTCTTGCATTTTATTCCAAAGAAAACAAAAAGAAAAAGAAGCTCTTTTTGCTTTTTTTTTTGTTCGTTTGCTGAAGAACATTCTTACTCTTCAATGGATGAGGCGGCAATGAAGTTAATTATTTGATGAAAATAAGATTGGATTTGTTTTAACTTATATATATCGATAATTATGCAAATTGGTCAAGGATATTTTGTCAAAATAAATGAGGTATTCCTTAACGTATTGAATAATTCAAAGTTTTAGCTTTATTATTATATGGACTCAAAAATCAAAACTTTTTGAAGAAAATTTTCAACTACTTGTAACTTAACTTTGGAAAAACCCCATTTCGTTCTCTTATCAAACTTCTTGCATTTTATGCCAAAGAAAACAAATATATATATATATATATATATATATATATATATATATATATATATATAGAAAAAAGAGCTCTTTCTGCTCTTCTTGTTTGTTTGCTGAATAACCTTTTTGCTCTTCAGTGGAAGATGTGGCAATGGAGTTATTTGTTGAAAATAAGATGGGATTTGTTTCAACTTATATATATATATATATATATATATATATATGTGTGTGTGTGTGTCGGTAATTATGCAAAATGGTTAAGGATAATTTTGTCAAAAACACTTTAATGAGTTATTTCTTAGTGTGTTGAATTTCAAAATTTTAACTTTATTATTATACGGACTAAGAATCAAATTTTTTTGAAGAAATTTTCTTGCTGCTTGTAACTTGGAAAAACCCCCACTTCATTCTCTAATCAAACTTTTTGCATTTTATTTTAAAAATGAGATAGAGTTTGTTTTATAACTTATATATGTGCCGATAATTGTACAAATTGATGTAGGATAATTTCGTCAAAAAAAAAAAACTTTAATGAGCTATTTCTTAATGCGTTGAAATTTCAAGTTTTAGCTTTATTATTTTATGGACTTAAAAATCTAAAATTTTTTGAAGAAATTTTTCTTAATGCTTGTAACTTGAAAAAACCTCACTTCATTCTCTCATCAAACTTCTTGCATTTTATTCCAAAAAATACAAAAACTATAGAAAAAGAACTCTTCCTGCTTTTATCGTTAGAACTTTCTTATTCTTCAGTGATGATGCGAAGATGGAGTTACTTGTTGAAAATGAGATAAGAGTTTGTTTTAACTTATATATATATTTGCTATAGTTATGCAAATTGGTCTCGTCTTTGTCAAATAAACTTTAATGAGCTAAACATTTTGAATTTCAAAGTTCTAGTAGCACTATTATTATATGGATTCAAAAATCTAAAATTTTTTGAAGAAAATTTTCTTAATGCTTGTTACTTTGCAAAACCTCACTTCATTCTCTCATCGAATTTCCTGCATATTTTATTCGAAAGAAAACAAAAAATATAGAAAAGAGCTCTTCTTGTTCATTTGCTGAAGGACTTTCCTGCTCGTCGGTGGATGATGTGATAAAATTATTTGTTGAAAATGAAATAGGGTTTGTTTTAGCTTATATATGCCAATAATATGCAAATTAATCGATTATAATTTTGTCAAAAAAAAATTATAATGTACTATTCCTTAGCGCGTTGAATAGCTATTCCTAAAGGGGAGTCAAGAACGATGATTCCTGATGTTTAAGGAACAGAGAATCACACGGAATAACAATTCTTTAGGTTGAATGGAAAGATCATTCCGTCAAGAACAGAGCTGGAATGGAAAGGTCATTCCAGGGAACCAAACACGACGAAACTGTTACGATAGATTTAGAGCTTCTCATTATTTTTTTTAAAGGTTGATTCCTGCAAGAAAGCTAAAAGGCAAAAAAGAACCAAATGACCAACGTTGATGCCTTGTCATCGAGCACAGCTGGCTGTGATTGTATTCAGAGACCCGAAAAGGTTTTTAACTTTTTCATCATCAACAATTCACCAAATTATTCCTACCTCAATTATTGCTGCAATCTTTAGTTCCGCCGATTAAGGAAACAGAGGTACTAAAGAAAGAGAAATTAAAGTTGGTAAAAGGGATTTATCATTTATATCCATGCTGGATCCTTCAAGGGAGTGACAACGGCCTTTACTTGCAAGTAATTGCTTAGACAATGAATACCCTTTTCTCTTCCCTGTCCACTCATCTTGTACCCACCAAATGGAATAGCTGCATCAAACACATCATAGCAGTTTATCCAAACTGTTCCCACTTTCAATGCGCGGGTCAAGGTGTTTGCAGTGTCTAAGTCATGTGTAAAGACACCAGCAGCCAGTCCATAACTGGTAGCATTAGCCCTCCCAATAACCTCATCGATGTCCCTGCAATTAAGGAAACATTATTACATCAGTCGGGCCTAAATTCTCTTACTACAAGATGCACAAGGCTTGGTTGATTTGCTCACTTGAATTTGAGGACAGACTGAACTGGACCAAATATCTCATCCTTAGCAATCAACATATCTTCCTGATAAAAGTGCAAGTTTTATCATTTATCTCCAGTATCATGTTTCAATAGCATTCTTGGTAATCTGGTTACAGTTGAAGTTGTGAATGTAATACCTTTACGTTGGAGAAGACGGTGGGCTGAATATAGTAGCCCTTGTCCCCTATCCTCTCCCCTCCGGTTTCAAGAGTTGCTCCACTTTCAACACCCGATCTTATGTACCTCAAGATCTTTTCAAATTGTTCTGAATCAATCTGATTTAAGTATGCACCGTTGTCAGTATAACTAGCTAACATAGAAGAATTTATAGGACACAAACCAAAATATAACATTGCATTTTCATTGATTCTCCTCTTAGCTATTGAAGATTGGGCTGCTTGAATATGGTTTAGCATTGTTCTTAATAATGTACTTAAAAATCACTTGACATAAGAACAGCTATATGAAGAAACGGTCGTTGATTTACCTGAGGACCTTGTTCAATTCCAGCCAAGAATGGATCACCAACACTACGTTTCAATGCACGTGTCTTTGCCTTCTCTAAAAATTCATCATATACACTCTCATGTACATATGTACGAGAGCCAGCACAGCAACATTGTCCCTGCAAATGGTTTATAACTACAGTCAATAAAAAGAATCCCTATATTGAAACTGACTTTGGTGCATATCCTCAGACATACCTGATTAAAGAACAAAGCAAAGTGGGCCAGCTCAACTGCCTTGTCCACATCAGCATCCTTGCATACAATAAAAGGCGATTTTCCTCCAAGCTCCAATGTTACGGGCTTAAGATTGCTTTTCGCAGCCAACTCAAGGACAATTTTTCCAGTTTGAGTTGATCCAGTGAAAGCAAGCTGTAAAAGGTTACCATTGATCTCATAGGTACACTAAAAGAGTCATGCAATGAAATATATATTTCTTGGATTACTTCTATGGACATTCTATCTGATATAATATATAGAAATTTTAGGGCAGGGTTGATAGTTTTATTTCTACAAGTTTACCAATCTTTCACGGAGATCAACTTGTTTATGCTAGTCAATGGCAAATCAACTCTTCAGAAAGAGAGAGTTGAGAGGGGAATTCAGAATGCCTTAATTGGAACACTCGTTACTAAGTCCCTTCAAATTTTCAAGAAACGTGAACTTAACAAACAGCTGGACTCTAAAGGTGCCAAATAAAAACAGAGTTGATGATAAGAGCTTACCTACAAAACTAAAGTTCCTTGTCCAACATTTTAGATATTTGTAATGACTATTTTTCTATTTACCAACTAAAAACATGGGAATATATAATAGCATACAAATATCACACCACTTTATTAATTTTTTATCAACTTAGATATGATTGCCAAGATTATAAAAATTACATGTTAAAACAGGGAATTCAGAACAATCATACCAGACATTAGTATATGAACCCATAAAAGATAAAGTTGATAGTTCTTTGAGAGTAAATGACGGTAACAGGAATTAATGTAGACTGAGTAGTTCTTTTAAGGATGTAAAGTACCTTATCCACTTCCATATGACTGGCAAGAGCAGCACCAGCAGTTGGACCAAAACCTGAAACCACATTTAGAACACCTGGAGGAAGTCCAGCCTGTGAAAATGATTCCCAGTGAGAATGAGTGAATGAAAGATCAAGAATAACTATATGAACAGTCATTCAAGCATAACTTTAGGAATTCAATAATCAAGTTATAAACCATGGGCACAAAAAAACCTGCGTTTACATTCTTAATTATATAATAACAAAAGCTGCACATACGCCACCAAAAAACACTGAAGTTTTAAGTATCGTTTATCTGAATTCAGTGTATTTAAATTAAGATATAAATTTAAGAAAAAAAAATAAAAGCAGAGCCTAACGTTGTGCTGTTGGTGAAATCTAAAAGAAATTATTAGGTACAAACCCCATGGTGAGAAATAGGTAAATAGAGGTTATATACTCAAGAAACTACCTCGTGAATTAGCTTGGCAGCATAAAGAGCAGACAAGGGTGTCTGCTCTGCTGTCTTAAGAACAATAGTATTGCCACATGCTAAGGCAGGTCCAATCTTCCAAGCAAACATGAGAAGAGGAAAATTCCATGGAATAATTTGACCAGCAACACCAATTGGTTCATGTATGGTTTGCACATGATGTGGGCCATCAGCTGGAACTGTAAGACCATGAATCTTGTCTGCCCAACCTGAATAACCCAAAGAATCCCGCGTCAGACATTGCATAAAAGCAAACAAGATACTAGTAAATGATACTTGAGATAGCAAAAAATGTTTAAGTGTAATTTCAGTGACTTTACTGACCAGCATAGTACCGAATTATACGTGAGATCATCGGTAGTTCAACCTTAGCAGCCTGTTCATATGGCTTTCCATTATCCCAAGTCTCAAGTGTCGCAAGTTCCTCAGTATGTTTGTCAAGAAGATCAGCAAATCGGAACAATACCCTTGATCTTTCCTGGAATACATTAGACAAAGTTTAGCAGGGTTGAAGATTATTTAATATGACAGTAAGAAGTAAAAACTGTTAAGTTACATAAGCAGTCATCTTTGGCCATGTTCCTTCATCAAAGGCCTTGCGAGCAGCAGAAACTGCTCGATTTATATCTTCAGCATCAGCTTCAGCAACATGAGCAATCACATCCCCTGTCCTGGGGTCATGTGTTGGAAAAGTTCTACCTGTTGGATTGCGAGATTTGGTAAAGAATTAGCTGAAGAATAACTAACATAAAATGCCTACGAGACATATTTATAGGTACGTCCACAACAATGTATAACTGTACATGAATGTGAGAAACCAAAAGCTCACCTGATGCCGAATCAACAAAGTTCCCATTAATTAAAAGCTGAGTGTAGTTCACTTTGACAGAAGGAGTAATTGGGTTCTCAAAAGCAGCAGCAGTGGTGTAATTAGAAACCACTCTGCCCACTCCAGAGATCCTCCCTGGAAACAAAAAACTAATTTCAACAACTAAGGCTAAGAATGAATACTAGTAGTAATAAAACTAACAGTAACAAGCCAACTCCCACAAAAATTTTCGGCTCACAATACATGAAAGGAAAGAAGGATAATAATAACTGCACTTGTTATCCACATTACTACATCAAGATTCTCTCGTGCCATAAATGCATAACATATTTAATTATATCCATAAGAAAAAAATTGTTTTTTTTTTTTTGCTGTTTATACAGATGCAAAAAATGCAACTTCGTTTATAACTTGATATATCAAACGTTTTCTTTGACATGCCAGGGTGTTAAATTTGTTGTTCAACTCTGCATCTTCTTATTATAATTTAAGCAAAAAGGAATGAAAATTTTGGAAACTTAATATCAGTGATACTCTTTTTTCTTGATAGAGAAACTTTGTATGTAAGTGTTCAGTTTCACGTTGATTTTCTTATTAGAGACATAACAAATGCGTTACGAAACTAGAAGTTAAAAAAAAAAAAAGTTTTCCCTTCCTTTTTCTCATTAAATTTTCTGAGCAACCAAACAAACACACTACAAAAAAATTCCATCGGACCTCGAAAGTAAAAAAATGATTAAATTAATCGTAGCTAACATTTATATTTCATTAAAATAAGAGTTCGGTATCCAATTGTTTTGAGAAAAAAAAGGTAAGAAAACGAAAATTAAAAGAATGAAAAATTTTCACAGAAAAATGAAGTAATCAATTCAAATAGAAATACCTTTAGAGAGCATAGAAGAAGAAGAAGAAGAAGCCAATTTACGAGAAAGCAACGATGAAATCCAGGTAGCCCCCGCCATGATCGATTATCTAACAATCAAGAGATTTGAAACGAAATTAAACTTAATTTAATCAGAATTTTTGTTTTTCTTTTGATAAAAAAAAATGAGAAGGGAGTTTGTGGCGCATCTGCAATGCAATGCCAGAAGTCGCCTTAAGTAGGCGCAGGCAGAGGAAGATCAGGGGTGGGGACAGTTAAAGGGGCAGTTGGGGTTCTACAAGTAATCGGTGCCGCGTGGAAGTCAACGCTTAGGGCAGTTTGCCAGCTTCAACAAAATCCCAAAAAAAAAGAGTACAAATTTGGCGTCATCTGAAAATGAGTTTGAATGCGTGCGTGGAACTATACAACTGTAAAACAAAAAGCATCGGATAAGTTGGAATGAGATAATTTTCATATTTTGATCTGTTTATTCTTCTGACGTCGAACGTGATAATTTCCATATAGTTTTGGGGAATGCTAGCGCCACCCATACGTGCCATCACCCTCCAACACTCCCTCGTACATGAAGCCACGCTTCCACATTTTTTCAACTAAATACCGGCAACCGAATATTCAAGTCATCTCTTTTTCTTTTTTTTTTTCTGTTGCATGGTCCCAATTTTCAAATCACATCCAAAAAGTTACGTTAAGACTAAAAGGCCTTTGGTGTTCCCAAAATATATTAATATTGTCATTGTTTTTACAGATAATTTTGAATTAAACAAAATATATATACGTTATATATATATTTTCTTATGATCAATTTATTCAATTAACTTTTTAATTTTATATAAATATATAAAAGTCAAAGTTTTTGACAAAAATAAAAAAAAAAAATCCTATGTGAATGACTTAAAATAATGATATATGAATTGTTTTAAAAATTATTATGTGACATCTAATAAATTTATTTTATTCTATTTAATGTATTTTTAATTTAAAAATAATTAAAAAACTAAATTGATTATATTTATGTTTTTATTATTAATCTTAAATTACTTTCAATTCAATTCATATTAAAAGTATTAAATCTTAAAATTTTCTTAATTTGACAAATTAAATCAATCAATATATAATTAATAACTTCATAAATATTACAATTACAATTATAAAATAATTGATTCTCTAATCAATTATTTGATATATTTATATTTGATTAAATATAGTATCCAATAATTGATATATTTCATATGTAAATATAGAAAGCAAATATATCAAATTAATGAAATAAAATATTTTATTAATTTATATTTGATTGGTAGATTTATATTTTATTAAATATGATTTCATTTCGTAAAACATTAATGCACGTTTGATTTCATTTGAAAAAATATTAATGCACTTGGATTTCATTTAATTTTATTTGTAACGTTTTATAATTTTAAAATCTAGATATTAATGCACATTGATTTAATTAAAATTTAATTTGTTTTATTGCCATTATTAAATATAATATATTTATTTTATTTTATTTTTTAAATTAAGGGATTTCTAAATGTTAATGCCAAAATAAAATATTTCAATATCAATCAACTTACTATTGTTAGACCATTATTCACTCACAATTTTTATTATTTTAATATTAACTTTCATAATTTAAAATTATCTTATTAATTAACCTACAACACATTTTGTATAAGTAGCTCTAGGTTAAATATAATGTATCTTTAACCACTTTTTACTAATTTTATATCTTTTGATCGCTATTCAATTCTACTTTAATTTTTTCTCTAATTTTCACTTTGTATTGTTTCTTGGTCAATGCTACTAAAAAGTTATTCTCTTTTTAAACTTATAACTTATATTTCTTTAACTATCTAAAATTAATGGGAAATTTCAATGTTATTCCTGCAATGTCGGTGTCCCTAATCCAACTCTAAGGTAATTAGTATTTATATTTTTTATATTTGATACATAAAAAAATATTATTCCATGATGATAATAAAAATATTTTAAATTATTATATTATATTTATAATTATAGAATTTTACATTTTTTATAGGTACAAGTTGAATATTGAGGCATATGATAATTTTGGAATGACAATATTTGTACAGTTTAATACATAAACTAAAAATTTAATTAATAGAAATATTAATGATCTGTATGAAATATCTGTTAAGGTATTGAGTTAAAAATTATTTTAATATTATTTAATATTCAAATTAATTGAATGATATATTTATAATTATGATTTAGGAAAATAAAGATTATAAAATCCAACAGATATTTGAAGATCTTAGAGGTAAAATTTTTATGTTCGAGATGAGGGCAACCAAGTATAATCTTGAGATAAATAATACCAAAACTTTTGTGAATAAGATGCACAATTTTTTCCCTGAGCTTGAATGTAAAAAATTATTAGAAGAGGTATATATAAGCTTATTATAATGATTATGTTTATTAGAAAGTTATATAGTTAAGATTATAACTCAATTATTGTCAAATTACATATTGCTATTTTATCTATCTCTTTACTTCCGTTTGTGAAATCTATTGTCTCATCAAATAAAATGATACCTACTTCAAAGATAGCAAAAAATACTAGAGAATTAATTGTTGCATCTTCATTTTAACAACAACTTATGGAAGAATCTCTCATGAAAAAAAGTTTATATGCGAAAATTGATTTTAAAGATGAAATTTTTAATTTTTTTGAAATAAAAAACATTCTTATCTTTTGTTTAGAGATTATCTTGATTTAATAAGTTATAGTTTGAGTTTTCTCTAGAATTGATAATAATTGTATAAATATATTCAATATGTAATTAATTTATTTTATTATATTAAAATATATAAATTTAAATAAAAATGATTATATAAGTTTTGAGTTGTTTATAAGCTTCATAGCTTATATTATCATTTAAAAAAATTTATATTTATATAAAATTTATTGATATATAAATATATTTTTGTGTATCTCATGGTTTTAAAACTAGTCTTTATTAAAATTTCAATATATTTCGGTTGTTTTTTTTACTCAAAATAATTTTAAATTCTATGGTTATGGAAAGTGTTCAAGCAAATTTATTATAAAATATGAAAAAAAAAATAGACAATCATTTTACTCTTAAATTATATATTATTCATAATAATTAACTTTATTTAATCCAAAAATACCCAAAAAATTAGCTTACTTATTGTACTTAAAAAATAACTTATAATAAAATAATTAAAATTTGACGCAGCTCCAAATTTTTTTTTTAAAATTAAAAAGATCAGTTAAATAATTCTTTTGTAAAAATGGGTAATTTTGTCAATAAGATATAAAAAATTTAACTATTCTAATTTTATATTTATTATAATATTTTTTAAACTTTGTTGATAATTTTCTCAACTAAAGTTGATATAATTTTACTCATGACGCTAAATTTAGTAAAAATAATAATAATAGTGTAAATCCTATTTTTTAAAATAAATTTTATAAATAAATACTATGACAAGTGAGTGAATAGAAAGCGAATTATATTTTAGAATAAATTTTAATTAAAATATGATCTCGTTATTATTTTTTTGTTGCTTTTAAATCTATGAGTACATTTTTATATTTGTTATTTAGTTGGATTGTCGATAGCAATTTTAATCACAATTGAGAAAAAAAAAATTTGGATAGCATTAGAGATACCACAATTTTGAATGGGTATAAATTTTAAAAACGCTATAATATTATAAGTAGATATATAACATTACTTTGAGGTTATATTTGATACACGATATTATAATAAGATAGGATAAAATGATATTATGAATATGATTATATTAAATAATATTATTTTATCTTATATTTGATGTATACAAAAATTAAAATAGGATAATTTATTTATTGATCAAAATTATCCTTATTCAAAGTTTATATTATTTAAATTATAGATATAATTTTTAAGGGTATAATAAGATATATAAGTTTAATTTTATAAATTAAAAATAATTATTTTTCATTTTGAAAAGATTAAATCACCTTATACTAACAGAATGATAATTTTTTTTGTAATTTTATCTCTTTCAATGATATAAAAATCTAACATAATATAAAATAATTATCATATTATTTTATCTATTATTTTATGTATCAAATATAACTTAAAGTATTTATTTTTTAATTTTTTACCTTGCACAAATACAAAATTATTGTACATACATAAAAAGACGTAAAAATTATAATTAAGTAAAATATATAATATAAATAGAATTGTAGAAATAAGAAGTTAAAAGAAAAAAAATACTAATATTGTTGTATTATTTGTGAGTTTAGCTTTACTTCACAGTTTTTGATATCAATAACACAATCAATATCAAAATTAAAAAAATATCTTGTTTAATACAATTAATATCAAAATTAAAAAAAATATATCTTGATTATGTTTTTGGATAAGTATCGTCGGAGATTAGATAAGACCAAAAATTAAAAAGACGCGAAAGATGTGCAATACATTTGCATTTGCACAAGACGTGAAAGATCTTTCTAAATAAATGTAATTCAATGTTACTGTCAATTATAAAGGAGAGTTATGCAACTTGTAATAATACGTTATCAGTTTTAAGTTTAAAAGATAAGGTGACGTGGATTCATGTGGACTCGACTGTTCAGTAATAATGTCAGCTGCGAGTTTCCCTAGCATTTCTGTGTAGTTTTTATTTTTTTTGGGTCCTTTTTCTTCTTCTGACGTCGGCCATGACAACTTTCCATATCTGGCATGGTGCTGCAGTCAACTGAAAATCTACTTTCACAATAGGTTTTATCATACACGGAAAGTAAAAGGTTTAGCTTTGTCGGCCACTTGGGAAGAGTGTTGGGCCCACTTAGAAAAGTAAAAGAATCAGACTAGGAGGTGGGTGATCATTATCATTCACGATGAAAATATAAACAGCCATATGAAGCTCTTTAGTCCCTTTCGCTAAACAGAAGATGAAGTTTACATCTTACGTGCTGTTCCTTTATCAAGACTTTCCATTATTACTTTAGGCTTTCGAATATATTCTAATATGTAGGCGTTGGCCACCATCTATTCCCAGTTTAATCATTGTTCACACAATTTTCTTTTTAACAGTTCAATCAATTTCATACAATCTGATCCACACATGCATAAACAAATTCTGACATACGAAACAGATAAAGCTCAAATATTCAAATCCCAGCAAATTCAACAGGCTATCATCTAAATTTTATAAACCAAGTAACTTATCTCCAAAAGAAAAACACACAAATTCAAACAAAACAAAACTGCAAAGCATGATCTCTCTCTCTCTCTCTCTCTCTCTCTCTCTCTCTCTCGCATGACTACAAACATGTGTCTCAAAGATAACTGGCAAAGAATGAATGGTAGCTTGAATGAAGGACAAACTTTCCATGTCACTGAAGCAGCTATCGTTTTTATAGAAGTCTATTAAACTCTATGAAATAGGTAAACTACAGCATAACCAAACATGAGTAATCCTGATGCTTTCACAATTTACATAGATTTCCTTAGACCGATGTCATCCAATGATGTGGCAGTCAGCAAGTGTTTTCTTTCATGTCCTCTCGATCTTTGAAAATATTCCAGTCTCAGAGAAGTACTTTGAGTTCCACTGCCAAGCTGATGTACATGAGCTTGAGGGTTTGTGAGCTCAATCCCTTGAGGAATAAAGATGCCAATCATTACTGTTTGATTCCTCTCAAAAGTTCAACCTAAGACTTTTGCCAACCCTCTCCTACTCTCCAAGGAAAATTGAGAAAATAATCATCAAAAGCTATAGTTCTAAATTTTAGAAGAAGCAAAGTTACACAACATTACATCTCAAGATACAGACAGACAGCCACATTATGAGATAGAATACACACACATCTCTAAGGCTAAAAGATAAATCCTCTAAAATTCCTTACATGCCTACACACATATTACTACATATAACATATGCCACTTACTTCAAAATAACCGAAACCCTGCCCTCGTTTCCTTGGTCCTCCACATCGCTAGAACCCTTTTGCATTATTGAAGTCAACAATGTAAAATCACCAACCTAAAAAAATAGTCTTATGCAGATTTTTCTTTTTGTAATTTCATCTCTTCACCTCTGCTTCAAGCAACTTAAACAGCCTTAACCTAAACTGTTTACCCCTATTTTGAGTCCTAAATGCTAAACCCTTTCTTGCACCTAGTAAAAAGCAAGCGGGCAGACTTCTCAAATCTTTCATATCTTGTATGTGTAGAACTAAAATCCTGTCAGTTCATTGTCAAAGTAGAAGAAGATAAATACCTGCACAGGTGTGAAAGACAAACTTGAAGTTAGTCCAGAGGCAGCACCACTGCTTCCATAATGCTTTTCCTAGAACCTGAAGGAAAGAAAAAAAAATACACCCATGAGATCAACATGCAAGGTTGAGTTTGAGAAATTAATACCAAAACTACTGAACAAAACTGGGAAAACAACAAATGACTTCCAAACTTGCAATCTTAAAACAAGAACAGGAAAACCTACTTCTTAGCAACTTTGGCCGCAAGTTTGCTCTGACCAACTCACACACGCAGTTTGCCACTCCCAGTCTGACCAGTATGCTAAATTTAAGAATTCAAACACGAAGGTGAAAACAAAAGACATTGCTAAGAGATGAAACTAACCTGCATTATATCAATGTGTCTCTGAGTTTTTTGCAATTTCGAAACGCTGTCCAGATCATCATAGTTAAGGGCTTCAAAATCGGCGAGGTCACCATCATTATCTTCTTCCATGATTTTGACATCATCATTTTCTTCGTCCTAAGAGATTGATATGAATATCAATAATAATATTAATTATCAAATAAAAATAACTGAAATGGAAAAAGGAGAAGAGAAGTAAGATTTCAACTCACGAGAACATTGGCTTCGTTGCCCGATAATTCATCAAGGTCCGCAGGAAATGAATCAACTAGAGTTGCCTGTAAATTTACCAGTAAGTAAGTTAGACAGTGAAAATGAAATTATTTGATTAAAAAAAAAAGTAATCAAAAACTGAAAGGCAGAAAAGAAATTATAACAAGAAGAAAATTAACCATCTCAAGGTTTTCGAGACTCTTGACGCAGAGAATAAACGATAACAAATTGGAATTTAAAATTTCCTAATTAGAAGAATCAAGAAACCCTAATCGAAGAAAAACAAAGAAAAGGGAATTTTAGAAAGCCAGATTTGAGAGCTAAAACAATTAAACAAGTCTAGTAAGCTTGAAGCTTCTGGTTTTCCATTTTTTCCCCTTTAATCTTTTCTGCTTCGTTTGTGTGTGTGTCTTTTTTGTGGCAGCGTGCTAGCAACTTGGTGTGACTTCGTATGGGCTCGACAGTGGATTCCATTTTCAGTACAATGGGCCTAAACCACACGAGGTTTGATTCTCTTCATCGTCATACCCTAGCCCTGCTTGAGTTGCTGGGCCCAAATCCTTTGACGTAAAATTTCATGATCAACTACATCTATAACAATATATATCTATCGATATATTATTAATTTATTAATTATTTTAATTAATTTTTATTTTAAATTACATGAATCTAATTAAAAACAATTGTGCCAAGTTAGGTAGCGATCTTGATTGATGAAAAAGGAGAAAGTTCAACCAAAAAAAAAAAGAAAATTGGGTCTCTACGGTAACTTTTCAAAGACGATCAGAAAAGGAAAAAAGATTTAGGAAAAGTGAGAAATCGAGTATCAAGAACAATCTCAAGTATTCAAGTTCATAACTCATTGCTGATCAAGGAACAGCTAATGTTCTCATTCACATTGTGGGTCAAATACGTTGAGCGTTATTTTTTTAGGTACAATTTATAAAAGTTTGTTCTGTTACATCCTGCTCGAATTCTAGGGACTCTTGGACCCTTTTTTTGCACCCAAAATAAATTAATAAAAGATATGATGACTTTAGAACTGGCAGGCTAATTCTAGTACCGAAGAACGATCTTATTCATATACAGCTTTGACAGGTCTCCCTGCTTCCTCGTCAACCCTGTCTACGGTCTGTTTTTTGCGATGATAGAAATAGATCACACAAACCACCCACTTCATCACATTCCCCATGCAAATCAAACTAACATGTAAAATAGTTCTCCAGCCTTTCAGATTGCATTGACTGTAGAAACATGCTAACCTTAAACCGACAACCCACACGAAGAAAACAAGCATCAACAAGACCCTTGTCTCTCGCTGCCTCTACAAAAATAAGCCGAGAGTCCCAGAGCATTTGCCCCATGTACCTCCTCTAACATTGAAATCACAATACTCATGTTCCAGATGGCAGTCCATTCTAAGTATTTCACTAGCAAAGCCACGGCAGCTACTCTAAAAAGTGCTGCAGTGAACACATAATAGAAAAAGTTCCTCACTATAATATAGTAGTTTGTCACTAACCATGTTGATCCCAGTAGAAAACAAGTTGATACGAAGCAAACATATGCAGATGTGATGAGGATGCCTTTACACCTTGCTTTGTTGAGAAGTCTCTTTACCATCTCCCTTGGAGTCATGGGTTTCTCTTTAATATATGTTTTTCCTGTCAAATCAACGGTAACCACCGCGGCGCAGAGCTCCAATTGATGAAGGGGCAGCAGATGGAGAAGACCCAGTTGGATCAGTTTATAAAAGAAATCATTTGCCATTCTTCTGCCATTGACTGGTACCAGCCATTCATCAAAATAAGCCGGGGGTTGTCTTAGTATCTCCGAGGTTGCAATAAGTATTCTTTGGAGGATCATTTCATGGAAAACCAAGAAGCAAAGTAGGGGTATGGAGGCCACAAAAGAAAGTGGGATGAAGTGGGTAGTTTTATAAGGGATCATAAGAGCTTCTTTGAGTATATTAAAGATCTCTGGCTTCTGATTCAGCATATTGCTGTGGTTCTCGATCTCAATCCCTTTCATGTCCAATGAATCTATTGAAGGGTTTTATCATAATTTATGTAGAAATTTTCGGTCATATACTAGGGAAAGAATGTCTTAAGGTCAAACCAAATGGGCATCTAAGCTAGTGGTTAAACTTGATCAACTCTTTATTTATTGGAAAGATGGCTTCCATTTTCCCACCACCACCAAAGTCATCATCATGCAGCCATGACTTCTTTGAACAAGTATGATCACTTACGATTTGGGTACTTGACAATAGAAAAAGATTTTTTTTAAAGTGAAGTTTATAAAATTTTTTATTAGAAATGATTAAATAAAAATAAAAATTAAAAATTAAAATTTTAGATTAAAAAATCTTATTATATAGATAAAATGTACAAATTTTTTTAAAAAATTAATAAATTTTTATTTTTTTTAGATAAATATTTTAAGTAAAATGTTGATAAAATTTTTACTATTAAATAAATATCAATTAAATTTATATTATAAATAGTATTTTTAATAATTATTTATATATTAATTTATCGATTTAGATTTTTCATTAAAGTTTTTATTGAATCATTTTTTTTTTTAATTTACAAATTTCATCTTAAAAAATTTCATATAAATTTTATCCCTTTACGCTAAAAACTAGGTGATGTCTAGGTTGAGGTCCTTTCCGGTAAGGTCCATTAATTTTGAACATTAGATTAGGCCTGGTGTTAATGCAGTCATTAGATGAAATGTAGCATGTGAGATCTTTACAAGGTGGGGGAAATGGTAAATGTCTATACTATCAAATATATGTATCATATACCCATAACATCAAACATATTTAATTAAATAATGTTTGATATTACAATCATAACATGCTTTTGAACTTTTTTTTTTTACAATTAATGCTTTTTTTAAAAATCCTTTATATTATCTTTTGTAATACTGAAATGCTAATAGAATGGTGTTTATATTTATTTTTAAACAATTAAAATGCAAATAAAATTATGTTTATATTATCTTTTATATATAATCAAAATCAAGTAGAATGATACCTCCTTTTATTCTCTTAAATTATAATAAATTGAAGTAGAATGCCCGACGAGAAGCATGGTTACCATTCTAGTTGGTATTACTCTTGAAACCTTCTTTGAATTAAGGGTGGGGTATTTAAATATTTTTTTTACTAAAATATGTTTTAACATTAAAGTTTCCAACTGCTCAAGGTATTTTTTTTCTACATTCAGACTAAGTTTTTATTAAATTCTTTTTACATGAAATATAAATTATAAGTATTTGAATACTTATTTAATAATTATATTATCATCGTATTTATGCTTATTACAATTTAGTACCTTATAATTATTTTTACTTACTTTGCAATTTTCAAATAAATCACTTTGATTATATATATAATTTTATTTCGACTGAAAAATAGATTTTCTGACTTTGTCCCTAACACAAAACAAGTATCATATAATAGGTAGGGGTGAGTAAATAATCGGTTCAGTCGGTTTGGTTTGAAAAAATCAATAACCGACTTAATCGACTTTCATTTAACAAGTAATCGAACCGACCGAATATTATTAAATAATCGATCAAAATCGGTTCGGTTAAATAACAGATTTTTTTATCTTTTTTTTTGTTATGAATAATTATTTAACCACAAATTCAATTCAATAAAATTTAAATTTTAGTATCATTCAAACTAAATTACTAAAAAATTTAATAATTTCAACAATATTTTACAAAAAAATAAAAATAAAAATATTTATCTCAATTTTTTTTATTTTTAATTATTAAAAAGTCGATTAATTCGATCAGTGCGATCATCAATTTTAAAAATTAAAAACCGACCGAATTAATCAATTTAATCGATTTAAAAAATTGATTATAACTAAAATCAAATAAATCGAATCGATTCAACCGAATTCACTCGGTTTCGATCGGTCTAGTCAGTTCAAATCAACTTTTGCTCACCCTTAATAACAGGTTGGTTAATGAAGTTAATTTTTTTAATGGCACCCCTTTTGTCCCGATCACTATTATCAAACTTAGAATGACTCAACAGTCAATCGATCAATTACATTCATTAATTTAATCATCTATGCAATTGATTCGAAAAAAATTGTATTGGTCCATTAATTCGATTCATTAATTTAATTATTTATGCAATTGATTTGAAAAAAATCATATTGATCCATTAAAAATTCATAGTCGACTAAGTTTTTTATTGACTTGAGTAATTTAAAAATATTTTTTAAATGATTTTAAAATCATACGTAATTTAATATTTGTCTGCTAATTATTTTTTTTTTTTTTTTTCATATTTTTACTTAAAATATTTTCTTAAAAGATTTTGAAAATAACATTGATAATACATTATAAGAAAATAAAAAAAATAAGACAAAAATCTTTGTAAACTTGCTTTCTTTGTAATTTTTTAAAATGATAATGAATACTTATAATTCTTATTCCATAATTTTTAATTTATACAATTACGCATAATATTTATATAATTGGTAATTTTATCTATAATATTATAAAATATTTTTACTAATCCATTAAAAAAATTTATTAGTGTTAGTTAAAGATTATGTCAACAATCCCAATACTTAAAATTTAATAGTGTTAGTGATCGAATTAATATTAACAAATCAAAAAAGTAAAAAAGACTGAGGATGTGATTTGATAATGGATTCTAAGGAGAAATTTCATTTATGGAGAGATTTTTAAAATTTTAAAATAGAATTATTTTATTTTATAAAATAACAATTGGAATTGTCAAAATTCTTAAAATTTGAATGAGGAATTTTGAAAGATTTAAATTCTCTTTTAAATATTTGTGAAATTCCTTGATTTTATGGTGAGAAATGATATTTTTTTACACAATTTTTTTTTCAATTTAACTATAAAAATTCATTATAGACTTTATTTTTAACTTTTTATATTATTGTAATATCTACATATTTTTACAAATCTAATGATACTCATATTATATATTTTTTTAATATTTTATTTTTTATCTCTAATATCATTTTTTATTTATTATAATTATTTTTCTCATCAAATTTCAATATTTAAAATTTCTTTTTAAAAAAATAATTATTCAAACAATGTAATTACAAATCATGTTATTTTGAATTGATACATTTCAAAATATAAATTCCAAAATTTTTTAAAAATTTAAAATTTCTCATATAAACACACTTCTAATTTATATGAATTATCTATAACTATAAATAAAAATTATCCCCAATTATTGCCCACACACTTCAGCAAAATCGTAAAAAAGAATTGCATAAGTAATTTTGCAATAATGCAGATCTAAAAGGTTCTCTCTCAGCACCTAATCAAACTCTTCTCATCTCTCATCAATTCTTGCTTATGGCTTTTCTCAAACACCTTTTCAAACCACAACACTTTTCTCGATAACGAATTGACCTTTAAGGAATATGCTAAAATTTGGGTTTTTTAGGTAAGTTTTTTTTTTCAACTTGGTTTTGAGTTGATCTCTATGTTTTTGACTAGATTTTATCATTTTCTTCAATTCTTTTTATTACTTTTTTTATATAGATTTTTATTATTAAGTCATAAAATTTTGGTTTTCATTGTTTGTTTATTTTTTTTATAATTTTTTGAAATGAGTTCTGATTATTGATTGATAAAGTTGAGGATTTGATTGTTTAGATTAGGGTTTTTGCTTTTTACTATTTTTTTGATTTAGGTTTTACAATTGTTGAAGCTCCTATCTTGAGTGGAAATGGGAAAGCAAGGGAGTGAATGGTTTTGGATGATGAAGAAAGTGTTCAAATCATCTTCTAAAGACTTGCATGTAAAAAAGGTAACTAATTTTTGTTGGTTCTTGGATTTTCCCTATTTAATCCCGGATATGATTGCCTAATGTCATAAGAAATTGAAGATTAAATTTGGCATAAAAATTTTGATTTACAATTAGTTCTTGTTCCTATATCTAGCTATTTGTTTTAAGGGTTTGAAAACCTCTTAAACTCTTTTACTCTCCTTTCTCCTCGACAACAAAAGAACAAAGCAACAAGAACATGCAACAGCCATGGTTCTTAAGTACTGATTGAATGGCAAAACTCTCATCCATATGTAGATTTTTGTTTGGAATCAACATTCCATTCAACCTATCCTAAAAAACTATAAGCATATTGCTGTTGTAAAAAACAATTGCATAGTCTCCCTATCTGCATAGGCTTTTTGCTTCTAGAGGTGGTATAGCTGATCAATACATTTATTTCTAGAATACAACAATTAACACACACTTGAGCTGCATAGAATTGGCAGTCAAGTGATTTTTTTTGTTTTAATTTTTATCATATCATACCCCTTTAATATGGCCTCAAACGTGCATGAAATGGAAAAATCTTTTAGTGCATAAAGTTATTTCTCTGATTGCATTGATATAATTGATGTTTCTCTTATTAGTTTGAAATGATGCAACATGCTGTCATCTGCATTGTAGTCAAAGTAACTCTACTACCAATCTAAAATGCAGTAACTATGTGAATAGTAACAAATGCATTAACTATATGAATAGTAATAAGATAAGGGTGATAAAAAAGTTTAATCTAAATTTTTAGTTTCAATTTCTCCTATAAGTTCTTGAAATGTGTCCATGGTAAAGTTTTATTATAGAAATTAATAGACATAGTCATTGGTTTCTTTTTTGCATTAGTGGTGCTTCTTAATACTAGAGTTATAAATTCTAGACAATGCTAATGTCCACTTTATGAATGATAGGCCCCTAAGAAATTAATAAACATACAGTCAATTGATTAAATGTCAAGACTCTCATCCATATATAGTTTTTTGTTTGGAATCAACATTCCATTCAATTTGTCCTGAAATACTATGAACATACTCATGATGTAAAAGCAATTGCATGGTTTCCCAACCTGTATGAATTTCTTGCTTTTGGAGGTGGTACAGCTAATTGGTGCATTCGTTTCTAGAATACAACCACTAACGTACACTTGAGCTACATAGACATTGGCAGTCACATGATTTTTTTATTTTGGTTTTTATCATAGCATACCCCTTTAATATGGCTATAATGTGCATGAAATGGAAAAACCTTTTAGTTTATAAAGTTGCTTCCCTGACTGTATTAATATAATTGATGTTTCTCTAATTAATTTGAAATGATGAAACATGTTGTCATCTGCATTGTAGTCAAAATAACTCTATTACTAGTCTAAAATGCAATAACCATGTGAATAGTAACAAGATAAAAGTGATCAAAAAGTTTAATCTACATTTTTAATTTTAAGTTCTCCTATAAGTTCTTGAAATGTGTCCATGGTAAAGTTTTATTATAAAAATTAACAAACATACAGTCACTAGCTTCTTTGTTGTGTCAGTAGTGATTCTTAATACTAGAGTTACAAATTGTAGATAGTGCTAATGTCCACTTTATGAATGACAGGCCCCTAAGAAATTAATATACATATAGTCAACTGATTGAATGGCAAAACTTTCATCCATATGCAACCTTTTATTTGAAATCAACATTCCACTCAACCTATCCTGAAATACTGTGAGCATATTGCTATTGTAAAAGCAATTGTATGGTCTTCCCATCTGCACAGGCTTCTTACTTCTTGAGGTGGTACAACTGATCGATACATTCATTTCTAGAATACAACCACTAACACACACTTGAGTTGCATGGACATTAGTAGTCAAGTGGTTTTTTATTTTGGTTTTTATCATATCAACCCCTTTGATATAGTCTTAAATGTGCATGGAATGGAAAAACCTTTAAGTGCATAAAGCTGCTTCCCTGACTACATTGATGTTTCTCTAATTAGTTTAAAATAATGAAACTGTTGTCATCTGCATTGTAGTCAAAGTAACTTTACTACCAATTTGAAATGCAGTAACCATGTGAATAATAACAAGATAAGAGTGATCCAAAAGTTTAATCTACATTTTTAATTTCAAGTTCTCCTATAAGTTCTTAAAATGTATTCATGGCAAAGTTTTATTATAGAAATTAACAGTCATATAATCTTTGGTTTCTTTTTTGCGTCAGTGATGCTTCTTAATACTAGAGTTACAAATTCTAAACGGTACTAGTGTCCACTTTATGCATGACAAGCCTTTAAGAAATTAACAGACATAAAGCCACTGGTTTCTTTCTGTTTGTATTAATATAAAATTTTTTTTATCAAATCTTAAAAGCGTTTTAGTTGTATTATATGTTCTATAATTGCTAGGAAAAATAGTTGATTCAATTGAAGGAAAAGGCAAAGTT
Organism: Durio zibethinus; assembly: GCF_047325235.1. Lineage (NCBI taxonomy): Eukaryota > Viridiplantae > Streptophyta > Magnoliopsida > Malvales > Malvaceae > Durio > Durio zibethinus. Next base: position 31,865,498 of record NC_143163.1, on the reverse strand, counting down.
GAAAGGATTTTATGTTGATCCATAAGCTAAGCTTTTTTTTTTTTTTTTTTTTTTATCATTCAAATCCATGGGCATGTCTTTATTGTGACATTTTATTGGTTCATGATTCTAAATTCTAAATAATAACATGTTGTGAACGTTTGTTTTTAGTATCAATGTCATGCATCCAAGGACGAGAAAGTTCTTGCAGCTTTTGCTATTGAGATAGATAGCTTACTGATTCTTGTCCAAAACTAAAAAAAATGTGGATTATGAGAATCAATTTCCCACTTTTCGCTATGTGTATGTTGTATGTGTGCATGAAGTGGATTTCCCTTTAAGGGCTTAGATGTGTGTTAAGATATCTGGTTGAAATAACCTTGCTCTTTTGATAGTTTAATATCAGCATTCATGTGCTGGTGTTTGAGATATTTTATCTAAAATTCAATTGTAGTATGTTGTTTGTACAATTTGAAATTGTTGAAACTTTGGGCAATTTTTCATTTTGATAATGTAACTCAAAATTGAAAGTTAATGTGATAAATTTTTAGTTATTGTGAACTTATTATCAAACTTGCACGTTTTGGTATGATGCTGTATTGTCAAACTCTAGGTCTCTCTTTCTAACACTATGAGCAAACAATGACTGTGAATGTATTGGGAATTATTTAATACTTTTCTAATAAATAATTAAAATCTAAATCTAAATTACTGTGTTTACTTTTAAAAAATGCAAATTTTCATTGATGTTTTTCTTAAAGTGAACAAGACAAGAATAAACAAGCTTCACCTGGATGAACCTTATATGACTTATGCACATCTTTTACTTTCCTACTTCCTTACTTTCTTTTTTAATATTTTATATACTTGCAATGTCTTAATTTTTAGTAATATATGCTTCTAGATACCCTAATCTCAAGAGTGTGAAGGAATTAGTCTACAAGAGGTTACGGGAAGTTGAACAAGCAAAGAGTTGTTTTGACTGACAATGCAATTGTGTCTGCATCTTTTGCTTTTACAAAATTTCATGTTGGTGCTAAACATTGCTAAGCACACTTTTTTTGTGTTGAACATTTACATACCCTAAATCCAATTATAGAAACAGCTAGCAAAATATCAAACAGGAAGGCAATAATTACTTTGATTTCTCTTTCCAAACCTAACCTAGGCTGGCCCCCTCTTTGCCAAGCATTTGTCTATCATCAAACGGTGTGTAATCATTTTCAATTAATTCAAGCTAAAAATTTTTTTTTCAGCCTTAAATTAATACATAATTATATTTTTACACTCGCAAACGAAGCATGAATTTGAAATCTAGTAGTATATAAATTAAATCTTTAAATTAACCTGAATACACGAATTGATTGCATAATTTGATCGATCACTAGAATGCAAAACCATGGTAAATTACCCTGTGAAATCATTCAATACAACTATGAAGTTAAAGCACTGTCTTTAAGAAGTTATGCTATATTTAGAGTAAAATTAACCAAATTTGGAAGAAAAATGCTGACATCACTACCAGCAGAGTTGACTCCTCCAAGTCAGCATACAAGTGGACGAAAAAGATGATATGGCAAATACAAATGGATAAATAAGATGATGTGGCAATTTACAATAAAATTAATAAATTTTAAAAACTTAATATATTTTACATAAAATAATTAAAATTAATTAGAATTTTAAAAACAACAAAATAAAATTAAAACCTGATTCCTCTGACTTAGGAAAAAGGAAAATCAAATTACCTCCAATTCTCAAATCACAATTTTCAGTTTCTTGACCTAATGACTAACAAAGCTTAAGGATACGTATAAAATATGGCTTCAAACCCCATCATCCTCATTCCTCTCTTATCTAGTGGACAATAAAAATACTGAAAATTTTCTTGGAGGACATTCTCAAAGAAAACTGAAAGCTTCTTTTTGAGTATGTCAAGGAATTCGAGCTCCTCCTTCAACATCATTTGAGGGTGATCTGTCTCCATATTTCTCAGTTCTATATTTCTATAGCCTATCTTCACCATATGTTCCTAAGCAAGACCAAAGTCTTCTCATTTGGTCTCGCATGAAGACTTGACATTTTGGGGCGACCCCAAAAGCACGCTCATACAAAGGTTTCCAACACCCAGTCATTGAATACAAGTGATTGACCTGCGGATGGTTGGTTCAAATGGTAAAATCAGTGTACCCTTATATTTTTGTAGTCTGCATTCAGATACATCGGGTGGTTATAAAAGGATATTTTCTCATAAATTGGTTACATCCGACATAGATGAGCCTACTTGAATCGACTGAAAAATGGATATATTAGATAAAACATAAAAACCTTTTGTCATTAAATATTAAAAAAAAAAAAAGAATGTAAGTGGTTGAACTTCAGTTACCAAATCTAAACATTAATTCATATTTATTTTTTAAACCAAACAATATAATCTATTCTTTCCAACCCCAGCGAAAAAAAAATTGTAAATTCCTGGTTATATTAACTAAGTAAAAGGAAATGCCTGTGAAAATAATAGGAGATTTTGGTGGAAAAACTATTTGGTACTTGATTGATTTAACACGTGTTAGGATAAAACCAGGGTCTAAACTATTGGCAAGAAATGAACCATAGCTGAACTTTGACTAAGGAGAATAAACAATTATTTATCATAAATTTAATACTAAAAATTAGACTAAAGAGAACAAAGAAAATGAGTTATAATTTTTTGTTTTTCCTTTTTTCAACTTCAAGGGTTTGAAGATCTACTTTGAGTAGTGTTCCAAGCTGGAAGCATAATCTGCAATTACAGATGAAAGGCAAAGCAGGCCAATGGTCTGCTGTGCCATGACTCGGGATGCTAATTTCTAGAAATCTGAAGTGATATATACTAGACAAACACAAAAATTCCCCCGTCGCAGAGGATTTAAGCATCTACAACTTCAGTTCTCTCAATAACAGTCATTTGGTATTTTTCAGCTTATTCATAGCAGTTACAAATTGCAATAACAACTTAAACATTGACAAGTTTAACATCTCTTCCTACTTCCTCATCATCAACATTATTTTCTAAAATTCCTTTCTTGGAATCAAATAAACATACAACACAAATTACCCACTTCATCATATTTCCCAAACAAATTAACCAAGTGTATACGCAAGTGAATAAAACGCTTCCAAGTTCATGATTGCATCCATATAAGATGCCGCACAGCCTAATGATAATCCCCCACACAAAGAAAACAAGAATCAAAATAAGTCCTCGTCCGCTACAGTTCCTGCTAATATAAGCCGAGAACTTCAATGCTTCAATCCCATATTTCTCCTCCAGTATTGAAATTACTAAAGCCATGTTCCATCCTGCATTCCACTCAAAGAACTTAACCAACAGTGCTGTAAAACCAACTCCACGAGCAATGGTCAGCAAAATATCAATGTATGACCGACTTTCAAAGCTCTTTACCATAATACAGCAGTTTGTTACAAACCCTGCTAAGCCAAGTAGAATAGTAGTTGACAAGAGATGAACACATATTGATGTAATGAAGGGACCTTTTAACCTTGTTTTCCGTATCATCATCATCATCATGTCTCTGGTGATGACAGGTTTCTCCGCTGCATATATCATCGATGCTGTAGGAATGATCATGATTATGTTGAGGAACTCCAGAAGCTGATAAGGTATCAGGTAAAGAAAGCAGAGTTGAATCGATTTAGAGAAAAAATTCATTCCCAATCTTTCGTATCGCCCAGCATCATAATAATTATGCAAGTAATATGGAAGCTGTTCGAGAAACTTGGAGATTTCAAGGAATATCCCCTGGAGAATGATCTCAAAGAAAACCAAGAAGCAGTAAAAAGGAAGGGAGCTGAAAAAGCCAAAGATAATGAAATTGGTATTTCTGCAGGGAATTGCTAGAGCTTGTTTGAAAATATCAAGGAACTTTAGCTTCTGCGTCAACATAATTCGGGTATAATCCTTCTCCATGCCTCTCTCAATCACTTATTTATGAGTTCTGCGTAAACAAAGATCAAAGTTTTACCCTAGTGGTTAATTGTAGGAGTAGGAGTGGCTAGAAAAGATCACTTGACTTTCTGCAGCAACACCAGGGATACAAAAGCATCCTCAATCCTTGATTTGGTCAGGATATTGACCTTGACTTACCATCTAAAGTCACCAAGCAATAGCAAGATCAATGGCAATGCAAGCAAACCACTCCTTTCCTACCTATCACAGAAAATAAACGTGGATTCTTTCTTGTCGATATATGAAATTATTGTAAATTAAAACAAAGAAAGGCTTGTAAAATCATTTGTCGATTCTTTTAGCGTTGTACTGATATTGACATTCTTGGAGGAATTTTCAAGGAAGAACTACTTTGTTAGCGCTCCGGGATCATGCTTTGGGTAATTTACCTCAACCACTCAAAAACGTTGAGACAAAATCCAAGTATTTTTTTTGTGCAGAATTTCACAAATTATTTAGTCATAGGTTAAACAAAGTTTCAACGCTTTCAGTTTTCTTTATTATACATAGCGTTATGGGCAGCGAGGGGAGAGTCAGATATTTTGGTAATTTATCATTAATTACTTCGATAAAGTTAATCAACCATCAAGAAAAATATTATAAGCAGTGTTGAACTCTATAGGTCCATTATCAAGAAAAACAGCTGTCTGAAATTTGTTCTTCATATAGTTCGGACAGCATATATATGGAAATGATTCTACCATAATTTGCCTAAAATGATTCGCCAGGTGAAATGCAACCACCATTAAAAGTTATTCTGAACTAGCACTGCCAAGCATAATACTGTACGGAACAGAGCAATCAAAATTTCAAGATAGGAATGGACCGAAATGGCAAGTCAAGCCATTTAGCATTAGCCATATCAACGCATGAAGATTTCTGTGAAATACAGCGCCCAAACAGACTAGCAAATATACCCAAAAAAAAAAAATTTTTTTAAAAGGATGGAAAACGTGGAAAGACATTGCAGAAGACAGGATGGTTACTCCCCAACTACTTACCTTCGGACATTCACAGATAATCATTATTTAGATCCTCACTAAATAAGTTGGTGCAGGTTGAAGCAGCTTCCACGCTGAATGCAACCTTCAAAAACATGTTGACACTATGCAGACAGAAAGGATGCCATACCATCAATTTCAAATATGTCTCCGAGCAAATGTATGAACATCCTACCCATCATCAACAAATAGTACTAGACAAGATCAAGATAAAGTAGTATTGACACCTCGCAAAGTCAGCTACCATGGAAGCAAAGATCAAAGCTAGATCAACTCTTTGTTGCAGAACACGTGCTAAGAAGGGGTCTTGCATAACTCAAATTTTTGGGCTGAATATGAAGCAATGATACAAGTAGATGACGAAGGGCAGAGAAGCTAATAACAGGAGACCAATTAATGCTTCATCTTCTTAAAAAGGTCGAAGCTTTGTTGCAGATGCATACACCACAACAAGGTAGCAACCACAATTTGTTTGTTACTACTAGGCACTAGCGAATTCAACATGTAACTCAAGCTTCTATAATATGCAGGAGCGATGACGAGTAGATGAAGTGGTGCAGAGAAGCAATGAGAGGAAGAAACCATGTGCACTTAGATGCACTTCAAAGCAAACCTCAAAACAAAACATATAAATCCTTTAGAATCATCCATCTCAAAAAGACAAACTTACCATACTAAGTGAACATAAAACATAACAGATATATAAGCAGATAACAATGTGAAGTAAGAAAGAGACCTCCCAGTTTCATATGCTGAAGACATCAAACCACCGCAAAATGGTGTCCAAGGCACCCCTTTTGGCGGCTGAAACACTTGGCAGAGTAGAAGCCATGCAAAACCACAGGTTCTAACAACCTCATTGTCACGGAATGAACATAAGTAACATAAATCTCTTTTGCTCAATGAACATATTAGAACTACAGTATTGCATATTCATTTGTCATATATGTCATCAAGATTTACTTCAGTTCAGGCCCCGCTTTAATCTCTGCAAAGGAATTTAGGCAAGCATATCAAATTGGATCTATAATGCAAGTATCAAAAATAAGATCCCTGATGATTCAAGTTATTCAATACGCATGACTTACCCATTAGCATAAGGTGAATCACGACGAGAATGATGATATGGAGGTGACCTGCTGTAGCTGCGACCATGACAAGGTGATATGCTGCAGTGCCGAGGAGATCTTCTCCCATGTGGACTATAGCTCCTGCCACAATGAGCCGGGAAAATTAACAAGCAAATTTTTTCAGTAGTTCACGCACTTGTTCAGATCATCAATCATTAGCAGCCAAATAAAGTTTAAATAAAATAATAAGCCTTCATTAAATCCATTCAAATAAACTGATAAATACTTCTTGCCAGTATAATAATAACGCTATTGGACACATGGATACAATGCAGTCCTAAATTGTTGTGCCATGCTCATATTAAATTGACAGAGTTAACTTGGACTAAACCATCCAATATAAACAATAAAAGAACGCTTAAACACACCTGCGCCCATACCCATAACTTGGACTCCTACGGCGACGAGGACTGGGGCTTCGACGTCGCCCACTTCCTAGGCCTCTTGAGCCAATGCGCAAGTGGCATTCTCGAGCAAAGTGACCAGGTTCACCACACTCATAACACTTCAAATCCTCACCCCCACCACGGCGCCCACCACGGCCTCCACCAACTTTTGAATTATGAGAAAGTTCCACACGCCAACCATTCTTGCCTTCAAGGAGAAAAAGATAAACAGTTAGTAAATTTCAGAACAGTCAATAAAGCAGGACAAATCAGAAATCTGTCATTTGAACCTGAGGAGCCGAAAGAACTAAAGCAGTGTCAAGTAAAGAACCTTAGAATTAATTTGATAAGCAACCATGATGAACTAAATAACTAAAAGAACAGGATGCCAACAACTACTAAATAATAGCAACTTGTGGAAATAGAAAAAAAAAATCAGCAACCAACTTAAACAGTTAGGATGTATCTCTAAGCTAGATATCAAAGCTCAATAGTCAACGTATTTTAAGCATATGCAGCACATGAAGTGAGGAGAGCAGAAATAATCAAACAAAATCTAATTAAAATGATGAACTTTTATAAGGACATTGGAGTACATAACCCCCATATTTCAAACAGGTTTGGGAACTACAACAAATGGATGAAACAAACACCAAAAAGATCAAGATTCATAGTAAAAATTGGAAAAAAAAAAAAGAAGTATAATTACCATCCAATTCGCGGATTGCATCCATAGCATCCCTGCGATCATCAAACTCAACAAATGCATATCCTGGTGGCCTTCGAGCGACCCATACACTGGATTCATTTTATCAGCAACTAATCAATCAATATACCACAACCAGTATTTAAAACAAAAAAAATGGAAACGAAAACTTGTTTCAAGTGGCACAAAGCAAAACCAGAAAATCTTCACAGTTACCATATAAATTTAACCCATAATGACCCACCTCTCAATCAAAAACCATTCTTTTCTTCATTCAAAAAAATAAGATAAAAAATTACCTGTGGAGAACGCCGAAAATCCTAAATTCGTCTTCAAGATCCCTCTCAGTGACCCGAGAATCCAAATTCCCGACATAAACCCGAGACATTCTCGTAAAATCACTGAACAACTTAAATAATAATTAATAAACAAAAAACAAAGAAAGAAAAATCAATGGTTCTGATTAGCGATTAGGCTCGTCAAAAAGAGATCATAGAAAATTTAGGGTATTAGTAGGAAATGATCGAAGGAGTAGATGTAATGAGAGAGAAGATGATTAGGTGTTACCTTGAGGAAATTTCTAGGGTTTTGTCCGAAACAGGAGAGAGAGATCGAAATTTGAAGGAAAAGATTAATTAATTTGGCTGTGCTGGAGCCAATCCCAAAGCTCTAAAACCCTAGAACAATAAACGACCCAGTTTTCTAAAATCTAAATTACAACTGATTTCTGTTTTTCAAAGCAAATCGATTTTGCTTTGCTGATATAATATTGTAGACTGTAGTGTCTAATATGGGCCCTGGCCAGTGGCCACCAGAGCACGAACCTGAAGGACTATGGTTTTGTTGGGCTGGGATGATGCGGTCTTCAGGTCCATACATTTTCCTCCTAAATACCAGTTCAGAAATGAAAAAAGAAACAACAGAAAGTCAAATAAAATTATTGTTACAATAAAAAACTAGTTGACGAGATTAGAAAAAAAAGGTTACGAATGGTAAATTTTGGTTTAGGGTCGATGTCTTTTATAACCTTTAAAAGTCATTGGCATCTTTTAAGTTTTTTAACTTTTGGGTACAAAATGAAAGCTTGAAGTCTACTGTGGATGATATTTGAAGGCAAAATGTGAGAGGTTCTCTTATGTCAGTGCTTCACCAAAGTTGAAATTGCTTAAGCCTGTCATTAAGCAACTTAATAGAAGGAATTATGTTGCTATTTCAAGTAAAGTTGAAATGTTGCGCAAAGAGTTAGTCAACTTGTTGAGTAAATCTTTTGCTAATTAAGCCTAATGATATTGACTTAGCAAAGGCATCAAAAGCCAAATCCTCTAAACTTGTGAAGATGTTAGCAACTGAAGAAGTCTTCTATAGGCAAAAGTCCAGAATACAATAGGTGTAAATAGGTGATCAAAACACAAGATACTTTCACAAGGTTATGAGGGCCAGGAATTCTTATAATGAGATTAGGGTCTTTTATGATGTTGAGGGAAGAAAACTCACATCTTTCGATGACATAAATCAAGAAGCTATTGATTATTTCTAGAAGTTACTTGGTGCACTAGATCCTTGTGAAAGCATTATTCTCTAGTGGACATTAAAACTATATTAAAGAAATAATTCTCTGAGGAAAGTAAATCAATCCTGGCTGGGAATTTCCTTAGCAAAGAGATTAAAGATACTCTCTTCTCCTTACCAGATGAGAAAGCTCTTGAGCCGGATGGATATATTGCAAAATTTGTCAAAGAAGCATGGCATATTGTAGGGGAGGATTTCCTCAAGGCCATTCATTATTTTTTCAATTCTAGAAGAATGCATGCTGCCATAAACTCTACTAGTATTACTCTAGTGCCTAAAACTCAAAATCCCAATCCTATGGCTGATTATAGACCTATCTTATGTTGTAGCACAGTATACAAATGTATTGCCTGGATATTGGCTAACAGAACAAAAAAGTCTCCCTGAAGTAATTATTCCTAACCATTCAGCTTTTGTGGAGGGGAGAAGCATCACACATAATATCCTTCTTGCTCAAGAACTAGTTAGAGGAAATCATAGGAAGCATATTTTTCCAATATGCACTTTCAAAGTCGATCTGAGGAAAGCCTTTGATTCAGTAAGTTGGAATTTTCTAAAATGAGTTTCGAGCGCGCTAGGCATCCTTGTAAACTTCCTCAATTGGATACATGAATGCGTTACTACTACCAGGTTTTCCATATCATTGAATGGAGGTTTGGTGGGCTATTTGACAGGTGCAAAGGGAATTAGGCAAGAAGATTCACTATCACCTTACCTTTTTGTGTTAGTAACGGAAGTCTTATCATGTATGTTAAATAATGCCAGTTCTCAAGGACTGTTTCCTTATCATCCCTATTGTCGAAACTCGAAAGATCAAAATTAACCACTTATGCTTGGTAGATGATCTCATGCTTTTTGTGAAAGGTTCTTCACAAGCAGCTAAGAAAGTCTAATCTATCTTGCAGTTTTTCTACACAATATCTGATCTGAAATTAAATCCAGCTAAAAGTGAGTTGTTTCATGCTAATGTTTCTGCTTCTAAGTTACAAGAGATCCAAGTTAGTACTGGGTTTAGAATGCTGAGCTTTCCTATCAAGTCTCTAGGGGTGCCACTCTTTTCTAAAAAGCTAAATGATTAAGATTGTCAGCCTTTAATCCAAAAAATAATTGCTAGAATTCATAGCTAGGTCACAAGGAGACTTTCTTATGCTGGCAGACTGCAGCTTATAAAATCTGTTATGTTTAGGCTTCAAAATTATTGGTGCAACATATTTTTACTTCCCGAGAGAGTTACCAAGAAAATGACTCAAGTTTGTTCTGCTTTTCTTTGGAAAGGAAAAGAGAGGGATGCAAGAGGAGCAAAAGTTAGTTGGAAAGCCATTCGCTACTCAAAAAAGGAAGTGGACTAGGTCTTAAAGATCTTATAACATGGAATAAAGCATGTCTTTTATAATGTATTTGATCTTTATTTACTCAAGCTGGTTCCCATTGGGTAACCTGGACAAAAGCTTATCACTCGAGGGGAAAAAGCTTTTGGCAAATTGATTATACACAATCTTGTACTTGGCACTAAAGGAAACTTTTAAAGCTAGGAAGTATTGGCAGAGAGCTCATAAAGCACAAGATTGGAGATGGAAGCAATACTTCATTCTTGTTTGATAATTGGCTTAATGATGGTCCTCTAATTACTTCTTGTGACAGAGGAATAGTATCACAGGTTGCAATCCCTATGAATGTAACTGTGTTGTATTTGCTTTCTTAACAAATTATTGGACTCAGAAGCTCACTACTCCGCTACAGATGAGGGGTTTATAGCAGAAGTTGGCTGGCCTCACCCTTACTAAAGAAAAGGATGTTGTTGTTTGGCAAGCATCAAAATTTGGCAAATTCATACTTTCAAATACATAGGACTGGATTAGGGATAGAAAACCCACTATGGCTTGGCAAAAATTAGTCTAGAATTCCTCATCACTCCCAAGACATAGTTTTATCACTCGGCTTGCAATTCTTGGCAGATTGAGCACACTAGCTAATATTAAGAGATGGTGTACTCATTTGCCCAAAAATCACTTAATACTTCTATGATATAAAGGAAAAGACGAGAGATCATATTTTATTTTCTTGTGACTTCCCAAAGCAAGTTTGGCAATTAGTGTTAACAATGTATGAGATTGATCGTAGATTCCACAGTTGGCAACAGGCGTTTGACTAGGCTATTCAGCATACTAAAGGTAAAACTTTTAAGGCTATGATTTTGAAAGGAGTGGACAACAAGCGTATACCACATACGGTGTGCGAGGAATTCTCTAAAACTTGACATTTGTTCTCTAACTATTTGAAGATACTTTGCAAGGCATAAGTTTGATATGAAGTTTCGCTTTTTAAAATATGAAAAAAAACACAAGTGATCCCACTATTAGTTCTGTATTTAAAAATTGGGAGATTGTATAAAAAGTGCTGAAAGTTCATTCTTTAATTGTTGACTGATACCGGAAGTCCTGCTTCTTTGGAATAATGAAACACCATTTATCCAAAAAAACAAAAAGTTATTGTCATCTTCTCAATTCTTATAAATTGATACTTCACAATTTTTGTTGATTAAATAAGTTTTATTATCCCGTACAAGTATCCATTATCTCTAAATAAAATCAAATGAATTAAACACTAAAGCACTAATTAATGATTAAAAAATACTTTAGAAAACTTTTTTTTATCTTCTTTACACTAAATTAGATATGTATTATGATAACAATTAAAAAAAAAAAACCACTGGAGACATATGCAGATTAAAAGAGTTCATAAGTCGAGTCCGAGCTTGATTGAAATTTTTATCCAAAGTCCCCGTTTGACCGTACCAATTCTCAAGCTTGAAAAATCTTGTCCAACACTTGTCCAAAGGAGGTTCAGACTCTCTGACATCTGAGTTCCGTTTCTTTGGAAAAAAATAATGTCCAACTGCGCATCTGAGCTATTGGTTAGTTTACTCCCTCCACATGATTAATTCATTTTAGACTGAATATTTCTCACAATATAGCATCGACAATAATCCTCCCCCAACATAGAGAATCATGTTTCATGAATTGTAAGCCTAAATTCCCATAACAGACAGGAAGACTGCATTTGTTTGCGAGAGGTTAACTTTTTAAGCACAATCATCTTGCTGTTACATTTCATTGAAACCAGGTCGAATCGTAAATGTTACAAAATCTTGAAATCCTGGTAAGTATCAAACAAATTAAAATGGGGGCATCAACAGTTTCAACGGTCACATCTCAACAGAAAATTAAACATGTAACTCCAGCTTTATACCATAAAGAAGCAACGAAGAGGAGAAGAAGTGGTGCATACAAGAAGTATAATTGGGGAAACTGTGAGAGCTAAGTTGCAGCAAGTGAAATAGCAAAAGAGAGCTGTTTTATTTCAAAACCAACCTTCCAACAGATGACACGAACACAAAAGACAGCAAGCCAATAGAAAATAATCCAAGCACACACTTTCTACAGAGTAGAAGGTATGCAAAACCACATGTTGTAAGTTCAAACAACATTATTGTCAAGAAACCAACATATTAAACATAAATCTGTTTACCCAATGAACCTATTAGAATTACAGTATTGCAAAAACATTACCCACAGGTGTTATTAATCCAGATATGTTTCAGATCTGAGTTTAATCTCTACGAAATGAAGTACGCAACCATACCAGGAAAGCATGAACAAAATAAACACTTAAGCTACCAATTTACATGGCTAAGCCTTGTCGGTCTTCTTAAGTTGATTGTCAGCTTGAACATTCGGCTTTGGAATAGGCTGAATTCTCTGGTAAGGATTCCTAGTCAATGTCTCTCCCCTCAAAGCAGCTACATATCGGTCATTGGTATCCTCTTTCCGCTGAAGCTCCCCAAGGTATTCCGCCAATCGCTCTTGGTTTACTTTCCCCATCATCTGGTTAACCAAAAACAAAATAACAACAAATAGCATCTCCATTATAAAATACTCTCTATTTGGAGCTCTAAATCCAAAATATATCAGAGCCATTATTTCCCAAACTAACTCTTCCAACATTCAGGGACATGCGTTTCAACATTTTGTAATGAAACAGGCAGGTAAGCATCAATTAAACAATGTAAAATATTTAACTGATAATTAATCGAAGAAATAACAATTGATCGAACTCATAAACTGATTAGAAAAAAAAGGGTGCTTACGAGAGATTCGGGGCGGGCGTTTCGGCGCAGCTGTTCCTCCAACTGAGGATTACGGGAGTTGGTGAGCTGCATAACACCGTAGCCTATAACACCGGGAACGACGCCGCATATGGTAGCGAAAGCCAAGAAGAACGGCTTCGAATCCCTTGTCCTCCTCACTATCCACCGCCAGGTTTCGCTCTTTTCCCACAGAATCGACATTGCCTTCCTGTCTCTCTCTGATTTGAGTAATTTCTCATTTGTTGGTTCATTAATAACCAATCCCCAGAAGACCCAGACAGTTCCTGATTCCTAAGCCCATCTGTGGCCTTTTCTCTTTTTGGGCCAGGATGATTTGGGTTGCGCCTTAGGCCCTTTCAAACCTAACAATTCCATGATACCATATTTTTTCCTCAGAACCTCTCCTGGTCAAATATGGCAGAGGTATTCTACAACATGTTCCAATTCCTGAAAATGCTATGTTGCTGCTTAATGTTATGATGGTTAGTGTCATTGACCTTCCCTAAATTCTAAGGGGTGTTAGGAGATCAATTTGTTATGTGACTCTGTTGTCATAACCTCAACTGATGATATTGTTATGTGGCAAGCTGGTTTGTTTTCCACTTCCAATCATTACTTAGCAATGGTTGAGAGATAAGACTCCAAGGTTGCCTAAACATCCATTTATTATGGCTGGCAGTACTTGACAGATTGAGCACTTTATCTCGACTTGAAGACTGAAATATCAGTTTGAGCAGATGAGGTGGAGGAGTCTCATGATCATCTCTTTCACTTTTGTGCATTCGCAAAGGATAATTTGGAGAATCTTCTTATGTTTAGAGCTTCCAGGGACTCGTAGGTTGAATTCCTCCAGATTATTTAGTATTCTTAAAGCAAAGATTTGGTATATTGACATGTTGAAAGCCATCTAACCACCATATATCTACCACATCGAAGTTTGCTGGTGCTGTCCTTACAAGTACTAGTGTCCTACAGACAGTAGACACCTCATTTTATTTTTGGATTTTTTGAAAGGTTTTTTTTTTTTTTTTAATTCAGATTAAATTGAATTGAATTATTAAAATAATTTCCTTTTAGGCTCATTACGGTTAATTCAAGGTTTTTTTTTTTACCTAATGATAAAGAAAATGAGGAGGCATTCGTTCAAAACTACAAGCTTTATCTTCTCTAAAGAACTCCTTAATTTTTGGATCAATGAGTTGAGGATAATTTAAATTTAATTATGATTTGAAATAAAATTTGATTTTCGTAATTCATAATTAAATTTCACTAAGCCGAATTTACAGTACAATTTTCATTCCCAAAGTTTGATTTGCTTATTGCGTCTTGAAAATCGAATATATAAATGGTTTTCTTCTACATTTGCGATTTCTTGCCAAAAAAAAACCTTTGCTATTTGTTAAACAAAAACCACATTTTTCATTTGAATGATTAATGCAAATTGGTCAAAAAAATTAATGCACTTAACTTTTACTTCCTTATATCCATCTTTAATTTTTTTTATGAATTTAATTTTGATAAATAATTTTTTAAAATATTATATTTAATTAAAATTTTTAGATTTAAAAAATTTTAATTTTATAATTTTATTAAAAATAATAAGATTCAAAAAATCGATAAAAGATAAATATAATAGGACATTATTTGAGTGTGCCTTTTTTGGAATTATGTTCCAAATATAATTCTTTTTATTTCAAATTAAAAAACGAAGAAAGCATATTCTTAGAAAGAGCTGTCAAAAATACGAAGTCTTGACGGAATTTGGATAAGATGATGTCTGCCTTAAGGACATTGATTGGTATGACAATTGACAACTCCCATTCCCTGCAAGACACATTATAAAAAATTTCTAAAATTCTTTTGTCCTAAACCCTCGTATCTCCGATTATCACGCAAAAACTACTACTAACATACGCACTTTATTAAAAGCATCAGCATTAAAAAAAAAAAACCCCAAAAAAGGTGTTCATTGGCGTAGTCACCAAAAGCCAACGGAAACAAAGACGTTTCTCATCAGAAACTAAAAAGTAAGCAGTAGCAATCTTTTTCTCTGTTGATCTCACTGTCCCATCCAATTATTATTAATCAATGTTCTGGTCTCTGCACGATTAGTTTGGAAGAGACCAATGAAGAATATAAGATTAACCTCCCAGATCTACCTTAGAAGAAAACAGTGAAGAAGAAGAAAATGAGCAAGCACTAAACACGAAGGGGTAGTTTTTTTTGTTTTTCTGTACAAAGAACCAAATACTGGGGGCTGAGGTTTTTCTGAGCCAAGGAAAATAATAAAAAAAAAAGTCTTTCTTTACAAAGACGGAAGCCATTTAAAGTGAGTTTTGAAGGGTTTTTGAGAATATGGAAGAAGATCAGATTGAAGAGAGTAGCAGTGCGAGACTGACTGCCAGAACTTACAGTGGTGGTGGGATGGCTGAGTCAAAGTGGGTCGATGGTAGTGAAGTGGACTCAGAGTCACCTCCTTGGTCATTGCTTGATGAAAATGACGGCAAAGAAGGGTATGGATCTTTGCGGAGGAGACTGGTTAAGAAGCCGAGGAGAGTTGATTTCTTTGATGTTGAAGCCATGGAGATTGCTGATGCTCATGATCACCACCCTAAGGTAATTAATTTGATTGTCTCCATTTCCTTTAAAATTCTATACCTTGAAGATATTTGGATATATAATTTTTTTTTCCTCTTCAAAGTCTTTGCTTTTGGCGTTTTGTTGTATCAGTGTCGCATATTATCATTACCGTACTGCTTAAGACATTGGAAAATTGGTAGAAAAGTTTATGCCTGGGACGACTCTATTTTTCAATTTCTTATTTTGACCTTTTAAAGTTTAATAAATGAAGAAATTTTGCATCTACAAAAATAAAGAAATAAAGAAGTTTAGAAAATACTGTTGCATTCTACAGAGCAGGTGCTGTGATTGAAGCGTCCCCAAGTTTCTCATATATTCATTTCGCACAGCTTGGTTCATCAATCAATTTTGTATGATGGACTACAAATTGGACAACTTTTGTTGTTTCTAGTAACTGGGGTATAGCGCAAATAGTGTCTTCTATCAAATATGTGGAGTAAATAGTCTCAGGAGAAAATTATTAGGTTCTCAGGAGAAAATTATTAGGTTCTCACTTATAATAGCTAGGAAATTATACAGGGTACTTTTCTTTCCATGGTGATTAGCTTTCTAATCTGAGAATGTATGAATTTTAACCATTGAAAACCTTATTTTGTTTTCAAAAAGTCAAGAATTGTTTGATCGTTTTACAAAGGAATTGACATTCCAATATGCTCAACTGTATTCTCTTACTAAAATGTATTACTTTAATTGATCAGGACCTTTCAACTTGGCGCACTCTTGCATTGGCATTTCAAACACTTGGGGTCGTGTATGGTGACATGGGGACAAGCCCTTTATACGTTTTCAGTGATGTCTTCAGCAAAGTACAAATTGAATCAGATGTGGATATCTTGGGACTTTGTCACTGGTGATGTACACAATTGCTCTAATCCCGTTGGCAAAATATGTATTTGTAGTGCTTAAAGCCAATGATAATGGGGAGGGTAAGAGCTTCTATAGTAGGATTCCTATTCACTTTACTTTTTACTAGTAATATTGAAAATCATTTCCCTGTTGACACATAAATTAATGCAATTGTAGGGGGAACATTTGCACTATACTCACTGATTTGCAGGTATGCGAAGATCAACATGCTGCCAAATCGTCAGCCAGCGGATGAACGGATATCAAGTTTTAAGCTCAAACAGCCCACTCCAGAGTTGGAAAGGGCTTTAAACATAAAAGAGGCTTTGGAAACGAGATCATCCTTGAAGACCCTCCTGTTGCTGTTGGTTTTGATGGGAACTTCCATGGTCATAGGAGATGGCATTCTAACCCCAGCAATATCAGGTAGATAGATGCGTATATATCCTGTGTTGAAGTTAAAAAACATATTTTAAACAAATAGTCTTTCAAATTCTGTCTTTATCAATTTTATGAATAGCTGAATGGTATTAGATGCATTGAACCTGAATGTATTGTTGGCTTTGTTTAGATGCAGTAAAATTTGTCTCCCTACTATTTAGAACTCAAGATCTCTTAAGAACGCAGGCTTTTTCTGATTCATATGGTTCAAGAAAATGCTTCACAATTCATGGTTGAATGATATAATAGATTCTACCTAAGAAAAAGAAAAAGATTGGGTACAGTCCATTATTTCCATGTAACAGCTTTTGGGACAGACCTAAAAAATTTTATGCTAAGAGAGCAAGCACTTCTGTTATTCAAAGGGTCTTCCATGTAACTTGAGCATTGGAGCATAACAGATTCCTTGTGGAGAATCAATTTGCAAATCTATGAAGTTGAATAGACAAGGTGAATTACGTATAATTTTTATTGGAGGATACTCAAACCTTCAAATATGCTGGAAATGAAACTTGAATTTGATTTTAAGATAAACATCTTAACCATCTTTTCTTCAAGTGAGGTTCAATGTCCCGGGTTTACATGTATTTCACTTCTACACCTTCAGTTGTGCATCTTTGTTAGAAAAACTTATAAAGGTTCCTAGAACATTTCTTTGATATCAAATAGAACCTCAAAGTTAACGTATGTTTGGTGTTCACTGTATTAACTGTGCAATTTGCACACTGTAAGAAGGTCACAATCTTGCAGCCACTGCTTGTTATAATTGATTTTTTAATAGTGAAGTTGCATATTTGAGTTCACGTGTACTTGCCTAGCAAATATCGTGAACTCAAACTGTTTTTGTTGTCTTAATAGCTGAATTGGCAAAATGCTTTCACTTTCTCTGCTTTATTGAATTGATTGCTATTGCTATGTGTGAGTTTTTCTATTTCTCAAAAACTAGAGTGCTCCTAATTTCACCTGCTGGTATGACAGCAATGTCAATATCTTTTTGACATATTGAATTACTTCAAAATTATATGCCTGGGTTAATACTGATGTCAGGTTGTAATGATTTTATGTTGCAGTTATGTCTGCTGTGAGTGGTCTTCAGGGTGAAATAAAAGGCTTTGGTACAAGTGGGTGCTTTTCATTATCTTTTGTCTCATATAAAATATTTATTGTTCATTAACTGCCAAGAACTTCTATAAAATAATTGAAGAGATGAAGTATTTATAGCATATGGAGGATAGAGGCATAAGGCAGCCATCATATGATTCCATTGTTTCCTTTCTTCCATATGATACTCAATGTCGATTCTCATATTTATTTGAAGGAGCGTCTTAGAAAAAAAAAAAGTTTTTGATGGTGGGTTGGAGGTAGTGGAGGAGCCTAAGTTTGATTGCTAAATCACAGTTCTACTGGGCTGGATGAATATTATATTATCCACTGGGTATTAATTTTTATTAAATATGCACCATCATATAAGGCAGTTCTTAACAAATAGATAATGGTTCTAGCTTTAACCTATAAATTAATTATGTTTTAGAGCGATGAACTGTCATAATTTTTCTTTATCTACCTGTTTGTTACAGCTGCATTGGTGGTTGTTTCAATTATAATCCTGGTTATGTTGTTCAGCATACAGCAGTTTGGAACCAGTAAAGTTGGTTTCATGTTTGCTCCAGCACTTGCTTTGTGGTTCTTCTCTCTGGGTTCAATAGGAAGTTACAATATAGTGAAGTATGATATTACAGTTATGAAGGCATTCAATCCTGCTTATATCTATTTTTTCTTCAAGAAGAACAGCAGAGATGCATGGTCTGCTCTGGGAGGTTGCGTTCTGTGCATTACAGGTATGTTACGCTTTTAAAGCAGACCTTGACAGCATGGAAGCAATGTTTGTCAAACATCAATATTCATGATGTCCGAGTGGAATACTGAAGCTGGACATGCTAGAGAATATCACAATGCATGGATCTGTTTCTGCATTAAGTCATTAGAATTTGTTGATATATATTAATACATTTTCAGAACCTGCAAAAAAATAGCTTTAATGCTTTTCTTTGATGTTGAGATGAGTAGCTTCTTTGTATGAAGTTTTAGAAACAAGTACAACCCCCTTTCAGTGGCATAACATGTTTCTTTGTTGTTACAGGTGCTGAAGCGATGTTTGCTGATCTAGGGCATTTCTCCATACAAGCCATACAGGTTGATTCTTCCTTTAATTCATCTCTTTAGTACTTGAAGAATGACCTTTGATTTTCATTATGCCTCTTATGATTAATTTGTACTGCCTGCACAGATGGCCTTCACCTTTGTAGTCTTTCCCTGTCTTCTCTTTGCATACATGGGCCAGGCTGCATATCTAATGAAATACCCTGATTCTTCAGGAAGAATTTTCTATGATTCTGTGCCAGGTAACAGTTGCCAACATGCTGATTATCTTCATCTATTTCTCTATATTTTCAAATTTGTACTCAATAAATTTTAGATTTTAATAATTGCTGATTTTGACACTTCATATTTTGCTTCTTATGAACAAACAGATAGCATTTTCTGGCCAGTTTTCGTGATAGCCACCATTGCTGCCATGATTGCCAGCCAAGCAATGATATCTGCTACATTTTCATGTGTCAAGCAGTCTATGGCTCTTGGATGCTTCCCAAGACTGAAGATAATTCACACCTCAAGGAGACTGATGGGTCAAATTTACTTCCCTGTGATAAATTGGTTTTTAATGATCATGTGTGTTGTTGTTGTTTCCATCTTTCGCAGCACTGCAGATATCGCCAATGCATATGGTTAGCAACTTTTCTTATTTCAACCACTATTTTTCTCTTTTTGCCTCTCTGGTTCCTGAAAAGTATCATTTTCTTTTATTCAAAATATTCTAGTGTTCTTTTGGATGCTTCTCCCAGTTGAGTGTCTGCTTTGGTGAAGTCAGGAACTACACTACTACTTTTACTAGGGTTGTACGTGGCACTTGGAAATTTTACTCAATAATATAGATTGATTGTATTTCATATATATTTGCATATTTGCTGATTTACAGATTTGTTAATGTAAAAACTGCAGTATATTACATAATGTTGAACTGACGAATTTATAATGGCTGATCAATGATGAATGCTTCCTCATGTCATGGTAGCAACACCCCCAACTTTGTTTTGAACTTATTTGGTTTTATTTATTTCATCAGTGTCTATCCTGTCACTTATTTGTTGTCTTTGTGTTATATAATGTTTTGTTGATTTTGGTGCTTAATTGAGTTTAAAACTTTGTATTATTGTTATGCTAATGAGTATTGAGTAGAATTACTGGTGTCTGAATTTCCACCAAAATCATAATATTTATGAGCAAGGAAAGGGCTGATTAAGCTAGTAGCTTCTATTACTAATCTTTTGATGGTAGCTTCTCTAATGCCTGTCTAAATTGTTTTTGCAGGCATAGCTGAAGTTGGTGTTATGATGGTCACAACCTCGTTGGTGACACTTGTAATGCTTCTAATATGGCAGACCAATTTATTTATGGCTTTGTGTTTTCCACTTGTATTCGGATTGATAGAGCTTATCTACTTCTCTGCTGTTCTATCAAAAGTTCTAGAGGGAGGCTGGCTACCACTCGTTTTTGCTACTTTCTTTCTCACTGTGATGTACATTTGGAGCAATGGCAGTGTGTTGAAGTACCAGAGTGAGGTCAGAGAGAACATATCCATGGACTTCATGCTTTGAACTTGGCTCCACACTTGGGACAGTGAGAGTTCCGGGGATCGGTTTGTTATACAATGAGCTTGTCCATGGCATTCCCTCAATTTTTGGGCAGTTTCTACTTAGCCTACCTGCCATCCATTCTACCATTGTGTTTGTTTGTATCAAATACGTCCCTGTTCCTGTGGTCCCTCAGAGCGAGAGATTTCTTTTCCGAAGAGTTTGCCCAAAGGACTACCATATGTTTCAGTGTATTGCTCGATATGGTTACAAAGATATTCAAAAGGAGGATCACCATGCATTTGAGCAACTTTTGGTTCAAAGCCTGGAGAATTTCTTGCGGAAAGAAGCTCAAGATCTGGCCTTGTAGAGCAGTTTGCATGAGGTGGACCATGATAGGGTTTCAGTGAGCTCGAGGGATTATGGAACCAGGGGTAACGAAGAGCTTAAAATCCCTTTGATGCATGATAGAAGATCAGAAGAAGCGGGAACTTCTACCTCAGAAGAAGCTTCAGCAGCATTGCCATCTAGTGTCATGTCATCAGATGAAGACCCAAGTTTGGAATATCAGCTTTCAGCTCTGCGAGAAGCAATAGATTCAGGATTTACATATTTTCTGGCACATGGAGATGTGAGGGCCAAAAAGAACTCCTTTTTTCTTAAGAAACTTGTCATTAACTACTTCTATGCATTCATAAGGAGAAACTGCCGAGCTGGCGCTGCAAATTTGAGTGTACCTCACATGAATATCTTGCAAGTAGGTATGACATACATGGTCTGATGTGTTTGCCATCCATCAGAGCTACCATTTTATTGATTCTGAACACCCCATTGCCAGTTCAGATCGAGGGTTAAGCTAAGAGTGATAAATATTTGTACATCGGGGTTGGCTGCCATTGGAAAATTTATATTAAACCTGTAGTTAGTGTGGTTTTTTTGAATTTTTCCTTCGCCTCTTCACTCATATATCACATTCAGCATCAGTCGAGTCATTCGTTAATGCTTTTATCGTTGACATTGTATGGCGTCTGCATGTTGTCCAAGCGTAGGAATGCCATCGTTTTCTCAGACCAACAAAAAAAATGTATTTCTTTTTCGAGTCAAGCATGTTACCACCTCAAACATTGAGTGAACTTGTAATTGATTGTCTATAATACACTGGTCCAACTCCACGGTCATTTTCTTTATTCATAATACGTTCTTTGTAATCTTAATTCATGAGTAACATCTAGTTAAATGGATGATATTCATTATCTATGATAAAAAGTTAGGGAACCATTTTTTTTTTTTCATGATTTAATTTACATTATAATTAAAAGCCTAACCAAAAAAGAAACTAAACTAAACCAAATTATTTCGGTTTGGTTTGGTTTCTATTATAACTTTAGATTGGTTGGGTTCAAATTTTTAAAATCAAATTTGGTTTAGTGTGGTTTTCCCTTAAATCCAATCTAAATTAGACCCTTACCCCTAGCTCCTAACTCCTGCATCTTGAAATTCTTGACTAGTAGTAGGATTCATAACAGTTTAATTTGGTTCAATTTTCATAAAAAATGCAGTTAATGTGCAGCATTTTGAGTTTTTAGGAATCAAATCAAGAATTTTATCGGTTTCAATAGTTTTGGTTCATCATTTTTTGAATTTATAATTTTTTATATTACTTTTAATTTATTTATATCTTTAAAAATAAAATATTATTTTTGTTTTGTAAAACCGAAAAAATAAAAAAATATGCAATTAGATTTGAATAATTTTTATTTTTAAACTTATAAATCAAAATCGAACCAAATAAAAAAGCTTTATTATTTTAATCAAAATTGAATCGAATACCTAAAAAATCAATCCCAAACAAACTGAAAAGAAGACAATAGTTCAATTTGGTTTTCTCAGCCCCAAGTCTGGTAGCATACCACAAGTGGGAACTTTAGGGGTCAATTTTTGGCGTTTGGTTTCATAATGCCGAAGGGCCAAAAGGCAGCCACCAATCCCTAAAGTCTCCAAGCCTCTTAATGTTTTGTTTAGATATCAACATCAAAAAAAAAAAACCCAAATAGGTATAGATGTCTCCAACTAGCTAGGAAGATATTTTTGCTTATTAATTATTGTGCATGTTTTTGGTTGATTTCTTAAGATCTAATCCGACTACTTAGGCAATTAAAGTGCTCTCACCAAGAGCAAGAATAAATGACAAAAAAGGGAACTTTGATAATTTGCTAAGTTAAAACTGCTCCTATGTGCAGATGGTAAGATAAATTGAATTGAAAAATAAAGGAAAAATGTTTCAAAAATTAAGATAAGTGTAATTGCATGGTGTTTGTAGTTTCCAAAATTAGTTTTACTTCTTTCTAACTCACATAATAACAAATAAATTATAGAAGAAAACAAAATGTCTAACCATAGCTGCTGTCACCTTCTTCTTTGCCATCATGTTGTCCAAGGCGAGTGAAAATTGCTTAACATGATCCTCCCCATTCCATATAATTGTTAGTTGAATTTTCATTTCAACATAAAACTGATAACTGTCCCATGTAGAAGGTAGTATATCTATGCCATTTACTGAATTTTCTCCAACACAAATCTCACTCAGTCTCATGATATTACATTATTATGTTGAATTTCCATTACCCTTTTAAGTGCTGAATTCCCTCCTAGCATTGTTGGGGCTAAGGACGGTCTATGTCTATAAGGCCTTGTGCATTTTTGGGCCTATAGTTAATATTTTTAATAAATCTAAACCCAATTAATCTCTAATTGACTATATTGGATTAATAATCCAAGGATATACTGTTTATATTTTATTTAATTAGTTAACCACAAATTAATTTGATTATTATTGATCCAATACATATTAATTGCTTTAACTGAATCAACTTAGTTACTTATTGCTAAATCTTGGCCCATTTTATGGATTATTTTGGATGTCAACACACGCACTATGAAAATGCTGTCATTAAGCTACTAGATATTAATCACAAATATAAATTTTAGGATTCATAGTTTGCTTATATTTGCAATTTTCATAGGATTTGTCACTCATGGGTGAGGTAATAGCACTATCACAAATAATCACATCAGCTTGTCACTAAAAAAGGAAAAATGAATTCCATGGAAAATTATATACATATGTATTGAAAATCATGTCTTTGAATGATCAGTTGACTTTATTTTATTTTATTTTATTGATGTTAACGTGTTTTGTCGGCCTTAATGGTGCTTACATTACGTTATCTTAATTTTTTTTTTAGAGCTAATTTGTAGAGAAGAGGATGTCTTGGCGTGGTTAATGACAGGTTCCTAACTCATCCAAGCACCAATATGGAATTCATTCTCATTACATTATCAGTATTTAATAATCTAAAAATGCCAATAAAGGCAATATGTGTCTCGTGGACAATGTTCCACGCTTTTGATTTCAATTCTAAAAGGCTCTAATAAAACTAGTCATTGCACCTCCACACAATTGTTATTTACTTACATTTGCAATAGTCAATTTGCATAATTATTTCTTTACAGTTATTTCATTACTATTAAAACTTTTCATTTTTAGTTTAAAAAATTTAGATTTCACTATTAAAATAAAAAAAATTGAGTCTTTTATTCAATTTATTGTGTCAAATTTAACCCTTTAATTTTCATATTATTTTTGGTGTTAAAAATTCAGCTAAAGAGGATATTACCCTTTTTTAGAGCCAACACATGTCAAGTCTTAGAGAGCTTACTTGAATTTATAGGCCACCCATTAAAAGAGATTGTTAACAAAAATGATCAAATCTAAATCTTAAAAAAAAAGTATTTAATTTTTACAAATGAAATGTAATCAATCTCGTTGATTCTAATTTCCACAATCAGTAATATCCTTAGCATTCAACAAATGTTGATAACTTTAATTGATAAGGTAATCTCCCATCGTCCACATAGTGACGGTGACAATGGTTCAATTCAATTTTTAAAAAAGAATTGGTTAATATGCATTGTTTTGATTTTTTAAAATTTAAATTTAAATTAAATTAAATATTTTAAATAATCAAATCACTGTTTTAAATTGGTTCAATTCTTTGATTTTTAAAATTTAAAGATTTTTTAGTTTATAAATTTATTTACATATATTAAATTAAATAATTATGTCTATTTTAAAATATAAAAATTAATAAATAAAAATAATTTGATTTAGTTAGTATAATTTCAAGTTTTTATTTCATGAATAGAAGCATTAATACAAAGAGTAGGATAGAATTGGGGACGGAGTAACAATAGGTCCATCCCATTAAAATTCAACACGTATAGATATGACCGTGCCTGCATGCCTCCAAAAAGTTTGTTTCACGTCATTGTGTTGACTGAGACCAGATAAATTAGACTTGTCGACTTTGCTACGTGTTTGTTTTTGCTTTTACTTTTTTTTTATTGGAAAAATAAATGCATTGTTAAAAAAAAAAAGGGTAAAGACGACAACAATACTTAGTTACGTACTCTAATGATATAATGACAATGCTGTGTATATGTTAAATTAACTTTTACGGTGAATACTGTTCTTGCATTTTTTTTTTTTAACTTTTTACCATGGAGTAAAGCACGCCCAATTAATTTACAGTATATAGATGGCCAAAAAATTGCTCCAGAAAAACTGAGTGGTAATTTAAAAGCCACAAAAAATATGATTTAAAAAATATGGAATTTTATTTTATTATTAGTTGTAATCTTCTTAAGTCAACTAATTCGTGTCTGTTGGTGGGACTCTTAGGTGGACATATGGATAAACTTTTAGGTCATCCAGTTACTCAAGCACTCCAACTTTCGGTCTACTTCAAAATTTCGGTATTGAAAATGACAGATTTACATGTGATTGAAGGTTTTTTGATTGAGTTTTCACGATAAGGGTTTGGTGGGCTAGACGGCTAATCGAGATTGTCCAATCAAAGGGCCATTGGACTTGCTTATTAGAAAGCACTTACGTGAATTGAGAATCCTCATAAGCAATGGAAGTATCCGAAAAAAAAAAAAAAAGATTTGTATTTATAGAGCTGTAAACTGCAAAGAGTTATAGATTGGATAAGATAAGGATGTGCATATTTTAGATTCCAAATTAGCATATTACTCTCCATTGTATATATATATATATTTTGAAATTACAAGTACAAAAAAATTATAATTACAATTAATTATTAATAATCAAATAAACAATAATCAACAAATTAAAATTTAATTAATAAACTAAAACCCTAAACTAAATTGATTTAATATAAAATTAAACCAAACTTATAGACAACGAAATTTAAACTAAGATTTCAGGATTTTAAAATCTTCTATTTGCCTCTAAAACATGGTTTATTTGGCAATACTCTATTATATTAAAACAAAACGAATGGCGTTATTCATATGTAGAAAAAAATTATTTGTATTCAACAATAATACTGTATATGACAAAAGTTCACACTGATTTTCAAATGATATATACCTAAAACATATTGAAACTTATCAAATGTAAATAAAACACTTGTTAACAAATTAAAGTATAAACTATGGATCCACTCAAAGGCATAGCCCGATGATAAGAACGAGTTTGGGAGTGCGCTGCATTAGTGCATGGCTTAGGTTTGATTCCTGTCTTGAAAATTTCTGATGTAAGTAAGGGGTAATGACGGTAAGATGTTGTACTAGTTCTACGAGATTGGCAAGGAAAGGATCCTGCCTTCCCAAGTCTCCTTCGTAAAAAAATAAAGTATATACTATACCCATGATAACACATTTCATGGATTAATAATTGATCACCTAAATAGCAGATTAGGAAAATCACAATCAAATAATTTACTCAACTTTGGCTTAGCACATTAATCAAGGTCCTACATCTCTATATATTGATTGATTCAGTTCAATCCTCGTGCATCCAAAATATAGTAGGAAATAAAAACAAGAAAACAACCAATTCTTTTTTTTACTTTCAATTTTGAAAATATCCTCAACTACTTTAGAGTTGAGACTCTCCTCCTAACATGACCAGGTCTCACCGCATGCTTAATCTCTACTCTCCACGATATCCTTGTTGCATAGCTGTAAACCACATTTTGCATACCTACTCCATAAGCCATGCCTCCAACCACATTCATATAAAAATAAACAAAGAAAGGAATAGGGAATTAGATTATTAATTTGGATTTAAATGCTATATACATATATATATATATATATGTTAATGTAGATACTCATTTTTCTCTCTCTCACTCATCCTTAACTTATTGTTAGCTTACTTCCTCTTTCTTCACTCCTTAATTTAAATGTGGGAGCACAAATGATGGATCAACCTCTAGCCTTTGTCCTCACTATTGACATTGTTCTCTTTCTTTCAAGTGCTTGTCCTCATTTCAGCAACAACATTTAGATTGGTTTGTGAATTAATTCTGACGGATGATTTCAAAAAGATAGATGAATAGAAAAGCATTGAACTTATTAAAATAAGGTGTTACATTAAATATGTTTTTGTAGATGACCAAAAAGAAAAAAGTTTAGGCCACAAAAATAATGAAGAAAGGGACCATCGTCAGCCATAGCTGTCCAATGACTATTAGACTATATATCTTTTTAATGCATAAATAACTTTCTGCCCAGATTAGGTGCCTTTGCTTTTTAAATAACTTGATAAAAAGGAGAGAGTGAGTAATTATGCTTCGTGGTTCATGACCTAACACCTAACCACAAGAATTGTTATTTCCCACCATATCACTACATTAATTATTGTTTATTGTTGTTTCCATCACGTTTAACCTAATTTATTAACATCACTGGTGATGTAATCTGGATCACTTCAATTTCATCTTAAATTCTCATTTTGGCGTATTAAAATGTTTCTTGTTTGGGACATACTAAAAAACCATTTGGATTAAGTTAGAGTTTTTTATTCAGACACTTTGGTTCATTAATTAATCCAAAGTGTTCTCTATATTTTACGAATTAATTTTATAAGTGAAGTGGCAGCAACGAATTAATGTTATAAGTATCAATTAGGGTTAGTATCAATTGCTCTTAATTAGCGTTGGGAGAAGGTGAAAATTATTCACACATGAACTTGTGAACCCTCGTAACAATCATGTGCAACATCAATTCCATATGAACAAAAGCCTTTTTTTTATACCGTTGCGAGTGACGGTAGACAGGATGGTGAATTGCAGGATTCAGGAGAAAGGCAGGTGGCAAGTTTGAACTTCAAGAACAAGAGAGGGAATGAGTAAGTGAAGAGAGATCAGAAAGAAATGAGAAAAGTTTTGTTTTTATTTTTTGAGTTTTAGCCTATAGGTAATTATGTAATTTCCGTTAGGGTCGTATGTGTTTTTGGGGGTGAGATGGCCAATGCCAAAATTAATGGACTTGGTGTTAATTATGACCAAACTCAAAGGACTTAAGTGGAATTTTATCCTATAATAAACTATGTAGTATGCAGGTACTAATAGTAATTTGGATTGCTCCATTAATTAGCAACAAAGAATAAACAGATGGACCCAACCCAATCGAAAGAGATTTGCTGCCAAAAATTCCTAAATATTTCTTTTCATGAAATGTTAGTGCAATTAGGAGAAATAGAGATGTTCACAAGTCAGTCTATTGGACTCTAAGTTTAGACAAACCTAAATTTTTAGATCAGACATGATCTCGTAGACACAACGAATCAAAACCATGGATGCATGGATTGTTAGACTGTCCGTTCTGAAATATTATCCACTTTAGATATCCAGAGTAGATATCATAGCGGGCGCTGTCCAAGGACTAATCCTTACATCCACAATCTAGCTCCGTTGCATCAACAATGCGCTGTATGTGGGATTCCGTATCCAATCTTAGCAAAAGAACAGTCCATACAGTTGAGTAAAGAGACTAGTGTTAAGGAGAGAAAAACGATGCGACATCTAATAGCGAAAGATATGCATCATGGCTTATAAGTAAGGGTACACCATTTGTTTCTTGAGTTGCCTTTTTCCAGAAGACAAAATCGTGAGGGTAGGTCTTTGGGTCTCGAGAGCAGACAACACTCAGAGCGGGTAGGGCTGAACAACGGTCCAGGGTCACTTGCAAACCGCCTTAGACCGATAAGTTTAGATCTATTTTAGGGTGGTATTGAAACTTGATGAATGTTTCATGGTCTAAATATTTAATGACCAACATTATTAGGGTGGTTTACGGTCCTAAGTACTTACCCACCTATCTCAGATCAAAGAATGTAAATCATTTGGACAAAAATCATTTTTATTCTAGTATATAATTTATTTTTTAATATTTCTTCATATCCTATTATTATTCTTGTTAATTTATTTTGTTTTATCACAAATCAATAGACATATAAAATAGTTAATAATGAGCTAATTTCATAATCTTTGCATCAACATTATTGATTCTATTTGGGATTGATCTAGTTAGGGAAAGAGGTTTTGAATCAATCATCATAGTAAGTGACACTACCCTAGACGTGGAGGAGATATAAACAAGCTAGAGAGTCTTATTTGGATGGAGCATGCATGGTTGCTGACGTAATAGAAATAGCAACACATTTTTAAGGTATGCGACTTTATCCATGTTAACATAATAGCAAATTCAATAACTCATAACATTGCTAGAGTTGATTGTCGACTTGGTGATCAATTGGTTTTGTTAGTTTTTTTTATCCAATTCTATTTATAATATTAATGTTATTATGGTTTAATGTAAGTATTTTTTTATTAAAAAATTATTGATTCATTGCATCAATAGATCACATTAGAATAGTTTATCACTAAATAATATATTTTTATTTAATTTTAAATATATATCTAAAAATATTAATATAAAAAACTAAACCCAATTTACGAACAATTGAACACCTCTACTACTGGGAACTGGTCCCATCTCTTTATTAGAGGCAAATAATAAATAATAAAAAATAATAATATAACAGTATATTTTCAAATGATGAGAAAAGTTAAGGTCAAAAGAGTTACGTGTTGGAAGGGAAAAGATTATTATTGAATTTTAGGCTGTAGGAACGACTTATGGTTATAAGATCTCATGTTTTGTTTATCTTTTTTTATGTCGTTTCTATAAACAATTAGATGCGAACAATGGGATCCCACATTGGCTTGTTTTCCCCCTTAAAGAAATGCATGCATGTATGATTGGCCCTACACCTAATTGATATCCGCCACTTTTTTTGATCAGGAAAAGAGTTACATTACATGCATATACATACAGTACACGCCTCTTCTCCAACCCCTAAAATATCCCAACAAATTAAAGAGAACACAAGTGCGCGGAAATCAAATATATAAAGAACAGAGAAATCCCGTTAGGTAACTGCAACTTTTAATCACTTTTCTTTTTTAATTAATAAGGGAAAATAAAATTACTACTACTATTTTTTTTACTTCGTCAAGTTTTCATTCACCTCCTTGCTTTTGAGTTTAAAATTATATTCGCCTGTAGCTATCAATAATTTTTTATGAATAATTTATAAATTCAATATAAATGTTTTTGGAAATTTATAATTTGATTTCATTTTGAAATACAGAAACTTGCTCTCACTTAAAACTTTTTAAATATATTAAGAATTAATTTTGGGAACACGTGAAACCCTTATATTCTGGTTTGAAATAATTTTAAAAAAGGAAAATAATATAAAAAAGTTATTTTGTACGTGTCAACGAAGTTTTCAAACTTTCCAAGATTATTGGTAAAAATATAAAGTATAAGGTTAACACGTATACAAATGTCATTTAACTTTTTTAGATTTAAAAACTTCACCTACAATATACGTGTACGTATAAAATGATGGGTTTAAAAAAAAAACTCAGTACGAAAATTTATGTTGAAGTAGTTGAAGGGAGGGTGAGATGGACATGAATGCCACGTGGAGCTGGCAGCGGCGTCTGAAGAAGAAGGCAATGGAGCATTTGCGTCAATGGAAATCTCGGGAGATATGTATATCTGTATTAGCAAAAAACGAGAGATATACTCTACATCTCTCACTGTTATTATTGTCTGTTCTTGTATCGTACTAAAAGAAAGCGATAGGTTTTTTTTTTTTTTTTGTTTTATCTTTTGCCCTTTTTTTTTTTTTTTCTGACGTCTCTTATTTTAAAGACTTAATTTTGGCATAGGAGAACAGAAAGTGACTTGTTTTTATAGGGAAAAATCGCAACCTGTGATAAGGAAAAGTATTATATTTGTTTTAAAATTTAATTTTGATAAATAAAATTTTAAAATAATTTATAAATTAATTGAATTATAAAAAGTGACTTTGCTTCGCATTTGATCGAAACAGTTAGATGGTTGCCGATCTGCCTAGGCCGAGCCAGGTCAACTGGATCCGCATCTTGGCGGTAATGACCTGCTTTCCCTTCCTCTTCTCTTTCTCTCTTTCTTTTTTCTTCTCTCTCAAACCTTCTCCATATCTCTTTATCTAATTTTCTAAAATTTGTTCAATTTTATTCAAAAATAATTTTGCTGGAGGTAAGTAAAAGGTAAGGATAAAAAAAATTTAATGTAAGGGATAAGCAATAAAAAAAAAAAAAAAGGTTATGAAACTTAGTCAATAAATTAAAAGTTTTTTTCTTTCATATTTATTATTTTTTATCCTTTATACCAAGCAAAGTCAATAAAATTTTAAAAATTTTTGTGCAACTCTGATTTACTTAAATCATCCTTAAATTTGGGATTATATATAAAAAAGAGATATTCTAGCAACTTATGTTTGGTTTAATGATAAATATTAGAGGTGATTATCGCTTGGTTCAATATTTTAAAGGATTTTGATTAATGTGAAACATTTTTATTTTAAAAATAACGAATTGAATATTTTTTGTAATTAAATTGATTTGAATTGAATTTTAAGATTTGGATCGATTCTATTTTTTTAATTTTATAATTTATTTTATATAAAATTTAAAATTAAAATTAAAATAAAAATTAATAAAAATAAAATTGAATTTCGTTTGGATAATTTTGAGCTTTTATTCTATGAACCAAAAATCCTGATAGAAACATTCAACATCCAAATTGACTATAATAAAAAACAAATCCAAACTTATCACTATAATTTGAATCAATTTCAATTAATATATATTTTTGGCTTATTCCTTGTAAATACACTCGAAATTTTCCTTTTTAAAAAAAAGAAAAGAAAAAGAGGACTTTAATAATTTCTTAAACAATCAGCTTCAATTTCCTTTTGTCATCATCATCCCCATCAATTGATTAGCAAGCCTAAAAACACAGTTGATTTGGTTTTGTTATGTCAATGATGAAAAGATGTATCAGCTTCAAATCAAATATCAATGAAATACTAATCAAATGAAAGACACTTTTCCAATTCCTTCTTTTTTTTCTCTTTAAAAATAATTACTAAAAACTTTACAAATTTCCCGACCGCTCCCAAACCTGGAAGATTCCCTTAGTGAAAGGAGACAAAAAGAATGAGGAAAAAATGGGCATTTAACTTGCTTTGTTTTCAAGCTTAAAGATGTTTCAAATCTTGTTTTAAATTCTTAATAAGCCATGTAAATTTTTTTATGACAGCCCACCAGCCATGTTAGCCAATAGTAATGAAAGTATGGATGGAAATTCAAAGCATAGGTTTGACTAACAATCCCTCTCTCACCCTCGTATTTGCTTTGCTCTCCCTATTATTTTCACACGCTGTAAAACTTTAGTTATACGAACCGACAACCCTTTTATCAGTGCTCCTTTCATCTTTTCCTTTTTATTGACAATCAAAATTCCATTGCTTCCCTTTCTTGTTCTCTTTTTTCCTTTGCTAAGCCCTCCAATTCTTCCTAAAAAAATAAAAAAATAAAAATCTTTTCATGCTTTGAATCTCTTACCATCTTACGTAACGATTTTAAAGGGTGGAGTTGTTACTCTCATTTAATTAAATAGAGATTAGGTGATTATATTATAAAAAAATTGATTTAAATTTAAAATTTAATTTAATTGATTCATATAATTATTTTTTAAAAAATAAAATCTAACAAATTTAAAATTTAAATTCTAATACTTCTAATTTTTCTTTATTCTCAAATTACAATTTTTTTTATATATAAAAAAAACCAACCAAGGAAATTTTGATATTTGTTGTACAAATTGTAGTTTTTAAAAGTAAAAATGTAAATTGATATTGCAATTATGACGAAATAATTAACTTTTAACATATATGAAATTAGTATACCATGAGATGAATTTTCAGCAAACCAAATAAGATATTGTTTCATCAACCCAAAAAATTCAATGTTGAAAATTAAGTATTCAAGTTTTAAAATCATTATTTGATTAACATATAATTAAGAATATGCATAACAAAAAATTAGACTAAACTAGAGAAGCTTAATTTAGAGATTTCTAGATTTTTTTAAGAAATGCTTTTTACTATTAAGATAAGTCCTTAGTTTTGATACTTAAAGCTTTGAAGTATTGTTTTTCATGATCAAATAACATATTTTCTTTGTCACAAAATATTTATCATATATTGATTTTTATGTAGTTTAAGAAAAAAATTTTGATGTTATTGTATTTAATATTAAAATTTAAATTTTTTTTATAAAATTAAAGTTTCATAATTTTTAATATTAAAAGTAAAAAAATTTTAAAAATTTAAAATATAAAAAATAAAAATTTTAGATGTTAAAAAAATAAAATATAATTTTGAGACATCCCATAAAAAAGGACCAAAATAAGGGATAGAGAGTATATTTTGTAGAATATATCACTTATTATTATATCATTATTATTATTTTATTTTATTTAAAATAAAATAAAAATTTTTAAAATCTTACATAAAATTCACGCGTATAAATAATAAAATTTTAAATAAATTTATAGTAAAAAAATATACTTAAAATAATACTAATTTTTTATATATTAGTTGATTTGGGGAAAAAAAGGGACAGATGGCGTTTTTAAACTGAAACAGTCTTAAAGTAGTTTTACTTTCAGAACTGTCCAATGCTTGCCACTCGTTTACACCATTGTCAGTTTAAAAAATAACAAGAGCTAAACCTCCACCCCCCCAGAAAAAAAAAAAAACAGAAAAAAGAAAAAAAAACATAATCAAAGCATTTCCAAAGCACGTTGCCACTTCAAGTCCTCATTCTTCAACATATCTCTCTCTCGTTAAACTATTTAATTTTAATTAGTTGTTATTAATAAAGCAAAATCCAAAAACTCCCCCACCAACTAAAGAGCAAACAAAAAGGCTCTCTCCCTCTCTCTCTTCCCCCGAAATAAAAACCGAACTTTTTTTTTCTCTCTCAAAAAGCTTCACACGCAAAAGAATCCATACCAAGTGTCCTTGTTTTCCATGTTTCCTTATCACTACAAGTTTTTATTTTTTAAGTATTATACTTGTTATTCGCTTCTGGATTTTGGGTTTTGGAGGTTTTCCTTCTTGCGGTTGTCTCCATTCATGGTTGTTCAACTGCTGTCTACATACATACAACTCTGTCACTAGGAAAAAAGAAGAAAGTTTTAGTCTTAATGTTACTGCTATTATTATTTTAATAGAGTATTTTTGACTTCTCTGTCTGTGTATATACTTGGGGAGGCTCTTTTAGCAAATGGGCATTCGTTGAATCTCTTCACTCATGGATCTAGAGACTGGTGTTTACAAAAACTATGTTAAGGTAAGATGGCTTTGTTCAGCAAATTTGTCTTAATTCCGCTTTTTTTTTTTTTTTTTCAGAAAACCCATTTCTGTTTTTATGATAAAGGTTTAAGATTTGTTTAATGATCAAAAACAAAAATCATTCATGGATTTAAAAGTGACATTGATTTCAGGATTCTCATTTGATTGTTGGTTTTTCTTATTGTTGTAGAAGGAATCATGGAGAACAGTATTGACTTTGGCATACCAAAGCCTTGGAGTTGTCTATGGGGATTTAAGCACTTCTCCTTTATATGTTTTCAAAAGCATATTTGAGGAAGATATTCAACACTCCGAGACAAATGAAGAAATCTATGGGGTTTTGTCTTTTGTTTTCTGGACTCTCACTTTGGTTCCTTTGCTCAAATATGTGTTTATAGTGCTTAGAGCTGATGATAATGGTGAAGGAGGGACTTTTGCCTTGTATTCATTGCTGTGTCGACACGCCCGAGTCAACTCATTGCCCAATTGCCAATTAGCAGATGAAGAGCTGATTGAGTACAAGAAGGATAGTATTGGTTTGGCACCAAAATCAAGTTTTGGGTCAAGGTTGAAATCCACTTTAGAGAAGCATAGGGTGCTGCAAAGGTTCTTGCTTGTTCTTGCTTTGATTGGGACCTGTATGGTGATTGGTGACGGCATCCTCACGCCAGCTATTTCAGGTGATTACGGGTTCTTTTCCCTGATTTCTTGTGTTAATTATGCCATGACCTGGATTAATTGATTGATTGATTGTTTGGGTTGTGCGTGCAGTTTTCTCGGCGGTGTCAGGGTTGGAGCTTTCGATGTCAAAAGAGCATCACAAATGTATGATCCTTTCCCCTTACACTTAGTTTGGCTGCACTTAACTGTAGCTTCTAAGTATCTTCTCGGTGAGAACCAGAGAAGACAAATCATGGTTGAAAGTAAAATTTTCGCTCTAGAAGTTTACCTCTAGGCTACGTTTGCCGGTACTTTTTCTAGATAAATAATCTATGATTTTAAACCCTGTTAATGGAGTTGCCCGATTTCTGCACAAAGTGAGATTGTAGGTCCTTTTGATTGCTTCAGTAATTCTTAAATTTTAGGATGGTTGTCTGGGCTTTTCCAAGTTTCGATTATTTGTCTCTTGGCCTTGGGTTCTTCAACAACCTAACGATACGACACATTATTTATATGAATTCAATTATCTTTAGTTCCCTATCTGGGTCCCTCATACCCCAGAACAAGTACTGTGTTGCGGAACCCACGGTTATACCTTTCGCCTCAAGTTGGTCAGACTTATCAATCAACTTGCTAAACTGGAGTATGTACGGTTGCATAGTCTGCACAAACAAGTAGATTGAATTTCGTTAGTGATATTTCTGCTTGCCTACGCTGCTTTCAGTTGAAACTTTCAGTTTAGATCAAACTACTGGTCCACCTTGGGGTGTCGGATGTCTAAGCATGTTTTAACTGTCAATATTCAGTTGTTAGGAGTGCAAACTTAGGCATCCAGTTTCTTAACATGCTAGTACTTCATAAGTTACAGTTCCAAAAAGATTGAACTAGTTAATAATTCAAGTTTTCGAATAAGCCAACTCATCCGAAGCTTGTACAATTTGAACGTATTTGCTCATGGGACCCTGGTTTCAGGTCGACACTAAACATGGACTTATTATCTTTGCAGTGTGTTTTAGTTCCGGCAACTAATGCTTAGTTGTAGACTTTCTTTTTGGCCAACGTATCTTAGTTGCACTTCAGATAAGCTATTACTTACACCAATGAACACTAGCATGACTAATGCTGCTGCTACAGCTTTGGTCTCATGTGTTAAGTGGGGTAATGTTATATTCAGAGTAAGATGTTATATTTGAAGTTGTCGGTTTTGATGCTTCTATTAGTGAAAGGGTGACTTGCACTTTTCAGTCTTGAATGTTAAAAATAGAGACCATATTGAAATGTTTCTGGAAGTTGGTCTGAAGAAAAGTTTTGACCATGATTACTAACTGTATTTTTACTTTTAGTATTTGGCTTCCATGTGGTTCATTCTTTATTTGATCCATGAGGCTTTATACCATCTTTTTATATCTCATCCATCTAGCATTATACTGCCTCTTGTTAAGGTTCAACAATTTTTGCAGATGTAGAGGTTCCGGTCACCTGCATCATACTGATAGGTTTGTTTGCCCTTCAACATTATGGCACACACAGGGTTGGATTTTTGTTTGCACCTGTGGTTCTAATATGGCTTCTATGCATCAGTGCCATTGGGTTATATAATGTTATTCACTGGAATCCTCATGTGTATCATGCACTCTCTCCATATTACATGTACAAATTTTTTAGGAAAACACAGAGAGGAGTTTGGATGTCCCTAGGTGGTATTTTATTGTGTATAACAGGTAAGTGTGTGTGTGTGTGACTTTGAGTCTTTCAGATGATATAATTGTTTCTTGGCTGCCATTTTGGGGTAAAGAGGTTGATTGTTAAGTTGATTTACATTTTCATTTTGCAGGCTCAGAAGCTATGTTTGCTGATCTTGGGCATTTTTCACAATTGTCAATAAAGGTATATATCCTTGAAAGCTTAATTAATTCATGGTTGAGGATTTCTTCGTTAGACTTTGGTTAGAGTTGTGTTGTTGAGAAGAGCTGACTGTTTTGTCTCTTGGATTTTGGAACAAATTTTTTGTTGCAAGTTGTTTGAATAGCTGAATTATGATGTGGTTGACAATGCTAACTTAATTCCTTTTTACATGCATTTTAGTTGTGTGCTTGCTGTTTCTTATGCAGCTTTGAATTATGCTGTGAATAATAGATTTTATCTAATGGGAATTCCCATTTCTGCAGATTGCTTTCACCTCTTTGGTTTATCCATCCTTGATTCTTGCATACATGGGGCAAGCTGCCTATCTATCTCAGCATCATATTATCAAAAGTGATTACAGAATTGGATTTTATGTATCTGTACCAGGTAGGTACTTTGAGTTGTTCTCCTTGGAGACTAAGGTTTGGATGATAGGTGAATTTTCAGCTAACTGGAAGTATCCAAATGTTTTGCTTCAGAGGAGTTAAGATGGCCGGTTCTGGTTATAGCCATACTTGCTGCAGTAGTTGGAAGCCAAGCTATCATAACTGGAACGTTCTCAATCATCAAACAGTGTACTTCTCTTGGCTGCTTCCCAAGAGTCAAAATAGTCCACACGTCATCCAAAATCCATGGTCAGATCTACATTCCAGAGATTAACTGGCTCCTGATGGTATTATGCTTGGCAGTTACTGTTGGCTTTAGAGACACAAGGCGCATGGGTAATGCATCAGGTATGACAATGCTCCCTCCTGTTGTTCTTATAACTCTTAACATATATGTGTTCAATTGGTTGTATAACTTGGGGCTTCGGAGCATCTCGCAACTTAGCTTCATATTCTAGCTTGAACCATATCTTTATATGTGGAAACTGGCAACATATGGTCTTGTTTGGGACCCGCCCAGAATTGGGCTTAATGGGAGATTGCTCCTTCTGAAATGCTATATTATTTTATATTATGACTATCAAGTAGCATATTGCATTTTGTAGGTACCAGTTATTCCTATGTAATGGTTTGGTTCAAGTGAAAGATTTGATCACCATGAGGAATCGGGGGTTCTGATTTATTAGCTTCATTTTCCAATCGATTAATTATATTCTTGTGTACATGAATTTTTTTTTTGGCTTGTGAATAGTCTCCTTCAAGAAACTTCTCACACTAATTACTAAGTGTTTGAGGCATATAAGACATAAAGAGTAGAGAGTTAATTGCTTTTGTCTTAGCATTTATTATTTTATTTCGAGAAACCATGTTACATACTATCTGTCTTACTGTGAAAAGATATGCTGAATCTAAATATGAAACAGACTTGGATCCTCTTTTTGTCTCTGAGTTTCGACTAGTAGTTTTGACTCTCTTTTTTTCTTGTGGAACAGGCTTGGCTGTTATAACTGTAATGCTGGTCACCACTTGCCTGATGTCTTTGGTAATTGTGTTGTGCTGGCAAAAGAGTGTGTTCCTCGCAATAGGCTTTGTTTTCTTTTTTGGTACAATTGAAGCACTGTACTTCACAGCTTCCCTCATCAAGTTTCTTGAAGGTGCCTGGGTTCCAATTGCCCTTGCATTTATCTTCCTGATAATCATGTGTGTTTGGCACTATGGCACACTGAAAAAATACGAGTTTGATGTTCAAAACAAGGTCTCTATCAACTGGTTACTTAGCTTGGGACCCAGTCTAGGCATAGTACGGGTTCGTGGGATTGGACTTATACACACAGAGCTTGTATCTGGAATCCCTGCAATCTTCTCCCACTTTGTCACTAATCTTCCAGCCTTCCACCAGGTCCTAGTCTTTCTTTGCATCAAATCTGTCCCAGTTCCTCATGTTAGACCTGAGGAGCGGTTTCTGGTGGGTCATATTGGCCCTAGGGAATTCAGGCTCTATAGGTGCATTGTACGATATGGGTATCGCGATGTTCATAAAGATGACATGGAGTTTGAGAAAGATCTTGTTTGCAGCATTGCAGAGTTTATACGCTCGGGAAGTGTTGCTCCTGGCAATGTTAATGAAGATCTGGTGAAGGATGACGATAAAATGACGGTTGTTGGAACATGTTCTAGCCATACAGAAGGGATTCAAATGAGTGAGGATGAATATGATGCAGACAACAAAGAGGCAGCTGGACCATCAGAGTTGAAGGAGATAAGGTCACCTGTAGTTAAACCAAGAAAAAGAGTACGGTTTATTGTACCGGAGAGCCAACAGATAAACTCTGGAGCAAGGGAAGAGTTACGGGAACTTTTGGAAGCAAGGGAAGCTGGGACATCTTACATACTAGGGCACTCATATGTTAAAGCCAAGCAAGGATCTAGCCTGATAAAAAAACTTGTAATTAACATCGGGTATGAATTCTTGAGAAGAAACAGCAGACCGCCTACCTATGCACTAAGCGTACCCCATGCGTCTACTTTGGAGGTGGGGATGATATACCATGTTTAATCTTTTCTTTTTTATCTTTTTTTTTTTATGGAATGCCTTTTGGTGATATAGAAATAGTATAAATGTATCATGTACATGTTTACAATGGTGTGCGATAGATGGAAAGCCACCATGGTTAGCGGTGAATGAAAGAACTACCTATCAATTTTGGTTAATTCTCTTTCATTGTTGGCCCACTCTTTTAACATGTTTTTCCTTTTGTTTCTGAAATATAAAACAATTCATTGGATGATTATGATATTTTTTAGGATCGGAAAAAAATTCGTGATCCATTGCAAGGGACATGATTGCAACATTATTTATCGATGCGAGTCATTGAATGTGATCTCAAGCATACTTTTTGTGAAGCTTACTTGTATGCGGATTCTCACTGGTTTTAAATATGAATCAACTTTATTTTGGTTTAGTTTAGTAGACTTAAAAATTTTAAATTTGATATGATGACATGATATTAAAACAACATGAAAAAATATTATATTTGAATTTAGGGTAATTGTGTTTAACACGATTAAGACACGATATTATTCATGTTGTGTTTGTATCATACAATGATAATATACTTAAGATATAATATTATTCATGTAATATATAACATATGAACTATAAAAATTATTTTAATTTATTTTTTAGTAAATTAATAATCATATTTATTGTATCATTTCAGTGTTTAAATAAATTATAAATATTTAGTTTTTAAGTAATTTTTTATTTAAATACTAATTTTTGTTTAACCGATATTTTTTATTTAAATAAATCGATTAATCGTGTCTAATAATATTATTCATATTTAATTATGTTAATTGTATCGTATTGTATTGTATTACTTGAGTTGTGTTAAATAAATTAATTTTAAATATATTAATCATGTTATGTTATGTATAACACATATAATAAATATGTTATTTTATGTTTAAATTATTTATATCATTTAAATATTTATGTTATGTTCATATTAAAATTATTTATATCATATTTAAATCATATCTAATATAAATAAAATACAATAACATAAATTATCAACTCTATATATTAGTTTTGATGTATGTCCCCTTCCAGTGGCTCACTTGATTGATGCAGGATTATTGTCTCAGGGTTGCTAAGTTTTGGGCTTGTGATTTTAATTGGTTTTCTAAAAAAAAGAGACTGTACTATTCAAACCGAAATATTATCACCCGATAAGGTTCAAGTCTCGTAATTGAGTTTTTTTTTTTTTTAATAGTAATAAGGAAACGTTAATTTTCTAATCTTCCAAAAGAAAGAGAGTTGATAAAGGGTAGACAAGGATGGTAAGGTGAATTTAGGGTTTAGTTGCAACGGTTCACTCACTTTTTTTTTTGTTACAATGTTTTAATATAAATAAAAGAGAATGACGAGATTTGATTTGAAAGCAGATTTTTAATGTTAATTTAAATGTTTTTAATCATTAAATTAAAAGTTTGAAAGTGATTTACTCACTTTTATTAATAAATAAATTTTTATAAGATTGAAATTTGATCTCCAATTTTTATAAATTATTTTTAATTATTCTTTAAATTTTGATCCCTTTTGAAAAAAAATCAATTATTATTAATTAAAAAGATTAATGAACTAATTAGATTTAATCTAAATTAATGATTATAAAAATGTAAAATCAAAAAATAATTTATATTGATGTAGGTAGATCATTTATATATATATTGTTATATTAATCAATAAAGTCTTGATTTAATGACCATGAAAAATTTTGAGTATTTAAATTTGTAGGTTTTAATCCAATCTTATATTAGATTTATTTTATTATATGTTAATTTATTGATTGATTTATATTTAATGTAATAATAAATATTTTTTTATTGTTATTGTAACTTTTATTGTATTTATAATTTTATAAAAAAATTATTGCTGTATCAAGTCTCAATCATACACTGATATATTTGAGAATAAAATATCATTTTCGTCCCAATCTTGCATGGCCCGGCCTCAATCCAAACATCCCTCTGTAATTTTTTATCGCATTGAAAAGAAGTTTGTCCTAAGTCAACGCGACAGAGATACGGCCTAAGCTTCCCAATTTTTGATAAAAATAAAA
The DNA here is from genome assembly GCF_047325235.1 of Durio zibethinus. Lineage (NCBI taxonomy): Eukaryota > Viridiplantae > Streptophyta > Magnoliopsida > Malvales > Malvaceae > Durio > Durio zibethinus. The sequence goes on along the minus strand of NC_143163.1, from coordinate 31,824,244 downwards.
CAAAATAAAACAGAACGAGGGGATTAACACCTTATATAAATCAGACGCCTTTGACTTTTAGCCCTTAGCTTTCTTCCGCAATTAGAGAAGTGAGGACTGCAATTTGATAGCTGAAAATTGTAAAAGAACCCTTGGGGATAAAAGGATAAGGGGCTATATGTAAGGCATTAATTGCTAGATTTTTTTTCATGTCTTTGTAATTTTTAGGTCAAGTTTTGCTATTATACTGTTTAATTTTCATCCAATTGTAAACGGTATTCAAAATTTTCTGTTTTAATGTTGATGATCTATCCGTTGACCACAATGGACGACATTGACTCAATGATGTGATTTTATTTTCATTGATTTTTGGGCTGTTTTTTAATGATTGGATTAAAAATTTCATGTCACCAATTACAAAGCACGTTTCTAATAGTCTTTTTTTTTTAATTTTTTTAATTTTATATTAAATACAAAATTAAAACATTTTATTCAAATAAAACACTTAAATTAACTCAAAATCTAAACCTTATATTTTATTAATGTCTTTATCTTTTTAGGATAAAAGCAAAAAAAAAAAAAAAAAAATTACCGCCATGGCGGTCGAATCTAAACAAATCAGCTACCATTTTTGTTCTTTATAAAAAACTCTTTAGTTCTCAAGTTCTTCAAAGGTTTCTGAGCAAATAAAAGAGAATGGTGTTGCAGCCACCCAAACAATGCAATTTTCAACAAAGAAAAAGGAATTTTATCAATTTAGAATGAATAGAAAACATTTATATCTTTTTTCAATTTTGAATGAATAAAATCTAAAGCTAAATCATTCGCAAGAAACTTGCATAAACCTTTACTAGTCTTTATTTTTAACATAATTGATTTATATTGTAGACATCTTAATTTGTCTAAAAATTTATTTATTAATTAAAAAATAAAAAAATTTTGACAGGTTAAGTTTGTGTGAAACTGTGTCTGTGGATTGAAGAGTTTAAGTTGGACTTAAAATTTGAAGTTGAAACTTAAAGGGGATTAAAACCTTTTCTAGTTTAGGATTCTTTGAATTTAAGCCCTATAAATACATACCCATTACACATAGAAAGATACACAGAGATCAAAGAAAAAAGCACGTAAGGGAAGCCAAAGAGTACGAAAATTTTTGAAAATTTTTTGGGTGGGTTAAAAAAAGATTTTTTCTGAAAATATTTTACAAATTTTTAGTTTTCGATTGAATTTTCGAGCGATATTTGAAGATTCTAATGACTTTTCGGTGAGATTCCAGTTTCTTGTGAGTTTCTTAATTTTCAATGTCAGTTTTCTAAAAATCGATAAACTTCCAGTGAATGTTCGATGAACCAACCTAGATTCTAACGAACAAAATCAGATTTCGACGAAGATTCAACTAGCGTTCATTAATTTTTAAAGAGAGAAGGAGAGAAAAGAGAATAGGAGAGAAAGAAGGGAAGGAAAATTTGAGGAAAAAAAATAAAGAATTTGATTTTTTATATTGCTGTTTAACGACGTTGTTTTGGGTGTTTAAGAAACCCGAGATCTGTGTGTTTTCTAGCCGATGATCTTACCATAGCGCTTGACCCGCTTTCGACCTGCATCCCTATCTTTGGCTCTAATCGAGTCAAGCCACGAGACATGCCATTTTAGTTGCTTCCCTTGCCTACAAGCGAGTCGAGCCGTTTTCTTATTTTAGTATTTTTTATTTATTTTTAAATATTTTTGCATGATTAAATTTTAAGAAAAATAAAAATATAAAACAAAATAAAATATTTTTTTGATAATAAATAATAATTATCTAATAATGAAATTTTTAAAATTTTTAAATAATAAATTTCTATAAAATTTCTAAATGAAATTTTTTTAAAAATTTATCCTAAATTGTGAAATAATTTAGATAAAATTTTTACAATAATAATTAATATTTATTTTCAATTTAAAAAAATAAAATTTTGGTTGAAAATATTTGACAATTATCCAAAGATGAGAATCTTTGAAATTTCAAATGGTAAATTTCTTAAGAAATCTCTAGGTGAATTTTTTTTTTAAAATTTATCCTAAATTGTGAAAAAATTTAAATGAAACTTAAAAAAAAAAAAATTGTCATGTTATTTTCTTTCCAAAGATTAAGAAACTAACAAAACTTTTTTTTCTAAATAGACTTAAATGGTGATAAATTTTGAAATAAAATAAAACAAAAAAATAAAAATAAATTTCAAAGATGAAATTCTTAATAATAGCAAATGATTGATTATTTAAGAAATTTTTAGATGAAAAAATATTTCTAATTTTGGTCCAAATGATAGATAAATTAGATATATTTTCAATAATAAAAAAATAAAAAAATGATTAAAATTTTTTTTTGACGACGGAGTCTCTTCAAAGAAAACAAATGAGATTCTTGAATACTCTTAAGGTGAGGAAGTATTTTTAAGAATTTTATCAGATTGATGAAAAATCTTAAAAGTTATTTTCAATATTCAACATAAAAATTTAAGACCGTTAGAATCAAGATTTTAGGATAATTTAAAATAAAATGGTACTGTCCTTTAGATGGACATGTTGGGATGTTATAACTTTTCTCATATATAACTAAACTCCCGAACCTTGTTCTAATTAGTAGACCAGAACCTATTTTTTTAAGGACCTTTAATCAAAGCTTAAAAGCTTCTTAAAATGATAGATTCATTAGGTGGCCAGTCACACCTAATTAAAAAAGATTGCTAGCAACTCCTTAAGTTGCGTCTAGTTATAGATTTATATGTTATGACAGTTTGACGATTCCACTAGGGACAAGCCATAGAAAGTCAAGCTATAAACTTTTAAATTTATCCTATTCTTTGAGCTAATGGTTTTAAATTGTAGTTATTGTGTTATCTGTTTGCTAACATTTCTTTTCTTTTTTGTCTTTTATTTTTTGTGTTTGAAATCTATATGTTTTTTTACACACACTATTACATGCATTTGCATTATATGAGCTTTATACTTGGGCTCCATCCCTCTTAGAGGAGTAAAGTACCTATGCTCTCATGAGATGATAATCTTTACAATGGCTAGCGAAATACTCTTACTCAAATTGAATCCTTTTTGTTGGTAGCTTGTGATGGATGAGGAATGGAATGTCTTACTAGTTTGTAATAGACAATGATGTAAATAATAATTTGGGAACCTTTAGTGGTCAAAGTCACTTAACCCATTATATAATTTACACTTAAGAGGCTAACCTTATGATAGAGACATTCATTTCTATTGATAGATGTACCCCAAAATTAAAACACAAGAAGGAACGATTTATGTGATATATTGATTATCTAACCATTTTAACTTTGTACATTTGTATCATTTCAATTAGCGCTTGCATTACCATTTAATTCCATACATCATTTTCATTCTCATATTTAACATTATGCATTTGCATCAATTTTATATAGGGAATATTTATCACATATTAATTATTGATAAATTAGATCTCATATCTGCATAATATTAGTACATTACATTAATGCATTAAAATACCAAACATAAAACAAAGCATGTCATTTCTAATGTAATTGTGGTGCTCAAGGTTTAAAAATAGCTTCACCAAGCAACAATCCCACACAATCAACTCACCAATACAATACAAGAGCTCGAGCTAGACAAATAGAACAAAAAAATTTCAATCATCTCAAGAAAATAAAAAATGCTTAAGAAAAGCTTGAAAATGAGTTGAGTAAAATTTTAAAGGCTTTGAATAAGTTGAACAAGAAGAGGAAAGTAGAAGAAAATACTAGCCAACAAGACTATCAATTACAAGAGATGATTGACCCTCTTTATTCTCCTGGTTATGGGCTGCATCAAGCCCAGTCCACATAAGGCACCACCACAGCAATTCATATACCCTGTAAGGTATATATACTCTGAAATGCCATTAGCTTCAAATCTAAGGCATTACCAGAGCTATATAAATCTTGTTTTTACTGAAAAGACAATAGAAGCAATTTAGGTCCCTAATCTGGATGATCTAAAAGAAAAAGAAAAACTAAAACCAAAAGTAGTCGAGTTGCTAAAAAACTCAATAGTTGATAAAAATATGCATATGCTTAAGGAAATGTTACGAGCAGTGAAGGGAATTAGTTTTTATGGTTTCGTGGATGTTGTTAAGCTTTGTTTAGTCTCAGATGTTGTTATTCCTTTGAAGTTCAAAGTTTTAGAGTTTGAGAAATATGATAGTACAAAGTGTCCAAAGACTTACATTACCATGTACTGCCAGAAATGGCTGCCCATACTAATAATGACAAGCTATTAATGCATGTGTTCTAAAACAGTTTTACTGGCTCTGCTGCTAGGTAGTATGTCCAGCTAAATAAGACCCACATATAGTTTTAGAGTGGTATAGCTCACGACTTTATTAGTCAGTATCAATATATCATAGATTTATCTCATGATCATCTTTTTTTATAAAATATAGAGAAGAAGGTAACTTAATCATTCAAGGAGTATGTCCAGTGGTGGAAAGACATAGCTATTCAAGTACAGCCTCCTCTAACTAAGAAAGAGATCACAATGTTATTTGTCGACATTTTAAAATCTTTCTATTATGAAAAGATGATAGAGAATGCAATAAAAAATTTCTCTAACATGGTGATCTCAAGCGAAATAACTGAGAATATCATTAAGAATGGCAACTTGGAAAGAGAAAAAGCTTTCATAAAAAATGCATCAAATTAAAAAGAGTCTGAAACTCAAGTTGTGAACTTTGACAAATAATAGTTCAGGAGTTATCAACCTAATCCACCATAAGCTTACTCCACGTATTATCCTGCAGTGAATAATACCTCACCCTACCCATACCAACCAACCTTACAAACATTTTACCCACCAATATATTAGCCCGCTTTTAGATCCCAAACTACTATGTATAGTCCTAACACTCAACCTTTTGTAAGACCTCAAATTCATCATGCTTGCCCAACAAGTGGTTCACGAAAGCTACAAATTATTCGATAAAAACTTATATTTGATCCAATCCCTATGACTTATATGAAATTATAGCGAGAGCTTTAAAACAATCACTTGATTGCCTTCAGCTATTCAAAGTCGCTCAAGCCACCCTATCTCAAGTAGTATGATCATACAGCTCACTGTGACTACTACTATAGAATTGCTGATTATTCCATTGAAAATTACACTACCTTAAAGCATAAAGTGCAATGATTGATAAAAGATGAAATGATAAACTTTGATTCATGAGGGATAACAACACCTAATATTAGTACCAATCCATTACCCATTCATAATGTCAATGTTCTAAGTGAGAATTGAAAGTGAGTTTGATTCGAAAAGGCTTGATGATCTTCAACAAATCAAGAGGGCCAGATGCCAATAAAAACCCTTCACCTGATCATATAAGGGCATAATTTTAAAAAGGACAAGAATGTTAAGGCTAATTGAAAATTGCTTGTCATTTTGAGATTTCTTTCAAAGTAATATTAAGATTTTTTTTATGCAATAAGATTTCATGTTTTTATCATTTTAATAACAGAGAAGTTGATACATTTCATTACTATTTCTCTTTTATCTAAGCCATTATTCCATGCTTTGTTATATCTTTTTATTCTCATTTTCAAATTTTAAATGGTGAATGTTTAGAGAATGATAACAATAATTTTTGGATTTAATTTTAAAAACTCATTCACATTGATAAAGCTTAATCTATGAAGACTATTTGAGTAAAAGAAGCAAGCTGCTAACAGATATGAAATAAATATGTTTTGAAGATATGCAGTCTTTTATAAAAAGTTTATGAGTTTTTTTTTGTTCAATAGATGATTTAAAAAAAAAAAACATTCATGTTTGAGATGAAAAATGATCGTCTTTCTTTTTTCATTCATAAAACCATCTATTACTACCTTTTTTGAGCTTATTATGATTTTTTTAAAGAACCCCAACCAATGATCAACCTTTATACTTGGAGACAAATTTTGAGAATAACATGTTTGAAAAAAAAGTGGTAAAATATCACAAAAGGTTTCAAAGATAAAAAGTCAAAAAAAAAAAAAGGAAAGAAGAACCATTTTACATAAAAAAAAAAATGAATGCCATAAATGAGTTAGGGCAAAGTAATCAAAATCTTATTTTGAGGAATAAGATGAATGAAAAAAAAATAGTGAAATGATATGGAATGAGGTAAAATGCCAAGTTGCATCAAATGATGAGAAATGATCATTTGATTTTGAACCCTTTAAACATGTGTTTTAAGCTTATTTTATCCATTTCTTTCATGATCCCTCACTCCTACATTACAACCATTAAAAGTTCATTTTGATTAAATGTGAATGCTCGAATTGAATGACCATATGTTGGGTTAAGGCATGCTTGTGATGGAACAATGAAATCATGTTATATTGTTTTAGATATCGATGTGTGAGAAATATAAATAATGGATAAAAAATTAAAAAATTAAAAATGATGAAAAAAATTAAAAATGAAAAAAATGTAAAAGAAAGAAAATGATGACTTAAATTGAAAACCTGAAAGGATGATTTGGGTGGAAAAACCTTTGAGTTGAGAGTTGGATAGACAATTCAAATATATAGAAGATAAATGACATCTAAAGATCCTTCAAAGCTAGGGGCAAAGTTCAATGAGCTCAATATAATTTTGAAAGTTAACGAAATGAGTTTTTGAAAAGAATTCTAGATTAATGTTAAGAATTGTCTAAGTATTCATTGTTTGGACATTGTTGTACCATTCAATACCATTCATCCTAATGACCTACTTTGAACTTGTTCCTTTGTCCATTTATTTTTATACTAGACCCATTGTTGTATTAATTACCATTCTTTCAATTCACCTGATACTTTTTTATCCTTAAAATAAATTGAGAAAATGGCTGATTGCATTATATTTGTTAAGAATTGAAATGATAAATGAATGAATGATGATGTTCATAAAAAATTTTTGCTTTTCTTCGAAAAGAAATCTAAAGTGATAGAGGCAAAAAAATGAAAAAATGGTATAAGCCTGAAAAGATGATTTGAAAGGACATATAGTGTGGCTAAGTGATAAATATGACGATGAATTAGTCGACATAACCTGTGAGTAGTGATCAAATGATAAAAATAATGTAGATTAGTTGATTGATTTTATTCTAAAATGGCAAGTGCTAAGGAGCTAAAAAGGAAAATTAGAGATGGTGGAATCTTGAAAACCATATTACCATAATTAATGAGAATTTCATGACATTAATAAAAGTGACATCTACATTACATGTATTATGTTTGCATTGTAGTTTGAACAATACATGTATGTAATTTGGTTTAGCTATGCATTTGCATCATGCAATAAATATTTAAATCATGATTTAGAATATGAAATTTGTAGTATTGTGAGAATTTAAATTGTTTCATTTGCATCATTAAGAAAGCATTTGCATCATTATCATGGCATTCTTTATAAAGTTTTGACTTTGATGAAAGGTTAAGGATTTTCATAACAAGAGATTTTAAACTTTTGAAGGAAAGCTTGACATTTGCATAGCATGCATTGCATTTAAGAATGTCTAGTGCATGAATTTAGGAAGTAGGGATATTTCAAGATCCTATATGGAGAAGATAGATATGAAAACTTTTCAATGAAAGAATTTTAAATTCTCATTTGAAAAAAGAAGACATCTAAGGTAAGATTTCAATTTTTGAAAAATAATGTTTCAAGAAAAACAATTATAAAAATTGTGAAACCTTTGCTCAAATGAGTATTCTTTTATTTTAGGAATGATTTGTAAGACCTTTGGGCATAATCTCCTATGATTTCTTCTTATGATCCATAAGACCTTTGGACATGATTGTTAAGGAGCTTTATTTATTTTTTAAAAGTTGTTGAGCTTCTGCTTAGAGGAGCTTTATTTATTTTATAAAAGTTATTGAGCCTCTGCTTAGAAAAGCCTTATTTATTTTTCAAAGTCGTTGAGCCTCTACTTAGAGGAGCCTTATTTATTTTTCAAATTCATTGAGTCTCTACTTAAATGAGCCTTATTTAGTTTTCAAAATTTTTGAGCCTCTGCTTAGATGAGCTTTATTTCTTTTCTAAAAGTCGTTGAACCTCTGCTTAGAAGAGTTTTATTTTTTTTTAAAAAATTGTTGAGCCTCTGCTTAAAGAAGCTTTATTTATTTTCAAAAGTCATTGAACCTCTACTTAGATGAGCTTTATTTATTTATTCAAAAAGTTTGAGTATGCTTAAAAAAAGAAAAAAAATAAAATAAATGTGTCAAGTTGTTTACTGATTGGTTGTCTACGTCTTTACACAATTCCTAATTCATAGAAAATACGTAAAGAGGGATAGCTGTAGACACTTTAATCTATCTGAGGGTTATTTATTAATTAAAAAATAATGAAAAAAATGAAAATGGAAAAATCTAGCAGGTTGAGTTTGTGTGAAACTATGTTTGTGGATTGAAGAGTTTAAGTTAAACTTAAAATTTTGAGTTAAAACTTAAAGGGGATTAAAACCCTTTCTGGTTTAGGATTATTTGAATTTAAGCCCTATAAATACATACCCATAACACACAGAGATCAGAGAAAAAAGCACGTTAGGGATGCCAGAGAGTATGAAAATTTTTGGAAATTTTTTAAGTTAAAAAAAAGATTTTTTTTTGAAAATTTTTTAGAAAATTTCTAGTTTTTGGTTGAATGTTTCGACAATATTTGAAGATTTTAGTGACTTTTTGACGAAATTTTTAGTTTTTGACGAGTTTTCCAGTTTTCGACGTCAATTTTTCGAAAACCAGTAAACTTTTTACGAACGTCCAGCAAATCGACTCAGATTCCAACGAAGATTCAACCTTCGTTCCAACCGTTTCCTCTGCTTACAGCGAGTCGAGTTCTCCAACTGAGCTAGTTGTTTTCTTGTTTTGGTTTTATTTATTATTTATTTATTTTTTATATATTTTTACATGATTTAATTTTAAGAAAATAAAAAATATAAAACAAAATAAAATGTTTTTTTGATAATAAATAATATTTATCTAATAATGAAAATTTAAAAAATTTTAAATAATAAACTTTTATAAAATTCATAGATGAGAAGTTTTTTTTAAATTTATCTCAAATGGTAGAATAATTTAGATAAATTTTTAATAATAATAATTAATATTTATTTTCAATTTAAAAAAAATTAAAATTTTTGTTGAAAATATTTGATAATTATCCAAGGGTGAGAATCTTGAAAATTTCAAATGGTAATTTCTTAAGAAATCTCTAAGTAAGAAATTTCTTTAAATTTGTCCTAAATAGTGGAAGAATTTAAATGAAACTTAAAAAAAATAATTGTTATATTATTTTATTTCCAAAGATTAAGAAACTAACAAAAGTTTTTTTTTTTTAAATAGACCAAAATGGTGAAAAATTTAGAAATAAAACTTATAAAAAAGTTTTCTAAATAGAGCCAAATTGGGGTGAAAAATTTAGAAATAAAATAAAATAAAAAATAAAAATAAATTTCAAGGATGAAATTCTTAATAATCGCAAATGGTTGATTATTTAAGAAATTTTTAGATGAGAAGATATTTTTAATTTTGACTCAAATGGTGGATAAATTAAATATAGTTTAAATAATAAAAAAAACAAAAACAAAAATAAAAAATGATTTTTTTACAACGAATCTTTTTCAAGAAAACAAATAAGATTTTTAAATACTTTTGAGATAAGAAAGTATTTTTAAGAAATCTACTAAATTGATGAAGAATCTTAAAAGTTATTTTCAATATTCAACCTAAAAATTTAAAAGCGTTAGAATCAAGGCCTTAAGATAATTAAAATAAAATGGTACCGTCCTCTAGATGGTCATATATGGATGTTATAACCTTCCTCATATATAACCAAACTCTCAAACTCTATTCTGATTAGTAGACTAGAACATATTCTTTTAGGGACTCTTAGTCAAGTTTAAAAGCTCTTTAAAATAATAGATTCATTAGGTAGCCAATCATACCTAGTTAAAAAAGATTAGAGATGATTCCTTAAGTTGTGTCTAGTTATAAATTTACTGATCTATATATTATGACATACATATCAACACCCAAAGAAAAAAAAATTACATAGACATTAACATTTGAAGTGAAAGTGAAATGAAACAAAGCTAAATAAATGCAATTAAACCAACTCCAACCAATCTCCACCACCATCCCAACCAATCTATTTCATTTTTACCCCGACAACCAATCTCCATTACCAATCTTCAAAACCAAAAAAACAAACAATAACCCAAAAAAAAAAAAAAAAACACACACACACACATAAAATTAGCTGTAACAAAAAACATATAGATAAAAAGAGAGCATGGTGAGAGGACAAACTTAGTAAAATTCATACTATTTAAAAACAAAATTGGGTATTTTAAATGGAAGAGCAATAACCTTTGGCTTTAGACTTAGACATTTTGAGGTTGTTTTTTGCATAAAAGGTGGCGACAAACATACGTTCAGTGCCAGATTTTAAAGTTGGTGGTGGTGATGAATGGGCTGTTCTTGAATGTTTAAGAAGGTAAAGAGAGAATAAGACCTAGAGAGAATAAAGAAAAAGAAACAAAAAAATTGAAAAAAAATGAAAATGTTAAAAAACACCATAATTTGGTGATCTATATGGATTAAAAAAAAGTCCACATCATCATAATCTCAAAAAATACATGATGAAGCCTAACCCATCATTAAGTTAGTGCTATGTTATTGGGTCAATAACCACATCATCATACTCAACAAAAGAATTTAGACACTATCAAGGATTAGATGAAAATTCCAAATTTCAAAAAGTACATGTAGTGTCAATATTAAAATTATTGTAAAAGGACTAAATCCATATTTTTACCAAGTATGGGGCTTGATAGCATAATTTGAACTAGTTTCTATCATGATGGTCTAATTATAACTTTTTCTAAGGTTTTAGTTGTTGAGAATGAAGATTTTTAAAAAGTCAATTTTATTCATATTTGAATATGATTTTTTATTCAAATGAGAATAGATATAGGGATGATTTTAAATTTTTTATTGGATATGTAGGCAAGTAATATAGAATTCACCTTGTAGTTGTACCCATACCCTATATATATTTTTATATATTTAGTAAATAATTTTTAATTTTTTTGTTTTAGATTAAATAGAACTAATATATTTTTATTTAAAAATATATATTAATATGTATTTATAAAAAAATTATATAAATATGTAAAATAAAAAAAGCTGAAAAATATTTTTTTTTATTTTTTAAAACATTTATGGATATGAAAATTATTTATAGCTATTAAATATCTGAGGGATAAGGATGAGAAAAGATTTAAAATACCATTGGGTATAAGTATGAAGATGATATAATATAAAAATCTGAAAAAGAAGAATACTCTAACCATCCCAAACCCTACCCATTCACATCTTATAGAGATTTCTTTTTTCTATCAACATTTCCAGATGTTATAAAAAATATACAGCAATCAAAATAGCTTCAAATGAAATTTGACTAGGGACTAAAGCGAAAAGCAAGAATGAGTGAGCTACATCCAATATATGGCAATGCTTCAACTCGACAACTCCATTTTGCTAAAGAGTATGTGAGAAGGGTCATTGAGATAATGTTTTGTACATGAAGAGGGTCGACGCAAGCAGAGCTCGGAAGGCAGTTAACAAAAGGATTCCCTTCTTTTTTTTGCTTCAACTTGACTTTTTAGTTTTTTAAAACACTTGGAGACTTTTGGCTAAAAAAAATACTACTTGAGACATTAGATCTTTCACAACCAATAGGAGAAACCCTATATTAGTAATATTTTAATCAATACTAGAATAAAATTTTAATTTCTACATATCTATAACTATAATATAAAAGTAAACTCTCAATTGATACTGTTCATGACACTGTTTATTAAACGTTTCAATTTTATGTTATTTGTTATAGTTTCATTGGCTATCATTAGACGAAATGAGAAACTTCCAGATCGTAAAACTAAAACACGAGGATAAAGAAGAGAGAAAGGGGAAGGAGAAGAAAAAAGATAAGGGTTATAGAGAAATGGAAAAGAGGTCGGAGAAAGAAAAAAAAAGGGTCGAAAAAACTAAGACCTATGGCCTTGCGATTTCAAAAGCTCCATTCTTTTACTTTTTGAGCTATGGTCATCCTCAGGTCTACCAAGTTTTTCATAATCTCCACTCTTTGTTTTGGCTCCAAGTTAGTGTCTTTTTTTTATTCTTTGTTCATTGTTTTATTGTTAAATCCTGGATCTTGATTTATTTTCTTTAGTTATAATTGATTTTGGATTTGGGTTTTTGTTATTTGAAAAAATAAAACACAAACTTTCTGATCTAAAAGCTTCACACCATGATGAAAAAATGAAAACAGAAAAAGAGAAAGAAAAAATAAGAGGGATAGAGATAACACGAGGTTGGATCGATCCTTCACCTATCATTCATGCTACCTGTAGATGTTCTTTCGATCTCTCCCTCTCTATCCTCTATTCCCTTAAATCTCTGCTTGGTTGTTATTTTTAAAGATCAACATAATGAAGTTTAGAATCTGTATTTTAGCCAGAAGCATAGCCTTTTTTTTTATTTAGGTGATTCATTCTGTCAATTTTTATTAAAACCCTATATGAGAAAAAAATGAAGCTGACAAAGGTGATCAAATCTCTCTCTTATCTTTGATGGACTCCTCTGCCATTATAACCATATTATTATTATAGGTGTCTTTTCTCAATCGTAATTCCCAAAGAGCAAAACTTTCGATTAGCTATGGTTATTGAAAAATGATAAATGTATTCCTTAAATCTAATCTCTGGTGATCTTTTAATTAAGCTTTGGTAGTTGAAGTTAGTTTTCATATGATTATGATATTTATTAATTCTTTTGTTATTTACTATTTGGGTTGAATCTTTGTGGATTTTAAATGATAGATGAAAAAGGTTTCGCATTTTGTTGATGGTTTACTCAAATTGATCAACTATTTCTACGGGATATAGTAGTAATTGTGTGTTGAACTTTAACAAATTCTGGTTATAAAGATATTTATTGCTATTTGCTCTAAATTTCAAACAAATTTTGGTTGCAAGGATTGTTGATTTGTTGATTTCTTACAAAAATGTACTGTACAACACTCTACAGTTGGTATGTGTTCTCATTTAAAGTTTGGTGTTGACCTTGAGGTGGCCCAAAATCTTTTATTTGCCGTTGAACAGTTTCTATCAAGTTATTCCTATTAAGTAAGTTTCAAATTTTATTTCTTTTGTATTTAATAAATAACTATGCAGCGATTGTTATTTCAATTCCCTTAATTTCTGTTTTTTTTTTTAATGATAGTGTTATAAATACAAGAAATACTGGTTTGGAGATGATGCTAAAGATATTCCTAACTAGCTGCCCATATTCCCTTGTTTTGGCCGTAATTGTGGATAGTTGAACCAAGATTCAAGTCATGATACTTAATCTTTTACGGATAGACCTTCAAATGGAGTTGGATAATTTTTTTTCACATGTCATAGTGTATGGATCCGTTGATCTATCGTTAGACATAGATTAAAAGAGTTATCACAAATCTTTTTTGTTAAAATATAATTGATCACTTAATCGAATCTGTTCTATTTAAAGAGGAGTTTCAAGATTGATGTATATATCTTTAAATAGTAAATTTTAATCTACGAAATCATATTTTATATTTAAGAGTGCAGTTATACGTGAGCAAGGTTATAGCACCTTCACAACACTCATTTAAAAGATGATACGAGTTTGATGTCAAATTATTCAAGTTTTAACCATATTTATGATTTACCAAAATATTTAATATTGAAAATTGATCTTAAAATTCTCCAATAGTTTGGTAACAATTTAAGATAATTCTCTCACCTTATGAATATTCATGAAGACTAATGTTCTAATTTGAAAAGGTTTCGCCGTTGGAGTCATTAATATATTTTATTTTGAAAATAATAAGTAAAATTATTCAATAGTTTAGTAAAATTTACTTTGATGTTGATCCACAATAGTTTGATGAGATAAATTTATTTTTAGAAATTGAATTAAATCTTCTAATAGTTTGGTAAAATTTAATATGAGATGCAAATTTTTCAATAATTGGATAGGATTAAAAAACATTTTTTTGTAAACAACTTTTTTATTAAAAGAAAGAAAAAATCAATTAAAATAAATGAAAATCGTCATGCAGTAATATAATGTATTATGCAATTAAATAATCATGCAATCACATATACAAATATGCAAATAAATACATTAATTATATACCAATCATGCAAATAAATATATATTAATAATTATGTAATTAAATTCATGCAAAAATAAACAACATGTAAAAGCTAAATAAACATCATGCAAATGATCTTTTCATTTTTTAGGACAAAAAAATGATTAAAACAAATAAAATATAAATCAAATAAATTAAATCGAAAAAAAAATACCAAACGTGGCTCGGCTTAGTTGGGATATGGCTCAACTGTAGAAAGAAAGACTAGTTGAAGTGGCTTGAACGAGTGACTCAGCTCGGCTTGCCTACTAGTTGTTGAAACCAGGTCGTACGCTAAGGTTGGATCATTTGCGTGGGTATCGGGTTGGTTTGAAAAAACACCGGATCTTGACACCTTAATACTCAATACGTAGCCATTTTAGCAATAATATAAAATCTAAACAAATTTTGATTTTCATCATATCAGCTTTCCTCTTTCTCTCTCTTTTTTTTTTTTTCGCTTCACTCTAGAGATTCATACAGTTTCCAGAAAACCCAAGAACATGGCCAAAGAACTAGGTTCAGGTGCTGGGAAATTCAATCGGTTATTGAAAACCCCAAACTGTTCTAAAAAACAGCCTGTAATTCCAGAATCTATCCACCGCCTTATTCGCTGGCCACCACGAATCGAATTGAAAAATTCAAGCCCTTGCCGAAAAATCAAACTAAACCTAGAATTTACCCAAATTCAAACCTATGCCCAAAATTTCCCAGTAATCTTGAACTTCTAAGTCTCAAAAACTTTCAAAAATTCCTAAAAAACTAAAATTCCCTAAATTCATAAATCAAATAAACTTAAAATTTCCTAAGAATAGACCAGAATGAAAACCTAGAATGAAAATTAAATTCCAAAAAAAGCCACAATTCAAAATGATTCCTAAAGTAACTAAGAAAATCCCCCCAGATTCCCCTTGGATTTGCTAAAATCTTCAAACCAATTTTAAAAATGCATAGAACCCTAAAAAGTCAACCAACCTTCCCTCCGTATTCCTTTTATTTCATGTGGGCTTGAATACCATTTATAGGTTTTTTTTGCTAAAAGTTTTGGGATTTCCTATTCAATAACCAAGATTGAATCTATCTCAAACAGATTCAATCCCATTTATTGATTTTCTTGATTGACATTACCAAGTTTCATGGCTTAATTTTTGCTTTATTTAAGCTAAATTTCTAAGATTGAATCCCGAATATCAAATCAAATCAAATCATTGATTTTTTTAATTCACTATTTGTCTTTTGGATTTTCAAATTTTTATTTTTTTTGTTTCTTTTTTTTTTTTAGATTTAAGAGTACAATTACGCGTAAGAAATGTTATAACACCCTCACAATGCACATCCAAAAGATGATACCAGTTTCATTTCAAATTATCTAAGCCTTAACCATATTTATGATTTACCAAAATATTTAATATTAAAAATTGATCTTAAAGTTACTTCAATAGTTTGGTAGCAATTTAAGATAATTCACTCGCCTCAGAAGTATTCATAGTGACTAGTGTCACACTTTAAAAGGCTCTATCGTCGGATTCATTAATATATTTATTTTGAAAATAATCAGCAAAAGCGTCCAATAGTTTAGTAAGATTTACTTTGATGCAGATCTCCGAATAATTTGGTGAGATGAATTTATTTTTAGAAACTGAATTAAATCTTCTAATAGTTTGGTAAGATTTAATTTAATATGCAAATCCTCCAATAGTTTGGTAGGATTAAAACATATTTTTTGTAAACTTTTTTTTTATTAAAAAAAAGAAAAAAATCAATTAAAATAAACAAAAATCATCATGCAATAACATAATGTATCATGCAATTAAATAATCATGCAATCACATATACAAATATGCAAATAAATATATTAATCATATACCAACCATGCAAATAAATATATATTAATAATAATGTAATTAAATTCATGCAAAAATAAACACCATGTAAAACCTAAATAAACATAATGTGAATGACCTTTTCATTTTCTAGGACAAAAAAAATGATTAAAACAAATAAAATATATATCAAATAAATTAAATAGGAAAAAAAATACCAAATATGGCTCGGCTTGGTTGAGATATGGCTCGGCTGCAGAGATGAAGACTGGCTGAAGTGACTTAAATGAATGACTTGGCTCGGCTCACCTGTTGACTACTGAAACTAGGTCGTGCTTTAAGGTCAGATCATCTACGTGGGTATTGGGTCGGTTTGAAGAAACATGTGAATTTTGATACCTTAATCCCCATTACGTCATACTTTTAGCAATAATATAAAATCCAAAAAAAAATTTTATTTTCCTCAAATCAGCTTTCCTCCTTCTTTTTTTTTTTTTTTTTGCTTATCACTTTAAAGATTTATCCAGTTCCCAGAAAATCCAAGAACATGGCCAAAGAACCCAGGTTCAAGCATCGAAAAATTCAAGCAGCTGTTGAAAACCCCAAACTTTTCTAGAAAATAACATGTAATTCCAAAATTTGTCCACTGCCTTCTCCTCTAGCCACCATGAATCCAATCGAAAAATTCAAGCCCTTGCTGAAAAATCAAATTAAACCTAGAATTTACCCAGATTCAAACCTAACTCAGAATTTCTCGGTAATCTTGAACTCCCTGTCTCAAAAGCTTCTAAAAATTTTGAAGAAACTAAAATTCCCTAAAATTCGTAAATCAAATAGACCTAAAATTTCCTAAGAATAGACTAGAATGAAAAACTAGAATGAAAATCAAATTCCATAAACAACCTAAAAACTCAAAATGATTCCTAAAATTACTAAAAAAATTCCACTAGAGTCTCCTCTGATTTGCTAAAACCCTCAAACCAATTGTCAAAACACCTAGAACCCTAAAAAGTCAACCAACATTCCCTTCATATCCCCCTTATTTCATGTGAGATTGAATACCATTTATAGGTTTTTTTTGCCAAAAATTTTGGGATTTCTTATTCAATAACCAAGAATGAATCTGTCTCAAAGATTCAATCCCATTTATTGATATATCCTCTTGATTGACATTACCACGTTTTATGGCTTGAATTTTGCTTTATTCAAGCTAAATTTGTGGGATTGAGTCCCGAATATTAAATTAAATCATTGATTCCTCAATTCACCTTTTTTTTTTTTTGGATTTTCAAACTTTTCTTTTCTCATTTCTGATTTTTTTTAAAATCTCACTTTTTCTCTTTTTTAAAAATAAAATTAAACTAGGAAAAATAATAAATAAATCAAATTAAAATTAAAATTTTTCTATTGAGCTCGAAGCTTTCCAATTGAGCCTAATTTTAATGTTAAAACCTGTTTTTCAACTTGAAAAAATCCCAAATGAGGTGTGTACATCACAGATTGCTTTTTTCATATGATTTTCAAAGAAAAAGAATTCTCAATTAACTAGACATACCAGTTGTGATAAGAAAACTAGAGATACTTTGGAAGGTATGAAATAATGGGAATGCTCAAATTGTAAGTTGAAACCTTTTTAAAGAGATAATATTGTTTTACTTGGTTAATTAGTTTAAAATCTCATTCCCAAAATGTTTTTATCTTGACTTTCTATGCCTAAAAGTCATTATTTTGCCACAAAGTTGTCATTGGATTACCTTTCATTGTATTAAAGTGCATAGGCAAACATATTGTATCTTGATATTACTTTTTTATTAACATGAAAACTTATACATATCTATTAGTTTTTACTTATTGTTTTTCTACTATAAATTTTTAGGTGATCAACAATTAAAGTTATGATGGAAAAAAGGTGGATCTGTGATTATATGGTATGATACTTTTCTTCTAAGGATTGGTTACTCACCTTTTTCTTTTTGATCACTTATATTTAATGGCTTTACATAAAAAGGTGCCTCTTTTTTTTTTATCACTCATATTTCTTTTATATTTTCCTTTTACTTTAAAGAAAACATTTATATGAAGTTTGCATGTACATTGTTTAATTTGAAGTTAAAATTAGTTCCTATTTTTGTTATGAATCCATAAAAATGGTGATAATGTTACTTGGCATTTATATTGATCTAAATATAATTTTATTCTTTAGTTTATGATATAATTGTTTACCTTTTGAGATTATATTTCATTTTATTTTTATATAAGTTTTGGTGATAGGATTAAAGTAATCTTTATCTTTCTTCTCTTTTAGAAAGTGAAGTTCTTAAATGTAAATTTACATTTCAATGTAATTCAAGTTGAATGCAAATAACATTGTTTAATAGCTTCATATATTATTGCATGATTACCAAATTACAACGAAAAAATATGAAAAATAAAGTTTATTGAAAATTTTCTAATTGTTAAATTTAAATCATTGCTGCGTGCCATATGCGATATAGCCTTTATAATTCTCTTAAAGAATAATTCTCTTAAAGAAAATTCTTAGTTTAAATTCTTTTTTTGTGTGAAAAACATATGCTCATCTAAAATTATAGTATAAACAAGAATTTGAATAGTTTTTGCATGAACACAAACCATTCTTAAGATGATGAAATTGACTGAAATCCCTTACGACAATCTCTTTTTTTAAATTTCTGAAGCAAACTTCATAATTGTATAACAATAACCATATATCCTTAAATTTCTTTAATAAAATATACATAAAATTGTGCTTTTTCATCTACTAAATTTATTATAAATATTACTATTTACAAAAAAAAAAAATACACCCGTAGCGAAGCATAGGCCAATTTTAAATATTTAATAATCTAATAAGAAAGAAATGTTTAAAGTAGCAAAACAAAAAGGTTGGATAAGGTCTTTTGCTTCTTGGTTTAGTTGGAACAAGAAAAATAAAGAATACTCAATGGCTTGAGTTCAAACCAAACTAGCTTTTTTCCATTCTCAAATCTTCTAGACAAAAAAGTTTGGATGAGTTCTATATAGAGAGCCCATTCCATGACTCTTGGTGTGTTAATGGTAGAGACTCACTCATGTCATAGCTTTTGTTGGTACTAAACGGAAGTGACATTTTTGTCTTAAGATCCATTTAGACAGGTGTTGAAGTTGATTTCATTAATATTGAAATCAATAATGGTGAAGAGATTACATGAGATTAAATACTATAGTGATAAGATTAATTTTAATGAAAAAGATAAATGTTTTGATTATGGTTATTAATATTGTAACAAACAATGTTTCGATTTTCTTTAAATATATGTATATATCAGCATCAGTTGTTTTAGTATATTAATTTGAAAATTTAATTTACTACAAATATATTTATAAATATACATGAATTTGTACCTCATAATATTACTAATAATCTACAAAATAAATATAAAATATTTTTAAAAACCAAATAAATAAATTTAAAAGTATAAGAAATAATATTATCAATTTATCATAATATTTGTAAACAATTAATCTGATTATATAATATTTAAATTTTTTTATGTAAAATTTATTAAGATAAAAATAAAAAATAAAAAAAAATCTTGGTTTCAGGATTGTTAAACTTTAGAGATGAAGTGCAAATGTTTTCTTGAAAGAAATTAAAATACTTATGAAATTTGGTTTGGAAAAATAAAATGTAATCAAGTTGCAATAATAAAAAAAAAACCTAACTTTCAAGGATTATTTTGTCTATTTGTTTTATTTTTGTTAGGTTAAAAATAGTAAAAATACAAAAAACAAGTTAAAAATTATAAAATATATTTCACATTCACATATACGTTGAAATAAATTAATCCACCAAAATTAATGAAAACAATCGGTATTATCCGATACCAAGTCCAATATGAAAAACTATGTTTAAATATACTATTTTTTTGACATAATTGGAATGTATCAATCAATACGAACGGTATTGAAATGAAATTAACAAAATTAATTTTGATACAAATGTAACAATGATGATTAGATTAAATATAACAATTAACAATTATTAAGGGTATTTTTTAGTTTAAAAAGCAAAATGGTTTTTTTCCCTCATTATAGACTATTAACAAACAACTAGGGATATTTTTTACTTTTGGGTTGACTTGACATGTACAATGCCATGTCAGCTCAACCACGTCACTAATTTACCCCCTAAACCCCTCACCTTTCATCTATAAATAGGGTTATCTATGTACTATGTAAAGATCTTGCTTTCTTTTACTTTTTTTTTCTATTTCACTCTCATTCTAATCTCTTTTAGCCAACCTCTAACTTGAGCATCGGAGTGCAAATGCAAGGAACACTCCCTGCTTTTGCCTTTAACCACTTTTTTTCTCTTTATTGTGATTCCAAGGTTTTACCTCTCAACTCGAAGTTCGATACAAACATTTGACCCGCTAAGTAGGGGCATATACATTCTTTAGTCAAGATAAACAATATGCCACCCAAAAAGAGAGTTCTTGAGAAATGAAAGCCAACTGTTCTAGTTGAACTGAAATCCAAGGAAGCCAACCTATAGACTGACCTACGCCTATGCAAGTAAGACCAACCATGGAATAATTCTAAGCCTTAAATAACGAAATCTAGTCCTTTAAGCAACCAATTCGAAGTGTAAACCCACCACAAACCTCCAAAGTACAAGACGTAGTCACCTTTAATAGAAAACTAGTAAAAAGATAGTTAAGCTACAATGACATTGAAGCCTTATCGGCCTCAAAAGAATAAGAACATTCCACTCTAATCACCCATCACCATTACTGTGGTCATAACTTCACTTATATCATTGCCCAAAAATCCAAACAGACCGACCTAAAACCCAAATTGAACAAAAACTTAAAAGATATGACGCAAGCCATGGAAAAATAATTGAAAGGAAAGGCCATTACATTTGAGGATGAGCTAAGGTTCCTAGAGACCTCACCCTTCACTAAAGAAATATATTGGACCATGCCTCCCAAAGCGTTCAAGATGATGACTTTGAAAACTTATGATAATATAACTGATCCTTTTGATCATTTGAAACTTTGTAAAACTAACATCATGATGCAAGAAGAATGTGAGGCTCTCATGTGTAAAGGTCTGGCAACGACACTCAAAGGGGCACCTCCATCCTAGTATGACGGTTTGAAATCGAAGTCCATTACCACATTTAAAAAACTCAGTTTATCATTTTGTCAATAGCATGAGTACCAAGAAAATGACATTCAGTCTAATGTCCATCTATCAGGGTAAAAATGAGTCTCTAAAAAACTATGTAATGCATTTTAATGCAGAAGCCTTCTAAGTAAAAAAACTTAAAGCAGACCACTTCAGTTGCTACCATAACTAGTGGATTAAGTACCAAAGAGTACCACTTAAAGTTTACACTCTCTCTTGAACAATCAAAAACCTTAGTCGATGTGTTACTTGTCACGAAAAAAATATATAAATGTTGAAGCTACAATGAAAAAATAAGGTGAGAAAGGCTAATCCCCTCTTATTAGTTGAAAAAAAGGTAAAAAAATCTATAATCCTCCCCTAAGAGGGAGATAATAAGGGTATATTAGGGCTAGGAGCTCGAGTAAATAACAAACTACACAGCATTGAATACCTTCAGAAAGAGAATTTTGATACAAATAAAAAGAGACCTCAAGCTCAGATAGTAAAAGCCACCGAGGGAAAACATCTGACAAGACCCTAACAAAAGATTCACATGTTATAGTGGCTTCTACCACAATACTAAAGACTGTGTAAACTTGAAAAATAAGATAAAAAGTTAGATAGGGTTAGGACAGGCTAAACTACAAATGGGAGAATTAAAAAAAAGTGCCAAAAAAAATTAAAGGGAAGACAAAAAAAAAAAAACTAAGGTGGTGAAATTCAAAAGAATGAACAAGAGGAGGAAGAAGGTCAAGCTATAGACATCCGACCAATTACAAGTATCATTAACGTGATAACTAATTGAAGCTCCATGTCAACCAAAAAAAAGTTTGATCAAGGAATGATCATGGCTATTGGATCCTTAGCCAAGAAAGAAAAAAGTTGAAAAATGAACCGATTTCTTTCAACTTGAAAGATTTAGAAGGTATTCAGTTTCTTTATGATGATACAATAGTGATCACTGTTATGGTGTATAATAATATTGTGAGAGGGATTTTGTTGATAACGAAAGTTTAACTGATCACTATACTATGCCACCATATTAAGAATGGTATAAAGGAAGAAATATTGAAGCCATTCACCATTAATTTAGTCAGTTTTGGGAATTAGCAAGTGTTAGTAAATGAAACTATTAGGCTGTCGATCACATTGGGCACCAAGCCAAGGAGTATCACCTTGGTCATTGAGTTTATGACGGTTAATGTACCTTTAGTTTTTAACATAATTTTATGCTGACTTAACCAATCTGTTATGCAGCTAATTACTCAGCTCTTTATAAAAGTATCAAATTTTCGACGTCAAATGGGGTTAGAGAGGTTTAAAAAGACTAGTCTATGGCATGACAATGTTATGTGACGATGAAAAAAGGCAAAATTAGAAAGCAGGCCGATAGCTTGGCCAAATTTGAGGACTAAAGAGGGCAAATACGATCGATGTGAAGGTTAGAAAAGTGAAAGCAGCAAAATAAAACAACCTTGGTAAGAAGCAACATGAAATAAAGAAAAAGAAAGTGCGCTATTAAGCCGCTTTAAGCTATTAAACTCCACAGTTGTATATACTATAGACTTTTATAATTTTTTAACAAAGCTACAGAAGCTCGACTCTTAAGTGGGCATATATACATACATGACAAACAAGAATGAGCTTTTAAGTCAGTAATCTATAATAACCGAGCTATTAAGCTGACTAACATGCATACTTGTAAAATAAAATCGAGCTCTTAACAGATTAAAGAAAATTTTAAATGAAATTCCACATTTTGATCAAGTTTTATTTTTCTACTAATTATTTCACTCACAATCAACTAACTATCACATTGGGATTTATCCTTCTGGAAAAAAATAATCCCAACCTAACCGAGCAAAAAGAAATTATTGATAAAAAACCAAAAATTGATGACATTTGACTAGAACCGACAGAAGACCTTATGTCTGCACTGTTTCAAAAAAATAATTTTGAAAAGTGTATGCAAATTGGGTAAAGCTTCACCATAAAGTACAACTAATTCGACTATTAAGAAATAATGTAGACATGTTTGCATAGACTCCATCTTACATGCCGAGTATAAATCTCAAGGTGATGGTCCATCGATTATGCACTAATTTGAACATAAAACTAGTTTGGCCAAAGAAATGGACTTTCACCCTAAGAAGGGAAAAAGCAATAAAGGAAAAAGTTGACAAATTGTTAAAAACAAGCTTTATCAGAGAGGCATACTACCCTGATTAGATTTCCAACATGGTCATGTAAAAAAAGCATAATGAGAAATGAAGAATGTGTGTGAACTTTATTGACCTTAACAAAGCCAGTCCAAAAGTTAACTTTTCTCTTATCAGTATAAATCGACTGGAAAATGTTAGTGTCAAGCACAAACTATTCAATTTCATAGATGCTTACTCAAGCTATAATTAGATCAAAATGTTCAAAGAATATAAGGAAAAAATAACCTTCATAACAAAAAAAAAGTTTATATTATTACAAAGTCATGCCCTTTAGCTTGAAGAATGCAGGAGTAACCTACTAGAGGCTAGTTAATAAGATTTTCAATGACCAAACTGACAAAAATATGAAAGTATATGTGGATGATATGATTGGAATGGTACGAGTTCGACCGAACAATTTAAAAATTTAGAAGAGACTTCAAATACCTAGAAAAAATATAACATGAAACTTAACTCAAGCAAATGTGCTTTTGGCATCACGTCAGAAAAATTTCTCAACTACATGATCAACAAAAAGGAGATAAAGGCAAACCTTGAAAAAGTTCAAGTTATTCTAGACATGAAAGCACTAGCCTCAGTTAAAAAGGTGCAAAGGCTAATAGGGAGAATCATTACTATGAGCAAATTTATGTTCAAATCGGTGGAACGATGCCCACCATTCTTTAAAATCTTCAAGAATATCTTAGATTTTAGATGGACATCACATGTTAGAAAGCTTTTGAACAGCTTAAATAATTTTTCTCCTCTCTTGTTATCTTATAAAAGCTAAGGCCCAATGAAATGCACTACCTATACCTCATTACGACTGACTAAGCCATTAGCACGATTTTAGTCAAAGAAAAAGAATAAAGATAGAAACCATCGTATTTTGTAAGTAAAGTGTTGACAAGATCTAAAATAAGCTATACCAAAATAAAAAAACTAGCTTATGAGCTATCACATCGGCCGAACCTCAGGTCATACTTTTAGGCCCACACAATTAATGTCTTGACCAACTAACTACTTAGGCAAATTTTACAAAAACTAAAATTTTTTGGTAGACTAATCAAGTGGATGGTTGAACTCAACGAATACGACTTACACATATTTCTAGGTCAACCCTAAAATCACAAGTGCTAGCAAATTTTATCACTAAATGTTCTTCGACTCAAACCAATAAATGCCTTGAAGAGATTAATGAAATCAAAGAGAAAGAAATTGAAAATTTTGTATTAAAGGGTCAGCTACCAGTCAAAGAAGTAGAGTCTACCTAACTCTAATTAGTCTAGAAAACCTACAATTCCAATATGCCCTATGTCATAATAGTTTTGAAGGTTGCTAGATGAATTTGAAAACAAAAAAGAGTCACCATCAATCTTTTTTGGGCTATGTGTGATTGGCCACCTATTAAAACTTATCTTTTTAGTAAAATCTCAAAATTAATTAAAATTTATTAAAAAGATAAATTTTGGAGCTACAAAAATAGTTTGGATTCGGGAGTCAGTTATACATAGGGAAGGATTAGCATCCTTATGACACCTTAAAAAAATAATATCAATTAATTATGTGTTATCTTTTAATTTTGAAAAAAGGTCTTAATTTTGATACTTAAAATTAATTTTCTTCATTTTTTTATTGTAATAAAAACATTTTTTCAGTTTTTAGTTGTTTACTTGAAAAATAAATAAGAACTTTGCATGTTTAAAAATCTCTAAAAATTATTTCGCTACTCTAGCAATATTAAGAATAACTTTCTCACATAAGGATCTCTTAAGAATCACTATTCGAACTTCTCGAATATTTCATCCCCGACAGTTTATATTTATCCTTAAAATCAATATTTTAAATAGATATGATAACAAAATAGTTATAATTTAACCCAAGTAATATTTTCTTTTCATAAGAATTTATTGCTTATTTCTTTATTAAAAAGTAACGAAAATCTTTATTAAAAATTATTCTAAATGCCCTATTATTTTAGTAGTGTTTTAGAAAATTTTCTAACCTAGAAATCCCTTAAGAATCACTACTTGATTTTCTTTAAAATCTCATCTTAGGAATTTTATTTTTTATTTTTTAATAATTATTAATATTTAAAAATTATGAAATAATATAATTATCTATAAATAAATTTATTTTCTAAAGAACCATACTCTTATAAATATTTTATATTTTTATCTCTTTTAAGAAAATTATTAAAATTAAAGAAAAAAAGAAAAATCTTTGTATTAAAAAAAGTTTTAAAATATTTTAATATTTTGATCATTTTTAGAACTTTTTTCTCACCTAGTGAATTCTCAAAAGTCACTACTCGGACTTCTTAGAGTCCAATGATCGGAATAATCTTTATTAATTATTAATATTTCATTTTAAAAATTATGCAATAATATAATTATCCACAAATAAATTTTCCTAAAAATGTTTTTTAAAAAACCTAAATTAATGAAAAATAAATAAGACTTTTTTTTATTGAAAAGAGTTTTTAAAAATTTCAATACTTTAACAATTCTTAGAAGATTTTTCTCACCTAAGAAGTTTTCGACAATCACTACTCGGATATCTCGAAATCCCATCATGGGAAAGATTTTTATTTTTATTATTTTTATTTATTTATTTATTTATGAACAAAAATTATACTAAACTTATAATCCTGAATATTTAATCATTTTTTATTAATGATTTATTGCTACAAATAATTAAAACTACCTAAATATGTGTTTATTTTAAAATATGCAAATAAAAGTAAATAAACAATTAAATAAACAACATTAAAATGAGTTTACCGTAAAATGGGTCAAAACCCAATTAAAAAGAAAGGTCCAAAGGTAGTTGGACTGCAACTCAAGCTTGATTTAGATCACATGTTGGGTTGAAGAACTTCAAGCAATTTGAGCTTGATCCAGATGATAATCAACTTGGGCTAGGTTGGTGGGCTAATCAAGTGGCCCAAATATGAACAGACCCCAGAGCTGGGCCAATGGTTGGAGTAGATAAGGCCTAATAGATCGCCAACTAGGCTAGATTAGATGTTTAGGTCGAATTTTTTGGCCATAGATTTGGATCGAGCTAGATCCAGGCTCATGAATTGGGTTGAGGGCTAATGAGCCTAGATTAGATCATGGGTTGACTCAATTCTATTTTTTCCTCTCTTTTTTTTAACCGTAAAATTTTTTTTTTAAATTCATTTTCTCTTTTTTTAAAACAAAACAAACCTTCTCCTTAGGAAAAAAAAACACTAGCCTCTTTTTTAAACCCAAAAAATGCCATGCCATTGACCTACTAGCTCTTTCCTTTTTATTATTATTATTCTTCTTCTTCTTTTCTTTCTTTCTCATTTTTTTCTTCTTCTTTTATAGTTCAACAATCCGAGTCAAAAGCCCCTTCAGTCGTCGATCTCTCCCTTTCCTTTTTTTTTTCTTTCTTTTCTTTTTCCTCTCATTTCTCTTTCTTTCTTTCCTAACTGAAGCAAGCAATCTCTTTTTTTATTATTATTATTTTTGAATTTAACTTTTTTTTGTTGAATAAGGTCATTTGACGTTGTAGTTCCTCCCCACAAGAAGGATTATGATTTTTTTATTTTTTTATTTTTGGTTGTAATAGGTTTTTGGTTGGATTTTTAATGAGTTTGAGGTTTTTTTTTTTGGTGTTTTTTACCAGTGGTTTTAGTCTCTGTGGTGGAAAAATAGAGGGGATGAGATGTGGCCTTCTTGTGTTTTTTTGTTTTGGGAGGTCCTTAATTGAATTGAGGTTTTTTGAGGTGTTGTTGGCTATTTTTACGGTGAAAAATTTAAGGGGATGGTGGTAGTTTTTTTTTCATTAGGTTTGATGAATGAGAGTTGGTCTTAGGTCATGTGTTTTGGTTGTGAAGGGAAGCTATAATTGGTGTTAAATGGCTAAAGGAAGGGGGCTGTTTAGGTTCAAGGCTATGGAAAGCGGTGAACATTGAGAGGTTGTTGGTTGTTGTATGTTTTGGCTTTTGGCTTTTAGCCAAGTTGCATTTTTTATTTACTTTCTAAGTTTGATGGTTTTATATTGAAGTAAGCTTGTTTTTTTGGTGGTGGAAAGGCTGTGTGGGCAACGATGATAGTGAACGGCATAGCTTGGTTGTTAAAAGTTGGGATAGTGATGGAGGTAGTGGTTACCGATGGTGGATAGTGGTTTTTAGTTGGATTTTGGTAGGCTGTTGTGGTGATTTAAGGCATGAATGGATGTTGATTTCTGATTCAAAGTTTAGGCAGTGGCTATGAAAGGTTTTGAAGGTAGAGGATAGGCTTGTTTTGCATATGGAAGGGTTGTAGCCATAACGGTCGGTCTATGGGTGTGATGAGGACTTAAACCTTTTTTTCATATTGAAATTGGTATTCTATCATTTTCTTTGTAAAAATTCCCCCCTATCTTTGGCCAAGTACTCCATTTTATCTATGAATTTTTGTTATGTCTTAAAAGCTGGTTACAGGTTTGATTTGCAGGGTAGTGGAGGTTTGCTATGGACTGTTGTGGCCAAAATTGGATAACTTGTTGTCCCTAATCCAATGGTTGTCAACCATTTCTTATTGTTTTAATTGTTTCACTTTTTTATTAAAAATAAAAATATAAATGAAATTGGGCTCGAAACATAATTTGGGCCTAAGACTGAAGTTTGGCTTTAAAAAATTGATTTGGACCTCTATTAGGGCTTCAAGCCCAAGTGATTGAATTTTAACCTGAAACTAAATCAAATTAGACTTTAAGATTTGGATTTTAAATTGGACTAGATTTTAATTCATAAAAAATATTTAGAAACAATGATTCAAAAATAATTATTCCAAGATAAGCGTGAAACACGTCAATTCAATTATCATATTCAAATTAGTCCAAATTAAATCATTCAGATCAAATGCAAAAATTGATTAAAGTTAAATTGACCTAAGAAAATTAGGTGTCTATACTTTTAAACTTTGGTTTTCGAGCTTTAAATAATGAGGTCCAATATGAGGCTCGAATTGTCAATCTGAGATTGACAGTTTAGCTGAACATGAAAAATATTATTGTATACAACGGTTCATAACTAGTAGTCAACCAAATAAATGAAAACTTTAAAGCTAGAGAAGAAATAATAAGAAAGTACCTAGATAAAGCACTAACCTACTTGATCGCATTCTCCACGGCCAAGGTCAAAAAAATACCAAGGTTGGAAAACACACTAGCTGACTCATTGTATAAACTAACTACAAGGATGATAGTGGAAAACTTAGCTTATGTTCTAGTGGAAGAGCTAGCAAAGAAGTGCATTAAGGAAAAACTATTCAGCCAAATTGAGGAGAAAGAATCATGGATGACTCCAATCAAAACATACCTAACAATAAGAAAACTACCTAAAACAAGGTCTAAGTTAAAGCTCTAATAAGAAAAGCTCATCGATACACCATGATCAATGAAAAAATATATAAAAGATCTTTTAGTTTGTCTTACATGAGATGTGCAAACGAGGAAGAGTAAAACTACGTATTCAAAATAATACATGACAAAATTTGTGGCAACTATCTCAAACTTCAACCACTTACTTATAAGGCACTCAGATGGGGTTACTGTTGGTCGATTATTAGAAAAGATGAGAACAATCTAGTGAAGAAATGTGACAAATGCCAAACATTCACACACATACAACACTTCATATCCATTAAACTAGTCTTCATTATCAGCTCTTAGCCTTTCATACAATGGGGAATGGACATCCTTAGCCCATTCACCAAACCATAGGGCAAATAAGGATTTTAATAGTAATAGTTGACTACTTCACAAAATGGCTTGAAGCTAAGACCTAAGCCACCACTACAAAAGCTTAGGTTGAAAAGTTTGTTTAAAAGAACATAGTATGTAAATTTGGTTTACCTCAATCCATAATAACGGATAACGAAAAACAATTTGACAACCTAAGGTTTAAGGAATGGCATGCCAATCTCCACATTGACCTAAGGTTCACCTCGGTTACCCACCTCCAGTCTAATGGCCAAGCCAAAGCAACTAATAAAACTATACTAGAAGCCCTTAAAAAAAGGTTAGATAATGCCAAAGGTAAATGCACCAACAAGCTATCCGATGTATTATGGGCTCTCAAAACTACCACTAAAGTCCTTACGAAAGAGACACCATTTCATCTAGCATTTGGGACAAAAGCTATGGTATCCATAAAGATTGGCCTCCCAAGCCTACAAGTTGAGCTTGGTCTAAAGAAGGGAATAATGAGGCCGTTAGGGCTAATTTGGATTTGGCTGAAGAACAAAAAGATATAACTTTGACCAGAATAACAATCTATCAATAGAAAATAGCTAATTTTTACAATAAAAAGGTCCAATGTAAAAATATAAATAAGGGTAACCTAGTACTCAGAAAGTTAGAACCCTCAAGAGTCAACGACTAAAGTAAAATGTTGGCCCCAAATTGAAAGGGCCTTTACTTGTTAAAGAAGTTATCCATGATGTAATCTACGCATTGTAAGACATAAATGGCAATCCCATTTCGAAGACATGGAATGTAGACAATCTTAAAATTTATTACTAATAAAATATGTATATCCGAGCTCACACTTGTAATTTTGAAGGATATTTGTTAAATAAAAGTTCCAACTATCAACAACATTTAGTATATTATGAAAATCCATGGTTCAGGTGATGTGCCACAGCAATAGCCAAGCTAATAGGTTGTTCGACTAGTACTTGTTGAATTTATTATCCAATCATCGTAAAACGAATATCGAAAAACACATTTAAAGTTTAAGTTAGAACCTTGGTCACATTCCTAAATTGAATTGACACTTTAAATCATTCAATTAGATTCTCAAGTTAATTTATTAAATTTAATCGCCTGATCTCATCATCTTGTCTAAGCTGAGCAATCAAGTTAATTCAATAGATCTTCAAGTCAGTTATTCTGATGGTATCTTTGAAGTAAACTATAAAGTAAAAAAATAAATGTAGAGCTAAAACTTTGAGCAAAAATATTTCTATTCACCTCTTGACAAAATTTTAATTGAGTGATACATTGATAGAATTTTAATTGAGTGATTACAAAAATTAAGCTAACAAAAATTTTGTTGAATGTTCTTAATAGTGTATGATCTGACAGAAGTTTAGTATAGTGATCTAACCAAAGGCCCGTAGAAAAAATTCGACCTCAGACTTAAACAAAAAATCAACAAAAAGAAAAAAATAGAAAAAATAAATTATTTTTCATTCCTATTCTCTTCCCTCCTCAGCAACAGCCTCTTCTTCTCCTCTTTACTCCTCTGGTTTAGCAATCACAAGCCTAAGAGCAACGTTGAGCATGGCATCCTCATCATCATTCTTACCATCCTCTTTACTATCCTTATCAGCCTACCTTTATGGTGATCTACACCTGATATTGTTCATGATGATAGCAAAGACATCAATGTCAAGATGGAAGAACTTCCCTTAATCCAATGCAAGATCAAAAACACTGAGGACATTTTCCCTGGCAAACTCAATCTACAAGTCATAATACCTTTTGGACTCCATAAACTCTTCCACTGCTTGCTTCTTAACCTCTTCCTTAGCCTTCCTCATAGCATTCAGCTCTGATCTCAGTCTTGTAATTTTAGTTTAGGCTTTATCAAGCTTTTGCTCAAATTACTGTTAAATAAGATTCAACCTAGGCTTTCTAAACTTGTATATCTTTGAGCCGAGCAATAAAATCATCATATTTCTTTTTAAGCTTTTCTTTTTCATATGTAAGCTTAGAATTTTTGCCTTTCAACTTGGCAATGACATTATTGTTCCTATAAATATCCTAAGCATACTTCATTAGGTCTTGCTCAGTTTTATATTAGTAGGCTAGAGTCCAGTAAGCACTAAGTAGACCTTGGTTGGCCGACTAAAAGGGAAACATTGAAAGATTTTCAAACACTATAAAAAAGAAAAATTGATCTTAAACTCTAGCAAATAACAAAATACATAAGGTAAGGCAAAAATCAAGCTAAAAGAGGTACATTTCTTAGGGACTGTAACCCTCATGAATTTTTTAACCACCTTAAAGCCCTCAAAAGGGTTTTTATTGGAGTCATACTCCAAGCTAACAGATAAACGCTCCGATGAGGGCTAAAGGTCGAATGCTGCTATCTTGGAGGGGGAGGGCTCGATCTTTTGCCTTTTTGGAGGAAGGGCTTCTGACCTACTATCACCTTTTGTTTTTACTTGTTTTTAGCAACAAAAGATGCCTGAACTGATGAGCGCAGCAGTTAAGGAATAGATGGTTATATTATTTTGATGTCTCTTTGAAAATGCTCCAAGCTAAACTATTTATTCTTTCTTTTCTTTGGCCCTAATACATGTGCAAACCGAACAAAATCAATTTTCTTAAAAGGCTTGGTAGCATCAGACGTTTCTGCAAGATAAGTTAAGTGTTGGAAAAAATTTACAAAAGTAAATACTTTATGAGTTTACCTCAAGCCTACCTTAATACTTGATCTCATTGACTACATTGGGGGAGGTCAACTCATATGCATTAATAATCAACTTTCCTTGTGGGTGAACTTTAAAATTTTATCCTATGAAGTTATGTCAACAACTATTAAAGAAACGAGATCATTTTAAAAAATGTAGGCTTATTTATTATCTCTTACACCTCGAGCTTTCCTTGATCATCCCTCTTCTCGATGTAGAGGAAAAGCAACTTCCAACTCTTTATTGAACTCTCATTAAAAACGGTCAATAAATAATCAAAAGTATTTTCAATTTTTGGGCAACATGACATATATAATATCAAGTTAACTCAATCACATCGTCAATTTATCCCGTAAACTTTTAACCTTTCATTTATAAATAAGATCACTCAAGTATTATATAAAAATATTACTTTCTTTTACTCTCTCTATTTTACTCTCTTTTTTGTTTTTCTTAGTTAACTCTGATTTGAACAATAAAATGCAAATACAAAAGATATTCTCCACTTTTATCTTTAATTACTTTTTTTCTTTCTTATAATTTTAATATTTTTTCCATTAACTCGAAATTCGATACTAACAACAATCATAATTGAAAATTTTCAAAACAATCAACTGCCTTATGTAAGGCAACTAATTGACCCAGGATTCAATGAATCACCGAAATCACTGAACTTTTCTCTCTTTTGTCAGATTAGAAAGACATTGAAATTAATTGCATTGTGAGAAACTATTCAACTGCAACCAACAATACAATAGATAAAAAAATATATAGATCCCACCACACGGAATCCAAATTCACCCTATACTGCATCGGGGAGTCGTCGATCGAGGCCTTAGGCTTCATTTGATTTGGATCAGCTTGCAGTGTCGGTGATGCGTGAATTTTGCCTGGAACCACTGTACAATCATTTTACGTGAAACATAATTTATCGAGCTGGTCCTTTTTTTTTTTTTTTCATTGGACCTTTGAAATTTATTTTTTCAATTACAGTTCTCTTTTTTATATTCTTTTTATCTCTTTAAAAAAAATTTTATAATTATAAAATATATCATTTATATAATTATATAATAAAATTATTAATAAATAAATATATAAACAAATAATTCATTTTTGTAAACAAATAAATTCCTAATAAATATTAAAAACATTTTTTTATAATTAATTAAAATAGATAACTAAATGAATAATAAAACAAATTAGTATTATTAAATTTTATTTTAAGCTATGTAAATGTAATTTGATTTGTTTAAATAATAATTATTTTTTATTTATATTTGAATTTTTTTTATTTTGTTATATATTTTTATTTGAATATTATATTTATAACTGTTATTAGTTTTTTTGTGAAATATTAAATATTTTAAATAATTTTTAATCCTTAAAATTTTAATTATTATTTTAATATAATTTAATATGTATCAATATTTTGATTGAATAAATTTTTAATA
This sequence comes from Durio zibethinus, assembly GCF_047325235.1. NCBI lineage: Eukaryota > Viridiplantae > Streptophyta > Magnoliopsida > Malvales > Malvaceae > Durio > Durio zibethinus. The sequence continues at coordinate 31,790,924 of NC_143163.1, read as the reverse complement.
TATTAAATATTAAATAATATTAAAATATAAATTAAAATAATTTATTAATATATTTTTAAATTAATATCTTTAATGATTATTTTTTATTATAATTTATCTTATTATTATTATTATTATTATATTTAAATATATATTTTATTATTAATTTTAATTTATTATATAATATTTAATCTCATCATTATAATAATTATTTTTATTTTTATTATTATTTTTAATTTTATCAAAATGAATTTCATCATGAGATTACAGGACCCCAAGAGAGCGCATCCCAGCACTAAGTTGTACTAAGTGACAGCTCCATTAACCACCGCCATAGCGTAAAATCATCTAGGGCAGGTGCTTCCAAAAAGCATGAATCACAACAATTTTTGCTGTATTTGGTTATTGGTATTAGAATTTAAAATTTTGAGATAGAAAGAATTAGTATGAGATGAGATTTAAGAGGACAAAATTATATCTTTCAACGCGTAGCCCAAGCCGGCTACAGTTTCATATACAAGAGGATTTGATTAACTTGGAAAACATATGAGAAACACTCTTTCCATTTCTATCCATTTCACAACATTAATTTATTTTACTATCGTCAATGTTGCATCATTACTTGGAATTAATTCTGGTTCCTTATACTTGATGGTGATAAATTTATATGATAAAACGGGTTTGAACATTTTTAAAAGAAAGCATCCCAAGTCATATTAATAAATTTTAAAAATATTTATAAAAAATCGATGCATTTGGAACATTCTTTGCTAAAATAGCGCTCATCGGGTGGGTTTTGGATAGAGACAAAATGGGCCCCGCTTTTTCAATTTTTCACAAATCCATGGGATAATCTTGGGCCCCACTCGTTTCGAAATTTTTAGATTTCTCCTCAGTACTCACCCTTCCCATTTTTCTCTCACGTGCTAACCACATGAAGGGGCTAGGAACTGGATAACTACGATTTCCAGCATTGAGACGACGTGGACAGATGAGATGGGTACCACTTAGGTTTAGGTCGTCGTGAGAAAGCAAGGGAGTGTTACACGTGTTTTAATGTCCGTACTCAAAGGTAGGCTGGTGGTTGGGACGAGAAAAAATGGATAATAATTTTTTTTCTTTTATTTTTTTCCTTCCAAAGGAAAAAAAATTGTTAATCTGTAATGGAAAGGCTCTGTCTTTGACAGAATTACGGTTATACTATTGACGTCTCAGAATGCGTTGCGCCGTCCCGAACCAGTGGTCTCTATTACATCAATTTCGTTGACAATAAAATGTCCAAAATTGAACCAAAAATGCTGTAAAGATATTCAACCGCAATCATAAAAACAGGTATTATTTGTTATGGTTGCTACTTTAGAAATTTTGTTAATTTTGTGACTCTTTTTTTTCAGTGCAAAATCTTTTTACGCTACCTATTATTATTTTATAAATCGTAAATAAGATTTATAGATTTTATAAAATGATAATATAATATTATTACATATTATTTTTTAATTTATTTTAAATATTTTAATAAGATGTGTGAAAATATGACAATTCTTCAATTTAATTGATCTCCACTAAAGGCATAACATGAGATAAATTTCTCTACATATACAGCAAGCTGGTCAGAAACGTCAAAGGTTTAAGTATAATTTGATCTTGTACTTATCAAAATTACGGATTTTAGTCTCTCTTATTTTATTTTGAGAAGTTTGATCCTCATATTTTTAGTAAACTTTTGGATTTTTTACTATTTCTATATTTTATTATTTTATCAAATTTATTGATTTACTATTTTTTTTTCATTTTGTATTCTAAGAAATAGTCGCATCAGCCAACTTGCCACATATCATTAAGAAAAAATAATCTTATTAATTTAACCGTAATTATTGATGGATGGATCAAAATTTATGTTTAATTTTATTAATTTAAAATATTATATGAAAATAAAATATATAAATGATATAGTTTAAAATTTTAATAATTATTATATATTAGTTTAAAAAAATTAAAATATATAATTTATATTTTCGTATCGATACAAATTATAATACATAATTTTCATATAAAATATTATACAAATATATAAATTTTAATATTTTATATTAGATAAATATACGAATATTTAAATCTATTCACATTAATAAAAGTTTATGAACCCAAATCTTCACAATAGAATAAAAGGGACAAAAATTCATCATTTCAATAAGTGCAAAGATGAAATTTATAATTTAACTAAACATAAAATCATACTATACATATAAAGGCGTTATTCATCTTTTCATATATCAAATTTGTTTCAAGCGCATGTATAATCTGTCATAATCTATAATTATTAAATAAATATATCGAGTAAGTTAATTAATGCATAAGATAAAAAAAAAATTTTATGATAGCCAATTCATATCATATAGATTTTTATATATATACAAGATTTGGGGATAGATGAGAAGATGACTTGATTTGAAACAAAACCTTCATGCATTTTTCAGGGTTTCTTTGTCATTAGAATAAAAAGGTGAAGGCTTTCTTAACATATAGTTAAAACTTAACACTTCTTAAAGTTGTTGTTAATTATACATTTGGCCAGGGTGAATCCAAATGGTGCATGGATACCTTAAAAATTAAAAATTTTAAAATATTTTTGTCTTGAACAATGAACACCTCTATTTTTTTTTTCTTGACACATCAAAAAGTAAAAAATAAATAAAAGAAACATTTCCCCTGACACTTCCAATATTTTTTAAAACACTATTTTCATTAATAAATTTGATAAATATATTGATAATATTTTATATATATTATAAATCAACATTCCAAAAATTTTTCTAAATCCGCTATTATATTTAGCATAAAAAAATGTTTCATTGTTAGTGGGTAGGTGATATCCACGAACAATTAATGTTGAAGTTTCGTCCAAGTAAAGTTTGCCTTTTTAGGTAAGACACTTGAGTCTAACATAAACAAAATTAGTAATAACACGTGATTCTCATCAACAATAAATGTTCGAACAACAATTTTGTAGCATGTTAGAATTATAATAATAGACGTTTTTGTAAATTTGGCATACAAAACATGAACTTTAGTATTTATTAAATATGATAATTTTATAGACAATATAATATTATAAAAATAATATAAAAATAAAAAAATAATATGATTTAAAATTTTGATAAAAATTATGTCTTAAGCTAAACACAAAAAATATGTTTTGATTTTAGCTTACTAACATAAATTATAATATGATAATTTTTATTTTTATACATGTTTAATACAAATCAGTAAAACATAAATATACAAATTATAATTAGAGATATCAATAAATAAGATATGAACGAATAAAACATTCTTTATCCCTATTTCAATTTTTTTATATTATACTTATCATCATACTTATATCCAATGAATATTTAAATCTACCTCATCTCATTATTGTGGGGATTTAATTGGTACAAATAATCCCCTTATTTGTAAATTTTTTTAAAGAAAATAAAAACAAATTTTCTTTTTTTTTATTTTTCTCTTTTATATTTGTGTAATTTTTATAAATATATATTTTTAAATAAAATATATTAAATCTAATTAATTTAAAATAAAATTTTATCTATATATATATATATATATATAGTTTGATAAGAATAAGAGAAACATATTATATTATCCATTATTATTTTTATATTCAATAAATATTTTAAAATTATATCTATTTTTATTTTAATCTTTAAAATGTAATATCTATCTTTTATTTTTATTTGATTAAAAATTAAGTTTCCCTTCAAATATGAATAAAATTGATATATCTAATTATAACAATAACATTTGCTAACATGGAATATTGAAAAGTTGTCCAAATTGAGCTTTTGTTTTGAGTAGTGAAAGTTTAGGCTTCGTTTGGTTGGAGCAAATATTTTTTCTTTTTTCTTTTTTTTTTCAAAAAGTACTTTTTATGTTTTATTTTTTGTTTTTTAAAAGATATATATGATAAACAAAAATAAAAATTATTTTGTAAAATGTAAAAATAAGAAAATAAATAAAATATTCAATAATATTACTATTATTATCATTTAATTATAAATATAATATATATTTACTAATTAATGATATTAAAAAGTATTTAAATATGATAACTTAAAAAACATAAATAAAAAAATAATATATATCTCTTGTTTTTACAATAAAAAATATCTTTTTTTTTTGTTTTCATATTTTATCTATTTTTATTTTTATTTTCTAAAAAAATATTTTTATTTTTAATTATCAAATATATTTTTACTAATATTTTTTGTTTTCTTAAAAAATAAAAATAAAAAATAACTCTGAAATCAAACACTACTTTAAATTTTAACAAAAACAAAACAAAAATGGCGCTTGACGTTTATCAATAAATAACTCAACCAATTATCTGTAACCTAGCGTGTTGTTGTGCATACTACTTTTATTTGAAAGAGAAGGTGCTTTACATTTCTGAAAAAATAAAACATAAAAAATAAAGGAAAAAGAGGGTCGGTATACCGAACAGAAAACTTGAGAGGAAAACGGCACTTCAATCTTATATCCCCTTAAACTTCTCTATGACAATGAAAATTTTAAATAAAAACCCATCATGTGGATCTTTTTTATATAGGTGTTTATAAATCGGATTTGGTTTGATTCACATCTATTAAACCATGTCTAAGATTCCACTTATTTTGTTTTTTAAGTTTGTTTAATTTAAATTTATTATTAAATATTTAAAAAATTTTAAATTATATTTTAAAATTAATTAAAATAAAATAATATTAAATAATAAAATATTTTCATAAATAGGATCAAACTTGATAAATTTTATTTAATTTTTGCCTAATAAAAATGATGAAAAAAATAAAGATAAAAATTTTCTTAATTCAATACTTAAAATTTATTATCACTTTTTTATTTTATAATTTAATTATTAAATTAATAAATTTTTTATTTTTAGTCTTTTTCATCCGCTTTATCAAATAAATTTAACTCAAAATGTAACGAATCATTCAATCATTGAACAATTTAATGATATAAAATAAAATAAAAGATTATTACTAAATATTTTTAACTGTTCAATTATCTTACCCTACTTTTCCTTTATTTATTTTAAAATTTTATTTTTTAGGAAAAAAATATGCACCAATAATTCAATTAAATTAAATATTTGAATGTAATTATTTGATTATCTATAAAATAACATTATTCAGTGGACACTTCAATGGTAGTATTTTTTATTTTGAAATTTAAAACTTAGGGGCAAAGCCTAAAAGGGAAGAAATAGTGTGGGGCCAACAATATTTGGTAGAAAAGCAGGAAGCAAGCACCCAGCACAGGAGAGCCAAGATTTTTAAATTTTAAAGTGGGTAAGGGCAATGCTAATGCTAATGCTTATCCATATTGCCAGCTACGACGAAAATGCATCAATTGGCGTGCTGTCTGCAGTCATACACTCTCCCCTTCGAAGTCAAAGTCTTTTTTTTTTTTTTTCATTTAAAAAAAAAACTATTAAATTTTAAATTTTTAAATAATTACAAATATTGTGGCAACAAACAGGCAGGCAGGCAAGCAGGCAGGCTCAAGCTGTCATTTATTAGCAAACAGCTCACCTCATCCACTTCGAAGTTCCAACCTCTAACAATTAATTAATTGCCTTTTGCTTACTACCCATGGCATGAGCCGAATTTACAACAATAACCTCCATCTCCAATTTTGAAATTGGACCAGGAATATTCCCTTCCATTTGTAGTTTTTTTTTTTTTTTTAATAATAAATTTGTTATTAAGAGGAAAAGAATGGGACTGCGAGATTGTGCTTTAGACCTGTCGGCTGGTGCATGCACCCAATTTCTATGCAAAAATGTGTGATATTTTGTAAAGCCTAGAAATATCTACTTAAATCTTTATTCATAACTATGAGTACATTTGAGGAGTCTTTTCCTTAAAGATGAAGAAATAATACTTATATTTAAGAACGGATAGGGGGGGAGAACAAGCAATTAGATCACATTTCAGCATTAGTATTCACTAATATTAACGTAAATTAAGTGATAAAGTCAAATAAAAAAACTTGTAGCCAATGAACTTTTATTTTAATATGTTAAAATCAATTTTAAAATTAAAATTTTAGATTTTGAATCTCAATCATAAGTAGAAAAAACAAAAAATTATTGAACATTTGGTTTAGAAATTGAAGTAAACTAATTTGTTAATAATTTTTTTATAAGAAAAATTAATAGAATTATTGAGTGTCTTTACTTGATGATATTACTATTGCTTAATATAAAAAATTATAATATTAGGATATAAGTGTTTATATTAGAAATTTAGAATTTCACTCTCAACCATTAAAATCAATTTTGAGTGCTATATATATATATATTAAGTTGAAATAAGAATTTGCCATGAATGATAAGACTTTTAACATACTAAAATACCAATTTCCAAATTCCAATAATTGCTACAGTGCATCTGTTAACTAAGATATTGAAAGCAATCCTAAGAAAATTCCAAATTTGCAATGCACAAAGGATAATGTTATTTTACCAATCACTAGAATAGGTAGGGTTTTTTTTGGATTTAGAATCCATCAAAAATAAATAAATAACATTTAGGTGCCTAGCCTTAATCCCTCCACATTTGACCTAAGTTTTGTCGATTAATTTAATATAAGAAATTAAGTATGCTAGACAAAGTGAAAATGTGCCTTGGAGGATAATATTTTTTATTCAATACCTAAATTTACACTTCTTGTTTCCTCATTATTATAGCTTAACTTTGGGAATGACTTAAAATGAGCAATCTTTTTCTTTTATTTGAAAACTTTTTTATGTTGAATGTTCCTATAATAATTTTTTGATAAATTGCCAAATTTCATTATAAATTATGTATATTTTTATTTGATTTTAAAATTTGTAATAATAATAATATTATTATTATATTAATAATTATTTTATTAGAGCACCAACTCGGGGGTCCCAACCCCACAATAGGTAAGTTGGTGCTGATTTCCATAATATCGATGTTGAAGAAGTAAGGTCAAAATTTTCTTTCTTCCAAAAGAAATACTACATTAAGAAAACACAAAAAATTCTACTATATCATTCTTATATATGTAGTCATCAACAACACGACTTTGGTCACTCGAACAATTCCACAAATCAATTCTAAAATAATTCTCCACTAGTCACAACATCAAAAGATAAGGAAAAAAAATTCTCCACTTGTAGTGAATGAAACGAAGTTTCCTTTTAAATAATAATTCAAATAATTTAGACGAACTATACATTGATTATGCCTGCATTTTATGAAAACACAAATGATGAAATAAATAATTTATTAAATTTAATGAAAATTTTTGTTATTCTCAATACAATTATCCTTAAAAATACCCTTTTAAAATTTTTTACCCTTTTTTCTTATTTTAAAATTGGACCACAAACAATCTTAAAATCATAAAAGTAGTAAAAGAAATTAATTAGTTACTTAATTTTTTTTGGATAATTTAATTACTTATGATTTTTATTAATAAATTTATAATATTAGACCATGTAAAAACTTATTTCATTTTCGAAACTAAGTTTCAAAATGATATGATTAGATATGATAATTTTAAATATAATACAATGATATAATATAAAATAATATAAATATATATAAATAATTATATTTAAAATTTTAACGAAATCTTTATATGAATTTTATAAAAACAAAGAAATGTGTTATATTTAATATATTAACATAAAATTTTTTTTACTTTAAAGACATTAAATACGAAATAAATAAATATAAATAAATCAATTAACAAACTTATTTATAATAATAATTTATCGCTGTTGACAAGTTTCACATAAAAGGGTATATATGTAAAAACAGCAGCTTAAACCAAAAATAGTAAACCATGGTTAAAAAAGTAACCCTGGTAAAGAAGGCAAACTTTGATATTATCCTATTAGCAAATAGCAATATAAAATAAATATATATACAAATATATATAAACATACTGTATATATTTTCTCCATTTTTTTTCACTTTCTCATTCATTGTTTAATTTTCTCTCTTGTATTGAAAATCCAACGCATCCTCCATTTTCTCCCTTCCTCTTTCCTCACGCGTTCTTTCTCTTTCTACTTTATCTTCTTCAGATTTAACGAACTTTCCGATTTCCGTTCAAACCAAAACCGCTTCTCATTGCCTGCAATTTTTTCAACCGCCGCAACGTACGGGTAAGCAGCTCCTTCCACAATTTTGACCGTTGCACCGTCGTTTTGTTAACTCCCTCTTTTTTTCTTGATCTATTTTTGACTCACTATTAGTTTCTTCGACTTTTCCTTATCATTTGTTTGGTGGCTTAGAAAATGCCGGAAAACAAACCAAATCGGTGTTTTTCTTCTTCTCTTTTTTTATTTTCACTTTTTTAATGTCGTTTATTTTGGTTACGTTAAACTGAGGAATAGGATAGTGTTGATCAGTTTTGTCTTTATGATTTTAATACTATGATAATAAGATATTCGATCAATTATTAGAATATTTATGTTCTGCTGAGTGTTGATCAGTGTTTGTTTTGGCGTGTAACTTCCACTATGAACTGTGTTATTACTTTTTAATTTTTGTTTTTTTTTTTTACTATATTAATTCGTTGAATTTGGCTGTGACCTTAGTTTTTTTTTTTTTTTTTTTGTTGCAGTTCGTTCTTTGGTTATGAAATTGGCACTACTCCTTCTATCCTTTATTTTTTAAAAAAATATATATTAAATTTTTTTTGTAGAAAAATTGCCTATGATCAAAGAAAGGTTTCGGATCTTGTTTCCGCTAGGAAGTGGACTAAGGAAACTGCCATTTAAATATTCTTAAGGCTTCTTTTGTACTTTTTGTTATCATTATTTTTTGTTTTAGTGTTATTATTAACTGAACATGTTATATGAATATGCAAAAGAATGATCAGCTAGAGAATGTTGAAAAATATTGTGAAAAGTCAAAATTATAGAAAAAAATCTAGAAAGAATGATCCCCCTTTGATATCCTATAAAGTGCAAAAATAATTACTCTGTTTAAGATCGAAGCAATCATAAGAAATCATGGCGTTTAATGCTTTGCAAGGCTTGCTTGATTAATGTGCATGAGCTCAATTGATTTGTATATCTTTTTCCTGTGTGTAGGTCTGTAGACATTTTTTCGTAAAACAAAATCTTTAATGGCATCAAGATCATGTGCAAATTTTTTACACTTAGCCTCTGGGGACCTACTTGATATTCCTCAAACTCCGAGAGCTCTTCCTAGGGTAATGACTGTTCCTGGGATCATCTCTGACCTGGATTCCTTTAGCAGTAATGATGGGGATTCAGATGTTACTTCATCTGGTTGTAGAGAACGTAAAATTATAGTGGCAAATATGTTACCTTTGCATGCTAAAAGAGATGCTGAAAATTCTAAATGGCGCTTCAGCTTGGATGAGGATTCACTTTTACTACAACTAAAGGATGGGTTTTCTCCTGAAACGGAGGTTATATACGTGGGATCTCTCAAGGTTGACATAGATCCCAGTGAACAGGAAGAAGTTGCCCAAAAACTTTTAGAGGATTTTAATTGTGTTCCTACATTTCTACCTCATGATTTGCAGAAGAAGTTTTATCTTGGGTTCTGTAAACAGCAGTTGTGGCCAATTTTCCACTACATGCTGCCCTTGTGTCCTGACCATGGTGATCGGTTTGATCGTTTTCTATGGCAGGCATATGTTTCTGCAAATAAAATATTTGCTGACAAGGTTATGGGAGTCATAAACACAGATGATGACTGTGTCTGGGTTCATGATTATCACCTGATGGTTCTTCCAACATTTTTGAGGAAACGCTTTCATAGAATTAAGCTTGGGTTCTTCCTCCACAGCCCATTTCCTTCATCAGAAATATACCGAACATTGCCTGTTCGGGATGAAATACTGAGGGGACTGCTGAATTGTGATCTAATTGGCTTTCATACATTTGATTATGCACGGCATTTCTTGTCTTGTTGCAGTAGAATGCTGGGCCTTGATTATGAATCTAAAAGAGGACACATTGGTCTTGATTACTTTGGGCGCACAGTGTTCATTAAAATACTGCCAGTAGGAGTTCATATGGGTAGACTTGAATCAGTGTTGAGTCTTCCCTCTACTGCTAACAAGGTCAAAGAGATTCAGAAACAGTTTGAAGGGAAAGAATTGATTCTTGGCATAGATGACATGGACATTTTCAAAGGCATCAGTCTGAAGCTACTGGCTGTAGAGCAGCTTTTACAGCAGCATCCAGACTTGCAGGGTAAAATAGTCCTGGTTCAGATTGTGAATCCTGCAAGGGGCTTTGGGAAGGATGTCCAGGAAGCAAAGAAGGAGACTTATCTGACTGCTAAAAAGATCAATGAGGTTTATGGTTCACCCAATTATCAGCCGGTGATTTTGATTGATCGTCCTGTTCCCCGTTATGAGAAATCTGCCTATTATGCACTAGCAGAATGTTGCATCGTAAATGCTGTGAGGGATGGGATGAACTTGGTTCCTTACAAGTATATTGTTTGTAGGCAGGGGACTCCTTGCATGGATGAGGCTTTGGCTGTAAAGTCAGATTCTCCACGAACAAGCATGCTTGTTGTGTCTGAGTTCATTGGTTGCTCACCTTCTTTAAGTGGAGCAATTAGGGTAAATCCATGGGATATTGATGCTGTGGCTGAGGCCTTAAATACAGCAATTACCATGCCTGAGTCCGAGAAGCAATTGAGACATGAGAAACACTACCGTTATGTCAGTACTCATGATGTGGCTTATTGGGCTCACAGCTTTGCACAGGACTTGGATAGAGCATGCCAAGATCATTATAGTAAACGTTGCTGGGGCATTGGTTTGGGTCTTGGTTTCAGAGTTCTGTCTCTTTCTCCAAGTTTTAGGAGGCTATCTATTGATCACATTGTTTCGGCATATAAACGAACAAATAGAAGAGCAATATTTTTGGACTATGATGGCACTGTTGTTCCTGAAGCTTCCATTATTAAAATTCCTAGCCCTGAAGTTATCTCTATCCTTAAGACCCTTTCTGATGACCCTAAGAATACTGTGTTTATTGTCAGTGGCAGAGGGAGAACTTCACTTAGTGATTGGCTTGCTCCATGTGAGACGCTGGGAATAGCTGCTGAACATGGGTACTTCATAAGGTACATTTATTAACATGTCTTGAATGTTTAGCCAGTAATGAATCTAAATGCCTTAACATAAACTGAGCTCATTTTCCTTTCTCCTCCTGCAGATGGAGTAAAGACTCTGAATGGGAAACCAGCCCTGTGGGTGCTGACCTTGAATGGAAAAACATTGTGGAACCTGTTATGAGCTTGTATAGAGAGGCAACAGATGGCTCCAGCATAGAGACCAAGGAGAGTGCTTTGGTGTGGCACCATCAAGATGCAGACCCTGACTTTGGATCATGCCAAGCCAAGGAATTGTTGGATCATCTGGAAAATGTTCTTGCAAATGAACCAGCAGTTGTTAAGAGAGGCCAGCATATTGTTGAAGTTAAACCACAGGTATGACAAAAGTGATTTTTCCCTCCTAAATGCTGACACCTGTTTTTTTTTTCCCCTTTCTCATATTTATGTCTGTAGCATAGTTGAATCAAGCTTTCTCAGCAATGTTCTTTTATCATTCAGGGAGTAAGCAAAGGGCTGGTTGCAGAAAAGGTTCTCTTCAGAATGGTCAATGGTGGGAAACCACCTGATTTTGTAATGTGTGTTGGTGATGATAAATCCGATGAAGATATGTTTCAGAGCATATTAACATCAGTTTCTAATCCATCATTGCCTGTGGCTCCAGAAATCTTTGCATGCACTGTTGGGCGAAAGCCTAGCAAAGCTAAGTATTACCTCGATGATGCTGCTGACGTTTTGAAATTGCTTCAAGGCCTTGCAACTTCTACAATTTCGAAGCCCTGGTGCCTTCCTGAGATGCAGGTTTCCTTTGAGAGTTCTGATTGACGTAAGCAGGGTGGCTGGCTCAAATTTACCAATTTTACACATTGGAGTGATCGATTTGCTTCGGGGGATTCCCTTGAATGAGGGAAAACTGGATCGTTAAATTATCTGAATCATTGTTGGTACTTTCCAGATATAGTTGTAAATGTGATACCAGCTCTGGAGATTGTTCTTTTGGTTGGGAGCTGAATGGCAGATTAACTGCCACAACGTACCTGACAATGCTTATTCGTTGTATATGGATTTTCTGGTGCCAACAAAAAGCGAATGGGATCGGTTCTCGCTTGTTTATAGTGGTTTTATTGATTAGAGGCACCGTTGATATTGTATAGATACATTGCTCTCCAATACAAAATGCCAATTTGATTTCAGTTTAACTCGGTCAGCATTCACATTTCAAGACACACAATGCTGCCTGCTGCGGTTAGCAATTTCTTTATTTCATTGTTAAAAATGAAAATCAATTGAAAATTTTCCGAAAAGATTTAAGAAAGATGGGAAAGTAAAGAAGGGGGAAACATGGAGAAAAAAAAAAAACTAGACTAATGGTGGAATATGAATTAATTTAACCTTTTGGCCTTCCACATGTTGCAGAAGAAGAATAAGGTTCTTTTGGTTCGTACGGAGGAACAGAACTTTTGCGTCTTAAGCATCTTATAATTTACTTAATGATAAGTGTATTTTTAAAAAAAAAAAATTTAAACAAAAAGAGAATATGAATATAAGTTATAACATCTTAAATTCATATAAGATACAGCAAATCATACTCTGGAAAGGAAACAAACTATAATCGTGTTGGGTCTGATTAAGTTCATTAAAAGAACATGCGCAGTTGACATAGCAAATAGTTAAAACTTTTTGTTTTTGGTAAACTAAAAATAGTTTTATTTAGGTTCTTTTTTTTTTCTTTTTCAATGAAAAATGAAAAGTATAAAATAAAAAGTAGTTGAAAATAACAAAGAAAAAGGAAAAACACCAAGGAAACAAGCTTTAATTTTTTTAAAACAAATTGCTTGTCATTCAGTTATGTGTCAAATATACATCAGCTGTTACAATTGTTCGCAAAAATTCCTCAACCCAATTACATTCCTTCATCATTCTGTAGTTCATGCTTTGCTAACCTATGAGCGGTTTCATTCCTATTTTCCTCGTATGTCTTATATTGCAAGACTTTTAACTTGTACTGCTTTATTTCTGCCTTCCTCAACAATCGAACCAATGCGAGAAAGATCTTCACTCTTTGTTTGCAGCTTCGCTATTACTGATGAGGCATCTCCTAATATAATTTCGCTTAAACCCATCTCTTTAGCAAAGTCCAGTTCCCAAGTTGCAGTAAGTGCTTCAACAGTAAATGAATTTCCAATCCATTGCACTCTGTCACTATATCCACCCATGATTTGATTCTCTGCATCCCCGATTATCAGTCCTATTCCTGACAATTTTCGATCCTTGTCCACCGCACCATCAAAATTCATCATATAGAGACCGTTAGTTGGAGGTTTCCATCTTTGATCATGCGTTGAGTCCACCCTATGCTGCTGCTGCTGCTTTTGTGCTTTGTTGAGCTCCATCAAATAGCTTTTATTAAACAAGGATAATGATGTAAAGACACATAGTAGATATTCAACCCCGTATTTTGAACTTTGAATTAAAACTTTATTGGTCTTAACCGCTTTTGTTTCAACACCGTGAAGTGAAAATTTGTGTGAGGGTCCAACAATAATATGATTTGTTGATAGATTCAATTCTAACAATCTCAAATAAAAAACTTTTGTGGAGGGAAGATTGAATGGGTTGTTTTGACATGAACTTAATCTTGTTTTGGGCTTGGGTTGTAATGTAACACGCCTAGGCTCTACAGGCTATAGCTTGAAATTGAGTACTTCAAAATGAAAAGGAAAGTGCCTTGGGCCTCTTTCTAAAAAATTACTGTTAAGCCCCAAACACTAGCTGAATGTTTGGTTGAACGGACCCTTATTCATTTGTTTGGTTTAAAAATTGCAAGTAACGGAAATTTAGAGACGCTAGTGAATTCCAAGTTTGATCGGAATTGCAAATCTTCTTCTCCTTTATTATTTGCGATTCTGTCAAATCAAGAAAATGAAAAATAAATGTCATTCCCATTTTACTCTTAACATAAAACTAAAGAATTCAATCAGCGATATTATTCCGACCACCATTAATAGCTAGAAAATCATCGCAAATAAGAAACAACATCATTCCACAAGAGAACCAATACAAAAGAAAAAAAAATCAAAGTGATGGAGAGAGAGAAGGAGAACGGAGGAGACCGGTGGTGGTTGGAGGGTCATGCCTAACAGGTGAAAGAGCCAGGTGAAATAAGAGATATCTCAATTTCAAGTGGTTTGGAGCGGCTGAGGATGGTGTTCTTTAAGGTGAAAATCATGGGCTTAGAGACAAGATTTAGGCTTAATTTGAAATAGACTGGACGTCCAACACTACGAGTTTAGGCACTTTTTTAGTGCAATCGAACTGGTTTTGTTGTCTGGGAAACAAAGAAATGGTGCGTTTGCACCCAAATTTTCTCATCAGAGTTGAAATTCTTACTGAAAGGAGAGGGGTGTGATGGTTCACCACACCTCTTATTGGACAATTATATCCTCAGATGTTATTTTTAGTCCAATTTTATTCTTATATTTATTTACTTATGTCCAATTTTATCCTCATGTATTAATGTTTTTTATTGAATAATGACATTAAAACTATCAAATAAAATATAATGTATATAAAAAATAATTTATTAATATAACACACTTTTATATTGATATTTTTAATTATAAATATATTATTATTATTATTAATTATTAATAAAATTATTATTTAATAAAAAGTAATTACAATAATTTTTAATTAATTATTAATTTATAAATGTTAAAAATATACTAAAACTTTTATTATATATAAATTTTAATTTAATATTTTTAATAATTATTTTTTTCATTATATTTTATCTCACTACTATTATTATATTTATATTCAAATATAAATTTCATCATTAATTTTAATTTTTTAATTAAAATATTTAATTTTATTATTATAATAATTACTCTCATTTCAATTTTATTGAAACTAATTTTATCGTCTATTTAAATGAATTTTTAGAGTTTTGTAAGCTATTTTTGAAAAAATCAAGTTGATGCCCATAAAAGGTGGTCGAGATGAATACGTGGGTGAAATTTGATAAAAATTGACGTTGGTAACAACGACAAGTGGCGACTGCTGGCATCGATCAGCGGAGGACGCAAGGGTAGTGAGATTGTAGAAGGAAAGGTTCTGAATTTTTTAGTTTTTAGGGAAAGAAAGGGAAATGAGGAAGAAATGGGAAAAAAGAGAGTAAAGGAAGAAAGAAGAAAAAAAATATATAAATATAAAATTTTTATTAATTAATTATGATAATTTTAGTAATATTAATCTTTGCTATCTTATATTTTAATGAACCGGACATTATTTTATTATTTTTATTTTAGTTTCTTTCTTTTCTATTTTTATGAAATATTTACTTTATTCTCGTTCTATTTAATTTCGTGAAGTAAATGTGTGGTAAAATAAATATATTGATGAAATAGAAATACAGAATTGTAATTGGTGAGGTTGCTTTTGTAAATGGAAAATGGAAAAATGGTGCCCAGTCTTTTCGGGAATCATTATGATCGGGAAGAATGGGGAAAGCAAAGAGAATAGCATAAAGGAGAAAAAGAAGGAAATGCCTGATAATTTATCTGTAGCAATTGTTCTGTCTTTGAAATGTCAAGACAAACAAGCAGCACAATGGCAGCTATGCTTTATTCCTTCTTTCTCTTCGCCTCTAGGCAACCCTGCATTAAAAGACGAAAAACTGGGCCATCTCCCATGCCCATGCATTGATGATCAGCCATGATAATTTGTGGTGATAATAAGAAGGAAGAGGAAAGAATTTTAGGCGAATATATATTATATTAATTTTTTTTATTAAAGTTATTCATAAGGAAGTACAATTTTTAATTGAAGGGCAATTCACAATTGAATTGTTCTGCTTACCGTATGTCTTGGCTTTTTTTTTTTTTTTTGATGGAGACAGATTAAAAAATAAAAGAAAGGAAAGAGGTTTCGTTGTAATAAATAAACAAAAATATTTTATATCAACAATAATAGGATTAATATGGATAAAAATGAAAAATTCAATTAATATAAATTGATATATAAATATAATGAACATGATTATAAATCTTACATTTGTTCTATACTATATTACAACTTACAATGTAATATATTTGCATGTAATCATTTAAATAAATATGAACAAAGAGTGATTTATCTAACAGTCCCGCTGTAATACGCGGGCAAAATACTAAGTATTTGTTGAAGAAGAAGACGTCATCAGCATGCCATTTGCAATTGGTTTATATATGAAATCCTTTAACACACACATTAGATGGTCCAGAATGTTAGTCACACACCATTTTTTTTTCATACCAACAATTTACAAAACCTGTTTGGATTTGTATGGGAGAAAAGCCTTTAGAGGTTGGCTTTTTTTCTTTTTCTTTTTCTTTTTTTTTTTAACATAAAAGGCTTGAGTACCACTAGAGGTCGTTCGGTTTATGGTAATCCCAAAATATTTTTGGGAATTTTAGATAATTGAAAAAATATTATCGCATTTGGCATTGTTCACTTGGTAATATTGATTGTTGATTGAATTTATCAAGCGGCTAAGATTACTGCAAAATGTGGTAATCACGTTACCACCGAAACAAATGTCTATCTCAGATTACCGATTTATGGTAATCTTTGGTCAATTTTATTAAAAAATTTTGCCCTTCATCAATTTTTTTATTTTAATTTATTTTTATTAAATTTAATTAAAAACATTAATTTTCAATTATTAAGATTTATAGTAATTTTATTAAAATTATTTATTTCGTTAGTTCAATTAATTTATAACTAAATTACTCAAAATCAAATTAATAGAATTATATCATTTTATTTTTGTTAATTAAATCAAATTTATTAGTTTAAAAAATTAATTTATCAAATTTAATTCGATCAATTTAATTATTTTTTAATTAATCAAATAATAAAATATATTTAAATTAAATTAAATTTTAAAATCTTTACTTGTTATATTTGAAATAAATTAAATAAAATTATTGAATAAAATATTTAAATATTAAATTATTAAATTAATATTTTAATAATTTATAAAATAAAATTATTATTTCATATATATTTATATTTATATTCTATTATATATCATTAATTCGATTTTTGAAATAAATTAATCAAAAATCAAAATTTTTAATAATTGTTTAAAATTAATTTGATAATCAATTAATTAATTAAATTCAATCAATTCAATTAAAATTAAATTTTGAACGCCTTAAAATTTTATAGCATCTATGAAATAGTGAAATCTTTCTTTTAGAGGGAGGAATCCGATCTGCCTCCCGAGTGCGAAGGAACCTCGTCGTTATTACTACTACTATTTCTCTATTGAAAACACTGCAAAAACGGCCGAGTCCAACTTGGTATTGGTAGCTATCCATCCTTATTTCACATGGCATTATTAAAATTGACAACTTACAAAGGGGGGGGGGGGGGGGGTGCAGAGATAGCAATTGTCAGGTCCAGCAACCGTCTCCTCTCACCAACCTAACTTTCAGTTTCCCCACTTTCTTACCAAGCCTGTTCGTGGCTCAGCAGACAATGGGTTGGGTGGCTTGCTCAGCCCAGTTTTGTTAGTAGTTTTTTCACCCCTAAAGGCCGAAACTACTAAACTAGCATTATTTACTCTCATCATCTGGGTTATAAAACAAAAATCATGTCAGGTGATTTCAGCGGCGCAATAGATGGGATGAGATAAGATGCCGCTGGCTGGACCACAATACCACCAACTAAACAAGGGGATTTCTAATTATTTAGGCTGCTCCGATATAAAAAAAAAAAAAAAAAAATTGTAATGGATGATCATTAGTGAATATATGAATTAAAGTTAACAGGGCTTTGGCGGGGTGAATTTGCTTGAATTTTTTAGATTACCATGTAATCATGCAATAATAAATAGTGACGGTAAGCATTATTCTCTTCTAATTTCTTGTTAATAACCCGATTGAAAGCTGGCACCGGCATGTATAAAACCACATTTGACTAGTTAGTACTGCAGTATCCTTTAGAGGCCCACCTTTCCATTCGCTGCTGCATTATTGAATGCTCAACTTGATGCTTCAATGTATAGAAAACGGTAACCATGGGAAATCTAGATGCAAAATTACTTTGGCTTATTAGCAATGCTTCCAAATAAAATGAATTTAAAAGGTCATTCATTTTTTTTCATCAAAATTACTTAAACCAAATAAATATATATTATTTTTTATTCTTTCTTGAACTCCACACAATGTTAAAAAAAAAAAGCCATAATTATAAATGAAATTTCATTACCCATTTCCATGAAAAAAGTTGAGTGAGAAAAAAGTTTTATAAGAGGGAAAGCGAAACATGAGACGTCAATGGTATGAGGAAAGATGCCCGTTAAAAATAGAAAAATGGAAAACAGCAGGGGATTTAGGTAGGGAATAATTGTAACGTTGTTACCAAACCTTCTATGAAAACGAAGACTGTAGCATTTAACCCTTGAACATTTAATCCCATCATTTGATTCTCTCTCTCTTTCTCTCACTGTCACAGTGAGTCCCCTTTGGCTCTTTTTTGCTTTAATATTTTTTCCTCCTTGCTTTTTCTCTCTTTTCTTGTCTCTTTCCCTTTCATCTTGCTCTCCACACTCACTCCACTTTATACACTCACCCTCTCAAAAAAACCAAGAAAATCTTTTCCTTGTTATTGAAAAACCCATTAAAAAAGCCCACTGTTTTACTCTTGCTCACACTTGTTCATTCACTTTTCTCCAAAAGACCCAGATTCCAAATACGATTTTGTGTTTCTTCTCAATGTGTAAAGCTTGAATCTTTTTTCATATCTAAGAGCTCTTTATTGGGTTTGATTTTTCTTGTGTGAAAGTATCAATGGGCAAAACTGGGCTGGTTTTGGTTGTCGCTTTTTTGCTTCTTCTTCTTGGAGGAGTCTCTTTAGCTCCTCCTACTTCTTCACCTGCGAGTAAGCTTCAAGAATAATAAAAAAAAAGCTTTCTTTTGTTTTGATCTGCTTTTAGTTTAAAGCTTAATCCTTGCGTTGATGACAAATGCATTTTATTTATTTTGTTATTGCAGAGATCGTTAGTGGGTTTTTCTCTAATGTTTTATCTGCTTCTATGAAATGGTTATGGTCACTCAAAACTAACACCAAAACAGGTTTGGATCTCTGACTATTGGAACCCACATTTTTTTTTCTTTTTCAATTTTTTTGGCTTTGGAGCATGGTATCTGATATGGTGGTCTTCATGGGATTAATGTGTGTATAGCAATTAATGGCCGTCCAATGATGAAGTTTGAGGGTGGATACACTGTGGAGACTGTGTTTGATGGAAGTAAGCTTGGGATTGAGCCTCACACTGTTGAGGTTTTGCCTAGTGGGGAGCTGCTGATTTTGGACTCTGCCAATAGCAACCTTTATCGGATTTCTGCTTCTTTATCTTTATGTAAGTGGGTTGCTTCTTTCTTGTAATATTATTCAATTGGTTGGCTTTGTTGATTTTTGTTGCATTTGCCTTTAGTAGTTCAAATTGTTTGCTTTGTTTGTCTAATCGCTTTGCTTTTTTTGGTATGATCTTTGCGTACTGATTGTTCTAAGTCTTGTTATTAATGGAAAACACATAAGGTATTTACATCTGTTGGCAGTCGAGTCTTGTCATACGACTTGCCACATAAAGGACAGTGCATGTTTCTGCTGAGTTGGTATACATAAGCACATGAGGTAGTTGTTTCATGTGTAAACTATTTTAATGTAATTCCAATTCATATCCACTTATTATACTTGAAATTTTTCAAATTTTGATCCAGATAATATTCCAGTCGTTAAAATATTGATTAGTTAGAAGTTAGAAGAATGATGTAGTTGTAGTACCTACTATGTTTTATCAATATTAGTATTGCATTTTGCCGCAAATAAGATGGCAACCAAAAGATCTATGATTAAACGATTTCTTCTCATTTGGATAATTATAAGATTTTCTTGCTAAGCGTAGTAACTTGGGAATGCTGTACACCAAGAATATCTTGTATTTATCATAGGCATTTTTAATTTATTGTGCTCCTTCTCAGTTTTATTCCTATTAGGTTATTTTGATGCATTACCTATTCATCACAAATTTTAAGTAAATTTCCGTCTGTCCATTTGTTTGACAACTCTACCATGTAACTCTTTTTTCACTCTAGTGCATGCTTAAAGCCTCTGTTAAGATTGATCATGAGTAAAGGTATAAGTATTCTCTGATGCAATTCTATGATCATGCTATTAGTTTGATTTTGTCCATAACAAGTCTTTTCTTGTGATTCCTTCATTTAAATTCATGGGAGAACTGCAGATAGTAGACCAAGGTTGGTTGCTGGATCCCCAGAGGGACACCCTGGACATGTAGATGGGAAGCCCAGAGAGGCAAGGATGAACCATCCAAAAGGGCTAGCTGTAGATGACAGGGGGAACATTTATATTGCAGACACCATGAACACGGCAATCAGGAAGATAAGTGATGCAGGTTAGTGATATAATCACTGAGTTTTTTGAAAGAGAAATATTTAGTTCAGTTGTTATTTTGACTTAAGTATATAAGTTTTAGGTCCTTTATGCTGCCTGCTTCTGACCTCCATGTCCCTACTATTCTATGTACTAAACATTTGCCATTGTATGTTCTTTTTCTTAAAAATATTAATGGGATCATTTTTTGGCAAGCTTAGCAGTTGCCATTATGTTAAACTTTTGTAAACTCTTATTATGTTTGGAGGATGCTATTAGTATTCTTACTCAAAATAGGGATGGTTGTCAATTATTGCTTATACAAGTGAACTCTTCTTCAGGTGTTACAACAATTGCTGGTGGGAAATGGAGTCGGGGAGGGGGACATGTTGATGGACCAAGTGAAGATGCAAAGTTTTCTAATGATTTTGATGTGGTCTATGTTGGAAGCAGTTGCTCCCTTCTCGTGATAGATAGAGGCAACCGAGCTATCAGAGAGATTCAACTGCATTTTGATGACTGTGCATATCAGTATGGAAGTGGTTTTCCTCTTGGTAAATTAATCCACTCGAATTTGACCTTCATTAATTGCTGATATTGGAGGCTTACACATTACAATTTCTGTCGTTGTAGGAATTGCTGTACTTGTTGCAGCTGGCTTCTTTGGTTACATGCTAGCTTTGCTGCAACGTAGAGTGGGCACCATTGTATCATCCCAGATTGTGAGTGCTCAGTGTTATTATTTATATGCAAATTCTTTACTTATGATTTTCTTCGGGGGTATTTTAACTTGACTTTTGCTTTGGCTGAGTCATGTATGTAAAAATATTATCTTAGAAGTATTCCTCAACCATAAGTTTTGTTCTATAACAGAATAGAATAGATGCTAGAGATCAAAACTTGAACCTAGATGAGGACAGCAAACATCTTTTTTTCAGCTGGAAATTGCTTCATGGGGCTGTCTTGTTCTGAAATGGCATTATTACTTTCATCTAAACTTAAGGTTGCAAAATCTTCTAAAACATAGTGAATTTTTTTATGTTTGTTACTTTGGTCATGAAGGATCAGGATTCAGTTAAAGTGAATGCTACCGTATTGAGTCCTTATCAGAAACCCCTGAAATCAGTCAGGACACCTTTAATTCCAACTGAAGATGAACAAGAGAAGCAAGAAGAAGGCTTCTTTGGATCCCTTGGGAAGCTTTTTGTCAATGGTGGTGTTTCTGCTTTGGAAATTTTGGGAGGAGTATTTCCTGGTTTTAGAAAGAAGCCGCTAAGCTATCAATATCAGAGCCAGCACCAACAACAGAAGCACTCGATGTCTTGGCCTGCACAAGAGAGCTTTGTGATACCAGATGAAGATGAGCCCCCATCAATTGATACCCGAAACCCCACTCCACGGAAAACATACCCTTTTATGTCCAAAGATGCAGAAAAGATCCATCAGTTGCGTCAAAGCCGGGCCTTCTACAGTGGATGGGATGCAAATATGCAGCAGCAGCAGCAGCAGAAACAGCAACATCATCATCGCTATCAGTCATCTACCCCGCAAACTTACTATGAGCAGAGCCATGAGAAAACGAATGAGATTGTTTTTGGGGCAGTTCAAGAACAAGATGAGAAGCACGAAGCTGTGGTCATAAAGCCTGTTAATTACGGAGACAACACGTATGATCATCGCAATTTTCGCTTCCGATCAAATTTGGGTTACAGTTGTGACTATTAAACACAACATAGATTTTGGAGTAATTACCTCATTCCAGCATGATGTTGGTCCTTAAAAATTTAGGATAGTTAAAGATTTGTTCACAGAGAAATGAGTGTCTGTGGCCTGTGGAGCAGCTTTAGTGCTACATGGAGGCGTTGGGCTTCACTGTCAGGTCAACTGGCCTAAATTTTGTAAGGCTGCTTGCATTAAATATCCTGAAACTCTCTTATCTCTGATTCAAGTCTTTTTCTGGGAGCTGTATCAAAAATACCTTACAAATGCTACCATGCTTTAAACTATTTAATTAATGAATTTAATCAATCTTAAACTTACCAAATATGGCTGATAAATTAATGCTACTATACTTTCTAAGCATTTGCACTGCACGTGATTGCAACTTTTTAAAGATTTATAATATGTATAAACACTATCATGTTACTTTAGACCGTTGAAGATCCATAATCATGCTTTAGCCTTTTGGAAGGGAATATTATATCATGGCATAATGAAGGAAATATTATACTATTACTTTCATTATTCATAATTTTTTTATCACTTTACCATTTTTCAACTGACACAGAAAACTCCAATTATAAAAATTCCCAGGCAGCTATTGCAAAACCATTTTACTTCTTACTTTTAATTATGATAGTCCATATATCAGACAGCTGAAATCACATAGATTGGAGGTCATATTAATGATTCCCTTTCCAACTTTAAATCTATTTATTTTTCCATTTGGGTCAATTTTCTCTGTTTTTTTTTTTTTTTCATCTATTTTATTTTGGACTCCTTTTAGTAAACTTTTCTCTGTTATTTTATTTGTACAAAAGAGTTCTTCATTTGGAGATAGAAAAATAGATTGTATAGATAAAAATTTGAATCACATATTTATTTGACGTTACTTCTTATATCGTGTTTGGTATCATTTTTAAGATTATTATGATAATTTAATCAACAAAATAATTTTATCATTCATGATTGGAAATTAATTTATTTGATTAACAATAATTAATTATTAAGAATTAAAGATCACTATATTTATATTACTAAAAATTAATTATTATTTTATTTGAAAGCACAAAAATAACCACAATCTTGTAATAGTTATATAAGTTAATGATTTCAATATTTTTTCTAAGACAATAATTTGTAAAAGAGTTAATAGCATTCACAATCTCCAAATTTTAAGTTAAATTCTATTTTGGTCCATAACTTTTAAAAAATTCTAATTGAATTATAATTTTTAAAAAATTCTAATTGAATTTTTAATTACTCAAAGTTGCACTAATTTTGATCCTTTCAATTACTGAACCATATAAGTTGATAATAAATGCCAGTTGATGTCCTGTGAATAGTATCAATAAGCATCTCATGTGATAGATAGAGGGATTAAAGTAAAATTTTTCTCAAAGTTTAGGGACCATGCTACTATCTCAATTTTTTATTTCAAATATATTTTTATTTGTTAAATTTAAAATAATATATTTTTATTTTTATTGTAATATAATTTAGTAGTTAAATATTTTTTATTTTTGATTAAACTAGATATTCAAAAATTAAAAGTAAGTTCAAAATTTTAAAATCTTTTCGAAAAAATTTCCATAACATTTCAAAAATAAAAAAATTATGTTATATTAAAAAAATATTTTTTAATCATAATAGAAAATGTTATTTTCTATCAAAAATTTATTTTCCATAAAAATATCTTTTCCTTTTTCTAATATATTTTATAAAATATATTATATAACAAACAAAAAAGAATAAATATAAATAATTCAAAAAATTGATTTTTTACATTTCATATATATGTTATAAAATATTATAATTTAAAATAATTTTTTTATTTTTTCTTATAATATTATTTATCAATAAAATATTATTTTAATAAAAAATATATATATAAAAATTAAAATACAGTTAAAATCATTTTTTTTCTTAAAAAATTCTATATCATTTTAAAAAATTAAATAAAAATGTCTATATCAAATTAAAAAATTAAATAAAAAACTCAATATCCTTTTAAAATATTAGGTAAAAATTTCATATCATTTTAAAAATAAATTTATTAATCTATTTTCTATCCAAAAAAATCTATTTTGAATATATTTTCTATTAAAAATTTTATATTTACATAAAATAAAATATATTATTTTCAATAACTCAATTTTTTCTTCTTACTATACAGGCGGTAAGTGCCATTTTGATTGTCTATTTTTAAAATTTTTTTATAAATATAAAATTTTAATAAAGAATAGACTCAAAATAATTTTTTTTTCAAAAGAAAATTATTATGAATAGATTAATAAATCAATTTTTTAAAATGATTTGAAAATTTTTACCTAATATTTTAAATTTAACATTTAATAAAATATATCCAAAATATATAACTAAAAAAAAAAAAAAAAAAACTAGAGATGGTAACATCCTTGGGCCTAAATTTTGAGCAAAATTCTATTTTTATCCCTCTATCTGTCATGTGAGATGCCAACTATGCCATCCATATGACATTTACCTTTAATTTAGATGGTTTTATAGATAGAAGGATTAAAATAAGATAATTTTGGATAATTAAGAATCCAATTAAAACTTTTTAAGGATTATGGATCAAAATAAAATTTGAGTTAAAATTTATGAACTACGGGTGCTATTTACCATTTATAAAATATTAGTACTATTTTATTTATTTTATAATAAATATAATTAAATTATTAAATTAACAAATATATGTATGAATAGATAAACTATTTTTTATAGTATAAATTATGTAAAAATATTTGAATTAGAAAATAAAACTAATCTATTAAAATCATAACAAAAGAAAAAATATTATATTTTGTGTATAAAATATAAAAAATTAAAAGAAAACATAAATTATTTTTGAACTTATTACAATAAATATTAGTTTGCAAGTTATTTTTGAACTTTATCTCGATGATAAAATTTTTTCACTTTTTTAGATAAAAATTAGATCATCCTCTAAGAAAGTGATATAATCATTTTCAATTATCTAAGATTACTACCAAATAAGATCATTAAGTACTTACCAAACATAATAATTTAATTACTATGTATAAATCACTATAATTTTTAAGAAAATCATTTCGTACCAAAAATATTACCTTAAAATAGTGTTTGATATAGAGTAATCACTCAAAAAAGCATGATGATCTACACGTGTTGATTAAATCACTATGTTTGGTAACCACTTAGGTGGCATTTGGTTCATGAAATCGTAGATTTCAGAAAAAAGTGTGATCCCCAGAAAAATGTGATACCCAAGGTTTTCTTCCAATTTTTAAGGCATTCTGTGTTCAAATTCATTCATTTGGTTGGGAATAATTCACATATATTAAATCCTGAATAATTACTATAATCTTCTTGGAATATATGATGAAAACTTAAATAATCCAATTTTTAATTGAAGGGGATTATTCATAGCGTTTTAAGCTCGAAAACGCCTTGAATAATCATTACAAAAAATTTTTGTGAAGAGATTATCGAATGTGTTTTTTGAACAAAAAAGCCTTGAATAATTCCCTCTAAAAAATTAAAAGAGATTATTCAAAGTGTTTTTGTTAAAAAAACGCCTTCAACAATCTCCTTCAATTTTTTTATTAGAGGATTATTCAAGGCGTTTTTTGCCAGAAATACCTGGAATAATCCCAATTTAATTTTTTGTAAGGGATTATTTAAGATATTTTCTGACAAAAAAACCTTGAATAATCACCGTCAATTTTTATAAATGGATTATTCAAGACATTTTTGATAAAAAAATACCTTAGATATTCCCTTAAAAAATTGAATTGCATTATTCAAGGTGTTTCTGGTCATCCCTTTCAAGACGTTTTTAGACAAAAAATGCCTTGAATAATCCCTTAAAAAATTGAATAGGATTATTGAAGGTATTTCTAACCAAAGGTGCCTTGAATAATCCTCGTTAATTTTTTTGAATGGATTATTCAAGGTATTTTTTAGCAAAAAACACCTTGAATAATTCTTTAAAAAAATTGAATGAAATTATTGAAGGTATTTCTGACCAAAGAAGCCTTAATAATCCCCGTTAATTTTTATAGGTGGATTATTTAAGGTATTTTTGACCAAAAACGCCTTGAATATTCCCTTTAAAAAATTGAATTGGATTATTCAAGGCGTTTCTAACTAAAAACACCTTCAATAATCCCCTTGTAATTTTTTTTATGGATTATTCAAGGTGTTTTTGGTTAGAAAATACTTCGAACAATCCCATACAATAAATTGAATAAGATTATTAAAGGTATTTTTGGTCAAAAATACCTTCAATAATCTCATTAAAATTTTTTACTAGGAGATTATTTAAGGTATTTTTGCCTAGTAAATATATTGAATAATCCCTTACAAAAAAATTTAATGGGATTACTCAGGGCTTTTTTTTGGTAAAATGCCTTTAGTGATCATTTTTTAAATTCATTCTTGAACTTTGAAAACCCAAACAGCTATTACAAAATGATAAACCTAAATCTACATTGCAACCAACCCCTAAACCATCAACCTATTTACTTTGCCTTTTTGGTTTCTTCATCTTTTTCGTTGCTACCAACCATCAATAACTTAATGCCGTCACACCTTTTTTTTTACCGATATGTATGTATTTTATTTATTTGTTGTGTTATGTATATTCTTCGATATAGATATTTTTTATTTGTTCCTTACTATATATATATAACTTTTTTTTTTAATTCATTCCACCATCACCTTAGTCACCCAATTTCCCTTCATCGCATATATGGTATTTCTTTGTAGTTTGGTTATAATATTGTGGTTTGCTGAATGGTATTATGAAAATTATGTGTATTTTTTTACTTATCATTTGTTTTGTATGAAATTATTATTTCACATAGAAACATAGAAAAAACACAGGTATGCATAGGGAATTTCCAAGAATGTCATAACAGTTCAAACTTTGTTGATGGTTTTTTAAATTTGGTGATTAGATTTTTGTCAATTTTTTAATCGATTGAATGATTTGGAGGTTAAAGTGACCTTTAAGAAAATGAAAAATTAGGGGTATCAAAAATAGGATTTCAAGCAAACTCCAACACTTTAAGATTGAGTTAGAATGAAAAGAGGGTTCAAAATAAGATAATTGTGTTTTAATCTAATCTTCTATAAAAATTAATAATGAAATAGCTAATTGACTTATTTAACATTAATTAAGTGTTTGAGTGTTGGATCAGTTAACATGGTTATCAATTTAATGATCAGTATTGACTTGACGATCAAAATATTAATTGGTAACTAGAGTATAACAAACTTTAAAAAGGTGAGAATCATAATATGGCTTGTACCCATAAAATCTTATTGGTTTGAGGATGTTTTATGTATATTAGAATCATATTAACTGTAGTATGATATTGATTGTATTTTATTATTGTGTGAAATTTAGAGAGACAGTTTGATGTATTTCATATAATTATGATTGAAATCACAGGTATTATGGATTTAAAAAAACATGTCTTATGCTATTGAACTTGAATAAGACACACCTGTAGTGAAAAAAAAATAAATAAAGCTACGAACTAAACAAATTTAAGTGACAAACACAAAAATTCACGTCAACTTCAATCAAAGTGGGCAGCCTGTGTCTGATGGAGCTGCCAAGTTGGCTAGTCACATTGGAGCAGTCGTCCATAGTAGCATTTTTATTATATACCTTAATTGGCAATGAGTTTCTGATGATCTAAAAGATTATATATGAGAGTCGGTTGTAGTATGTTTGTTCAACTATTTTAATAAATTTGTTAAGTGATTATTTAATTGAAATTCATTATGTTCATAGTAATTGTTTTAAATTTATTAGAAACGGTTTGATGTCTCAATTGAGTATAAAAAGCTTGTATTGCAATCAACTGTGCAAGCATTAAGAGACTTTAAATGCAAATTGACAACCAAATATATTTTATCATTTGCTGATAATAGTGATAAGTTAGTTGATCCTTCATCGTCATATACTGATATTATCAGTTATCAAGATTAGACGCATTTTGTTCGAGATCAACTATCAAAAGAATTCTCGATATGCATACCCATTATGTAATTGTTTATAAGATTTTATTTAATATATTCGATATCTTAATATGCTATTTGTCTTATTTCTTTCTTTTCTAGAAAATTAAAGATCAATAAAAAAGCATTTGGGCCAAACAAATATATCACCATTGGACATCGAAAAAGGGTTATACAAATGTCAAGTATAATCTTGTAACTGTTAATACACTTGTTTTATACTTTTAAATGAATACTTATGAACATTCGTTTAATAGATTCCGATTCTTATATACTGTTAATTTATTAGGAATCATCTAGCTTTAGCATCGAAGTTTCTAAAATGCGATGTGTGAAAACAAGGACATATGTAGAAGGATGGATTGTTTGCAGATGAAACAATAAAAAAAATGACTAAAAAGATTGCATGTATAACTGCTCATTTTATCATATATGATTGGCTTTGTGCTTGCATGCATTACTATATACTTGTTTAACTTTATTTTTATGCCTCATATTATTATTATCTTTCAGGATGATTTGGCTACTAAATTTAAATCCGGTGAACTGCCAATTGGTTATGGCAAAGATCCCTTGTCTTTAGCATTAGGAGTGAAAGAAAGACATGATCGAGTTTATGGAGTTGATAGATTTGTGTTGCTATCAAAGTTCTTCAGTAATCAACCCAAAACCCCTCCAATGATGAATGCATAATATAAAACAATCATTCAGTAACAACAGGTAAGACTTGATGACCATGAGCAACACCTAAATGATCAACAATAATGACTTGTAGCTTTGAAAGCGATGTTGGTAGTAATGCAACCTGACATGCTAAGAAGGTAGTCGGATAGCAACATTCAGCAAGGATAAGCTTTCGTTTCAAGTCAACCAGCAAACTTCCCGTCCAGTATCACCCATAGAGTATGATTTTCTTTATTCACTTTTTAATATTTATTTGTATATTATATTTATTAATTTGGTTTTAATATTTATATTTTATTATTTATTGTAGTAGGATGTTGGGACTTAGAGGTTAACCCTTGCTGAGGTTGTCATTGATACATTATTTAATTTGCACTTAATCATTTATTCGGAGGAAACCTCATTACCGTTGAGTTCGAGGATGAGTTGTTTGATCATCTATCGATTTTTTACATTGAGAGGCCTGAGATTGAGGTATTTTCTATCTTAGATGAAATATCAGCTGCTGACATTGTTACCTATATAAGGTTAACATATAAATTTAGATATACAAAGTCAATATCTATTAATCTATATTAAGGTGTATTACTAGCTAGTACTATTGATTATTATCTTGTAACTTTCCATATAAAAAGATCAAGGTGAGATAAATGATCTATAGATTTAGATTTGTTGACCCAAATATGATTAGTGAGCAGAGTAGCACTGTCATTATTCGTGGTCGTCATGTGGGTCGATGCTTACAAAAAAAGGTTGATTATTTTTTGGTGATGTAAAATGCTGCGTGAGTTATATTCATACAACTAATTATTTCAACCTTATCCAAATCTGAAATGATACCTAATATGAGTATATCATTCTTATTATTTTATAGTCATCATTGGTAGTTTATTGTAATTGATACTAATTCTTTTACGTCATACTTATTTAATTCCACTCAACCAATGGCAAAGCCAAAACTCGATATTCATAATTTTATAAAGAGGTATGACATTTTATTATATTATCTTGTATTTCTTCATAATTACTTTTATTTTCATAGTAACAATTATTTTTCTATTTAATTTAGGGGAATGTTTGTAGTTGATAAGAAAGTAAAGATAAAATAAGTGTCATTACTGGTAAATATGAAATTTATTATTTTATGCTAAGTTTGTTTAGATAAATGTTTCTTAAACCTAATAAATTTACATTTTAGGTACTTCATTAACCAGGATATACTAAATATGGATATTATTCCTTCATTTTATGAAGGAGATAGTTTTATATAATTTTATGAGTACACCATTCAAGATTAATATTAATTCCATACAATAGTAATATTTTCTATTAAAAAAAGTGTAATTATGTTCTCATTTATTAACATTTACTTATGATTTTTTTTATAGTAAGAGAGTAAATGAAGTTTCACAGAAGACAAACTTGATGAAGTGTATAAAGAGTGGTCTGATTATGTATTATCTTTCACTACACATTGAGGTTGGAGAATATTGGTTTGGTGTAAATATATGCATTACATTGTTTATAATGTTTTTAACATGCCATGTTGAATGGATGATTTTTAATTTTTGAATGGGGTATTGGTTAAAAATTATTGGTATATATTTGTATTATATTAAGTGGCAGCTTATATAAATACATGTTTATTAAGTACGATAATTTGATAAAAGTATTTTTATATAGCAGCGTTATTAGTTATAAATTC
This sequence comes from Durio zibethinus, assembly GCF_047325235.1. Taxonomy (NCBI): domain Eukaryota; kingdom Viridiplantae; phylum Streptophyta; class Magnoliopsida; order Malvales; family Malvaceae; genus Durio; species Durio zibethinus. The sequence continues at coordinate 31,760,207 of NC_143163.1, read as the reverse complement.
GAATGTGTGGCATAATATTGAAATACTACAATATTCGTAATTTAAATTTCAAAATATAATTCATAATATCATAAAGACGTATTTGATTCACACAAGTACGAATCCGATATAAATAAAAGAATGTTTAACATGCGAAGTAGTGATTTGCTTATTTACAACATTCCATTTCCTGCCTTTATTAAAGAAAAAAGTTTCCAAAATTATACAATGAATCTATAAACAACATGTAATACGATCTACATGTGTCCAAGAAAAGAAAAGTCAAACGATGGGTAATATGCATTACATTTGTTTAATTGTTTCCTAATGTAATTACTTCTGAATACAGTCAGCATAGTAAAAAAAAACTCAATTTTGTGATTTTTTTTCATCATATACTCACCAACGGTGAGTACTTCATTAGACATGAATTCGTTGAGTTACATAATTTCATTAAAAAATGACTTTTTTTTTATTTGTATGCTCAACTTTTTTCTTAAAGTAAACTAAAATATCCTCTATAACATTGACAGCCTTTTCATATGAAGTACCAATATTGTGATGCACCAACCCATCGATTGCTCCATCATCGCTCCTACAATACTTTTTACCTGACAACGTCATCCTAGCATTGTTCAGAGCAGCAAATACAATGTTATCTTCATCGTCTCCTCTCTCTTCATTTTCTTTTATATTGATATCAAACTCAAGAGAGAAGTAAACATCCTCATTAACATTTAGTTATTCAACTGCATCAGCTACTATTTTAGCTCATAGATCGATTGCTCTATCAAATCTGAATATCACTCTAAAATCATCAAAAAATGAGAAACGTTATTCCGTAACCCTCTAACATATGGGTGTAATTGGAAAATTTCAAAAAAAGACAAATCAAATAAAAGTTATTGAAAAAATGTAAAAAAGATAGATAAGCCATAATATCATCTAAAAAAAACTTACCCAAACCCACTCATTAAATACTTTTTTCTTAGCTATGATATATTTTTCTTGATCATTCCATCCAAATCCATTAGAATTTTTTATATCACAAATTACATGATATTGTCTCTTAAGCAGTTTAACTCTAGATTCGATGTGGGGGTGGTTTTAAGTTATGAAGTAGGAATAACTTACTCCAGCATTTGTTCAATATAACTTTGATATCCAACTCAAAATGTTCCATTATCTGCTCTTCATCTAGGATCATCAGCCAAAGAATGTAAGTATTGAACTAAATGTAAATCCTTCTCTTTAGTCCATGAATGGTTACTAAAGCTAGAACTATCCAATCATCTTTTAGATGAACGTCGAACGGATTACGATGGATTGTTACGCAATGACGACATTTCAATTCTAATCACATGGTTAGACATTTTGAAACAATATCAATATAGTAAATAAAAAACAATTAAGGGAATGAAATAAACGAATACAAAAGAAAAAAAGTCAATATCTTTTCCAAATTGTAATATTTATTGGATAATATCAACGATATGGTACATAAAATAAAAATCATTTGGATAAACAAATAATAAAATACAAAATATATCTATAATGTTATTATCCTCCAGATTCTAACCAATACGAAAACATATCAATAGCCAAATTATCTCTAAATCGAGTCCAATAATGAAATGGTTCAACATGCATAATCAAATGTTGATGATCGGATTCATCCGATTAGGAAATATTTTTTTCGGTGACATCCCCTTCAATAGGATCAAAAATCATATCAGACTTAATGAAATTATAGAGAAGACAACAAGCAGAAATAATTCTACACTGTGTTTTAATTGAATAAAATGACTTCTCTTTTAGAATTGCCCATCTAGTTTTCAATATACCAAAACACCTCTTGATACAATTTCTTGCTTGAGAGTGTTTCATATTAAAATATTTCTATGGGATTGTTGGTTGGAGTCCTGCCTTTCAATCATTAAGATGGTATCGTTGACCTCTATAAGGTGCCAAAAATCCTTTCTTATTTATATATACGGTATAAATAAATAGTAATTACCTATTAAAATGATCAACAACATTACTAATATGGAAATGAGCAATGTCGTTATTAACATTACACGAACATAATACCAATAATACCTTGTGGGATCTTCAACCTATTTCTACATGTAAAGGCATCCCTTAACATTCTACCATTTATAACAAAACCTTCTCATCCCAGTAAAGCATATATGAATTGCATATCTGGCGTACAAACACCAAGGACATTGAAAGTAATTTCATTTTTTCTTGTCTTGTATCTAGGCCGGTCAACTACGTAAACATTGGCACCCAAACAACCATTGAACCATTTCTATCTATTATCTATTGAATTTTTTGGTATGGGTTAGAGTTTTTTAAACAACAGAGTATGCAATCTTAATATAAGATTTAACACATAATGAAATTGTCTACTAATTGTCTCTCTAGATCTGACTACTTGATGCTTCGTAATCTTATTTTTTGTATGATGGACAATAATGTAGAAGAAGCTAATTAGTAATTCTTCTATTGACATATGTCTAAATGACTATAACCCTCTTCTGTTTTAAGCAAATGACATAATTTTGCTAAAGTTTTTCTGTCCATTCTAATATGATCTACACATTGTATATCGTTCTCAAAGACCATTGTGTTTAAATTTATCTCTCTAATACATAGGTTATCATAAGATGTTTCACCAAAAGATAGTATACGTTGTTTTCTTACGTTAATTTTTAATAAAGTTACAGCAACAAAACATAACAATTACAACAAAGTCTCAATCTAGTTTAATTGCATTACAAGCAATGTAACCAATTGTATCTTCCTTACTGAAAAATCAGCCATAACTGTTTAGAAAAATTTTTTTTGTTAAAGTTGAAATGTTGAATGAAAAGTAAATCTTGGCATATGATGGATGGATTCCCCCCACATCATCAAATAAAATATAAATCACAAAAAAAAATTAAAAGATTGGAAGGAGCTAAATTAATTTAACCAGAAAACATATAATATATATCATAAATGCCTTTAATCCAGAGTTAAATGACATCTAAAAAAGGAAATATAAGTTCATTGGAAGGCAACATAGATTACACACTATCAATCAAAAAGTATACACACCGTTTTGTGTAAAAATTGACGATGAACTTAATAAGACGAAGATTAAATAACAGATGAGAAAGTTGAAATTTTTCATAGGAAAAAGTAAATGCTATGAGTTGAGATATGTTGAAATATAAATTTCAATTGTATTTGTAATTAAAATATGAATAAGACATATTTGATAGTTATATTCTATTCTGCTTCATGATTAGATATTAGAACATTCATATTATTAGAACATAATCATCAAGAGGGAAAACAAAATTTTAATATGAGAATATTGAAGGCGGTTGTTGGAAAAATCTGCCTCAATTGATAACCAATGAAAGATTTTTTTATACAAATGCCTTAATCATTTATTTATAGGTGTATCTAAAGAAAGATCATGTCATAACACTTTGATTTATGAAAAAAAAAAAATAGTTTTTAAATAATGATCATTTAAGACATTTCTTGCTAAAAATGCCTTTACTAATCTCCATTCAATTTTTATTAAGGAATTTTCAATGCATTTTCTAGGCAAAAATGCCTTGAATAATCCCCTAATAAAAATTGAAGGGGATTATTGGCGTTTTTAGCCAAAAATACCTTGAATAACCTAATTCTCATTTTTGTAAAGGATTATTCAAGGTATTTTTGACAAAAAATACCTTTAATAATCCTCTCATAGAAATTTTTAGAGATTATTTAAGGTATCTTTGGCTAAAAACGCATTAAATAATCCTATTTGATTTTTTATAAGAGATTATTGAATGCATTTTTATGCCAAACACCATATATAAACCAAATTTTTTACCAACATAAACTTACAATTATCTTGCATTTATTTTCAGACATACTTTTTAAAATAGTAATGACTATTTTAGGTGTTTTTATTCAAGTCAAATTTGGAAATAACATTATTTTTCCCTCTAGAATCCTAAAATACCATAAGGAGAGATGGGTTTTTAATTACGAGGCTTTAGGTACTGTTTGAAAAATGTTAGATTTCTCTAAAATCAGATGACCTTAAACCAAACGTTGGAATTAAATATCCAATAGTAAGATTCTGAGAAAAATGTGTAAACTCCCCGAACCAAATGCCCCTTTAGTAATCCTATGTGGCAATGATCTTATATCACTAAGAGTGATTAGATCACCTCTTTGGAGAGTGATCTACTTTTCATTCAAAGGGGTATGAAACTTTTATTATCAGGTTGAAGTGATATTTAAAATTAATGATAAACAATATTACCCATTTAGGTCATATTTGATACACAAGATTATGATAGGATAAAATAAGATGATATTATGAATAGAATTAGATTAAATAAAATCATTATATTTTGTGTTTGATGTATACAAGGATTAGGATATGATAATTTATTTATTTGTTAAAATTATCCTTCCTCAAAGTTTGTATAATTTAAATTATTGATGTAATTTCTAAGGGAATAATTGGACTTGTAAGTTTAATCCCATAAATTAAAAATAATCTTTTTCATTTAAGGAAGTTGAGAAGATTGAATAAGAATAATCATATACCAAAAGAATATCAATCCTTCTTATAATCTATATCCCTCTCTCTAGATACAAATTAAACATGATATAAGAAGATTATCATTTTATCCTATTAATAATTCTTTGTATAAAACATGACCCTAATATATGAATTAACAACTTATTTTTTCTTAAAATTAATTGTAATTATTTTATATTATAATTTTTATATTTTCAAACTAATATTCATTGTAACAAGTTCAGAAATATCTTGTGTGATTTTTTTAAACTTTTTAAAATTTATATATAATATAATTTTTTGATTTTAATATATTAGTTTTTTTATAATTCAAATATTTTTTACATAATTTATACTATAAAAACTAATTTACTATAAATAAATATATCTTTAATTTAATAATTTGATTAAAATTATTATGAAGAAAATAAAATATTACTAATATTTTATATACAAATTATTATCTTTAAATAACATTGAAATCATTAATTTGTATATCTAATATAATACACAGTTATTTTGATGCTTTTAAACAGAACAATATTTAATTTTTAATAATACCAAATACAATTATTTTTAATTACTAAAAATTGATTATTTTTAATCAAATGAAGTGATTTCAAATCACAAATGATAAAATTATTTTAGTGATTATATTATCATGATGATCTTAAAATAATATCAAATACTACCTAAAAGGTTAATGCATTAGCCAACTAATATGAACCTTGAATTCCTATTTATTTTCAATATACTCTCACTTATCATTCACAGATATAATTTTCACAAGTGTCTTTCTCCCTTTTTGTACATTTCATTTTTGAATTTGAGAATAATTTTTCTATTATTTTTAACACATTTTTAATCATCATTCACAAATATGACATTTTCAATATACGATTCACAAAAAAAATTATTTTTCTAACCACCATCACAGAAAATTCTTTTCAATGCACTTTTAGCCCCCATTCAAAATAATTTTTACCATTCATGGAATTTTACATTTAAACGGGAATCTTCTCCCATTTCTTCTCCCCAAAAGAACTACCATTTTCAATTCACCAAATGAATTTTGAAAAAGAAAATTAGAAAATACCAATTAGATTAATTACTATTATACTATATTTGCAAAAATGAAATGAAAATGAAGAATATTTCCTATACACACGGTGGTCAGTATACTTGTTCTCTCCTAAATATTGCAGCCTGCGGGATGGAACCTGCATTTTGGCAGTAACTACTAAGGACACCATGCGAATAAAAGCAAAGCACCAAATAATTACGGATCAGCTAGTATTTAGGTCAAAGGTTTATCCCACATATTTTGTTCAAAACTCAAAGAAGAAAATAAAAAAAAGACAAATTTATGAGTTGAACACAACTATAGCCTATTAACAGAGTCAACATCCACACCAGTCTACTTGAATCAACAATGGCAACATTTTGCTTCTAATTCAAAGAACTGAATTTGACTTTCCCTCCACTCAAGTGATCAACAAGGAAAAACAAAAGAATAAAAAAGTTAAGGGGCATAGGTACCAAATATTATTTACAATGAGAGAAGCAAACACTCCCAGGAAGAGGAGCACTTCCTGTGTTAACAACATCAGACCGTACTAACTTTATTGGCACTAAAGGAAAATATCAAGATATGACCATGTTTAGATAGTTACATATTAAAGATAACCACCGATTCTCATTTGAGGATAATGACCATGTTTAGTTATTAACATACCTAAGCATACCTAAGCAAGCAAGCATCTAATATAGATAATTAACATCCCTACTTCATTCATCTTCTCTTAACTAAACCTTTACCGCTCACAACTGGCAGGACTAGTGCAATATTTTCTTCAGCTACATTTGCAAACCCCATAACATTAGCGTGGATCAAAGTGTCTATCCTTCCTTGGCAATCAGGTAAAGCATTACTTTCGTTTTGACTCCCATCTCCTTGCTTGAAAATTTCATTAGATGTGTTTGGCAACTCCAGGTTTCCATCAAAACAGATCAAATCTTTCAAATGATCAGCAACAATCTGCGACTTTTTGACCTCAGAATCAAGCAAAGAAACAGAAACCTCTTGTGAAGTAAGAGATTCTACAACATTAAACCTAAACATAAGAGACAGATGAGAGAGGCACAAACAAAAGAGCTTCTGCAGAAGTGTATAAAGTTTGAAGTTAGCAATTGCGCTTCTGATGCCGAAGCAGAGTATCGCTACTTGTTTCCCCAAATTGATCAGGCAAGGCTTCCCTTTCTTGCTGAATCTTATGAGGGTGGAGTCTCCCTGTCTACAAAGTATGGTCAGAAAAGGCATAAGTAATCCTTTTGTGATATGTGGAATATAACATAATCATAAGTGATACTTACATGAGGGATGATATAAGGGCGAACTAGAATCCCCACAAATAAGCCTAGAAAACATGAAAGTCCCAGGCCTAGGGTCCAGACTGTAACTGCTCCCAGCCCTTAAAAATAAAAATATACAAACAATAAATTATTATCCTTTCAGGTTAAGGGCAAGACTGATATTAATACATCCATTATAGGTTAGAATAATTCTCATTGATGGAACAGACTTTCCATTCCTGTAACAATAGTTCTCTAGAAATAATTAAAAGATAAAGTGCTATAGTCATGTGGTTCGAAAGAGGAAAAAGTTATAAGCCGATGTACAATTTGAGATTTGATCTTTTTAAAGTATAATACAAAAATTTACATCTGAGTGAATTTATTTGCAAGTATATATCATGCACATCTGACACTACCATCAAAGATGAATAAGCATCTCTAGCATATATCTTTACAGAAAGGATGAGGAATCACATTTTTCAGTAAACAACAAAATCAAGATGCATTTTACAGTTAAACAAAAAAAAAAAAAAAACGAAATCATATCACAGAACACTTAACAAAAGGATCTTTGGATTTCACTTGTTTACTATCTCTTGAAGCATGGACGTGTCAGCATGTCAAATGTGCACGTGGCATGAATGTAGATAGCATACAAACATAGATACTTTTTGCATCTACATCAACTAAATATATGCAATCCTTGAAGGTTGAAAGGTTTAAAAATTTCACTGACCACAAACCTTTGGTATATCTTGACATGAGTGTTAAAATATCTGCTAAAAAAAGAAGTGAAGATATTAAGCTATTCATAATCTATCTCTTTATCCACCTCAATGCAATGACAGAAGATTTCTCAGTATTTCTTACAAGCTCAAATAATCCAAAATCATATAAACCGAAAGGAGCCAAAAGCCATCGTCCAGCCATACATGACAACAACATCCTAAATAAAAAAAAGTAAATGAAAACAAAACTCCACCAAACTGCTGGCAGTACAAAAACATTTAGCAGCTAAAGAACAAACCCAAATTATTAGTCATTGAAAACAACAATGTTAGTAAAAAGCACAAGAGTCAGCAACAGAGGACCACACCGTATGTCTATGAATTTCTAAAAAAAAAAAATTTAAAACATGGAATTGATTGTCCATGAATCCCCGATATTGAAAGGTTGCGTTTGATAACATCAACTTGTAGACGAAATTAGCAAGCAATTTTATGAAAGTAAATTTCTGTACATATGCTGTGCATGCATCAATTAAAACAATAGATGGATACCGAAAATTTGGGCGGACGGAGAGGTTGTGGTGCAATCCTCAGGCTTAAGATCAATCAAGCGAACTGATTGACTACCGTGATCCACAACCAGTAAAATGCATCTCTCAGCAACTACAGCTAACTCAAAATCGTCTGCAAATGTTGCGTTTTGTGCCGGCCCGTCCTTTTTGCCTATTGCCTTTGACAAACCACCGGCAATCGTACTCACAGTACCTAAAAAATTTTTTTTTTTTAATAACAATCGTGCCAAGAAATAAAAAAAAAAAAATCTAATTAACAAGAAAAGGCATCACTAGTTATGGATAAAAAAAGGAAAAGACAAGTGAAACCTGAAGTTGAGATTTTCCTAATGACGTGGTTGCCCCTATCAGCGACATAAACGTTGCCTTTGCCGTCTACTGCGAAGCTTCTCGGTTTATTGAACCGGGCCAGCCCCAATTTCCCATCCCGATAACCCAGCTTTTCTTCTGATGATATCCGTTTTACCTCGCTTTCTGCATTATATATATATAATAAATACCAAATAATGAAATAATTAGTGTTGAGATACTCAGGAGACCTATTGTTTCCTTTTTCCTTTAAATAGTAAGCGGTAGAGGTGTAATTGTTTTTAAGTTCCAATTCGAATTGAATTTTGAAATTCGAAATTAAACTTGAATTTAATTAAATTTTATTTTTTAATTTAAAATAAAAATTAAATTATTCAATTAAATTTAATTAATACGTAAAAATAAATTTAAATTTTATATTCGATAAAAATTTTATTATTTATGTTTGAGTTTAAATTCGTTATATTTTATTAATTAAAGTAATAAAAATATATTTAAATATAAAAATTAAATTAGATTCTCGAATTATTTAAATTGAATATAAAAATATTCGAATTCGATTTAATCATGAGTTAAATTATTTAAATTCAAATTCGATTCAATAATAATTAAATTAAATTTAAATTTTATTTTAATTAAATTTAAATAATTTATAAATACTAATATATTATTTACAAAGTTTGATAAATGATAAGATACCGTTGGACAGGGGAAATGATACAGTGTAGAGATGACTATTGGAAAAATCAAGGAGTAGCAGATCAGAGGAACCAGGACGCGCAAGGACTGAGTGTGGATTTATGTTAAGCTTGTGGCCGTCGATCACTGTGGTCACCGTGTACCCCTCTTCCAGTATTAGCTCGCTTGAAACTGTAAAAGAAATTAGACATAACAGTTTCTTTAAAAAATGATAATAATAACGGTTTAAATAAGGAAAAATTCAGAGAAATTGATATTTTATTACCTGAGCAGAATAGGACGAAGAGAGTGATCCAAGAGAAGAGTGAAGCCATGAACACGACGATGACGATGATAATTTTTTTTTTCAAGTGTTTTCAGTGAAAAGCAAGCAAGCAAGATGCGTTTTTAAATCTTTTTTTGGTCAATAGCAAGTCAAGGGCTTTTGCTTTCTAAACTTGTGGAAGAAGTATCGGGTGAAAAACCCTTGTGGAAAAAGTAGTTATTCCTAACCATAAAAAAAAAAAAATCTCTGTGGGCTTAAGTGTTTTCTACGCTACCTATGATTGTCATCAAAATTGATTTGATATTAAATAAATAGTTGTAAAATATAAGAATTATTATGATATAATTGTGGAGAAATTATTTTTTTAGGTGACATTAAAATAATGATATGTTTTTTTATGATATATTTAAAATATAAAAAATTAAAAATAAAATATGTATCAATTTTTATACAATTAAAAATGAATTAAAAATAAAACATGTATTAATTTTTGGGTTAATTTTAAAAAATATATCCTGTGGTTAATTGATTTTTGGGTTTTGTTATTAAGTTTAAAACTAATAGAGAGAAGTTGGAGAATGATAAAGGAGTTTGATTTGGTTAGAGAAAGAATTGGTTTTGTTTTAAAAAAAGAGAATGAATTTTTAGAGAGATAATATGAATTTTTAGATAATGAATATGAATTTTTATGAAAAAAATAAAAAAATAATAAAAAAGATAATAATTTTTTATAAAAAAATAAAAAAATAAATTATAAGATAATTAAATGTTACGTTTTAAATTTCAAAGATACTTTTATTTCAACCTTAATTATAAGATATATTTATGAAATTAACTCTTAATGCTTTAATACCGTTTATAAAATTAAAAATTTTATATTAATAATATATCAAATATTATTTAAATATATATTGACACATTAAATATAAAATGTATATAGTTTAATTTTTATCAATTTTATATATTTTTTAAAATTTAAAATTATATTGTTTTAGATTTTTTTATATATTTTTATATTTTATCATCCTAACTTACTTTAAATTATCAACCGTACATTCAGGTGCAATTGGGACCATATCAGATTGCTTGCTGTAAGTGTTGGGCTTGATATGTTTCATTGGGCATATTAGGTCAGGGCATATTGATGGCTGGCCCAAAAAGTGATCTTTATGGAATTGGCCCACTTGGTAAAAAAATATTGAAAGTTTTCCTCCTTGCTTCAGAATATCATCATCCCTCCCGGTCAACTCATCACTCAGCTGCTTCCTAAGTGTATTACTTTCTGAAAAGATTTGAGTAGTACCGGTCAGGGTGAGGGGTGGTGGTGTGTGGGGATTAGGTTAGGGCCGGATGGGCTCAAGCCCAGTCTTATTTGGACCTGAAGGTTGGAGATGTACCCAAGTCCGCAAAACACTTGAATATTTTAATGTATAATATCTGTATTTTAGAGAAAAAGATGTTTGAAAACAACTCCGATTCTCTCTTTTAATTAATAGGGTTAATAGTACAAAATTATGATTCAATTCAATTCATGGCTTTTGCTTTTCTATTGCTAAATATTATAAATTTTATGGACTGGGATTTAGAGAGCTTAGAATGGTCCAAGTTTAGCTTCAGGCTTTTTAAGGAAAGCTCAAGCTCTCCATGAGCTCAAAATTTTAATACCAAGACTTTCTTTTTTTTCTTTTTTTTTTTCTGCCTATTAGATATTTAAAGTGTTGCTAAGTTTATGCTTTAATTAAAACAAAATAAAAGATTACTACTTAACGTAGGAATGTTTAATTATAAAAATATATATAGTAATTGGTGATGGATTTTTTTAAAATAAGTTAAGCTTGGTATTAAAAATTATAATATTACTATTCCAATGCATTGGTGGTCTTTTTTTTATTATTATTATTTTACAAGTTGATTTAACGAATTAACACATATTTAAATGTATTTAAAAATTAATTATTAAATGAATATAAATATAAATCTGCATGTGGAATAAAAGCAAATTTACTATCGATAATAATTTAAACTACTGAATAGTACATAATTAAATAATAAAATATCAATTTTACAAGCATAAAATCACAAATAATGTTGGGAAATATAAAAAATTTGAAATTTATTTAAAAATATGAATAAGTCATCAATATTTTATTGCTTGAGATTTATAATATTGTAATTAGATTATAATATGAACGGTATATGAAATAATTTTATTTATTTAATATGAATATATATAAATATATAAATTAATTTCTTTTCAAATTACATTTAAATTTTTAAAACTCATAATATAATATATATATATATATATTAACTTGCCATTAAAAAAAAAAAACTTTTTGAAAACAGTAAGAAAAAAATATGTCTTTCCTTTGAATATTTTTGTTTATAATAATATTTATACACCTGTAAATTATATCAAATAAAAATAAATTATACTTTTCTTAAAAAAATAAAAATATATATTATTAAATGATAAATTAAATAATAAAAGAAGTATTAACATATTTTCACTTTAGTAATCTAGACTAAATTATTATGTAAAGTATAAAAAATGCTAGAAAATATGTGAAAAAAAAAATTAAAAAAAAGATTATTTTTCATAAAAATGAAACTGTAATAACAATAAAATATATCTTGGAAAAAATTATAAACAAAAAAAAAATTAATAGAATATGCCTTGAAAAAAATTTACTGAAACAATAACAAAATTGATGTATAACACATTATATTTGTAGAAGAGTTTTTTAGTAATAATTATGATTAAATAGATAATTTTTAAATTATTTTTTTTAAAATTTAAAATGGATATAATAAGTGATAAAGATAATATTAGTTTTTTTGCATTTATTTGAACTATAAATTTGATAATTATAGTTCAAATGAATATAATGGTTTTAATGATCTTATTATTGAAATATTTAAGATGAAATTTTTTTGAATTTTCATAATCTTACATAAAGTTGCTTGAATTTTTAATGTCTTGCACAAATTTTTAAAAAGATAATTTTTAAATCAAGATAAAAATTTATTGAAAGATTTAAATAAACTTAATCTTCATAAATTTTAAACATGTTTGAAAGATTTTGATAATTAAATAAGATTATTTAGTAAACAACTAAAATTATTTATTAAAAAAATAAAATACATATTTTATGTTTTTTATTTTAAAAAATATATCTCTAAATTGATTTAATTTTCTACTATAATTTGAATAATTTTGATATATGAATAAATTTAAAATGATCTAATTTATAATTAAAAAAAATTATCTTATTTTTTAAAATTTTTTTTTATATGTCATTTAAGAGAGTTATTTGCATAGACGCCTATGTGATAAATTTGTTTATGTAAGTTGTTATATAATATATATATATATGACTAGAATTTGACGAATTGTTTCATTAGATCAAATCCTAAACATGATTTTTTGAGCTCATTTCGAGCTTGATCTAAGATTTTCTTTAAATTATTTTTTATTTAATTTTAAATACATTTTAAAATTTTAAAATATTAATTTTTGTAAATATTTTAATATATATTTAAAATATGAGTAGGGTTTCTAAAAGATCATCAAACCCCATTTGATCCATGAACATTTTAATTAAAATCTTAACAATATAAAATATTTATTTTTTTTTTGAAAATCTTATTAATTGAATGATGTAATTTATAAAAAAATATTTATTTAAATGAGATAAATGTCAAATATGTGAAGGAATTATATTTAAAAAAAATATGGTAATTAGCTTTTATTCATCAATTTTTAAAATTTAACGAATATAATTATAACGAAATAAAAATTAATTACTTTAATTTCATCCAATAAAAATTGAGAGTTTTTAATTTTAGCAAAAGTTCAAGGTGTATTTAAGTATTATTACAAATAATGCTCAGTTTTTATTACAAAAAATAATGCTTATTTTTGCAGTAGGCAAAAAAAATGTTAAATCTGGAGATGGTAGCCATAATTTTCCAAAATTGCGAGCCCATCACTTGTGATTTGTGAAGCTTATCAAATTGACTGCAATGAGGGTGTTTAACAATAAGAAAATATTAAAAAAAAAAAAAGGGGAAAACGTTTAATAAGTAGACAACGACTTCCTTCCGTCGCCGTTATTTACAAATCTCTCACTGGCCAATGAAATCGCTCCTTGACACGTGACCGCAAGAAGGCGAAGATCCAACATGCAAATTTAACCCAATAGCAGATCTGGAGTCATTTATCCATTTTAACCGGGGGTGATCTACTCAGCACTCGCAAATGAAAATTTGAGTGCTCCCGTCTTTCCTTCCCCAGTTCCCCGTTTCGTTGCGTTTAGTTTTTACAAAGACAAAAGAACCAGCCAGCATTTTCATCGTCACTGGGAAAAAAAGAAGAAAAGGCAAACAGAGACTTTGTTTTCTCTGTCGCTCAGATCCAAATCTCTGTTTGGTTGTCTTTCTCAGATCTCCGTATTCCAACGTTTGGATCTTGAATTACAGATTCTTAGATTTGTGAAAAAATAATTCAATTTCATTCCGAATAGCGCTAATTCGGTGATTGATTTAGTTGCAGCATTTGATTTACTTTTGATTTGATTGGATCTGATTTGAGCTCTCTACAAAAGTTTCAACTCTGTAACCAATCATGAATCCTTTCTCTTCAGGAACTCGTCTACGGTAAGCACCAATTCGTCCCTTTTCCTTTTAATTTGTAAATCAGATCAAGAACACGTGATTTTTTTTTTTTTTAATTTGAATGGATTGGTTTTATTATTGAAACAGTTGGGGTTTTGTTCAATTGCAGTTGTTTGATTGCCATGATTGAAATTTCGGAAGTTTGGTTGTAGTTTGTGCTACTTAAAAGATGATTGCGTCTGAATTTAGAGCCAAGTGGAGTTTGCTAGTTTTTTTTTTTTATTGGTTTTGTTAATTTGGTTCGTGTAGTTAGCTTTGTCTTTTCTTTTTGACATGCTTTGAATTACTTGCAACTATGGATGGAAATGTAGAAATGTCTGAAGTTATAGCATATCCATTTAATAATTGGTTTGAGAGTAGCTTGATCTTGATCTATTTTATTCATGAATATTAATAATATGAAATGATGCGCCAAATAGCATTGGTCCCAGAACGTACCATTTTCTAGAGAGGAAACCGAAATGTCCACCAGTTTGGTACTACAAACCTTACTTTCTCTACTTCTTGCATTATAGATATGTTAGTTATGCAGCATATTTTGGAATATATATTATATATATGTATATGTATATATTACCCTTTAAACATGAGTAACTAGCAGCAACAGTTTGAGAGAATGGTAATTTCAATATATAACATACAGTCCAAGGTGTTCAAGTACGCAAATATCCTGTTCAATATGGTCACCAAAGTACAATCTGAATGGCCTGGTCAGATGGTTGTACTTGTAATTCTTGTGGTTATATGTTCAAACTGATTTGTAGAACTTATCACACTTTTAGGAAACAATTGGAAAATTGAATTTCTTTTCTTTTACTTTTCCTCGGGGGACTGTTTGTTGATTCTAGAGGGTGCCTGTGTCTATTGGAATGGAACTGAGTAGTTGTATTTGTCTCTATATAGATTTATCATGATTAAAAAAATTTTGAGATAGCAAAAGAATCCGGTCTGAATGATAACCTCCATACCCTGTCATGGGATTTCTGAATAAGTTCTTGGAATTAGTTTTCTGGATTTCATCCATATTTTATGGGTGTGAAGATCTCAATCTCCTTGTCTTTAGTCGTTAGAGAACTTTTGTCTTGAGGTGCTTCCTATAAGGAGTGATCAGTATCAAGTGGTGCTTTAAAGGAACAAGCTGGTAAGTAGGAATATATGGTCTCCTCTCTCTTACACATCTGTAAATATTTCATGTTCAGGACATTGTTCACAAGAACTGTTTATATTCATTGGAAGAAGTTATCTCTTAGTTTTATGTAATTTTTTTAGTGAAAAAGAAAAAGGGACCATGCATTGCACGTCCTTTAGTTTGTAAAGTTTCTTCTCAGTCAGGACCTACAGCTGTTTTCGAAGAATACTTTTTCCCTTTCTTAAATGATTCCCTATCAATGGGTATGAATTCATTTTTTGTTAAACGAATCAAATTGATAAGTAACACAGATTTTGTGCATTTTCTATCCCCAAGTAATATTAATGAATCTAAATGATTGACTTGACTTTAGTTTATATGCATATTAATTGAAAATGGTCAAACTTACTTTTTCAATGCAGGGACATGATACGGGCTATACGTGCATGCAAAACTGCAGCAGAAGAACGTGCTGTTGTAAGGAAAGAGTGTGCTGCTATTCGTGCTGCAATTAATGAAAATGATCAAGATTATAGGCACCGTAACCTGGCAAAGCTCATGTTCATTCACATGCTTGGATATCCCACTCATTTTGGCCAAATGGAGTGCCTGAAGTTGATTGCATCTGCTGGATTTCCAGAGAAAAGGATTGGATATCTTGGTCTTATGTTGCTTCTTGATGAAAGACAAGAAGTGTTGATGTTGGTCACGAACTCATTAAAGCAGTATCCTACTAGACTTTTCTCAAGCTTAATTTGTTCCTATTTCCTTTTCCCTTTTACCATTTCTGTTCTGAATGAATAACTTTGTCCCTGATACGCTGGTATTATGAAGGGTAAAAATAAGAAAATGGAGATATTTACTTTACTTTTGCTGGAACCTTAATTTATATGCAGAGATCTCAATCATTCAAACCAGTATATTGTAGGACTTGCTCTTTGTGCTCTGGGAAATATTTGTTCAGCAGAAATGGCTCGTGATCTTGCACCGGAAGTAGAAAGATTGCTGCAGTTTCGAGATCCAAATGTCCGGAAGAAAGTAAGTGTGTCCTATCTATATTCAAGTTCATGTTGGCCACAGATTCTGATTTCAATGAGATGTTAAAGTAAAGGAGGAAAAGCGAGGCCGATTCCAGGATTTGTGAATTTTGTATGCTTAAACAATGCTGATTATTCCTCTTAAAAGATATCAACTTCTCCATCCTCCTTTCTTCTACAGGAGTTGGAAAGTTTTGGGTTGTTTTGTTGGGCATTGCAACCATAATGGTTTGTGTTCTTTAGTTGTTTCCAGTAATGCCTTTGTAATTTTGTCAATACAAAGGTTAAAACTTTCATGTGAATCCATGATATAATTACCACATGCCACATGACTGAGACCTCAACTGTATAATGTAATTATGTTGCTAATTCATGGAAGTGTGATATTTGTTTTATGATGTTCTGCAACCTTCATATGACTGCTACTTTTACAAAATCTGGATATTTCTCTGCCCGTATATCTTATCCAGAAGAATTTGCAGCATATAATCATTGAAGGGAAAAATGCCAACATATAGTAATCCTTGAATCTGACGTCTTAGTGACTCCAAGAAAGTCAACTTCAGTTGCTTGTTTGATGGTTTCAGGGAAAGACATCTATTGACTGTTGCCAGCCATCCTGTGAAGGCATTTTTTTGATGTACTAAATTGATTCATCTACAATTAGTCATTTTTCTATTGGAGGATTGATTTGATTAAACAGGCTTCCTGCTTTTCTTTTCCTTTTTCCCCCTGCTAAGTGGCATTTGTTTATGAATTCTCATCATGCACATTACTTGATAATTTTTAGGTTATTTGTCATTTCTTCAGCATTTTGACTGCAATATTTGACTCCTCTTGACTCTATCTGTTGTTTGTAGGCAGCATTGTGTTCCATACGGATCATAAAGAAAGTTCCGGACTTGGCTGAAAATTTTATAAATCCTGCTTCTTCGCTACTTAAAGAAAAGCATCATGGTGTCCTAATAACAGGAGTTCAACTTTGTATGGATCTATGTAAAGTCAGTTCAGAAGCTCTTGAATATGTTAGAAAGGTAATTGGTTATGGCTTTATAAGCATATACCTATAGTATCTGAAAAACAAACACTCTATTGAGCATATGAATTATTTTAATACCTGTGAAAAAAAAGCTATAATGAATAAAATTTCTTGTGAATATATAGTTCCTGCTTTTGTTTGTTTGGAGCATCCATGTGGGCAGAGCAGTCTACCATCAATCCTTTGTTCCCGTTTCTGGCTGGGGAGAACTTATCATCTAAAGAATTGAGAAAATGGATCAGATTTACTGGTGTTTTGCCCTAAACTGTTGGCTGTCTTTTGCATTATTTGACACTAAGATGCTTCAGGCTAATTTTGCTGTTTGGTTTCTATAGGACTTATGAACTTGTTTAGGCCTTTAGGGTCATGCGGAACAGGGCCCTTTTCTATATCATTTAAATACTGTGCCCTTTTCTATATCATTTAAATATTGTGCTGAATCATATTTGTAAACTTTAGTGGGAAGAAACTTGTCAAAAATGGATAATGTGGTCAGCTTTCTAATTGTGATAATTGCTTCTTTTATCATCACTGCAGAAGTGTATTGAAGGTTTGGTCAAAACTCTGAGGGATATTGCAAACAGTCCCTATTCACCTGAGTATGACATTGCTGGCATAACAGATCCTTTCCTTCATATAAGATTGCTTAAGCTGCTGCGGATATTGGGCCAGGGAGATGCTGATGCTAGTGACTGTATGAATGACATACTCGCCCAGGTCAGTTGTGAACTTTTGACGTTGTTTTGGTGACCTATCTTTCATTCATAATATGTTAAAAGTCCTGAAAGAAGTGTTTAAGTATAATGTGTATTCCATATATTGTTTATCTCACCAATTAGTAACTAGATTGATGTTTCTGTTTTAAATCTTGTTCTTTGGCTGTAAATTTCATTTGCATGCTCATAGTTAGTCAGTGGTATATTGAATTTTCTTATTAGAGGTTCTGAAAAACTGTTGTAAAAAAACAAATGATTGCTTTATTGAGGAATGAGATTTGTTCTTTCTTTCTATGATCTAAGATAGTGTTGCAAGATGAAAAAATACAAGTTCTGTCCTTGTTAGAAAATAAACCTTGCATTCCACTCAAATGTTGCTCCTGCAAATGAGAAAAACCTTAATGAAATTGCGTGGAGCCTGTTAATTGAAAAGATGGTATACCATTTGGGTTATATTGGATATTGCTTCTAAATCTGATTTCTGGCATTGAAAGTTGAAGCTAAAATTGTTTCAGAGAACTCTTTTCCTGGTTTTCAACACTATTTCATTTCTTAATGAGGTTAAGAGTTTCTCTTTTACTTATTTTTTCTGTATGGTCACAATTTTTTTTTCTTAGGTGGCAACAAAAACCGAGTCAAAAAAAAATGCAGGAAATGCTATTCTTTATGAATGTGTTGAAACTATCATGAGCATTGAAGATAATGGTGGCTTACGTGTGCTTGCTATCAATATCTTAGGAAGATTCTTGTCAAATCGTGACAACAATATCAGGTATTTTCTTTCAAATCTGATCTCGATCTGTTTCTACACTATTTCATTGTTCCTCTACTATATTATGAAACTGAACCTTGCATGTTTTTCAGATATGTTGCATTAAACATGCTTATGAAGGCCATTGTGGTGGATGCTCAAGCAGTCCAGAGGCATAGGGCAACAATTTTGGAATGCGTAAAGGTACTTCCTGAGGATATTTAATTTCATGTTTGATGATTTTAATAGGTTTCTGGTTTAGTTCTTGCTACTGCCTGAGGATATTTAATTTCATGTTTGAGGATTTCAATAGGTTTCTGGTTTAGTTCTTGCTCAAGAAGCAGTCAAGGAGTTTGCTTTTGCTTTCCTTTTGTCTAACCTGTTTCTCTGGTTCTGTTGTTTATTTGTTACTTTTGGTGAACCCCATACTTGTGGGAATAAGACTCTTATTAAAGATATGACTTGATCTTTTATTTTTGCATTCAGGGATAATGACCATGTAGTCATCTCTCTCTCTCTCTCTTCTTCTTCGTCTTCTTCTTCTTCTTCTTCCTTTTAGGGAACCCTATATTTGTCTTACATGTGACTGTTATGATTTTTTTTGGTTGGTTACCCTTCTTGTATTTTGATTGAAATTTGGACAGATAAATAGGGATTCAATTTTGAAGATATAGTAATTTCCAGCATCACCCCTTGGGATTGGTTCAGGGGTAGAGTGGATTAGGAATTGGGTAGAGATCCTAAGTTTGAGCCTTGGTACTCTAACCAATAAAAAAAGAGTTTCTAGCTTTTTCTTAGTTGCTTTTGAAGTGGACTCTGATTTGATTCTGAAGTGCCTTTATTGTCTAAAAGTGAGTTTTCTGCAACTGAAGAAGTTTTTGATTTGACATTTTCTTTTTACAGGATTCGGATGCTTCAATTCGGAAAAGGGCACTTGAACTTGTATACTTGCTAGTGAATGAAAGCAATGTGAAGCCTTTGACAAAAGAGCTAATTGAATATTTGGAAGTAAGCGATCAAGAATTTAAGGGAGATCTTACTGCCAAGATTTGCTCCCTTGTTGAAAAGTAAGCTGTGCTATTTTTTAGTAAAACAAGAAGTGCTACTTCAGCTTTTCTTATGTATGCTATATTATTCTTAATTTTCTTGTATATGCTGTCTTCTTGGCTCAATATTTTCATGCATCATGTTTGTACTTGGAATGTACATGCATACATGGATGCATCTAGCTGTATATTCCATGTATAATCCTTCCTCCAACCACATTTTTTAGGACAGTTAGGATTGGTTATCACTCCTGGAGAAGTCAAATATTTCATACAATGGATTTCATATGGTCGATTTTAATGGATTGCTACCTTTATTAAATTTATTGAAGTTCCCTTTGTCGTTCTTTTTATGTTGAATGATATTTTCTTCTGGTTTATTGGACAAGTTTTTCTGTTAGCTGGGGGAGGGATGCTGAAAGATTCATTTGGAATTAATTTGTAGCATTTTTTAATCAACAATCATTTCTATCACCTCAGGTTTTCCCCTGAGAAGATTTGGTACATTGATCAGATGCTCAAGGTTCTTTCTGAGGTATATGTTGTCATTCATATCATTGTTGTAGGATTGGAGTAAAGATGCTTTATTTGTCGTATTCCACTGAATTCATTCCTGTTCATGTTTCTGTTTCACTACTATTTTCTCTCTTGTTTGAGTTGCATCCATCGCAGTCTTTGTTCCCAGTAGGTGTTGCAGAACATATGTTTTTGTTTCACTGATGTGCTTATTATTCCAATCCTTGATTTGATCCTATGTTTTGCATGCGAGTCCCTTAAGCAATGGTGTAAAACATGTTTTCATCTTTACACTTTTGATTATAAAGCTTCTTTGTTGAACATATGACCTTGTTGTGTATAAATCCTTGCAATGAAAGAAAAATACATTCTTGCTTCGTCTAAGTGGTGGTACATATAAATAATTAACTATATTAGTACTTTATTTTGTGTAATGTTGGCGAAGTGATCCACAAGTTTGCTGTCAATCTGCACAAGTCCACCCACTTGATTTTTCAAGTTAAATCTGGTAATTCAACCTGTCTCAGCTTTGACTTTTGCTGCTTGTTGCCTTTGAGTGAATGAACTATCAAAGGCTGAAAGTTAGATATTCCATTCCACATCAGATAGAAATAAATATCATTGATGAAAACCTATAAGGCCTCAAGTTACTCTAGAACTTGAGTTTAAGCTTTTGACTATTGAGAATTGGTGGTTTAGGCCTGAAAAATTGCTGGGCCATTGCAATCTGTATTAGCTCATCTTGTAAGTTAGTTTGGGTTCTGGTATGATCTTGGTCATTTTGGTTTTGTTTATGATTGTGAAGCGTGACCACAATGAGGATGTCGAGGATTTGATTGGGGGGGGGGGGGGGGATTATGATACCCTTTCTAAGTCAATTAGGAATTAGGAGTGTGATTGATGAAATCCATATAAGACTTCACGCCTCAATTGCTAGTAACTTGTTAAGGACTAGCAGTTTGGATCTGGAAAAGTAGCTGGGGCAATGGTTTTTGGACCTGGAATTGGTTTCTGGCGAAACCTTTACTCAATTTGCATGTTAAGGGAGCAACTGAGAAGAGTAGCCATTATAATTTTTCAGTAAGTGTGGGAACTCAGGTGTAACCAGTAATGGTTCATTTTACCTGGTACTGTATTTTCATTTTGCTATATGTCAATGTTTTTGCTTTTTACTGATGAAAATAAAGTGTCAATTAAAAAAAGAAAAGATTGGGCCATTGGCCACAAACATTCAAGTGATAGAGTGCTTGTTCTTTTAACCTTTGCTTGGTGTGAGGATCTCCATCTGGTGGATGTTTACTTTCATTTCTACTGGACAAAATTCTAGTTAGGAGAGAAAAAAGGGAATGAGGATGAGCCTTTTTCATTATTCAGGAACTGGTGCATTTGTTATTTATCTTCTTAGCTCTTTCAACGTTTCTATTAATTATTTTGTTCCAGGAGTACTGATTTTTATCCTTCACTTAGTAGGCTGGAAATTTTGTGAAAGATGAAGTCTGGCATGCCCTTATCGTTCTCATAAGTAATGCTTCTGACCTTCATGGATATACAGTCAGGGCATTGTACCGAGCATTCCAAACATCAACAGAACAGGTATTCTTTGGTTTATTTTGGATTTTATATGCCTGAATTTTACATTCTTTTCTGCTTAATTATTCAAATGCAAATTGATATTTTCCTTAGGAATCCCTTGTTCGAGTGGCTGTTTGGTGTATTGGTGAATATGGCGACATGTTGGTGAATAATGTTGGGATGCTTGATATTGAAGAACCAATAACTGTAAGTGCATCCTTATCCATAGATTAGTTTGCATGCACTCATTATAGTCATGTTGCACTTCTTTATCTTTAAAAAAAGAGGGAAAACAGCGGGGTGGTGGGCTGTGTTATATGAACTTGAGTTTGTATAGAGGAAGCTTCTAATTGGTGAAAGTTGATTAGGATCCCTTTCTGCAAAGATTTTCGTAAGTTTATGACTTCAAGACTTATGACATGGTTGCTGTTAATTTAAATTTAAATAATTGATAAGTTGTAAACGGAACCAGTAACTGTGTTGTTTGTTTAACTGGCAGTAGAGAACATGAAAGCTAATTTCCTGCTTCATCAAATACTGAATTTTCTAGATTTTTCTTGTGGAACTTTCATTTTTATTTTAGAGTGGTTATAACTGAATTACTTCCTTGTTGAAGTTTGATTTATAGCAATCAAATTCAGTTTGGGTACCTAGGGATAAATCTATTTTAAAGATAAAATTAATTAAAATAATCTACAGCAAGTATGGAGTTGATTTTGGGCTTATGGGTAATGTGATTTTGCAGATGTAGAAATAGGCAAGGAGCCATTCGATTCCCCTTTTGACAAGGCATTGCAAAGTACCTTCTGATTTTATTCAAAACATTTTGTTTAAGTATTTTTATGTTATTTCTGGTTGAAATAATTTGAGTTTGCTTGCAGTCAGATGTAATAATGGGTGTTATCCAATGTAGTTCTTTGTTACTCTGGGTCTTGTCGTGGAATCACATACATCCAATATGATTTTTAAACTAATGAGATTCTTAACCTTATATATGATGAGCTGAAAGTCCTTAATGGCAGGATCCTATTCTTTTTGTCCAGTGGCTGCATTACATAATTTGAATGCTTAGACCACTCTAATCTTCCAATCCTGTTTGGAAAATTTTCAGTCAATTTTTATTTCCTAACCAGGTAACAGAGTCTGATACTGTGGATGCCGTAGAGGTTGCTATTAAGCGTCATACTTTGGATCTCACTACTAAGGCGATGGCTTTGATTGCTCTGTTAAAGCTCTCTTCTCGTTTTCCTTCTTGTTCAGAGTATGTAATGTTTTGCTACATGCATTTTATCATTTATCACACTCATTCCTCATGGGTCCATGTTTCTACCGGCTTAGTTTGGTCTAGGGGTTAAAAAAAATCTTTTATAAGCATACACTTGATATAGTTACAAACTCTATCTAAGCATGACCTAAGTTGAATCTATTTCTTGGCAAATTGGTTTAACCATCCTAATTATTGTGAAATTTCTGCATGAAGTAATTGAAGAATTTCTCTTATTTGTTTATATGGCATGGAAAAGATCAATTTTCATTGATTGGTATCTCCAGGAGGATCAAGGATATAATCGTCCAGAATAAACGAAGCCTTATGCTTGAGTTGCAGCAACGATCTATTGAATTTAATTGTATTCTTCAGAAGCATCAGAACATTAGGTATGATTAAAATTTGTTTTGTGTTTTACGATTTATGGCATTACCTTTTAGAAGGTTGCAGGATCATAGCGTAGTTGTGAAGTACAAAACTGATGGATGAATTCGTACAGATCTGCACTGCTTGAAAGGATGCCAGTTTTGGATGAGGCAACTTTCAGCGGAAGGAGGGCTGGCTCCTTGCATACAGCTATTTCAACTTCCACTGGGGCACCACATAATCTTCAAAATGGAATTGCCAAACCAGCTGCGGCTCCTATTGCAGACTTACTTGACCTAAGTTCAGATGATGCCGCTGCACCTAGCTCTTCTGGTGGTGATTTTCTTATGGATCTCCTTGGGGTTGATTTGTCCCCAGCTTCTGCACCATCAGGTTAGTTCAGATGCATAGTGGTGCTTCTGTAAGAAACATTTGAGTGAATTTTTTTTTTTCGAGCATGCACTTATATTTTGAAGATGTAGAACACAAATAATCTAATTGTGGGATTAGTTAAGATTTTATTTTGTCACTCTTGTTGTATTTATGGGCCTAATTGTAATATCTTATAGATCTATGGTTATAGTTGGCTTTCATCTCATCCCATGTCCTGCTTTGTAGCTGTCCCAGCTGGTTACGTTTCTTTCAGTGCCATTCCACCATATCTTTGCCAACCTTACAAACTTCATCTTTGCAAACAGAATTCTTCGAGCACTTGACATGTCATACCAATTAAAGTACTCCTTAATAGAGTCGAGCCTAGATCTAGGTTATATTTGGTATTTTACATTTATATTAGGGTTTAGTATCTTAGTGTAGTTTTCTTTATCCTATTAGGTTTTGTTTATAAGTCAAGTTTATTAGGGTTGTGTTTATAAGAGTCTTAAGTGTTTCCTTTTAAGTCCAACTTAGGATAGGAGTTCTGGTTCTTTTAGGAATATGGTTGGTAGTGGGCTAGTAGCCTATATAAATATCAATATATTCTTTCTTTTAAAGGACTGATTATGATTATGAGAATATTTTTAGCATTATTGCTATTCAGATTGTGTGATGCAATCAGCTCTAGGTGTGATGCTTAGGTTTTCTTTCTTCTTGGTTGTGTAATGCAATCAAGGAACCCTAAATGTGAAGCTTAGGTTATCTATTCTTTTCTGTTTTTCTTTTCTTTATTCAATTTTCCCTATTTTCTTAAGAATTTTAAATTACCGTTATTGTAAAACCCTAGCCCCCTAAGCTGTCCTATGTCAGTTGAAAAACTAATAAACTTGACTTGTAAACAAAATCTAATAGGATAAAGAAAACTACACTAAGATACTAAACCCTAATATAAATCTAAAATTCCAAATATAACCCTTGATATATAAGATATTACAATTAGCCCCATAAATACAATAAGAGTAACAAAATAAAATCTTAGGGCTCTGTTTGGTTGATGCTTTTATGATTTGCTTTTTGCTTTTTTTCAATAGGAAATGAAAAGCAAAAATTAAAAATAACTGAAAACAAGAAACAAATAGCAAAAAGCAAAAGCACTGACCAAACGAAGCCTAAGTGAACTAATCCCACAATTAGATTATATGTGTTCTGCATCAATTGAATTACCTTATTGTTCAAGATTCTTGGGCTTTTGCAGCATTAGTGCTGAAATTAGCGTTTTCAGAGTAATAAGTCTGTTCAAGAGCCCAATATTTAGTCCATTTATCCTTTTACTTATCTTTTACTTGTTGAGGATTGATCATCTACATCTGATAATGATATGGGACAACTGTTCAGGCAAACACCTCTTTATTTAAATTAGTGGTAACAAGCCAAAATTTTGGATTGTTCTATAGAAGAACATTACAAAATAGCTATTTATTTGATTTTCTATATTTATAATTATGAATTCCAAATTGGTTTTGGATGTATAATGGTTGTGATGATGGTTGCATTGCATAATTACATAAGTTGACATTCTTGAGAGTGTAACAATGTCAAAAGAAAATAAGTTATTTCCTTGTCGTTGCTTTATGGCCATCTTTGTCCAAAGAGAACTTTGTATTGCACAGGCATAAAAATGTTAAATGTGATCACAGTTAAGTGAATTATTTTCAGTGCTGATCGCTTCTTTCCTGTTGATTAAAAAAGTCTGATTTTATTCTGACTTTTTAGGCACAAGTCAGCCTCCAAAAGCTGGCACAGATGTTCTGCTGGATCTTTTGTCAATTGGAACATCACCTCCTGCACAAAGCAGCTCATCTGCATCTGACATATTATCCTCCAGTCAAGACAACAAAGCACCACTTGCCAATTTAAATGGCCTTGCATCGCTTTCCTCACTTCCTGCAAATGCCACTTCTCCCGCAAGTCCTGTTCCAATGATGGATTTATTGGATGGGTTTGGCCCCATTCCTCAAAAGCATGGTAAGTTTTAAAGTTTGGAACTCTGTTTGGCAGATGTTGTAGCCTTGTAGTTGCCAAAGTAGTTATAGTCGTCTTTTCTGTGCGCAGAGGAAAATGGTCCAGCTTATCCATCTTTAGTTGCATATGAGAGCAGCTCCTTAAGGATGACATTCAACTTCTCAAAGCAACCAGGAAACCCACAAATGACGTTGATCCAGGCTACTTTTACAAATCTGTCACCTAATGTCTATAATGATTTTCTTTTCCAGGCAGCAGTTCCAAAGGTAACTAAAGATGGTCATTTACTGAGTTCGCTGTACTTATGGTATAGAAATTTATAAGTGGGTTTTGGTGCCATTTGTTAGAGGTGGATTTTGCATTATCAGTTTTCTCTCTGTTGCTTTATCTATCATGGATTTATCTGAAAATCAAAGAACTTTGCAATTTGCAACTTAAAGGCTGTCCTTACTAGTGGTTCTCTACATGCCTCAAGAATACTTCTTTTATTTAGGCTTTTTTTGTAGGCTTCATTAATTTCACAAAATTTAGATTATTGTTAATGTTCGTTAAAAATAACCATTGAAGTTTGCAAATCTTATTATTTAGAATTTTGCATACTTCTCCTTTAATTATGTGCGATGCTGATGCAGTTGCTGCATTTAAACTCTGCAGTTTCTTCAGCTGCACTTGGATCCTGCTAGCAGCAATACTTTGCCTGCAAGCGGTAATGGGTCCATCACACAAAATTTGAAAGTCACTAATAGCCAACAAGGGAAGGTATGTGTACTGAGTTTTATTAATCTTTATGTTACTCATTCTGACTCTCACGGCTTAGCAAGAGAAAGCTTTAGTACAAGAGAAAGCTTTAGTACAAGAGAAAGCTTTAGTAAATTATCTCACTTATCTAGTTGTTTTAGTCTGTTAAAGTTGCTCTACCAAACTGTTAGTGGTGCTCTCTGTCCTAACTGGCAAATTGTGACGGCCATCCTTCACTTACAGCTTTTTGTGATGGTATTTTGTTTTTCATCATTTAAAAGCTTTTTTTCTTTTAACTTTTGATCATAGGGGTTTAAGCACTTGGTAGAATCAAGTGTTACTTTGACTAAGCCTGTTTTCATATTACTTTTTATTAATGCTTTGGGCTTCTTTATTTCATTTCTTTATCACTATTTAACTTTTACAAGTATTTGTCTTTAGATTTATCATGTGTTTGGTGATGCTTGTATGTAGTTCCATTATAGCCAAGAGTTGAAATGTATGTGCATTTTTTTCTCTTTTATGGAGAAGACAAGGGTGGTTTAGGCTCGGGGGTGATCACAATTTATTTCCCTAGATTTTAGGTTTTACTTTTTTCCCTAAAAAGCGGAAATCAAGAACCTAGGAAAGACCTGCTGATAAATTCTAAAATGTTATTTTATGTCAGGAGCCTTGAGGTAGCTGTAGCAAAATTGTAGTGAAAGAAAGAAAGAAAGCAAAAGAAAAGCACCGTTTAGTGCTGGGAGTTCTTCAAAAATTGAAAGAAAGAAAGCAAAAGAAAAGATTCTAATAACTTGTAATGACATGGTTGCTAATATCCAATAAAAACTGATACCAGAGGTCGATTTCACCAGTAACCTGTAACAATTAATTTAACCCTGCTACCTTTGTTTGGAAAGAAATTCTCAATGTGGTATGCCACTATGTAATTTATTTATTTAGTTTTAGGTTAGTCAATCATTTCATTGCTGCTACCCATCTTTCAAGGGTCTTTAACAGAGGTTTACTTTCAGAAATCGTTGGTGATGCGCATAAGGATAGCTTACAAGATGAACAATAAAGATGTTTTGGAAGAAGGACAAATCAACAATTTCCCTCGCGATTTATGAGGTTGATTGATCCACAGAGATGTTGAAGATGTTCATGTACCACCTTTTCCTCTTTTTATCTCTGAGAAACTTCTTCCTTCTCACAATTTGTAGTGATAGTGCAATCTTTTGTTTCAATTCTTGTACTGGGGGTGGGGAGATGGGCGAGTATAGTGTGTAGTGAATAGCATGAGATTTTTGGTTGGGGTTTGTGTTGTGTTAAATGGGGTTAGTCACACTATTCTTCAAAAATTTTCTCCCCTTAGGTGATTTTATGTAAATTATTATAAACCCTTTCTGTATGGAATCGTGGGAATTGAATTTTTGCCTTAGCCACAAAAGAGAAAATTGTTATATTTTTGGAATACAAAGTATGCTGTTGTTGCAATTTAAGCACCGGATTTATGAACTCACTGCCTGGTTGATGAGTATATTCTAATGTGTATTGTTCTATTCTTGTTCCAAGTCATTGACATAACTCAAAATCTTGGGAGGGATAATGTTTGTTACATCAAGTTTGAATTGTTAGGATAATATTTTTCTCTCTACTTCTAGCGATGTATTGCCTGATTGTTTTTTTGGTAAATCTAAATTATTTCTAATAAATTTTTAAAATGTAACAGCTGCAGAACTAACTTTTTTTTTTTTTAAAAATTTTTGGCCATTTACATCACTTTTAGCGTTTGAATTTCTTAGAGTCGGGTGATTAGTATGAGCTTAGGTAGAATTTAGTTTCCTATTTTAATTTGGAAGGGAAGATTGCAGTGAGCATTTTGAAGCAAATTAAAGCACTGTTGTAATTGTTCTTTTAATTGCACATGGGACGTTTTTATCTCCCGGAAAACACGCGCCGGAGAAGCAAATGCACTAACTTTAACTTCAATTCAAGTCCAAAATACTAAGTAGAGCTAAAAAGATATCAATTTTTCTAGTACTAATTTAAAATCCATTTTATTAATAACCGACATAATAAGCCTTGCATTCTCTCATTAAAGTTTGAATTTACATTCTTTCATTAAAGTTTGAATTTTCTCTCATTAAAGTTTGAATTTACATTCTTTCATTAAAGTTTGAATTTAGATATAATAATTTCAAATATGATTCCATAATATAAAAATAATAGAAAATGTAATTTAAGATTTTGATAAATATTATATATGAATTTAATAAAAAAATATGTTTTATAATTAATGTATTTATAAAAATTATAATACAATAATTTATATATTTTATACATATTTAATACTAAATAAATTCAACACAAAACTCCATAATCCTTGCTTGCTATCGGTTTCTCCCTCTAACCCTTGACCTTGAGCGTGCTATGATTTGACTTTTGTGCTTATCTCTCTCTCTCTCTCTCGTTCATATGGAGTTACTATTGTGATGTCTTAGCTTACCAAATCCTTCATGTCTGCCTGCCAGTCATGCATTGTTCATGACATCCCCTTTATTTGACTTTTGGCTCACGTGCTGGCATCTTACTCCTACTCCTGCACTCCATGTCATGTGCCAGTTCTCCATTGGCTATCTAATGATTTATTGGAACAAAACAATAATTTGACTCAAGCAGTTTTATCTTCTACTTCTCTAATCATCGGCAAGTCTGTTCCTTGGTGGTATATGGGGGGTAAACATACTTCTTTTCCAACTGCATGATTTTCCCTTTTTGTGTGAAAGTATCACAGCAACCCTGCCACCTGCATACTAGGTGGTGCTTTAAATGAACATTTTACTCAATGAAATTTAATTACTATGTATTAAGCTTGGGATTGGGACTTTATTAATTGAGATAATACTCTTATGACCCCACAATCCACTGACATGTCTGATGTCAGCTTTTCAAATAATGGCTACACACAAGAGTTCCTCAAAGCACTTTTTTTGGGATCCCACCGCCCTCGTCATACAAAACAAAAAAGGCCCTAGAGATGCTCATAGAAAGCAGTTCATGATTTGACCTCACAGTGATTCCCATCTTTCTTTTTCAGTTTTATAATCTTTTTTGGTCTATATCGTTGACAGAGAGTGATCGAGAGCTAGAGTAAAAAGTAGAAATCACTTTATCAACATTTCAATATGTGCAGTTCACAGGATGAAAACAAAGGCTTCAAGATTAGGCACTTTATGGAATTTTACTGAAAATACCAAGGACATTGCCATTTGCCATAAACTAGGAACTTGTTTGTACAACCATACAAGTAAGAACATTAAAGAAGCATATTTGCACATAAGTTGCATTGCGCTAGCAAAGAATCAATTTCTTTGAAAGGAAAGGCTTTTAATAAGTAGATTCATTGAATGATATAACACTATAATGAAGTACAAAGGAACAGTAAATACCTTCAAGTAACCTGAGTTCTAGTATCAGTCCTTGGCAAACCAATAGTAACGGAGGAAGAGCCTCCAATATCTGAAGAACTTGGGAATTTACCTTTCTTAGACCATTGCCAGATTTTGGAAACAGAAAAGCTTTCACCTTTACTTCTCATGTTAATTTTCTTTCCCTCTACATCCGTATCATTTGATGAATTCCCATTCTGTCCAACTCTTCCTTTCACAAGCTTCATACTAGCACTATCGTTGCCTCCTCTGCTGGGGCATAGAGCTACTTGCAAGTCTGAATCAGCAACCACATATTGGTATGACCCCATCGAGTAACATCTCCTCGCATCCAAATTACTGCTACTGGTCTCTCCTTCTCCTCCTACTTCTGCTTCTCCTATTCCATCATTTGAACTTCTATATTTGCCTAATCTGACAGAAAACACCCTCTTTCCAATGTCATTCTCTGCTGGTTTTGGACCACGCGACACCCCACTTCCTCCATTGCCTGATAACATATTTTCTTCCCTTGGATATTCAAAGTCAAAAACTGGATTTTCAATTGGAAGCCCAGGTGAGAAAATGGTTCCTCTACAAAGAGGGCAGGTAGAATTAGACATCAACCATGTGTCTATGCAGTCTATGTGAAAAGCATGACTACACATAGGAAGTAATCTCAATTTGTCTTGTTCCAAGAATTCACAAAGACAAACTGCACAATCAAATGGCTCTTTCAACCCCATTATTTCCGTATAAAGAAACACAGGTAGAGCATCTATAAAAGCTTGATCTAGACCTGAATCATGAAGATGGAAAAGTTGTTGTAACTGTCTTTGGAAAGCATCAGACCCTGACATTTCTGGGTATCTGTTGGATTCAGATACTGATGAGGGAGACCTATGCTTCATGAGAAATCTGACAAGCAAGTGAAGAAGGCCAGATATGAAAAATATAACAGCCAGAATAACTATGATGAACAAAACAGCTGGGCTTATTTTACTAGCTGATGATGATGATGATGATGGAGGGTTTGGTTGCTTTTGGTAACCACTATCGTATGGCAATGAAGGGGAGGAGGAAGAAGAATAAGAAGAAAGTAGAGAGTAAGGATGGTAACTCAAACTACCATCTTTTAGCTTCATTTGAGATTGTATCCAAAGCATTTTAGGAAATGGGCATGCCAGAAACACCTGTTCCTTCAACCTTCTTGGATCAAACAAACTTTAGTCACCTATATGGAATCTCAGGAGAGGAAACCATGTTCTCTCGGTTCCTTTTAAATTAAACCCAGCTCATAAACTAAAATGAACAAGCAATGGGCACGTTATTTCTTGCACCCACAACAAACCCAGCTCATTTCAGCCAAAAATGCGTGGAAAAAATCTAACGTTGATTAAGATATACAAGCAATGAGAATTACTTAGGTAGAAGACTTGGTAATAAAAAAAAAGTACTAGTGATTGGTGTAACAAGAACGCAAGGCAAACACTCTTCAAACACTTTTAACTGAGTCAAGGTTTTAGTTTACCTACCTCAGAAACTGGACTGGAAAAATCAGCCATTATTGGAACCCCATATATAATAAGTTGATCCAATGTGTGTACCAGTGAACCCCATTTAGAACTTGGAGAGTTTCCAATTAATTCTTTTATATCTAGGAATTGGGAAAGCTTTGCTTTTTTGATGGAAGGAGGTATGAAGGGAGGTGGTGGCAGGTAGCTTCCAAAAAGCAGAAGGCTAGGAGACCAAAAAGAATTTCAAGGGTAGTTTTGTCATTTAGATTGACATGGGGTTTTGCAGCATTTCATAGGAGTGGGTTTATTTATGTTTGTCAGGGCATCCCTTAATAAAGAAAAATCTAGACTGGGCAACGGGCTTGGACACATAACCATAAACATGACCATAACCATAGGCATAGCTTGGATTACCATGCTGTGATATCGTATTGTGAATTGTGATTCTGTGGCTCAATTTTTGGTACTTTGTGTTGCAAGGCAGGAAATGACCCTACAAACTTTTCGTTGAGTCTTGCTACGCAGTCAGTTTTGTAGTTTGCAGTTCGCAGTTTCCACACAGAAAATGAGATTGGGCCAGATGGTACGTTAGTTGCATTACATCGGTAGCCCATTGAACAAAAAATTTGGAGTACAAAATCAAACCATCACCAAAATGACAGTGTGAGTCTGGCTGGAATTGAAATACCAGATGTCATTTTTTAGTCCATATACCACTTCTTGTACTATCATCCATTCTAATGGTACTCATTCGTGACTATAGCCTTAGCATTTGAAAGAAGAAAAATCACAACCCATCTAATCGTCAGGCATTTCTCTAACTAGTAAAATTTTTTGCATTTTGGTACGTTGATGATAGAACAAGAAAATTTTTAAGATTATTCTCCTCGGCCTTCAAGTATTAAAAAATATTTAATTTAATATTTCTATTAAAAAAAAATGTAATTAAGTATACAAAATTTGGGATAAATTTCATACGGGATCAATACATTATTATTCAATTTTCAAACAAAACATTGAATTTTAGTTTGTTTGACTAAAATCATTAATATTTATTAAATATATTAAATATAGTCGCCTAACAAATTTTATCCAAATTATTGATATAAAATTAATGTGATTGCCATGACATGTAAGCTGCCAAATAAACTACCTACAAAGTCTAAAGTCTTCAAAACCAAAAAAAAAAAAAAAATTGTTTTTTGAAGCCTAAATTCTATTTTCTATTTGGTTATTTTTCCTAAATTCATTTTTTTTAGTTTATTTGAATAGACGATGATATTAAAAATAACAATAAAGATAAGATTAATTATTGTAGTGGTGATATTAAAATCAATGATAAAATATACATTTAAATACAAAAGTAAAAATAATGATAAGTAAATTATAGTGAAAATAAAAAAATTACTATTAAAAAAATTATATTAAATTTTATATGTAATAAAAAATTTTAATTATTTAGTATTTATAAAATTAATAAATAATTAAAAAATTATTTTTATGTCAAATAATAATTTTGTTAATAAATAATTAAAAATTAATAAAAATGATAGTAACATATCAATTAATATTTTTATTAATTATGTAATTATTTATTTTTAGTTAAAATAATATTAATATAACATAAATTTTATTGAAAAAAAAACTCAAAAAAGAACAAAAAGAAATTCTATTTAGACCAAAATAAATACTATATACACCTAAATATTAAATATACCTTAAATTCAAAAATTTTAAAAAATAAATTTTTACTTATTACATAACATATCCTAAACCCACAATTCTCATAAACATCCTCCCTTACACTCAACACACTTTAAACCCATTTCAAACCCTAAAATCAATTTTCCTTATCAATTTTTAACACAAAAATCTCCTAAAATCATTAAGATTTAGAGTTAATCAAGTAATTGAGCTTTAACTTAGAGGTAATTTTTTTTTTGTTTTATTTTACTTGTTTCTTTTTGTAAATTTGGGTAACATTACTACTGAAATTAGTAACTTTTAGATTTGCAGTTTTGGAAGATTTTAAAGCTTCCAAATTTATATATCCAAAAATTTTCAAAAGGTTTCGAAAATGCATTTTTAGAATTTTTGAAAGTTTTCGGATTTGTAAATTTTAAAATTTTAAAGGTTTCTAAATATGCAAATTTGAATGTTTTTAAAGCTTCCATATTTGCATTTATGAAAGCTTAAAATAATGAAATAAGTTTATAATTCAATACCAATGTGAATATATATTTATGTGTTATTCATTATCAATATGAAACACATTAAATATTCAAGTTAATTTGCATAATTGCTTTGAGAGATAAGGTATTGACCATTTGTTTTATGTAACAATAGATATGGCATGAACGAGAAGAGGTGACTTGGTAAAGATGGGGATGTGCTGCAGCTAACACTTAGATGCATCTAACTACTTCTGAGAGAACATGGTGAATCCAAGAATATGTAGATGAGTTGGTTTTTAACCCCCATAATTGGTTTTTGAAGACATACCTTCCACCTAATAGCATGATGATAAGGGTGGATATGATGCGGAGAAATATTTTCTTGAAGGACTAATGGATATTTCTATCCTTAAGAGCTTTAAGACTTATGTTGCAACAAATATATGGAATAACCAAGTAATAAATTCAATCACAATAATGCTTATGATTTATTTTTATTACTTAATGTATGTAAAGTCAATAACTAGTTTCTATTTGTTAATTTTGTCGTTATCTAAGCTAGTTACGCTGAAATCAATCTACTATGGGATAAAGTTACAGCATCGGCTTCTACATGTTTCTTCGCAGTTTACTCATGTGAACGTTGTGTTGTCGTAATTATAATCATTGATTGATTACAGCTATCGTTTGTCCAATGATATGATAGTGTATGCATTTGTTGAAAGGTGGTAGTATGAGACAAATACCTGTCACCTACCATTTGACGAGATGACTATAACATTGGATAATGTGTATAAGATTCTGCATATATCTTTTAAAGGGCCAAGGTATCATTTTAGTATGTGATGGTTGATAAAGTGAATACGATGTTAGTGTGGTTGCCTAGAGTGTCAAAAGCTAAAGTAACCAATGAGACCAAAGTTTGTCATGGTCTATTTGTTAAGCTATAATGGTTGCAAGATACATTTAAAGAAGTTACAAATACAATTTTTGATCGAGATGTACAATGTGCTAGCATGTCTTTTTTACTTCATCTCCTAAGATGTATGTTATTTGCTGACAAGAGTGAAGATAAAGTATTAATAGTATACTTAACCTTTTTGAACGACTTCAGCACTATTGATAAATATGCTTGGGGTGGCTTACCTGACATACTTATATAGGTAACTTGGTATAGCGAGTAAAGATAATGTTTATCTAATTGCTAGTTATATTATGTTTCTTTATGTATGTATATTAAAATAGTTAAATGATTATGTCAATAAATTATGTCTGGTTATTTGATAGAAACAAACATATGAATGACGATGCTTTGTGTATTTAAAGTAGGCATGGATTTATAAGCACTTTCCTACATTAGGTCTAGTAGCTAATCTGACATATTCTGATGTTGAACCTTGTACTTAGCAATGAAAGCCCTGCATGTATGATGATTGATTACAGTGATTATGGGAGCATTTGGATTACTTGCTTCCATATCAGGTGTATTAGGACTTTTATGTCAAACAACAATACTAACACCCATTACCTAAGATTGTTTATTTTTTTGGGTGTATGAAGTATAGAGCTATCGTAAAGCCATCATTCGAAGAGGGTTCTACGATAATTTGATTTTGTACAAACTATTCTACCAACTCTTTTGGCCTTATCTCCATCCAGTCA
Source organism: Durio zibethinus (assembly GCF_047325235.1). NCBI lineage: Eukaryota > Viridiplantae > Streptophyta > Magnoliopsida > Malvales > Malvaceae > Durio > Durio zibethinus. The sequence continues at coordinate 31,724,701 of NC_143163.1, read as the reverse complement.
AGGTTCATCCTCCAATATGTATAATGTTGCATACAACTTTTTAAACCAATATTGAGAGAGGTAAGATATGAATATTTTGCTTGCTTAGCATCAATAGCTATGATGTTGGGCATTGCACAAGTGTTCACTAGATTATAATACTTGGTCTGCATCAAATTCACATTGGTGTATTAAGAATGCATAACATAGATTTGACTTTCAATCTATATTGGTTAATAGTATGCCTTTCAGTGATATTGTAAGTCATAATTTGATCAGTTATTGTTAATGTAATATTAATTATGTTTTTTTTATTAATTATCTTGTTAATATTTTGTAACTGAGCTTGATGAGATTGTCTATTTTTCAGGATGCTATATTTGGTGGATTAGATCAGGAAGTTGATGTATGGAGATGAGAAGTTGTTAGAGCATATGCCATATTGTCTGAGTTATCAACTGAAGCTAGTAGTAGTCAATCTAGACTAGCTATATTGCCTTAAATATTAACACTTGGACCGTCATTTTAGCAGTTTAAAGCTGCTCAGCGGCTCAACATTCCTTTTTTTCGACCATCGACAGCTTTATATAGAGCTTTGACCTTGTGCCCTACTAGTTCCCCATCTCTATCATCGACGATAGCACCACTTATGCCTGCTTACTCCACATCCCTAGCATCAACGATAACACTACTATCGCCTACTCTTTCTCTACCTCCAAAAGCAACAATTCTCGTGGCTTCATTATCACAACATGTATATTTTTTACTCAAGAGGTCTAGGGAGTAAGACTTTATTAATGGTTTATTTAGGGTGTTTATATATCAATTAAATACACTCATTTTGTAACTATAATTTTAGGTTGTATATGGCTTTATATATATATATATAACTGTAACTGTGCATTCAAAGAATCTATTTTAGGGTTTAATACATTCATTTACAAAACTGCTTAATATAACACATCCATTAAAAAACCCATTAAACATAAAACATCCATTTAAGAACCTGTTAAAAATAACACATCCATTTAAGAATCTACTAAATATAAAACATCTATTAAATATTATAAATATAAAACATCTGTTCAATATTATTTAAAAAAATCCGTTAAATATAACACATTTATTTAAAAATCTATTTAATATAACACATCAATTTAAGAGCTTCCACTTAAAACACATACAATTATTCTAACTCATTCATCAATGAAAAAAATGAAAAAAACAAAAATTAAAAAGCATTATTAGATAGAACATTACCAATTACAAACATATATATAAATGAAAATTTGTACCAAACTCATCAATTTATGTTACTTATTTTTTTAGTGGCCTTATTAGAGTTTTTACTAAACAATAACTTAAAATCCTAAATGTGAGGTACATATGAAACCTCTCATCTTCAAGTATAGTCATGTAGAATCTTATGACAGTTGCATACAATTAAAGGTATTGGTGAGACTAGCTTCATTAATGCTTGAAAAGATTTGTTAAATGTTTTTAAATGTGATGATTAATGATAAAAATGATAACTATAAAATATAATTAACTGTACCTACACAAAATGATAATCATTAATAAATTCAATTGTAATAACTTTGTGCTCTTATGATGTAGGTGGTACGACCTAATTAAGAGATATGTTAGGTATTATCTCAAACTGATATGGACTAGCATGATATTATATCATGAGGTTATCAAATGACCCATATCAAGTAATATTATCCACTAATCATATAAGACATAAGTCTCAAAACAAGATAATGTTTTCAATTATTTCTCAATATGCTTCATAGATTCATACAATGTTACATGTTTGCCTTGGTATCGATTAAGCTTATTAATTAAATCTTGTTGCACCTATGCCTAACCATTTAAATCCATTTCAAAAAATCCAACAATAGAACAAAAATCACAATGTTCACTACCTCAACATCAACGATATCCTGTATGTATAGATATAACTCTACTAGAAAACTATCCAAATATCACATTTTCTAGTTACTATGGAACATTGAACATGAAGTTTATTTATATGTGTTGTCACTTTCATTGAATTGGTAGTGGTTGGTGATGATGTACTATTTTGAGTAAATAACATAATCTCTAAGTGTGAAAGGTCACGTTGTTTAGATGTATTTATCTTTATATGAACGTGAAGTTTATTCATATATGTTGTCACTTTCATTGAACTTGCAGTGATTGGTAGTGATGTACTATTTTAAGTAGATACCTAATCTCTCAATGTGAAAGGTCATGTTGTTTAGATGTATTTATCTTTATAGCTCTACAGCCTTTTATCTTGGCCATTTCCAATGGTGGAATTAGGAAAGTTATTAATGTAAACACCAAATTTTGTCAGGATCTACATTTTTTAATAATAATAATAATAATATTGGTTTAATTATAATTAAAAAAATTAAAAAAAAAAGAAGAAAGAAAGAAAAACAAAAAAGTCCAAATAGAAAAAGAAACAAAATAGAAAGGGCTGGTGCCAGCGGGTGCCATGCATGGCACCGCTGGCCACCCACGCCCTACCAAGCTACCCTAGCCATCATACCACTCCCCCTCGTCCAGTCCCTTCATGAAGACCCTATGGCTCCATCAGCACACACTACCACCATTCTCAACCTTTTAAAACACTCGATCTCCCTTCTCTAAAAGGCTCGGATATCTCTTCACCAAAACACCAAAAAACACGCACCCTTACCAAAAACCTCTAAGACGAAAAAAACCCAAACAACCCCCTAAATACCCAAACAGAAAAATAAACATATCTATGAAAATCAACAAAAAAAACCGCATAAAATAGAAACCACAGTCCTCGTCGAATCGGTGAGAAACCCAGCGTCAAGGAGATACCTGCAACAAAAAAAAAAGGTCATTAGTTTGAATTTTTTTTTAAAAGAAGAACAAAAAACTTTGAACCCTAATCTACATCGATCGGGGTCATTTTCGGCAAAGAGGAGATCAAATCTAGAAAGATCGCGTCGAAAGGAACTTCCAGGAGGATTTTAGAATTTTTGGCCACCGACGACCACCACCGACGGTGGACCAGGCGACAGTCGATACGCGTTTCAATGACTGGACAGCGAGAGCGCTGTACCTTTTCCCAGAGCTTTCTCTCCTTTTTTTTTTTCTCAAAAACAAAAAAATGAACTGAAAAAAAAGTGCTAACTTTTATAAAGAAAACATAAAAGCAAAACGATGTCGTTTTGAGCATAGGGCCAAAACGACGCCGTTTCAAACATAAGAGGATCCACTCGTAGACCGAACCTGACTCGAGATCCGTGTAAATCGACCCGCCAACCCATCTCAGCCACCCTTCAGTCGGTTCGGATGAACCGTTAGTGAACCAGTCGAATTGGTACGAACCGTTGGATTGCTCGAACCGCTGATTGAACCGTAAAATCGATCAGATTGATCCATACCAGCGTTGACCGATCTGGTTCAGGTAAAAATTTTTTTTTTTAAAATTTTCTAATTATATATATATTATTTTTGTTATTTTAAGTTTTTATATTTATGTATGATAAAATGTTTAAATTTATTAAGATAAATATCTAATTATTTTTAATAATAATAAATAATAATAAAAATAGGATAATAATTAAAAAATATATATTAAAAATGCTTTAAAAGGAATAATAATAATACTTTTTATTATTTCCCTGCCTAGATGTTGGAGAGAATAAAACATATTTCAAAAATAATAATTTCGCATAGATATTGAGAAATTATTATTAATAAATTTTCATAAAGAGATATATGAGTTTTTTTAAATTAATTTTCAAAAATCATTAAAATCGAACTTGCTTCGAAAATCTGCCTAGATGTGGGGGATTTTTAGAGATGTTTGTATTTTCTTCAAAACGAAACCTCAAACATTAATTCTTAATTTTCAAAATCCTAAGTTTTTAAAACTCCTAAAATTCATAATCTCCTAAAATCCAAAATCCTAAAATCCAAAATCCTAAAATCCGAAACTTCTAAAATCCAAAATCTCTAAAATTCGAAACCCTTAAAATCCAAAACCTCTCAAAATTCGAAATCCCAAACCTTTAAACTCTTAAATCCAAACCCCTAAAATTCAAACCCTTAAATCAAATCCCCAAATCTCAAATTTTAAAATCGAAACCCTAAAATCTTCAAACTCTAAAATCAAAACCCTAAACCTTTCATGCCTTAAAACCAAACCCTAAAACCCTCAAAACTTAAATCCAAACCCTTAAAATTCAAATCTTCAAAATCTTGAAATCTTAATCTTTAAAACCTCTACTCAAGCCCTTACTCAAAACATCTTGAAAATCTTAAGGACACGTGTGAAAATCTCATTTGAAGTAATTTGTTCTCGAATGCCGCCTAGATGATGGAGTATTTAGAAAATTTTACTTCGTTAAGTCTTTTCGCACGATTTTCTAATTCGCATTAATAATAAGATTAATAAATAAAAAGTATAACAGTAAATTGAGATCTTAAATATAAACAGTCACACCTAAGCTCTGCCTAGATGTTAGAGAGTCATGATGGTCTCATTATACTTAAAAATTCAACTTTAAAATTACATCTTATCCTACATAACATTCATTGGCATACATACGTTAGCATGTTATTATCAGTAATTATTTACACTATTCTGTCTTTAATTTTTATTTACTACTTGGTGATAAAATATTTTATAATAAAAAAACTAATACTTTTAAAAAAAATTATGATATTACAAAACAAAATAAAAATAACATTTCGAAAGAAATAATTATTGGTACTTTTTCTAGATGTTGGAGAGTCACCAACAATTTTCTATAAAGAGTGTTATTTCATTTCAAGGATTGTTGTGTTAAATCTTAAGCAAAAAGAGTTATTTTAAATTCTTCTTAGATGTTGAAAAATTTTAAGATTTCTTTAACTTAAAGATTTTCTCAATATTTCTAAATAAGAATTTTAGCAAAAATATTTTTTAAAACGAAAGGAATTAGTATTAAATTTCAAGTCAAAACCATTTTTATCCAACACTGAAAATAGCACATAATTAAATGGTACCAATTTATGGGCGTTGTGGGGGTGCTAATCTTTCTCCACATGTAACCGACTCTCGAACTCAACCTGATTTTTTGTAGACCAAAATTTATCTTTTTGATAAACTTTAAACCCGTTTTTATAGTTTTATTAAAAGATAAACTTTTGGGTGGTCAATCACACTCTAACAAAGATTGGTGGCAACTCTTTTTTATTTTTCTCAATTTTAAAACACATTATGTTTGACGGTCTCAAAATCGTTACGACAGCTTGATGACTCCACTAGGGACTTTAATTTGACAGTCAAGCCAAAACTTTTAATTATGTGCTATTAAGAATTGTTGGATTTAATTGGTTTTATTTGATATTTCATTTAATCTCATTTATTTTGATTTTTTAAAAAAATATGCGTTAATGAATAAGATAAAGTGTATGTTAGTTGTTATTTTATTTTAATTTTATGTTTATGGTATTTTGATTAATACATTATTTTGCACACACTTTGCATATTCATGCATGAGCTCTAGACCTGAGCTCTATCCCTTTTAGGAGTAAGCGAAGTAGCTACGCTATCGTGATGTGATAACCTCCGTATTTGCTAGCGAAACACTTCCACTCAGATTAAACCCATTTCATTAGTAGCTTGTAATGGGTGAGGATCGGGGAGCCTTACTAGTCTATAACGGACGATGATGTGAGGAATAGTCTAGGAACCTTTAGACACATAAATCTTAACCTGACATATAGTGAGCCATAAGGTCCAACTTTAGGATAGAGCCATGCTATCCCTTTTACGAAAAAATTACCTAAATTAGCACACTATGTATATTCTGTTATGACGCATGTTATACTTGTTCATTCATTTACTCATTTTTATTTATTTGTTTTATTTACATTATTGATTTGTTTAATTATTTTGTTATCTTCAATTTTATTGCATGCATCATATAGGTACCATATTTCTAGAGGGTATTGTTTTGGATCGATCTTCAACAAGAAAAACTTTCAGAAAACCTAAAGGATGTCATCCGTATGTAAGAGTTATTTAGAGGTCAAGAGCCATTCAGAAAGTATTCAGGAAAAAAAAGGAGTTTGCTTAGTAGATGGTCACATATCGGTGCTACCACAATCAGTGCATATGGATCTCAGTCAAAATAATATATCAAAATTGAAAGCTATTTGGAAACAGTAAAAAACAGAGAGAAATGAATCCTTTTTCAAGAAATACGAGGATGTGGCACTGTTTATGTCAGTAAAGATTGATGAACAGCTGATGAGAGCTGTAATACAATTTTGGGATCCATCTTATCGATGCTTTGTATTCAACAAAGAAAACCTGGCCCTTATGATCGAAGAATATTCTTTTTTACTTCAAATAGAGTCTACCAATCAAGATAAGATATATTGGAAAGAGCATAAGACTACCGGATATAGAAAGAAGTTAGCCAAGATCATGCAAGTAGAGGTTGAAGAGATAGACAAGCACAATAAGGAAAAGAACGGGGTTAAGACCATTCTATCAGCTTTTTTGCTCAAGTACATAAAGAAGTATATTAAAACTGATCAGAGATTGGATGTGTTTACTTTGGCTGTGTATGGATTGATGATATTTCCTAAGGTGTTAGGACATATAGAAGCATCAGTGATTGATTTTTTTGAGCAATTAGATAAAAGAATAAATTATTCATCAACTATTTTGACAGAGACTATTAGATCACTTAATTTTTGTTGAAGAAAGGGTGAAAGACGATTTATAGGGTGTGCTCAATTACTTTTTATCTCGCTCAGAAGCCATTTTTGAGGAAAAAAAAGATATCATTTCGGCCATTCTCCATTCATTTTAGTCCTATCAAGGAGTTTATGGCTAAAGAATGGAGAAAAAATTGGACAAAAGGTCAGTGATTGGCATTATTTTTGAAGCTCACTAGCGATGATGTAACATGAAGGGTACTATGGATGCTTCTGATGGCCATCTTGTATAGTTGTAGAGATGAGTCATGGGTACCTTTGTTAGAAATATAGGGGATAGTGAGTTATATGCCCCTTATGGTTTAAAGATAATATGACTCACGGTAGTTTATCCCCATGAATCATGGACTCAGTTCACTTAAGTTCGATTATGGGACACCCAATTACGTGAAAAGGGTTCGTGAAATCATCAAAGCATGAAAGCAAGTCAACTGAATGAGTCCAGCTAGATTTATAGATAATGTTACAGAAGATTACCTTGCCTGAAGGATGAAAAAGGTTAACGAAATTAGGCCTCTACCAGTCGATGTTTCAAAAAAGTTAGTAGCTTTTATTTCAGTACCGGTATTATCAACTTTTGAGATCACCCAACGAGAGTTTGAGATTGAAAAGAAAAGGTTAGAGAAAGAGAAGATGGTTATGATGGATCAAGTTAACCAATTGAGATATGATTTAATAATGAAAGATAATACAGTACAAAAATTGACCAAAAAATGAAAAGTATTGAAAAAAGATCTATCAAATCTGTATCAAGAAAATAAGAAACTGAGGTTGGACAGTAAACCTTTGAAGGGATCCAAGAAAGATGTGAAAAAATTACGAGATATGGTAGAGTATTAGAAGAATAGAGCTCGAGAGAACAAAGAAATGATCTCTGCACTTACCAAAAAATAACATGATTAGAAAGAAAAACTTTCAGGAGCTTCTGAAAAGGTAGCAAGGCACCAAAGAGAAAGTGAGAAGCTAAAAGCTTAACTAAGAAGGGAACAAAATAGGAACTCTGATTTGTAAAGTGAAAAAAAAGCCTTAGAGCATGAAGTAATGAGCTTGGAGCTTTAATTGACAAGCAATCAGAGTTACATAGATAAGATTTTGACTGAGTGACAAGAGAAAGAGGATTATTGAGCTCGTACTTATAATATAAAGGTGGATGCTAGAGAGATGTGAAGAGCAAAAAGTTTAAGGAGGCAGCAATACATTGAACATCTGACTGTTCAAATCTACAAGGCTATTCGAAAACTAAACAACATGGTTGAAAAGATGAAAGCACTGAAACGGGAGATTGTACCAACCCAAGGCCACAGTCAAAGATTATTGCACTTTTTGTATGAAGCTAGGGAGCAATATGCTCAGATTAAATGTTTTTATAGTTTTAATGCAAGAATGATCGGATGATGTATAAAGACTCCCATGGTTAATGAAAGTCTCTTTTTGTTTTGATCGATCCAAGACAATGCCCCAATTTGAATTTCATTCATTTCATGCATGCATTTTAATAAATGTAAATACCAACAACAATATCAATGAAATTATATCATGCGATCTAATTCATAGTTAATAAACTAAGGTTCAAGGATAGCAAAGTCGAGGAATCAAAATCAGTTAATTTCGTATAGATATAATACTCGTTCTCAGACTCAAGCCATAGAAGAAGAGAATACAACCAGATTTGAAAGGGTTGAAAGAGCACATGAGGAGATACGAAAAAGAGTGATGAAAATACAATAAAACATCGAAACACAAATGGCTGAATTAAGACAACTGTTACTTGGTTCAATAAAAGGAAAATGAGTTGCTGGCACGTCAAAGACAGAAGATGAGGTCAACATGAAAGAGCCATTATACCCTCCGGGATTCACTTAACCTTAGGTTTAGGTTTAAATTCCTTGGGGCATACACATACAACCATCAAGTGCATAGCCATACCCCTATGTCAATCATTCTGAAAGTCAACAACTGACCCACTTGAATACTAATTCGAGACCCATCCCAGTCTATCCCATCATGGTATCGAATCTTGATGACCCTGTTGAACAAGAGAAGTCTCACAAAATGTGAAAAACTGTTATAAACTCAAAAATTTGAAACAAGTATGACCAACTTGAGGAAAGGCTAAAAGCGGTTGAAAGTAATGACATTTATGAGGTTGTTGACGCCAATAAGCTGAGCCTAATGCCTGAATTGGTTATCCCATAAAAATTCAAGGCCTCAGATTTTAAGAAATACGATAAAACAAAGTGTCCTTCCATTTATATTACTATGTTCTGTAGAAAGACGATGGGACATACTCATAATGACAAACTATTAATACATGTTTCCAAGATAGTTTGACTGGTTTAGTAGTAAAATGGTACATGCAGTTAGATTGGAGCAAGATTCACTCATGAAAAGACTTGACCAAAATTTTTCTTGTTTAGTATAAGCATATTTTGGATATAGCCCCAGATAGATTGTCATTACAAAATATGAAAAAAAAATCAACAAAAACCTTCAAAGAATATACGCGTCGATGGAGAGATACAACAGCCTAAGTCCAACCACCACTGACTGAAAATGAGATAACTATACTATTTATCAACATGCTGAAAGCCCCGTATTATGACAAATTGGTAGGGAATGCCACAAAAAACTTCTCTGACATGATAATCTAAAGAGAGATGATAGAGAATGCTATCAAAAGTGATAAAATTAAAGGGCCTGAAAGGAAGACAGTAACTTTAAAGAAAAAAAAAGCAAGAGACACATGCTGTCACTCACAGAAATCTGTCACACCATCTTTTTATCCTATATAATCCATACCCCCTTACTACTCTGTCACAAATTAAATTTCTCAACAACCATATCATTACCGAACACCCTAAAAAACATTACCCAGACCAAGCTTTAGTCCTCAACCATCCAATTACACCTCTGTACCTCTAACTCGACCATTTACCCAACCAACCTACTCAAACAGCAATCAAAGAAACTCACAGAATAATAACAAATTAGGAAAGACCTCATTTTGATCTAATTCTCATGTCTTATATCGATTGGTACCCTCAGTTAGTAAGAGGCCACCTTGTCGTTCTTTCTTATATGAAATTATTAAAACCATCTTACCCAAGTTGGTATGAGCCTAACGTTAAGTGCGATTATCATTACGAAGTTACGAGATACTCTACCGAAATTTACATGACACTTAAACACAAGGTGCAAGATTTGATAAATGATGAGCTTTTATCTTTTTGATACCAAATTCAAGCCAAGTGTCAGTGAAAACCCTTTACCATATCATACCAAAGGGTAAATCAATATGGTGGGTAAGGAAAAATATGAGAAGATCAAAAGATGCACGGATGAAGTGAATACCCCTTTTGAACGGATGTATGACTGTTTGTATGAGACGGGCATAATTTAACCATTATTTTTGGATAATGAAAGTCATGAAAACCCTGGCCATTTTTGTAAATATCATGAGAAAATAATTGGACATTCGATCTAAAGTTGTGAGGTCTTTAAGCGAACATTACAGAGCTTGATGGATGAGGCCATCATTGAGTTCTATGATGAATGTGATGAAAATAATGTGAATACAATGGGTGACGAACGTCTTGACAAGTCTTTTATATCAAACCTTCCATTGTCTATTATGATGAAAAATCGAAGCCTCTAACTGAGAAAACCATTTTCTCTTCCAGGATACCAATGACCATTTATGTCTCTAGTCCATTCCCTTATCAGACCAACAAAGCAGTCCCATGAAGATACAATTATGATGTAGTGATGCGAGGACCTGATATGACCTTGAATAATTCAAGTACGGAGAATACTGTCAACATGGCAATAATAAGAGGAATGACCCGAAGTGGTTGAATTTACACTCCTGAAATATCAAAAAGGACCAGGAAAGGGAAAGGCAAGATAGGAGAAGAAGACATAAGGAAAAACCAAGATTCTCAACCGGTGGTAAGCTCGGAAGTGCAAGTTAACAAATCGATGTCAGAAAAAAAAGCTTGTGAGTTTTTAAAGATCATCAAACACAGTGAGTACAGTATGGTTGACCAGCTAAATAAACTGTCAGCTCGTATTTTCTTATTGTCATTACTATTAAATTTTGAGTCACATAGGAATGATTTGCTGAAAGTGCTTAACCAAGCTTATGTCGAGCATAATATTTTTATTGAAAAATAGATCACATGGTTGAGAATATTATAGCCTCGAATTTTATCACCTTTAATGATGATGAAATACCTTCGAAAGGACATAGTAGTGTTAAAGCTTTACATGTTACTGTCAAGTGTAAGTCTCACACTATGGCCAAAGTGCTGATTGATAATGGATCGTCTATTAATGTTATACCTCTGATGACATTGTCAAAGCTTTCAATGGATCCCTCTCACATACGAAATAGCCATATAATTGTAAGAGCATTTGATGAGGCGTGAAGAGAGGTAATTGGTGATATAGAGATCTCATTGTAGATCGATCTTTGTACCTTCAACATCATATTTCAAGTAATGAATATAACTCCTGCATATAGTTGTCTACTTGGAAGATTTTGAATTCACATGATCGGAGTTATACTTTTATCTCTACATCAAAAGGTAAAATTCATCATGAAAGAAAAACAAGTCTAGTGGATGGTGATGAGAATTTATTAGTAACAAAGACCTTAACAACTCCTTACGTTGAGGTAGTAGAAGAAGCAATCGAATGTTCTTTCAGAGCTTTTGAAGTAGCAAACGCTACTTACATAAGAGAAGGGTCAAGGATACCAATCTTTCAATCATCAAAAGCTACGAATATGGTGATCAAGTAGACAGCTGACAAAGGTTGGTGAGCCAGATAAGGCTTAGGGAAAGCTTTATAAGGAATCATAAAAGCACCATGCTCGATTGAAAATAAAAAAAGATGGAGGTTAGGCTATAAGCCTACGCCTACTAATAAAAAGAATGTAATACTGGAGAAGAAAGAAAAGAGAATGGCACGCCTCAAAGAGAAAAATTTGATTGATGGAAAAATAATGTTCCTTTATTTATATGAAAATTTTCGTTCAGTCGAGCATGTTTATTTTGGGTCGACAGAAGTTGAACAAGGGGGACTAATAATGGGATTAGAGGAAGCTTTCTCGTGATTTCAAGTTGAAACAAATGAAAGAGTCATGCAAGATAAAGAGATCTTTTTTTTTAGGAGACTCGAAGAATGATGTATCGTTTTTGTTGTCCTTGAACCTTTCAACTTAAAAATTCCAATTGCTTCTGCCCAAGAGCATGCAGAGGTTAAGTGTATGGGTTTATTTTCATTGTCTTAATAAAATGATGAATGCAATGCATTTCATTTATACTATGTTCTCTATTTTTCATTTTTTTTCTTTCATTACCATTCTATTTGCCCTTGCCAAGATCAATATATATTTCTTTGTGATTATACCGATTTTTAAGTTTTCTAATAATGAATATTATGGATGACCAAGGCAATAACACCGGATTTGATTTTGAAAATTTGACTCACATTAGCGAGCTTGATAACGATATTTACTCAGAAGACTATGATTTACCTTATGATCTGTTGAAATGGATGAAACAAGAGAAAAAAAATTATAAAACCCTATCGAGAATTAACTGACTTATTAAATTTGAGAGATGGTGACAATAAGAAAGAAGTTAGGATCGATATTTCACTATCACCGATTGAGAAGTAAAAGTTGGTGAATCTACTGTAAGAGTACATGGATATATCTGCATGGTCTTACCAGGATATGCTAGGACTTAGCATAGAGGTGGTTGAACATATGTTACCCTTAAAACTAGAATGCTGACCAGTACAGCAGAAGTTGAGACGCATGAAGTCAGAAATGTTACTGAAGATAAAAAAAGAAATAAAAAAGCAAATTGACACTATTTTCTTAGAAATAGCCAAGTACCCTGAATGGGTAGCCAATATAATCTCAGTTTTCAAGAAAGATGAAAAAGTTAGAATGTGTGTGGACTATTGAGATTTATATCGGGCTAGCTCAAAGGATAATTTTTCATTGCCATATATTGATACCCTTGTGGATAACACTACTAAGCACTCCACTTTTTCATTCATGGACTGGTTCTCTGGCTACAAACAAATCAAAATGGCTAGTGAAGATATGGAAAAAACTATAGTTATGATAATGTGGGGCACGTTTTACTATAAAGTTATACCTTTTGGGCTAAAAAATATTGGTGCCACATATCAAAAGGTGATGGTCACTCTTTTTCATGATATGATGGATAAAGAGATAAAGATATATGTTGATGATATGATAGCTAAATCTCAAGAAGGGGAAGATCACATTGTTAATCTCAAAAAGCTTTTTAAAAGATTGCAAAGATGCCAACTCAAGTTGAATCAAGCCAAATGCACCTTTACTTTTAAATCCAAAAAATTGTTAGAGTTTATAGTCAGTGAAAGAGGTATAGAAGGAAACTTTGATAAAATTTGAACCATTTAAGAATTATCAGCACCACGCATGCAAAGGGAGGTAAGAGGCTTTTTAGGATAATTGAATTATATTTCTCGTTTCATATCCTAACTTACCTCGAAATGTGATCCAATATTCAGGTTGCTTTACAAAAATAATCCTGGTGAATAGGATAAAGAATGCCAAAATGCATTTGAAAAGATTAAAGAGTATTTGATAAGCCCACTGGTGTTGGTTCCACCAGTTGTAGAAAGATCGTTGATTTTATATTTAACGGTTTAAAAAAAAATCGATGGGATGTGTATTGGGACAAAGAGATGAAACTGACAAGAAAGAGCATACTATCTACTATTTGAGTAAAAAGTTTATAGAGTACGAGGCCAAGTACCCCTAAATAGAAAAAATATGTTGTGCCCTGGCTTGGACTACACGTAGACTCAGGCAATACATGCTCTACCATACGATGTGGCTAATATCAAAATTGAATCCCTTCAAGTACATTTTTGAAAAACTATCTTTATCAGGCAGGCTAGCGAGATGACAAGTCATGCTTTCAGAATATGATATTGTGTATGTGACATAAAAATCTATAAAAGGGAGTGCAATTACTGATTTTCTTACTAATCGAACTACAGAAGATTATGAACTATGAAGTTTGAGTTTTCAAATAAAGATTTGATGGCAATTTTGTAGGATAAAGATAAAGAACCTGTAAGAGAAGTATGAAAAATGTTTTTTGATGGGGCATCCAATATAATGGGGCATGGCATTGGGGCAGTGCTAATATCCTTAAAAGACAATTACTACCCCTATACCACAAGGTTAGATTTCAACTGCATAAATAATGTTGCTGAATATGAAGCATGGGTCATGGGGTTACAGATGGCCATTGAAAAGAAGATTGGAACACTAAAAGTATATGAAGATTCAGCCTTGGTAATTTATCAACTAAAAGATGAATAAGAAACCAAGGACTCAAAACTAATGTTATACCCAAAGCACATAGTTAGCTTGATGAAACATTTTAAAGAGATTCAATTTCAGCATATTTCTTGAGAAGAAAACCAAATTGTTGATGCCTTGGCTACTTTGGCAGCAATGTTTAAGTTAAATAATAGTATGGGAATCCAGCCCATTAGAGTACAAATAAAAATTTTACTAGCCTACTGTTCAAATGTGAAAGAAGAGGTAGATCGACAATCATGGTATTATAACATTATACAATATATCAAGTATCAAAACTACCCAGAGCAGGCTTCAAAAAATGATAAGAAGATCATTTGAAGATTAGCAGCATGTTTTATGCTTGATAGAGAAATCCTATATAAAAAGAGTCGAGATCAAATTTTGCTAAGGTGCGTCGATGCTGTGGAAGCAAGAAGAATACTTGAAGAAGTACACAAAAAAATTTATGAAACACATGCTAATAGGGATATGATGGCCAAACAAATTATGAGAGCTGGTTATTACTGGTTTACAATAGAAAATGATTGCATTAGTTATGCTAAGAAGTGTCACAAATGTCAAATTTATGCAGATAAAATTCATTCTCTTCCAGTCTCGCTACACGTCTTGGCACCACCATGGCCTTTCCCCATGTGAGGAATGGATGTGATCGGACCCATAACCCCAAAAGCTTCAAATGGGTATCGATTTATCTTTGTGATAATCGATTACTTTACAAAATGGGTAGAAGTAGCTCGTATGCTAGTATTACACGATCAGTGGTGTGTAGATTTATAAAAAGAGAGATAATATGTCGGTATGGGCTTTTGAAAAGGATAATCTCAGATAATGCTAGCAATTTGAACAATAAAATGATGAAAAAATTATGTGCACAGTTCAAGATCAAGCATCATCATTCAACACCATATCGCCCAAAAATGAATGGTACAGTAGAAACTGTGAATAAAAACATTAAGAGAATACTGGAAAAAATGATTGAAACATATAAAGATTGGCATGAAAAATTACCTTTTACTTTGTTTGCCTATAAAACATCAATCCGAACCTCCATAGGGGTCACCTTGTTTTCACTAGTGTATGGGATGAAAGCTGTATTACCAATTGAGGTGGAAATTCCTTCTCTAAGGGTGTTGATGGAGACAAAATTGGATAAGGCAGAATGGGCTCAGGATCGTTTCGAGCAACTGAATTTTATTTAAGAGAAAAGGCTCTCAGCACTCAGTTATGGACAAATGTATCAAAGAAGAATAATGTGAGCACATGACAAAAATATACAACCTTAATGCTTTCGCGAGGGTGAATTGGTTTTGAAAAGGATTTTACCATGTCAGCATGATAATAGAAGAAAATAGACGCCCAATTAGGAAGGTCCATATATGGTAAAAAAGGCTTTTTTTGGTAAAGCTTTGATCATTATAGAAATGGACGAAGATGAATTATCAAATCCTGTAAATTCAGACATTGTCAAGAAATATTTTGCTTAAAAAATACAAAAAATACAAAAAAAATGAGAAAAGAAGTGATTTAGATTGAAAACTCGAAAAGGGCGATTTGAGTCAAAAGGGGTCATTTAAGCTGAAAACCTATAAATGAGGCTTGAATGAAGGTGGAGCTCGGAGAAAGTCTTTCAAAGAACGAAAGAATGGCACTGGATGGACGAATTGTCACCAGAATTAAAAGAGATAACTTTTATAAGGTAAGTTCTCATTAGTCACAGATATGGGGTAAGGATTGGATATATGAAATCACAGGTGACAAGACCGTAAATGTAACGAGTTTGAAAAAAAAAGACATGATCTGAGTAGGCCAAAGTCATTTAAATGTTCATTATCTAGAGAATTGATAATTTGGTTCTTGAAATACTTTTGAGTTAACTGTTCTTTGTGTCTTGAAAGGCTTATCTTTTTCTTTTTAAACCTAAAATACCCTATTATTAACTTTGTTTCACACCCAATTTTGAACTTGAAATTATTGCATTTGTCATTTAAAATTAAGATAATGATTGATAAAATTCATAATAGACTAATACACCGCTCAAAAAAAGAATGCAATATAAAAAGATAAAAATAGTAATATGAAGGCAGAAAGAATGAAATAAAATTGATTGATTACTGAAGACAAAAAAGAGAAAGGGGATAAAGAATAAAAAAAAAATATTTTTAAGCGACTAAAAGCCAAATGGGTCCGTCATGAGACAGAGATTTCTGATCAAAAATTGAAAGATTTAAAAGGATGAGATTATTGGAAGCTGCTTTTAAAGTTTGAAAGAATTGAACCAAAAGTTGAATTAACTTGGATAAAAATGCATGATATTATTCGTTGACGGCATCTTTGTTTTTTCATTCATCATAATCATTACACGTATTACATATCTCTTGATAAGTTGCATATAAGGTTTCTTTATGAGACATTAAGAAGAATCAATATGTTTCTTTTTCGAAACAAAGATGATGGCCTTGAAGATGGTATGTTAGCACATTCCCTAAAATTGAAACTATCGATCTATAGGGTACTTAATCCCCTTCAACTCATAACTCAGTCTTATATAGTCCCCCGGCTTGTAGTTCAGTCCTAGTCATTTTTAATATTTGGCTCATGATTTAATCCCAGTCATTTCTTTATTTTCTGACTTACGATTTAATCTCAGTCTTTTTTATCTCTCTAACTTGCGGTTCAATCCCAGTCGTCATCAATATTTGGCTCGTGGTTTAATCTCAGTTATTTTATTTTTTGACTCACAGTTTAATCCTGATCTCTTTATCCTTCGATTTACGGTTCAATCCTAATCTCTTTAATTCAAAATCATAGTTTAATCTCGATTGTTGTTAACCTCTGATTCGTGGTTTATTCCTAGTCTTTTTATTTTTTGACTTATGATTCAATCCAAGTTAACGTCATTTTTTGACTCATGGTTTAATCTCGATCTCTTTATTCTCTAATTCGTGGTTCAATCTCGATCTCTTTAATTTAAAATCATAGTTTAATCTCAATTGTTGTTAACCTCTAATTCGTGGTTTATTCTCGATCTTTTTATTTTTTTACTTGTGATTCAATCCAAGTTAACGTCATTTTTTGACTCGCGATTTAATCCCGATCTTTTTATTTTTTAATTCGCGGTTTAATCTCGATCTCTTTAATTTAAAATCGTAGTTTAATCTTGATTGTTGTTAACCTTTGATTCGTGGTTTATTTTCGATCTTTTTATTTTTTACTTGTGATTCAATCCAAGTTAACATCACTTTTTGACTCACGGTTTAATCCCGGTCTTTTTTCTCTAATTTGTGGTTCAATCCGATCTCTTTAATTTAAAATCATAGTTTAATCTCGATTGTTGTTAACCTTTGACTCGTGGTTTATTCCCGATCTTTTTATTTTCTGACTTATGATTAATCCAAGTTAATGTCATTTTTTGATTCACGATTTAATCTCGGTCTTTTTATTCTCTAATTCGCGGTTCAATCCCGAACTCTTTGATTTAAAATCATAGTTTAATCTCGATTGTTGTTAACCTTTGACTTGTAGTTTATTCCCGATCTTTTTATTTTTTGACTTGTGACTAAATCCAAGTAAATGTCATTTTTTGGTTCGCGGTTTAATCCCAGTCTCTTTATTCTCTAATTCACGGTTCAATCCTAATTTTTTTAATTTAAATTCACAGTTTAATCTCGATTGTTAACCTCTAACTCGTGGTTTATTCTCGATCTTTTTATTCTCTGATTTACGATTTAATCTCGATCTTTTTATTCTCTGATTTACGATTTAATCCTGATCCTTAGTATTTCTTTTACTCGTGGTTTAATCCCGCTCTCTTCATTTTTGACTGGTGATTTAATCTAAGTTCAATCCTGATCTTGTTATTCCTTGATTCGTGATTTAGACTTACGGTGTTGTAATGATTGATTCTTTATTTCTCGACTTGCGGTGTTGTCCCAATCGATTATTTACTTTTGGACTTACGATTTAATCCCGATCACTTTTATTTTTTGACTTGCGATTTAATCCCAGTCATTCCTATAGTTTCTTAACTCATGGTTTAATCTCAATCACCTTTATTTCTCTGACTTGCGGTTTAATCCCAGTCATTTTTATTTCTCTAACTTACGATTCAGTCCCAGTTGTCGTTAATCTCTGACTCATGGTTTAATCCCGACAATTCCTATGTTCATGACTTACAATTTAAACCCAATCACTTTTATTTAGTTAGCTTTGGACAAAATCGTTGTCTTTATCTTTGCCATATTACTGATTTTCAATAATGTGAAAAGAGGGGTAGCTGTACATGCCAAATTTTGTCCGGGTCTATATTTTTTAATAATAATAATATTGGTTTAATTATAATTAAAAAATTAAAAAGAAAGAAAGAAAGACAAACAAAAAAGTCCAAATAGAAGAAGAAACAAAATGGAAAGGGCTGGTGCCAGTGAGTGCTGTGCACGGCACCGCTGGCCACCGACGCCTTGCCAAGCTACCTTAGCCATCATACGACCCCCTCGTCCAATCCCTTCACGAAGACCCTATGGCTCCATCAGCACACACTACAACCATTCCCAACCTTTTAAAACACTTGATCTCCATCATCTGAAAAGGCTCGGATATCCCTTCACCAGAACACCAAAAAACATGCACCCCTACCAAAAACCTCTTAGACAAAAAAAAAAACCTAAACAACCCCCTAAATACTCAAACAGAAAAACAAACAGATCTATAAAAATCAACACAAAAAAACCATATAAAACAAAAATAATAATCTTCATCAAATCGACGAGGAACCTAACACCAAAAAGATACATGCAACAAAAAAAAAGGTCATTAGTTTGAGTTTAAAAAAAAAAAAAGAAAGAAGAACAGAAAACTTTGAACTCCGATCTATATCGATTGAGGTCATTTTCGACGAAAAGGAGACCGGATCTGGAAAGATCATGTCAAAAGGAGCTTCTAAGAGGATTTCAAAATTTTTAGCCACTAGCGACCACCATTGACGGTGGACCAAGCGACGGTCAGTGCGACACTCCAACGGTCAGACGGCGAGAGCCTTGGACCTTTTCCTAGAGTTCTCTCTCCCTTTTTTTCTCAGAAACAAAAAAAAATTAACTGAAAAAAAAGATTGACTTTTATAAAGAAAACATAAAAGCAAAACGATGTCGTTTTGAGCATAGAGCCAAAACGACGCCGTTTCAAGCATAAGAGGATCCACGTGGACCGAAACCGACCTGAGATTCGTGCAAATCAACTCGCCAACCAGCTTCAACCACCCTCCAGCTAGTTCGAACGAACCGTCAGTGAATCGGTTGAATCGATCTGAACTGTTGGATCATCCGAACCGTTGATTGAACCGTCGAACCAGTCAAACCGGTCCAGACCAACGTTGATCGGATCGTTGACCGGTCCGGTTCAGGTAAAAATTTTTTTTTGATATATATTATTATTTTTGTTATTTTAAATTTTTATATTTATGCATGATAAAATGTTTAAATTTATTAGGATAAATATTTAATTATTTTTAATAATAATAAATAATAATAAAAAATAGGATAATAATTAAAAAATATATATTAAAAATGCTTAAAAAGGAATAATAATAATACTTTTGATTATTTCCCTGCCTAGATGTTAGAGGGAATAAAACATGTTTCAAAAATAATAATTTCGCCTAGATGTTGGAGAATTGTTATTAATAGATTTTCATAAATAAATCTATGAGTTTTTTTAAAATTAATTTTTAAAAATCATTAAAATCGAACTTGCTTCAAAAATCTACCTAGATGTTGGAGATTTTTAGAGATGTTCGTATTTTTTTAAAAACGAAACCTTAATTACTAATTCTTAATTTTCAAAATTTTAGGTTTTTAAAACCCCTAAAATCCAAAATCCCTTAAATCTAAACCCCTGAAATCCAAAACTCCTAAAATCCAAAACCCCCAAAAATTTGAAATTCCAAACCTTTAAACTCTTAAATCCAAACCCCTAAAATTCAAACCCTTAAATCAAAACCCCAAACCTTAAATTTTAAAACTGAAATCCTAAAATCTTTAAACTCTAAAATCAAAACTCTAAACCTTCAATACCTTAAAACCAAACCCTAAAACCCTCAAAACTTAAATCCAAACCCTTAAAATCCGAATCTTCAAAATCTTGAAACCTTAATCTTTAAAACCTCTACTCAAGCCCTTACTCAAAACATCCTAAAAATCCTAAGGACACGTGTGAAAATCTCATTTGAAGTAATTTGTTCCCAAATGCCGCCTAGATGATGGAGTATTTAGGAAATTTAACTTCGTTAAGTCTTTTCACAAGATTTTTTAATTCGCATTAATAATAAGATTAATAGATAAAAAGTATAACAGTAAATTGGGATCTTAAATATGAACAGTCTCACCTAAGCTCTGCCTAGATGTTGGAGAGTCGTGGTGGTCTCATTGTACTTAAGAATCCAACTTTAAAATTGTATCTCATCTTACATAACATTCATTGGCATACATACGTTAGAATGTTATTATCAGTAATTATTTGTACTATTCTGTCTTTAATTTTTATTTACTACTTAGTGATAAAATATTATATAATAAAAAAAGAATAATACTTCTAAAGAAAATTTGTGATATTACAAAATAAAATAAAAATAATATTTCGAAAGAAATAATTATTGGTACTCTGCCTAGATGTTGGAGAGTCACCAACAATTTTTTATAAAGAGTGTTATTTCATTTTAATGATTATTGTGTTAAATCTTAAGCGAAAAAAATTATTTTAAATTTTGCCTAGATGTTGGAGAATTTTAAGATAATTCTTTAACTTAAAGATTTTCTCAATATTTCTAAATAAAAATTTTAGCAAAAATATTTTTTAAAATGAAGGAAATTAGTATTAAATTTCAAGTCAAAACCATTTTTATCCAACACCGAAAATAACGCATAATTAAATGGTACCAATTTATGGGTGTTGTAGGGATGCTAATCCTTCCCCACATGTAACCGACTCTTGGACCCAACCTAATTTTTCGTAGACCAAAATTTATCTTTTTGATAAACTTTAAACCCGTTTTTATAGTTTTATTAAAAGATAAACTTTTGAGTGGCCAATCACACCCTAACAAAAATTGGTGGCGACTCCCTTTTATTTTTTTCAATTTTAAAACACATTACGTCTGGCGGTCCCAAAATCATTACAACAATTAACAGATCACCTAATTCTCTCAACTTTTATTTCATGGCTAATTTACCAGCCTCATCATATTTTTGAAGCATTTTATGATTCGCTCAACTTCAAATACAATGGTCAACTCAAAAGATATGTCATTAACTTAGTACTCCATTAAATCCAACTTTGTCCAATGAAGATGCACTTTAGATAAATAAATTGGACTTTCTATCCTTATACGCTTTACAATTTTGTATGCACAAGATAATCCATATATGCATTTGATTATGCAACCACAAGTTTATTTATCAAATCCAACATGATTTGGTTGTTTGGCCTCTATCAATATCATATTGAGTGCGATTCTATATACCAAACCTCACAGCTCTTTAAAAATGTTTTCTTGTAGTTATGTTTGACAACCATAAAACTTATCTCAAATGAAGTCTTTATCTCTATATATTTGAGCTCAATAAGGGTGTTGATTATTTTTCATGATGATTCAAAATCTCCTTAAAATGATCCAAGGTGCCTTTTCAATTTTGTATGTGCACTTTCAATCCTAAACAAATTTAGAAAGGTATATTACAATGAATGTTTTGTTATGAATTGTCTAAATCAAATTAATCTTAAAAATGAACCCAAATCATACTTATTTGTTGTAATATTATCAAAGTACATTATTTTATCCATCCAAATAGCAACAAATTTATCCTTATACTTTATCAACCACTGCTCTTTCATATACTTGATTGCTCTTAGATAAGTCTGGTAATCAATTTTTAACAAACTTATATGGCTTTTGTATTCTTTATCGGTAAAAAAAAAAAAAAACAATGATGGTTCAACCTGAATTGATGCCTCATACATCTCTTTCTACTAAAAAAATTTCGTATAATTTATAAGCACATTTCTTAAGATATGCAATATGAATAGAAGATTTGTTATGCTGAAAAATATATCTTGTATTGATTTCATCAATGCCAAGTCTCAATCAATAGTAAAGATAATAGAAAATGTACTAGAAGGCATCAAACTTTTTAATGTATACAGTGCCCAATTGTAGTTGTCATAGTGTTAAGCCTCCATATCCATTAATACAATAGCAACTGTCATCTTAATGGATGTCACACCAATAATCTCAAGCATTGAAAGATGATATTTGTTGATTTTATACGTACAATATATAATTAGGACATTTGGGAAGGTATGCAACAAATATATGCTACTAGGATGAACCTAGAATAAGTCTCACAAAATTGCTTGTCTCATTAGTCTTATGCCACTCCATGTATTCATAACCGATCAACTTTTTTATGAGTTGTTGTATTATGATCTATCAGCTTTCTCAATAAATCTTTATCTCTAACTTGTATTGAATATAGTCTTTACAATGACATTATTTTCATTATGTTATTTTAAGGTCAATATTATGTTTTGGGGTTTGATCATATTGTTTGACATATCGATCACTGTTGTTTTTTCTTTATCTGATAATTGACCTACAAATGAATGTCCCTATAATTGTTTTATTGGTAGATAATTGTGGAATATACAAACTATTTTTACAACCCACTCATCATCTTCATCAATTTAATCCCATGTAACTTAAATAGGCAACTACATTTTTTCATTCCACTTTTCATTCTTTTATGCTATTTTTTTTTCTACTTATTCTTTTGCTGCTTATATTTTCTACTTTGTTCACATCCTAATCTCATTCTAGGTTTTTTCACTAGACCTTCTAAATCAAAGTTTTTAATTACAACCATAAAACCATTATATTATTCTAACTTGCCTAGCCCGTGAAATCAAGGCTTCCCTACTGCAAAATACATGCATGACATATTTAACTTATCACTTTATGCATCTATATAAAACCAACATTAAAAACACAATCTTTATGCCTCTGTAGTAAAATAACTTCAAAAACATAATTTTATATCTCCAATAGTAAAGTTAGAATTGCAATCATATCTAGCATCCAAATTTGTATTGATTGATTTTACTCTATAAGTGCAGTTTTCAAATTGTTCTGCATATTAAAAAAGTAAAAAATTATAATAAATACATGATGAATATGGATATTTGGATCAATTATGCATTACTGGATATACGTATTTGATAATGCACAATGCTTTTCGAATATGCATTTTTAATAAGCTTTTTGTGTTACCAGATATACATATTCATAATGTGTTTATTATAATGCAATATATAGATTATGGATTATTGGATATGCATATTCTATAGCATAAAGAGCTTATTGAGAATACATATTCGATATCATTGTACATTATCGGATGTGCATATCAACATAATATTACTTTCAAATATGCATATTCGGTAACATAATATTATTTTCAGGTATGTATATTTGTATTCTATACTCATATTCTGAAAATGTATATTTGAATATGTAAATTTTCACTTGAAATCGTCATTTAAATCACTTACCTTGTCATTTGTATTGCAAGCTTCGTCTCCATTGCTATTATTTCTCATTTAGTTATCTATTTTAATAATGTAACTAATAAGAACATTACTTTTAAAGATTTAAGGGATTTTAGAAAAACGTAAAGAAAAAAAAAAGAGAACTAAAAAAATGTGCATAGAGTTAAAAAAGATAATTTATTAAAAGATAATTAAGTTATTTTAATCAAGGTATTTTTATAATAAAAAGATTGTGTGTGAAAATATAATTTTTTGGGTGTATTTAAAAGCACTCAAAAAAAAATTAATCCCTTGTATTTTACTGGCTCATTTGAAAGTTACTGCACTTCCATTTCAGTGCGATTATTTATTTATTTATTTTGGTGCAAATCAGACTGCCAAGGTGTTTGGATAACACTAATGAGGCGTGATTGTCTTCGTTTATTAACAGGAGATAAAAGCTCCAGTTGAAAATTTCTCAATCTCGTCGTAGCTTTTATTCTTATTTTGCCCATTGTTTTTTGCTTTTTTTTTTTACGCTTAATGTTATAAGGATTTTCATGCCATTTGATTTTTATTATTTTTCATTTTGATTTTTTTATTTATAAATTTTAAAATAATTTTATTAATTTAATATTAATAAATTTTATTATTATATAATAAATAATATGTATTATTGTGATTGAATTAAAATTTTAAGATTTTTAATAATATAAAATATATTAAAATATATAAATCATTTTTCAATAAATTTTTTAAAGAAAATCTTTAACGATAAATTTTTATTCTCAATTTTATTTTATTATTAATTTTTTTCTCATTGCTACGTAACTAATACAAATGAAATACCGTACAGCATATGTAAGCAATCTCGCTTCTACTCTCTGCGTTGCTCGTTTTTCTTTTTCAGCCAGTTATCTTCTTCCTGGCCATCTCCTCCCCACTCTGCCTCTTTTCCGCCCTGAAACATGGCTTCTTCTCATCCCAAAGACGAAGCCTATATCGACTAAGTCATCGAGAAGAGCATCAAAATCTTTCAATCCCTCCAGTCTCAACAGCAATCGCATCATCGGTCCCTCCCGCACGACCCAATCAATATCATGTTGCCTGATGGGTCAGTTAAGGAAGGGAAAAAATGGGTTTCGTCCCCTATGGATATTTCCCAGGGAATTTCCAAGAGTTTGGCTGCCAATGCATTGATTTCTTCGGACAATGGGGTTTTGTGGGATATGAATAGGCCGTTGGAAGGTGACTGTGAGCTTAAGATTTTCACTTTTGATAGCGATGAAGGTCGTGATACTTTTTGGCACTCTAGCGCCCACATTCTTGGTCAGGTAAAAACATATTTTTATTTTATTTTATTTTAATTGCGTTTCTTTGGTTGTTTTGTTTTCTTGTTGGGATAATTGGCTAATTTTGGTGGGTGATTGTGCAGTCCCTTGAGAGCATATATGGTTGCCAACTTTGCTTGGGCCTCGTACAACAAGCGGGGAGGGATGTTGGTTACTTTTGTCTTTGTTATGTCCAAAAATGCTTCTTTTTAAATAATCTCTGTCTCAGAATCATATGATATTTATAAAAATTTGAATTTTGTTAAATTTTTTTTGTTACACACTTCTGATAACTTTTGTTGTGCAGGATATGTTAGTATGTTTTATTGGATGAATTTATGTGTCTTAGTATGTAAGTTTTGGAGAATCGCCGAGGAGTTTCAACCAGATTTCATGTAGTTTTCAGAAGAAAGAAAGTTTCTGTGGTAGGGACAAAGTGTTATACATTGTGATAATTGAACATACTCTGCTTATTAGCTTGCACTTTCTATATCAGTTTTATGGTTTTCACTAAAGCAAGGCATTTGGAGATAATATTGTGGTTTTAATTACTGTTTGATGTTTGATTCTTTTCATCTTGATCCTTAAGTTGGTTTACCCAGGTCATTTAGTGCTAATTTACTTTCTTACAAGATGGTATTGTGGTGTTAAAGGGTTTCTATTATGATGCATTTTACGGTGACTTGGGCTTGAATGAGGACCACTTCAAGCAAATCAAAGCATGGGCATTGAAAGCTGTTGCGGTATTGTTAATCTTCCCAAATGACCAACTTTGTGCTTCTGAAGTTTTGATTATTTTATTTATGATCACCTTTCCCCGGTGTCCATTTTCATTTGGTTTTTAGACAGGATTTTTATGTTCCACGTTCAACAGCTTCATGTTGAGTCAGTGCTTATTGTAACACTATTTAACTAGTCAACTCATACATGTGTCAAGGAAAAATTGGGAGTCTTAAAATCATATTATGAGATGTCGAACAATGTTTAATTTGTAATAATGTTTTTATGCTCCTATCAAATGGGAATTATGCTATTGGTAAGGCTATTATTTCATGGTAGATTCTTCTTTCCTTTTTGCATCTTAATGCAGGAAAAACAACCTTTTGAGTGCATTGAAGTGACAAGGGCAAGCCCTTGAGATGTTTTCTGAAAATAATTTTAAGGCAAGTTTGGTGGTGTTATTTTGAAATTTTCAGATCAATTGAAATGATTCCTTTCTACCTATATGTTTTCCTGTTGCACTAATTTCTGCATCGGTAATTTTTGTAATCAGGTTGAGATCATCAATGATTTGCCTGCGGACAAAACTATCAGTGTGCAGATGTGGTCCCTTGGTTGATCTGTGTCGTGGGCCTCATATTCCCAATACTTCCTTTGTGAAGGCATTTGCATGCTTGAAGGTGACATGTTACATGATATATCAAAGCTATGTTTTGGATATATTTGTATTCCTGTTCACCACCATTTCCTGGATTACTCATGAATTTCTATCTTCAGGCTTCATCAGCTTACTGGAGGGGAAACAAATATCATGAGAGTTTACAAAGAGTTTATGGTATATCTTATCCTGATCAGAAATGTTTGAAGGTGAAATGAATTTTATACTTTATTTTGATTCTGGCTGTCAGCTTTATTATTGTACCACTTGCGCTGTTTTTTTCAATATTTGTTTGGCTTTGAATTTGCTTTATTTGTGATTGTTGAAGACTCGAAGCAATGATATATGAGTATGATGCATGGAGAAATATATTTATTTCTTATATTGTCATGCAAAGAATATCAAAATCTGGTATAATAGCTGAAATTACTTTAAGAAATCAATTACTTATGTTAGGTGTACTTTTTACATACCTAGACAACAATCAGGGAGTTTAGGTAATCCTTGTACAATAAGAAAATAAATTCTCTTGTTTCATAGTACATTGATTGTTCTTGTATCACATTTTTGCTTCTCATGAGTGTTAATGTTTTTCCACAGGAATATATCCATCAGCTAGAAAAAGCAAAGAAATATGATCATAGATCGTTGGGTACACAGCAGGAGCTTTTCTTTTGTCACCCCCTCATGTACAATATAACTTAATATTCTTGGCAGTTGTGTTTCAAGAATGTCTGCGATATTAATATTTGGCATCTTTGGTAACTTTCAACCTAGGAAGTTGGTTCTTTCTTCCTCATGGCACTCGAATTTACAACAAACTAATGGAATTTATACAAAATGAATATTGGATACAAAGAGGTTACAAGTCTTCTCTCTCTTGCTCTATTTTAGAGATTTAATCAAAACTATATAACCCCAATACTGAGTCAATGAAGTTGCATAATTTTGGCAGGTTAAGTCACCAAACATGTATAGTATGAATCTTTGGGAAACGTCTGGTCATGCTGCAAATTTAAGGAAAGTATGTTTATGTTTGAGGTGAGATTTTGTGTAACTATAGAAAAAAACTTGTTTCGGCTGTTTTAATTGTAGAGTGAATCTTGAAGTGAACTTCCTAGAAATTTGTTATAATCTGTGTTAAAAAGGATATTTTTGCATTTAGTCTTCCTGTGATGTTCTTTCTTTATGATGTTTGGTTTCTGCCACAGATTGAAAAACAAGAGTTTGGACTGAAACCTATGAATTGCCCAGGCTACTGTTTAATATTTTAGCGCAGGGTTCGTTCTTATAGAGGTGAGTTCATATGCTCCGTGTTTCTCCTAATTCTTTGCACCATGTGGCAAGAAAACATTGATATTGCTTGCCAAGGGAAGCATCCTTTCCCTTGTTCTTTTTTTTTTCCCTCTCTCTCTCTCTACCTTTAATATTTTAACAAACAAAATCACTTGAAGACAGCGGGGGATGCCAACCAAAGTACAGGATGACTGCATCATGTCTGTATTGGAAGTTCCATCAAAGACTGCATCATAACTTCATTGTCCCTTGAGGAGAGCTTAAATGAAGCTTTTTTAGGCTATGCTTCTTTGTTTACGTCATCATTTGGTTGCTTTAAACACCGGCTTCCCATCTTTGTGGTGCTTACTTTTTAGGTTTCTTCCATGTATGAGCTTTGGATGTTGAACCAACATTTCTTTACTCCCATTTCTTTCATACTTTATAATAATGAATTAAAGTAATAATATTAGTGAACGAGTTAGTGCTAATCATAAATTTTTCTGAAATGGTATTAGTTTGAATACATTTTCATGTGTTCTATCGTGCATCTTTTTGCCCTGCCTTGGTTCATTTTGAGCTCTGATGTAAGAGCTATGTGGTGCAGCCTTAACTAAGATATAGAGTTTAGTTAATATAGTTTATTTATTCTTGTTTAGCCTTAAGAATGTGCTTATTTAAATTGTCCTCTTCGGAAAGAGGTTTTTGACATCATATTGTTGTCAGTTGTGATTAATGCCGATCAAGGTGATTCGTCTTGTCATCTCTGGCTTCTTTGCAATGTTCTCATACTGATTAATAATTCATGCAGAACTACCTCTTCGCCTGGCTGATTTTGGGGTCTTGCGTTGTAATGAAGCTGGTGGGGTGCTGACTGGGTTAACTCGTGTCAGGAGTTTTCAGCAGGTACCCTGTTAGACGTAAACTTTTGAGATTGAGCTCCTTGATAGCCCTCTGTACCGTTCTTTTGGCTAAACATCAAATGTCAATTTTGTATCAGAATTTATTTCTGTGTGAAAACTTCCCTTTTAGCTTTTGGACTTAAGTTTGAAGAAGTCTGTATCCAGATCTTATACACTTTGGTTGCTTAGTTGTGCTATTTAAAAATCTCTCTGTGGCTACCTCATGAACTTTTTTTGGTGAAAGGTGGATCATCTTCTTTCCCCCCTTGCTTTGACATTTACTCTTCAAATTGATGCCCATATTTTCTGCAGGGTATCCCAGGTGAGGTTCACTTTAAATTGTTACTTACAGAATTGTGGAATATTTTAGCTCCCTATTTCCTTTATAAAGCATTTTTTTTTTCTTTTTCAGATAAAAGAAGAAGTTAAAGGTGTCCTGGAGTTCATTGATTATGCTTACACTGTGTTTGGGTTTACTGATGACCTAAAACCATCTATGGTATGGTAAGCTCTATTGACTTAAATTTTTAGGGTTTGGAAGTAGTTTTTTCTGTGATAACTAAGTGCGTTTTGTTAGCTGATCTCTAATTATAATGAATGGAGTTTAAGATGTTGACAAGATTGTTTTCTGTCTATATCTTGAGATGTGATGCACTTAAAACCACTTATGGTTTCTTGAAATTTTAATTGTCTTTTTTTTTTATCATTAGATGTATTTTTTATTTGTTGGTAAAAATGGTTTCGCTATAGATACCTAATATATCTACTTGCATGATAATTATATTCTTCATGTTATATTAGATGGACTTGAAGACTCATGATTTATGTTTGTACTCATGCTTGGATTGTATTCTAGAATGACAATTTTTGCTTTGTGTTACAAATATTTGAATGTAGAGGCCAGAGAAATACCTTGGAGATTTGGAAACTTGGGAGAGAGCTAAAGCTGCTCTTACAGAAGACTTGAACCTGTCTGGGAAGCCATGGCAGGCCAGTTTTCTAGTTAACAACCTACCGTTAACATTTGGGGTTCTTGACAACAGAGATTGTTTCAAAATTAATTCTGTGGATAACAAATGAGAAAATTTTGCTTCAGCTTACAACCACCCTAAAGCATCCAGCCTTTGTATTGGTACTTCTGAATTTGGTATAAATATAGCAATATAAAGGCACGTAAAAGCACATAGAACTTTGACAAGGTTTTGGCCTCAATGAGTTATTGCTAAGTCAAATATTAGTTCAAACTTAAGATTAAATAGGATTTGAAAATTTGACTAGCTACTTTGCTTGAATGTTTGTGTGCCAGAAAAGCAGTGAGTACAACAAGTGAATTTGATTCGTCACTCGAAATCTCTTTTCTTGTATTTGTCACCTTTATGAGCAAAGTTGGTGTTATATGTTTGAAGAATGTGTTTTCAACTTATTTTTCTAAATGAGAAGTCGATTTAAATATTGTAACTATAAAATTTTGTGTTTTGAAGGTTCAAACTGCTTTTATTGAGGTATACTTATTTGTCTAATTAAACAGTGGATTTCTCTATTGCCAAGAAAAGTAGGGAAAATCTTGCATAGTTGGCTTGCATGTTGTGATCTATATATGTTGTGCTTTATTTTCTCTATTTTATATTGAGGACTATTCTATGTTGCCATCCATTTTGGGAGGCTTCTTTCTAGATGCTTATGGGCAAGAGTCATGTTGGTACAGATAAATGAAGGAGATGGGGCTTTTTATGGTCCAAAGATAGATATCAGTGTATCCGATGTATTGAATAGGAAATTTCAATGTGTAACATTGCAGGTTTGTGATGTTCAATTGTGCTTCATTTTATCCTGTCTCTAATCTCTAATTTGTTGTGTTCTATGATAATTATCACTTAGTAGCTGATGCCCTTTATTGCAGCTTGATTTCCATTTTCCTGAGCGCTTCAAGTGGGAGTACTTAGCAGAGGATGAAGCCAAGGGGGAGAGATCCTACAAGGGCACATGACCCTTCTGGCTTAGTCCCAGTCAGGCAATTGTTTGCCCTGTGTCAGAAAAGTCCCAAAAATATGCTATAGAGGTAGTCTGCTCTAGCAGGATACTAATTAGCTTGTTTTTTTACCTCAATTATGTCTTATTTTTTTCTTTTTTTCGCCGCCAACCTTGTGGATTTTATGTTGCATCAACATATAATCATTGTATATGATATCTGGAATTCTTTATTTTCCTCTGTATTCTGGCATGATTTTCCCCCATGTTGGACCAGAATTTTAGTTCTTGTGCGGCTGCATGCTGCTTTTGCTTGACACTGTAAAACTAAACTTGGTATAATATATCCTTTATTTCCCTCATTTCACTATCTCAAATCATGACCATGTAATTCTTCTGTTGCTTTGATGTGTTTGTTGTCAGCCATGAAGTGTCTTTATATCTAATCTCCTGCATCAGTTTTCTGTTATTTTCTTATTTTTTATGTTTTAACTTTATTTATTTCAGGATGCATGAGGCATTATTTATTTGTTGTTTTGAAGTGTTCATATGAACTTACCAAAATAGATAGTTTATTACATGCTTGAGGAAGATTTCTGAGAACAGAGTTCTAGGCCATAGATGTGGTTGGAAACTATTGAAACAGGGCCTTAACAATTTTTTATCTTACCTAGGATATGGTTACTAAGTAGTAGAGCACCATGGCTCAACAGGATCCATTTAGTTTATTGTTGGTGAGTTACTTATTTGTTATGCTTCGGTCCATTTGAAGGCCAAAAATGGTAGTCACTTAGAACTCCAATATGCCAATATTATCTTTTATTTCATTTTCATAGGTTCAGGATTGGGTTTATGAGGCTGGTTATTATGTAGATGTTGATACGACAGGTCGAAAGATTCAGAAAAAAGGTGCGACCACTACATCCTCAATTGTATAAAATTCTCTTTTTCTTAAGAGTCTTGTAATATGCTTTCTCTCTTCCTACATACAGTTATGGACTTAGAATGAACCAACAATACTAAATTATCATTCTGCATTTCTGGCTGTCAACCTCCAACCAGCTTGCTCTGCAGTTTCTAGATGAATTGATTTCTTTTTTTTTTTGGGAACTTACTGACTGTTTTCCCTTTCACATCGCAGGTACTAGAAGCTCACTTTGCAAA
The DNA here is from genome assembly GCF_047325235.1 of Durio zibethinus. Classification (NCBI taxonomy): domain Eukaryota; kingdom Viridiplantae; phylum Streptophyta; class Magnoliopsida; order Malvales; family Malvaceae; genus Durio; species Durio zibethinus. Next base: position 31,692,970 of record NC_143163.1, on the reverse strand, counting down.
ATACAAGTAAATATTAGTTGTTGGGGAAAAGGAATTGGACGCTAAGCAGGTTTGCCCATACATAGTTTTTTCTGAATAGATTTCTGTACCTTTTTGCAAATGCAAATTTAGTTTTCTTTCTTCACTGCAGATGGTCATTCGACTTATGGTTGCTTAAAAAGTAAATAATGTTTTTTCAGGTGAGTGTACGGTTGAGGGATATGACAGATCTCTCGTTCCAATGAGCACAGAAGACCTACTCGAACGCTTGGAGGCTAAAACTGCAGCTTTTCATTAGGATGGACTTTTGGTTCTATCATCTCATTAAGGAAAATCAATGGTGACATTGGTTTCCCTGATCAATATACCTCTCTTGTAATTTATTTTGAAAAATAAATAAATAAATAAATCTTTTTAATGTTACCAAATAGTGACAAATTGTTTTCGATTCCTTGGAAGTTGAAGGGATATGAGATCATCCAACTTTCTTCTATTTCTACCTGCCCAGTGAGTTTTATTTATGATAAAATTATTGCTAGTTTTTTTTTTTTTTTTTTATTTGGATGAAATTATTTGTTTTTTCAAATGCTAAAAATAATTTTAGAGTTGATATATAGAAAAAGAAAAAGCATGGGCAGTTAAGCAACTCTTTACTCTGCGTGTGTTTAGCTTATGTTAACCCATTTATGATGAAGTACGATATCTTTATTTTTATTTTAGATAAATATTATTTTGATGAATATATGTTTATTTATTTATATTTATATTTTACGCTTGTGCTGCGATTAACCCAAACCGCCACCTGTGCTACTTTAGGCATTCTTGTAGGAGAAATTTAAATGTCCTCTTTTACTTAAGCCATTATCATCTTTTTCCTTTCTTTTTTTCTCTTGTTTTAATTAACATTGTTGTTTTACTTTACCATTCATAATTCAAAATTTTATATCAATGCGTGGTTTTAATGTAACTAAATAAAAAATTTTCCATTAAATTAGACTTGGATTTGATTTTGCAACTTTTTATTTTTGGTTTTGAAAGCAAAAAATGCATTTAAAATAAATTCAAATATTTTTCCTAGAATTAGAATTTATTTAGCAAAATGCAATTTAGCTTTGTTTTTGATTGTATCTTTTTATAGCATAAACTTGAAGAATTAAAAACAGAAGAAAATGAATGAAAGTAGCAATTATTATATAGCAATTAAGGAGCCGTAATTATTTCTACCAAATCAACATATGACTCTTCTGGGTCATTCTGCATATTTTCGAAACAATTAGACTTAAATAATAATCCCTACTTTTATGTTGATTTCTTAACTGACTCCTTGCGTGCGTGTGCATATCTATATCTATATCTATATATATATATATATATATATATATATCATCAGGAAAATGAACATTTTACTATCATTTTCTATATTTTTATAACACCATTAGGAGTATCCCAAAATTTAATGTTATTCCCGTAACATTTGTACGATGAATTTAAGATTTTACTCATAAAATACTCTTTACAACGTATCAAACACGATTGATAAAAAAAAAAAAAAAAGAACTCTTCTGACTCCTTACCAACCATCGTGGGTTTATTACTTTCGTGTGATATAATTTCCAAAAGCTATCTTATGCACGTATATAGCAATTAACATTTTGGAAGAATTGCTGCGAATATGATTCTATAACGCAAGCAATTAGCCGTGGTCACCAGTCTCCTACGGCTACCATTCTTCTGATCACAGTCACAGCTGCGTGGCTAGAAGTAGTGCTTACTGCCGTACATGTGCTGCAAAGTAAACAGTAGATATAAATATGCACCATATATGCATACGGTTTCTGTGAATCCTCTCAAGAATCATATACTAACATGGGAGTTCATATATATATATATATATATATGAAGGGCTGAAAGATGAAGATTCATTATAGATTAATGATTGATAGTATATACTATCTAGGAATCTAGGGCTAATTAAAGACATCTTCAATAGCTAAAGAGGCTGCTAAATAAAAGCTTATACTGTAGTAGAAATTAACACCCCAATGATACAAAGCGAAAAGGATCGCTAACTGGAACGCTAGAGAAATCAATAAGCTGATCTCTGCATAATCTACTTATGGGACTAGGCGTATATGTGATACTCCATGTATCATTCGTATATCAAAATCCATTGTTAGGCCTGCCGCTTCTTACATTCAGATCTTGGTGGTGATGGAAATACTGTTGACGACGATATGCAGAAATGGAGCTGCTACTTTCACCCATATCCTGCTCAGGCCTGTACTCTTCATCAATTTCTTCTTTTGCCACTTTCTCCATTCCAATGTATTCTACAGGTCTTTGTGATGATAAGAACGGTGACTGTGACAGTGGCTGTGACTCGCAATACCCGGAAGCTTGAGGTGGCACCACTGATGGGAGCTTGGAGAGAAGGGCTTCAAGGCTGCTCATGGAAGGAGTTATTTTCATTGGCTGATTGAAGTGGTCATAGAATTCAGCAAGTGGTGCAAGTGTCCCAGCAGGGAAGTGCCATGCTTCTGGTGTGCCATACCCATCTTCTTTAAAAGGGTATGGAGAAGATGATGGGTGGGGCAATAGTACTCCGGGAATGCTTGCTATGTAGCTGAATTTCTTTCGTAGTAGAACTACATAATTCAGGTCTTCAATTACCTTGAGTAACATAACGAGAAATAAAATGGAGATAAACAGTACTGTCAGTGAAACATGATAGCAAAGGAAGTTGTGTGTGAGCTTAGAGAGAGAGAGAGAGAGAGAGAGAGAGAGAGAGAGAGAGTACCTTGTGAACAGCTCCTAATTGGACGACACCTTCTCTAACTGCAATCAACGCTATGGTCTGCAAAGATATACAAGTCCAAGCAAGTAAGTAGATCTACCTAAACTCTTCGGAGTTTTATAATGTTTATGATCCTATACCTTTACACCGGCCTGGAACTGTGCTTCCCATGTCCTAGGATGCTGCGGGAAAAGATTTAGTGAGAAGTATACATATTTTTCTGCTAAAAAGTGAAAGGTGAAATTAACGGTGTAAGCATGGATGAGAAAACACATATAATATGCTTACTGAGTCTGCAGAGTTATGCCATGCTGACAAGAAGTTGATTTCCTGGTCATTTGGTTCTTTGTATATCGACTTGTGACTGTGATCTGCAGCCACTTTTCCTATCAAACTGCCCATGTAAAGAAAATCATTTTGCTTGAAATATTATCTACAGTTAGTTGAAATAACTTACAAAACTTGCAATGGCAAAATGATAAGAGGCACATCAATTTCTCACCCTTCTCCATAGTTGTAGATTTCGTGGGACATCTTAAAGAAAAGCTCTGGTTGCAGTCCTTGATAGTGTTGAAACTCACAACTGCCATACACTGAGGACCCAGGACAGTCTCCGGAGTTGATTTCAGCTGCTGAGGCAGCAAAGTTGCAGAAACCATCTTCCCAAACCAATATCCTGCAATTTTTTTTTTATTATGAAGTGTGTTACCAAATTACGGATCAAAATATGAATGGCATATTGTCCTCCATTCTATATATATCTATATATATATATGTGTGCATATATATATAAACTGAAAACTATACCAGTTCCTCCTGTTTCCTCTTGACCTGTCATAACCTCCTTGACCATCCCATCTATCATCAAAGTAATTAAAAACAATTATATAACAAAAAGGATGTTAGAATTATAAATTAGTGAGAGATTATGACATTTGTCTAAATTCTGTATCTGCGAAATGAGTCAGACATATTAGATCTTTTATCTTGGAAGAAAAGGAAACCTACTACAGTAGTAACAAGAAAGAAAAGGAAACCTATATTGTTTTGTAGTTGGCTTTAAGCTTCCTTACTTGGGAGGTGGATAATTTCTAGGTAAGATCCTCCAAAAGACTGCATAAACCCACTGAGAGTTCTCATGAATGCACAAGCTTCTTAGTGTGTGTTGAAGGAGATGAGTAACAGCTAATGGGCTGAGATGTTCCTCCATCAATTTTCTCTAGTGTTTTTATAAACCCTCTCTTAATTTCCTTTTTTTTTTTTCCCTCTACTGTTATCTTTCCTTAAAAAAAGGAAGAACCCAACATCTTAACCTCCTTTATATAAGCCAACCAACATGGAAATGTCAAATTTATACCTCTCTGTCCCCATCTCTCTCTCTCTCTGTTACTTTATTGTATTTAATCATGCTTTACATTTTAACAATATGATTTTATGAGGGCCCACGCTTTTGCCTTCTCGGTTCCCAACGGTCTCTTTATCAATCATCCCTTTCAAAACTGCTATCGAAAATTTTCAAAGTAGAATTACTGAATTTTTTTTTATTTAAAATGATTTAATAAAAATATCAAAAAGAAAACCAAACCTTATTTTTCTTAGGCTACTTCATGAGTTTGCTCCATTCCTTAGAGGACCCGTATATTTCTCTTCAACCCCAACTAGTAAAAAGTGCCCGGCTATGCCCGGGTTAAAATTTTTTATTTTTAAAATATAAATCATTTAATTTTTTTTAATAGCAAGTATATGTATCTAGTTGATTTTATGATTTGAATTCAAAAATTTTCAATAAATTGTAATAATTAATTAATAATATTTTTTATAATTTTAATTTTTTATTAATTATTTGAAGTCAATATTTATTTAATAAAATTTTTTTTATATATTTTTAATTATTTGAAAATAACTATATTCTATTCTTATTATTATCGCATGAGGTATTTAACTTATTCAATTAATAATTTTATTTTATTATTTTATTTTTCTTTAATTAATAATTTTCAAGTAGTTTTATAAATTTAATAATACCCTTAAATAAAAATTAATAGACATAAAAGAATATTAGGGCATAATTGATTAATTTTTCTTTATAAAATTTAAATTTAAATCCTTAAGCTATCAATGGGTAAACAATAACTCAATCTTCAAATATATTTGACTTTAAGTCAAATCTACGTTAATATGAGTTGATTCGTTCTTCTTAAATACCAAAACTATGTGTTTTGGAGCCAATCTAAAATTCCTTAAACCTACCCAAAATTTCTCTTTAACTTTCATTTTCCTATTAATTTTTGAATGAAAATTTGAATTTCTATTTTTTGAGTTATATTTTAATATATTTTGCTAATATTTTGCTGGTTTAAAGTGTAAAAATTAGGTTTTTATTTTTATTTTTATTAGAGATTATTTATTTGCATTTAAATTATAATAGTTATTTTATATAATTGATTGTGTGATGAGTTTTGTCTCAAGGATAAAATAATAATTTTATTTAATGGACGACTGTCAAAGTGGGAACCGTCATGGATTTTTTTTCATATATAGATAGAGATGTGTAATTTCATTTCTCATTTTCTGACACAACAAGGTATTACCACTCATTTCAGTCCCAGAAAAACTTTTATATTTCCACCTTCATTCACTGTCAATATCAAGCTGCTACTCCATTGATTTTTTACCAGAGCATTTTAATTGTTCATGTACCTTGCTTCTCTCTCTTTCCCTCCATTCTTTATCACCATCATTTTGGTGCATCCAAGTGTCCGTCTATATGGGGCATTGCCAACGACCAAAAATTATCACACTTTATTACTTTCCTACTACAAATATTAATGCAAGATTAAAAATTTTGCAATTTGGATGATGTTTATGTATTTCTTATTTACCATGTAATGTATTCTTAACTTTTATGGTTTCAGATTAATGACTGAAAAGAGAGGTAGTGTCATGATCAAGGAGTGTGAGATCATTATTATTGATGCGCTTTGTGCGATGGGGATCTATATTTTAGAAGAGAAAAGTGAAATTTGGCTGCCACTCTCAATCCTTTGTAACGCATAAATATAATTAGAATACGCATGTTGAGATCAGATGATACATTCATATTGCTGCATGCCTCCATGACTTCACAAATGTATGCCATTGTCTGCCACATTCTTGTAACATCAAAGTATGTACAGATTGTAAGCCTGAAAAACAAAGGACCCCACCCATGGAATTGCTAGAGCACAAAACTACATGATTCTATTGATTTCTTGACAGATTCAATATGTGGGCTGTTTGACTAGCTTTAGATGGAGACATTTTGTTGTAATTTTGATCGATGGATCACCTGCGAGCTACCACTGAAAGGGTTTAGCGGTAAATTAGTGTTAGGAATAAAGAAAGCAAATCAGGGTTTAAATGTCGAGTTGCAGACGTAAACATGGTAACTGATCGCCCGGGCTGCCTTACAAACAGTTTTGTACACTTGACATACACGGACATTGATGCAAAGATGTATGAGACCCAGTGTACTTTCAAGTAGTAGATTTAATCCTCAGGTAGAAAAGATTTCATTAGTTTGGGATCTCTATTTCTCTCTCTCTTTCTCGTCTGCATTGCAGTTTCATGATGACTAAAAGGAGCTTTCAGTGCTTTTCAATTCACCTTCCTGACACCAAGAAAGTTTTGACTGACAATTATACTATTGTCTTTGACCGTCTGTTTATGAGAAAATGAGATCATTAGCCTTGTAATCAGCCATAAATCACCATATTATCATCAACCAGCTAGCATTTGTCCCCCTTCATTTCTTGATAGTGACAGGCATGCCTATCTTGTTATATATATAATCCCAATGGGTTTGCCCTTGGGCTCCTTAAAGGCAAAACTGTAGATGGATTTAAAAATAGGTTCTGTTAGTGTTGTTTAAAGTTGTGCATTGCGTAAATGTACGGTGCCTTTGCAAGGTAAAAACAGCAGAGCGGGGGACAGTCTCTGATGACTTGATGTCAGCAAAAGCGAAATGCCTGCCGAGGCTCCCTAGTGAAACTAGCTTTGGATTTTACTGATGAGGGGTGATTGTTCTAGTGGCCATATTATCTTGCTTCTTCCTCTGTATACTACTAGTATATCATATGATAATTAATATGATTTTTTTTATATTGCTGTGTGGAATAGAATTGGGAGAAGCTAGTATGGGGGAAAAGAGTGGCACAAGAGTCTTGGTCAAGATAACAGGTGTTGAAATGCCCCATCCCTTTCTTCCATTGAGGAAGTGGAATCTCTGCTCTTCCCATCCTTCCCAATGTCCCACTTGGTATTAAAAAAGTATTTCCAATCTAATAAAGAACCAAAACAATTAATAAATAAAGACTGAAAGAGTGTTTATATAACTATATATAATATATATATATATATATATATATATAGATGTTTGTCTGATGAAGATTGATTATCAGACAGTGGAACACAATCCAATAATGCATACTTCAAAGCAGGCAAATATCCCTATCCTCCCACAATTCTTGCCTTGTTGTTTATGAAACGAAGTTGGTATAGGATTAAAGAATTGAAAAGAAAATTCTAATTAATTTGATATTGATTTGGAATGTTTGATGGTGTATTATATAATAGATTACAGGTAGCGCTAGATTTCCTTTTCCTTGCTTTTGAAATAGAGATACAAAAATATAACTCGGGTACTTGGGTTTTTGTTAGAAAGGGGTTAGATATTTGATATCGATGATGTCCAAAGATCTAAAATTCAGTGTTTCTTGAAGTGATGAAATATCTTTTCATCTAAACAAAACACTTTGTTTTCTATCTTTGTTGATTGATATAATACTATTTTTACCATACAAAAAATGCAATCCACATTTCCCGACATGGGTTTTTTGTCCAAAAACTGGAGAACCTGCTAGCTCTTCCCAGTCACTTGTGTATAATGCATGCATCTTCATGCATGCCATTCTCATGTGCCCACAGGTTATGGCATGTTGTCCCAAGAAATGTGGCATTTTCCCTTCCCCCAATAAAACCATATTATTACCCCAATAATGAAATTTCACAAATTTTAGATTAATAGGCAATTAATTAAGGGACACATTTTATTTTTTATAAAGGAGATATAGGATAAGAAAAAGTTACTGATGTTGAGATTTGAACATCAAAATTATTGGATGCTATCTTTTATTGATAAATTTAGGTTCAATGAAATGTGTATGCTTTCTTTAATAACATCCCCATGCACCCCACCCAAAGCAAGTGCTGAGTGCCAAACCTCTTTATTGGTTTCATAGCTTTTTCACATTGTGAAAAATGTGCTTTAAACGTAATTAGTGCTTTGATGTTTGGTTACCAGAAGTACAACTTCCTGAGGTCATCTCTGCCTTTATCATAACAACCAGTATTAGTGGAAACAACAAATTTGAAGCAGCTGTATGCCATGACATTTACTTCTTTTTTTTTTTTTTATCAGGGATCTAGCTACCCCTCACCATTTTTAAAGAGTTCGATAAGGAGAATAATGATTAAGATTTTCAATGTACAACTCAAAGTGTCCAACATATACACGTTTTACATGATTAGGGATACCCAAAAGCAAATGTGTTACAGGACGTGAAAATTCTAAAGAAAGAGAGTAGTGTCCCTGGAAATGAAGGACTGGAAGGGTAAAGGGGAAAATATTTAGAGATTTCTAAAGAGGGAACTAAACCTGGTCAAATGTATCAAAACCACTGGGGATTCTAGCTTTCCAACACGGAGAAAAACTCCAAGACATCACGTGAAGCATCGTGGTCACTATCTAGGACCTAGAAAAGTTAGTGTACTCACCCAAAAAACCAAAGAAAAAGAGGAAAATAAATTAACGAGTGGAGACTGAAAGAAAGACGGTCCTTTTTAGGCACTTTCTCTAACCTTTTCGTGAATGTAAAACTAGGCTTTCTTTCAAAAAAGAGAAAAAAGAAGGAAAAAAAAAAAAAAAAGAGAAAACTTATGTAACCCTTGACTTCCTGCCCACACCCAACTTTTCCTTATCGTCAATGTAGGAAAAAGGCCACCTTATGCAATCCTGTGCCACAAGAACCAGCATAGCTTATACGCTCCCATCATAACATTAGGAAGCTGCCTTTTCAATCCATGCCATACAATAGAAGCAAAGCCAATGGACAATTTATACAGGTTTGATCAATTAATATGTATTCCAACCTCAAAGTTGGGAGAAAAATTTCCATTTTTTCCTTCTTTCTTTATGTTGATGAAATGGAAAGTGATTGATCGACTTTTAAGATCACCAACATGAGTAGTCAATCTATTGGACGATCCAGATAATGGTCCTCCTACCCTTATTGTGGATACAGATGTTCAACACAAGATCTTCTCGATTATAGTAGCTTGTAAAGATTTGGCCATCCTTCTCCCTATCACCATCTATTTCACTATCATCATCCATCAACATCACCAAAATAAAGTAGCTAAGACCAAACAAAAGAAAAAAAGTAACAGTTTTGTTTTAGGCTGTAATGACAATTTTTAAACATAACTCTTTTTTAGATCACAGTCTTATTATTGAACATTGACCCTTCTAATTGATTTTGTCACAAACATTAGAGCAAAAGTGAACCAAGGAAACGAAAACTAAAGCCTAATGACATTGATGGAGCCATGCAAATGTCTGCTTTATCTGTTCATGCAGAATTAGGAGCCAATTAAACTACTAATCATGAGAAAGCTTAATATGAGTCAATTGAGAAAGTTAGATGATTGCACCACTTGGGTGGGCTAGCTTTTGATGATGCTAGCTTCTATAACCAACAGAGTACTGAAAGGGACTCGCAATCATGGAGAGATGGAATAGGCATCTAAAGCTCCGTGGTAGAGGACAACTATGACTGAGATATGTGGGGACTATAGAGACAGGGACATTTGATCAATCGCCCAAAAAGTGACCCCGCTTCCTTTTTTCCCTCTGAATTACCCTCACTCTCGCCCATACACAATACACGACCTCTATTTCTCTCACACGCGCCTACGTTTAGCAAATACATGTGTGCAAACACACGCGTGCCCGAGCCCATATATGCACAAAAGCTCCGTCTGAGAAGGACTAACAAAACCATGACACCATATTTCATTTAAACCCTAGCTACCAACCATATTATTTCTGCAAATTATTCATTATTTTTCACCCCTAAGATGTCCCCAACAATGTCATTTCAATGCCAAACAATAGCACTTACTCCTTTGCCATTTTTATCGTTTCATTTCTTTACAGAAGGGATTGCACATGGGGGCATGGCCACAGTGTAGGCAAGATGCTCTTTGCTCTCTCCTCTCAAAGAAATAAAAGAATGGAATATATTGGAGTTGGGTATTGGATTTTCCATGTTCCTGCACATTTTAATTTCTATTGATGATGGCTCTGATTAGATTCTTTTCTGCCTTCCATCAAAGAAATCAAGCCCACACATTTTAAAGGGGTCCACCATTGGCTATTGCTGATTGTCATAAGTGATGAGTGATGACGTTTCTCCACTCATATTGTGCGATAAACAAGGTACCGCATTACGGGAGTTCTCATGTACGTAGCAGGATACGCTTATCCAATTAGGCTGGTAAATTGGTGGGCCATGCCCAATGTGGATCCCACAATCTTTCCTACCAAGGCCTAGATTCCTAAACCCAATCCTTTTATTAGATTGTCCAAATTATGGGCCTGTTTAATGACTATAATGCATTGGAATTGGTGGGTAACAGTCAATTTTGCAATGGGTTTGGTTCCTGCCGGGGCCGAAAGTTTCTTCTTGGTTTTCTTAATGTAATATCATTCACACACTGAATTTTATTCTACTTTCTGCTTCCAGCACATTCATGTTTTAGAAACATGGCATATTAGGACTTTGGTGGTGCTCTTATTTGAACATTTTATTAAAGCTAGTTATTTTAAGCCCCGGGGCAGCACTATGGAAAAAAATGGCAGGTATTTTTGGCCCTGAAAGGTAAACAATTTTCACCAAATTAATAAAGGTGTTGAGAGAATGACTTGATCATTTCCTATTCATGGGGCTGAAGTTATGGACAATAAATAAGGGATTACGATATGGATATATAGTATTTCAGCTTAGCTTACAAGTTACAATCAGCCTAGTTTCATCACATGACAAATTTCGAATCTCATCATGAGATTGAGAAGTGAAGTTTTTAACCTAGGCGTTAAAAAAAAAAAAAAAACATTTCCATGAATTGGAAAGCCTTTGGCATGAATATCCATGCTATTGATACAGAAATTGAATAGAATTATGGAGTGGCAAAGAGTTAGGCGAATACAAAAGTTAAAAAGGACAAGAGCAAGTCCGACCATGGAGAAGAAAAGCCGAAGGGGACCCCCCTCCTCAGCTTTGGTGCAGACTACACAGCACAGTTTCTTTTTCATTTTAGTTTTAATAATTTCTCTCTGCTTCTTTTATTTGCATCAGTGCGTGAAGGCAGGAGGGAAACGTACCTGGGTACTACAAGGACTAGCGGCCAATGGGATGCACTTAGCAGTATGCGTCCCATTGCTAGCGACCTTAAAAGGAAGTGGATCAAACTCACGTTGTACTTCCCTAAAGCGCCAGCGACAGCACCATCTTTCTTTCAATTCGTTCCACTCTCCTTGGCATGTGACTTCCACGTTTTTGATAGTGACCCCTAACATGTGGCATAGTCTCATCGACAATCCCTATTCCAGTTCTGATGTTAATTGAGCCTACCAGGCTATAGGCTACCACCAAGTAGTATTTATAAAACCACAAAGTTATAGTATTTGGACAAAAATGATTTCATTTTCATCAATATACTTAATCCTCCAACAATTGCAAGTGGATTGCTTTCCTCTGTTAAAATTATCAAACAAATTGCAGATAATTGATCATCTAACCATAGGTTCATACTAATAAACAAAATATCTGAGCACATGATATTTGCTTCATACAATCTACTTGTCTGTTTGCAACACTTACGTATTAATACCTGTCAATTTTAGTTTCCATTCCTTTGGTAGACAGGAATAACATCAAGGAATTATCAACTTTTTGGTAAACTTATTTAAGGGCATGCAATGCAATCTCATAGGCAAAGCTAAAGAGCAGTGAATTTCGGATGGCCGTAAGGGACACGATACCTGATCTACAATACTGCGTGCATTAAGAGGTTTCACTGTTTAGTACGGGTAGAGCTTTAATAGGTAGTATAATTCATTTCTGATTTGTCTCTGTTAGGAAAAGTACTGCTCTCTGGGTGTGTCTCACAACCATTAACATCAGTACTGATGTATTGGTTAGCATGAAAAGACAGGTTGCATCCGAATCATCCATGTATACAGCTACAGAATCAAATGTTCATGAGAGTGTTATCCTGAACATGTCCCATATTCAATTCTGTTTGTCCACACATTTCGACTTGGTTTCTTACACTCAAAATAGTATCTTGTTGGTGTCTTTAGTTCGAATTCTTTGTTGGTTTTTTTTTTTTTTTTGGTTGATTATAACTGTTTTGGATCTTAAGCTTAGCTTAAAGCATCCAGACCTGGTTCAAACTTCAAGTTGACCAGAAAAAACTATTCTAACTCTTCTTTTTCCAGTTGATCACTTGAGAATTAAGGAGGGAAAAAAAGAAAAAGGAAGCAAGTTGTGGGATAAATTGTTGGTAATTTACATTATGAATAAAAGGAGAAAAATGTGCTTCATTAACGTTTGTGGTGGACAGATAGGTCAAACGGTGAGCCCAAGCAGTCAGTTTGTTTCCTTTCTTTCTGTCGGTGTTCATTAATTCATTTGATTTTTTCAGTACCATTAAAGGCCCCATACTTCACTAAATTAAATTATCTTTCTAAAAAAAAAACCATATTAAATTCTCAATAGAAATTCTGCAACAAGCAACATCCATTCTAATATATTGCAAACACTAAGCCCGCCCTCCCCCATCTCATCTTTTTTTTTACATTTAACTAGACATGAAGTTTTGCATATAATTTTGATATCCTTGGAAAAATTTAAATAACATTTGATTTAATTTTGGTAATATTAAAAATAATTTTGATGACATTTAATATATTAGTAACTTTGAGTATAATTTTAGTAACCTTTATAATAATTTATATGACATTTGATATAGTTTTCATAGCCTTTCATATAATTTTGATAATTTTTATAATAATTTTGAAAATATTGGTATAATTTTAATAACTTTTGATATGATTTTGATAGTTTAGTTTTAGTAAATTTTGATACAATTTTGGTAATCTTTTGACATAATTTAGTAACTTTTGATTTTATTTTGATATAATTTTGGTAACTTGTGATATAATTGTGATAATTTTTATATAATTTTAATAACCTTTGATATGATTTTGGTGGCATTTGTTATAATTTTGATAGTCTTTAATATAATTTTGATAACTATTATTATAATTTTGGTAACCTTTTTTATAATTTTGATAACCTTTGTTATAATTTTGATAGTCTTTAATATAATTTTGATAACTATTATTACAATTTTGGTAACATTTTTTATAATTTTGATAACCTTTGATATAATTTTTTGTAACTTTTGATATAATTTTGATGACTTTTGATATAATTTTGATGACTTTTGATATAATTTTGTTAACATTTAATATAATTTTGATAATATTTGATATAATTTTGGTAACATTTGATAAAAATTTATTAATCTTTGATATAATTTGCAAACAAAAGTTGATTAAGCTAGCAAGGATCTAATAGTTCACTTGTAAAATTTATGTTAAATTCTCGCTAACAACAATCTTTTTAACGGTTGATTTGTAAATCAATATACCCTTACCTCGAAATGACATAGCTTTTTCTCACTTAAATTTTTTACCAAAAACAACTTTAATATTTTTCTTTAATTTTGTTGCAACCTTAATCCTGCCATATTTATTTTATAATTAGAATTTGTTTAGTCATTTTGGTAAAAGAAACAATTAATCCTAGATGAACAAAATTATTGTTATATAATTATATTAAATAATAAAATCTTATTCATCTTCCTATTAAAAATTTTGAACTAATAATTTTTAAAAATTTTTTTAAAGACAATGTGGCCCTGGTTTAGTAGTGAGAAGAGGTTCTGGAGATCTAAGTTCTAGTCTAACTATTATGAGTTTAGTTGTCTAGTTATATATTAGTTTGTTAATTGATTATTTAATGATATATTATATATGAAAGTAATATTTAATTATGATTGTAATTTTTTTATACTTCTAATTTCATAAAAAATAATTTTTTAAATATTTGGCGATTATTTAGGAAAATATCATATTCTATTACTTATAACTCTTAAAAGTTATGAGTAAAATTATATTTGTCCATTGGTAGGGCTACTTGCCTGACTTGACTAAGGCCAAATCATGAATAAGGTTTTTGAATCCCAGGCCAAGTCTGAGATAATATGTAATTGATAAAAATATTTTTTTTAATTTAATTTTAATTTAAAAATATATTTTTTAAACTTTTAACTTTATTAGACTTGATCACCAATCCAAGCCTTGGACAAAGGTTTCCAAAGACCAACTAAACTTGATCTAGTTTTGCTCGATCCATGAATACTCTAAATAGAATTCACACACACACACACACATATATATATATATATATTATATTTTTGTCAAGATTTTGTGATTTCAAATTATGAATTTCATGCATTGCATAGACTTACTATATGATTTATTATATTTTAATTTGTTATTAATGTTAAACATCTAACTTAAAACTAATTGATTGTAAGCAAAAGGACTTAATTTGAATATAAGAGTACAAAAAAATTAGTTATTGATTAAATGTGGGATAACACTTTAATAGCCCCCATCATTTATAGGTGGAGATAAAAGAAGCCTATCACGTTATAGATTTGGAAAAGTTAACATAAGAAAATTTTAACTCATATACTATAATAAGTATCCAACCTAAAACCAATTGATAGTAAGTAGAGAGGTCCAACCTGAATATAAGATTATAGAAAATTAGATATTTATTAAATGTAAGATAACATCACTTTAATAAGTCCCTCATATAGGAAATTAGATATATCATGCAGTCAGAGATAGAAAAAACCTATCACAATAGTAATAGAAAAAATCCTAGTTTGACACTATGTTAAGCATCCAACTTAAAACCAATTGACTGTAAGTGAATGGATCTAACTTAAATATAAGACTAAAAAAAATTATATATATTTATTAGATGTATGGTAATACTACTTTAACAAACCTTCATCATGTGTAGACAAAGATGAAAGAAACTTATCACGTGACAAATTTGGAAAGGATAATAGAAAAAAATCTTGACTTTGATACTATATTAAGTATCCAACTTAAAATCAATTGGTTATAAGTGGAGGAGCCTAACTTGAATATAAGACTGCAAGAAATTAGAGATTTACTAGAAGTGGGATAACACCATTTTAACAATCAAGTAAAATAATTTTATATTATCTTTTACAACTAAGTGCTTTCAAATTTTGGTAGTAAATTGATTTCATTGAATTCCATTCTTTTTGTTTCTTAATTGCTTTACATCTTTTCTCTAGGATGTGCTTATAAATTTAACATAATTAATTGGTACAAAATTAAGACTCAAGATTTATAATTTTCAATAACTAATTGACAATATTAAGGATGTCAATAGATAGAAAATAATAAATATTCATCATTATTCAATCTAGTTATATCGTATTTGGATAGTTATAGACGAAAATTAACGAATTTGGATAAAAAATTTACTTTCCATGATGGATTTAAAGCAGATACGGATAGTATCTCTTAAATATCTAATACCAAATTTGTTTAAATTTTAATGAATAGTAATAGATATAAGAATCTATATATGAATCTATTACTTGTTTATATATATAAAATATATAAAATTTTATAATTGTAGAAGATTTGAGACTTAAAAAAATAACTTTTATTTGTTATTAATAAAGAATGAACTTGAATTTTAAATTAAATTCTAATTTATTTTATATTTTGACAAAAAATTAAATAAACAAATATTTTGACAAAATTGGATATTTAAACAAATTTGGATTTGGATAGTGATATTAAACTTAAATGGATTCGAAAATGAATATTTCAGAAATAGCGAATATATGTTTCGTTGTTATTCCTAGACGGTATCATTTAATGAATAATTAAATTTTGACTTATGTGATTTATTAAATATGTAATTATTACACAATTATTGAATGATAAAAGAATCTAAGTTATTTACATATCTCATCATTTATTTGTTAAAATTTAAATGGTAATTTCTTGATTTCTTTGTAAAAAATTTATTTTGTACATTTCATTTATCTTGAAATGTTAATTTATTAGATTGAAAATTATGGTCGACTAATTTTATTATTAAATTACTTATATTATTGACTTAAATAATTTTATACAAAATAGATTTACCTGATGATAAAAAAAATATTGCAAGTACTGAAATTTAAATTCCATCTTAAGAGTGGTTACACCAATTAAGCTAAGCTATAGGTTCTTAATAACTTAATTCTAATAGTCAAAGTTAGACCTATCCACGAGTCAAGTCAGATTTGGGTTGGGCCTAGGCATGATATTAACAAGCTTTAGGCTTGACTAGGCCCTGTCTGACTTGAAATATGTGTCTAATTTTGCTTCTTAAGCTTGGCCTATTTTTAAAAGAAGTTGTCTAGGTTTGCCTAAGCCCGCCCTTATTTCAATTTTAAAAAAAATAAATACAATTTTTATAATAAATATTAACTATAAAAAAATAAATAATCAACAAAATAAAGTATTAAAAATGACTTTTTTAATTTAATTTGATGTTGGGATAGAATTGTTACATATAGACATATGGTATTAATGTGAATACATATATTATTTAATTACATATTTATTTTTATGTAATATAGTTATAAATATAGAAGATATATAAAAGTTATTTGGGTTGAGCTGGACTTGAGCCTTAAATGTCATGTCCAAGGCTTGATCTTTTTTTACATGTGTCTAAAATTTAAGTTCAGACCCATTTAACGGGTCTAAAATTTATATTTAAACTCTCTCAAATTTTGGATAAGCTTTCGAGCTTGACTGGATAATGCAATCTGTAGACATCAATTTTTGTCTAAAAAAAAAATAATAAAAACAATAATATTACAAAATACGAAATATAAAAAAAAATACCAAAAATAATACAAAATACAAAACAAAAAAAAATAAAAAATACCAAAAAAAGAAAACAGAAGACAAAAAAAATTAAGGATGCCAGTGGTGCCGTCCCCGGCGCCACTGCCACCATACCCTACCCTCTATCCCTCTAATTACTCCTTCCGTTGACAAACGTCAGATAAGACAAAAATGAATAAAAGAGGCACAGGGCTCATGTTTACATCCCGTGACCGAGCCCCATGCCTTTCCCTTCAAACGTGTATGGCTGGAGCTCTATAAATAGAGCTCCTAGCAAAGCCAAAACAAGAGAAAAGAAAGAGGGGGAAATTCTGTCAAAAAAAAAGGGGAAAGAAAATCATAAAAAAAAATCAAACAGTCCTCCCCGTAGGGAGAAACCCAGCGCCGAGAGCCCCTGTACAAAAAAAAAATCAAAGTCAGTTAAAAAAAAATAAAGCCAGAATACAAAAAAAAGAGATCTGATCGAAACTTCACTAGCAGATCTAGGGAAGTGGGGACGCTTTTTGGTGAAAGGGACCTCAGATCTGAACTCAGAAAGTCGATGGAAACGTTTTGGTATTTTTTGAGAATTTTTTGACCACCGTCAACGGCGGTCGGTGACCGACGAACAGCGACGACAGCGATGGAGGAATGGCCGGTCGGCTATCTGCATTTAGTCGAAGAAAAAAAAAACGAGAGAAAAAAGAAGGTTTTTTTTTCTGAAGAGTGAAAGGAATGAGGGAAAGAAAAATTTTTAACTTTTATATAAACTGTCAATAGCCAAAACAACGTCGTTTCAATAAACGTCCCAAAACGACGTCGTTTAAACAAAAGAGGATCCGCGCGTTGACCCGAACCTGACCCGAGGTCTACGCAACTGACCCGTTAACCCGACTTCTCAACGGCTCTGAACCGGTTTGACCAGACCGAACCAAACTGCTCTTTGGACCGGCCTGAACCGCTGAACCAACCAGACCGCTCCCAGATCGAACCGAACCGTCGAACCGTCGTTGACCGGTCCGGTTCAGGTAAAAAAAATTTTTTTTTTTCTTTTTTTTTATATAATATTATCTTTGTTATTTTAAGTATTTTTTATGCATAAATATTTAAATTTATTAGGATAAATATTTAATTGTTATTAATAATAATAAAATAAAAACAATATAAAAAAATAATATATTTTAAAAATATTTAAATAGTAATAATAATGAAATAAGCTTTTTATTTTCCCTGCCTAGATGTTGGAGGGAATAAAAAAATACATTTTCAAACAAATAATTTCGCCTAGATGTTGGGGAATTATTATTTAAATTTTCATAAAAAATATATATATAAGAAAATTTTAACTAATTTTCCAAAGTTATAAAAAAATTTTGAACTTGCTCTGAAAGTCTGCCTAGATGATGAAGATTTTTAGAGATGTTCGCGTTTTAATTAAACCCCAAACCCTAAACTTAAACCCTAAAATTTTACCCTTAATTTATTTCAAAACTTTAAGAACACTTGTGGAAGTCTTACATGAGATGGTTTGTTCCCAAATGTTCCCTAGATGATGTGGTATTTAGAAAACTCCATTTCATTAAGTTTTTCACACTGTGTTCTAAATTTATTAATAATAAAATTAATAAATAAAAAGTATAATAAAATTAGAATCTTAAATATAAACAGTCGCACCTAAGCTCTGCCTAGATGTTGGAGAGTCGGGGTGGTCTCATTATACTTAAGAATCCAACTCTTAAATTGCATTTCATTATAAATAACATTCATTAGCATACATACGTTAGCATGCTATCATCGATAATTGATTGCATTATTCTCTCTTTAATTTGCTGTTCGATGATAAAATATTTTATAGTAAAAAAAAAGGAATAATACTACAAAAAAATCTTTTTGTGATATTATAAAATAAATTAAAAATAACATTCCAAAAGAAATAATTCTTGGTACTCTGCCTAGAAGTTGGAGAGTCACTAACAATTATTTTCTATAAAGATTGTTATTTCATTTTAAGGATTATTGTGTTAAATCTTAGGCGAAAAGAGTTATTTTAAATTCTGCCTAGATGATGGAGAATTTTAAGATAATTCTTTAACTTAAAGATTTTCTCAATAGTTCTAAATAAATATTTTAGCAAAATTTTATTTTTTTTTAATGAAGGGAATTAGTGTTAAATTTCAAATTAAAATCATTTTTATCCAACACCAAAAATAGCGCGTAATTAAATGTTACCAATTTATGGGCGTTGTGGGGGTGCTAATCATTCTCCATGCGTAACCGACTCCCGGACCCAACCTGATTTTTCGTAGACCAAAATTTATCTTTTTGATAAACTTTAAACCCGTTTTTATAGTTTTATTAAAAGGATAAGCTTTTGGGTGCCCAATCACACCCTAACAAAGATTGGTGGTGACTCCATTCTATTTACTTCAATTTTAAAACTCACTTTACGTCTGGCGATCTCAAAACTGTTACGACAGCCTGGCGACTCCGCTGGGGATAAAATTTGAGAGTCAAGCCAAAACTTTTAATTATGCGTTATTAAGAATTGTTGGATTTAATTGGTTTTGTTTGACATTTCTTTTAATTTCCTTCACCTTGATTTTTCAAAAAAAAAAATTTGTTAATAAATAAAATAAATTGTATGTTAGTTATTAATTTATTTTGATTTTGTGGTTATGATTTATTCATGTTATTTTAATTAAATTATTGTGCACACACTTTGCATATTCATGCATAAGCTCTAAACCCGGGCTCTATCCCTTTTAGGAGGAAATGAAGTAGCTATGCTCTCGTGAGGTGATAACCTCCGTATTTGCTAGCGAAATATTTTCACTCAGATTGAACCCGTTCTATTAGCAACCTGTGATGGGTGAGGATCGGAGAGCCTTACTAGTCTATAATGGATAATGATGTGAGGAATAGTCTGAGAACCTTTAGACGCGTAAAGTTTAACCTGGCATATAGCGAGCCGTAAGGTTCAACTTTAGGATAGAGCATATTGTCCCTTCTATGAGAAAATTACCTAAATTAGGACACTATGTATATTCTGTTATGACGTATGCTTGTTCATTCATTTACTCATTTTTGTTTATTTGTTTTATTTACATTATTGATTTGTTTAATTCTTTTGTTGTCTTCAATTTTGTTGCATGCATCATATAGGTACCATATTTCTAGAGGGTATTGTTTTGAACCCATCTTTAGCAAGAAAAACTTTCAAGAAACCTAAAAGATGTCATCCATGTGTAAGAGCTACTTAGAGGTCAAGAGCCATTCAGAAGGTACTCAGAGGAAGGAAAGAGATTGCTTAGTAGATGGTCATATATCAGTGCTACCACAGTCAATGCATATGGATCTCAGTCAAAAAATATATCAAAATTGGAAGCCATTTGGAAACAGTGGAGAACAGAGAGAAAAAAATCTTTTTCTAAGAAATACGGAGATATGGCACTACTTATGTCAGTGAAGGTTGATGAACAGTTGATGAGAGCCGCAACACAGTTCTGGGATCCATCTTATCGATGCTTTGTATTCAACCAAGAAGACTTGGCCCCTATGATCGAAGAATATTTTTTTTACTCCGGATAGAGTCTACTAATTAAGACAAGATCTATTGGAAAGAGCATAAGACTATCGGATATAGAAAAAAATTAGCCAAGATCATGTAAGTGAAGGTCGAAGAGATAGACAAGCATAAGAAAGAAAAAAATGGGGTTGAGACCATTCCATCAACTTTTTTGCTTGAGTACATAAGAAGGTATATTGACACTGATCAAGGGTTGGATGTGTTTGCTTTGGCCATCTATGGACTGATGATATTCCCTAAGGTTTTAGGACATATAGAAGTATCAGTGGTTGATTTCTTTGAGCAATTAGATAAAGGTATAAATCCTTCACCAACTATTTTGGTAGAAACTATTAGATCATTTAATTTTTGTCGAAGAAGAGGTGAAGGATGATTTATGAGGTGTGCTCAATTACTTTTTGTCTGGCTCAGAAGCCATTTTTGAAGGAAAGAAAAGACATCATTTCGACCATTCTCCATACATTTCAATCCTATCAAGGAGTTTATTGCTAAAGAATGAAGGAAAGATTGGACAAAAGGTCAGTGGTTGGCATTCTTTCTGAAGCTCACGAGCGAAGATGTAACATAGAGGGTACCATAGATGCTTTCGATGGCTATCTTGTATAGTTGTGGAGACGAGTCATGGGTACCTTTGTTAGGAATATGAGAGGCAGTGAGTTACGCGCCCCTTATGGTTCAAAGACAATATGACTCATGGTAGTTTATCCCTATGACTCATGGACTCAGTTCACTCGAGTTCGATTATGGAACACCCGGTTACGTGAAAAAGGTTCGTGAAATCATCAAAGCATGGAAGCAAGTCAATCGAATGAGTCTAGCTAGATTTACAGATAATGTTGTAGAAGGTTACCTTGCTTGAAGGATAAAAAGGGTTAACGAAGTTAAGCCTCTACCAGTCGATGTTTCAGAGAAGTTGCCAGCTCTTATTTCAGTTCCAATATTATCAACTTTTGAGATCACTCAACGGGAGTTTGAGATTGAAAAAAAAAGTTAGAGAAAGAAAAGATGGCTATGATGGATCAGGTCAACCAATTAAGATATGATTTGATGATGAGAGATGATGCAGTACAGAAGTTGACTAAAGAACGAAAAGTATTGAAAGAAGATCTACAAAATTTGCATCAAGAAAATAAGAAATTGAGATTGGATAGTAGACCTTTGAAGGGATCTAAGAAGGATGTGGAAGAACTACAGGACATGGTGGAATATTGAAAGAACAGAGCTCGAGAGAACAAAGAAATAATCTCCACACTCACTAAAGAACAGCATGAATGGAAAGAAAAACTTTTAGGAGCTTCTAAAAAGATAGCAAGGCACCAAAGGGAAAGTGAAAAGCTAAAAGCTGAACTAAAGAGGGAACAAAGCAAGAACTTCGATTTACAAAGTGAGAAAAAAGCTTTAGAGCATGAATTAATGAGCTTAGAACTTCAATTGACAAGCAATTAGAGTCACATAGATAAGATTTTGATTGAGTGACAAGATAGAGAAGATTATTGGGCTCGCACTTGTAATATAGAGGTAGATGCTCGAGAAATATGGAGAGCAAAAAGTTTAGGGAGGCAGCAATACATCAAACATCTGACTACTCAAATCTATAAGGCTGTTAAAAAAGCAAGCAACATGGTTGAAAAGGTGAAAGCACTGGAACGAGGGATTATACCAACCCAAGGCCACAGTCAAAGATTATTGCACTTTTTGTATGAAGCTAGGGAGCAATATGCTCAAGTCAAATGTTTTTATGGCTTTAATGCAAGAATGATCGGATAATGTATAAAGACTCCTATGGTTAATGAAAGTTTCTGTTTATTTTGATCGATCCAAGACAGTACCCTAATTTGCATTTCATTTATTTAAGCATTCATTTTCATGCTAACAATAATATCAACAACATTATATCATGCGATCTAATTCATAGTTAATAAACTAAGGTTCAAGGATAGCAAAGCCAAGGAACCAAAATTCATCGATTTCGTATTGATATAATACTCGTTCTCAAACTCGAGCCATGGAAGAAGAGAATACAGCTAGATTTGAAAAGGTCGAAAGGGCACAGGAAGAAATACGAGAAAGAGTGATGGAAATACAGCAAAGCATCGAAGCACAAATGACTGAATTAAGACAACTGTTGCTTGGTTCAATGAAAGGAAAAAGAGTCACTGACGCGTTAAGGACAAGAGATGAGGTCAATATAAAAGAACCATTATACCCTCCGGGATTCACTCCACCTCAGGTTTAGGTTCAAGTTCCTCAGGGTATACACATACAACCACCAAGTGCACAACCTCACCCCTATGTCAATCATTCTGCAAATCAACGATTGACCCACTTGAATACCAATTCGGGATCCATCCTAATCGATCCCATCATGGTACCAAATCTTGACGACCCTGTTGAATAAGAGAACTCTCACGAAATGTCAGAACCTGTTATAAATTTAAAAATTCAAGACTAGTATGACCAACTCGAATAAAGGCTCAAAGCGATTGAAGGTAATGACATTTATGGGGTTATTGACGTTAATGAGCTCAGCCTAGTGCTTGACTTGGTTATCTCACCCAAATTTAAGACCTCAGATTTTAAGAAATATGATGGGACAAAGTGTCCTTCTGCTCATATTACCATGTTTTGTAGAAAAATGACAAGTCATACCCATAACGATAAACTATTGATACACTGTTTCCAAGATAGTTTAATTGGTTCAGTAGCTAAATGGTATGTGCAGTTAGATCGAAGCAAGATCAATTCATGGAAAGACTTGGCCAAAGTTTTTCTTACCCAGTATAAGCATGTCTTGGATACAGCCCCTAATAGGCTATCATTGCAAAATATGGAAAAAAAATTGATGAAAACCTTCAAAGAATACGCACATCGATGGAGGGATGTAGCGGCCCAAGTTCAACCGCTACTGACAGAAAAAGAGATAATCGTACTATTTGTCAATACACTGAAGGCCCCGTATTATGATAGATTGGTGGGGAATGCCACGAAAAACTTTTCTGACATGGTAATCTCAGGAGAGATGATAGAGAACACTATCAAAAGTGGTAAAATTAAAGGGTCTGAAAAGAAGATAGCAACTGTAAAGAAGAAAGAGCAGGAGACACATGCTGTCACTCACAGAAATCTCTCACACCATCTTTTTGTCCCGTATAATCCATATCCCCCTTACTACCCTGCCACAAACCAAGTTTCTCAATAACCATACCATTATCGAGCACCCCAACAACCGTTACCCAGACCAAGTTTTGGCCCTCAATCATCCAATTACACCTCTGCACCTCCAGCTCAATCGTTTACCCGATCGACCTATCCAAACAGCAATTAAAAAAACTCACAAAATAATAATAATCGAAAAAGACCTCATTTTGACCTAATTCTCATGTCTTACACCGATTTGTACCTTCAGTTAATGAGAGGCCACCTTGTAGCTCCTACTTATGCAAAACCGTTGAGACCACCTTACCCAAGTTGGTATGACCCTAACGTCAAGTGCGATTATCATTGTAGAGTTACAAGACACTCTACTGAAAATTACACGGTATTTAAACACAAGGTGCAAGGTTTGATAAATGATGGGCTTTTATCTTTTGATACTAAATTCAAGCCGAATGTCAGTGGAAACCCTTTACCATATCACACCGAAAGGAAAATCAATATGGTGGGTAAGAAAAAATGAAAAAAGATCAAAAGATGCATAGATAAAGTGAGGACCCCTTTTGAAAGGGTGTATGACTGTTTGTATGAGACGGGTATGATTCAACCACTATTTTCGGATGACAATGGCAATCATGAAGACCCAGACCATTTTTGTAAATATCATGGGAGAACAATTGGACATTCGATCCAAAATTGTGAGGTTTTTAAGCAAACATTGCAGAGCTTGATGGATAAGGCCATCATTGAATTCTATGATGAATATGATGAAAATAGTGTGAATACAATGGGTGACGAGCATCCTAGCAAGTCTTTTATCCCTAAACCCCTCACTGTTTACTATGATGAAAAATCAGAGCCCCTAATTGAGAAAACTATCTTCTCTCCTATGACACCAATAACCATTCATGTCCCTAGTCCATTCCCTTATCAGACCAACAAAGCAGTCCCATGGCGATATGATTATGATGTAGTAATAGGAGGGCCTAATATGACCTCAAATAATCCAAGCATGAAGAATACCGCCAACATAACGGGAGTAGGAGGAATGACCCGAAGTGGTCGAATTTACACTCCTGAAATGTCAAAAAAGGTCAGGAAAAGAAAAGGCAAGATAGGAGAAGAAGACGCAAGGGAAAGCCAAGATTTTCAACAGTGGTAAGCTCCAAAGTCCAAATTAACAAATCGGTATCAGAAAAGGAAGCTTGTGAATTTTTAAAAATCATCAAACACAGTAAGTACAGTGTGGTTGACCAGCTGAATAAACTTTCAGCTCATATTTCCTTACTGTCGCTACTACTGAAGTCTGAGCCGTATAAGAATGCTTTGTTGAAAATGCTCAACCAAGCTTATATCGAGCACAACATTTCTATTGAGAAGGTTTATCATATGGTTGAGAATATTATAGCCCCTAATTTCATCACCTTTAATGATGATGAAATAGCTCCGGAGGGACGTGATAGTGTTAAGGCCTTACATGTTACTGTCAAGTGTAAGTCTCACACTATGGCTAAAGTGCTGATTGACAATAGATCATCTATTAATGTTATGCCTATGACAACATTATCAAAGCTTCCAGTGGATTTTTCTTATATGTGAAATAGCCATATGATTGTAAGAGCATTTGACAGGGCACGGAGAGAGGTAATTGGCGATATAGAGATCTCATTATAGATTGGTCCTTGTACCTTTAACATTATATTTCAAGTAATGGATATAATGCTAGCATGTAGTTATCTACTTGGGAGACCTTGGATTCACATGATCGGAGCTATACCTTTATCACTACATCAGAAGGTAAAATTCATCGTAGAAGGAAAATAAGTCTGTGTGGATGGTGAGGAGGACTTGTTGGTAACAAAGACCTTAGCAACTCCCTACGTTGAGACAGTAGAAGAAGTAATTGAATGTTCTTTTAGAGCTTTTGAAGTAATAAAATGTTACTTACATAAGAGAAGGGTCAAGGATGTCGATCCCTCAATTGTCAAAAGCTACCAATATGGTAATCAAACAGACTGTTGGTAAGGGTTGACGAGTTGGGCAAAGCTTAGGAAAAGCTCTACAAGAAATCATAAGAGCACCATGCCTGGTTGAAAACAAAGAAAGATGGAGGTTAGGCTATAAGCCTTCAGCTGCTGATAAAAAGAATGTAATGCTGGAAAAGAAAGAAAAGAGAATGGCGTGCCTCAAAAGATAAAATTTGATCGATGGGAAAATGATGTTCCCTTATTTGTATGAAACCTTTCGTTCAGCCGAGCATATCTATCCTGAGTCGACAGGAATTGAACAAAGAAGACTGGTAATGGGATTAGAGAAAGCTTTCTCACGACTTCAAGTGAAACTGGATGAAGGAGCAGATCAAGATGAAGAGATCTTTTTTCCTTTTTAGAAGACTCGAATAATAGTGTACCATTTTTGTTGTCCTTGAACCTATTAACTTGAAAATTTCAATTGCTTCTGCCCAAGAGCATGCGGAGGTTAAGTGTATGGGCTTATTTTCATTGTCTTAATAAAATGATGAATGCAATGCATTTCACTTATACCATGTTCTCTACTTTTCATTTTTCTTTTTACCATTCTCTCTGCCCTTGCCAAGATCAATATATATTTCTTTGTGATTATACCCATTCTCAGGTTTTCTAATAACGAACATTATGGATGACCAAGGTAATAACACCGGGTTTGATTTTGAAAATTTGACTCACATTAGCAAGCTTGATAACAATGTTGATTCAGAAGACTATGATTTACCTCATGATTTATTGAAATGGATGGAATAAGAGAAGAAAATTATAAAATCCCATCAGGAATCAATTGACCTATTAAATTTGAGAGATGGTGACAACAAGAAAGAAGTCAGGATCGGTACTTCACTATCACCAATTGAGAAGCAGAAGTTGGTGAATCTGCTGTAAGAGTACATGGATGTATTTGCATAGTCTTACTAAGATATGCCCGGACTTAGCACAGAGATAGTTGAGCATAGGCTGCCTTTAAAACTATAATGTCGACCAGTACAACAGAAGTTGAGACGCATGAAGCCAAAAATGTTACTGAAGATAAAAAAAGAAGTAAAAAGTAATTTGATGCTGGTTTATTAGAAGTAGCCAAGTACCCTGAATGGGTAGCCAATATAGTCTCAGTTCCCAAGAAAGATGGAAAAGTTAGAATGTGTGTGGACTATCGAGATTTAAATAAAGCTAGCCCAAAGGATAATTTTTCATTACCACATATTGATACCATTGTGGATAACACTGCTAAGCATTCCATTTTTTCATTCATAGATGGTTTCTCTGGCTACAGTCAGATCAAAATGGCTCATGAAGATATGAAAAAAACTATATTTGTGACAATATGGGGGACGTTTTGCTATAAAGTCATGCCTTTTGGGCTAAAAAATGTTGGTGCCATAAATCAAAGAGCGATGGTCACTCTTTTTCATGATATGATGCATAAAGAGATAGAGGTATATGTTGATGACATGATAGCTAAGTCTCAAGAAGAGGAAGATCATGTTGTTAATCTCAGAAAGCTCTTTGAAAGATTACGAAGATACCAGCTCAAGCTGAATCCAGCCAAATGCACCTTTGGTGTTAAATCTGAAAAATTGCTAGGGTTTATAGTCAGTGAAAGAGGTATAGAAGTAGACCCTGATAAGATTCGAGCCATTCAAGAATTATCAGCACCACGCACGCAAAAGGAGGTGAGAGGCTTTTTGGGGTGATTGAATTATATTTCTCGCTTCATATCCCAACTTACCTCGAAATATGATCCAATCTTCAGTTTGTTTCGTAAAAATAATCCTGATGATTGGGATGAAGAATGCCAAAATGCATTTAAAAAGATTAAAGATTTTTGATAAGCTCACCGGTGTTGGTTCCACCAATTGCAAGAAGGTCGTTGATTTTATATCTGACAGTTCAAGAAAAATCGATGGGATGTGTATTGAGGCAAAGAGATGAAACTGGTAAGAAAGAGCATGCTATATACTATTTGAGTAAAAAGTTAACAAAGTACGAGACCAAGTACCCCCAAATAGAAAAAATATGTTGTGCCCTGGTTGGACTACTCGTAGACTTAGATAATACATGCTCTACCATATAATGTGGCTAATATCAAAATTGGATCCTCTCAAGTACATTTTTGAAAAACCATCTTTATCAGGCAGGCTAGCGAGATGGCAGGTCATGCTCTCAGAATATGATATTGTGTACGTGACATAAAAATCTATAAAAGGGAGTGCAATTGTTGATTTTCTTACTGATCGAACTACAAAAGATTATGAACCTATAAAGTTTGACTTTCCAGATGAAGATTTGATGGCAATCTTATAGAATGAAGATAAAGAGCCTATAAGAGAGGTATGGAAAATGTTTTTCGATGGGGCATCTAATATAATAGGGCATGGCATTGGAGCAGTGCTAATATCCCCAGAAGGAAATTATTACCCATGTACCGCAAGGTTAGATTTCAATTGCATAAAGAATGTCGCTGAATATGAGGCATGTGTCATGGGATTACAGATGGCCATTGAAAAGAAAATTGAAACATTAGAAGTATATAGAGATTTTGCCTTGGTAATTTATCAACTAAAAGGTGAATGGGAGACCAAGGACTCGAAACTAGTCTTATACCAAAAGCATATAGCTGGCTTGAGGAAACATTTTCAAAAGATTCAATTTCAACATGTTCCTCGAGAAGAAAACCAGATTGCTGATGCCTTGGCCACTTTGGCAATGATGTTTAAGTTAAATAATGGTGTGGGAATCCAGCCTATTAGAGTATAAGTGAAAGTTTTACCAGTTCACTGTTCAAATGTAGAAGAAGAAGTAGATCGACAACCATGGTACTATGACATTGTACAGTATATCAAGTATCAAAACTATCCAGAGCAGGCTTCAAAAAATGATAAGAGGATCATTAGAAGATTAGCAGTAGGTTTTGTGCTTGATGGAGAAATCCTGTATAAAAAGTCGAGATCAAATTTTGCTAAGGTGCGTTGATGTAGTGGAAGCAAGAATGATACTTGAAGAAGTACATGAAGGGATTTGTGGAACACATGCTAATGAGCATATGATGACCAAACAAATCATGAGAGCTGGTTACTACTGGTCTACAATGGAAAATGATTGCATCAGTTATGCTAGAAAGTGCCACAAATGTCAAATTTATACAGATAAAATTTATTCCCCTCCAGTCCCGTTGCACGTCTTGGCACCACCATGGCTTTTCTCCATGTGGGGAATGGATGTGATCGAACCTATAACCCCTAAAGCTTTAAATGAGCATCGATTTATCTTTGTGGTAATCGATTATTTCACAAAATGGGTGGAAGCAGCTTCGTATGCTAGTATTATGCGATCAGTAGTGTGTAAATTTATAAAAAGAGAGATAATATGTCGATATGGTCTCCCGAAAAGGATTATCTCAGATAATGCTAGCAATTTAAACAATAAAATGATGAAAGAATTATGTGCACAATTCAAGATCAAGCATCATCATTCAGCACCATATCGCCCAAAAATGAATGGTGCAGTGGAAGCTGTGAATAAGAACATCAAAAGAATATTGGAAAAAATGATTGACACATATAAGGATTGGCATGAAAAGTTACCTTTTGCTTTGCTTGCCTATAGAACATCAATCCGAACCTCCACAGGGGCCACCCCATTTTCACTAGTATATGGGATGGAAGTTGTACTACCAATTAAAGAGGAAATTCCTTCTCTGAGGGTGTTGATGGAAACAAAATTGGATGAGGTAGAATGGGTTCAAGATCGTTTTGAGCAATTGAATCTTATTGAAGAGAAAAGGCTCTCAGCACTCAGTTATAGACAAATGTATCAAAGAAGAATTATACGAGCACATGACAAAAAGATATGACCTCGATGCTTTCGTGAGGGCGAATTGGTTTTGAAAAGGATTTTACCATATCAGCATGACAATAGAGGAAAATGGACGCCCAACTGGAAAGGTCCATATGTGGTAAAAAAGGCTTTTTCTGGTGGAGCTCTGATCCTTACAGAAATGGACGAAAATAAATTGTCAAGTCCTGTAAATTCAAACATTGTCAAGAAATATTTTACTTAAAAAAAAAAGCAAAAAAATAAATAAATAAATAAATAAACAAAAAAAAATAACAAAAAATTAAAAAAATGAAAAAATAGAAAAAATGAAAAAAAATGAGAAAGGAAGTGATTCAGATTGAAAACCCGAAAAGGGCGGTTTGAGTCAAAAGGGGGTCATTTAAGCTAAAAACCTGTGAAGGTGGCTTGAATGAAGATGGAACTCGAAGAAAGTTTTTTTCAAAGAACAAAGAAGTGGCACCGAATGGACGAATTGTCACCAGAATTAAAAGACATAATTTTTAGGGGGCAAGTTCTCATTAGTCACAGATATGAGGCAAATATTGGTCATATGAAATCACAGGTGACAAGATCGCAAATGTAACGGGTTTTTTGAAAAGACCTGGTCCGAGTAGGCTGAAGTCATCCAAATGTTCATTATTTAGAGAATTGATATTTAATTTTTGAAATACTTTTGAATCAACTATTCTTTATGTCTCGAAAAGCTTATCTTTTTAAACCTGAAATATCCTATTATTGATCGCATTGCACACCTAACTTTGAACCTAAGATCATTGCATTTGTCATTGAAAATTAAGATACTGATTAATAAAGTTCATAATAGACCAATGCATCGCTCGAAAAGAGAAGGCAATATGAGGATGACAAAAATAGCAACACGAAGATAGAAAGAATGAAAAGAAATCGATTGATTACTGAGAATAAAGAGGAAAAAAAGGATAAAAAAAGATTTTGGAGCGACTAAAAGCCAGATGGGTCCGTCATGAGACATAGATTTCTGATCAAAAATTGAAAGAGTCAAAAGGACGAGATTACTGAAAGCGACTTTTAAAGTTTGAAAGAATTGAATCAAAAGTTGAATTAACTTGGATGAAATGCATGATATAATTCGTTGACAGCGTCTTTGTCTTTTCATTCATCACAATCATTACATGCATTACATGCCTCTCGATAGGTTGCATAAAAGGTTTCTTTACGAGATATCAGGAAGAATCAACATTTTTCTTTCTCGAAACAAAGATGATGGCCTTGAAGATGGTATGTTAGCATAATTTTTAAAATCGAAACTGTTGGTTTATGAAGTACCCAATCTTTTATTTCTCAACTCACAGCTCAGTCTTATATAGTTTTCTGACTTGCGATTTAGTCCCAGTCATCTTTAATCTTTGACTCACGGTTTAATCCCGGTCATTTCATTATTTCTCTGACTTGCGGTTCAATCCCAGTCATCTTTAATCTTTGACTCTTGGTTTAATCTCGATCATTTCATTAATTCTCTGACTTACGGTTCAATCCCAATCATCTTTAATCTTTGACTCGTGGTTTAATCCCGGTCATTTCATTCTCTAACTTGCGGTTCAATCCCAGTCATCTTTAATCCTTGACTCATGGTTTAATCCCGGTCATTTCATTAATTCTCTGACTTGCGGTTCAATCCCAGTCATCTTTAATCTTTAACTCGTGGTTTAATCCCGATCATTTCATTAATTTCTTGACTTACAGTTCAATCCCTGTCATCTTTAATCTTTGACTCGTGGTCTAATCTCGATCATTTCATTAATTTTTTGACTTGCGGTTTTAATCGTTGACTCGTGGTTTAATCTCGATCATTCCATTAATTTTTTAACTTGCGATTTAGTCCCAGTCATCTTTAATCTTTGGCTCGTGGTTTAATCCCGATCATTTCATTAATTCCCTCGACTTATGGTTCAGTCCTAGTCATCGTTAATATTTGATTCGTGGTTTAATCCCGATCTTTTTATTCTTCGATTCGCGATTCAATCCCTATCTCTTTAATTTAAAATCGTAGTTTAATCTCGATTGTTGTTGTTATCTTCTGACTTGTAGTTTAATCCCAGTCTCCTCATTTTAGACTTGTGATTCAATCCAAGTTCAATCCTGATCTTGTTATTCCTTAACTCGCAGTGTCGTCCTGATCACTTTCTTTATTATTTGACTTTCGGTGTTGCCTTAATCGATTCTTTGTTTGTCAACACACAATGTCATTTTCTTTATCACTTGACCTGACCTAAAAAAAAATATCTATTTGCATTCTGGACAAAATTGTTGTCTTTATCTTTGTTCTATTACTGATTATCAGTAATGTGCAAAGAGAGGCAGCTATAGACATCAATTTTTATCTAAAAAAAAATAAAAACAATAATATTACAAAATATGAAATACAAAAAAAATACCAAAAATAATACAAAATACAAAACAAAAAAAAATAAAAAATACCAAAAAAAAAAAACAGAAGACAAAAAAAATTAAGGATGGCAGTGGTGCCGTCCCCGACACCACTGCCACCAGACCCTACCCTTCACCCCTCTAATTACTCCTTCCGTTGACAAATGCCAGATAAGACAGAAATGAATAAAAGAGGCACAGGGCTTATGTTTACATCCCGTGATCGAGCCCCATGCCTTTCCCACCAAATGCGTATGGCTGGAGCTCTATAAATAAAGCTCCTAGCGAAGCCAAAACAGGAGAAAAGAAGGAGGGGGTGATTCTGTCAAAAAAAAGAGGAAAAAAAATCATAAAAAAAAATCAAACAATCCTCCCCGCAGGGAGGAACCCAGCGCCGAGAGCCCCTGCATAAAGAAAAATCAAAGTCAGTTAAAAAAAAATAAAGCTAGAATACAAAAGAAAAAGAGATCTGATCGAAACTTCACTAGCAGATTTAGGGAAGTGGGGATGTTTTTTGGTGAAAGGGACCTCAGATCTAAACTCAGGAGGTCAAAGGGAACGTTTTGGTATTTTCTAAGAATTTTTTGACCACCGTCAATGGCGGTCGGTGATCGACGAACGACGACGACAGCGATGGAGGAACGGTCGGTCGACCATCTGCGTTTGGTCGGAGAAAAAAAAACGAGAGAGAAAAGAAGGTTTTTTTTTCTGAAGAGTGAAAAGAATGAGGGAAAGAAAAATTTTTAACTTTTATATAAACTGTCAATAGCCAAAACGACATCGTTTCAATAAACGCCCCAAAACGACGTTGTTTAAACAAAGGAGGATCCGCGTGTTGACCCGAACCTGACTCGGGGTCCACGTAACCGACCCGCTAACCTAAATTCTCAACGGCTCTGAACCGGTTTGACCAGACCGAATCGAACCGCTCTCTGGACCGACCTGAACCGCTGAACCAACCAGACCGCTCCCAAACAGAATCGAACCGTCGAACTGCCGTTGACAGGTCTGGTTCAGCTAAAAAATTTTTTTTTTCTTTTTTTCTATTTTTTTATATAATATTATCTTTGTTATTTTAAGTATTTTTTATACATAAATGTTTAAATTTATTAGGATAAATATTTAATTGTTATTAATAATAATAAAATGAAAACAATATAAAAAAATAATATATTTTAAAATTGTTTAAATAGTAATAATAATGAAATAAGCCTTTTATTTTCCCTGCCTAGATGTTGGAGGGAATAAAAAAAATACCTCTTCAAACAAATAATTTCGCCTAGATGTTGGGGAATTATTATTTAAATTTTCATAAAAAATATATATATAAGAAAATTTTAACTAGTTTTCCAAAGTTATAAAAAAATTTTGAACTTGCTCTGAATGTCTGCCTAGATGATGGGGATTTTTAGAGATGTTCACATTTTAATTAAATCCCAAACCCTAAACTTAAACCCTAAAATTTTACCCTTAATTTATTTCAAAACTTTAAGAACACTTGTGGAAGTCTCACATGAGATGGTTTGTTCCCGAATGCTGCCTAGATGATGGGGTATTTAGGAAACTCCATTTCATTAAGTTTTTCACACTGTGTTCTAAATTTATTAATAATAAAATTAATAAATAAAAAGTATAATAAAATTGAAATCTTAAATATAAACAATCGCACCTAAGCTCTGCCTAGATGTTGGAGAGTCGGGGTGGTCTCATTATACTTAAGAATCCAACTCTTAAATTGCATTTCATTATAAATGACATTCATTAGCATACATACGTTAGCATGCTATCATCGATAATTGATTGCATTATTCTCTCTTTAATTTGTTGTTCGATGATAAAATATTTTATAGTAAAAAAAAAAGGAATAATACTACAAAAAAATCTTTTTGTGATATTATAAAATAAATTAAAAATAACATTCCGAAAGAAATAATTCTTGGTACTCTGCCTAGAAGTTGGAGAGTCACTAACAATTATTTTCTATAAAGATTGTTATTTCATTTTAAGGATTATTGTGTTAAATCTTAGGCGAAAAGAGTTATTTTAAATTCTGCCTAGATGATGAAGAATTTTAAGATAATTCTTTAACTTAAAGATTTTCTCAATAGTTCTAAATAAATATTTTAGCAAAATTTTATTTTTTTTAATGAAGGGAATTAGTGTTAAATTTCAAATTAAAATCGTTTTTATCCAACACCAAAAATAGCGCGTAATTAAATGGTACCAATTTATGGGCGTTGTGGGGGTGCTAATCCTTCCCCACGCGTAACCGATTCTCGGACCCAACCTGATTTTTCGTAGATCAAAATTTATCTTTTTGATGAACTTTAAACCCGTTTTTATAGTTTTATTAAAAGGATAAGCTTTTGGGTGGCCAATCACACCCTAACAAAGATTGGTGGCGACTCCATTCTATTTACTTCAATTTTAAAACTCACTTTACGTTTGGCAGTCTCAAAACCGTTATGACACAATCCTTGAACATATTTAGTCAAATCACTCATAACAATTTGTTCAACTATATATTTGCTTTTCATAAAAATATTATTGTTGTATTTTTTTATATGTTGTAACGTATAATAATTGAAATTCTATGTTAAAAAAATTTAATGTTTAAAAAAAATATCAAAATGAAAATACCATATAATATATAGATTTATAAAAAAAAACAAAAAAAAAAGTATCTAATAGTGAATTGTATATATTAAAGTAAATGATATTGATCTTTTATATTATTCAAGTGCCAAGTACATATAATATAAACTAGTGTGATATATATATATATATAGTTTATATTATATGAAACTTCCGTAAGTTGCATTCCAAAGGTGAAGTCATACATGGATGTCTTGTATCTTTTGCAAGAGTTATGCTTGCACATGGTCTTAGGCAATTAAAGTAAGCCTGATGAATAAACATCAATGCGATACAACGTTTATATCGAAGAGGAAAAAAATTCATACATATTGTTGTGATGTTTTGGGATTGGGGAATGCCCGTTCGTCGGACAATGGGGAATGAGAAAAATTGAGAGCTTAAAAAAGCATATTTGATAAAAACCAAAATAAAAAGTTGCCACTAATTTTTTTAGGGTATGATTACTCATCTAAAAATCCTTGTCCTTTGAATAAAATATTTAAAAAATTTAAAAATTAAAAAAAAAACAAATTAAAGCCTGCAAAATCAGATTTAGGTTTTAAAAGTCGATTATGCATGAGGAGGATTAGTAGCCCAAAGTGTCCATCAAAGAAGGTACCAATTAATTACATGTTATCCTTATACTTTGGGTAAAAATGATCCTATTTTGGTGTTTTGGAAATTAATTCATTTCTTTTATTAATTCATAAAAAAATTTGAAAATTTTCTTTTCTTTTTTAGAATAAACCTAAATTTGAAAATAAAATATTTTATTTTTGGATCAAAGTGAAAACACTTTAAGTATCAAGATACCTTTTTTAGTCTCTTATATTTAGGTAGAACTTAAAAAATATCTTTAACTTAAGGGTTTTCAAATTGTCCCATAAAACTAAGATAACACTTCGCATAAATAATAATCATCGAGAGTTTTCTTATATTTAGGCCAAATCTCAATGACTACATTTAATTGAGATATTATCTTATTCAAAATATTTTTCTTTTAAAAAATAGCCTCACTTAAAAACATATGCATGAACATAATATATGATAAATGCATGTTATGCATTACAAAGTATGAATGCATGATAATTTAAAAATGCATGTAACATTAAAGTAAAATGAAATGCAAATGTATGAATGGAGGGTAAGGGTTGGTTTTATGATTTGGGGGATTAGTTTTGGATTTTTAGGGTTTGGGGTAGGGTTTTGGTTTAGAATTTTAGAGTTTAGGGTTATGATTTAAATTAAGGTTTGGGGTAAGGGTTTAGGTTTAGGGTTTTTGTTTAAAGTCTAAGGTTTAAAATTTGATTTAGGGTTTAGGATTTGGTTTAGGTTTTGGAGGATGGTTTAGGGTTTTAAAATGGTTTAGGGTTTGGAGGGTAGTCTAAGGTTTTATGGAGATTTAAGGTTTCATGGGAAATGCATGTGATGAAAACAAATAATAAAAATGCCATTGGAAAAAATGTAACTATTGATGCATGTGACAAATAACAAAAAAATCATTGGTTAAAATATAAATATTGATGCATGAAAAATGCATGACTAAGGAATAAACTAATTATAAATTTAGGCATTTTAAAAACTATATTACAAACTAAATGTGCGTGTGAAATGTGATGTAAATGGATCAAACACTAATTTTTTTTTTTTATTTTCAAGACATGTTCCACCCATTTTTTTCTTTTAAAATTCATGCAAATAAACATTAAAATAACCAACCTACGAAACCAACATTTCTTCATGAAGAATTTAATCAATCACATTGAAAATTTGAAGAATCATGCAGGACACAAACATTTAAGCAAAAACCAAACAACTTTTTGGCCACCATTCAAGTAAGAAGGTTTAGCCTAAGCATGGGGAAGCGTGGTTGAACATTCCCATAGTTTTCCCACAATTTGCTTTCATTTCACTTAGTTCAATCATGCATCGAACATCAAAATAATTATCATATGAAGGTCTTTATACTATGAGAGAAATTTTATCAAACATGTAATGAATTAAATAGTAAATAAACCATGGAACTGACATATATAGTCAAACAACACATATATCACTAAACTCATCAAAATTCATAAAAATAAAAAGTAAAATAACAACATAATCATCATAAACATTATTAGAAGTAAGGAAACCATCAAAAGAAGACCAAAAGAGGTTCAACCATGGGAGAAATAAGGTTGGTCAAACCTTTAGAGGCCAAAAATAGTGGATTAATGTTTGTTGTTACTTGATTTCTAGTTTCAACCCAAACTATTAACTAGTTGAATGAAATTTTGATCCAAGCTATGATTAAAAGAGATGAAGAGCTATAAATTTATAAAAAAAAAACAAAAAAAGAAAATCAAAAGCTAAATGGTATGAATAATATGAAAAATGCTATGGAATGTTTATGAAAATACAAAGAAAAAATGGAAGAAAAATTATACCTCTTCCAAGCTTTCCACAGTTTTTTTTTTTCACCATACTACCTTCTCCTCTTTTTGCAAAACCCTTTCTTCTAGCTCTCTTATGAAGAAAAAAAAAATCTCTCCTTAAATGCATGCAAACCTTTATATTAAAAATTCATCTAATGGTTAAAAATTTTCTCTTATTTTCTTTGCAATGAGCCACATTTCACAATTGGATATAGCCCTTCAAGATCATCCTATGGTTGAGAATACTTATTATCAAAGATTGAATTTTTAATGATGTCTGATACCAAGGGAAAAGACCATTTTACCCCTATCAAAAAGTTTATTATTTTTAGGCCATTTTCTTGGAAAACAATGCTTCTTTTTTTATTTTTGTGATTTTAGAGCACAAAAAATCTTGAAATATTATAAAATTGAGATCTGAAAGTTTTCGTAAAAATTTGATCTTGAGAAGGTCAAATTACAAAATTATCTTTAAGAGGTATTTAGATAATTTCATACTTTTTGAGGTGCTATCAAGGTTTTTAAGTCACAAAAAATCATCAAATAATTTAACATGATCTGGAATGTTTCATGAAAAACTAACTTAGGAAGATTAAATTATAAAAATACCCTTAAAGGGTATTTTAGTGATATTACACATTCTGAGATACTATCAATGTTTTCAATACACCAAAAATCATAAAATAATATTAAATTATGATTTGGAGTTTTTCCCAAAGTTTTGTCTTTGGAAAGGTCAATTTATAAAAATACCCCTAAGGAGGTATTTGGTTTTGAGGAAATTCAAAATTTTTTTTTTCAAAATCTTGATTGTGGGTATTTGGTTCCTAATTGTGGTTTACAATTATCAGATTCATGGGAAAAATATTAGATTCCTAAGAGTACCCCTAGTTCCTAAATCAGAAACCCATAACTTCTTGTGGTATTTTAGGATTTCGGGCGAAATGTTGCTTGACTTTCAAATTTGACCTAAATAAAAACTTTTCCCTATCTATGTTACCTTTTTGAAAAGCAAGTGTTAAACTGAAATTATATTTTATTTTAAGTCAATTACGGCATTTCATTCCAACAAAATGTCATAATTGGTTCATTCTGCAATGTTTTCCCAAATATTCTATAACTTGTAATTACGGCATTTCTATTAAATATATACTGTAATTGAAAATGTTTGAGCTCTAAAATGAAACAATTATGACATTTTAATGACGAAATGCTATAATTAAGCTGTAATTGAATAACTCAATTATGGCGTTTTTACATTAAAATGCCATAATTGCTTCAAAAGTAGATAATAATTGATGCTTGAAATAATGACAGATGCCATTATATATTTTACTAGAGAGTAGAGTAGAAAGTAATAAAGTGGACCCATGAAAGCTCGGGCCATAATCATTGTCACATTTCAAATTTTTTTTCACTACTTTGAAATTTTATGAGTTTTTATAAATTCCAAAATAAGTGTAGAAATAATGAAATTTTATAATTTTTTAGAAGCAATTACAACATAATGTGCAATAAATGCTGTAATTAAAAATTTGGTTCAAATTTTAAAACAAGTCAATTAAGGTGTTTTTTTTTTAATATGAAACACCATAATTGAGGGGTTTTTTTTTTTTTTGTTAGGTTCAATTAGGGCATAATGGCACTAAATGTTGTAATTGAAAGTTTGGTCTTTTATATTTTTATATAAACTCCAATCATGCAAATTATATATTTTTATAAACTTAATTACCGTATAATGTGTAATTAAACGTCGTAA
This sequence comes from Durio zibethinus, assembly GCF_047325235.1. NCBI lineage: Eukaryota > Viridiplantae > Streptophyta > Magnoliopsida > Malvales > Malvaceae > Durio > Durio zibethinus. The sequence continues at coordinate 31,654,202 of NC_143163.1, read as the reverse complement.
TTGAATATATTTAATTTTTTTTTTAAAAATAAATCTTTGTATTTCATTTGATAGTAAAGGTATCATTTGTCGTTTGGTTCTTTTTCTTTTTTTAAACAAATGAAAAGGTACTTATAGGTTGTCAAGGTAATTATGGTAAATATACATGATTTACCATATGAACGTTCCCCCTAACCAAACAACTGAATCTTAAAATGAGATGCCCTGATAATCAAACAAAACCTCGGGTGTCACACTTTCTTTAGAAATTTAAAATTTCACGAACCAAACACCCTTAAAGGTATTTTAGTAATTTGACACCTTCTAAGATGAGATATGGGTTTTTGATGAAAAAAATTATTAAATAATATTAAATCATATTCTAAAAGTTTTTATGAAAATTCAATTTCGAAAAAGGTCAAATTATGAAAATATCCTGGAGGGCATTTTGTAATTTATCCTTCCTAAGGGCAATCAAAGTTTTTAGTACTTTAAAATCATAAATATCATTCCAAGGCTGATTAATCTCATTTGGTTGTGAATTTTAAAAATTTGACTTGATTTCAATCCAATTTAACTAATTTTGATCGATTTTGATTAAGTTTGACTTTGTTTGATTAAGTTTGACCAAATTTGACCTTAGGCATTTAGGTCAAATTAGTTTGAATTTTGATTTTAAAAACTTGTCAAAATTAAAGAAATGTTGGATATACATCGAGTCAGATTTTAAGAGCTTTACAAATGGTCGGATTTTGCCTGGATAAAATTAGATGTCTATATATACGACGCAACACATATTTATAATATTCAATTGTTTAAGCAAAAGAGTATAATTTAGTATTTTATTACTTACTGTTATAATATGTTAGAAAAATAACAAGGCTTAAAGATTATAAAGAATGTGATCTTTCGTGTTGAATTTGTGATTTTCTAGTAATGTTCTTTTTTACATTTTTAATATAACAAAATGGAATCTTCAATGTAAAATGAAAATGGTTTCAAGGTGTATTACTAATGCTATAGTTCTAAAGGCTTATTTCGCTCTTACCATTAATGGCATGCAAAATAGGTTGAATCAAAATGTCTTCAAGATATAATGAAGCCTTGTTTAATTTACTTTGTACTAGTGAAACCAATGCATTAAATGCCCATTGATGAGAGACAGAAATTTTTTTCTTTAACAAAGTTTTCTACAACAAATAGTACCAAAGAAATAAGCTTTTATTTGTAAAAAAAAAATAAAAGAGAAAAAAATTTGAATTTATGAATGTGTCAAATGAAATTGTCACTCTTTAATCGTATCGTAAAGTCATTTCCTTTGATTGAAAAGTTGTCATTCTTATAGGAATGTCAATTTTACCCAAACTTGAAGGGTAACATGATTTTTAACCTTAATGGGGATGTAGATGGGTATTAAATTGGAGGATAGGGCATGAATGGTAATGGTTTTAAATTTTTTATTGGAAACCGTTACAGGGATAGGTAATATAAAACCTGCCCCATACACGTATCTTATATATATTTTTTATATATATCTAATAAATTAATTTTTTATTTAATAATATAAATTTTATTTTAAATTAATTAGAACTAATATATTTGTATTTAAAAATACATAGTTATAAAAAAAATTACATAAATGTGTAAGATAAAAATAAAATAAAACTAAAAACTAAAAAATAAAACTTATTTTTTATTTTTTAAAAAACTATAGGTACAGAGATTATCTATAGCCATTAAATACCCATAGGAATAAGGATGAGAATGAATTTGAAATACCTATTGGGTATGGGTATGGGTATAAGTACAAGGATGCGTATAATATAAAAAAATTGAAGATGGCGGTGAGGAATACTCTATTCGCCCCATATGTTACCCATTGAAATCCTTACCTTTTAAATAATTAAGGACAAATTGATTTATTAAACTGATCAAACTTTTCATATCAAGAGAAACTATCTTTTGTATTTTTGAAAATTATAACTTTTCATACAGAATAATCGACTTCACCTAGATAGCAGTCGATTGCTCCTTTATAATTTAAATTTCCAAAATGCTATCTAAAGTAGAGTAATTGACTTCTTCTTAAAGCAATTGATTTTTTTTAACTTACAGAATGCATTTGTCACTTGAGCAGTTGACTGCTTCATATAGCGGTCAACTCCTATCTATATACAAAATTGTTCCATTAACGGGATAGCCAACTTTTCTTTAATATCAGTCAATTGCTACATCTTACACCAATTTTCAAAAGATTCTCAAACTATAACAGTTGACTTTTCTAGGGTTAGAAATCGACTGGTCTAATTTTCAGCTATAGTAGTTGGTTGTCCTAAGCTGGTAGTTGACTGCTATTTATACAGAGACTATACTTGGTTTCTATTTATCGAAGTAGTCAATGACATGCCATTGGTAGTTGATTACTCCTTCTGAAAGACTAAGGCAATCAACTCCTATGTTTAAAATAGTCGATTGCCTATATGATTAGTCTTCTCAATTAAATTCTTTTAAGTTTAGAATCATGTTATTGATTTTAGAACCTTACCTTACGATATTTTATATCTTAACATGATTTCTTTTTGATTAAATTTTCCTTAATCTTATTATTTTTATATTTTAAAAATATTTCTAACATAACAACTTTTCTACAAAATTTCAATTCTTGAAAAAGGTAAGTACTGCATCTGAAGTTAAACATCTATACGTAGAAAGTAAAGATAGTTTACGACTAAATTATTATGCAACCATAAGATTCTCCTTGTTGTCCAGTGCTATGTAAAGGAAACATCCGATATTAACGATTATTTATAAGTAAATCAAGAATTTAATATAATTAATTTATATAATCATTTTTAAGAGATGATATTGATTAACAAGTTTGAGATTTATCCCAATTTTTGCAACGAATATTTATAAGTAATTCATATACAATACTGTAGTAATTTACAATTACTTACCTGAATTTCTTTTGACATGTTGGTCATATGTCACACCTAACACCTACTGCTCTATTTCTGCCTCTTGACATGTTGCTCATATGTTACACCTAATACCTACTGCTCTATTTCTGCATGATTATCTGCGGAAGTTGCTCATTTATGCTTAGGTGCATTGAATCTAAGATGCTTATTCAACTGAACTCGAAGCTTGAGCAATGAAGCCAATTAGTCTGTAACCTTTGACAAAGTTCCTTATACCACGTTTGTGGTAAAGGATAAACATATTAAACTGTTTTTTTTTTGGTTTCCCATTTTCAAAACCAGCTAACTTGCACAACTACAACATCTATATCATCTATTGTCACAATCAAGGTTTCTCAACACCGCACTCAGGGCCTTTCTGTGAGGAAAGAAGATCAAGTAAGCTATAACTTTCTATTCTCCATTATTAGATCATTCTCTATATATCAGCCATCAAGTTGGATTTGACTAATGATGCAGAACGATCATTACATCCATGTTACCTCAACAACTCCACTAACTTGAGAAAGCGGTTCCACAACCATATTTGGTGTTGGCTATACAACCCAAAATTCATTTTCATAGCCGAATTATGACACTCCTATAAACCTAACATTACTTCCGGTGTTAGTGCATATTATCCGTGCACTATCATTAGCTGAAGCTTTCCTTATGGAAAAAGGCTCATAACACTTGACCGGTGAACAAGATTGATAATTAACATAGTAGCATGTGACAGGAATGTTAAATTGCCTAAGGTGTTCGGCTTGTTTGTTTGGAGATGTTGGTCCTTACTGCCTTTACATGCACAAGAATGTAACAGGGAATGTTACATATTTATAAACTCCCAGCGAAATATTATATTGGTTCTTGTATTATCAAAAGTTAATTCATTTTTTACTGTTCCCGTCACTCTCCACCCTAAATTCTTGTTCTTCTTTCTGCTACAAGAGCTCTTCACCAGTTTCTGTTAAAGCCCAGAAAAGATCACCGGGGACCTCACTGGCTCTGCCGTGAGGTGCAGTCCGACGATGGCCAAACAGAAAAGAAAATCCTTTTTTCCAAATCGATCCTCTTCATCCATCATTCTCCTTTTCGGTGTAGACTTTTCAGAACCGCCTCAATGAGTCCTAGTTCTAACCCCGAAAGCAAATCAAAACAGGCTGTTTCTACTGTTTTTCAGCGCTGGCACCACCGAAAATTTCCTCCTAGCTTCCTCCGTCGGCTAAACATCATTTGAATGTTCCCAAAATCCTCTAAAATCCCTCAACCGAAAACCCCAACGAAAAGAAACCCTCACTATCGATTTTGTTCTTTTCTTTTTGTGGTTTTCCCTGCTAAAAATTGTGCTGTGAATTGTGTGTCCGTGTGATTGTTGGAAATTCTGAATTTTTATTTTTTTTTCGCAATTTTTCTGTACATAAATAAATAAATAGTAAAAATAACAAAACAAAGAAATATATAAAATAAAAAGGTGTACGATTGTATGCTGGCTGGTCCACATTGGGTTCCAAGGCCCAATCGTCTAATCAGGAAATTATAAGGCTCAATCAGGGAATTCAAACTCCCCGAATGGATCTCTACAGTTTGAATTAGATTAGAGGATACTGCTTGAAATATTAAATATTATTCCCTCCATCTCAAAATTATTTTGATTGGATGTATTGATTTTACGAATTAAATTTTTTTATTTTAATATATTTAATATAAAAAATAAATAAATTAAATATTAAAAAAATATAATTTTAGGACAAAAAAAAAGACATAAAAATGGAAACAAGGGAGTACTTGATTGCTTAAAAAAGGTAATGAAAAATATTGAAAATACAGGCCGATACGTAGATATAAGCTTGCTTGGGCCCAAGAAAACAATAATATCAATTGGGGCTCTATTTGTTTTATTGAAATTGATTTTGAAAAATTATTTTCAAAAAATTATTTATATTTTTTAAAAAAGTATAGATTTTTTTATTGTGTAGATGAATTATTGAAAATATTTTTTGTTATTTGATTATTTTTTGAAAATTTCTTTTTAAAATAATATTAATATAATTATTAAAATATTAAAAATTATTTATTAGTACAATTATTAATATTAAAAATAATTATCTTTTAATAATAATATTTAATATTAAAATATTATATTAATATAAAAATACTCAAAATAAAACTAATTATTATTCTTTATATTAATATTTTAAAAGATTTAAATAGCATTACTATTCTTAAAAATTAAAATAGTAATATTTATTATTAAAATATTTATATTTTATATTGAAAGTATCTATTATTAAATTATAACAAAAAAATTTATATTTATATTTATTATTAAAATAGTAATTTAAATACTTTAATAAATAAAATATAAAAATATATATTTTAAACTAAAAAATAATAAGAAATTATTAAAAATATTTATATTAAGAAAATAATATTATTATATTATTTAACATTAATTATTAAAATACATTATTATTATTATTATTATTATTATTATTATTATTCTTAAAATAATACTATTTATTATTGAAATACTAAAAATATTTATGTTTAATAATATACAAAATTAAAATATTTAAAATTAAAATATCAAAATATTTTTAATATTAATATTTTAATTAAAATTGAATAAAATATTTTTATTAATATAATAATATTTTAAATCGAATCAAATTAAATTCAAATTTAAAATATTATGTTCAAAATCTTACTTAAGTAAAAATATAAAAAATATTTAAAATTAAAATATTAAAATATTTTTAATATTAATATTTTAATTTTTAAGTAAAATTAAATAAAAATATTATTAATATAAAAATATTTTAAATTGGGTCAAATTAAGTTTTAGCTTAAAAAAATCATATACAAGGTTTGAGTTGAGTAAAATTATTTAAACACATTGATAAACAATTTTATTCATGGATTGTTCCTTTTTTTTTTTTTTAAATCATCTTATCTTTCTTAAAAAATTACCTTATTTTCTATTTATCAGTAAATTATTTTTGTTAACCAATCAATTTTTTATTAAATAAATATTTAAAAATACAAAAATTATTTTCTACAAAATAAACAAAACCATGAAAATTTTCACTTCCTTTTCCTGATTCCTCATTTGTTTTTAGCAACAGGAAAGTGAAAGATGGAACCTATGCTCTGCTGAGAATTGGGATATTTGCGGAGAATATTTTGTTTTGCAACTTAAGGAACGAGAGAGAATATGGGCCAAGCCCATTGAGACATAGCATTGTTGTTTATGGAACAGCCCAAGGAAATGGACTGCTTTTATCAGGAGTGTCCAACCTTCAAATTAAACAATTTATTTCGATTAATCAATCTATTATTAAATTAATTTTGTTAATTATTGGAATCAATTTTTAAAATTTTTTATTTTTTATTAATTCAATTTAAAACTTAATTAATCAAAATTTAACAAAATTCAAATATAAAATAAAAAATAAATGAAATAAACCGTTTCATTTATAAATTATTGGAGTTTTTTGTATTTAAGTATTTTATTGAATGATTTTATTTAGTTTGATTTAAATATGAAAAAGTAAGAGTTTAAAATATAATATAATTTAAATATATTTTATTATTTGATTAATTCAAATTAGTTAAATTTTTTAAATTAATAAATTTAATTCGACTAACAAAAATAAAATAACATAATTTAATTAATTCAATTTTAAATAATTCAATTCAAAATTAATCAAATCAATCCAATAAACTCATATCTTTTGTAGTTGGCTCCATGCATTGCCTTTGCCTAGTCCCTTTCATTCTGATTGGGTTTTCAATTTCAAGTGTCTTTTATTTTGATGTTATGAAAAAAAATTAAAAATTTAATTTAATTTAAATATATTTTATTATTTAATAATTTAAAAATTAATAGAATTAATCAAATTAAAATTGGTTTATTAAAATTTTAAATTTAATAAATTTAATTTAATTAAAAAATAAAATAAAATAACATAATACAATAATTTAATTTTAAATAATTTAGTTCGAAACTAATCCAACCGATAACACATGGAACGCTCTTGTTATTGGCTCCATGCAATGCCTTTGCTCGATCCCTTTCAGAAATGAATCGCATTGGGTTTTGAACCTCAAGAGCCTTTTTTTTTTTTATGTTTTGACTTTTCATATATATTTTTTCTTATTTGATCAAGAATTTTCATCTCCATTTTTTTTGTTCTTGTTATTTCCAAAGGAAAATTGCCAATTCCAGGACGAGTTTGTTTTTATAGATTATCAATAAAAAATTTTAATTTTAAAAATTAAAATTAAAATATATTTATTATTTTTAATATATTTTAAAGGATATATGTAAATCATTCAAATTAATTGTGAATCCAGTCGACGTATGTGTCTCTGTGACATCAAATATGTGAATGTGACCTCATTTTTAACAAAGTCTATCACTATTTTTTTTCCCCTGATTCTTTGCTTTTTGTGAAGTTCCAGGAAGAGAAGTGTAATCCCATTAGGGGTGTAATTGAGTTGAGTCGATACAGTGAGAAGTTCGAGCTCGAGCTCGAGCTCGACTCACAACTTTGGGTTCGATACTCGGTTCGAACTCGATCAAATTTTATTTTTCAAATTTGAGCTCGATTCGTGATCGAATTCGAGCTACTCGAGCTCGCTCGATTAAACTCGATTAATATGTAAAAATAAGTTCGATTCGTATACTCAATAATAATTTGATTATTTATGCTCGAACTCAAATTCGGATTCGAAATATTTTATTAATTAAAATAATAAAAATATATTTAAATATAAAAATTCGATTAGACTCACGAGCTACTCGAGTCGGATATAAGAATACTCGAATTCGATTTGATCGATAAATCGAACTACTCGAGCTCGAGTTCGACTCGATAATAATCGAACCGAATTTGAGTTTTCTTCGAACCGAATTCGAGTTTTTTTAAAATCGAATCTGAATAACCTGTGAGTATCAATGTATCATTTACACCCCTAAATTCCATTCGCTTTCTGCAACATCCTTAAACTATTCCTTCAAGGCCTGCTTTCGTACTACTCTGTTTCTCTCCTCCTTATCTGGGTTAATCAAAGACATTGAGCTGAAAATTCCATTAGCAATTCTGGTTTTGTTTATTTGCTTTTGTAGGGGCAACTCTGTTCTGTTTTATAGATGCTCGGTGTTGATGCGCATACATAATGGGATAGGGTATAGCTCACCTACTTTATCCATAGCACTGATCTCACCCGTCCTTTCACATTCTTGTATACTTTACGAAGCTTGTTTTTTTTAATCCTTATTTGTATGAAATAATCTGAGAGGACATTGTCAAACCAAAATCAAGAAAAGAATCTTTCTTTAGGAAAATGGCTTCTACGTGACTGTAGTGCTCAAGAGTGAGGAAGGTGAGCAGGATGGCCACTTCTGTTTGGCTTAAAAGTAATAAATACGTAGAAATAATATATCATAATAAATTTATAATAATAAATAATAAATAATAAATAATAATAAAAAATAAAATACATTATGATTTATATAAAAAATTTATTAATGTAGAAAAAAATTATAAATTACTAAAAAAATTTTCACTATAAAATAATAAATATATAAAATTTTCTTTTAACTAAAATTAGAGCTAATTAATAATTAAAGAGACTTTTGGATAAATTTTATCAAATAAATGATTCATTAAATACACAATAAATTTATTTCTAAAGAGTTTCAAACTAAATTTTTACCGTTTAGAATATAAAACTTTAAATCATAAATTTATTGATAAAATTTTAGCTTAATCGGACCATGATCAATTTTTATTTAACCAACTCTCCCTTTTTTTTTTCTTTCTATTTTCTGGCTTTCTTTTTTTCCTTGGTTTTGGCACCACCACACTTTATCCATTTTTCTTTTAATATGTAGGACTCTTTCAGGGCAAAGCTAACAAGACTTTAGGCCTTTTAATTGGCCAAAACTAATGGCATGGGTCTGGACCTCACACTTCCTAATAATCTCTCCTTTCAGTCCCATTAGGAGGAGATTCATCATCATAATAATTTTATTTGAAACTTACCTTAGCGAAGGAATCTATTCTGGTTATGTTACTGTAGAGCTAAAGCTTTTTCTTGAAAAGTGTTTTAATCAATATATCTGTTACATTTTCATCAATATAAACTTTTTGCAATAGCATATGTTGACACCTATCTATGTTTGGGGTCAGTTTTTGTTATTATTCTTTATTATTATTAGTATTATTATTTGTTATTACTATAGTATAATATGCTATTTTATATTATTATTATTATTATTATTATTATTATTATTATTATTATAGTATGGTGTATTATTATGGTATAATATTATATTGTATGTTGTTGTTATTATTATTATTATTATTATTATTTTATTTCTTTTCGATTTTCTTTCCTAATCAACGACCAAAGAAACTGAAACTGGGAGTTGGGAATTGAATTGGGAATTGGGAATTGAATTCGGTCAAAGGGTTAATTAGAACCCAAATCAAGGGGATTTTTAATCAATCTAGAAAATCAACAATGAACCTAGACCTAAACTGAAGTTCGGGCAGAATATAATCCCAAGATTCAAGCTTGGGATTGGTTCTGTCCGTTTCTTAAAATTCGTTCTAAGAATTCCCATAAATTGAACGTTGGATCAAAGAAATAGACAGTTACTGGAAAGGGGAAGAAAAGCTTTGGAAAGATTCTGGGTTTTGGTTTCGGTTACTAGGATTTTTGAGGTTCTAAAATTGTGGACTTGAATTTTTGGGGTTTGATTTGAAGTCTTAGGGTTAGATTTAGGCTTCTGGGATTTGGATTAGGATTCTGGAGGTTCTTTAAAGAAATCTAGGCAAATGTGGAAAAATTTGGATATTCTGGGTGTTTTTTGGAAAAATCTGGGTTTGGGATGAATTTTTCGGTGAAAGATGAATTTTTCGATTGAATTTTCTGGTAGGGTTTGAATTTTTCAATGGGATTCTGATGACTTTTTGAGGAACCGATAGTTTTTCAATTTTTGGTTGAATATTTTGATGACTTTCTCAAAAATCGATGGATTTTTTGAATTTTAGGTTGAATCTCCGATGATGTTCTGGGTTGGGTTTTAAAGAGAAATGAGAGCGAATTGGTTCTAGAGAGAGGGAGTTGAGAGCCTCTGAGGCGAAATGCTGAAATGTGGCTTTTGTAGGGTGCCAAAACGATGTTGTTTTGGACAGCCCAGGATTCGCTCATGACCCGTTGACTTACGTGCTGACCCAACCCGAAACACAGGTTTTCTTTTTCCATTTTCATTTTATTTTTTGATTTCTTTTTTTTAAGTTTTTATTTTATTTTGTTTTTATTTATTTGCATTTAGTAACTCAATATTTATTAAAAAAAATATTTTCCTTTTGGAAAACAAAAACAATAATGAATAAATAACTAAATAATAAAAAAAAACATTTTCAAATAAGTTTAAAAGACAAAAAGAAAATTAATAAATAAAAAAATCTTTTTCAAATAAAAATCCTTACAAAATAAATTTATGAATTCTATCAAACTATTGGAGAATTTTTCATGAATTTAAGCTTTATGAAATCCACCAAACTATTGAAAAATTTTATAAATTGATTTTTCAAAAAAATAAAAAAAATAAAAAATAAAAAGTAATTTTATCCTTTAAACGATTGGAGGATTGATTTTTAAATTAATCTTACCAAATATTGAAAGACTTAATGCAATTTTCAAAAAATTTTATAAATCTTTTTGCAATAAAATCTCATCAAATGATTGAGATATCTGCATCAAAGTAAGTCCTACCAAACTATGGGAAGAGTTACTGATTTTTCTCAAATAAAAAACCTTAATAAACTGATGACAGAGCCTCTTCAAGGTGGGATAGTAGTCTCCATGAATACTCCTGAGATGAGAAAATTATTTTAAATTGCTACCAAACTATTAGGATAATTTAAGATTAATTCTCAACACTAAATATTTTGGTAAAACATAAACATTTTTAAGGCTTGGATAATTTAGAATCAAACTGATACCATCCTTAGGATGGACATTGTGAGGATGCTATAATCTTCTTCACGTGTAACCGCACTCCTAAACTTAAAATTTGATTTCATGGATCAGATTCGATCATGTGACTAATCACATCTAAACAAAAAGATTGATGACGACTCCTTTTAATCCATGTCTAGCGATAGGTCCATAGATCTAAAAATTATGATAGTTTGGTGACTCCACTGGGGACATCAAGAGTCAAGCCAGTAAATAATTTCTTATTATCCAAGCCTTACTTAATGAAATTGGTATTATTTTCTCTTTTTCCTATTTACTTCTTTTTATACTTGCTTAGTTATTTATTGTCTATATTTGTCATTCATTTGCATGTACATAACATAAAGCTCTCCACCCGAGCTCTACCTTTAGGAAAGAGTGAAGTACCTATACTATCATGAAATTTCATGTCTCCACATAGGCCTGTAAAACACTTTCACTCAAATTGGACCCTTTTCACTTGAAGCCTATGATGGGCAATGGGCAAGGATCAGAGCGTCTTACTAGTCTGTAATGGACAATGATGCAAGGAACAATTTTGAGAACCTTTTAGAATTTATCAACACCATATGTAGTTGACTTTAAGGGCCTAACCATAGGTAGAACCATGCCTCTCTTTTGTGTTAAAAAATCCTAAATAGGACCCATGATTGGATGTTCATTTGTAAGCTTATCTTTTTACTAACCTTATATGTTAATCTCTGTATTTATGTATTTTTACTAACCTTTTTTTCTGTTATCATGCATTCACATCATTAGATCAATCATAGGGAAAATCTCAGTTATATCCATAAAAAGCCTAGCAAAGTTTTCTATTGGCCTGAAAAAGGAGTCTGAAGAGTTAAAGCTTACAAATAAAAAGCTAAAAATGGAAGTTCAGACACTGGAACAAGAAAAAGATGGATGAAAGAGTTTATGCATTGATCTTAATACAACTCGATCATCCATTAATTAAGAATTGACTCAACTTTTACAAGAAAATAGACAGTTGTAAGTGAAACTACAAGAAAAAGATGCAATGCTCTTTAAAGCCTAAAAGCACATCCAGATGCTAATCGAAATAGTGGTGGAAATTAGAGCACAAATGAAGGCCATGACTGAAAACAATGAGCAAGTGAAGGAAGCATATGCGAAGAACATAACTAGTTGAAGTCTCTGCTTAACCGAATCGTTGTGGCTGCTTACAAAGCCAAATACATGATAAAAATGATTAAAAAATAAAAGGCAAGGGTGCCACCAGTGGGAGCATACAGTAAAAAATTGATAGATTTTCTTAATGAAATGCAAAGGCAGTATCGACATGTTATGGGTTTTTTTTCTTAGTAGTTTTAGACTTTTCATAGATGTAACAAAGTGACTTTCAATTCAATAAAGATTTTCTTTGACAACAATTATTATGTGGTAAATTCTTTTTATTGCATTCATGCATTTTGTTTTTGCTTTCATTCTCATACATAATTTGAGGGTTCCATAAGCATTATTTTAAATTTGCACATTGTAGAAATCAAGGTTCGAAAATAGCTCAACATCAGTATTATACCTGAGCTGGAGCAAAGAAGATGGATCAGGATAATGTAAACCATTTTGAAAGGTTTAAAAAGGCTCAAGAGATAATTGAGAGGCAGTTAAGTGAGCTCTTTGAAGCTCTAAAAAAGATGAACAAGGAAAAAATGGTAGACTAAGACCCCTTATATGAAAATACTGAATCACTATATCCTTTAGGCTTTGGTCTACACCAGACTTAGACCACTTTAAATTTTAATCACAATAGACCGCATTCTCAAATTATAATCAAAGGAATGTTAAAAGTTATACCAATCCTGTCTTCGTTGAAAAAGTAGAGAAGTCCATTCAAAACCCCAAATCGAATGAGATAAAAGCAAAAGTGAAGTTATAAATGGGTACACCCTTAGAAGATTTAAAGACTAATCAAGCCATGAGCATGATTAAAAAAAGGTTGTGAGCTATGGAATGCATTAATTTTTGTGGCTTTATGGATGCTGTCAACCTTTATTTGGTGTCAGATGTGACTATTCTTCCAAAATTCAAAGTACTAAATTTTGAAAAGTATGGATGATGGTATTAAGTGTCCCATTACACACATCACAATATATTGTCGTAAGATAGCGGCACATGTTAACAACAAGAAATTACTTATGCATGTGTTCTAAGACAGCTTAATCAGGTTTGTGACAAGATAGTATGTTTAATTGGATAGGACTCATATAAAATCATGGAAGAATTTGACTCGATCTTTCATTAACCAATACTATCACATCATAGATATGGCTCATGATCATCTTTCATTATAAAGTATGGAAAAAAAATCTAAATCTTTCAAAAAGTATGTTGAAAGATGGTGGGATATCGCTACTTAGGTATAACCTCCCTTAACAGAGAAATAAATGATAGTGTTATTTGTAGGCACTTTAAAGTTATCGTACTATAAGAAAATGATAGGGAACACAATTAAGAATTTCATCGATATGGTGATTTCAAGAGAGATCATTAAAAATGCAATCAAAAGCAATAAATTGAAAGAAATAGAGTTTTTTGTTGCTGAAAAAATGCCAAAATGATCTAGTAACATCTGCACTACATACAATATGTTTACATTAGCATCCAAGATAGGACATGCATTTGCATTATCACATTATCATTATTCACTCGCTTTTGATCTTGACTCAGTCCATATTATTTTCTTAACTCATGATTTTATGTCGGTCATTCATCTTTGATCTCGATTCGGTTCTGGTCATTTACATTTTAGACTCACTTTTTTATCCCGATCTGATCTCGACTTAGTCCAGATCATTTTTTTAACTTGTGATTTTGTCTTGGTCATTCATCTTTAACCTTGACTCGGTCTGAATTACTTTATCTTTTAAACTCGCGGTTTCATATCAGTCATTCGATCTCAGCTCAGTTCAAATCATTTTCTTGACTTGTGATTTTATCCTGATCATTTATTTTCGACCTTAATTCGATCCTAGTCACTTTATCTTTAGACTCAAGATTTCGTCTCGATCATTCGATCTTGACTCAATCCAGATCATTTTCCTGACTCGTAGTTTTGTCTTAATTATTCATTTTTGACCTCAACTCAATCCTGATCATTTTATTTTTAGACTCGCGTTTTCGTCTTAGTCATCTGATCTCGGCTCAGTCCAATTTATTTTCTTGATTCACGGTTTCATTCCGATCATTCGATCTTTAGCTCGATCTAGATCATTGCCCTAACTTGTGATTTTGTCATGGTCATTATTGCTTATTGATTTTATACTAGAACAGAGTGAGTGTCTAGATTTTTACATTATCCCTGTATAATAGGAATATGTAAAGATAGGCTACTATAGATACCCATCTGTGTCCGGAGTTAGTTTTTGTTATTATTCTTTATTATTATTGGTATTATTATTTGTTATTATATGGTATAATATGCTATTTTATATTATTATTATTATTATTATTATTATTATTATTATTATAGTATAGCGTATTATTATGGTATAATATTATATTGTATGTTATTATTATTATTATTATTATTATTATTATTATTATTATTATTATTTATTTCTTTTTTATTTTCTTTCTTAACCGGTGACCACAGAAACTGAAACTAAAAATTGAATTCAGTTAAGAGTCAATCAGAACCCAAATCAAGGGATTTTTAATCAATCCAGGAAATCGGTAATGAACCTAGACCGAAATTGAGGTTTAGGCAGAATCCAATCTCAAGATTCAAGCCCAGGATTTGTTCTGTTCGTTTATTAAAATATATTCTAATAATGCCTATAAATTAAACGTTGGATAAAAGAAATAGACACAGTTACTAGAAAAGGAAGAAAAGCTTTGGAAAGATTTTGGATTTTGGTTTTAGTTGCTAGGATTTTTGAGGTTATGGAATTTTGGATTTGGATTGCTAGGGTTCAATTTGAAGTTTCAGAGTTAGATTTAGGTTTCTAGGGTTTGGATTAGGATTCTAGAGGTTTTTTGAAGTAATCTAAGCAAATATGGACAAATTTGGAAATTTTGGGTTTTTTTTTTTCAAATCTAGGTTTAAGATGAATTTTTCAGTGAAAGATGAATTTTTTGTCAAGGTTTGAATTTTTTGAATGGATTCCAATGGCTTTTTTAAAAATCGATAGTTTTTTAGTTTTCAGTTGAATATTTAGGTGACTTTCTAAAAAATTGGTGGGTTTTCTCAATTTTTGGTTGAATCTTCGGTGGTGTTCTTGGCTGGGTTTTAGAGAGAAATGGGAGAGAATTGGTTTTAGAAAGAAATGAGAGAGAATTGGTTTTAGAGAGAGAGGAAGCAGAAAACATTTGAGGTGAAATGTTGAAATGTGGCTTTTATAGGGTGCCAAAACAACACCATTTTGGATAGCACAGGATCTGCACGTAATTCGTTGAACTGTATGTTGACCCGCGTGTTGACCTGACCTGAATCGTAAGTTTTTCTTTTTCATTTTAATTTTTTAATTTTATTTTTTGATTTCATTATTTTAAGTTTTTATTTTATTTTATTTTATTGATTTTTATTTATTTGCATTTGATAACTCAATATTTATTAAAAAAATATTTTCCTTTTGAAAAACAAAAAGAATAATAAATAAATAAATAAATCCTTTCAAATAAGTTTAAAAGACAAAAAGAAAATTAATAAATAAAAAAATCTTTTTCAAATAAAAATCTTTAGAAAATAAATTCATGAATTCTACCAAACTATTGAAAGATTTTTCATGAATTTACGCTTTATAAAATCCACTAAATTATTGAAAAGTTCCATTAATTGATTTTTCAAAAAAAAATTTTTTTTTCCTCCAAACAATTGGAGGATTGATTTTTAAATTAAGTTTTATCAAATTATTAAGAGACTTAATAAAATTTTAAAAAAAATTTACAAATCTTTTTGTAATAAAATCTCATCAAACGATTAGAAGATCTGCATAAAAGTAAATTCTACCAAACTATAGGGAGACTTACTGATTTTTTTTTAATAAAAAATCTTAATAAATATAACAACGGAGCCTCTTCAAAATGTGACTAGTCCCTATGAATACTCTTGAGGTGAGAGAATTATCTTAAATTGCTACCAAACTATTGAAATAATTTTAAGATTAATTCTCAATACTAAATATTTTGTAAAACATAAACATTTTTAAGGCTTAGATAATTTGAAATCAAACTGGTACCATCTTTGGGATGGGCACTATGAAGGTACTATAACATTTTTCATGCGTATTCGTACTCTTGAATCTAAAATCTGATTTCATGGACTGATTCGATCAAATGATCAATCACACCTAAACAAAAAAAATTAGTGACGACTCTCTTTAATCCAAGTCTAACGGTAGGTCCACGATCTATACGTTATGACAGCATATATTGTTCGTTATACACCAAACGTAACCAAGATATCTAACATCAATGTACTTTTTCTAGCATGATACATGATATTTTTACTCAAATTTAAAGCACTATAGCTATCATAAAATATCACATACTCATTCTGATTTAACCTTAATTCAAGAAAAAACATTTCATCTAAAACATTTCTTTGCCTTCTTCGATTGCTGCAATATACTCAGCCTTTATAGTTGACAAGAACACACTTCTATAATTTAAATTGTCAAGATATAGCTCTTCCTACAAAAGTAAATAAATATCCTGAAGTAAATTTTTTACTATCAAGATTACTTACTATGTCAACATCAGTAGACATATCTAAAACTAATTGTAAAACTCCATAACTTAAGCATATTTTTTAGGTACTCTTCAAATATCTGAAAATTCATTTCACTGCTTCCTAGTTAACCTTTCTCGAATTAGAAAGAAATTTACTCACTACATTAATTACATGAATAATGTTAGGTCGTGTGTAAACTATAAGATACATCAAAGAATTGACCACAGAAGAATGAAGAATACTAGACATAGCTAGTTACTTTTCTTAGTCACTGGATAATATTTTTTACTTAAATGAAAATGGTTGACAAATGAACTGCTAACTAATTTAGCATGTTGCATGTTAAATCTACTAAGTACTCGTTCAACATATTTTTTTTGTGACAACTACAGCTTTTTAGCTCTCTTATCTTGGATAATATCCATATACAGAATCTACTTTGTTGGACTTAAATCCTTTATGTCAAAAGACTTAGACAATTGTTCTTTTAACCTAGGAACCATATCAATATCTTATCCCATAATCAACAAATCATTAACATATAATAAAAGAATAATGAAGTTACCATCAAAATTTTTTTTTGACATACACACAATAATCAGTGTCGTTCTTTTATAACTATGACTCACTATAAAAGAATCAAATTTTTTATACTACTATCACAGAGCTTTTATCAAGCTATACAAGCTTTTCTTTAGTTTGTAAACTAAGTATTATTTCTCTTTTACTTCAAAACTCTTAGCTTGATCCATATAAATGCCCTTTTGTAAGTTACTGTGCAAGAATATAGTCTTAACATCAAGTTGCTCAAGCTCAAGATTCAAACTAACGGTTAATCTTAGTACTACTTGAATGAAACTCATTTTCACAACTGAAGAGAAGATCTTATCAAAATCAATGCTAGGTTTTTGAGAAAAACCTTTCACCACCAATCGAACTTTATACTTACTAGCTTGTCACCATCTTTTTTTTAACTTGAACACCCATTTATTCTTCAACGACCTCTCTTTTTCTAAGGTATAACCAGATTGTATGTACCATTTTTTTATAATGACTTCATTTTTTCTTTCATTACTTTTAACTAGTGCTCTTTATCTGAAATAGTTTACACCTCTTGAAAGTTATTTGGTTTTTCATTACTGGTAACTAAAATAAAATATGAACTTGGATACCTGGTTGATGGCTTGTATTCTCTGGTAGAGCTTTTGAGTTGAGACATTACATCACTTGATGTCGAAGGTAGCTCTCTCTACTCAACACTTTTTGGTAGAGAGGACTGTTCACCTTGTTCAACACTTATAGATAGAAAAGATTTTTCTTCCTACTCAAAATTGATTGCATTTGGCTCATCATTAACTGTGGTTGGTTCATTTATATCCCCAAGTTTTATTTTTTACTCATTTCTATCATCTATAGCTTTTTCTTATGGAACCTCTATAGGTGTTGAAATATCACACTTAACAGTAACCCACGTAATCTTTTTATTTTTCTTAAAATCTGCTATGGTTTTTTTTTCATAAAAAATCACCTATCTGCTTTTGACTGTCTTTCTCTTCATTGGATCCCATATCCTGTAGCCAAATTTCTTATCACTATATCTTATAAATACACATTGTGTGACTTTACTATCAAGCTTTGCCTCTACTTATTTGGCATATGCATGAATACTTTACATCCGAAAACTTTCAAGTGAGAGTATAAAGCATCTTTTCCTATCCACACTTTTTCTAAAATGTCAAAATCCAAAAGAACTGATGATGATTTGTTAAGCAAATAACAAGTTGTGTTTACTTAACCCAAAAATGGTTTTAGTAATTATGCTATCCTCAACATACATCTGACTTTTTTCATAAATGGTGCAGTTCATCCTTTTAGTTGCACAATTATGCTATGGTGTTTCAGGTTCTATCATCTCATGCTTGATCCCATGTTTTAAACAGTATTTGGATATGTATTCTCCACTATTATCAGTTCGAATACACTTCAAGGGTACCTTGTCATCTTTTCCATTATGGATGAAATTTTTAAAAATACTGTAATACTTAGCTTTTATTTTTTAACATGTACAACCAAGTCTTACATGAAGCATCATCAATAAAAATAACAAAATATCTATGACTGCCTAACGACTCAACCTCAGTGAGACCACATATGTTAGAGTGAATCAATTTTAAAATATTTTTTTTCTCTAAGAACTTTTATGAAAAAAACTCTATGATGCTTGCCAAACAAATAATAATCACATGAATCGAGATTCATACCTTTAGTCAAGGTAATGAAAGATTGTATTGCCAAAATTTGTAATCCTTTCTCGCTCATGTATGTCAGCCTCTTGTGTCACAAGTTTGTTGAAGTATTATCCTCAACAGCATTTATTTGGTTACCATTCAATTGTATTCATGTCTTGTACATTGTGCAGAATAATTTTTCCTTTACAACTATCATAGATCCTTTGAGAAGCTTTCACTGCTCATTTTTTTATCAACTTTTATAAATTTTCTTATCAAGAGCATTAATAGTAAGCAAATTCATTCTCATATCCAGAATGTGTCAAATATCTCTCAAAATCAACATGCAACCTGTACTAGCTTGTAAAACAATATTACTATTATCAACAATTTGTGACACATTCTTGCTTCCTATTTTGGTGTAACCAAAGTTTCTTGCTTTGTAAGTTGTAAACAACTCTCTCTTAGGGACACA
Organism: Durio zibethinus; assembly: GCF_047325235.1. Lineage (NCBI taxonomy): Eukaryota > Viridiplantae > Streptophyta > Magnoliopsida > Malvales > Malvaceae > Durio > Durio zibethinus. The sequence goes on along the minus strand of NC_143163.1, from coordinate 31,634,828 downwards.
ATGATATGTTGCTCTTGTGTCAATTATCCACTAAATGTCGAGATCACCAACGTGATTATAATTACCATTGTACAAATCAAAGTAACTGATTCACTATTTAAATTCACTATTATAATATTACCATCATCTGAACTCTTGTCTTTCTCATCTTTTTTTTTTTTGTTTCAAGATTTTGTAGCATCGTTTTATATGACTTGCTTTACCATAATGAAAATACTTTAGTTTATCTTTATATTTGTATCTATGTTTAGACTTACTACGACCTTTTGAATTCTGACCTTTGTTGATGTTTCTACTTATGTTTTTTATTATTAGAACTTGATTCTCAGGGTCAATCTTTTCGCCTTACTTTTTCATTAAGCATACTATTTTTTATCATCTTTAATGTCGTCTTGTAATCAGGAATTGAATTAAAAACAGTCACAATTAAAATATTCCAACTGCCTAGTAATGAACTCAAAAGAAACAACACTTTCATTTCATTATCCATCTTAAACTCCATAGTAGTCATCCGATTAAATATATCTTAAAAATCACTTAAATGCTTTGTAATCGATCATCCATCCTTATATTGTAAAGTTGCAAGCTTTTTAACAAGCATAACCTTATTCATACCTATTTTTCTCTCATACAATGCTACCAATTTTTTTCAAACAATATGACTTCTATCTCCTGTGCTACATGATAGAACACGCTAATATCAACTCATTTTTTGATTGTAACCAACATTTTTTTCCTAACTTCTTCAATGTTTTATCTTTCATATTTGTTAGTTTAGTCGAATCGCCTAATACTGGCTCATACAAATATTTGCAATATAAATGATTTTTCATCATAGGCTTATAAAATTGAATAATTTGATGTTGTCAATTTTATCATGAAACTTGTATCACTCTCTATGATCTCAAACAGAATTTACTTATGTTTTGGGTTGCTTCTGTATCGATTTTTCAAAATAACCCTTATTCTGATACCACTTGTCGGGTCTAAAGCAACAAACACAACAATCTAAAAGCAATATATCGAAATAAACCCACGACAATAAACAACAATCAACAATCAACAATGCAAAAAAAATAAAACACACTAAGATTTATGTGAAAAATCTTTCAATGTAGAGGAAAAAAAATCATGGACTATTAGAAAATTTTTCACTATCAAATAATAGATATAAAAAGTTCTCCTCTAGCTAAAATTAGAGCTAATCAATAACTAGAGAGACAATTGAAAAAATCTCATTAAATAGATGACTTAACAAATACACTATGAATTTATTTTTAGAAAGTTTCAAACCCGATCTTTATCGTTCAAAATGTAAAACTTTGAATCATAAATCTGTTGATAAAATTTAACTCAATTAGACCACAGATTAACTTTTGTTCAATCAACTCTCCTTTCTTTCTTTTCTCTCTATTTTTTGGCTTTTTTTCCTTGGTTTCAACACCATTACACTCTCATTCATGCCTAAAAACTGCCCACTTTTCTTTTAATATGTAAGGCTATTTTAAGGTCAAAGATAACAAGGCTTTAGGCCTTTTAATTGGCCAAAACCAATGGCATGAGGCTGGACCCCATAGTTCCTAATAGCTTCATTGTTTGTAATTTAGTAAATGACAATATTAGATGTAAAGGTATCTTTACATACAAAACTTTTTGTTACTACTTTATATGGATGCCAATAAAATTTTGGAACACTAATTGAAAGCTTACATGCCTTATTGATGATGCGGTTAGGATTGGATTGAGATTGAAAGAAAAGAAAAAAAAAAGGAGGGGGAAAGCAATTTGAAGGTTTTTAAGCAGAATCTAAATAAATGCCAAATGGAACTCAGTTTTTTGAAGTTCTAAATAAAATAAAAAATTTGTGGAAGAAATTCTTTTTCAAAATAGGAATCATATTATCAAATGCAAGTAAAGAGAAAATGAATAAGCCTTGATTGATGTTAGTTTTATCATAAAACTCATGTTGTTTAACCGTTCAAGCTTAAATATTTTCCCTTTTCATGAGTGATTAACTAACTATAATCACTTATGCTTAGAGAAGCTAGACTTGAGAATGCAAAGAAGTTAAGTTAAGTTTCTTGGAACTATAGTATCAATTGTAGGAGCATTAATAGAGACTTTATACATGGATTTGTGGATTGGCAATATGAGAATTAATCTCTTGCCAATTTTGTGAACTCAAGCAAATAAATATTAGATTGCATTTGGTTCAAAGGTATCCACAAATTTTTCTTCGAAATTTTAATAATGGGTATTTATTTTTTACGTTTGGTTTAGAGTAATCTAATTACAAAAGAAAATGTTAGATTCTCAATAGTACCTAAAGTCATGGAATCAAAAACCTACCTCTCTCGGTAGTATTTTAGATTTCTAGATGGAAAAGTTACTTTATTTTTAAATTTAATATGAATAAAAAATTTATCAATTATCTATTATCTTTTTGAAAAGTAAGTTTGAAACTTAGCTTAATTTTTTTTCAAAAAAAATTTATTTTATTTTTAATCTAGTTTTAATATGTGATAATTAAGGTGTTTACAAAAAGAAATGTCTTAATTGATCAATTAAAACGTTTCATCCTACAAACATCTTAATTGATATCAATTAAGGCATTTCTTCCTATAAAAATATCAAATAAGATATTTTCTTTTTACAAATATCTTATTTGATAGACGAACTTTCAGAATTTTTACAAAAGTAAAGAAGACATTTCTTTGAATAAATATCTTACTTGATACTTTTTCTAACATATTTACAAAAGCAAATAAAATATTCAGCTCTTCTAAACACCATAATTAATTTTTTTTATATTTTAATATAATTATGGCTTAGTGTCTAGTTGAACATCATGATTTGGTATATTTAATTAAAAAAATTAAAATCTTTATCATTTGGATTTTTTTATTAAAATAAAATAAAAAATTACCTATAATTTGTCAAATAAATTACGATAATTATATATGAATTAATAAATCAAAATTGTTTTAATTAAATGAGTGAATTTGATTATGAAATATCTTAAAAATTAAACAAAACCTCAAATATCAAACTTTTTCAGATATCATATTTAAAAAAAAAAAATTTATAAACTAAACACCTAACTAGAGTTTTTATACAAGAGTGCTGGCAAGCTTAAAACCAATAAAAACTTTCTAATCTTGCTTCAAGCAACCGGGCGAGTTGGGCAAACTATAAGGGTCAATTATGCGGTACAAAAATGTCATCAGATTGTTTCTTTTTTCATTTTTCCTTTTGATCCGACATCATATTATTTCATAGTGTGGTATCTTTGCAAAATCCAAAGTCCCCCCTTTCCTCCCATCTTTCTCACCTCTTTTCTATAACTTAGGAAGGTGACCCGTTTATCTTCTGCCTCCTACATAGAATAGCACCACCCCGAAAGGTAAAGGCACATACAGACAGGAGATAAGATGTGGGGAGCAAGTGTAACTGCTGTAATGGTTTTAACGGAGTTCCTAGATGTTGGCTTAAACACTGTAAATAAAGCTGCCATGAACAGAGGACTCAGTGATTTTGTTCTAGTTTTGTATTCAAACATCTTTGCCATCTTCATTCTTGCTCCATGCATTTTCATCTTCTACAGGTAATTAACTCTATATTACTATATACTTTCAGCTTTTGCAATTCAAATTCCAAGAACTTGGTAGCAATAAATTCAATCATCTTTTCTCTATACCTGATAGAAAAAGAACCCCACCCCTGATTACATGGTCCACCATCTGCAAAATCTTCCTTCTAGGCGTGCTCAGGTACTTTTCCCTGGACTTTAACAAAAAGATAACCTTAGATATATAAAACTCTGGTGATTACAACTTGAGTATTTCAGGATTTACTTTTCAATTGGGTTGCAGTTATGCTGGACAGATATGCACATACATTGGATTAGGATATGCCTCTCCAACTCTGGCCTCGGCCATGGCTGATCTTACTCCAGCCTTCACCTTCTTATTCTCCATCATCTCTAGGTGCGTTCTGGTTTCTGTTTATTTTCAGAGTCTAAACTACTTTCTGGAGCTTTTGTTTTCGTTTGTATCATGATTAATAGACATTGTTAATGGCTGGTGAGTGATTCAGAATCATTAATCTGTCTACATCATTTCCTACCCTTGTGGCCTCAGGAGCCTAGCGTGGTTGTTTCACATCCATTCAACCGGTTTCTAAAAATATCTTACAGAAACGTTTATTTTATTAATTGGTTGTCAAGCGTCCCTGCACTCCCAAGATTATAAATAATGTAGTTGCTTTAAAATGTCTTTGTCGTCGGAGCCCCATGTCTATAGATGAGTATATATGGATTTTCTTAAAGATTGAAAAGTTTAAAGAAAATTTTTTTTAATATCCTCGAAAAATTTTTCTCAACACTCTTTCTGTCATAAAAGTAGTAAACTCATCACTAGTTTTTTTAAATATATAAACGAAATTTTTTGTTTTGAATCTGCCACAGTTGACTGTCGTAATTTTTTTTTTGGAAGAAAACCTTTCTTTCAATCATCAACCATAAAAATACTACAAAGAAAAGTTATGTTAGAAAACAAACCCCTAGTCGGTTGATGACCAAAACAACCGGTAAAAAGTCGCAATAACTCTGACAAAGCCCAAATCCTAATCGGCACAAGCAAACAAGAATAAGACTTCCATTAAAGGTTAATGTAGGAAATATCCTCGTAGAAGACGAAAAGCATAGAATTCAAGCCACATCCTCAGTTAGAAATTTCAAAACAAGGGGACGCTAATGAAAGAATAGCGAGGCTTTGAAAGCAAAGGAACTCCGTTCGTTATACTGTCAACCCCAGTACAAAGATGCACAGCCTTATGCCCTAAGCCACACGGACATAGGAGCAAGCAAAGAAATAAATGATAAAGTGGTACTTATGATCGTGAATTTGATTTGATTAAAATTTAAATTTGATTTGATCATTATTTAGTTGAATTTAAATTTGATTAATTTAATTTATCAAATGAATCAAATTTGAGTATATTAATATTTGACTCGAATAATTTGATAATTTATTTGAATTTTTATATTATAATATATATTTTTATTATTTTAATAAAAAATAATTATTTTACTCTTACATATTAATTTGAGTTTGAATTTGAAAATAAAAAATTGAGCTTGAATTTGAGCATATAAATTGAATTCATTTTTTATTTGATAAATGAATTTTATCAAATAAATTTTATTAATTTAATTTTTATTTTAAATTAAATTTAAATATTTAAATTTAAAAATTAAAATTCGATTGAGTTCAACTAACAAGTTGTGAACGGAACTTAAACTCAATTTTCTTATTATATTGACTCTGACTTAGTTAAGTTGGATTGCACCTTTAGGTGACAGGGCCGTCTAAAAATTCAATAAGATAAAAAGTTATTTGTTTCTATTTTTAAAGCCATAACATCCAAAAGTGGGACGTGCATTTCTTTATGTTGGGGATTACCTTTTGGGATTTAAAGTTTGCAAAGATTGAACTGTAAAAGTACTGGAAGTGGTCTTTTCAAATTCACAAATAACTAAAAGCTTTATGGGAGGTTCATTAAAAAAATTTGGTTGAAGAAATTGTATTTTGCAAATAAGATGTTAGAAGAATTTCCTAATCACAGTCATGAAAGAAAGATTCTAGAATCGGTAGTAGAAAAGCCTATACTATATTGTTTAGCTGTCAATAAGCGAAAGACCTGAATGGGATGGTCAATGGTGTGTTCAGGATGGAGAAGCTGGACTTGGGAATCAAAAGCAGTCACGCAAAGTCTTTAGGCACTTTGGCATCAATCTCTGGGGCTTTAGTTGTGACTTTATACAAAGGCATGCCACTTACCGGTACTCCATCAAAGAACAGATTGCTTGACGAAGTTCTTGTGATTCCTCAATCAAACTGGATAGTTGGAGGCTTTTTGCTTGCATCTCATAGTGTTATCTTCGCAATTATACTTAATGTTCAGGTACACCCCCAATGGCCAATGGTTATACAATAAAACATGTAGTTGTAATTTTTTGAACAATTTGCTCCAAAATACTGGAGTTGTAATTTTCCCTTTGCCTCTCAAAATCTACAGACTTGGATTATAAGGGGCTACCCTGCAGAGATGATGGTAACACTCATTTGCAACATCTTTGTCGCCATCCTATCTTCCGTTGTCTCTGTGATCGTAGAGAAGGACCCAAATGCTTGGAGACTTGGGCTGAATATGGAGTTAATAGCGATTGTGTACACAGTAAGCATAGATATGTCCTGAATCATCTCGTCTAAAAATTTGAGTCAACTTGATGCACCTCTTGATTTCTAGGCAGCTTTCGCGGTAGCATTTCGAAGTGTGGTTCACAAATGGGCGTTGCGCAAGAAAGGGCCTATCTATGTGTCCATGTTTAAGCCACTAGGGATGGTCATCGCTCTTGCAATGGGGATTACCTTTCTTGGGGACAAACTTTATCTTGGGAGGTGAGTACAATTTTTTCATGGTTTCTATTTGCTTTCCTAGAAATTAGTTTGGAGGAGATAACCATTAGGATTTCAATTTAATATGTGTGCAGTTTACTTGGAGTAGCCATAATTGCAATTGGATTTTATGCTGTGATTTGGGGGCAAACCCAAGAAGACAAAATGGTTGCAGACACAGAAATTTGTGACTCTGAACGATCCTCAACTAAGCACCCTCTACTCTCGAACAGGGGCTTGGTGGTATAGTGGTTTTAAGAAAACATTAAAAAAAAAAAAAGGAGTGTTGGTGAAAACTCTAGGAGGAAAATGGAATAAGTATGTAGATCTAATCCCCCGCCTCTCATCAAAATCCTTTTTTACGTACAACAAATTGAAATAAAAAATATTCCAATAAATTGTGATTCAGATTAGCATCTTGAACATTTTTTTTTTAAGGAAACTGACTGACCTTTTATGTAAGACTAGTTTTGATACACCCACGAAATATTCTTTTATATTTGAAATGGAATTTTTATTTTTTTAATAATAAAAATAAATATGTATTCTCAATATAAAATATAGTGTAGATAAATAATTATAATATCAAATGGTTAAATTAATTAATTTTATTAAGCTTTGATGGATGATTTTTTTTCATATTGATGTTTAACTAGATAGGTGGTAATTATAGGAGCATTTAATCTTGAAAAGTCTTATAATTTTATACTTTTTTAAAATGCAATTCATTATTAGATAGGTATTGTTTTATTTTTTTATTTTGAATTTCAATTATACTTTATAATTTATATAAAAAGGCAAATTGATGGTTTATTTTTATAATTTATATCTTTCAAGGATAGGGAAGTGATACATGTATACTATGAAAAAGATTTTTATGATTTTATAAGTGAAATTCGTGAAATTTTTTATTAGAAATAAATAAATAAAAATTAAAATCAAAAATAAAAATTAATAGATTGAAAAATCTCATCACATAGATAAAATGTATAAAGTTTTAAAAAAAATTAATAATTTTAGGTATATTTATTAAATAGATATTTTCAGCAAAAATATTGACATAATGTTTATCGTTGAATAAGCATCGATCACAGTTAAGTAATAAATAATATTTTTTATAATTTTTTTACATATTATTAATTTTTACATTAAATTTAATTAATATATCAATTTAAATTTTTTATTAAAATTTTTATTTATTCTATGTAAAACTTTACAAACTTTAATTATAAAGCTTCATGTAAGTTTGGACTTGTACAATAATATGAGTTTGTTGGATTTTGTGGGCTGTGAGAGAAGTTTTTTTGCAAGGAGCAAGACGGTGGTTAGGAGATGGGCAGAGCATAGATGTATGGCATGACAAGTGGATAAACAAACCGCCTAGCATCAAACATGTATCCCCACCGGGTTTAGAGGGTCAACATTTACAAGTCGTTGCTCTGATGGATAATAATAGATGAACATGGAACCATGAAATGTTGAATGGTTTGTTTTGTCAAGAAGACTTCAATCTAATGCTCCAAATATCTCTGAGTTGACGCCTGACATCAGATAAGCTGACCTAGATTAACTAAAAATGGGAAAATTTTCGGTGAAATCGACTTATCATGTGGCTAGAACTCTATTAGGGAAAGAAGTAGGCAACAGCGATATTTGATCTCCAGTGTGGAAGATGGTGTGGACAGTAAGGTTATTCCAAAAGTAAAGCTTTCCATGTTGAGATTGATACGGGGTATATTGTTAGAAAAAATAAATAAGAGAAGAAAAATAATAAAAAAGAATTTTGGTTTTAAGATATGAAAAATATTTTTTTAAAAGTAATTATATTTTTAAGATATAATAAAACTTTAAACTCTTTAATAAGAAACAGTAAAATTATTATATTAAAAGATTTATTTATAATGAATAAATAGACATAAACTTTTATTTAGATGATTATAACTTTCTGTATAATCATAACCTTTATGAATAATAATTTATTTATATTTAAATAGTTATAACTATTTGTTATATGATAATTGTTTCTTTTCAAACATAATTATTTAAAATATAAATAAAATTAATACAAAAATAATTTTATTCATCAATAATTAAATCTTCTTATTCAATGTGGGATGCACCACATTCTAAATTACCAATAATCCTTCACTAGTTTGGAATATTGGTGCTTGATTTTTACCTTTCACACAAATAAATATTATGAATACAAAAAAATATCTCTCGATTTAAACTTTCAATTAGTGTATATATCTTAAAATTCTAATAAAGTTGATGGTGTCCATAGATTAAATCTTAACTCTTAGTGTTAGAATTGAAGATATAACACACATAATACTTATTTATTCTTTTGTCAGATGTTTATAACCATTTTAAGCACTAGTATGACCATGTGCTTATCCTATTCATAAATATTTACAAGAGAGGCTCCAATTCTTCTTGTTGAAGTGACACCACTTTTATGTTTATATAGGTAAGGTTTCTATTATATCTTCATTATTTTAGACATTTAAAACTCTATTAAGAGATTAAAAACTCATTCTTACCATGCAATGTATCACAACAGTTTCTATAATTTGAATGAATTTTACTAGTGTTTAATAAACACAACAATAACTTGTTTTTACCCATTAACCTTTGTAATTAGAGGTTATTAATTTAAAGTTGGGTTCCCATTATTAGTGTCTAATAGTAAGGGTTTATATCAATTCCACTTATAGTACTACTAACCAAATATTTTGAAATTCAATTTCTTTTATAGTAATTACCTTCACTTGAGATTGAATCTCTAATATAATCACTTCAAGCTAATATGTTCAAACTTTTTATTTTGCATATCATTTATATGCTACAGATATTATTGCCTCATTTTTATCATTTTAAGAAATAGTTGGTTTTGGTTGTAGCCACAACACTATATTTATTAATTTCAACCATTCCATTTTCATAATTTTATATATTTTTAATACAATTATATTTCTAGTACAATTGGATATACTCAATAAATAAACCAAATGATTTTAGTCCTTTTACGATTTTTAAGGACCTTTTGATGACTTTACTTTAATAAGTGTTTATACATATTAGTTTCTATAATTTGCTCATAAAATTATACTAAAATCTTACAATACTATGGTGATAATTTTTATTTCTTTTGATTATTATCACACCCACCATGTGCAAGTATACACTATTTTATTAAAGAATATCTCATTCAATTATCAAAATATTATATATACTTAATCAGGTTGCCATTTTATTTATCTTTTCACTATTTGGTGTTTTTTTTTTTTAAGTAGGAGGTCTCTAAATCCACTCTTAGTTAAAGATAATTAGCTAATATCTTAATATTTCAATAAAAGTTTCAAAACTTTTATATTTCAATTAAATATAAGAGTTCACATCAATAAGCAGATTTCAAATATAATTATGCTTCTATGGTCTCTTTTTAAGACTTCTATGTCAATTCATAAATATTTATATCAATCTATTTCATCATTGACACTATTAATAATTTTTTATTACCATGAACAAAATCATTTTCATCACCCAAATGGATCAAATAGCATTCTTCTTGCTATTATAAAAGTTTTCAAATTCACAAGATCTTTGAATCACTCATAACTTCCAAAGTAAATATACTTTGAAATTTTCACTGTATAAAACCATAGATGGTAAATCATTTATACAATTCATGAATTAGCCATATATATAACAAAAAATTACCACAATGTGATCAAGATTGTGAAATCAATTTTGGCGTATGGCTATTCTAAGCCCACCATAATAATTCACCTCATACCAATAAATCATGTAGATTTGGCTATTAAAGTTATCTCATTTATAATAATGGCTTTTAGTGAAAACTAATATTATGTAGCTTGTATATCTCAGTTATTTATCACTTTTAATTGGTCAAAATATTTTCAGATATGTAACTAATTCAAACTTTACTCATAGGACCAATATGCCTATATACGATAAGAGTCTATAGTATATTTAACTCTAATTTCAAATACTTTCATAATCATTTTGTGACTAATATGTTAATATCTAGATCACCATATCAATGCAAATCATAAAATATGAATCCAAAGAATCATTTTCATAAAATAGTATAAACAATAATTATAATATGAGTTCTATTTATATTTCATGCAAAAATTTATAATGAATTTGCATTGGTTAAATCATTGATTGGCTAACTCTAAGGCTTATGACTTTCACAAACCTATATTATTATCTAAGCCCATATATTACTATGATAAATAACCAGCCACATCCTTACCATTATCATGAAACTATTGAAAACTTTAAAAACTTGTTAACTTTTCATTTTAATAGCCTGCAAAAGGTCATTTTTTTGGGTACAAGAAGTAAAAATACCTTTAATGTCTTTAACCAATAATGTATTTATTGGCTAACTCTAAGGCTTATGACTTTCACAAACCTATATTATTATCTAAGCCCATATGTTAATATAGTAAATAACTAGCCACATCTTTACCATTGTCATGAAACTATTGAAAACCTTAAAAACTTGTTAACTTTTCATTTTAATAGCCTGCAAAAGGTCATTTTTTTGGGTACAAGAAGTAAAAATACCTTTATTGTCTTTAACCAATAATGTATTAATTGGATGATAGCATTTTATTTTCATAGTCCATATCTTTTATATGTATAAGAAAGAAAATTTCATCCAATTTAGTGTGGACAGCAAATTTGTCCCAAAAAATAATAATAATATTATTATTAAATACAAAATACGAAATACAAAAAAAACCAAATAATACAAAATACTAAAAAAATACAAAAAAAAAGAGGGATGGTAATGGTGCTTTCTCCGGCACCACTGCCACCATACCCTACCACCCATCCCTTACCATGCCTTACCCCCCAACCCCTCTGATCACCTAACCCTACCACTACCAGATGTTGTCAAAAAAAAAAAATAAAAGAGGCATGGGGCTCCTGCTTACACCCTATGCCGAGCCCTGTGCCCTTTTCTCAAGCATACGCATGATCGGAGCTCTATAAATAGAGCTCCTAGCCAAACCAAAAAAGATACAAAAGAGGAGGAGACGCTGTAAAAAAATGAAAAAAAATATTGTAAAAAAAAAATACACAGTCCTCCCCGTAGGAGAAACCCAGCACCGAGCTTCCTGTACAAAGAAGAAAAAAGGTTAGTTTCAAAAAATAAAAAGAGTCAGTTATAAAAAAAATATAGTTTCACTAAAACTTTGAAAGCAGATATAGGAAAGTGGGGACTCTTTTTGGTGAAAAGGAGGTCGGATCTATGTTAAGGAGGTCGAAAAGAGTTTATGGGTGTTTTTTAGAATTTTTTGGCACCGTCGACGGTGGCTGGAGTTCGTCGTCGACGAGGACTGCAACGGTCGTCACGACAGATGGCCACCGGCCACAGGTCAATCGAAAAAAAAGAGAAAAAAAAACAGGCATTTTTTTTAGAGAGGAAAAAAAATTGAACCTTTTATATAAACGGTGAAAACCAAAACGAAGTCGTTTTAATAAATGCCCAAAACGACGTCGTTTTAAGCACCCAAGATCCACGCATCAACCCGTGACCCACCCGATGTCCGCACACCCTACTCGCAACCCGTTTCTCTATCAGTCTCTGACCGGTTTGACTGGACCGGAGTCGAACCGTTGAACCCGAATCGAACAGGTACCGAACTGTTGAACCAACCAAACTGTGCCCAGACCAAGCCGAACCGTCGGACCAAAGCCGTCAAATCGAATCGCACTTTAATCGAACCATTGATCGGTCCCGTTCAGGTAAAAAATTTTTTTTTTTAATTTTTCTTATTTTTTATATATTATTTTATTAATATTTATGCATATTAAAATATTTATATTTATTAGATTAAATGATGAAATATGTGGTTAAATTTTTTTTATAATTTTGTTAATTTTTAAAATAAACTTTAAAAATAAAATAATATAAAAATAAATTTAATAATAATACTAAGCTAATAAAAAATGTAGGAAAAAGAAATTTTTATCCGACGATGGGATTCAAAGGTATTCCAAGTAGTGATGCCTACGAAATCTTTAGGTGAGAAGATTTTTTTTTAAATACTATCAGTGTATTGGAGTATTTATAAAAAAATTTTCAATACAGTAAAAATTTTCTTTTTTTTTAAGTAATAAATAAAAATTAATTAATAAATTAAAAATATAAGTAATAAAAATAGGAAGAAAAGAAATTTATCCAATGATGGGATTCTAAAAGTATTCCGAGTAGAGATGCTTTAAGAAATCCATCGGTGAAAATATTTTTTTTGTAAAATATTATCAGTGTATTGAAATATTTATAGAAAATCTTCAATATAATTAAATTTCTTTTTCTTCAAAATTTCAATTAAAAATAAATATTAATAAAATAATTAATAAAATTTTTAACAAAGGAGAATAAAATGTGTGCACCAACATGGTAACATTTTGCATTGCATGCATGACATTTTTTACGAAAAGTAAATTTGAGCCTCCGAGGATGAGATTTTAAGGTATTCCGAGAAGCGATGCCTAAGAAATCTCTAGGTGAGAAAAAATTAGTCTAATGTTACCAACGTACTGGAACATTTTGAGAATTATTTCAATAAAAAAGATTCTAATTTATTTTTTTGGAATAAAATTTGAATAATAAAATTTTTAAAATAAAACCAAACAAACCAATTTCCAAAAAAAATCAAAAAAATTATTTTTCCAAACACCGAGAATGAGACTATTTTTTTTAATCAAAATCAAAGGATAACATGTAGTTAAGTGGTACCGTTTTTAAATGGGCGTGTAGGGGTGCTAATCATTCCCCACGCGTAACCGACTCTCGAACCCAGACTGTTTCACAGATCGTAAAATTATCTTTTTAATAAATTTTAATCAATTTAAAAACTTTATTAAAAGGATATATTTTAATAGGTGACTAATTGCACCTAGCCAAAAAAGATTGGTGGCAACTCTGTTATTTTTTATTTCGTTTCCAAATTCGTCGGGTGGACACAAAATCGTTACGATAGCTTGGCGACTCCACTAGGGAATGCCTTTTATTTTCGAGAGTTAGACCAAAATTAACTACTTGTTATCTTCAAATTTTGATTTAAACAGTTTTAATCAATTTCTTAAATTTTTATTTTTCATTTTTAGTAAAAAAGGGTAAAAAAAAAACAAAACAAATCGAAAATAAAAAGCAAAAAATTCACAAACATTTTTTTTACTATGCCTTTTATGTTTTATTTTTTTTGTATATATTACTCTCAATAAATTAGGATATATTTGCACACAATGGCACGATGCATCTCATGCATGAGCTCTATATCCGGGCTCCATTTCTTATAAGAGGAAGTAAAGTATATATGCTATCGTGAAGTGATAACCTTCGCAATGGCAAGCGAAATACTTTCATTCGAATTGAACCCATTTCATTCGTAGCCTGTAGTGGGTGAGGATTGGGATGCCTTACTAGTCCAATATAGATAACAGTGAGGAACAATTTAGGAACCTTTAGACACTATCAATCCAAACCCAACATATAATAAGCATAGGAAACTAACCTTATGTAGAGCCTTGTCCATCTTCTTATAGGAAATACCTAAGAATAAAAGTTGCGTATAATACAAACAAAAAATCTCAAAACAAAAAAAAATATTAAAAAATCAAAAAAATGTTTTTTTCTTAAACCACATCCTAACACTAACTCAATTTTGTTTATTTTTCTTTTTCTTTTTGCATTAATCATATCATACAGTTGTGCATCAATATATTTGCTCTAAGACATATTTTTTCCAAAAAGTTTTCATGGATATCATAGAACTACAGATTTACTCATCCTCAATCAGTGTGCTATGTGAGTCATATAATGAAGTACATGTTTGGTCGAAAGAAGCTCAATAAAAGAACGGTGATTGTTTACCTACCGATTATGTGTCTGAATTACCCGAAATCACACAGAATGATTTAAAAGAGTTAGCTACTGTTTAGGGTCAGTTAAGTGAAGAAAGAAAAGAAAGCTTTTGCAAAAAGTATGGGCAGATTGCATTCCTCATTTCAGTTGTGATTGATGAATAGCTGGTCAAAGCAGCTATACAGTTTTGAAATCCATCCTATAGATGCTTCACTTTTAATCAGAATGATTTGATGCCAACTATCGAGGAGTATTCGATTTTGCTCGGGATAGAACTATAATGTCTAGATAAAGTATTTACCTGAAAGTCAAAATCAGATTATTGCAAAAAGTTAGCCAAGCTTATGGGGGTTAAAGTAGAAACCATTGATTCTTTCGCGAAGTCTAGAGGTGAACATCTCGGCATTCGTTGGAACTTTCTCTGAAACTTCATTCAAGAGCATTTAAATGATGATCTAGGTATGGCTATGTTTGCTCTAGCATTGTATGGCATGGTAATCTTTTCAAAGATTTTGGGTTACATTGAGATAACTGTGGTAGACTTTTTCGAGCAAATTAAAACCCAAGCAATTAATCTTGCTCCAGCAGTCCTAGCCGAAACTATCAGGTCATTGAATTTCTGTTGACGAAATGGAAAATGATGATTCATAGGATATGTATCTCTATTATATGTATGGGTTAAAAGTCATTTCAAGTGTGAAAAGAGTGCATTTTTGAAACCATATCTTCGAAATAAGGCACCAATCGAAGAGTTTTGCAAAAGTCAATGGCAAACATTAAAGACTAAAGAAGAATGGGTCATTTTCTTGTGAAGGCTTACTGGGGATGAAATCGAACGGATGACGCCTTGGATACCTCATGTGCCCTTGTTTTATCATAGAAGAAATGAGCCATGGATACCGTTATTAGGGCTTGGGGTGTTATAAGTTATGCTCCATTAATGGTGCTTAGGTAATTTAGTGCAAAGTAGTTTATTCCTGCTACTCATGGCCTAGTCTAAGTAGAATTCATTTATGGGAAACCAAATCCATCAAAAACCTCAGAGCAGTTGATCCAAGCATGAAAAAGAATATGAAGAATAAGGTTAGGCCCTCTCATCGATAAAGTCATTTCTGATTATCAAATTTAGAAAGTAAGGTGACCTAGAGACATAATACTCTCTCCTGATGATAGCTCATATCAATTGGTAAATCTTTCGGAAGAGGTGTAATTATAAAAAATTGAGCTTGTTAAGAAAGAATTAGAAGTTGAAAAAGAAGAAATAAAAAGAGAAAATTTGAGACTTCGCGAGAAAGTAGGGTAATTGAAATATGAAGCAGAGATACAAGGGAGCAGATTAGAAAAAGTCATAAAAGAATGGGATTTGGTTAATAGTGATTTGAAATATCTACACCAAAAAAATAAGAGGTTACGAGTTCAATTCAAAATTGGAAAAGTCACCAAGTCTTACCTTAGTCGACAATGTGAAATGGATGGGCTCCGAGAAGGAATGAACCAATGGAAGAGCAAAGCTCAAGAAAAGCAAGAGGTGACCACTAGAATTTCTCAAGAATGTCAGAATTTGAAGGGATTATACTCTACAACCTCAGCAAGATTGGTGGAATGCCAAAAAGAAAAGGAAAGGTTGAAAGTCATGCTCACAAAAGAGAGAAGAAAGCACTTAAAAATACTGAATGAAAAAAAATCACTTCACCAGGTGATCCAAAGGTTAGAGATACAACTACAAGATCACAAGAGCCATATTTCAGCAATAATAGATGCGTGGCATAGAAGGAAAAAAGATTGGATCTTCACATGTGATTTAAAAAGGGATGGTCACATGAGATTAAGGCAGAAAGCTTAGGGAGGTAACAGTACATAGAGCACTTGACTAATCAAGTTTGCAAGGTAGTAAAAAAAGCATGGAGGATGATTGAAAAGGTAAAAGCATTAAGAAAAGAAGTGAATCCCATAAGAGAATATGGATAGCGCCTAGTGAACTTTCTAGATGAGGCGAAAGACCATTATGAGCAAGTCAAATGCTTCCATGGATATAACTCTAGGATGATAAATCCTATGTAATAAAAGTTATATAGAATCAATAAAAATTTTTTATTTGAAATTCATCCAAAAGCAAATATCTTCCACTTGCATTCATGGATCATATACATCATTTTTCATAAAATAAGTAAAAAATAAAATTTTCAACACATAGCATTCTAATTTTTTCTTTCTTTTTTCTTTTCAAAATAAAAACTTTGTGGTAATAAAGATTCAAGAATAGCTCTCTCATAAAAAATTTTGACCCAACCTACTCGTCATTCATACAATACCAAGACTTAGACAAGAATTATGGAGCAAGAATAGGTCAGTCGATTTGAGAGAATAGAAAAAGTTCAAAAAGAACTAAGAGGGGATCTTAGTACAATAATGGATATGCTCAAGAAACTTGACAAGGGAAAAGTAGTGAAAGAAAATCCTAGCTTTCAAGAGTAATCGCCAAGTATAGTAGATCCTGTTTACCCTCTAGGCTACGACCAACCCAACCTTTTAAAGGAACTAGAGTACCAATTCTTACTCCCGATGGATATCCCAATCCTTATCTAGGAATGACATCCACACTTGCTCCAGGATAATTTTAAAATTTTGTTAATCCCGTTATGATAGAAAAACCACCTGAGCCGATCTTAATTCCTGATTTGGATGATCCCAAAGAAAGAGAAAAGCTAGGGATACAGACACTTAAAAAAGTAAAAGATACCAATGTCCGAGAAAAGATGAAGTTATTGGAAGAAAGGCTTAGGGTTATAGGGGGAATAAATTTTTATGGCTCCACAGATGCGACTGACCTTTGTTTAGTTCCAAATGTGGTCATTTCACCTAAATTCAAGGTCTTTGAATTTGAAAAATATGATGGCACAAAATACCTGATGAACCATATCACCATGTATTATCGAAAGATGACAGCCCATACTCGTGATGAAAAGTTGTTAATGCATATATTTCAAAATAGTCTTATGGGTTCTATAGCTAGATAGTATATTCAATTAGATAGAACTCGTGTTCATTCTTAGCAAGAGCTTACAAAGGTATTCTTTACACAATATCGACATGTCACAGATCTAGTTTTAGACCGTTTATCTCTACAAAGAATAGCAAAGAAAGCAACTAAAAACTTTAAGAAGTATGTACAAAGATGGAGAGATGTGGCTGTATAAGTTTAACTTCCTCTCATTGAGAAAAAAATAACTGTTTTATTTGTGAACGCCTTAAAAATACTGTACTATGAGAGATTGATAGGCAATACAATTAAAAACTTTACAGATATGGTGATATCAAGTGAGATCATTGAAAATGCCATAAAGAATTGTAAGCTTGATGCAGGAGAGACAAATGGAGCAAGAAAATATGGAGCTCTTAAAAAGAAAGAGAATGAAGCTCAAGCAATGAACTATATGGGGTAAGAATTCAAAGGTTTCACACCTTATCCTACATCAGTCTACCAAACCCATTATCCTTTTGTAAACCATGTTACATCCATCCTTCATTCATATCAACCATACCAGTCATTACCACAACCAATTTATTCACCCCGTTTTCAGCCATCCTTTTAGACACCCACCTACAATCGTCCTGTTAAACTCAGTCCTAATAGTGGTTTGAGAGCCCCGAGACATACCCAAGAAAAAATCATTTTCGATCCCATTCTTATGACATACACAGATTTATATCTTCGACTTGTTGAGAAACATCTATTTGCTCCTGCTATCGTTGAACCCTTGAAACTTTTGTTTTCTAAATGGTATGACCCTAATGTACATTGTGATTATCATTATGGGAATCCAGGTCATTCTACTAAAAATTGTACTGCTTTGAAGCGTAAAGTGCAAGGGTTAATCAATGAAAGAGTATTAAATTTTGATACCAACCAATAAGGGACTAAATGTCAATGGGAACCCTCTACTAAATCATACCAGACCATCAATAAATGCCTTAATTGATGGGCAAAAAAGCCATATGAAGAAAAAAATAAATGAAGTTAGGACTCTGATGGCTAAGGTATTTGAAGTATTGGTCAAAGATGACATGTTGAAGCCAATAGAACCTCAAAATTGCTCTAAAATAATTAACTCAATTGAAACATGTAATTATCACAGAGGTGTTTTAGGGCATTCAATCGAGAATTATCACCAATTCCGTCAAGAGGTGTAAAAATTGATGGATGAAGGTCGAATAGAGTTTTACTAAGAGAGAAAAGAGTTGGTGAAAGCTGAAGTGTCTACTATTAATTCAAAGAATAAGTTTGTGCATAGATTGATAACTATCTATTATGATAAGAAGCCAACATCGAAGCTAAAAAAGCCCATCTCTTGACCAGTGGTGACAATTAAAGTTTCTAGCCCTTTTTCATGTCAGAATGATAAAGTAGTACCTTAAAAGTATGATTATGATGTCGTAGTCAACCCAGATACTGTCAACATAACGGGTGTAGGAGGTATAGCTTGAAGTGGTAGGTGTTATACCCCAGAGGCTCTGAAAAAAGCTAGAAAAGAGAAAGTCAAGGTAAGAGAAAAAAATGAAAGTCAGAGTGATCTTGACGTAGCCCTAAAAAAAATGTCAAAAGTCAGTATCTGAGAGTGAAGCATGTGAATTTCTAAAGTTAATAAAACATAGCGAGTATAGAGTGGTAGAACAGCTTAACAAGATGCCAACTAGAATTTTGCTATTATCATTATCGCTCAGTTCATAGTCACACCTAATGCTTTGTTGAAGGTGCTAAATCAAGCATATATGTCTCACAATGCTTTTGTTGAATATGTGGAATAGCTTGTTGGTAATTTGACGATTTCAAACTATATATCTTTCAGTGATGAAGAGATTTCTCATTAAGGTAAAAGAAGTACCAAGGCTCTTCACATTACTGTGAAATGTAAAGGTCATATAATGGCTAAGGTTTTGATTAATAATGGCTCATCTATCAATGTTATACCTGTGACTACTCTGGCAAAACTCCCTGTTAATGGATCTTATATGAAACCTAGTCATATGATAGTAAGAACCTTTGATAGAACTAGAGGAGAAGTACTGAAAGATATAAATGTGCCATTACAGATTGGCCCATGCACTTTCAACGTGAAATTTCAAGTTATGGACATCTCTCTTTCATATAGTTGTTTATTGGGTAGGTCGTGGATCCATATGGTAGGTGCTGTTCGATCCTCATTACATTAAAAAATCAAATTCATTATTAAAGAAAAGCTAACATGTGTGGCAGGAGAAAAAGATTTATTGATAACTTAACCAATAAATACTCCTTATATAGAATCAACAGATGAAGCTCTGAAATGCTTTTATAGATCCTTCGAGATTACCAATGCAACGTATATAGCTGAAGGATCTAAATTGTATTTGCCACACTTATCTACGACAACTAAAATGGTAATCAAACAACTTACTAAGATGGGATAGTGACCTGAAGCTAGACTTGGGAAGAACCTATAAGGAATCATGAAGCCATCGACCATATATGAAAAGAGAGACAGATTTGGCTTGGGATAAAAGCCAACAAGAGAGGACAAAATAAGAATGGTAAATGAGAAAAGAGATAAGAGGATAGCTAATCTCAGGAGATATGAGCCAGAGTCAGAGTCTATGGTCATTTCATACCTTTATGATTCTTTTCACTCGGGAGGATATATTTATCCAAATTTACCGGAAGCCTTAAGTGCAAGATTCATGGAAAAATTTTTAAAGCTGGCCATTCAAATGATGGAGGATAGAGAAAAGAAGAGTCGAAGTGAAGAGCTGTTCGTGTACCATTGTCTTCCAAATTTTAAGCTGGATAAATGAAAAGTTATAGAGTTGCCTGTTGTCTTTAAAACTTTAAAAAAGTAATGTACTGTTAAACTTTAATTCCCTAATTACTTTTTACTAGTATTAGGAGATCTTTTATGATGTGTTTATGTTTGTCATTTTAATAAAAGATTTAGAAGATGCATCCACATTTCTTTTATTGTTTTCATCTTCATTTTACTTTCCATTATTTTTTTTCCATTATTTTCTTGCCATTCCATTTTTGTGTGCCAATATTCTCTTTATTTATCCTTTGCAGGGTCCCAAACAATGAACACAAAGATAATCATGGAATAATCTTGAATTTGATTTTGAAAACTTAATTCATGTTGATGAACTTGATAATGAGAAAGATTCAGATAACTACATACTGCCTCTTGATTTGTTAAAATTAATAGAACATGAAGATAAGCCAATTAAACCATATCAAAAAATTATCGAATTAATGAATTTGAGAGATGGTGAAAACATAAAAGAGGTTAAAGTTAGTATATCTCTTTTTTACCAGTTAAAAGACAGAAGCTAAAAGAGCTACCCTGAAAATATGTAGATGTGCTTATGTGGACTTACCAAGATATGTCAGGACTCAGCACTAATATTGTAGAGCACAAGTTACTTGGAAAACGAGGATGTAAGTCGATGCAGCAAAAGCTAAGGCGCATGAAACCAGAGATGCTACTAAAAATTAAAGAGAAAGTGAAAAATAATTCGATGCTAGATTTGTGAAAGTAGCAAAATATACTGAATAGGTAACCAATATAGTGCCAATTCCTAAGAATGATGGAAAAGTGAGAATGTGTGTCGATTATCGAGATTTGAATAGGGCAAGCCCTAAGGATAACTTTCCTCTACCTTACATCGATACTCTAATGGATAATACTGCTAGGCATTCCATATTTTCCTTTATGGATAGTTTCTCAAGATATAATCAGATCAAGATGGCTCGAGATGATATGGAGAAAACTATATTTGTGACCATGTGAGAGACATTCTGTTACAAAGTCGTGCCTTTTAGGTTAAAAAATACTGGTGCCACTTATCAAAGAGCAATGGTGACTCTCGACCATGACATGATGCATAAAGAAATAGAGGTATATATGGATGATATGATTGTGAAATCTCATGAAGGAGAAGATCATATAGTCAATCTCAAAAAGCTATTTGACAGGTTGATAAGATTTCAGCTAAAGTTGAATCTCGCTAAATGTACATTTGATGCCAAGTCAGGAAAACTATTAGGCTTTGAAGTCAGTGAAAGAGGAATCAAAGTGGACTCGGATAAGTTACAAGCCATCAAAAACTTATCTCTTCTTCATAACCCAAAAAAAGTGTGAGGTTTTCTAGGGAGACTGAACTATATTGCTCGTTTCATCTCTCAACTCACTTATAAGTGCGATTCTATTTTTAAGCTTCTCGAAAAACATGATCCAGGAGAATGGAATGACGAATGCCAAGAAGCTTTTGATAAGATCAAAGAATACTTGTCAAATCCACCTGTGTTGGTACCGTCAATCCTGAAAAAACCTTTGATCTTGTACTTAACAGAGATGAAAATTTAATGGGATGTGTGCTGGGGTAAAAAGATGAATCTGACAAGAAAAAATGAGCAATATACTACTTGAGTAAAAAATTCACTGATTACGAGTCTAAGTATTCACCATTAGAAAAGATGTGTTGTGCATTGGCTTGGACAGCTCGAAGTTTTTGATAATAAATGCTTTATCATACCACTTGGCTCATAGCAAAGCTGGATCATATTAAGTATATCTTCGAAAAGCCCTCATTGATAAGAAAAATAACGCGGTGGCAAGTTATGCTTTCAGAATATGATATCATTTATGTGACTCAAAAAGCTATAAAAAGAAGTACCGTAGTTGAGTTCCTTGTTGATTATGCTATCAAAAATTATGAACCAATGAACCTGGAGTTCTCTGATGAAGATGTGATGGCCATTGAAGAAAATGAACCTGTTGAAGAGTCTTAGAAGATGTATTTTGATGGAGCTACTAATGCTTTGGGTCATGGTATTGGGGTAATTTTAATATCTCCTGATGGGCACTATTATCCCATTACAGCCAGGTTAAATTTTAATTACATAAATAATGTGGCTGAGTATGAGGCCTATGTTATGGGCCTGCAAGCAGCAATTGAAAAGAAAATCAAAGTAGTAGATGTGTTTAAAGATTTAGCTCTAGTCATCTATCAGTTATGAGGAGAATGGAAGACCAAAGATTCTAAGTTGATACGGTACCATAAGTACATTTCTCAGTTGGTTAAACAATTCGAAGAAGTTTAATTTGAGCATTTGCCTAGAGAGAAAAACTAAATTGTTGATGCACTAGCTATTCTAGCTGCAATGATTAAAATAGATACAAATACTGAAATCTAACCCATCAAGCTAGATGTGAAGGATGAACCAGCACATTGTTCAGGTGTTGAAGAAGAAGTTAATAGGAAGCCATAGTATCATGATATCATACAATACATTAAAAGCTAGTAATACCCAGAACATGTAACAAAAAATGATAAGAGAACTATTAGAAGGTTGGTTATCAATTTTTTTCTTGATAGATACGTCCTTTATAAAAGGAGTCGAGATCAAGTATTCTTAAGGTGTGTGAGTGCAGCTGAAGCGAAGAGGATTATTGAAGAAATGCATGATGAAGTTTGTAGGGCACATGCAAATGGTCATATGATGGCTAGATAAATTATGAGGGCTGGATACTATTAGTTGACAATGGAGAGTGACTATATTGATTATGCTAGAAAATGCCATAAATGTTAGATTTATGCTGACAAGATTCACATTTCTCCAATAACGTTGCATGATTTGGCTCTTCTATGACCATTCTCTATGTGGGGTATAGATGTCATCGGTCTCATCACTCCAAAAACTTCAAATGGACATGATTCATTTTTGTGATGATTGATTACTTTACAAAATAGGTAGAAGCCATATCATAAGCTAGTATGATCCGATCTGTGGTATGCAAATTCATAAAAAAAGAGATAATATGCAATATGGGCTTCTAGAGACAATTATTTTTTATTATACCAAAAATTTGAACAACAAGATGATGAATGAAGTTTACAATCAGTTCAAAATTCATCACCATAATTCGACACCATATCATCCAAAGATGAATGGGATAATAGAAGCTGTAAATAAGAATATCAAAAAAATCCTAGAAAAAATGACTAATACTTATAAAGATTAGTATAAGAAGTTACCCTTTGCTTTGCATGCTTATAAAACATTAGTCCGAACATCTACTGGGCCACTTTGTTCTCTTTGGTATATGGAATAGAAGCTGTGCTACCGATTGAAGTATAAATTCCCTTGCTGAGAGTCCTGATGGAGGTAGAATTAGAAGAAGAAGAATGGGTTCAAAATCGTTACAAGTAGTTGAACTCATTAAAGAGAAAAAACTTACAACACTTTATTATGGTCAATTATATCAAAAGAGAATGATTAGAGCACATGTCAAGAAAATCCATCCCCGTTTCTTTAGGGAAGGAGATTTAATGCTGAAAAAGATCTTTCTAAATCAACATGATAATCGAAAAAATGGACACTAAATTAGAAAAGCCCGTATGTGGTGAAAAAGGTATTTTCTGATGGGGCATTAATTTTGGTAGAGATGAACGAAAATGATTTACCTATTCCGATAAACTCAGATGCTGTGAAGAAATATTTTGCTTGAAAGAAAAAAAATAAAAAGTAAAAAATGAAAAAATAATGACTCATCTAAATATGAAAACTTGAAAAAAAGTGGCTTCGATGCGAAGAAGAAGCATCATTCCACAATACAAGGGCACGTGTAGTTTGATGAACTCTGAAGGATCAAAGAAGTCATCTAATTTAGTTTTAGAAAAAGAATCTGAGAATATTTTGATCATGATTATCTTATGATCATCATTTGGGCACCTTTGTTTCAACTTAAATACTTTGCCATGCACTTGTGACCAATATGCTATCTTTCTTTTGGAAATAACACCTATCCATTCTTTTATTCTCATTTTTTATCCTCCACATGAATATGAGAAATGTGTGATTGCATTTTATTGGTCTTAGATTTAAAATGATAAAAAGTAAAACAAACATGAAAGATCTTAGCATCACTTTTTAAAAAAAGTTGACAAAGGCAAATGAAAAAGGATGGGAAAAGTAAGACAAGACATTGATGTTGCAGACTTTTGAAGAAGAAAAATATTATGAACAAATTGGTCATATAAGAATTCTGATAAAAGAAGCAAAAAATGAGAGATTTTGAGAACCTTTTTAATATAATGAATAATTTTGATTGCATTACATGCATTGCATTTGAAGCACTTAGTACATGCATCCATGAGCAGTTTTAATAAAGACAGAGACTTTTCATTTCCTGATCAAACAAAAGATTTTGAAAAAGAAAATTTTACTTGTTAAAAGAAAAGAACTCAGTTTTAGAAAAAAATGAGATTTTAAAGTTGTTGAGCATCTACTGAGAGAAGCTTTTTCATGAGATTTTAAAGTTATTGAGCCTCTACTAAGAAGAGCTTTTCCAAATAAAATTTTTAAAGTTGTTGAGCCTTTGTTGAGATGAGCCCTTTTCAATATGAATTTTAAAGTTGTTAAGCCTCTGTTGAGATGAGCTTTTTCAGATGAGATTTTTAAAATTGTTGAGCCTCTGCTGAGAATAACCCTTTTCAAGATGAGATTTTAAAGTTATTGAGCCTCTGTTGAGATGAGTTTTTTTAAGATTTTAAAGTTGTTAAGCCACTGTTGAGATGAGCTTTTTTAAATGAGATTTTTAAGGTTGTTGAACTTCTGCTAAGAGGAGCTTTTCCAAAAGAGATTTTAAAGTCGTTGAGCCTCTGCTGAGAGGAGTTTTTTTCAAGATGAGATTTTTAAAGTTGTTGAGCTTCTACTGAGAAGAGATTTTTTCAAGATGAGAATTTTTTTTTAAGTTGTTGAGCCTTTGCTGAGAGGAGCTTTTTCAGATGAGATTTTAAAGTTGATGAGCCTCTACTAAGATGAGCCATTTTTCAAATGAGATTTTAAAGTCGTTGAGCCTCTGCTGAGAGGTGCCCTTTTCAAGATGAGATTTTTAAAGTTATTGAGCCTTTGCTGAGAGGAGCTTTTTCAAGATGAAGATTTTTAAAGTTGTTAAGTCTCTGCTAAGAGGAGCCTTTTTCAAGATGATTTTCAAAGTTGTTGAACCTCTGCTGAGAGAAGCATTTCCAAAAGAGATTTTAAAGTTATCGAGCCTCAAGTGAGATGAGCATTTTTTATTTGATCCATTTGGATTTCGGATAAAATTATTGTCTTTGTCTTTATCTTATTACTGATTATCAGTAATGTACAAAGAAGGGCAGCTGTGGACATCAAATTTGTCCTAAATAATAATAATAATAATATTATTATTATTATTAAATACAAAATACGAAATACAAAAAAAAACCAAATAATACAAAATACCAAAAAATACAAAAAAAAAAGAAAAAAATGAAGGATGGCAGTGGTGCTTTCTCCGGCACCACTGCCACCATACCCTACCACCCATCCCTCACCATGCCCTACCCCTCACCCTTTTGATCACCTAACCCTATCACTGCTAGATGTTGCCAAAAAAAAATAAAAGAGGCATAGGGCTCGTGCTTACACCCCATGTCGAGCCCCGTGCCCTTCTTTTAAGCACACGCACGATCGAAGCTCTATAAATAGAGCTCCTAGCTAAACCAAAAAAGACATAGAGGAGGAGACTATGCAAAAAGAATGAAAAAAAAAACACTACAAAAGAAAAACAAAAAAAATACACAGTCCTCCCCATAGGGAGGAACCTAGCGTCGAGCTTCCTGCACAAAGAAGAAAAAAAGTCATTTTAAAAAAAAAGAGTCAGTTACAAAAAAAATATAGTTCACAAAAACTTTGAAAGCAGATCTAGGGAAGTGATGACTTTTTTTGGTGAAAATGAGGTCGGATCTGTGTTAAGGAGGTCGAAAGGAGTTTGTGAGTGTTTTTTAAAATTTTTCGACACTGTTGATGGTGGTCGAAGTTCGCCGTCGGTTAGGCTGCGACAGCCATCGTAATGGAAGGCCACTGGCCCCAGGTCGATAAAAAAAAAAGGCATATTTTTTGGAGAGGAAAAGAAAAATGACTGAAAAAATTAAACATTTTATATAAACGGTGAAAACCAAAATGACGTCGTATCAATAAACGCCCAAAACGACATTGTTTTAAGCACCCAGGATCCGTGCGTCAACCCGTGATCTGACCCGGGGTCCGCACACCCGACCCGCGACCCCCTTCTCCATCAGCCTCTGATCTATCTGACTGGACTAAAGTCGAACAGCTGAACCCAAATCGAACCAGTACCGAACCGTTGAACCAACCAGACCGAGTCGAATTGTCATATCGAACCACGCGTTAACCGGACCATTGACCGGTCTGGTTCAGGTAAAAAAATTTTTTTTATATATTATTTTATTAATATTTATGCATATTAAAATATTTATATTTGTTAGATTAAATGATGAAATATGTGGTTAAATTTTTTTATAATTTTGTTAATTTTCAAAATAAACTTTAAAAACAAAATAATATAAAAATAAATTTAATAATAATACTAAACGAATAAAAAATGTAGGAAAAGAAAATTTTTATCTGACGATGAGATTCAAAGGTATTTTGAGTAGTGATACTTACGAAATCTCTAGGTGAGAAGATTTTTTTAAAATACTACTAGTGTATTAGAGTATTTATAAAAAAAATTTCAATACAGTAAAAATTTTTGTTTAAAAGTAATAAATAAAAATTGATTAATAAATTAAAAATATAAGTAATAAAAATAGGAAGAAAAGAAATTTTATCCAATGATGGGATTCTAAAAGTATTCTGAGTAGAGATGCTTTTAAGAAATCCCTAAGTGAGAAATTTTTTTTGTAAAATATTACCAGTGTATTGAAATATTTATAGAAAATCTTCAATATAATTAAATTCCTTTTTCTTCAAAATTTTACTTAAAAATAAATATTAATAAAATAATTAATAAAATTTTTAACAAAGGAGAATAAAATGTGTGTACCAACATGGTAACATTTTGGATTGCATGCATGATATTTTTTACGAAAAGTAAATTTGAGCCTCCAAGGATGAGATTCTAAGGTATTCCATAAAGTGATGCCTAAGAAATCTCTAGGTGAGAAAAAATTCTTCTAATTTTACCAACGTACTAGAACATTTTGAGAATTATTTCAATAAAAAAAGTTCTAATTTATTTTTCTTGAATAAAATTTGAATAATAAATTTTTTAAAATAAAACCAAACAAACAAATTTCCAAAAAAAATCAAGAAAATTATTTTTCCAAACACCGAGAATGAGACTATTTTTTTTAATCAAAATCAAAGGATAACATATAGTTAAGTGGTACCGTTTTTAATCGGGCGTCGTGGGGGTGCTAATCCTTCCCCACACGTAACCAACTCCTGAACTCAGACTGTTTCACAGATCGTAAAATTATCTTTTTAATAAATTTTAATCAATTTTAAAACTTTATTAAAAGGATATGTTTTAATAGGTGGCCAATCGCACCTAGCTAAAAAAGATTGGTGATAACTTCGTTATTTTTTTATTTTGTTTCTAAATTCGTCGGACGGACACAAAACCGTTACGACATTTAGTTCATTTTTGTAATATATGGCAAACATATCAATGTTCTCCATGCCATCACAAAATGGAATTAAGAACATGTATGTATTGGTGCCTTTGAAACATTGAATTTAAATGTTCTTTTCTAATTTATAAACATGCCTAATTAGACATTGATGAGCATCTTTCAAAATGCTAGTAATTGATAAGTGCTTTAATATTTTTTAATGGCATGCCTTTTCATTTAATAAATATCCCATATGCGAAAAACAATAATGCTTTTTAGTAACTATTGATTAACTCTTTGATGACTTTTTATGATTTTCACTTTGTGATTGTTCACAATAAAATTTTATTTTGTAAAATCATTTCTAGTGTAATACACCCAACAAGCAAATTACATGTTACACTGCCCATGTTTCTAATAATAATCATTATTTAGTTTATTATCCACCAATTAATCCATGAAACATCATATTTTAATAATATTTTTTCACATATATCAATTTAATTTTAATAGGTTTTCATGAAAATTAAACATTAGTTAAAATTTAAACCAATAATAAATTTTAAACATATATATCAACATTTGATTTATAAACGATTAACAAAGATAAAATCATAAAAATAGTTTGACTTAACTTATTATCTCAATTTTTGTGCTATGATTTAATAATAAAACTAATCTTGTAGCCAAATCTTATTTTCTGCATATATTCTCTACTTGCATCTAATTTCTCAAGGTAAATTCATTTACCCGTTTTTGATTGTTTTTATAGAAACTATGGGACAATTTGCTTGTTTTATATATAACCAAGACATGACAATTAACCAATTGTCCATTCCATTACAACCTAATTTAATTCATTACTTGATAACAAGTGATAATTTTTTTGGTCGTAAATCAATTCATGTCTTTTTCTTTTATGTTTTCAAGCTATTTTCCATCATAGTCTTTATAAGCGTCGATTTGTCAAATAAATATAATATAATTCATTAAACCTAATTATGAAGTCAATTTCAGTATATGTATAAACTTATGCAATGTAATCAATATTTTGCATATTGTGGTTTGACTTTACATACTAATGAAATAAATTATTAATGTGTTTATCTTATTCAGTCAATCTTTTTATCAGTAATTATGCAAAAAATAAAATACATACCTCTAATGAAGATCTTTATGAGAATTAACATTTTGGTCTATAAAAACATTAATCCTTTAACACCTTGAACCTTCTCTAGTATTGATCTCCAAACCATGCCAATTTTTTTTCCTTGAATCTTCCTCTTGCGAAATATAAATTTCTCATAATTGTCTTTAAATTGTTAGAAAAAATAAATAAGAGAAGAGAAATAATAGAAAAGAATTTTGGCTTTGAGGCATGAAGAATACTCTTTTAAAGGCAATTATACCTTTAGGATACCATAAAAGCCTCAAACTCTCTAACAAAAGTAGTGAAAATGATTATACTAAAATATTTATTTATAATGAATGAACAGACATAAATTTTTATTCAAATGGTTATGACTTTCTAGATAATCATGACCTTTATGAACAATAATCTATTTATATTCAAATAGTTATGAATATTTGTTATATGATAATTGTTTCTATTCAAACATAATTATTTAAAATATGAATAAAATTAATATAAAAATTAATTTTATTCATCAATAATTAAATATTTCTATCTAATGTGGAACGTACCACATTTTAAACTACCAACATATACTACCAGTAAAAAATGCTCTTAGAACTCAAGGGATTCTAGAGGATGATATGTGCTGCGTTTGTGGAGAAACAGTTGAAACCACTTACCACATTTTTTTTGAATGTGTTTTCAGTTGTAAATTATGGGGAGGATTATGTAATTGGTTATTTGCATTGGTGGAAACCTAACCTATGTCCTCAAACTTTTGGTTATGTTTTTGATCAAGTAGAAGTAAAAGGACATGTTGGAGTTATGTTTGTATGCTTTACGGCTACTGTGGTTGAATTGGAATCGATGCCTCTATGATGCCACTTGCGGTTATATAAGAGAGTTAATTACCAAGGCTGAACGAATGGTGCATGAGTTGAACGTAATGCAGAAATCGGGCAAAAAGGACCATAGCACTAATACTAATGCAATGTTATGTTAATACCGTCTATGGACATTTTATTTAAAATAAATGTTGATGCAACATTTGATCTTATAAACAGAAAGGCAAGACTGGCGATAGTGGTATGGGACGAAGGGGAATGTTTCTAATAAGAACGGTAATGAGCAGGGAATTAAATAGTGGTATAATGGCGGAATAGCAATCGTTATTTCGCGGTAATGCTTTTGGTTGCGGCCGTTATCTCAGAAAAACGATCATGAATTTAAAACACACACAAAATAGTACATTGTAGTGCAAAAAAATGTCGTAATGGGTAATAAAAAAAATAACGGTCTATTATTGTCACTATCCCTATTTTTCATTCGTATTTTTTATTTTTAAAACAAAAAAATCAATTAAATCAACTCAGTTCACCCAAATTTAACCTTAATCAAAATAAAGTATTGAAGAACAAACAATTTGAAGGTAAGAGTAAGTTAAATTACCTTCTTTTTTTTGAAAATTTGTTAGTTTGCTGAAAATTGCAGTTGAAAATTTTTTTTTTAAAGACTGATCTGTAACTGGGAGGTTGAAAGGCTGTGGGCTGTGAGTTGAGTGTGTGTTGAAATTGGTGGGGAAGGAAGGAAACAGAAATTGTAGAGCTCAATTAAGAGAGGCTGAGAGAAGAATTTTATTAATTTACTGATTTTAGGGTTTGGGTCTTTGTGAGAAAAACAAGAAGAAAAGGAACAAATAAGAAAATGTAGAGGCTGGACTCAAGAAGAATGGAGGCTGGAGTATGTAGGTACTTGGCACTGAATTGAAAGCTAAGGTAGGAGGGTTTAGGAAGGGGTGGGTGAGTAGGAGAAAGCCAAAAGGAAATAAAGACTTCCAAAAAAAAAAAAAATTGGAGGGATGTGGCAGGTGAGTGAGTTTGATAAATTTATGGGCATTAATGCTACTTAGAGGGATGCTAGGGGGTGTGAATAGGTGAAAGGAAATAGAAATTTTAATAATTTTGTTATAATATTGAAAATGATCTTGGTACAAGCAAAAATTTAGTATAAATAAAATATGAATATATTGTTACAATATTAAAAAAATTATGAATAATTAAAAAAATAAAAACATAAAGTATCATAAATTACTTTAAAAACTTTTATGATTATTATTATAATTATTACTTGAATTGTGTAAAATTAAAAAAAATTCATGATAGTGATTATCACAATGATCTTCATTATTTTTGTAACTACGATAAACACAGCGCGATCTAAGATATGATTGCAACCGTAATTTAAATCTTTGATGACGAGCAACTCGAATGTACAAAGTCCTCTTCATGTTGAGATGAAAGCAGTCTTATTTAGAGTAGGAATGGCAAAAGAAAGGGCTTTTGAAAAAGCAATGGTAGAAACTAAGATGAGAGATAAATAAGGCTAGAGAATCACGTTGGGAAGGAACGGGTATAACATTAGATGTTTTGAGTGCAACAACACAATCTAGGGTTTGTTGTTTCACCTATGCTAATAGGTAAGCTAACAACTTAGCCCACAATATTGCTAGAATAAAACATAATGATGGCCATATTCTTATTTAGGAGTGTCTCCCAAACACTGTTTGTAATATCAATGATATTTTATCTTAATGAAGGTTCTATTTCGTAAAAAAAGTTAAATATAAAAATAATCTTTATACTATACATTTTTTGTTAGTTTGATACCTAAAAAAATAAAATTGTCAATTTGATACTTAAACATTCGTTTCGTCATTCATTTTGATATCTTGGACTAACGCTGTTAGTTAACTTGTTGACATAGCCTAAACATTTAATAAGAAGCTAACACTAGTAAAAAAAGTCCAATCAACGTCATATTATCAATTATTACGTTAACATTAAAAGAAAATTTAAAATAATTTAAAATAAAAGTATTTTGAAAAAATATAAAAAATAAAAAATAAATATTTTTAGAAATTATAAAAATTAAAAAAATTATGACAACTTAAAAAATTCAAAAAATTCTCAAAATTTTAATAAAAAATCCAAAAAAATAAAAAAATTGAAAAATTAAAAAAAGGAAGTTTTAATAAAAATAAAAATTTCTAAACTTAAAAAAAATGATCCATAAAAACTTAAAAAAATTGAAAATAAAAAATTTAATTTTTTTTTAAATTTGAAACTTAAAAAATCTAGTTTTTTAAAAATTGAAAATTTATAAAAATTCTTTAAAACTATTAAAAAATTCTAAAAAATTAAAAAAAAATTTGAAAAATCTGAAATATTCTAAAAAATTATAAAAAGTTAAAATATTTTTGAAAAATAAAAAATACCTACAATTTTTAGAAAAATAAAAAAATTCAAAAAATCTAAAAGATTCATAAAATATATAAAAAATTAAAATTGTAAGATTAAAAAATGAAAAATTTTCAAAATTTTTTTAAAAGATTTTTAATTTTTAATTTTTTCAAAAAATTTTAGTTTTTTGTTTTCAATTTTTTAAGTTTTAGTGAATTTTTTTTAATTTTAAGGAAATTATACTTTTATTCAATTTTTTAAATTATTGGGAATATTTTTAATTTTTCAAAATTTTGAAGATTTTTGGATTTCTTATTTTTAGTTTTTTTTTTATTTTCATAAAATTTTTGTGAATTTTTTGGGATTTGTCAAAATATTTTATATTTTTTTGAATTTTTTTCAAATTTGTAGAATTTTTTGGAATATTTTAAAATTTTTAAAATTTTGAAAAATTTTCTTCTAAAGGTTATGTAATAATGATGATGTGGTGATAATTGGACTTTTTAACACATGTCATAATTTTATTAGGTATTAATGTTATATCATTAATTTGATTAATAGCGTTAATCTGATGTGCCAAATTATATGATAAAATAAAAATTCATATACTTAATTGTAAATTTTATTTTTTAAAATACTAAATTAACAAAAAATGTACAATACATAGATATGTTTATATTTAATTCTAAAATTAATAGTTTATTTCACTCACATTGCGGGTATGCATAAACGTATTCCTAGGCCATGTCAAAACTATCTTTCCCTTTTAAAAGTTAAATCTAAGCCATCTTATTTATGTATTATTTTATTATATAATAAAATATTATTTAGTAATAACATTTAAATATGATTTTTTTATTTTTTTTGGAATTTATTAGATTTTTTATTAAAATTTTTAGGTTTTTCTTTTTAATTTTTTAAGTTTTCATAATATTTTTAAATTTTTAAAAATATTTTGGTTCTTTAATTTATTTTATAATTTCTTAAGTATTTTAGATTTTTTTTAATTTTTATAATTTTAAAAAAATTTTCTTTTAATATTGATGTGGCAATTAATAATGTGGTACTAATTTGATTTGTTTTTACATATATCAACATCTTATTAAATGTTCATGTCACGTCAACAAATTGATAGACGTTATTTGCTTCAAGTAAGAAAGTGAATGATGGAATGAAAGTTAAAATACTAAATTAAAAATTTTATTTCTTCTAAGTACCAAAATGAAGAAAGTATATAATATATGGATCATTTTTATATTAAACTCAAAAAAATTTAGTAGACAATAGCTTGTGCATTCTGTTGTTAAGGTATTAAATTTTTAATTTTAGTAATCAAATCAATCATTAACAATTTCAATTAAAAAAATAATAAAGTCAGTAAATCATTATTTTTAATTTATAATAAGTCAACATTTTAGATATACATGATGTATCTAAAAGAATAGGGATCTATTTGCACTAGTATAACCTTTATACTTTTTTTATCCTTTGATCAAAATTAAATTTATAATTTATTTAAATTAAAATAATATTTTTAAATTTAATAATTTTGATCCAAAGATCTAAAAAAAATATAAGAATTATAGTAATATAAGTGAATACCTCTTCTATCTAAAATATATTTTTTATATAAAAATTAATATATTACACATGTACTTGTTATCAACCAAAAATTACTTATTTAGAAAATCACATACATCGGTAAAATTTAATCATCAATTTAGACACACCATCGATTAATTTTTCTATGGTTTTGATTTGCATTTTTCGAGAGTTTGAAGGATTTAAAATTTAATGCCTGAGCAGTTTGGTTGAAGCTGCCATAATATGAACTGGGTTCGATACTATGGCGATTTGGAGGCTAGGGAAAGAAAAGAAGTGGTAGAAGACACGAAAGTTCATGACTCAACATCCTCTTGTGCATACTAGGGGCATGGTGATATAGTGGTTTCGCACACAACATGAGACAAGAGCAACTAAGAAATGCTGCAGGAAAATGGAAGGAAGAGAGAGGAGAAGAGCAGAAGGGAGTGATCATCCTGAAAGGTCAATCGCTTCCAAAACCGAGGATAAAGACATAAATTAAGGGGTACCCCCTGTACAAACTGACAATACACCCTAATCTTTGTATGAATGCATCATATCTACCTAAAATATCTTTCTTCTTCTGCCAGGGAAAAAAAAGGACGAAAACTCTTTATGCAAGTATGTTGCTCATGAAATTTCAAACTGTACCGTGTTTGTATTGTTAGAATTTTGTAGTAATTGGGCTGCTATTATGTGATGATTTTAATGTTTAATAAAATCAATTGATAAATTTAATATTAATATAAGATAAATTTGAAAATTTAAATTAGTTTAAAGAGATAAGTTAATTGTGGATTTTACACATCTTATTAAGTTAATGTAATTTAACGGTTGCATAAACTTTTGATCCGATAAGCATTTGAGAGAGAGACTTCTAAAGTTTTAATAAAATTGACTAAGGTTCTCTCATTCAAATCTAAGTAATGGTATTTATTTATTTAGAACTCTAAAAAGAAGAGCGAAAAGGAAAACTTAATTTTTTTCAAAAACTTGTTGCTTTTGCTTATATCTATATCTATTTAAATAAATATGTAAATTAATTGATTGATGTTCTAATTATTACACAATAAATATTTGGTTATGCTTTTTTTGGTATCATAATCTTTTTATGTGAAATTATGATCCAAAAATTATAATTTGAATTTTATTCGTCAATATATTGCTTGTTTGGGGCAAAATTTTGTGGTTATTGGAATCTTACTTTCCAATATTCTTTTTTAAAAATTGACTTAAGACTTTTATTATGCTGTTAGAGGATTAAAATCATCCATGAAACACTTCTTAATTCATCTTATAGAGAAAGAGATTAGAATTTAAATATTCAGCTTCAAATTTTAGTACAAATTCAATATTTGATTAAAATATTGATATTTTATATATTTTAGTTCAAATAGATACTTGAATATTAATTATTCATTAGTTTTAAGGTAGTGTGATGTACGAGTATGCAATTATATATATAAATCGAATAATGTTTGATTCCAAACAGTTGAAATTTACTTTGCTTAAAATCAATCTATTATATAAACCTTTTTCATACTTTTTTATGTGCAATATTTCAACATTCTTTATTTTTAAAATTATTTTATTTTTGATTTTGTTAATGCACATTTCATATTTTTATCAAAACTTAAAAATTTAAAAGTAGAAAACTAATTATGAAATTATGGAAACCACAAAATTATTGCCTTATGAAAGAAAATGAGGGATCAACTTATATAATATAAAATTTTTTTTAGTTTTACACATTTTTTTAATCATTGATTTTGATAGATCTAATGGATGAAATTAAACAATTTTTTCTTATATTTTCTTTTCTTTCTCATTTCTTAGATCTATTAAAATTAAAGGTAAAAATAATGTGTAAAACTAAAAAAATTTTATATCATATAAGTTGATCCGTCATGAAAAAATAAATAATTAAAAATCTTGTGCATGCTATATGGGCAATGATCTTTCATAGTTATGACTTATGATCTTTCAAAATTATTTCTATATTTTATGTGGTCAATGAATATTACAATTGTCTAAAGTCATGCTATTAAGAAAATATAATGCCTATTTCCAAAGACTTGAATTATTAATTTAATGCAATAAAATCAATAACTAAATCAAAAATATATAATCATATATTTCTTATTCTAAATTATGGAGAAAAATTAAGGGGATTTTTTGTTTTATATATTTTTAATTTCATATGAGGTGAATATAATTATATTATTGCATCAATTATTACCTTTTGAAATTAATTTTTATTTGACTTTACTGTATTTAATAATCATTTCAAAAAAATAAATCAATAAATAGTGGTTTTTTTTTAACGAAACATATGGTTAAGCATGATTTCACAATAATAATATCTTATCTAGTATTTAGAAGGATATTATAAAGAAAAAATAGAAATTGTCAATTTTCATAACCTTTTTCTTTATTAATAATAAAAAAGCATTCATGTAAATAAATTTTTCATTAAATTTCATATTTGAGAGTGAACCTCAATCATCATAATCTCAACATTTGAGTTTTATTAGAAAATTTAAGGTAAGGTTAGGATAATTAAGAAAAGAGAAGAAAATTAAATTAGACTAAAAGTCCTCAAATAAATGAGGATGGATCTACTTACACCAGTACAAGTGTTACACATTTTTTTATATTTGGATTAAAATTTAATTTATAACACTTACACTTTGCCATTTTGATCTAAGAGTAAAAAAGAGAGTGTAAAATTTATATTGATGTTAGTGGATCCTATCATAACAGTTTTAGGGATGCTAAATGAAAATTTTAAGAATTTCCAAACAGGGGAGTCATCGCTAATCTTTTTTTTAGCTAAGGATGATTAGCACCTAAAAAAATTATCTTCTTAATAAAAATTTAAAATTAATTAAAATTTATTAGAAAGATTATTTTTTGTTTGGTTTGCAAAAAATAAAATAAGATTTATGAGTGTAGTTACATATGGGAAAGGATTAACACCCCCACAATACACGTTTTACAAATGGTACCAATTAATCATATGTGATTCTTTTGTTTCGACAAAAACTGACCTTAATTTTAATATTTAAAATAATTCCTTAGTTTTTTTTTTTTTTTGTATTTTTGCAAAATCTTTTTTAAAGCCTCTTCTTTATAAATAAGATGAAAATCTTCAATTTCAGAATATTTTCTAAATTTTCCAATATCTAGGTAGAATTTCAAAAAAATTATTTCTCCATTTGGGATTCTTATAATAATCCTTAAAATCTAGTGTAATATTCTTTTATAAAGAATAATTATTGAGAAGCCCTCCAATATTTAAGTAAGATCTCAATAATTATTTTTACTTAGGAATATTCATTTTTATATCTAAAAAAATAAATTTTCAAAATCATCATTTATTACTTTATATTTTTTGGCAATAATAAAATGCAAGCAATGCAATATAATTTAAATAAATGATGCAAACGTAAATTAAAAGATGTAAATAACTAATTTAATTACATCTTATGAATCTTTAATTTCATTTGCTATTTCATTACTACTTAAAAAAAGATTTATTTATATTTTTTTTATGTTGGAAATTTTATTTTAGTTCTTGAGTATTTAGACAGAATTTAAGAAAATCAATTTTCCACTTAAAAATTTTTTATATCTAGATAAAAATGATTTGAATTCCCTCCAATATCTAAGTAGGGTCTCCAAATTTTTTTTTTTAAATATTATTCCATTCTTTTAGATGAATTTTGAAATTGCTACTTTGTTATTTCACATTTATTATTAATGCATGAAATGCATATGTGAGAACATAAATTAAATAATGCATGTAATTATATTTTTATTTATGATGGCAATGACATTTTTGGTGTTAAAAAATATTTATTATTGTTTTATTTTTAATTCCTCAATATCTAGGTGAAATTAAAACATTGATTTTTCACCTAAGATTCACATAATAATTTTTTAACAAGGATAATATTTCTTTACAAGAAAAACAATAATTTGAATTCTTTCCAATATCTAGGTAAGGATGTAATGATCATATTTTCACAAGGAAATATTATTGTATTATTTTTTTCTAAAACATTCTTTTAAAAATCATTTTAAAGCTAGAAAATGCCAACACTTCATTTTTTATTCAAGTCTCATTTCATTTTACTAACAACCTTAATCATTCTCAAGCAAATTAATTTTCAAGATTATATGTATACATGACTTTTATTTGTCATTATAATTATTATTTGTTTGCAAATCCTAAAGCAATATTAACAACATAAAATATATTAAGGATATAAATAAATAAATGACAAGGTGGAAAGGAAATATACCCTTAAATGTAGCCTTTGGGCTAAAACGCAAAACTTCCCAAGTGAAGATGGCACAAACTTGTTGGCCTTAGACCATGAGCAGGGGTTGAGTCGAGTTGATAGGCCTAAACAGGTCAAGGATCCTTTTTTTTTTTTTTTTCAAAACCTTAAACTACCCATTTCAACCCCTTTCCCCATCATTTGTTTAAATGCCTTCAAGGTTTGACTTTTCAAACCTTTTTTCTTTTTTTTTTCCTTTATCTTTCTTCTTTTTTTTTCTTCCCTTTTCTCCTTCTTCCTTTCATTCTCATTGTCGACGTTGAGACTCTACCTTTGTTTTCTTCCTTTTTTTTTCTCTTTTTTTTTCTTTCTTTCTCGAATGTCAAATCTTTCGCTCTTTTTTTTCTTCTTCCTTTATCTTTCTTTCTCTCTTATCGATTTAACAGCCCTAAAATTACACTAAATCAAACCCAAAATCGAAACTTCTAGCCTTTTTTTAGTGTATTTGTATTTCCTTGGTTTGGTTGTGTTATTTCATCATTGAAAAGAATGAGTTTTTGTCGTGTTTTTTATTTTTTAGTTTGGGATGAAAGAGCTAAATGGTTTTTTTTTTTTGTAAGATTTTCAGGTGCAAAAGTTTTTTTATAAAAAAAGGTGATAGTTTGAGGTTGGTATTTTGGTTGGGTTGTGTAATGGTAAAAGATTTGGTGCAGTGGGATTTTGCTAGTAGTGATGAATAAGGAAGTCTTTTGATGGATAAATGCTATTGTTTTTTTTTTTTTTTTTTGGGTTTTTAGTTCTTTTGGCTTTGGTGAAGAATGATGGATGCTTGGATTCTAATGGTGAAAAAAATGAGTGCTAGTATTTTGTTAGGTGTTGAAAGCTCTTGCTTGAAGGATGGCGGAATGTCTCTCTTGGCTTTTTTTTTTTTTTTGTGTCTTAAAAAGTCCCTTATGTCATGAATTCTTAGGATTTTATCAAGAGAACCCAGAAGCCTCTTCCATACTTATCTATGAATTGAATTTGGTATGAAACAAGTGATTGAGATTTTTAGCTCGGTATTACAATAATGGTCACTACATTTTTGGTTCATGGGCTTATAGGCATTCTTGTACTATGCCAGAAGTGAAAATGGGAGTGAAATTGTTAAGCTGAAAATGGGGTTGGCAAATTGGAGAGAAGAGAAAGTGAAATCTTTAGAGAGTAGGGAAAGAAATGAAAAAACTATTGCAGTAGCTGACTTTCTGATATTTCTTATTTTTATTTTCATTTTTTGCTTTCAAAAAAATATATTTAGGTTTGGGTTTAGAATTTAAATGTGACCTTTTGTTGGATTTTGGGCTACAAGGCCCATATGATATAATTGTGAATTGAACCTAAAATTTAATATGATTCAAGGTTAAATTTAGGCTTACAATTGGCCTTTGGGCTTAAAAAATTGAATTGGATTGGTTTTAGCTATGCAAAATAATTCCAAATATTTAATGCGAAGTTAAAATGAGCCCACACAAATTAAGACGTTCGAATCATTCGAAATTGATAGGTTCAAACCAAGATCAAAATTGAATACGATCAAATTGTCCCGAATAAAATTAGGTGTTTATAGTAGATTCACTTTTGCACATTACTAAAAATTAAAAATAGGGCAAAGATTAAGACAACAATTTTTTCTAGAGCAAAGAGTTGAAGATTTTTTTTCTTGTTTTTTCTTGAATTTTTTTGAATTTGAAATTTTTTTCTTTTTATTGAAATTTTTTGTTTATATATATTTTTTAATTTAAAATTTTTGAAATTTTTTCTTCTTTTTTTTCTTTTTGATAATTTTAATAACCAATGCGATAAACTTAAAAATCGATTTGAAAGCTACTTTCACCAAAGACTCCACAGCTTGACAGTTTTTCTAGAAAAATAGTATCTTTAAACAAAGGCTCAACAATTGTAAAAATCTCATTTTGAAAAAAAAAAAAAACTCCTTTAGGCAAAAGGTTAACAACTTTAAAATTCTCATTTTAAAAAAGACTCTTGTAAACAAAGGCTAGACAACTTTAAAAATCTTGTTTTGAAAAGCACTCATTTAAACAATGTCTTGAAAGCTCCTTTAAACAAATGTTTGACAACTTTAAAAATCTTATCTTGAAAAAAATGCTTCTTTCAATAAAAACTTGACAACTTTTAAATTCTCATCTTGAAAAGGCTTTTTTAAGCAAAGGTTAAAAATCTCATATTAGAAAAAGCTCATTTAAATAAAGGATCAACAACTTTAAAAATCTCATCTTGAGAAAAACTCTTTTTAAATAAAGGTTGAACAACTTTAAAAATCTAAAAAAAAAGTCTTTTACATATTAAGTTTGAAAATTCAAAGGCCTTTCTTAACCATAGCTTGACCTATCATATCCAGAATCTATTAGAAAACATTTTCTCCTTATTTTAGTGTGCTCAGTCTTTCATGACAAAGTTTGGCCATCCATTTCTTGTATTGCTACAATATGCATGAAATGATGTGATGAATGAAAAGAATACCATGTATGTCATGTAATCGTTCAAATCATACCATATATTCAAAATTATAGTAACTGAGTTTTCATAATCAACTTTGTTTTTCAAATTCTAGACACGATTCTAATCATTCTCATTCATTTGAATTCTCTTTTCAAAAACTTTATGTTCTTTTTTCTTTTTCAATTTTTTTCTCTCATTTTTTTTTAATTTCAAATAATTTCAAAATTAACTTACAAATCATGATTTCTACATACATTCATTTCCTTAAGAGATACTCTCTATCTGTTCAAAAACTTTGGATATTGGTATTTCCCCTTGTTATTCCTTTTCAATTATTTTCTTATTTTTTTCCTTTTTTCATTTATCTCTGCTTCATTTTCATTATCCTTAAATCTTTCCAAAGCATCATAAGGGTTTATTATAAACATTATTGATCATTATCTTAATTCCATGAAAAATGCAGTGAATTCATGACAAAAGATAAGTAAGAAAAGTTCGATCAAAAAGAAAAAAAGATATCTATTATTGCCAGGAAAAGAGTAAATTAAAATTTCTTTTAAAAAGCATCCAAAGAGGCATAAGTTTTTGGAGTACAAAGAAGGAAGGTAATTAAAAGATAAAAATTATGGAATCAATTATCAGTTCCCTAGATAATGAACATTTGGACAATTCAAATCAAATCTATTTGGATCCTTCCTAAAAAACTCATCCCTCAGCGACATTGATATTTCTAAGTTCATTGAACTAATCCTTGCCCCCATAATCTTAGATTGATATAAACTACCTTTCGATTTAAACCACTTTTAACACTAATCATTTTTTACATTTATGCCATCTTTTCAGGTTTTTAACTCCACTGTACCCTTCTTGCTTTCTTCTTATACTTACGCTGCTTTTTCAGGTTTTCAGCTCGAATGTCCCTCTTCTAACTTTGATAGCCCTTTTCGGGTTTTTAATATAGATCTTCTCTCTTTTTTTAAAATTTTTTACCTTTTTCTTTTGTTTTTTTTTTTTTTTTTTTTTTAGTTTCAAACATAATATTTTTTTTATAACATTTGAGTTCACTAGATTCGGTAGTTTATCTTCATCCATTTCTACCATAATCAATGTTTCACTTGAAAAGAATTTTTTCACCACACATTCACATCATCATCCATTATAAACTAGTAAGGCATCATAATCCTCACCCATTATATGCTACAAACGAAAAAGGATTCAATGCAAAGAAGAATATTTCGCTAGTCATCGTGGAGGTATTCACCATATGAAAAATAGGTACTTCACTCTCTTCTAGAAAAATAAGAGCTTAGGTATAGAGCTGATTCATGCAATGCATATGTGATCGTGTATGTAAAGGAACAAACAAACCTTTGATAGTTCATCACCAAAATACCTTTATCCTAAATTCCCTACAATTTATTAGATAAAAAGAATGCCATAATTAATACAAGTAAGGAGTAACATAAATAAATATAATTGTAAATAATATATATATTTTGCAAAATTTTCCTTTCTTGAATTTTTTTAAATAAAAAATAAATTAATATTAAATATAAATTAAATCCACTAAATCAAAACTTAGGATAACACATGATTCTTTTGGTTTGAATATAGAAAGAATTGCATTCTCAATGGAGTCTCCAAGCCATTATAATGATTTTTGGGACCTTTTAGACAAAAAATTTTAAAATATGGGAAGTTACCACTAAATTTTTTTTTACTATGTGTGATTGA
This sequence comes from Durio zibethinus, assembly GCF_047325235.1. Classification (NCBI taxonomy): domain Eukaryota; kingdom Viridiplantae; phylum Streptophyta; class Magnoliopsida; order Malvales; family Malvaceae; genus Durio; species Durio zibethinus. The sequence continues at coordinate 31,592,508 of NC_143163.1, read as the reverse complement.
GCACCTAAAAAAATAACTTATCTTCGTAAGAAAATTTTAAAATAAATTAAAATTGATTAAAAAGATAATTTTTCGTTGGTATTTGAAAAACAATGCAGGGTTCGAGAGTATGATTAAGTGTGAAAAAGGATTAGTATCCCCACATTGCTCGTTTCAAAAAAAAAAGCCTATTGATCATATATTATTCTTTTGCTTTGATAAAAAAAATGGCCTTAATTTTAATATTTAAAAAATTCCTTTATATATATTTTTTATTTTTGCAAAATCTTTTTTAAAACCTCTTATTTAGGAATAAAATGAAAATTTTTAATTTCAGAACATTTTCTAAATTTCTCAATATCTAAGTGAAATTTTGAAGAATATTTATTCAGTTGGGATTCTCATAATAATCATTAAAATCCGACATAATATTCTTTTATAAAGAATAATTATTCAGAATCCTTCTAATATTTAGGTAGGGTCTTAAGAATTATTTTTACTTAAAAATATTCATTTTTATTTCTAAAAAATAAAATTTCAAAATCATCATTTATTACTTTATATTTTTCAGCAATAATAAAATGTAAGCAATTTAGCATGATGCAAATATAAATTCAAAGATGTGAATGACCATTTTAGTTCCATCTATAAATCTTTAATTTCATTTCCTTTTTCCTTACTACTTTAAAAAAAAATAGTTATTTATTTTTTTTCAATGTTGGGAAATTTCTTTAATTCTCTAATATCTAAATGGAATTTAAGAAATCGATCCTCTGCTTAAGAAATTTTCACAATTAATTTTTTGTACAAAAAAAGAATGATATTCCTTACGAAAAAAGGTTTTGAATTCTTTCCAATATCTAGGTAGGGCCTCCAAAATAAAATTTTTGAAATTTTATTCTATTTTTTAGAGGAATTCTTAAAATTGCTACTTTGTTATTTCATATTTATTATTAATGCATGAAATGCCTATGCGACAACATAAATTAAATAATGCATGTAATTATTTTTTATTTATAATGGCAATGACATTTTAAGTGTTAAAAATATTTATTATTATTTTAATTTTAATTCTCTAATATATAAGTGGAATTAAAACATTGATTTTTCACTTGAGATTCACGTGATAATTTTTTAACAAAGATAATATTCTTTTGTAAGAAAAACAATTATTTGAATTTCCTATAATATTTAGGTAGGAACTTAAAGATCATACTTTCACAAGGAAATATTATTGTATTTTATTTCTAAAGCTATCTTTTAAAAATCATTTTAAAGCCACAAAATGCCTACACTTTATTTTTTTATTCAAGCTCATTTCATTTTAAGAACAACCTTAGTCATTTTTAAGCAAATTAAGTTTCAAGAATATATGTATACACTCATTTTATTTGTCATTGTAATTATTATTTTTTGCAAGTCCCAAAGCGACATTAACAAGCGTTAAATATATTACAGACATATATAAATAAATGAACAAGGTGGAAAGGAAATATACCCCAAATGTAACCTTTGGGCTAAAACCTAAAACTTCCTAAGTGAAGATGGCCTAAGCTTGTTGGCTTTGGACTAGGAGCTGGTATGGGCCGGATTGCTTCACGGATTGGGTCTAGCTGATGGGTCCAAACTAGTCAAAGATCTTTTCTTCTTTTTGTTTTTTTTTCCTCAAAATCCTAAACTACTCGTTTTTGGCGTCTTCTCTATCTTATTTTTAAAGCCTCCAAGGTTTGTCTTTTCAAACCTTCTCTTTTTTTTTCCTTTTTCTTCTTTCTTAATTCTTCTTCCCCCTTCTCATTCTTTTTCTCTTTTTCCTTCTAATTGAGATTTTAAAAGTGCATAGATTGTACAAGTAATATAGAATAAAATAGAGTATTGCTCCCACGAAGATTAAAATATATGGAAAAAAACCAAGTATTGAAATTATTCACTCTTAATTATATCCATAAGTTCAAAAATTAGAATATAAATAACTAAATAACTATTTAAATTAACTAATTAGATCACAATCTAACTAAGCAAGCAAAATTAACTAGTTAACAACTTAAATTAAACAAAATAGAATGTAAATTTATTTAGCAAACTAAAAAACATGTAAATTAAACTTGAACTAATGTGCAAGATCTTAAAACATGCAAAAACTATTACACCTAAACCAAACAACCTTAAACATGAAAAAACTATACTAAGCAGAATATGAATGAAACTTAGTTGATGCAACCAACTTAAATTTAATGAATTAAATTTCAAACCTAAAATTAAATGAAGAACAAAGCTCAAAGAGCATGAATTGCATGAATTAAAAAAAGTGAATTGAATTGAAAACAAAGACAAAAATTTAAGAAAGTTTGAATTAAATTGAAAACAAAATAGAACTTAAATTTAAAAGAAAACTAAAATTAAACTTTACATAACTTAAAATGACTTAAAGAAAGCTTGAAAACATGAAAAATAAAGAACAAGAAAACTTAAAAAAGCTAACTATTTTAGTTTAGGTTGTAACCATTAACATTACTTTAATTTTTTCCTAAACAAAGGATAGCTATTTATATAACCAAAAATACAAGAAACCCTAAACAGATAAGTAAAAATGGTGGCTAAATTTGATCAGATCTTTTTCTAGTTTAGCAAAATCTTCAAGAAAGTGTTCTTTAAGTTGAAATAAATCTTATTCCTTCTTGAAGACTTTTTGGAGTTTGCCTTCAAATAAGACTCTTGTGAAAAGAAAAAAAAATCAATTATGAATTTAAATATCTAGTGATTGATAGCCACATCTTTAGAAGTTTTTATATATCCATGCAAATCCTACCTTAAGTAGCTTCTACCTATTCATAGCTTGTCGACTGGAGGTGACTAGGTTAGGCACCTTTGAGGCCTTGGGTGGTTATAGTCTGTAGCATTTGCTTAAGAGCTTGTTTTTGCTTGGTTAGAGCCTGCTCCATGGTTGGACCAACCTGTTGTGGGGCAAGTTGATCTAAGTGCTGACTATTGTGTGTTTCTATTCCAATCAAAACAGTCATCTCTTTTTCCTTTAAAGCTCTTTTCCTAGATGGCATTGTCTTATGCTCAACTGATGAATATAAATCCTTTACCTAGCATGTCAAATGTTGGCACCGAGCTTTGACATAAGTGTATTACTAGAAAGACAAAAGAAAGAAGAGAATGATTAAATGCAAAAGTAGAGAGTGTTTCTTGCGTTTCACTTCGATGTGTAAGTCAAAGATCAAAATGAAAAAGGTTAAAATGAGAGAAAAGTAAAGCGATGAGACAAGATAGAACTTGGAATGATAATGTCTGGATGTCTATATTTATAATTGAGAGGTAAGAGACCAATAGGGGACAATAGTAATGTGGTTAAGCTGATATGGCATTGAACATATCAGGTCGACCTAACATGTTAAGTCAGCTCAAATATATGAAATGCCCTTAGTTGTTAAACGGATATGGCATTGAACATATCAGGTCGACCTAACATGTTAAGTAAGCTCAAATATATGAAATGCCCTTAGTTGTCTGTTGAAAGCCTCTAATGGGGGAAAAAGATCATCATGCCCTTCGGACTATTAAATGCCCTTAACACCTACCTTTAACTTGTAGCTGATCGGTTCATGACTCGTTTTGCTTCAACTTTTGACTCACTGATCAACCCAATTTTTAGTTTTTTTTAATGTATTTTATTTTTCTAATTTTATTTTATTTATTTCATTTTGTTTTTATCATGTTTTATTTTAATAATTTTTATTACTTATATGCATATTTAAATTCATAATGATTTAATTATTTGAAAACAAACAAAAAAAAAGGTTAAAATAAATTTGTAGATTTCTTATTTAGTTATTTTATTTTGTTTACTTGTATATTCATTTTTTTCCTCTACATTTTTTAATTATTTATTAATAAAATTATATAAATTAAAATATGATTTAATAAAATAAATTTATAAAATTAAAATATTATTTATATCATATAATTAAATTAATTTTAGGAAATAAGTGAAAATTTTTCCAGTGAAAGAATTAAAAGAAAATTACAAATGGTGATTTTCTTAAAATTTTTATGTGAGAAATTTTTTTAAAATTTTATGACAAGTGTTAGGAAATTTTTGAGAATATTTTGATAAAAAAGAGTTTTTATTTACTTTTTAAAATATTTAATAAATAAAGTTTATCATGTAAATTTATAAAACTTTCGAAGTAAATAAAATTCTTCCAATGATGAAATGAAAAAGAAATCATAAATGTTGATTTTTTTGAAATTTTTATGTGAGAAATTTTTTTCAAAATTTTAATAAAAGTGTAGAGAGGATTTTGGAAATATTCCAACAAAAATAATTTTTATTTACTTTTATCTAAAATATTCAATAATTAATTTATAGATTTTGAAAGTAAATGAAAATTATTTCAATTATGAAACTCTAAGAAGTCATAAACGGGTGACTTTCAAAAAGATTATGGAATACATCATTGTATAATTATCAAGGAAAACATTTTAATATAACGTCTTTTTTTCTTTGAGAGAATGTCTTTCTGTTTTATTTAGGTTCTAATTTTTTTTTTTTTTTTGTGTTTGTTTGATAGAAAATTTGTTAATCAATGAAAAATGACTTCTTGATTAATGAAAAATGAGGTTATTTTTCATAATTTTTGAAAATGAGTTGTTTATGAATAGAGCTACTTACTAAGCTTTTGAGTATAATTTTTTTCAAGTCAAACCAGGAATATGATTTTTTTAAGCTTGATTTTAATTTGATTCGATTCAAAATATTATTATATTAATACAAATATTTTATTTAATTTTAATTAAAATATTTTAAAATATAATATTAAAATTCTTTTAATATTTTTATTTTAAATATTTCTATAATTTTACTCAAGCAAACTTTGGTCGACATAATTGTTTAAACTTAAAATTAATTTGATTTGATATGAAATATTATTATACAAATAAAAATACTTTTATTTAAAATATTAATATTAAAAGTCTTCAAATATTTTATTTTAAATATTTAATATTCAATAATAAATAGTATTATATTATAATTTTATTAATAAATAATAAATATTAAAATAGTAAATAATATTTTATTATTTTAGCAATTAATATCACTGAAAATAATAATATTATTCTAATAATCTATATATTTTAACAATTTTTTAAATATTTTTTAATTTAAAATTATATTTTTATATTTTATTGACAAATAAATTTGTATTACTATTTTAATAGTATAAAATATTCTAACAATAAATATTACTATTTTTAATATTATTGTATTAAAGAAATAATATTTTAAGAATAATAATAACATTTTAAATATTTTAAAATAAGTAATATTAAATAGTTTTGTTTTAAGTATATAAATATTTTAATATTAACTATTACTATTGAAATATAATTATTTTTTATATTAATAATTTTAATAATAAATAATTTTTAATATTTTAATAACTATGCCAATATTGTTTAAATAAAAAAAATAATTTTGCATAAAACAACTAAATAACCGAAAACATTTTTTACTGATTCGTTCAAATAATAAAATTTTCTACTTTTCCTAAGTATTTTTCCAAAAATATTTTCTGAAGTTAATTTTCACGAAGTAAACGAATCCGTCATGTCACTAACGGAGTGAAAAAAAAATCGATAACCAAATTGGATAAGGGCAAATTAAAAGGAACCAAATCCAACTATGTTGCTCGAAGGCACGTGGTAATTCTACAATTGGTGTTGCTTCATACACTAGTAACTTGGACTTGTAACTAACTGGTTCTAAACCTGTGTTTGACTGGGCCTTCGACCCATTAATCACCTAGCTTTTGGTATAGTTATGTGTTTTATTTTTCTGATTTTATTTTCTTTATTCTATTTTGTTTTTATCATGTGTTATTTTATTTATTTATTTATTTTATTTATATGTATATTTAAATTCACAATAATTTAATTATTTGATAACAAACAAAAATTAAAAATAGGTTAAAAATAGATTTGTAGATTTTTATTTTATTTACTTGTTTATTCATTTTTCTTTTACATGTTTTAATTATTTATTAATAAAAATATATATTAAAATACAATTTAATAAAATAAATATATAAAGTTAAAACATTATTTATATCATATGATTTAATTAATTTTAGAAAATAAGTGAAAATTCTTCCATTAATAGAATTAAAAGAAAATTACAAGTGGTCATTTTCTTGAAACTTTTAGGTGAAGAATTTTTTCAAAATTTTACAAAAAGTGTTGGGGAAAATTTTGAAAATATTTCAATAAAAAAATTTTATTTGCTTTTAATTAAAATATTCAACAAATAATTCATTCATGTAAATTTTACAAGAGTTTGGAAGTAAATAAAATTCTTTCAATGATTAAATTAAAAGAAAATCACAAGTAGTGATTTTCTTGAAATTTCGATTAAGAATTTTCTCAAAATTTTACCAAGTGTTAAGGAGATTAACATGCCAACTTGTTGTTGCGAAGCTAAAATTTGTTATTATCACAATAGAATAAGTCATGTCAATGAATTCTAATAACAACTTTTATATACGATGTTATAGATTTTTATACACAAACATGTTCATAAATGTAATAAAAGTAACTTACATTGCTAAAAGTTTGGTCTTAAACTATTTTGTATTTGCACCATGAATTGGAGGGATGATTTTTTAAGAACAGTTCATTTTATTTCATTCTTTAACCTTTTTAAGAATAGTTCAAACATACACTAAGATATATTATTCTAATTTCTTAACTCAAAATGAAAACACAAGGAATAAATATTGGAAATGCATATTTAACCTACTGTATGTCATGGTAAATATGGAATTCTCCCTAACAAAACTACAATTCTGAACCAAATTCTAAACCAAGAATCATCAATTCATCACCTATCAATTCTATAGTATGTTAATGGTTCACGTAAAGTGCTATCGCCTAATGCCTCAATTTAAGAACTTAAAAAAAAATCAATAACAATATATAAAACATGCCCCTAAATTTTAATTTATGGAATAAAAGTCATTCCTCCAATTAATAAGAGATCAAATTATACTTATCATTAGTTCAAAAATCCATGCAAAATCAGAAAAAGTTCAAATGAATTATCTTAGTGTATGTTTGAACTGTTCTATATCTAACTAAGTTACAAATCCAAACAATCAAATAAATTCAAATGCATTATCTAAATTGCAGCCTAGATTTAGGAAATTTTGATGGCCGATTTAGTAAGAGATTTACCATCATTTTGGCATAGGTAGATTCAATATGACCCAACTCCTATTACACCAATTGCCTATTCATTAAGCAAGTTTCCCACAAATTGTAAAAGAAAGTAAAAAATGAAATTGCACAATCATGATGTGCTTGACATTTGGAGTTTATCATCTATGCTTACCAAAAGTGAAAGAAGGTATATTTGGTGGACATATAGATGAGGGAGCCATCCATCATATAAGCCTCCCTTATGAACTCATCTACACTAATGATTCTTCTAGCAACTGCTAAAGATAAAAAGGCTGCTAGTTCTACTGTTGTTTTTATGAGTACCCTTTAAACCAAATTAGCACTACCATTAGCTCAACATTACTATCCTAAAATTATTAAACCAACTTTGTTAGTTGTTACCATTTTTCACACAATAAGGCTTGCCAGATAATGGAACCAAATCACTGCAATTCATTTATTGTTTTAACATTAAAATCCATTACTGTGATCATACAATTAAATGTATGGACATACAGAAGTCCACATATGATTAAACAAGTACAGAATATAAGATCAAAGAATAAAGTTATCTTCAACTATGTAAAAAAGTAAACTTACAGAAGTGCTACCAATTGTAATACCATACTTGCTGATGGTATTAACATCAACATTGTTGTAACCAATAGCCATGTTACTAAAATATGTGCCTCCTGCTTGCTTAAAGTAACAAACAAAGTCTCCCCCTAGTCTTTAGTTAACTATAATACAAATCCTAAACCTCAAAAATTAAGAAACAAAAAAAGAAAAAGAAAAAAAGGAACCCATGCTTTTAAGTTTTAAGTAAAAACAAAATCACATGAATAGCAAAAAATCATACTTAGAAACAAAACCAAATAGAATTTTGGAATTTTCACCAAGCAACCAAAAATCTATTATTATTGTGATTATTTTGAAATTTTGCTGGGAGTCTAAAAGCTTGCAAAATAGAATTTCACCGAAAACTAAAATTCCATGCAACCAAAAGATAAAAAAAAGACTTAATTTTTTAACCCATTTTCAAATATAGCTTGCTTTTCTAAAGTTTTGGCTAGAAATATTTCAAGTAATCAATAATCAAGAAGAATGATCGAGAGGAAGAATTGGACAACTACAAAACCCAACAAATCCAAACAGTCAAGTAACCAAATAGCAATCCTAGCAAATCTAGAGAAAACATGAGGAGTCACAAACACAAAATTATCCAGCTAAAAGTACAATCAGTAATTACCCAAAAGCAAACAACACAATAAGAATCAAAGCAAGATAATCACAATAATATAGAAACACAATCATACTTAAAAGCATTCAATGCAAAATAAAGCAAAAAATAAAAATAAAAATCTGTTAGTGAGTTTTTGTTGAGAGTTTGGAGCTTAGTTTTTTTTTTTTTTTTTTTTTTGGGTTTTACTTCTGGGTTTATGCGATAGAGGTGAAAGAGAAAATCTTCTATTATTTTTGGTTTGTTTTAGCAACTGCAAATGGTAGAGATAATGGCAATGCACAAACACAAAAACATCAAAACACCAATAATTAATCAAACGACATGAAATCTGAAATTTCACCAAACAACAAAAAATAGTCTAACAAAATATGAGAAGAGGACAGCATTATCCAAACATGTCAGCTTATTGCATGACAATTGATTCCATTAAAATCTAAACTACATCATTTTTAAAACTATCAAATTATAGTGGCAATTATATGTTAATAGCTATTGCATGCTTGGTAACATCAATTGAAACTTTAATAGATCCAATTATTAAATGATGGAAGTATAATTAGCTTTACCTTAAAACACTTTGGTTACTAACTTCAGCATTTAAGCATTTTACTAAATCATAGTCTAATTATAATGTGATATCATTTTTTTTCTTTTCCTTTTAGACTTAAGCTTGAGGCTTTTGATATGCGATAACTATATTTTATTTTCCTAAAAAAATGAAGAGAAAATGCTTTTGAAAAGAAACAAAGAATAGAAGAAATAAAAGGTCATGGAAAATTTTTCATAAATAGGTGTATAAAAAATTTTAGAAGATAAAAGTAAATATAATAGAAAAAATATACCACTTGTTGGAGTTTTTTCCTGTACATTGGTAAATACTCTCACTACAAGAGAAAAATATCAAATGAATTCAGTTTTTACCTTATCATTGGTATAGAACAACAATATTTCCATGACTCTATAAACATGTGATACTCCATAAACATGTGATACTCCAATAGCCCTATTAACAATATGGTCTTACCAAGGGAAGCCACCGGAATTCATTAAGCTTGTTAATAAGTTGAGCTCCCCATTGCTTTTGTTCTACTTAAAAAATAATTGTTCAGAACTAAAAAAACTTAAAACTTAGAATTTTCTTTGAATTTCTACCTTTTCCTTTTACTCATTTTTTTCTTTAAAAATTACAAACATTGGAAACTAAAATAAGAAAAATTCATAATCCAAACAAAAAAAGAAAAAGAAAGTGCTACAAAAAATACTTTATTATTAGTTAAAAAATCCTAGAGTTTAGAAATTTAAACATACTTCAGTTCATGAATCACTAAACTAAACCAATAATAGATAACATCATAATTTTGGAAATATTTCAAAATGATTGTAATTGAAAGAAATTTAATATTTTTTCCTAATTTTCAATAAATATAATAGATCAATGAGGTTTAGGGTTTTAGTGAGTTGTGGAAGAATCATAAACTTACCAACGATGCATCCGACAACAACCCTGGTAGTAACGTGAGCCAAGTAGAGAAATAACATCAAAACTCCAACAATTACTTGAACAATATGCATGCATAGAAACATCAACAAAAAAGTGAAAAAAAAAACTAAAAAACTAAACATAAGAAGAAAAAAAAAGCTTACTTGAACAAATAAAACAAACAAAATAACAAAAAAAATCTTAATACCGTAAAAAAAATCGAGAAGAAGTGAAAATAGTAAAACAAAAAAAAACCTAGAAAAAGAGAAGAAACAAAAATAAAAGTTTAAAAACAACTTACATTGTTGAACTAAGAAGAAAAGAAAAAACCCACCTTGAGGAATAAAACAAAGAAACCTCTTTCACGTTAGGGTTAAGGTCCTTGTTCTCTTATTCATTGATGCTAAAAAATTTGAGATTTTCCTCTACCCCCATTATTTTTGCTATCTATCTTTCTTTCACTTTTTCTTTGATTTGGGTTCTTTTTTACAGAAAACAAAAGTTTTCTTTCTTAGTTTGGGGAAAATAAATGCAAAAACTTTTAGAGAAGATAAAATTACCCTTAATCTTTTTATTTTACATTGCTGAGCTATCCTCTTAACTAAAAATAGGGGACATCTTTTATATATTAGTAAGAATTGGGAAATATTCCAACAACAATTATTTTATTTACTTTTGTATAAAATATTTAATAATTAAATTATAAATTTTGGGATTAATAAAAATTATTTTAATGATGAATTCTAAGAAGTCATAAATGGGTTACATTCGAAAAAATTTCTAGGTGAAATTTTTTTCTAGAATGATAGATAATTTAAACAATATTTCAATATAAATAACTGACATTTATTTTCAAACAATGATAAAAATAAAAATAAAATAACAGTGAAAAGTTAAGAAATAATAAAATTAAAACCTTAAAATTAAGTAATTAGCAATTATATTAACTTTAAAGTTTTTTTTCATAAAAAGACAAAATAAATTTGATAATGAAATTTTAAGATATTACAAAATGATGATTTTTCAAAAAATTTTAATTTAAAAATAAAAATTCAAAAAAATAAATTAAATAATTTTACAATTTTTCCCTAAAACATTTAATAAATCTGACGACAAAATTCTTTCAAGAGAATAAGTGATTTTCTTGAACATTCTCGTGATGAAAAATTTTTCAAGTTGTACTAAAAGTGCCAAAAAAGACTTAAAATACTTTTGGATATTTAAATAAAAATTAAAGAAAAATAAAATGATAAAAGATATAAGATCATATTAATTAGAAATTTTAAAATAATATAAAATTAATTGGTATCATCGTTTAGATTAACATTTTTGAGGAGCTAATATTTTTCTCACACGTAACCATACTTTTAAATCTCATTATGAGATTTGCAATATAATCTATTCTTTTTCAAAGAGCCGTAATCAAGTTTAGGATTTCCTTTATGATAATAGGTTTAATTTGGTAGCCAATCATTTCTAATAAAAAAATATTAATAACAACTCTTCTTTACAATTAAGTTCATGAATTTACGTGCCAGGACACCAAATGTGAAAAATTTTCCAATACTAAGTAATCGTGAATTTTATTTTTTTCAATCCACCAAACTAACATGTTCAAAAAGTAAATCACCCACCAAAATTTTCACTACATCAACTTCCATAATAATATCATTTGCATTATTTTCAAAGTATATTTCAAAAATAATTTATTAATATCAATATTCTTTGTGCTGAACTATCTATGAGGGGTAAAAACCTGAAAACACAAGAAAGAAAGATTGATTAATGATAAAGGCATGGAGTGTTTTGGGCGTTTATGCTTTGACATTCAAGTTAAAGCTCGGTCAAGGAGGGGGAAAGAAAAAAGGCAAATACAAGTAAGGAAGCTAGTGTTCCTGTTAGTTTAGAAGTACTTAGAGGGTGATATTTATAACTATATGATGAGAAGCCTTGGGCCTAAATGGATCAAGTTCAATGTAGAGGGTTAAGGCAAGTGTCGTAGGCTTGAGCTGAGCTAACAGTTAAAGGTCCAATCAAGGAATGACAAGTCATCATTCGCATGTGCTAGTAGGTGGCTAACTGAGGTGGTTAAGCTGACGTGTAGCCTATATTTTTTGGTTTGCTAGACAAGTTAGCTTGATTGAAATGATCAAAATGCCCTCGCTTGATAGCTGACTTATGCTTTAGAGGAAAAAGTCCATCTCTCCCTTTAGACACTAAAATGCTCCTCACATTCTATCTCTCATCAAGTAGTTTGAGGTATTAGACTAGTAAGAATAATGGTTGGCTGATTTATTATCATTAAAATTGAGCTGAGAGTTAAGCATGAATTTCATTCGAAGCTTTCATCGTTTTATTTTGATAAGGTGATTTTATGATTATCCCAAGCTCAATTCATCGAGCTAGTCAAGATGCTATGCTGACATAGATGAAGTGGTGCCATTTTTTAGGTTTGAGATGGTGCCGCCAACATGGTCCTCATATGGTATGAATGACATGAAGCTTGTAGCATGCACACATTATATCTAACATGATGTTACACGTGTGGCTAATGTGACACTTGTGGACTTTCTATAATGGATCATAATAAGTTCGATGTAACATTACGTGTATGGTCAATGTGATACTTATGGATTTTATGCAGTGGGTTTTATGTAGAAAAATCAACATAACCCTTGCATAGATTCATTTAAATCTACATTTATTGAAAAGAAAAGAATTTTTATGGTTTTTTCAATTTAGGCTAAAAATTTAAGTAGTTATCTTTGATAATTATTATTGTGATGTGACTTAATCTATAGTATTCATATGATCTAAGTCTTGGCTATATAAGGGTTTTCTAAGGCTTAGTTTTTCACTACCCAAATTTTTTAACTTTCTAGCTAACCAGTTTTTATTGATCTCAAAGATTTTTTATCCTTTTTTATTCGATCTCTTTTCATTTGACCTTCTTTTCAAATCTACTTTGGTATGTCTCTCTCTTTATTATGTCTTTTTATTTTAACTTGTCTAACTTTAGGTAAAGATAAAGGGAGGTCAGTTGGACAAGAGAATTTTTTGTTAGATGACAAGGTTTCTTTTGTTATTATAGGAAAAAACTATTATCGAGCTACCTATTAGTTAAATTTGATGCTTATAGAGGGCCAAAAACAAATTAAAAACAACCCCTACATTAAGGGGAAAGGGTTTATCATAAGATGGATGAGCTTCTGGTAGTAACAAATTTTGACCTCTAAAATCCTCAAATCCTAATAGCCGTGGTCAATTCGACTCCTCTATTTGATCATTCTTTTTCTTCCCCAACTCCTCCACTAAACAATCTAAACCTTCATTTTGCTTAGTGTTTATATGGTTAAGCTTAAAGTTTTACTCTTGCTCATTTTTTGAGTTTGAGTAGTCTTTTAAGTCTATTTTATCTTCTTCCTCCTTCAATGTTATAAAGGTCCCAACCCTTACTTTGGATCAAGGGCCTGCTTATTTTTCAAAAATTGAGTAAACTAATAATGGGGCTTTTGAGGCTAAGTAGGATCAAAGTTTTTAGTAGGCTGAATAGTTTGGCCAAGTCAAATAGAAGAGTAAAGGTAAGAAAGAGGTAGATGCTACTGACAATGATAATGATGATGACCTCACCCCTTTTTACACTTTTAACTCATTAGGCATAACTCATAAGGACATGATGAAAAGTTTAAAGGGTTGAGCCAACCCTGAAAACTACCTTAATCTATGCTCTATTCATCTAGTCTCCATAATGAAATTCAAATTTAATTTTCTCAAAGAAAGGTACAATGTAGTGATAATGACCTCTTAAGAATAAATAATAACCCTACTAGAGTTTAACAAGATATGGGTGTACTAGGACTCTATTATGGTCAACCTCAGTTTTTTTTTTACATTATTTATTGTTGAATTTTTTTTAGCTTACAATTTAACTATCACTTAGCTTGCTTCAAATTCTTTAAGGTATATAGTATGATTCATTATTTTTTGTAAAGAATTGATTTTCTCCCTTTTGTCCCCTCTTTACAGAATTTTTGTTCTTAAAAAGCATTCTCATTTAAGAGTTGATTTTATGTGATAGCTTAACCTTCCAAGAAGATTTTTGCTAACTGCCCAAGCTCAATAAATACTTGAAAGGTTCTTTTCATTTGTATAAAAAAGGTCAAAGGGGTTTGGGAAATTAATAATGGCTCAAGCATTTTTTAAAAAGCCAAGATCAACCCTTTGACTATGGATAAGCTTGATGCTCAAGAAATAATAAACAACCTCCTTAATAAAGGAAGTTAGTAGTCGATACTTACAAGTTAACCTCTTTTAGTGTCATTAAAAAGGTTAAGTAATAGGGTAGGCATCTGCTAACTTTGGATAACTAACTTCATTTTTTATTGATTTTGTTCTAACTTTTAGTTTGGTTTTGTTTGTTTTGTGGATATGGTTGGCCAAAGTGTTGAGGCTTTAACATTTCTCATTTTGTACACCTCTAAAGTAAAAGAAGGTGTAAGGCCCTTGCTCATCTTGATGCTCTTTTTCAAGGATCAGAATAATTGACCCACACCATCTTCAGTAGGGCCAAGTTAATGGCAAGAGTTCAATCATAATCTAAAAGCTAAAATAAAAGTTCATAGCTCAAAACATAAAAAAAAAAGACCAAAGGTAGAGTCCTCATCTTCTGAGCTAATTGTTGAGCTCTAACCTTTCTCGGAGAGTGTATCCATCACAATAGAGTTTAACTTATTAAAAAATGCCTATGAGGACCTTGACATAGTAAGGAATATTACGTGGGTCACCATGTCTAAAAAAGGTTTGTCCATCTCTACGCTCAATTAATTTACAAACTAATATCTTGTCTTACTTTGTTCATTTCTAGGCTCAGGTTTCTTGTATACAATTTCTAATCAGTTTCCATCTTTTGTCTCCTAAAATATGAGGCAAGGCCTGCTACACTGTTGCTGAACTCTTACTTATTTTTCTAAGTTCGAGCAAGACATCAAAAACTATACTTGAAATCTCAACTCCCTCAATAAGGTGATAAGGAACCTCAAAGTCTCTAACATGAAATATAAAAAGACTAATGATGAGTTTGGCAAGAAGGTTAAAGCTAAAGGCTTAAGGATGTATCTATCCAAAAAGCTACACTAGAATCTTTACAACAATAGTTCGACCAAAGCTTGAACACAGTGCTAGCTAAGGTGTAGCAATTGAAAAACAAGCTCCACTCTACCAAAAAAGTTAAGTAGTAGGCCATGGAGAACTTTCTTGCATCCAACAATGTTTACAACAAGCAAATCAACTTTGCTTGGGACTTGGTGTTCAATTCTTTTGACTTAGCTTTGAAAAAAGTGAAGTTTTTTTATGCTGATCTTGACTTGTTAATGACCAGAATAAACAACCTTAGGTCCCAGCAGGTTGCAGCACCAGTCGAAAAGGTCTAGGATAAGGAAGAAATGGAAATAAAAGTTGTTATGAATGCTACTTTTAAAGTCGAGCAAGAAAGAAATAGTGGAGAGCCCGAGGTAGAAACCTAAGTTGGTGAGCCTGAAACACCAGTTTTTGAGTAGCAACCTGAGAAAAGGGTTTATGATAGTTTTTTCTTTTGCTTTTTTTTTTTTTCAGTTTTTTCTTTTACTTTTTTTTCTTTTTTTTAATCTTTTTTTCTAATCTATATATACCACAAATTCATTAATGAAAAATTTTTTTATATCTTTTAGTTTAATTTTTTTTTGTACTTTTAGCTTGGCTCATTATAACTTGTAACAAATAACTTTCCCTTGTCGTAGCTCAATTATTGTAAAAAAATAATGAAAGACCTAAAAAAACTTCAAAAATTAACCAAGTTTAAGATCGATCATAAAGAACATTACTGAATATGATGAAATACTTTGGACTTTAGCTTTAAAGAATTTGAAATACCTTGGACTTTAACTTTAAAGAATTTACCAAGTTTCAGCTCAGTATTCTAAATCAACTACCTTTTAGTTAAGCTTTAATAACTAATAGATGAGATAATCATTTTTATGTAACCAGCTCAGACGTTATGCTCATCATAATTAAATTCATAATTCATGTAAGTCTGAGATCAATTTTTGGTTTCATAATTCATCCAATTTTGTGCTCAAACTTTGAACATTTTAAACATTACACTGTTACCTCAAACTCTTAACAAATGAATTGGAAAAATATGTTGGAACCTTAAGCTTTCATTTAACTTGGGATTAAGTAATATAGGTAGACCTCATAATTACAAACTTCCTTGGTTTTAAAAGCCTTGATTGATAATAAAATTTTAAATTATCCATATTTCACGTCCTCGGGATGGGATTTTCATTCAAGTCCTATAGTTTACAAGTCCCAGCTTATACTATTTTTTTTCACTATATAGAGGCCCTCCTAAGTTAGGGCCAACTTCCTTCTTCAATCATTGACTCTAAAGGCTTCCACTTTTCTAAATAACAGGTTGCTTTTGTTTATATTCTTTTGTTAAACCTTTTTGTTGTAATAGTTAGAAACCTTATGCTAATATGCTATTATTCTAGTTAAAGCAATGTTTCTTTGCTTATTGGTTAAGTCTAAGTTAGCTTTAAGGCCTTTTTATTTTGAGCTTGACTCAGAGGCTAGAGAGGTTGATTTCAATTGGGACCATAGCCTCGGTTTCAAAAACTAGGTTGAAAGAGATTTTTCTTGTAAGGATTTTAATGGTCATCTTTAAAACCTATAATATTCAAAAAGCTCTTCAGCCCATTTGCCCTTAACTTCATCTAACCTCTTCTTAAAGGCTTCAAGTATAGTTTTGTTTGTTGCCTAGGCCTGACCATTGAACTGAGGATGAGTGACTAAGTTGAACCTTAGATTGATGCTGAGGTTCGAACACCACTCTTTAAACTTTAAGTTTTTAAACTGACTTCCATTGTTAGTCATAATGCATCTAAATAGAGTAAATCAATATAAATTTCCTCCAAACAAACTTCTTGAAGTAAGATTCAATTGTGGTAGCTAGTTTCTCGACATCCAACCACTTGATGAAATAATCAGTGGCCACTAGCATAAATTTCTTCTATCTAGTGGTCTGGGTAAATGGACTGAGCAAACTTCTGACATTTGTTGCATTATGTGAAAGGCCATGGGCATATTATGGGAATCAACTTAGTTAAGGAAAAATGTTGCACATACATAAACTTCTAACATTTGTTGCACTTTTTCACCAAGTCGATCATATCTTTTCTAATGGTAGGTTAGTAGTATCCTTGTTTCAAAAACTTATAAGCTAGTTACCAAGGCTTGAGGTGATTCTCACATATTCCTTCATAGATTTCCCTTAGCACATAGTTTACCTTCTTATCGTCCACACACCTTAGGTAAGACAAATTGAATGACCTTTTATACAACTTTTCATTGATGATGGTGTATTGAGTAGCTTTTCTTATTGGGACTTTAGCTTGAATTTTGTCCTCAAATAATTCTCCTATCATTAATAGGTTATGATCAGGGACATCCATGATTCTTTTTTTTCAATTTGGTTGACTTGTTTCTCATTAATGCTCTTTTTTAATAGCTTTTCGACCAAATCATGGGTGTAGACACCGATTTTGTCCGGGTTTACTATTTTATTTTTTTTTATAATAATAATAATATCTAACAAAACAAAACAAAACAGAAAAAAAACAAAACAAGTAAACAAACAAAAAAAAAGAGAAAGAAGTCAAGGAGTTGGTGCGATGCCGAGCTACCTCGACCAACTCCTTGACCAACTCCTTATCAGCAACCCAACCAGCCCCCCCCGACCAGCTTCTTGCCAGCCACCCTACAGCTACCAACTAACCACCCTACAGCCAGTAAAATCCCACTTAATTGAAACTATATAAAATCAACACATAAACGCAAAAGAAAAGAGGGAAGAAAAGAAAAAAAATAAATTTTTTTCAGGTGAGAGTTCTGAAACAAAAAAATTTTTCCAGCTTGAGAGTTCAGGAACGAAAATTTTTGATCTACCCACCCAAACACCCAAAATACCCAAACACAAAAACCAACCGAAAACAACCACAAACAGAACCGCCACAAAAAAACCAAAACAGAAACAAAAATAAAAAAAAATACACAGTCCTCGCCTACGGCGAGGAACCTCAGCGCCAAGCTTCCTACACGAAGAAGAGAAAGAAAGCTCAGCTTCAAAAAAAAAAAAAAAAAAAACGCAGAAAAAAAAATTTTTTTTTTGCCGAAACTTTGAAGACAGATCTAGGAATTTTGAGACTCCTTTTGGTGAAAAGGAGGTCAGATCTACGCTCAAGGGGTCGAGAAGAGCTTGTGGGAGAATTTTAGAATTTTTCGACCACCGGAGACGGCGGTCGGAGACCGGCGGCGACGACGGACGGCGGAGGCACCAACGGTTGACCGGCGATCTGCTGAAGAAGAAAAAAAAGTTTTTTTTTTTTGAAAAAATGAAAAACTGACCAAAAAAAAATTGAGCCTTTTATATAAACTGCCAAAATCAAAACGACGTCGTTTCATTAAAGGCCCAAAACGACGTTGTTTTAAGCCCAAAGATCTGCGCGTCAACCCGCGACCCGACCCGGGGTCCACGTGCCAGACCTTCGACCCGTTTCCTTCATCCGTTCTGCCTGGTCTGACTGGACCGGACCGAACCGTCAGACAAAACCGAACCGGTACTGAACCGCCGAACCAACCAGACCGAATCGAACCCCCGATCCAACCGCCGAATCGGTCAGACCGCCCGGACCAGCGTTGACCGGACCGTTGACCCGTCCGGTTCAGGTAAAAAAAATTTTTTTTTTAATTTTCTAATTTTTTTTTATTATTATTATTATTTGTTATTTTAAATATATTTTTATATTTATGCATGATAAATTTATAAATTTGTTAGAATAAATGTTTAATCATTTTAATAATAATAAAATTAAAAACAAATAATAATTAAAATATATTAAAATGCTTTAAAATAATAATAATAATTTTCCCTGCCTAGATGTTGGAGGGAATAAAAATATTTTTCTAAAACAATAATTCTGCCTAGATGTTAGGGAATTATTGTTAATAATAAATAAACATAAGAAATTTTTAATTAATTTTCAAAAATTATTAAAATCGAACTTGCTTCAAAAATCCGCCTAGATGTTGGGGATTTTTAGAGATGTTCGTATTTTCTTAAAAACGAAACCTTAAGCGCTATTTCTTAATCCTAGGTTTCTAAAACCCTTAAAAATCCAAAGTCCATTAAATCCAAAACCGCTCGAAATCCAAAATCCTTGAAGTCCAAAGTTTGAAAAATCCTAAGGACATGTGTGAAAATTCTATTGGAAGCAATTTGTTCCCGAATGCCGCCTAGATGATGGGGTATTTAGGAAATTTTACTTCATTAAGTCTTTTCACACGAGTTCATAATTCATATTAATAATAAGATTAATAAATAAAAAGTATAATAAAATTGGGATTTTAAATATAAACAGTCGCACCTAAGCTCTGCCTAGATGTTGGAGAGTCGGGGTGGTCTCATTATAGTTAAGAATCCAACTCTTAAATTGTATTTTATTAATAATAAGATTAATAAATAAAAAAGTATAATAAAATTGGGATCTTAAATATAAATAGTCGCACCTAAGCTCTGCCTAGATGTTGGAGAGTCGGGGTGGTCTCATTATATTTAAGAATCCAACTCTTAAATTGCATTTCATTTTACATGACATTCATTAGCATACATGCGTTATCGTATTATCATCAATAATTGTCTGCATTATTCTCTCTTTAATTTACTCATGGTACTCTGCCTAGATGTTGAAGAGTCACCAACAATTTTTTGTAAAGAGTGTTATTTCATTTTAAGGATTGTTGTGTTAAATCTTAAGCGAAAAGGGTTACTTTAAATTCTGCCTAGATGTTGGAGAATTTTAAGATAATTCTTTATCTTAAAGATTTTTTCAATATTCCTAAATAAAAATTTTAGCAAAAAAAAAATTTTTTTTAAATAAAGGAAATTAATGTTAAATTTCAAATTAAAACCATTTTTATCCGACATTGAAAATAGTGCATAGTTGAATGGTACCAATTTATGGACGTTGTGGGGGTGCTAATCCTTCCCCACGCGTAACCGACTCCCGGACCCAACCTGATTTTTCGTAGACCGAAATATATCTTTTTGATAAACTTTAAACAACCCATTTTTATAGTTTTATTAAAAAGATAAACTTTTGGGTGGCCAATCACACCCTAATAAAGATTGGTGGCGACTCTCTCTTTTTTTTTTTTCTTAATTTTAAAACAACTCATTTTTACGTCTGGCGGTCTCAAAATCGTTACGACAGCTTGGCGACTCCGCTGAGGAATTATTTGAGAGTCAGGCCAAAATTTTAATTATGCGCTATTGACAATGGTTGGATTTAATTGATTTTATTTGATATTTAATTTAATTTCTTTTATTTTAATTTTTTTTTCTAAAAACAGTCATGTTAATAAATGAAATAAATTATGTGCTAGTTATTACTTCATTTTGATTTTGGTTTTTAATTTATTCATGATTAATACATTACCTTGCACACACTTTGCATATTCACTTGCATACATGAGCTCTATACCCGGGCTCCGTCCTTTTAGGAGGAAGTGAAGTAGCTACGCTCTCGTGAGGTGATAACCTCCGCATTTGCTAGCGAAACACTTTCACTCAGATTGAACCCGTTCCGTTAGTAGCCTGTAATGGGTGAGGATCGGGGAGCCTTACTAGTCTATAATGGACGATGATGTGAGGAATAGTCTGGGAACCTTTAGACATGCAAATCTTAACCCAGCATATAATGAGCCGTAAAGTCCAACTTTAGGATAGAGCCATACTGTCCCTTTTGTGAAAAGATTACCTAAATTAGGACACTATGTATATTCTGTTATGCTTGTTCATTCATTTACTCAGTTTTATTTATTTGTTTTATTTACATTATTGATTTGTTTTATTGTCTTCAATTTTGTTGCATGCATCATATAGGTACCATTTTTAAAAGGGTATTGTTTTGGACCAATCTAAAAAAAAAATTTCAAAAAACCTAAAGGATGTCATCTGTGTGTAAGAGCTACTTAGAGGTCAAGAACCATTCAGAAGGTATTCAGAGGAAAGAAGGAGATTGCTTAGTAGATGGCACATATCGATGCTACTACAGTCAGTGCATGTGGATCTCAGTCAGAATAATATATTAGAATTGGAAGCCATTTGGAAACAGTGGAGAATAGAGAAAAAAGAATCTTTTTCCAAGAAATACGGAGATGTGGCACTGCTTATGTCTGTGAAGGTTGATGAACAGCTAATGAGAGCCGCAATACAGTTCTGGGATCCATCTTATCGATGCTTTGTATTCAACGAAGAAGACTTGGCTCCCACGATCGAAGAATATTCTTCTTTACTCCGGATAGAGTCTACCAATCAAGACAAGATCTATTGGAAAGAGCATAAAACCACTGGATATAGAAAAAAATTAGCCAAGATCATGCAAGTGGAGGTTGAAAAGATAGACAAGCACAAGAAAGAAAAAAATAGGGTTGACATCATTCCATCAGCTTTTCTGCTCAAGTACATAAGAAAGTATATTGATACCGATCAGGGGTCGGATGTGTTTGCTTTGGCCATCTATGGATTGATGATATTCCCTAAGGTTTTAGGACATATAGAAGCATCAGTGGTTGATTTCTTTGAGCAATTAGATAAAGGTATAAACCCTTCACCAACTATTTTGATAGAAACTATTAGATCACTTAATTTTTGTCAAAGAAAGGGTGAAGGACGATTTATGGGGTGTGCTCAATTACTATTTATCTGGCTTAGAAGCCATTTTTGGGGAAAAGAGAAGACATCATTTCAACCATTCTTCATGCATTTCAGTCCTATCAAGGAGTTTATGACTAAAGAATGGACAAAAGATTGGACAAAAGGTCAGTGGTTGGCATTCTTTTTAAAGCTCACTAGCGAAGATGTAACATGGAGGGCACCATGGATGCTTCCGATGGCTATCTTATATAGTTGTGGAGACGAGTCATGGGTACCTCTATTAGAAATATGGGGGGCAGTGAGTTACGCGCCCCTTATGGTTCAAAGACAATATGATTCACGACAATTCATCCCTATGACTCATAGGCTTGGTTCACTCGAGTTTGATTATGGAACACCCAGTTATATGAAAAGGGTTCGTGAAATCATCAAAGCATGGAAGCAGGTCAACCGAATGAGCCCAGCTAGACTCGCTGATAATGTTGCTGAAGGTTACCTTGCGTGGAGGATGAAAAGAGTTAACGAAATTAGGCCTCTACCAGCTGATGTTTCAGAGAAGTTATCGGCTCTTGTTTCAGTATCAGTATTGTCGACTCTTGAGATCGCTCAACGAGAGTTTGAGATTAAAAAAAAAAGGTTAAAGAAAGAAAAGGTGGCTATAATGGATCAGGTTAACCAATTAAGATATAATTTGATGATGAAAAATGATGCAGTACAGAAGTTGACTAAAGAACGAAAAGTATTGAAAGAGGATCTGCAAGATTTGCATCAAGAAAATAAGAAATTAAGGTTGGATAGTAGACCTTTGAAGGGATCCAAGAAGGATGTGGAAGAACTACGAGACATGGTGAAATATTGGAAGAACAGAGCTCGAGAGAACAAAGAAATGATCTTCACACTCACCAAAGAGCAACATGAATGGAAAGAAAAACTTTCAGGGGCCTCTGAAAAGGTAACAAGGCACCAAAGAGAAAGTGAAAAGCTAAAAGCTGAACTAATGAGGGAACAAAGCAAGAACTTCGATTTGCAAAGCAAGAAAAAAGCCTTAGAGCATGAATTAATGAGTTTGAAGCTTCAATTGACAAGCAATCAGAGGCACATAAATGAGATTTTGACTGAGTGGCAAGATAGAGAAGATTATTGAGCTCGCACTTATAATATGGAGGCAGATGCTCGAGAGATGTGGTGAGCAAAAAGTTTAGGAAGGCAGCAATACATTGAACACCTAACTGCTCAAATCTACAAGGCTGTTCAAAAAGTAGGCAACATGGTTGAAAAGGCGAAAGCACTGGAACGAGAGATTGTACCAACCCAAGGCCACAGTCAAAGATTATTGCATTTTTTTCATGAAGCTAGGGAGCAATATGCTCAAATCAAATGTTTTTATGGCTTTAATGCAAGAATGATTGGATGATGTGTAAAGACTCCCATGGTTAATGAAAGTTTCTTTTTGTTTCGATCGATCCAAGATAATACCCTAATTTGCATTTCATTCATTTCATGCATGCATTTTCATACTAACAATAATATCAACGATATTATATCATGCGATCTAATTCGTGGTTGATAAACTAAGGTTCAAGGATAGCAAAGCCAAGGAACCACAACTCGTCAATTTTGCATAGATATAATACTCGTTCCCAGACTCGAGCCATGGCAGAAGAGAATACAGCTAGGTTTGAAAGGGTCGAAAGGGTACAAGAGGAGATACAAGAAAGAGTGATGAAAATACAATAAAGAATTGAAGCACAAATGGCTGAATTAAGACAACTGTTGATTGGATCAATGAAAGGAAAATGAGTCGTTGGTGTATCTAGGACAGGAGATGAGGTTAATGTGGAAGAGCCATTATACCCTACTGGATTCAATCCACCTCAAGTTCAGATTCAAGTTCCTCGGGGTATACACATACAACCACCAAGTGCGCAGCCATACCCCTATGTCAATCATTCTGCAAATCAGCAGCCGACCCACTTGAATGCCAATTCGGGACCCATCCCAGTCGATCCCATCATGGTACCAAATCTTGACGACCCTGTTGAGCAAGAGAAGTCTCACAAAATGTCAGAACCTGTTATAAATTCAAAAATTCAAGACAAATATGACCAGCTTGAAGAGAGGCTTAAAGCGGTTAAAGGTAATGACACTTATGGGGTTATTGACGCCAACGAGCTTAGCCTAGTGCCTGACTTGGTTATCTCACCAAAATTTAAGACCCCAGATTTTGAGAAATACGATGAGACAAAGTGTCCATCTGCTCATATCACCATGTTTTGTAGAAAGATGACGGGCTATACCCATAATGACAAACTATTGATACACTATTTTCAGGATAGTTTAACTGGTTCAGCAGCTAAATGGTACGTGCAATTAGATCGAAATAAGATCAGTTCATGGAAAAACTTGGCCAAAGTTTTTCTTGCTCAGTATAAGCACGTCTTGGATACAGCCCCTGATAGACTGTCATTACAAAATATGAAAAAAAAGTTGACGAAAAACTTCAAAGAATACGCACATCGGTGGAGAGATGCAGCAGCCCAAGTACAACCACCACTGACTGAAAAAGAGATAACCGTGCTATTCGTCAATACACTGAAGGCCCTGTATTATGACAGATTGGTGGGAAATGCCACGAAAAACTTCTCTGACATGGTAGAAAATGCTATCAAAAGTGGTAAAATTGAAGGGTCTGAAAAGAAGATAGCTACATTAAGGAAGAAAAAGCAGGAGACACATGTTGTCACTCACACAAATCCCCCACACCATCCTTTTGTTTCATATAAACCACACCCTCATTACTACTCTACCATAAACCAAATCTCTCAACAACCATACCATTACCGAGCCCCCCAACAATCCTTACCCAGATCAAGTTTTAGCCATCAACCATCCAATTACACCCCAGCACCTCCAGCTCAACCATTTACTCGACCAACCTACCCAAACAGCAATCAAAGAAACTCACAGAATAATAACAATCGAGAAAGACCTCATTTTGACCCAATTCTCATGACATACATAGATTTGTATCCTCGACTTGTTGAAAAATATCTGCTTGCTCCTATTATTATTGAACCTTTGAAACCTCTGTTTCCCAAATGGTATGACCCTAATGTACATTGTGATTATCATTATAGGAATCCAGGTCATTCCACTGAGCATTGTATTGCTTTGAAGCATAAAGTGCAGGGGTTAATCAATGAAAGAGTATTAAATTTTGATACCAGCCAACAAGGGACTCCAAATGTCAATGGAAACCCTCTACCAAATCATACCAGACCATCAATAAATGCTTTGATTGATGGGCAAACAAGTTACGTGAAAAGAAGAATAGAAGAGGTCAAAACTCATATGGCTAAAGTGTTTGAAACCTTAGTCAAAGCTGACATGCTGAAGTCGATAGAACCTCAAAATTACTCTGAAGCGGTTAACTCAACTGAAAGCTGCCATTATCACAGAGGTGCTCTGGGGCATTCTATCGAAAATTGTCACCAATTCCATCAAGAGGTGCAAAAATTGATGGATGAAGGTCGAATAGAGTTTTACCAAGAGAGAGAAGAGTTGGTGAAAGTGTCTACCATTGATTCAAAGAATAAGTTTGAGTGTAGACCAGTAACTATCTATTATGATGAGAAGCCAACATCGAAGCTAGAAAAACCCGTCTCTTGACCAGTGGTGATAATTAAAGTTTCTAGCCTTTTTCCATATCAGAATGATAAAGCAGTACCTTGGAAGTATGATTATGATGTCATAGTCAACCCAGATACTGCCAACATAACGGGTGTAGGAGGCATAACTTGAAGTGAGAGGTGTTATACCCCAGAAGCTCTAGAAAAAGCTAGAAAAGAGAAAGCCAAGGTAGGAGAAGAAAATGAAAGTCAGAGTGGTCTTGACACAACCCTAGAAAAAGAATGGCAGAAGCCAGTATCTGAGAGTGAAGCAGGTGAATTTTTAAAGTTAATAAAACATAGCGAGTATAGCGTGGTAGAACAGCTTAACAAGATGCCAGCTAGAATTTTGCTATTGTCATTATTGCTCAATTCAGAGTCACACCGTAATGCTTTATTGAAAGTGTTAAATCAAGCATATGTGTCTCACAATGCTTCTGTTGAATATGTGGAACAGTTTGTTGGCAATCTGACGATTTCAAACTATATCTCTTTCAGTGATGAAGAGATTCCTCTTGAAGGTAGAGGAAGTACCAGGGCTCTTCACATTACTGTGAAATGTAAAAGTCATATAATGGTTAAGGTTTTGATTGATAATGGCTCATCCATCAATGTTATACCTGCGACTACTCTGGCAAAACTCCCTGTTGATGGATCTTATATGAAACCTAGTCATATGATAGTGAGAGCTTTTGATGGAACCAGAAGAGAAGTGTTGGGAGATATAGAAGTGCCATTGCAGATTGGCCCATGTACTTTCAACGTGAAATTTCAAGTCATGGACATCTCTCCTTCATATAGTTATTTATTGGGTAGATCGTGGATCCATATGGCAGGTGCTGTCCCATCCTCATTACATCAAAAAGTTAAATTTATTGTTGAAGGAAAGCTAACATGTGTGGCAGGAGAAGAAGATTTATTGGTAACTCAACCGATAAATACTCCTTATGTGGAATCGGCAGATGAAGCTTTAGAATGCTCTTATAGATCTTTCAAGATTGCCAATGCAACATATATAGCTGGAGGATCTAAATTATATTCACCACACTTATCTGTGACTACTAAAATGATAGTCAAACAGCTTACCAAGATGGGATGGCGACCTGAAGTCGAACTTGGGAAGAACCTGCAAGGAATTACGAAGCCATCGGCCATATATGAAAAGAGAGACAGGTTTAGCTTGGGATATAAGCCAACAAGAGGGGACAGAGTAAGAATGATGAATGAGAAAAGAGATAAGAGGATAGCTAATCTTAAGGGATATGAGTTGGAGTCAGAGCCGATAGTCATTCTATACCTTTATGATTCTTTTCACTCGGGAGGATACATTTATTCAGATTTACCGAGAGCCCCAAGTGCAGGATTCATGGAAAAATTTTTAGAGCTGGCCATTCAAATGGTGGATGATGGAGAAAAGAAGAGTCGAAGTGAAGAGCTATTCGTGTACCATTATCCTTCAAATTTTGAGTTGGATAATTGGAAAGTTACAGAGCTGCCTGTTGCCTTTAAAACTTTGGAAAAGTAATGTGAAACTTAAAATCTCTAATTACTTTCTACGAGTATTAGGAGATCTTTTATGGTGTGTTTATGTTTGTCATTTTAATAAAAGACTTAGAAGATGCATCCGTATTTTTTTTGTCATTTTTATCTTCATTTTACCTTTCATCCTTTTCTTTCCTACATTTTCTTGTCATTCCATTTTTGTGTGCCAATATTCTCTCCATATTACCCTTTGCAGGGTTTCAAACAATGAACATGAGGATAATCATGGCATTAATCTCGGATTTGATTTTGAAAACTTAATTCATGTTGATGAACTTCATAATGAGGAAGATTCAGATAGCTATACACTGCCTCTTGATTTGTTAAAATTAATAGAACATGAAGATAAGCCAATTGAACCCCATCAAGAAATTACTGAATCAGTAAATTTGAGAGATGGTGAGAATAAAAAAGAGGTCAAAGTTGGTACATCTCTTTTACCAGCTGAAAGACAGAAGCTAGAAGAGCTGCTCCGAGAATATGTAGATGTGTTCGCATGGCCTTACCAGGATATGCCAGGACTCAGCACTGATATTGTAGAGCACAAGTTACCTTTAAAACCAGGATGTAAGCCGATGCAGCAAAAGCTAAGGCGCATGAAACCAGAGATGCTGCTGAAAATTAAAGAGAAAGTGAAGAAACAATTCGATGCTGAATTTTTGGAAGTGGCAAAATATCCTGAATGGGTAGCCAACATAATGCCAGTTCCTAAGAAGGATGGAAAAGTGAGAATGTGTGTTGATTATCGAGATTTGAATAGAGCAAGCCCTAAGGATAACTTTTTTTTACCTCACATCGATACTCTAGTGGATAATACTGCTAGGCACTCCAAATTTTCCTTTATGGATGGTTTCTCAGGCTATAATCAGATCAAGATGACTCGAGATGATATGGAAAAAACTACATTTGTGACCATGTGGGGAACATTCTGTTACAAAGTCATGCCTTTTGGGTTAAAAAATGCTGGTGCTACTTATCAAAGAGCAATGGTGACTCTTTTCATGACATGATGCATAAAGAGATAGAAATATATGTAGATGATATGATTACAAAATCTCATGAAGGATAGGATCATATAGTCAGTCTCAAAAAGCTGTTCGATAGGTTGAGAAGATTTCAGTTGAAGTTGAATCCTGCCAAATGTACATTTGAAGCCAAATTAGGAAAACTATTGGGCTTTGTAGTCAGTGAAAAAAGAATTGAAGTTGATCCAGATAAGATACAAGCCATCCAAAACTTATCTCTTCCTCATACTTCAAAAGAAGTGTGAGGCTTCTTAGGGAGATTAAATTATATTGCTCGTTTCATCTCTCAACTCACTTATAAGTGTGATCCTATTTTCAAGCTTTTCAAAAAACATGATCCTGGAGAATGGAATGATGAATGCCAAGAAGCTTTTGATAAGATCAAAGAATACTTGTCAAATTCACCTGTGTTAGTGCCACCAATGCCAAGAAAACCTTTGATTTTGTACTTGATAGTGCATGAAAATTCAATGAGATGTGTGCTGGGACAAAGAGATGAAACCAATAAGAAAGAACGAGCAATTTACTACTTGAGCAAGAAGTTCACTGATTATGAGTCAAAGTATTCACCATTAGAGAAGATGTGTTGTGCATTAACCTGGACAGCTTGAAGGCTTAGACAATACATGCTTTATCACACTACTTGGCTCATAGCAAAGCTGGATCTTATTAAGTATATCTTCGAAAAGCCCTCATTGACAGGAAAAATAGCACGGTGGCAAGTTATGCTTTCAGAATATGATATCATTTACGTGACTCAAAAAGCTATTAAAAGGAGTGCAATAGCTGAATTCCTTGTTGATCGTGCAGTCGAAGATTATGAGCCAATGAAATTAGATTTTCCTGATGAGGATGTGATAGCCATTAAAAAAAATGAACCTGTTAAAAAATCATGGAGGATGTATTTTGATGAAGCTGCTAATGCTTTGGGCCATGGTATTAGGGTAATTTTGATATCTCCTGATGGACATTATTACCCCATCACAGTCAGATTAAATTTTAATTGCACAAACAATGTGGCTGAATATGAGGCCTGTGTTATAGGTTTACAAGCAGCAATTGAAAAGAAGATCAAAGTGTTAGATGTGTTTGGAGATTCAGCTTTAGTCACCTATCAGTTACGAGGTGAATGGGAAACAAGAGACTTTAAGTTGATTCGATACCATAAATACATCTCTGAGTTGGTCAAGCAATTTAAAGAAGTTCAATTTGAACATCTACCTAGAGAGGAAAACCAAATTGCTGATGCACTGGCTACTCTAGCTGCAATGATCAAAATAGATGCAAATACTGAAATTCAACCCATCAAACTGGATGTGAAAGATGTACCAGCACATTGCTCAAGTATTGAAAAAGAAATTGATGAAAGGTCATGGTATCATGATATCATGCAATACATTAAAAGCCAGCAGTACCCAGAACATGTAATAGAAAATGATAAGAGGACTATTAGAAGATTGGCTATGAATTTCTTCATTGACGGAGATATCTTTTACAAAAGAGGTCGAGATCAAGTGCTCTTAAGATGTGTAAATGCAGCTGAAGCAAAGAAGATTATTGAAGAAGTGCATGATGGAGTTTGT
This sequence comes from Durio zibethinus, assembly GCF_047325235.1. Lineage (NCBI taxonomy): Eukaryota > Viridiplantae > Streptophyta > Magnoliopsida > Malvales > Malvaceae > Durio > Durio zibethinus. Next base: position 31,563,018 of record NC_143163.1, on the reverse strand, counting down.
GGGGCACATGTAAATGGTCATATGATGGCTAGATAAATTATGAGGGCTGGCTATTATTGGTTGACAATGGAGAGTGACTGTATTGATTATACTAGGAGATGTCATAAATGTCAGATTTATGCTGACAAGATTCATGCTCCACCATCAATATTACATGTTTTAGCTCCTCCCTGGCCATTCTCAATGTGGGGCATGGATGTCATTGGTCCCATCACTCCAAAAGCTTCGAATGGGCATAGATTCATTTTTGTGATGATTGATTACTTCACCAAATGGGTAGAAGCTGCATCATATGCTAGCGTGACCCGATCTGTGGTATGTAAGTTCATGAAAAGAGAGATAATATACAGATATGGGCTTCCGAAGATAATTATTTCTGATAATGCCAAAAACTTGAACAACAAAATGATGAATGAAGTATGCACTCAGTTCAAGATCCGCCATCGTAATTCGGCACCATATCGTCCAAAAATGAATGGGGCAGTGGAGGCTGCGAATAAGAATATCAAGAGAATCCTGGAAAAAATGACTGAAACTTACAAAGATTGGCATGAGAAGTTGTTTTTTGCCTTGCATGCCTATAGAACATCAGTCAGAACGTCTACTGGAGCCACACCTTTCTCTTTGGTATATGGTATGGAAGTTGTGCTACCAGTCGAAGTGGAAATTCCCTCACTGAGAGTCCTGATGGAGGTGCAGTTAGAGGAAGCAGAATGGGTCCGAAATCGCTATGAGCAGTTAAACCTCATTGAAGAGAAAAGACTGTCAGCACTTTGTCATGGTCAATTATATCAAAAGAGGATGATGAGAGCACATGACAAGAAAACTCGTCCCCGTTGCTTTAGGGAAGGAGACTTAGTGCTAAAAAGATTCCTTCCAAATCAACATGATAATCGGGGGAAATGGACACCAAATTGGGAAGGCCCGTATGTGGTGAAAAAGGCTTTTTCTGACGGGGCATTGATTTTGGCAGAAATGAACGAAGGTGATTTGCCTACCCTAATAAATTCAGATGTTGTGAAGAAATATTTTACTTAAAAAAATAAAAAAAATGATGACTTATCTAAGTTGAAAACCTGAAAAGGCGACTTAGATGTGAAGCAAAAGCATCATCAAGAAAAAATCTCACAATGCAGGGACAAGTGTAGTTTGATGAACTCTGAATAATCAAGGAAGTCATCTGATTTAGTTTTAGAGAAAGAATCTGAGAATATTTTGTTCATGATTATCTTGTGATCATTCTTTTGACACCTTTATTTCAATTCAAACACTTTGACATACACTTGTTATCAGCCATAAGAAATACATTATCCTTCATTTGAAATAATGCCTATCCTTTCCTTTATCCTTATTTGATATTTTTTGTCCATCAGAGAAATGTGTGATTGCATTTTATTTGTCTTGAACTTAAAATGATGAAAAGAAAAACAAACATGAAAGATCTCAGCATTACTTTTAAAGTTGACAAAGGCAAATGAAAAAGGATGAGAAAAGCATGACAAGACATTGATGTTGCAGACTTTTGAAGAAAAAATATTGTGGTCAGATGTTGAAGACAGATTGGTCATATAAGAATTTGGATAAAAAAAGTTGAAAGCGAGAGATTTTGAGAACCTTTTTACTACAATGAACGATTTTGATTGCATTACATGCATTGCATCATGAGCACTCAGTACATGCATCCATGAGAAGTTGTAACAAAGATAGAAATTTTCCTTTTCTTAATGAAAAAAACAAGATTTTGGTAAAGACAATAATCAAACAAAAGAATTCAAAAGAGAGAAATTTACTTGTTCAAAGATGAAAACTCAAATTTGAAAACAAATGAGATTTTTAAAGTTGTTGAGCCTCTGTTGAGAGGAGCTTTTTCAAGAAAAGATTTTAAAGTCGTTGAGCCTCTGTTGAGAGGAGCTTTTTCAAGAGAGAATTTTAAAGTTGTGGAGCCTTTGTTGAGAGGAGCTTTTCCAAGATAAGAATTTTAAAGTTGTGGAGCCTCTGTTGAGAGGAGCTTTTCCGAAGAAAGAATTTTAAAGTTGTTGAGCCTTTGTTGAGAGGAGCTTTTTCAAGAAAGAATTTTTAAAGTTGTGGAGCCTCTGTTGAGAGGAACTTTTTCAAGAAAGAATTTTAAAGTTGTAGAGCCTCTGTTGAGAGGAGCTTTTTCAAAATGAAATTTTAAAGTTATGAAGCCTCTGTTGAGAGAAGCTTTTTCAGATGAGATTTTTAAAGTTGTGGAGCCTCTGTTGAGAGGAGCTTTTTCAAGAAAGAATTTTAAAGTTGTTGAGCCTCTGCTGAGAGGAGCCTTTCCAAAATGAAATTTTAAAGTTGTGGAGCCTCTGCTGAGAGCAGGGGAGCTTTTCCAAGATGAAAATTTTAAAGTTGTGGAGCCTCTGTTGAGAGGAGCTTTTCCGAAATGAGAATTTTAAAGTTGTAGAGCCTCTGTTGAGAGGAGCTTTTTCAAGAAAGAATTTTAAAGTTGTGGAGCCTCTGTTGAGAGGAGCTTTTCCAAAATGAAAATTTTAAAGTTGTGAAGCCTCTGTTGAGAGTAGCTTTTTCAAGAAAGAAATTTTGAAGTTGTTGAGCCTCTGCTGAGAGGAGCTTTTTCGAAATAAAATTTTAAAGTTGTGGAGCCTCTGCTGAGAGTAGGGGAGCTTTTCCAAGATGAGAATTTTAAAGTTGTGGAGCCTCTATTGAGAGGAGCTTTTTCAAGAAGAAATTTTAAAGTTGTGGAGCCTCTGCTGAGAGCAGGGGAGCTTTTCCAAGATGATAATTTTAAAGTTGTGGAGCCTCTGCTGAGAGCAGGGGAGCTTTTCCGAAATGAGAATTTTAAAGTTGTAGAGCCTTTGTTGAGAGGAGCTTTTTCAAGAAAGAATTTTAAAGTTATGGAGCCTCTGTTGAGAGGAGCTTTTTCAAGAAAGAAATTTTGAAGTTGTTGAGCCTCTGCTGAGAGGAGCTTTTCCGAAATAAAATTTTAAAGTTGTGGAACCTCTGTTGAGAGAAGCTTTTTCAAGAAAAAATTTTAAAGTTGTTGAGCCTCTGCTAAGAGGAGCCCTTTTCTGTAAAACTAAAAAAATAACACGATTTATTTTCGGACAAAATCGTTGTCTTTGTCTTTGCCCTATTCCTGATTCTCAGAAACGTGCAAAGAGAGGCAACTGTAGAGACACCGATTTTGTCCGGGTCTACTATTTTATTTTTTTTTATAATAATAATAATATTTAACAAAACAAAACAAAACAAAACAGAAAAAAACAAAACAGAAAAAAACAAAACAAGTAAACAAACAAAAAAAAAAGAAAGAAGTCAAGGAGTTGGTGCGATGCCGAGCTACCTCGACCAACTCCTTATCAGCAACCCAACCAGCCCCCCCGACCAGCTTCCTGCCAGCCACCCTACAGCTACCAACTAACCACCCTACAGCCAGCAAAATCCCACTTAATTGAAACTATATAAAATCAACACATAAACGCAAAAGAAAAGAGGGAAGAAAAGAAAAAAAAAAATTTTCAGGTGAGAGTTCTGAAACAAAAAAATTTTTCTAGCTTGAGAGTTCAGGAACGAAAATTTTTGATCTACCCACCCAAACACCCAAAATACCCAAACACAAAAACCAACCGAAAATACACACAAACAGAACCGTCACAAAAAAACCAAAACAGAAACAAAAATAAAAAAAAATACACAGTCCTCGCCTACGGCGAGGAACCTCAGCGCCAAGCTTCCTGCACGAAGAAGAGAAAGAAAGGTCAGCTTCAAAAAAAAAAAAAAAAAGAAAAAACGCAAAAAAAAAATTTTTTTTTGGCCGAAACGCACAGGGGGTCGAGAAGAGCTTGTGAGAGAATTTTAGAATTTTTCGACCACCGGAGACGACGGCCGGAGACCGGTGGCGACGACGGACGGCGGCGGCACCAACGGTTGACCGGCGATCTACTGAAGAAGAAAAAAAAAGTTTTTTTTTTGTTTTTTTTCTTTCTGGAAAAATGAAAAACTGACCAAAAAAAAATTGAGCATTTTATATAAACTGCCAAAATCAAAACGACGTCGTTTCATTAAAGGCCCAAAACGACGTCGTTTTAAGCCCGAAGATCCGCGCGTCAACCCGCGACCCGACCCGGGGTCTGCGCGCCAAACCCGCGACCCGTTTCCTTCATTCGCTCTGCCCGGTCTGACTGGACCGGACCGAATCGCCAGACAAAATCGAACCGGTACTGAACCGCCGAACCAACCAGACTGAATCGAACCGCCGATCCAACTGCCGAACCGGTCAGACCGCCCGGACCAGCGTTGACCGGTCCGGTTCAGGTTAAAAAAAAAATTTTTTTTTTAATTTTCTAATTTTTTATTATTATTATTTTTTGTTATTTTAAATATATTTTTATATTTATGCATGATAAATTTATAAATTTGTTAGAATAAATGTTTAATCGTTTTAATAATAATAAAATTAAAAACAAATAATAATTAAAATATATTAAAATGCTTTAAAATAATAATAATAATTTTTCCTGCCTAGATATTGGAGGGAATAAAAATATTTTTCTAAAACAATAATTCTGCCTAGATGTTGGAGAATTATTGTTAATAATAAATAAACATAAGAAATTTTTAATTAATTTTCAAAAATTATTAAAATCGAACTTGCTTCAAAAATTCGCCTAGATTTGGGGATTTTTAGAGATGTTCGTATTTTCTTAAAAACGAAACTTTAAGCGCTATTTCTTAATCCTAGGTTTCTAAAACCCTTAAAAATCCAAAGTCCATTAAATTCAAAACCGCTCGAAATCCAAAATCCTTGAAGTCCAAAGTCCGAAAAATCCTAAGGACACGTGTGAAAATTCTATTGGAAGCAATTTGTTCCAGAATGCCGCCTAGATGATGGGGTATTTAGGAAATTTTACTTCATTAAGTCTTTTCACACGAGTTCATAATTCATATTAATAATAAGATTAATAAATAAAAAGTATAATAAAATTGGGATTTTAAATATAAACAGTCGCACCTAAGCTCTGCCTAAATGTTGGAGAGTCGGGGTGGTCTCATTATATTTAAGAATCCAACTCTTAAATTATATTTTATTAATAATAAGATTAATAAATAAAAAAGTATAATAAAATTGGGATCTTAAATATAAACAGTCACACCTAAGCTCTGCCTAGATGTTGGAGAGTCGGAGTGGTCTCATTATATTTAAGAATCCAACTCTTAAATTGCATTTCATTTTACATGACATTCATTAGCATACATACGTTATCGTATTATCATTAATAATTGTCTGCATTATTCTCTCTTTAATTTACTCATGGTACTCTGCCTAGATGTTGGAGAGTCACCAACAATTTTCTATAAAGAGTGTTATTTCATTTTAAGGATTGTTGTGTTAAATCTTAAGCGAAAATGGTTACTTTAAATTTTGCCTAGATGTTGGAGAATTTTAAGATAATTCTTTAACTTAAAGATTTTTTCAATATTCCTAAATAAAAATTTTAGCAAAAAAAAATATTTTTTAAATAAAGGAAATTAATGTTAAATTTCAAATTAAAACCATTTTTATCCGACATTGAAAATAGCGCATAGTTGAATGGTACCAATTTATGGACATTGTGGGGGTGCTAATCCTTCCCCACGCGTAACCGACTCCCGGACCCAACCTGATTTTTCATAGACCGAAATATATCTTTTTGATAAACTTTAAACAACCCGTTTTTATAGTTTTATTAAAAAGATAAACTTTTGGGTGGCCAATCACACCCTAATAAAGATTGGTGGCGACTCCTTCTTTTTTTTTTTATTTTTCTCAATTTTAAAACAACTCGTTTTTACGTCTAGCGGTCTCAAAACCGTTACGACAATGGGCCAAGCTATCTATTGTGATTTTAAACACTAGCTTGGATAGCAAATCTACTAAAATAATTTATGACCTCAATAAATTGCTAAATATGTTAGTGTCTTGTCTAGATACTTCTTTATCTTTTTTTTTCTAGCCTTAAATTCTCTGTTCACTTGTCTAACCACTAATTGCAAGTCATCATACACAAGAAAGCCTTTCACATTCCAGTCGATAGCTAATCTCAAGCCTATAATTAGTACTTTATACTTCGTTTCATTATTCAAAGCCTTGAAACTGAACTTCAAAGCATATTGAAACTGCATGTTTCATGGGCTGATTAGAATTAGGCTAGCCCTACTTCTTTTATTAGTGGTTGACCTATCTATAAAAAGTTTTTAAGTTTCTTATTTCTTTTATCAATCGTGCTAGGCTATTCTTCTGACTCAGTTGAGGTACACTCAATAACAAAATTTGCTAGTATCTGTAACTTTAGGGTTGACCTGAGTAGTATGTGCAAATTATTTCACTGAGCTCTACTTCCATTTGATCAATCAACTAAATAGTTTGAGCTTTTACAAAACTTACCTAAGTAATTGATAAGTCAGGACATTTACTATATGGGACTAAAAATATAATCTAAACTTCTTGGCTAAGGTAACAACAATGTAGGCCATCTTCTCTATTTTTTAATAGTTAAAACTCTGCCTCAATTAATACTCTACTCACAAAGTATATTGGCCTCTGATTTTCTCTTTCTTTTCATATAGGTACCAATTGATAACTTGATTTATGGTTGCAATGTAGAGGTATAACACCTTATCGGGCCTTGGTTTTAACATTATAAAGGGAAAAATAAGAATTCATTTAGCTCTTCCAATGTTTGTTGGCATTAAAGGGGTCCACTTAAAGTCAGAGATATTTATGAATATCTTAAAAAATGATAAGCACCAATCTATTAACCTCGACATAAATTTGCTCAACATAGTAACTCTTCTTGTCATGCTTTGCATTTTTTTTTACTGAAGTCAGCAGTTTCATATCTAATATAGCCTAAAACTTTTCAGGGTTAGCCTTTATCCCCATCTGGTTGATTATATACCCAAAGAACCTAATCGATGTAACTCCAAAAACATATTTGCTCAAGTTGAGCCTCATTTCATATTTTTTAAATGTGTTTAAGGTCTTTTCTAGATCTTTCAGATGCTTTGCTAGTCTTTTGCTCTTCACAATCATGTCATCAACAAATACATTAACATTTTGATTGATCTGGTCCTTGAACATTTTGTTGACTACTCTTTATTAGGTTGTCCTCATATTTTCCAAGTTGAACGACATTATCTTCTAACAATATAAGCCCTTTTTGGTCATAAAAACTATTTTTTCCTCATTTTATTTCAGCATTTTAATTTAATTGTAACTTGAGTATGCATATATAAAGTTGAGTAGGTCGTGCTTGACATTGTCATTTACTAGTCGATCTATACTTGGTAGAAAAAAACTATCTTTTGGGTAGGCTTTATGAAGGTCAGTGAAATCAACACATATTTTTTATTTTCTACTATGCTTTTTCACAATGACAACGTTAGCTATCCATTTAGGATAGTATGTTGCCTTGATGAAGTCAGCCCTTAAAAGCTTGAAAACTTGTTCCTCGATAGCCTTTTGCCTTTTAGAGGCAAAACTTCTTTTTTTTTGCAAAAATGGTTTTATGTTCGAATCAATATGCAACCTATGGACAATCACCACAAGAGTAATCCCTGGCATATCTAATGGGATCCATTCAAACAGGTCAACATTATCTTTTAAGAACTATACTAGTTGTTCTTTGTAGTCAAGCTTAGACTATATTTATATACATTTATCTATATTATTTTTAAAAAATGGCACAAGTATGAGGTCTTCTATTAGTTTTGGTTTATTGATATCAATTTTAAGCTTTTAATCGATGATCTCTTTTTGCTCACTTAAGTTGAGACTGTTTTCTATAATAAGGACAAATCTCAATGTGAGTGTTAATGTGTATAATTCATTAATTCAAGTAGATTCATGCATTATTATGAAAATAATGAGCTGAATAGTTTACTGACTGTAGTCATTTATATTTATGAAATCGACTTAAAAGCTTAATTTAAAATGAAATAACATCTATATAGGTTTAAAAGCATGGTATTAAAAAATCTTTTAAAGGTATTTACAAATGGTAAGCTTAAAAATTTGATATTCTCTTTTAAAATAGCATTTTTTTTGTTTCTTTTTAGTTTGATCAATCTTATATGGCTTACCTTGGTTGTTTTTTTTTATCCTTTCAACATATTTGATCTTGACCTTTGTTTTTTCTATGGCTTAGAGTTCCTCAACTTTAGCTAAACTGTAAGTTCACTACCTAGTCCTACCTTTCATGGTTTTAACACAACATTGCCTTGCTATAGACTGGTCTCATTTAACCTCTCCAACCTCATTAGGAGTAGAAAATTTAGTCTTGAAGTGAGGAGCTAAGCTAATGATTTCCATAATAAATTGACTTGGTTGGTCCAAAATCATGTTGTATGCTAAAGGGACATATACCATTATAAACTTAATGATCGATATGACACTTTTTAACTTTGTGCCCAATGTGATTGACATTTTAATTGTACCTTTCACTAGCACCTATTCATTCTCAAAATTGATCAAAGTGGTAGTAAATGAATTCAGCATCTCTTCGATGATCTTTATCCTTAATATAATTAAATAATATAAGATGTTGATCGAACTCTTTATTGTCGAATATAATCCTCTTTACCACGTGGTTGTAGACCACGACTTGAATGAGAATGGCATCATTATGTGAAAACTGGATCCTTTCCAAGTCTTTCAAGTTGAAGGAGATCGACTTATCTTTTTAACTTTTTTGTTTCTTTGCTGAGGACCCGATGGCCATTATTGTCCTTTGATCAAACTTTTTCTTAGCTAATGTCAAGGTCCTACCAATGATCACATTAGTGATTCCCATGATAGACTAATTGTCTACATCATGTCTCTCTTTTTCCTTTTGATCGAGCCTACGATCATCATCACCTTGATTACCTTATCTTTTTTTCCTCTTAGTTTCCCCTAGCTGTTCTTTTTGGTTTTTTCTTCTAAAATCCCCTTTCCCCTACCCTTTTTTTTTTTAGTGTACAAACCTATTCAGTTGACCTCTTCTGATCAATTTTTTTATTTCACTCTTAAGATTGATACAATTTTTGATGTTATGGCCATAATTTCTATAGAAGGCATATAAATTTGTTGGATTTTTTTATTATTTTATCTTAGTGGCTTAGGTCATTTAAGCTCGAGGTCTCTTCCTATTTACATGAAAATTCTCTCTCGAAAGATATTTAGTGTAGTGTAAGTCATGGTATCGTCTGCTTGGGTTTCTTGCCTTAAGGTACCTTTCAGATTTTTTTTCTTTCTGAAGATTGTTGATTTTTTTTCCTCTCTGTGAGTCGAGAAAATGATGAGCCTCTCTCACCTCAATTATTTTTTGTTATAGCTTTAGCATTGTATTTTTCAATGATAAGTAGCACATCGGCCAAAGCCTTCAATGACTCCAGGGAAAAGGTGAACATGAAGTGTTATTCTTAGTCATTCAATACATTGGTCAAGGTAGCCATTACAGTTGCTTATTCTAGGTCTTTTACTTGAAAAGCCTCAGTGTTAAAATACATGATATATTTTTTTAGGGATTCATTTCTTTCATGGTAGATAGACATAAGCTCAATGTCATTTTCTTTATTTGTCAGTTGTTGATGAAATGGGATAAGAAGATGTGGCTATGCTATTTAAATGTAGTAATGGACATTAGCTCAAGGTTATTGTACCAGGATCGGGCTATCCCTTTGAGTGTTGTGGTAAGTCCTGTGCATATAAAGGGTTCATTGGCTCTTTGTATCATCATGTTAGTAAGATAAAATTCAAGTGATCGAAAGGATTAGATGTACCATCATAAGTTCTAAGGTCAACATTTTAAATCTTTTGGTTAGCAGTGTTTAGTCTATATCCTCAATAAAAAGGGAGGTTTCTAAAAACCTCAATAAAAAGGGAGGTTTCTAAAAACCTCAATGAAAAAGGAGGTTTCTAACTCATTGTCATAAGTGGATGCTTTATTCCTTAACTCATCTTCATTGCCTCCATCGGTGTTTCTAAATCCTTATTAAATAGTGGTTTTAAGGTGGCTTGCTTGGACTTATGAGTGGTAACCTATGTTAGGGTATTTGTAAGGTAATGGGCCATTGGTGTTTCATCCTCGTCAAATATTGATGAGGCAGCAATGTCGTTGTAGGTCGATAATTTTTATGTTGCTAAGTTATTTGGAGTTGTTGGGTTTGGTTCTTTAGAAGGTTATGGTAAAGTCAGTTTTTGTGTCAATTCTTTTAAAGGTTGTAGTTGTTAGATAAGTGCTTCAAACTATTCGATGGTTGGGATTATAGGTGCAGGTCGATTAGGGTTTGGGTGGTTGAATTAGATATCGATCCCGACTACAGTAGTATCTTTTGCCTCAATTGCTCTCTCCTTTGGTGCCATATTAGCTCGACTGAATCATAAAGCCTTACCTGGCCTGCCAAAATATTTGTGTCGAGCTATCTATGAGGGATAAGAACCTAAAAGCACAAAAAAATAGATCAATTAATGATACAGGATGAGAGTTTTACTAGTATATATTTTTTAACGCTCAAGTCATTTTTCGATCAAGAAATGGGAAGGAGAAAAAGGAAAAATATAAGGAAGCTAGTGCTTTCGTTAATTTAAGAATACTTGGAAGGTGATACTTATACCTATGTGATGGGGAACTCTAGGCCTAAGTGGCCTGAGAGGTTAAGGCTAACGTTATAAGCCTGAGTTAAGCTAGTAGTTGGCGGTCTAACCAGGGGATAACAAGTTAGCATTCGCATGTGTTGGTAGGTGGCCAAACTGACATAAAACTCAGACTTTCAGGTCGACCTGACACGTCAATTCAACCGAAATGATCAAATTGCCTCCACTTGACAATTAACTTATACTATGAAAGGAAATTTTCATTTTACTTTTTAGACATTAAAATGCCCCTAATAAATATTTCATAATCTTAGGGCTTTTCCACAAAATTTGACAATAAAACTAAATCTCAATTCTTGAGAGACAAATATATTAGTTAACTTAATTCATGGAATTTAATTAACTTAATTCATGTAAAAAATTAGAAATGAAATATATAAAACTACAAAAATAATTTAAAAAATGACATTATTACAATTTTGACCAATTATTATAAGTATTTTCATAATTATGGTAAAAAAGATATTATAGTAATTTTAACTAATTATGGTAGGAAAAATATCTATATAATAATGGTATGAAGGATAATATAATAATTTTGACCAATTATGATTAGAAAAGTATTTTTGTAATTAAGGTAGAAATGTATTATAATAATTCTAACCGATTATGAGAAGAGAGATATTTTTGTAATTATAATATAAGAGTATTATAGTAAATTTAGACTTGTGTCAATTCTTTATTAAATAAATAAAAAAACGTTATAGTAATTTCATGGAGATTATTTTAATATATAATTATTGATTATTTATATGCAACAAAGACAATGTAAATGAGAAAGGATTGTGTAAAGTACTTATATCACGTAAGCATATATTTCTCTTATTAAAATCATATAATTGAAAAAAATCAATCATTCATTATATATCATATGTGATAATTAAATAATAAATATTTATACCAATAAATAATTAATTTTTAAAAATAATATAATTATATGACATAATTTAAATAAAATATATATATTAAAAGGTGACCTAATTCAGTAAAATATTTTCTCCACCGTAAATATCTGTCATGTAATTAAAATTTTCAACTGTAAATAACTCTGACCGCTAAAACTTTGCCCAAAATGGGCAAGATTCAAGGCGGCAAATTCCAGAATAGACAAAACTGAAGGAGTAAATTCCTGGGGATGTATGAAACAAATAAAATCTACCAATGATCTTTCAAATTCCTCTACTCATTTCACATTGATATCATTTGTACAGATTGGATACAAAATCAACATATGTTCCAAAAGAATCGCTATCTTTGTCACCCCTAGACAAAATTTCTTCATTTGTCTGTTTGTTTTCAGAAAGAAATATAAACCAACAAAATAAAGCAGAATAGCAAATCAAATCAAAACCTAGCTAGCATTGGGTGTTCTTTTGATTCTTCTCTCGTTGATTGAATATTCCATCTCCTGATAACTTCTAACAATATCTGATTCCAAGTATCTATAGGACCCGGCAAACACCAATGTACACAATCGTTCTGTACGCGCTCATGAACCCCATTAGCAAATGGAAATGGATACATGTAAGGTCCTGGGTGACCATCCGGCCTCATTAATGATAATTTGGTCACATCCAATATCTCTAGCTTCAACCCGTCAAACTGCTTAGCATTTACCTTCGCGGCTTCCATTTCTTCAACCTCAATTGCTCTCATATCTGCATCCATGCCTTCAAGTATCTTTTCTTCCTCCTTGTAAGGTTTCGTCTTGGGACAAGCACCAGCTTTATCCCATTCGCCTTCAAAATGTGAAGGTGAAAATGTGGTCAGAAACACATCAATTCCATAACCATTAGCCCCTTTCCTTTCAATTATTGTCTTAAGGGCAGTCTTTATGGCCTTCCTCATCGCATCATAAAATCCTATCTCAGTGTGATTTAGTCCAGGGCAGTAATGGCAACCTAATACCGAACCACCCTCATAATAAACTGCTGGATGAAGAAACCAATGCCCTATTGAGAGTACAATCGTATCTATATGGTCCACGTCGGCTCCCCACCTCTCATCAACAGTATCCACATACAATTCATTTTGATCTGGACCAGTTTTTGATTTCTCAACACCTCTAACCAGAAATGGTGACCAAAAAACCGATACAGTAATGTTATGGGAAGTAAAATGCCATCTACGAAACTTGTTATCCTCACCATCTCTATAAACCAGGTTAGGATTGGAGGCAGTGGCTAGGATGCAAAGAAGTGATTCCAATTGGTTCCTAGCCATGGAATCACCAACAAAAGCTATATGCTTGTTACTAAGGAGGTGGAAGAAAGTGTTGGGATCAAACCTTGGGAGCTTGCATTGGCTTGGTTGCCATCTCCAATAAAGGTAACCCAAGTCAGGTCTCCCATGTGAGATGCAATTTTGACTGTCCTTGATTGTACCACAGGTTGTGCCATTGTACAAAGGCCCCATCTTGTCATGTACCCATTTGCCATTGGTGTAGTCACATCGAGTTTCATTAGCTATTTCCTCTTCTGCAAATAAGCAGAAAAAGAAAAGAGAAAAAAAAGGAAAAGAAAACTTGTTTAGCAATAACATCCGTAATCCAACACAGTGAAAAGACCAAGCTCAGAAAAAGTTAAAAGTTCTGGCAACTTTTCTTTTTTTACTCAACGTACCTTTGGAAGAAGAAGAACTGGTGAGGATGTAGCTGTTGTTGTGAGGAAGCTGATCTGGGGTAGACTGGGGGAAAGAAAAAGGGTGAAAGTACATGCGAAAGAGCGCTATGGGGAGGAGAGCATAAAAAGCATACGGTAAGAAATTCTTGGTGAGAGAATGAGAGTGATATTGGCCTTTGAGTGGATTTGTCATATTTGATTGTCTCAACTGATTAGTCTCCTTCTTTTTTCCTCTGTTTTCTGGGATCGTTTTGGCTTTGGCTCAGAATTCTAGCCTCACAGCACTCCGGAAGTCACAAAACGTGTTCTTGAAGCAGCGCCTAAAGAAAGAGAGAGAAGAGGAAGCTTATGACTTTGCTTTGCCGGGCGCTTCTGTCGAAGTGACATCCATAGAATCTTATTTATCCAAGAGTTGGCCAAACTAATCCAGCGGGAAATTGTTGTTTATCACTGTTGTCTTAACGCTCCACTCTCTCAATCTCTTTGTTTCTTCCCCATGCTCTTTGTTTCTTCCATTTCCAATTTTTTAATTTTATTTATTTACTGCTACAAGTTTTGGATTTTTCGTCTCGTGCACACATTAATGTGTGCCCTTTGCTTTTGTTTGTGTTATTATATATTATTGTCTTGGCCAGTCATAATTTACGGTGTCAAAAGCCAAAAACACCCTTCCGTAAAGGCGAAATTATTTGCTTTAAAAGGGTAAACATGTCTTTGGAAACTAGTAGTTTCTTTGCATCATATCACCAACCCGAATTGGTTAGTATAATTGATTATAGATAATGATTTCAAGACAGTAAATCGATCGATCCACACTTCGTTAATGGCAGGCAGTAATCAGCGTTCACAATGAGTCGAATCGGATAAATTTTTATTCATTCTAAATTTGATTTGATTTATATTTATAAAATTTAAATTTGATTCGATTTAAATATTTTTTTTATTTTTTATATTTAAATTCGATTTAATTTAATATTTTATAAGTAATATTTAATTAAATTTAAAATTAATAAAATATTATTTTTAAATATAAAATATTATTTTTTAAATATAAATATATAATTAAAAAATAATTTTTATATAATACCAATCAAATCAAATTAAATTTACTTAAAATTTAAATTTAATTCGATTTTAATTTTTTTTTAATATTATCTAACTCGGCTCGTCTTAAAATTTAATTTTAAAAAAATTAATTTTATAAAATTTGATCGAAGTAAAACAATCAAGTACAGTTGAGCTGGCAACTCTTATCAGTAATAAATCATAGAAAAAAAAATAATTGTAAAACCAATGCTTCATTAAAATCTGACGCCGATATGATATCGGGTTTCCACGTGTATAACGGTTTGCTTCAAGTCACGTATAAGCGGTAATTAGCCTTTGGATGGTGACACTGACGCCTTGTTACCAACGTGACAACTGTAGAGGCATCTAGAGAAAAAGCACACAGTGATGCCTTTTTTTGTTGTTTTCTTTCCCCATTATTTCTCCCTATATGACATCCCAACTAAAAGCCATCAATCTGAAGGGACCTGTTCATTGCCTCGTGCCAAAAGTGACTTGCCTCGCACCAAAAGGTTGAATTTCATAACAGGAGTATTATTTTAAAATAATTCTAATTAACACCTTATATTATTATTAGGTTAATAATAGAAGACTTTCCTGAAATTCGATGTTTGTTTGGGAATTAGTCAGTGAAGTTGACTGTAAGTTGTGCAAGCAAGTAATTGAGGTTGACCTTAAGAGCTATAGTACTGATCCATATAAACCAATGGAATTGGTGTTCAAATAAATGGAAGAAGGTTGATTTTTTATATTTTGACAATTTTTTTTTCAGGCAGAGCTAATCGAAGATTTTAAGTGAATATAAGCTAAACTAATTAATGTTTTATTGAGAACTTTTAAAACTTTTTAATAAAGATGTCAATGATATGAGATAAATAAAATATTTTTTATCCTCATCTTTTAATTTTTATATTACATTTATTTTCGTACTTATATCAAATATATATTTTAAATCTATCTTCATATTTATAAAAATTTAGTAAGTATGGATAATATTTATACCTATTGCTTTTTAAAAAAATAAAAATAAAAATAAAAATAAAAATAAAAATAAAAATTTATTATTTTTATTTTTATTTTATATATTTTGATAATTTTTTATAAATATATATTAAAATATGTTTTTTCAATAAATATATATTAATTTAATTAATATAAAATAATAATTTATATTATTTAATAAAAAATCTGTTTACAAAATATATATACATATATAAATATATATAGGATACAAGATGAATCCTAAATTGCTCGTTTCATCCCCATACCAATAAAAAAAATTAAAATTATACTTATTTACATTCTCGTACTTATAATATAATACTTATTTTCATTCTATTCAGATAAAAAATTAAATTTTTCATTAAATATGTGTAAAATTAACATCACTACTTTTTAAATCATAAGTTTAAGTATAGATGGCTGGTTCAGTAAAGTTTGGAGTTTGTATGGTGGGGGATAACTTCCATTAACGGTTTATGGTCGAGAAAAAATTTTGAAATTCAAAAACCTATATATTATATTTTTCATAATATTCAACCAAATGATTTTATTTGATTTAATTTAGTTTTCAGCACATAAAGGAAAAAATTGAAATTATTCAAACTAAGTTTAAATATATTTTTCATTAATTTTTATATTATTTTATTTTTTAAAAATTAAATTAATTATCTTTATTGTTTTAAAATGTAAGAACCATATCAGTTATTTGATTTGAGTCAATTCAATATTGCAAAAGTTAACCAGTTGAAATTTTTTTTCCATATTTGGAAAATCAAAATACTAACTATTTTTACTTTCCCCAAAAATAGAGTCAATCGTAATCACGTTTTATGAGGCATTTGGTTCATGAAATCGTAAATTCTAGGGAAAAGTGTGATCCATAAGAAAATATGATATTCAGAGTTTTCTTTCATTTTTTGGACATCCCATTTTCAAATTCACTCGTTTGATTGGAGGGAATTTACATATATTAAATTTTAAATAATTACTATAATCTCCTTAGAATAATAACTATAATCTCTGATTTTTATGAGGAAATTATTGAAGGTGTTTTTGACAAAAAAATACTTTGAGTAATCTTTTTCAACTTTTTAAAATAGATTATTCAAGGTGATTTTGACTAAAAATGCTTTGAATAACCCCTCTCATTTTTATGAGGGATTATTCAATGCGTTTTTGACAAAAAAATGCTTTAAATAATCCTCTTTCATTTTTATGAATGAATTATTCAAAGCGATTTTGGTCAAAATTGCCTTGAATAATCCTCAAAAATTTTATAGAAGGGACTATTTAAAGTGTTTTTGGCCAAAAACACCTTCAATATTCCCTAACGCCTTGAATAATCCCCTTCCATTTTTATGAAGGGATTATTCAAGGCAATTTTGGCTAAAATCATCTTGAATAATCCTTAAAAAATTTATAGAGGAGATCATTCAATGTATTTTGGACTAAAAACACCTTCAATATTCCATTTTTATTTTTATAAGGGGATTATTAAATGTGTTTTTTGTCAAAATTATCTTGAATAATTCTCTCCAATTTTTTAGAAGGAATTATTGAAGGTGTTTTGGCTAGAAAACACCTTAATATTCTTTTACAAAAAATTGAATGGGTTATTCATTGTGTTTCTAGCAAAAAATATTTTGAATAATCTTAAAAAAAAAAGATTATTGAAGGCCAAAAAAGCCTTGAATAATCCCCTCTTATTTTTTTACTATAGGGGATTATTCAATCCTCCGTATATTTTTTTTTAGGATTATTCAAGGCGTTTTTGCTTAGAAAATGCCTTGAAGAATCCAAAAAAAAAAAAAAACCTGGAGATTATTCAAGATATTTTTCAACAAAAATGTCTTTAATAATCTAAAAAAAATTATACAACGGTGGGATTATTCAAGGTGTTTTGGGCAAAAACGCCTTGAATAATCATCCAAAAAAATTAGAGTGGATTATTCATGGTGTTTTGCATTTTTCGCCAAGAACGCCTTAAATAATCTCCTAGTAAAAAAATTGAAAAGATTATTGAAGGTATTTTTAGCCAAAAACGTCTTGAATAATCTCTTCTAAATTTTTTATGGGATTATTCAAGGCGTTTTTACCTAGCAAATACCTTGAATAATCCCTTATAATAAATTTAATAGGATTACTTCATGCAATTTTTTTTTTTTTTTTGTAAAACACCTTGAGTGATCATTTTAAAAAAATAGTTCTCTTTTCTTGAACTTTGGAAAGCCAAATAACTAATGCAATGAATGATAAACCCAAAGCTACATTACAACCAACCCCTAAACCATCAACCCATTTAGTTAGCATTTTGGTTTCTTCATTTCTCTCGTCATTGTCGACCATTAATAATTCAGCACCGTCGTACCTTTTTTTATTGGTATGTGTGTATTTCATCTGTGTTTTGTATTATTTATATTCTTCAATATAGGTATGTTTTTTATTCATTCCTTATTGTGTGTATATATATATAATTTTTTTTTGTTTTTTATTCATTCCACCATCAATTTAGTTGCACAACCTCCCTTCATTACATGTATAGTGTTTCTTTATAGTTTGGTTTCAATATTTTGGTTTACTGAATAGTATTGTGAAAAATTTATGTATATTTTTTACTCATCATTTGTTTTGCATGAAAATCTTATTTAAGATGGGATTTATAGTATGGCTTGTACCCGTAAAATATTATTGCTTTAAGGTTGTTTTACATATATTGGTTTAGTAACTATAGTATGATATTGGTTGTATTTTATTACTATATAAAATTTAGAGAGATAGATTGGTGAATTTCATATAATTATGACTAAAATTATAGATATTATGGAATCAGAATAACATATGTCTCTTGTTACTGAACATGAAGAAGGTATACCTGCTGTGAAAAAAATAAAGCAAGGGGATGAAATAAACAGATTCTAACAACTAACATAAAAATTCTTGTTGACTTTAATCAAAGTGGGCAGCCTGTGTCTGATGGAGCTACCAAGTTGGCTAGTCACATTGGGGTAATCATCTGTAGTAGCATTTCTTTTACGTACCATAATTGGTGATGAATTTCTGATGATCTAAAGGATCGTAGATGGGAGTCTGTTATGGTATGTTTATTCAACTATTTCATAAAATTTGTTAAATGATTATTTAATTAAAATTCAATGTGTTCATACTAATTGTTTTAAATTTATTAGAAACAATTTGATGTCTCAAATGAGTATAAAAAACTTATGTTGCAATTGACTAAAAAAGCATTCAGAGACTTTAAAAGCATATTGACAACCTAATATATTTTACCATTCACTAATAATAGTGATATCTTGGTTGATCCTCCTCCATCATATACAAATGTTATCAGTTATCAAGTTAGACCCATTTTGTTCGATATTAGCTATCCAAAGAATTCTCGATATGCATACCCATTATGTTAATTATTTATAAGATTTTATGTAATATGTTCAATATCTTAATATGTGATTTACCTTATTTCTTTCATTTTTAGAAAATCAAAGAATAACAAAAGAACATTCAAGCCAAACAAGTATATCACCATCAAACATCGAGAAAAGGTTATGTAAATGTTAAATATGATCTTATAAGTATTCACACACTTGTTTTATACTCATAAATGAAGATCTATGAACATTCATTTAATAGATTTCGATTCTTATATATCAACACTTTTATTAGGAATCATCTAGCTCTGGCACCAAAGTTTTTAGATGGAATGTGTGAAAACAATGACATATGCAAAAGGATGGATCATTTGCAGATGAAGTAACCGAAGAAATGGCTAAAAAATTATATGTATAACTGCTCATTTTATCACATATGATTAGTTTTAAGCTTCTATGCATGACTATATGCTCGTATAACTTGTTGTTATACCCTATCTTATTATTGTCTTTCAGGATGATTTTGCTATTAAATTTAAATCCGATGAACTCCTAACCAATTATGACGAAGATCCTTTATCTTTAGCATCATGAGTGAAAGAAAGACATGATCAAGTGCGTGAAGTTGGTAGATTTGTGTTGCCATTAAAGTTCTTCAATAATTAACCTAAAACCCCTCTAATGCTGAATGCACAATATAAAGCAATCATTTAGCAACAACAATAAAGACTTGATAACCAAAAGCAATGCCTGAATGATCAATAGCAACGTCTCACAGCGTTGAAGGTGATGCTGGCAGCAATGCAACCTAACATGCTTTGAAGGCAGTTAGATAGCAACATCCAGCAAAGATAAGCTCTGGTTTCAAGTCAGCTAGCAAATTTCTCCTCTGGTATCAACCATAGAGTATGATTTTATTTATTCACTTACTATTTATTTGTATTTTATATTTATTGATTTGATTTTAATACTTATATTTTATTATATCTTGTAGCAGGATGTTGGGACTCATAGGATGACCCTTACTAAGGCTGCCATTAATGCGTTATTTAATTATGCACTTGATCAGTTATCCGAAGAAAACCTTATTACCAATAAGTCTAAGGATGGGTTATTTAATTATCCATCCGTTTCTTAATTAGAGGGCCTGAGATTGAGGCATTTTGTACCTTGAATAAAATATCAGCTACTGATATTGTTGCCTATATAAGGTTAGCATACAAATTTAAATATGCAAAGTCAATATCTATTAATTGATATTATGGGGTATTGCTAATTAGTAATGTTGATTGTTATCGTGCAGCTTCTTATATAAAGATATCAATATGAGACAAATGACTTATAGATTTAGATTCGTTGACTCGAATTTGATTAGTGAGCAAAGTGGCACTGTCATTATTCATGGTCATCATATGGGTTAATGCATGCAAAAATGGGTCGATTATTTTTTGGTGTCATATAATGCTGCGTAAGTTATATTCATATAATTCAATATACCAACCTTACTAGAATCTGAGATGATGCCTAATTTAAGTATATCATTCTTATTATTTTATAATCATCATTAGTAACTTATTGTGATTGATACCAATTCCTTTACACCATACTTATTTAACTTTGGTTAACTAAAGGTAAAGCCTAACCCCGATACTCATAATTTTATAAAGAGGTATTACATATTATTATATTGTGTTTCTTCATAATTACTTTTATTTTTGTATTAACAATTTTTTTTCTATTCAATTTAAGGGAATGTCTGTAGTTAATAAGAAAGCAATGATAAAATGGGAATCATTATCGATACATGTGAAATTTATTTTTTTATGCTGAGTTTATTTAGATAAATGTTTCCTAAACCCACTTTATTTTTTAGGTACCTCGTTAACTAGGATATACTAAATGTGGATATTATGTCATTCATTTTATGATGGAGATAATTTTATATGATTTTATGATCACATCATTCAAGATTAGTATTAATTCCATACAATACTAATAACTTCCAATAAAAAAAAGTTAAATTATATTATCGTTTATTAACATTTACTTTTGATTTTTTTTTAAAGTGAAATATTAAAGGAAGCTTCATGAAAGGCGAACTTGATGAAGTTTGTAAAGAGTTGTTTGATTATGCATTATCATTCGCTACACCTTAAGGTTGGAGAATGTTGGTTAGGTGTAAATATATGCATTACATTATTTATAATGTTTTTAACATGTCATGTTGAATGGATAATTTTTAATTTTTCATTAGGGTATTGGTTTTAATATTATTGGTATTTATTTGTTTTATACCATTTGGCAGCTTATATGAATACACATATTTTGAGTATGATTATTTGAAAAAAGTATTTTTATATGGCAACATTATCGTTATAAATTCGGATGTGTGGCATAATATTAAAGTATTGCAATATTCATAATTTAAATTCTAAAATATAATTCACAGTTTCATAAATGTATTTGATTCACATAAGTACAAATCTGATATAAATAAACCCAACGAAGCAGTGATTTGCATATTTACTACCTTTCATTTCCTACCTTAATTAAATAAAAAAGGTTTCCAAAATTATACAACGAATCTATAAACAACATGTAGTGCGATCTATATGTGTCCAAGAAGAGGAAAGTCAAATGATGGGTGATATGCATTACATTCGTTTAATTGTTTCCTAATGTAATTACTTCTAAATACAACCGACTTCATTAAAAAAAAAAAACTTAACTTTGTGATTTTCTTTCATCATATACTCACTAGCGGCAAGTATTTCATCAGGCGTGAATTTGTTGAGTTACATTATTTCATTGAAAAGTGACTTTCTTCTATCTGTATGGTCCACTTCTATCTTAAACTAAAATGTCCTCTATAACATTCACAGCCTAATCATATGAAGTATCAATATTGCCAATCTGATGCACTAACCTAACAATTGCTCTATCATCACTCATAGCACGTTTTTTACCTAGTAATGTCATCTTAGCGTTACTCGAAGCAACAGATACAATGTTGTCTTCATCGTCTCCTCTCTCCTTATTTCTTTCGACATTGATATCAAAATTAAGAGAGAAATAAGCATCCTTATTAACATTTAATGATTCAACTGCATCAACTGATATTTTAGCTTGTTGATCAGTTGCTCTATTAAATCTGAATATCACTTTAAAATCATCAAAAAATGAAAAAAAGTTTGTTCTTTAACCCTCTAACATATGGGTGTGATTGGCAAAGTCCAAACAAAGACGAATCTAATAAAAGCCATTGAAAAAAAAACATAAAAAAGATAAGTAAGCCATAATATCATCTACAAAAACTTATTCAAACCCACTCATCAAATACTTCTTTCTTAGTTATGATATATTTTTCTTGATCATTCCACCCAAATCCACTAGAATTTTTCATATCACAAATTGCATGATATTATCTCTTAAGCAACTTAACTCTGGATTCAACGTAAGGGGTGGCTTTAAGCTATGAAATAAGAATGACTTGCTCTAGCATTTGTTTAATATAACCTAGATATCTGATACAAAATGTCCCATTATAGACTTTCCATCTAGGATCGTCAACCAAAGAATGTAGGCATTGAACCAAATGCGAATCCTTATCTCTAGTCCATGAATGGTTACCAAAGCCAAAACTATCCAATCGTCTTCTGGATGTGCATCGAATGGGTTGCAATGGATTGTCACGTAAGGAAGACATTTCAATTCCTAATCACATGGTTAGACATTTTGAAACAATATCAATATAGTGAATAAAAAATAATCAAGGGAATGAAATAAATGAATACACATGGAAATAAAGCAATGAGTTCTCCAAATTGTAATGCTCATTGGACAATATCAATCATATGGTACATAAAATAAAAACCATTTAGGTAGACAAATAGTAAAATACAAAACATATCTATAATGTTATTATCCCTCTGATTGCAACCAATAAGTGAACATATTATTAGTCAGATTATCTCTAAACAAAGTCTAATAATTAGATGGCTCAACATGTGTAATCAAATGTTGATGATCATATTCATCTGGTTAAGAAATACTTCTTTCGGTAACATCTCTTTCAATAGGATCAAAAACCATCTCAGACCTAATAAAATTATAGAGAAAGCAATAAGCAAAAATAATTCTACACTGTATCTTAATTGAATAAAATGATTTCTCCTTTAAAATTGCCTATCTAGCTTTCAATATACTAAAACATCTCTCGATACAATTTCTTACTCGAGAGTATTTTATGTTGAAGTATTCCTGTGAGATCGTCAGTTGGAGTCCTGCCCTTCAATCACTAAAATAAAATCGTTGACCTCCATAAAGTACCAAGAATCCTTTCTTATTTGTATATCTGGTGTCACATAAATAGTAATTACCTATTAGAATGATCAATAACATTACAAATATGAAAATAAGCAACGTCATTATTAACATTACACGAATATAATACAAATAATACCTTGTGAGATCTTCAACCCATTCCTACGTGTAATGGCATCCCTTAACACTCTGCCATCTATTGCAGAACTTTTTCATCCCGGTAAAACATATATGAATTACATATATGGGGTGCAAATACCAAAAACATTGGAAGCAATTTCATTTTTCTTTGTCCTATATCTAGGCCGGTTAACTGCATTAACATTGACTTTAATGTATATCCCATCCGAAGCTCCCCAACAACCTTTGAACTATTTTCATCTATTATTTATTGAATTTTCAACTGCATCATAAGCAATATAACCAATTGCATCTTTTTTAGTGAAAAACCAGCCATAACTGTTTAAAAGAAAAAACTTCATTAAACTTGAAAACATAATGGAAAGCAAATCTTGGCATATGGTGATGGAATCCGCCTACATCATCAAATAATATATAAATCACAAACAAAACATAAAAAAGATTGGAATGAGCTAAAATAATTTAACCACAAAACATATAATATATATCAAAAACGCCTTTAATCCAAAGCTAAACAATATCTAAATAAGGAAAAATAAGTTTATTGGAAGGCAACATGGATTACACACTATCAATTAGAGAGTATGGACACTATTTTGTGTAAAAATCAATGATGAACTGAATAGGAAAAATATTAAATGATTGATGAGAAGTTGAAATTTTTTCAAAGAGAAAAGTAAATGCTATGAGTTAAGGTCTATTGAAATATAAATTTCAATTATATTTGTAATTGAAACATGAAGAAAACATGTTCGATAGTTATATTCTCTTTTACTTCATGATTAGACATTAGAATGTTCATATTGTCAGAACACGGTCATTAAGAGGGAAAACAAAATTTTAATATGAGAATATTGAAGGCGGTTGTAGGAAGAAACACCTCAATTGATAACCAATGAAGGGATTTTTCCAGTACAAATGCCTTAATCATTTATTTATAGGCTTATATAAAGAAAGATCATGTCATAACACTCTAATCTATGAAACATTAAAAAGAGTAGTTTTTAAATAATGATCATTTAAGGCATTTTCTTGGCACAAATGCCTTGAATAATCTTCAATAAAAAATTAAAGGGGAGTATTAAAGGTATTTGGCCAAAAACACCTTCAATACTCCCCTAATAAAAATTGAAGGGGATTATTGAAGGTGTTTTTAGTTAGAAACGCTTTGAATAACCCAATTTAATTTTATGAGTAGATTATTCAAGGCATTTTCTAAGAAAAAATACCTTGAATAATTTTCAATACAAAATTAGAGGGGATTATTAAAAGCGTTTGTTGCAAAAAATGCATTGAATAACCACCTCAAAAAAATTGAAGAGGATTATTGGAGGCATTTTTTGCTAAAAATGTCTTTAATAACCCCATTAAATTTTATGAGGGGATTATTCAAGGCGTTTTATAGGCAAAATTACTTTGAATAATTTTTAAATTTCAAAAATTTTTTTTGGGATTATTTAAGGCGTTTTTGTCCAAAAACATTTTAAATAATCATCTCATATTTTTTGTAAAGGGATTATTGAAGGCATTTTTGGTCAGAAATGCCTTGAATAACCTCTATTAAATTTTTTGTTTTAAGGATTATTCAAGATATTTCTTGGCAAAAATGCCTCAAATAATCTTTAAAAAAATGGCAAGGGATTATTGAAGATGTTTTTAGCCCAAAATGCCTTAAATAATCCCCTACAAAAAATTTAATGAAGGTTATTCAAAGCATTTCTGGCTAAAAACGTTTTCAATAATCCCCTTACAAAAAATTTTTAGGCATTATTCAATGTATTTTTGGCCAAAAACACATTGAATAACCCCATTTAATTTTTTTGTAAAGGATTATTGAAAGTGTTTTTCATGCCAAATGTCATATATAAACTAAATTTTTTACTAGCATAAACTTACAACTGACTTACATTCATTTTTAGATATATTTTTCAAAATGGTAACGGTTATTTTATAATTTTTATGTTAGGTCAAATATGAAAATAACGTTATTTTCTCTCTCAAAATCCTAAAATATCATAAGGAGATAGGAGTTTTCGATTCCAAGACTTTGGGTAATATTGAGAATATATCAGATTTCTCCATAATCAGATTTTCCTGATCTAAATGTTGGAATTAAAAACCCAACAATAAGATTTCGAAAAAAAATGTATGGATTTCATTGAACCAAACACCAGTGTATCATTGGCACCTTAAAGAATCAATAACAGTCCTCATTGACTTAAGGCCTAACTCAAACATCAATTAAGCTTGGGATATTGTTTTTTTTTTTTTTTCATTTTTTGTGGTGTTAATTGTTTAAAATTTGTGGCTGATGATAAAAAGACGAGGAAGCAGAATGAATATTATGTAATCAAATCTTGCCTGGACTTTGAGAGGATAACTATTTAAGCAATTTTATTGCCGGTGATCGTTAAACGTATATGACAAAGAGATTGGCTTTGAAATCAATGTTCCTTTATTGGCTTCATATAAGGACAAATAATATTTCTGATTTTGTAATTCATGTATATCTAACAAACACGTTTTTCTTTTCTTTCGTCTACTTTTTCTATCGTTCAAGCTATTAATAGGCCAAAGACTAGGCATGCTTCAGCCACCGACACAAAATGAATACAAAGAAAGACAGGCATGAATTGGAGGGTGCATGAATGACGCATATGCATGGTCACGCCCCTGGAAGAGTGGTGGTGACTAGCTAAGCTCTCCGAATAGAAAATGATATATGAAGGGACCAATGGGTTCCCAATAGAAAAGTTGCCCCACTTCCATTGTTCTGAGCTCTCTCTTATCATAAAGTAAAAGGACCATTCTTTTATGTTATGCCACATCTCCCACCGTCAAAACTCACAAGAGACATCCTTGCTTCCAAGTTGAAAACTCCATTCAAAGCACCAAATCCCTAACGTTATACGTTTTTAAGATAGCTTTCTCCACAAGTACTAAACAAAGTTGAAATGAGAGGGACAGTCCCACAAGTTGAGAGACGGCATATCAGTAGTAAATGATCCCCTCAAGCATTTCTGGATCTGAATCTTTTTTCTTCCTTTTTAAAAAGGTGTTTCTTAACAATTATCTAGGAGTTTTTCCTTAATTATAGCTGAATTAGTCCAATGTTGTGGAACAAAATGAGTGCGGATTCACTAATTACAAAAGGTTAGAATAATATATAAAAAAAATATAGATCATCCCCATAATTGTAGAATTGCAAATTAAGTTTGTGTTAATCCCATTAGTTAGGAATCGAAATAGTGAAACATAGAACATGTGTGTGTGTGTATATATATATATATATATATATACACACACACACATATCTTTGTCCTAGATAGTAGTGTAGAAGCAAAAGAGCAAGAGTTGAACAAGAGTTGTTTAATTCTCAGAACATGACAAAATTGTTTGCGTCCGGAATGGATTTTATTAGGTACCTGAAAAAGAAAGAGAATACGTCAGGAGAGGTCGGAGCTTGATCCGATGCTTGCTCTTTGAAGCTTATTCTGTATCATTACTCACCCTTATTTTTATTTTTTGCTCTCACTTCCTCCGAACATAGATTTGAGTGTTGAAAAACAAACACCAAACCAACTTTGACATCTCCATACTTGTTCTCTTTCTCGTGCGGGTGTCTGCCCTCGGATCTATTCTCGACGGAAACAAAAAATAAGTAGTACAATGTATTATCCCTCTTGCTCTCCTAATCTTATGAATCTATTACTTTTACAAAGAAAAATTAGAGCATGATAGGGAAATTTTTTTGGATCCTTTACAACCACATATCCAATCATATGCATATACGTATTTGCAAGAATGCAAGGGAATCATTTTCGATCCTGATCCTATTTTGAAAGGTCAGTTGTGCCACCTTAATTTCCAATAAACCAAAAGGTAACAGCACAAAGAAGAGCTTATATATTTAGGAATTTATTACCAATAACCTTGATTTAAATATAAATTTGATTTACACGACATTTTATACCCTTGCATTAGACTAAATTTTTTTATGATATTGAAATAATAAAGATCTGTTTAAAGTTTATAATTTTACTAAATTCATAGGTTTAATTATAAAAATTTTAAAATTAGCACTCTCAAATCTCAAAAATTTAAGTAGTATACATATAAACTCTCAAAATTGAAATTTTTGAACTTTTATTTTGTAAATGTTTTATGCTCATAATTATCATATCAATGATGAAAGAGCATATTTTAAAGTCATGGTACTTATAATAGTTAATAATTATATGTATAAAACTATTAAAAATAAATAAATATAAAAATTATATATGATTATTTGTTGGATTTGAGGGTTAATATGGAAGAAGATAAATGAGAAGCAACAAAAGAGACAAAAAGATAGAGGCGTTGGGCTTTGATCCAAAATGGGTTGATAAATGTAAACAGCTCCAACTACAAGAATTCCGGCCCATCTGCCATTGTTGTCTTTCGACGGCCTCTCCAACATACTTGCTATAATTACTAAAGGAGACTTAGAAATCAGGACCCAGAAGGAACATTCGGCTGTTAAAGGTCAATCACGTTTAAAAATTGTTTTTATTGCGTCAACGATGAGGATCCACTTAATGTCAAGAAATGATTTATAGACCCTTCTAGTCTTCAAGCAAGGGACGATTCTGCTATTAGGTAATTGATTTTTATCCTTAAGTTCTTCAGAACCCCAATATACTAGGATTTTGTCTTATTGAATTTCAGTGAGGTGATTGTTTTTCTTCTTTGGTTTTTGCTGGCAAGCAGAGGCCGATTCTGAGAGGTTTGGAGTTGGAGTTACCAGTGAGGCACAGAGTTTTTTTATGCTTTGTCTAAAACGTATGTTCGTTTCTTCTTCTCCTTCTTCTTCTTATTCTTCTTCTCCTTCTTCTTCATTTATGTCTAGTTTTTGAGTTTAAGAGCAAATTTGCCTCCTTTGGGGAAAATTTTTAAGGGATTATGCAGATAGGAAATTGACTCTATATTTTTTGAGGAATTAATCTTACATTTTTATGAACCTCTTGGAGGCATAATTTTGGCTACTTGTTAGGCATAAAGGTTAGAATGGGTTGGGAGACTGAAAAATGGATGAACTTGCGGGACAGTAGTAGAAAGAGAATAATTCTCGAGTGAGATAAAAGCAAGGAGGAAGGCTTTTTAATGCAGGATGGTAGTAATGAGATGCTTTGTTGTGTCTAAATCCATTTTGCTTGCTATGTGATGATCTGTTATAGCTATTCGCTTTCAGAAATGGTAAATGTTATCCTTAGGAAAAGTATGGTGTTAAAGTACCTCGACGAAGTAAGATGAATGCTAATAGGTTATGATGTAGTGACTTCACAATTAATATGTTGTAACTAAGGGAAGGGAGTTTTTGCATTTGACGTCAAAATGAATGAAGGAAACAATAATAGCTAAATAATGCTTTGTATTTTTAGTAATTTGTCGAATGATATTAACATGCCCCTATTTGATGAATAACTAAGATGGTGCTAAAATCATTATAAATGTCTAGTGCATCTTAGCTAATTCAGAATGGTTGGAAGGAAGGGATAAGGGAGAAATAGAGGCGGAAGGACCCTTGCGCAGTTGAAGAATAAGGATGTTTCAGGATGCATGAATATTTTTTTGAGATATTTCCATAATCATAATGCATGAAATTGACTAACCCGAAGCGTTGATAGTTGTCAACCTTTGAAAATTACAAAACCATTGGAATTTGTATTCCAAATCAGCTAGGATTGTGTAAGTTTATGCTTTTGTTCATTTTTCCCAAAAATGGGTCCAATGGCCTGGGTTCATTGGTATTTTCTTTGTTTCCTTTTTCTCGTGACATATCAGGATGATCTGGGAAGTGTAGTTATCTGTTTTTTAGCCCCTTGTAGTGGGGTTATCTGCTTTTTTGCCCCAACGTGCCGATTACTAGATGCTATAAAGAAAATATATTACAATATAAAAAAGCGATAAGTGAAGAAGGAAAAGAAGATGTTCTGCTACCTTCAGATCTTCTATTTGTAAGGTAGGAAAAAAAAAGGTTAATTCCATCTCTAATTGAGTGTTCACAACTTCTTATTCATTTGTTAAAGATAAGAGAGAATCTTTGTGGACTTTTATCTTCATATCTTCTTACGAGCTGCTTTTTCAGAGGTGGCATTTTAGTTGTTTCATCACTACTTGTGTCATAGCTTGACAGATGTGAAAATTCTTTCTTATCCTTTTTGGATATTGTCCAAATTTATTGCTTTATCATTTTCCAGGTTGAAAGAAATGGGAGAGGTAGTAAGTGTCTTATTCCATTGTTTCCATACTTCTTGATAATGAATAAGGAGGTTTTCTAGATAATCAAGATCTTTCATTCTAGAGAGTTTCTCTAGAAGTTCAATAGCTTGAGGGTCTAATTATCTTGCTTGGACTGTATTATAAAAAATTTGTATAAATATTTTCTTCGTACAAATTATATTGGTGGGTGCTTCGGCTAAGACATTTTTTGGCTATTTCTAATAGATCAATTCCAGCAGTGAATTGGCATAAACAAAAATGCTGAAAATTTTCCAAAACAAAATTTAGTTTTTCAATATTTTCATTTGTGGGTTCTAGTCTTAGTCTTTCTAGAAGTTTGGTTATCTCCTAGATTTGATAAGGTTAATAAAATCTTTCTCATTCAAAAATTTCAATTAAATTGGTGATGGTTATATATACATGTAAAAATTCTCATTTTTTACTAAATCAAATATTTTGGAATTGATAAAAGTTGGAAATTCTTCTAATAAATTAAAAGGAAGATTTTGTACAACTATTGCGCTTACAAAACTCATTTCGATATTTATTCTATCAAAAAGCTCATGATTAAGTCTAAACTTTAATTTAGGTATTCATTTTGAAAGTCCTTCATTATGGAGATAGGCTTGTGAAGAGTATTCTTCTAATTTTTCTTTCAAGATCAATTCACTTTCCAAATGAATAATATTGAAAATGTTTGAAAAAATGTCTTGTGGTAAGACCTTTTTAGCCTTTTCGAATAAGAAAATTTTTTGTAATTTAATAAAAAGTGAATGAACTATTTGTTTATTAAAATATTCACAAATTTCAAAAAAGTTGTTTATCTCCTCAATGTCAAATTCATCTTGCTCATTAGAATAAGACTTTAAAACAAGATTTTGAAATTTCTTTTTATCATTGACTTGTTGAGCCATTGATTCAAAAAGTTGAGTCAAATTTTTTTAAAGCTGGGCTTTCACCAAGAAGATGGGATTTCCATACATCATTCATTGATCTGATTGTATAATCCTTCTAGTAATCCTAGATTATAAAAATCATTTACCAAATCTAATTGTTGTGACTGTTATAGTTTCAACAGTTATTTTGTTGTTTTAATGATTTTTGAATAAGAGATTATAGAAAAGTTATTTGGATCCTTAAAATCCTTCTTCGATATTGTCCAAATTTATTGCTTCCTTATCTTTCGGGCTGAAAAAGGAGACTTCCAAGCCATGAAGGATGTATAGAACATCTTCAAATAAAAATGGAAAAAGTAAACACTCCTAAAGAAAGGGTAGAATACTTAAATATGGTAGAAGAATTCTATCATACACATATAGATCTTTTTACAAAATTTAATTACCATTATATGTTAAATTATGAAACTAATGATAAAAGTAGTAGTGATAAAGCAAGTAGTATAGATGAAAATAGTGATGTCAAAAAAGATGACAAGATTTTAGCTACAAATCCTGTAAATAAAACATCTAAATCTTCTAAAGAAGAAGAAATAGATACAAAATTTATGAAAGCAGATCAAACAAATAAAGGAAAAAGAAAATTAGGAGAAGTTTCTAACGATCAACATAGATTTCCAAATATAGGACGAAATAATACAAACAGAAAAAGTAGAAACCTCTGTTTCTCTTAGCATAGAACCAGTGCCCCAAAGTACAGTTGTTGAAACTTTAAACAAAAGAAATGTAGCTCAAGAAGGTAATTGTTTAGATCTATCAAAAGTAATAATATTAAACTATAGGAAAACCATAGAGGATTGGGCATAGTTTATGATTATTGTAGTAAACAACTATAAAGATACTTGATCAAAAGAAAGATTTTTCAATTATGTTTGCGGTACATTTTAAGCAGGTATACTTCAATTCCTTGGAAAATGGGAAAACTCTTCTCAAGGAAAAGCCCAAAAAGAAATACTTTTAAAATCAAATTGCTATGATACTTGATTTATTAAAAAATCATACAAATCTTTTACAAAAATGAGTTTTGTAAAAGAATGGATCTAGCATATCACAACAGTAAAGCTAGTTATGTGTTAACAAAGTTAAAACTTTGTGATTTTAGACAATTAGAAGAATGTTCTAAAAAAATACATTCATGAATACCAGAAATTGGATGAAAATCATTCACAATTTTCAAATGAACGATTTTT
This sequence comes from Durio zibethinus, assembly GCF_047325235.1. Lineage (NCBI taxonomy): Eukaryota > Viridiplantae > Streptophyta > Magnoliopsida > Malvales > Malvaceae > Durio > Durio zibethinus. Next base: position 31,531,410 of record NC_143163.1, on the reverse strand, counting down.
TCATAAATTACTATCACTATGGGATGAACTCTGTGATCAATAGTGTCTTGCATATTTGGAAAAGCATAATGTGTCAGTAGAAAACAAATAGTATATTGTTTCTATAGGTAATAGAGTCTATTTTACCTCTAAGCAAATAACAGAACATTATTTAAAGATTAAAGTTGCTAAACAGGTTAAAAGTAAACTAAATAATAGGTAGTGTACGAAGATTTTAGAAAATGAGTGAGAATTTGGCTATAAATGACAAGGCACACAAACCAAGAAAAATTTTAGAAATAGAAAAACAAAATGTTATAAGCTTATCAAATGGAGGCCTAAAAAGCATACATTTGATAAGAAAAAGAAATTTATTAAAAGAAAAACTTCTAATAAACAAAAAACAAATGCAAATGTTTTATTTATGATGAAGTCAAATAGCACCTAATTGTTTCAATAAAGGGAAAAGTGTTAAAAGGATGATAAAACCCTTGAAGATATAGAATTAGAAGTTTGTTTTGAAGAAGATATTGCATAAGAAGAAGTTATCTATGAGTTAGTATCTGAAATAGATTCTGACTCTGATGAAAAATATATTTTCATGCTAAATAATAGTAGTGAAGATATTGAAATACATGAAGTATTTGCTCAATAACAGCAAATGACTAAGCTTAGTGATGTATTTGATGATTAGATGGAAAGATTACAAACCATAAAAAAAGATGAAACTTATAAAATTTTGAAATTTACACCTTAGGTTAAAAGATATATTGAAAGATTTAATGGTAGTACTATTGCAAAAAATACAAAGAAAGGATTAGTGGAATTCCACTATTCACTAAGAAAAAAATTACAAGAGTAAAGTAATAACATCCTGCGGTTAGATTTATTCATTTTGGTTACTATGATCACCATAAAAGCATTATTTAGAGCAAGTGATTATATCCCAATCATAATTGTTTTATCAAATAAATGTTTTAACAATCTTATTAAAGCACTAATAAGAGGAATTTAATCTAATTTAGTCACATGAGTTGTTTGGTTTAAAGTAAAATTAAATTATTTTATATAAATAAATCATCCATTAATAGAAGAATGTTTTTATTTAAAAATAATGACAAAAACTTAGACTTGAAAGATATTATAAATGATTTGGATATTAGTTAGGTAGCTATCAATGAATATACTAATCATTCACACACTTTTATAAAAGAAGTTTATAGCAAAATTATAGAAAATTTTGAACTAGGATTTTTTGCACTAGAAATTAAACATAGATTAATGAATTTAAGAGATTTATCTGTCCCAACATAATGGTTATTAGAAGGGGTAACAAAAAAAAAGTTGTAGATCTTTTAAACCGATAGAAATTATGCATATGATAATAATTTATACTTTAAAAATGTTGCATCAAGCAGTAGTATTAATAAAAATTTATTATTACCAGTTATTTCTTTGATCTCAAACTCTTTTGTAACAGAAGAAGATGAGACAAATAGTTTGTGTGAACAATCAATTCAACAATCATAGTTACAACCAATGGGTGTGAAAATATAGCAATGCCAATATTTCTTGCTTAGCCTTGTATGACTTTTATTTCATCCAGAAACACTAGAAGAGAAGATATAAGAATAGCAATAATAAGGCAAATAAAAATACTTTGTTTCCTTTTCATGCATTGAGACATTAGTTGGAAACAATTTTATCTATAAACATTTGCCTTTTATTTAGGATCTGAAAATATAGTTGTCACCTTAGATCATCAACATATAGAATTACCCTTGTTAAAAACATATAAACACATGTGATATTGGTTTTAGACCAAAAATAAATAATATGGTATGTAGACACCCTAATTTGTTCGGGCCTAGGCTCAAGCCCATTGGGCTTGATTCAACAAGGGCCTAAGCCCATTGGATTTAGTTCAGCCCTGGCCCAATTTTAGTTTTTAGTTTTTAATTTTTAATTTAATTTTTTAATTTTATTATTTTCGTCATTTTTTTTTATTTTTGTTTTATTTTTATTTTGGTGTTTTGATCTGAAAATTAAACTTTAACTCTTGTTTCTTTCTGGAATAGTTTTTGGTAGAGTTGGACTGAGATTCAAGGATTGAATTCCAGTAAAAAAAAAAGAGTAAGAATTGATCAGAAATTATTTTTGATTAATGCCTATAAATAGAAGCTCAAACAAAAACATAAATTGAACCAGAGAGGAATCAGAGAAAAACTTAGAGAGGGATCTGAGAGAAAATACACAGAGAGGAAACAGAAGCTAAAAAAAGTTTTAGTGCGTTAGAAATAGCTTTAGGAATTTGTGGAAATTTTTTTAGAATTTTTGAAATTTTTTTTCTGAAAAATTTTTGAAAATTTTTGAAAATTCGGTGAAATTTTTCGATGAGATTCAAGTTTTCCTGTAAGATTTTCGGTCAACTTTGAACTTTTCGACAAGTTGCCCAATTTTCATTTTAACTTTTCATAAATCGACCAACTTTTCGGTGAGAAACTCAGATTTCGACAAGAATTTTTAGAATCCGGTTAAAGCTTAATCAATGTTCTTAGGATCGAGTACAGAGAAGGAAGAGAAAAAAAAGAGAAGAGAGAGAATGAGAAAGGCGCATATGTTGAAAAACTAAGCTATTTGCCTTTTATACCTACGTAAAACGACGTTGTTTGGGCCTTAAACAGACACTAGAATCTGCGTGTTTTCATTCGGGCTACCCAACCCATTGCGCTAACCCGTTTCAACCCGCTCCAAGAACCTTGCTATTAAGCCGAGCCGAGCTGAGCCGATTTTCAGTCAAGCCACGTTTTAAGCCGTGGTTTCTGTCTTAAGTCGAGTCAATCTTAACCGTAAGTCGAGCCATTTCCATTTATTTATTTATTTATTTTAAATTATTTTTTTAATTTATGTGTTTATTTATTTTAGGAGTATTTTTTACATGATTTAATTTAATAAAATAATAAAAATAATTTTTGGGATAAATATTAATTATTCAATGATGAAATTTATAAAAATTTCAAATGGTAAATTTTTATAAAATTTTTAGGTGAAAAATTTTGTCTAAATTTGTCTCAAATGGTGGAATAATATAGATAAAATTTCAATAACAAATAATTAATATTTATTTTCAAACCAAAAAAATTAAAAACATAAAAATATAAAAATTTCGGAATTAAATATAAATTACCCAAGGATGAGATTTTTAGAAATTTCAAATGATAAATTCTTAAGAAATTTTTAGGTGAGAAATTTGCTCTAAATTTGACCTAAATGGTGAAATGATTTAGATAAAATTTCAATACAAGTAATTGTATTCTTTTTCAAATAAAAATTTGGATTGAAAATATTTGATAATTATCTAAGGATGAGATTCTTAGAAATTTCAAATGGTAAATTTTTAAAAAAATCTCTAGGTGAAAATTTTTCTTTAAATTTGACCCAAATTATAGAATAATTTAGATGAAATTTTAATAAAAATAATTGTCATATTATTTTCTTTCTAAGGAAAAATGAGAAAAAGGAAATTTCTAAATAAATCAAAATGATGAAAATTTAAAAAATTCAAAGGAGAAAATATTTTTAATTTGATCCAAATTGTGGAATAATTAGATTCGTTTTCAACAAATAAAAATGATAATAATAAAAATGATAAATAAAATTTTTTCTGATGATAGAGCCTTTTCAAGAAATCAAATGGGATTCTTGAATACTCTTGAGGCGAGAAAGTATTTTTTAAAGAGTTCTACCAGATTGATGGAGAATCTTATAAATTGTTTTCAATATTTAACATAAAATTTGAAACCATTACACTCTAAACCTTAGGATAAATGTGAAAAAATATGGTACCATCCTTTGGATGAACATGTAGGGGTGTTATAATCTTTTTCACATATAACTGAACTCTCGAACCCTGTTTTGGTTAGTAGACCTGAACTTATTTTTTTAGGGACCTTTAATCAAGCTCAGGAGTTCCTTAAAAAAGATAGATTCTTCAGGTGACCAATTACACATAGTAAAAAAGATTGGTGGAGACTCAATTCATTTGTTAAATCTAGCTATAGATTTTCGGATCTATATATTATGACAGTTTGAAGACTCCACTGAAAATTGCTAGAGAGTCAAGCTATAATTTTTGAAGTTATCTTATCTTTTGAACTAATGGTTTTAAGTTATTTGTTTACTAATGTTTTTTCTCTTGTTTTTGTCTGATTTATAGGGACGATAACTATATGTTCCTTCTCACACACTATCACATGCATTTGCATTACATGAGTTCTATATTCGGACCCTATCTTTTTTAGGAAGGAGTAAAGTACTTACATTCTCGTGAGATGATAATTTTCGTAATGGTTAGCGAAATACTTTCACTCAATTTGAATCTTTTTCGGTGGTAGCCTGTGATTGGTAATGATTGGATTGTTTTACTAGTTTGTGATGCACAATGATGTAAGGAACAATTTGAAAACTTTTAGTGGTTAAAACCACCTAACTTTGCATATAGTTTACCTTTAAAAAGTTAACCTTAAGATAGAGCATTTCCTACCTATCAATAAATATAACCTAAAATTAGGACACAAGAAGGAACAATTTGTTATCTAACCGTTTTTGTTTGTTTTTGTGCATCACAACACGCATCCTCATGTTTTAAGCATTATCATGTTGCATCATTCTATGCATCATTTCTATCCTCATGTTTTAAGCATTATTATATCATATCATTTTATGCATCATTTTCATAATAATGTCTAACATCATCATTTGCATATAGGAAATATTTGTCACATATCAGTTATTGATAAATCAGATCTTTCATTTACATCCATGAAAAGTCAAATGCAACCAAAATCTACATTAGTCCTTCATGAGTCTGTCCAGCAACTGAAATCAAGTTAGATAAAAGGTAAAAAAAAAACAAAAAAATTGCTTGTCTGAGGCTTTTATTTCATCATTACCCGAGAAAATTCATCTCGAGTTACAAAAAATGATCTAGCTGACTTAAGTAGTGTTTGGGGATGCATGAGTAGGATAAGGCAGGACGCATTTGAGAACAGATATGGAGATATAGTTTCACTGCTTCAGGTGAAAGTGGACAATAATTTGATTAGGGCTATCATCCAATTTTGGGATCTTTCTTATAGATGTTTTATCTTCAATGAAGCAGACATGGTGTCCACAATCGAAGAGTATATAGTCCTACTTCGCTTTGATCTAGCAAAACCAGATAAGATTGACTGGTCCAACAAGGTGGGCTATCGTAAAAAACTAGTGCAAATACTTAAACTTAGTTTGCCTCAAGTCGAGTCATGTGTCAAGATAAAGAGAGAAAGTAAGGCTATTACATGGAATTTTCTACTAGATTTCATCTAAGGGCACATAGATGATGAGCAGAGATTAGCGGTTATGACTATAGCTTTATATGGATTGGTGATCTTCTCGAAAGTCATTGGATATGTTGATGTTGCAGTGGTGGATTTTGTTGATCAGTTAGCATTCAGGTCAATGTAACACCAACTATTTTTGTAGAAACCATTCGTTTTCTAAACTTTTATCGTAGAAATGGTAAAGGTCAATTTAATAGATGCCTACATTTGTTTTATGTGTGGATGAAGAGTCATATGGAATGCAAAAAAAGTCAATTTCGTAAACCATACCTTTATTCTAGTATTCCTATCAAGGAGTTCTATTATAGCACATACCATCAAGCAAAGTCAAAAGAAAAGTGGGTTTCTTATTTTTGAGCCTTTGATAGTCCAAGGATAGTTTGGAAAGCACCTTGGATGCGTTATGATACAGTATTATACAGTTGTGAAAATTAACCATGGGTGTTCTTATTGGGTTTATGGGGTGTTTTATTTATGCCCTAACTTTAGTGAGAAGACAATCCAGATGTGAGCAATTTATTCTGAAAACTTATGGACTTAACCAGTGGGAGTTCTCATTCACTGATATAGGGGCATATAGAATGGTTGAAAAGATCAAGAAGGCATGGAAGCAAACCACTAGGGTTAACCAAGGGAGGTTTACTTATGACGTCACTCCAAAATATAGTGTGTGGCATGCAAGGAGGGGAAAGGACATTATGCTTCCTAGTGAACAAATAAGACATTTCCCAAAATCCATTATTTAGGATCCTTTGCTTAAAATGGAAACAGATAAGAGAAAACTCCAATCCAAGAAAGATGAGTTGGAATAAAAAAATAAGCCATTGAAATTAGAAATAGAAGAAAGTTTATGACTTTAAGAGTTGAAAATCCAGAGCTTGACAGAGTAAAAAGATCAGTAGAGAGCCTTATTTAATGATCTAGATATGACACATTCATCAGTCACACTTGAACTTGCTCGATTTTTGAAAAAAAATGAATTGCTAAAAGTAAGGGTGAAAGAAGAACAAAAGTCCACTGCTAGAGCACATAGACATAGCCAGATGTTACAAGAGATAGTGGATCGATACACAGCACAAGTAAAAGCCTTGTCTGATGAGTGTAGGAGATAAACTCAATAGAGTGGGCTATGGAAGGACATGTGCACAGAAAAATAAGTGCATCTAAAGTATTTGTTTGATCAGTTATGCGTTGTCGCAGATAAAGCATCAGAAATGAAAGAAAAAATGAAAGATTTGAAGGCTGTGGTGCAGCTAGTGGGAGTCCATGAACAACAACTGTTTGATTTCCTATATGAAGCACAAAATCATTATCAGCAAGCTATGAAGTTTATAAGGAGGCATTAGAAATAAAGGATGATGTTTAAGACTTTAGAATATTGCTTTGACTTTATTAGGATGTAATTTTAAAATTTTATAAAGTTTCAAACGGAGATTTCTTTTATCGATATTGGTGATGTGGTAAATATTAGTATAATTAATGCATACATTTGCATATCATGCATAGTTTCTAATAATCTTATAATTGTGGTACTCAATGTTCAAAAGATAGCTTCATCCAGCAGAAACTCTACCCATCGATATAACATCAAAGCTAAAGTCAAACAAATGGAGCAAAAAAACTCTCACCAATTTGAAAAATTAGAAAAAGCTCAAAAAAAGATTGAGAATGAGTTGGCTAAGATTCTGGATGCTCTTAACAAGTTGAATAAGGGAAAAAAGGTAAAAGAAAACACAAGCCAACAAGGCCCTTCATCATAAGAAGTTACTGATCCCTTATATCCATTTGGTTTTGATCCACCTCAAGTTCAGTCCACACAAGAGGTTCCACCATAACAATTCATATACCCTACATATCTTGGAATGCCATCAGCCTCTAATCCAAGGTATTTTCATAGCTATGTGAATCCTGTCTTTACTGAAAAGGCAGTAGAACCAATTTAAGTCCCTGATTTGAATGAACTGAAAGAAAAAGATAAGGAAAAGATAAAAGTGAAAGCTCAAGAAGACTCTAAAATCAGTATACTAGAATAAAGACTATAGGCTGTGGAAGAAATTGGTTTTTATGGCTCAATTGATGCTGCTGGGCTTTGCTTAGTACCTAATGTAGTCATTCCTCATAAGTTCAAAATACCAGAATTTAAAAAATATGATGGTATAAAGTGCCTAAAGACTCATATCGTCATATACTATCAGAAGAGGGCAACCCATGCTCATAATGAAAATTATTAATGCATATTTTTCAAGATAACCTTACAGGGTCAGCTGCTAGATGGTATGTCCAGCTGGATAGAACCCGCATCTATTTCTAGAGTGATGACTCATGACTTCATCAGTCAATATCATCATATTATGGATTTGACTCCTAATCGTTTATCTTTACAGAATCTGAAGAAAAAGGTAAACGAGTCATTTAAAGAATATGCTCAAAAGGAGGGATGTAGCTTTTCAAGTGCAACCTCCTCTAATTGAAAAGAAAACTACAGTGCTATTCATCAGCATTCTAAAATCTTTCTATTATGAAAAGATGATAGGGAAGGCGACCAAGAATTTTATCGACAGTGATTTCAAAAAAAATTATTAAGAGTGCCATCAAGCATGGCAAGCTAGAATGAGGGGAGGCATTAAGTAAAAGAGCTCTAAAGAAAAAAGAGACTAAAGCTCAGGCTGTGAGTTTTTATAGGAAACAATTCAGGAGTTATCAATCCTATCCATCTCAAGGTTATTTTTCATACTATTTTACTGTGAATAATGCATCATCTTACCCAAACCAGCTAGCTCCATAATCATCTTATTCATCCATATACCAGTCAATTTTTAGCCATCATGATATTACATATAGCCTTAACATTCAAACTCCTGCAAGACCCCAAATTCGTCTTACTAACCCAGTAAGTGGTTCACGAGAGCAACGGATTATCCGTGAAAAATTCGTATTTGATCTAATCCCCATGACTTATACGGAGTTATACCGAGAGCTTTATAATAGCCACTTGATTAACCTCAGCATGTGGAGCCATTTAAGCCACCTTATCTCAAGTGGTATGATTCTACAGCCTAATATCACTACCACTATGAAATTGTTACCATTTTACTAAAAATTACACTGCTTTAAAGCATAAAGTGCAATAGTTAATCAATGATAGAATGATAAGTTTTGATCAAGAAAAAGTAACAACACTTAATGTTAGTGGCAATCCACTGTCAAATCACAATGTCAATGCTCTGAGTGAAAATCAAAAATACATTAATCAGAAAAAGGCTTGAAAAGCTACAATAAATTGAGGGGCAAGATGTCAATAAAGATCCTTCACCTGATCGCATAAGGGCACAATTTTAAAGAATGAAGATAAGGCTGGTTGAAAGTTTTTTTATCATCTTAGGATTTCTTTTAGAGTAATGTTAGGTTTCTTTTAGGCAATAGGATTTCATTTGTTATCATTTCAATAAAAGGCAATTTAGTGAATTTCATTACATTTTTTTCACTCAACCATTGTTTCATGTTTTGTCACATTTCATAACTTTTCATTCTCGTTCTCAAATTTCAGATGATAAATATTTAGAGAATGATAACAATAATTTTGGGATTTAATTTTGAGAACTCATTCACACTAATATGAAAAGATGGTTTGAGAAAAAAAAAAGTAAAATGTTGCTAGAGATGAAATAGATATATTTTAAAGATGTACAATCTTTTATACAGATCCATGAGCTTGTTTTTATTCAATAAATGATGTTTGAAGAAAGTATTCATATTTGAGATGAAAAATGATCACATTTCTTTTATCATTTGAAAAATCATTTATTGCTACCCCTTTGAGCTTATTTAAAAAAAAAAATTTGACCAAGGATCATCCTCCACATTGGAGGTATTTTTGAAAAAAGAAAAAAAAAGACAAAAGATAATAAAAGGTCTCAAAAAGAGAAAGCAAAGCAAAATGAAGGAAAGAGAGAAGAAAAATATCACAAGCAAATTGGGGCAAAGTAATGAGAATCTTTTGTGTAGGGAATGGGATGGAAAAGAAAAGTAGTAAAATGATGTAAAGTGGGGTAAAATGTCAAGTTGCATCAAATGATGATCCTTTGGTTTTAAACCCTTTAAACATATATATTGAGTCTATTTTATCCATTTTTTTCATGATCCTATACTATGGCCTACATTACAACCTTAAAAAGTTCATTTGAACGAAGTGTGAATACTCGAATTGAATATTCATATGTTAGGCAAAAGTATGCTCGTGATGGAATCATATTATTGCCCTAAAGATTAATATGTGAGAGATATCAACAATGGATGAAAGATGAGAAAAAAAAGAAAAAAAAGGAAAATGGATGAAAAAAATGAAAAAAGTGAAAAAAAAAGAAAAAAAAGAAAAAAAATTAAAAAAAATATCAAAGGAGAAAAAAAAAGACTCAAATTGAAAATTCGAAAGGACAATTTGGATAGACCAAATCTCTGAGTTAAAAGTTGGATGAATAGTTCAAATATATAAAAGATCAAGGCATCTAAAGATCCTCTAAAGTTGGGGCAAAGTTTGATGAACTCAAAATGATTTTGACAATCAATGGAATGAGTTTTTGAAAAAGAATCTTGAATTAATGTTTAAAATTATCTGAATATTCATTTGTCCCAATGATATACAGTCAACTTGTTTCTTTTCCCATTTACTTTTACACTAAGACTCATTTTTCATTGATTGTTTTTCTCCCAATGCATTATCTGCTCTTTTGTTTTCACATCCTTAAAGTGAATCGAGAAAATGTTTGATTGCATCGGGTTTATCAAGAATTGAAATGATAATGAATGAATATGTGTTTAAAGGAGTCTTGCATTCTTTTGAAAAGAAATCCAAAATGATAAAGAAAAATGAAGAGATCGTAGAAACCTAAGAAGGATGATTTAAGATAACACGAGGTGTGATCAAATGATGAAAATAGTGTTAGGTTGGTCAACAAATGAAGAGAGTGCAAAAACTTAAAAAGGTGCTATGATCAAGTGATGAATACAAGAATGAATTTATCAACATGACTTGCGAGTTATGATTGAATGATGAAAATAATCAGTGGATAAAGTTTGATGTGGAATGGTTAATGCTGAGACACTTATGAGTAATGACTCAGTGATGGTGGAGAAAACTTGTTCTGAAATTTGTTAGTGCTGAGAAGTTCATGAATAGTGGTCAAGTGATGATCAATTGATGAAACTTGTTTCAAACTATTGAGAAACTGAACAAGAAAAAAATACGAAATGGGAAAGTTTTGAGAGCCATATTACCATAATTATTTAGGATTTCATGACATTATTGACATTCGCATTACATGTATCATATTGGCATGGTTGTTTGAATAATACATGCACATAATTTAATAAATTAAACTTTTTTTAGACATGCATGGCGCTATGAGAATATAGGTTGTTGCATTTGCATCATTAAGAAGGGATTTGTATCTTTGGTCATGACATTCATTCATGCAAATTTTAAGTCACTTGAAAAATAAATTATGAATATTTTGATGAGAATTTTTGAGAACTCAAATGAAAATCTTTGAGTTTCAAAATGAGAATCTTTGAGGAGTGAAACCCTAAAGTTCGTCGAATGTGAATTTTCGAACAAATGAAAAGTTTTGAACTTTTGGATGTGAATCTCTAAAATTCAAATGAAAAGCTTTAGATTTTTGAATATGAATCCCAAGTTTGCCCAAATGAGAACCTTTGAAAAGCTTTGAACTTTTGGATGTGAATCTCCAAAATTCAAATGAGGTTCTTTAAATGTTGGATGCGAGTCTTGCAAGTTGCAAATGTAAATTTTGAAATCTCGCAAATTTGAATGAAACTGAAATTTTGAGATCAAATTTCAATAAATTCTTATGAAGTTGAAAAGTTCATGCGAATCTAAACCTCTGAATGTTGAACTCAAATTGTGAATCTTTGAGTTTCTATTACAAAATTTCTTCAGTTACGATCTATAACTCTTTTGGACATGATTGTCAAGAAGCAATTTATTTTCTCAAAGTTTGTTGCCTTTATTTAGATGAGCCATTTTTTTTTTCAAAGTTCGTTACCTCTATTCAGATGAGCCATTTATTTTTTCAAAGATCGTGGCCTTTATTTAGAGGAGCCATTTATTTTTTCAAAGTTCGTTGTCTTTATTCAGAAGAGCCATTTATTTTCTCAAAGTTCGTTGCCTCTGTTCAAAGTAGTCATTTATTTTCTGAAAGTTTGTTGCCCCTATTCAGAGGAGCCATTTATTTTTGAAGTATGTTGCTTCTATTTGATGAGTTCTGTTAAAAAAAAAAAAGAAAAAAAAAGCATAAAGTTGTTTGGATGACCATGAGCAGGGTATCTACGTCTTTGCACAATTTTTGTTTCATAAAAAATATGCAAAGAGGGGTAGCTGTAGACACCTTAATTTGTTTGGGCCCATGGCGGGGCCCCATTAGGCCCATTGGGCCTGATTCAACAGGAGCCTAAGCCCATTGGTTTAGTTCAACTCTGGCCCAATTTTAGTTTTTAATTTTTAATTTAATTTTTTAATTTTATTATTTTCATCATTTTTATTTTTTATTTGTGTTTTATTTTTATTTTGGTGTCTTGATCTAAAAATTAAGCTTTAATTCTTGTTTCTTTCTGGAATAGTTTTTAGTAAAGTTGTCATTGAATCCTAGTAAAAATAAAGAGTAAGAATTGATCAGAAATTGTTTCTGATCAATACCTATAAATAGAGGATCAAACAGAAACATAAAGGAAAATCAGAGAGGAATCAAAGAAAAACTCAGAGAGGGATCAGAGAGAAAATACACAGAGAGGAAACAGAAGCTAAAAAAGGTTTTGATGCGTTAGAAACAGCTTTAGGAATTTGTGAAAAATTTTTTAGAATCCGACGAAATTTTTCGATGAGATTTAAGTTTTCTAGCGAGATTTTCGGTCAACTTCGAACTTTTCGACAAGTTACCCAGTTTTCGGTATAACTTTTCAGAAATCGATCAACTTTTCGGTGAGAAATCCAGATTCTGGTAAGAATTTTCAGAAAATAGTTAAAGCTCAACCGGTGTTCTTGGGATCGAGTAGAGAGAAGGAAGAGAAAAAAAAAAGAAGAGAAAAAAGGAAAAAGGTGCATCCGCTAAAAAGCTAAGCTATTTGCCTTTTATATGTGCACAAAACGATGTCGTTTTGGCCCTAAATAGAGCCCAGGATCCGCGTGTTTTCATTTGGGCTACCCGATTCGTTGCACTGACCTGCTTCAAGAATCCTGCTGTTAAGCCAAGCCGATTTCCAGTTGAGCCAATCTTAGCCTTGGTTACTATCTTAAGCCGAGCCAATCTTAGCCGTAACCCTAGCTATTTTCATTTATTTATTTATTTATTTTAAATTATATTTTTAATTTATGTGTTTTTTTTTTATTTTAGGAGTATTTTTTACATGATTTAATTTAATAAAATAATAAAAAAAATTTGGGGATAAATATTAATTATCCAATGATAAAATTTATAAAAATTTTAAATGGTAAATTTTAATAAAATTCATAGGTGAAAATTTGTCTAAATTTATCTCAATTTGTGAAATAATATAGATAAAATTTCAATAACAAATAATTAATATTTATTTTCAAGCCAAAAAAATTAAAAACATAAAAAGCATAAATATATAAAACTTTTCGAAATTAAATACAAATTACCCAATGATGGATTCTTAAAAATTTTAAATGGTAAATTTTTAAGAAATCTCTAGGTGAAAAATTTTCTCTAAATTTGACCTAAATGGTGGAATGATTTAGATGAAATTTAATACAAGTAATTGTATTCTTTTCCAAATAAACATTTGGATTGAAAATATTTGATAATTATCTAAGGATGAGATTCTTAGAAATTTCAAATGGTAAATTTTTAAAAAAATCTTTTGGTGAGAAATTTCTCTAAATGACCTAAATTGTGGAATAATTTAGATGAGATTTCAATAAAAATAATTGTCATATTTTTTCTTTCTAAGGAAAAAAAAGAAAAAAAGAATTTTTAAATAAACCCAAATGGTGAAAATTTTAGAAATTCAAAAGAGAAAATATTTCTAATTTGGCCTAAATGGTGGAATAATTAGATTCATTTTCAACAAATAAAAATGATAATAATAAAAATGATAAATAAATCTTTTTTCGACGACGGAGCCTCTTCAAGAAATCAAATGGGATTCTTGAATACTCTTAAGGGGAGGAAGTATTTTTTAAAGAGTTTTACCAGATTTATGGAGAATCTTAAAAGTTGTTTTCAATATTTAACATAAAATTTGAAACCATTAGACTCTAAACCTTAGGATAAATTTGAAATAATATGGTACCATCCTTTGGATGGGCATGTGGGGGTGCTATAACCTTTTTCACATGTAACCGAACTCTCAAACTCTGTTCTAGTTAGTAGACCTGAACCTATTCTTTTGGGGACCCTTAGTCAAGCTTAGGAGTTCCTTAAAATGATAGATTCTTCAGGTGGTCAATCATACCTAGTAAAAATGATTGGTGACGACTCCATTCATTTGTTAAATCTAGCTATAGATTTTCGGATCTATTTATTATGACATGGTATAAAAGTCATTAATGAAAAACACTGGTTATACCAAATATCAAATGAAAATTTTAGTGATGAAGCACTAAAATTATGGTCTAGAAAACCTAGATATCGTAGTTAACAAATTACAGATCTTACAAAAATTATTAAAGTAAAACACATGATCTATGCTAAACAAGATATAGATGAATTTGATGTGAAAATTAAAGAATTATTAGATAAATGATTAATAGAAGAAACTACTAGTCCTCATTCTAGTCCAACATTTTTGCTAAGAAACCATGTAGAACAAAAAAGAAAAGAAAAAAAGGAAAAGCTTGTATGGTAATAAACTATAAAAGATTAAATCAAAATTTAGTCTTTGATGGTTATTTTATACCAAGAAATGATGTACTTATTAATTTAGTAAAACGTATTAATATTATAGCAAATTCGATTGTAAATCAGGTTTTTGGCAAATCATACTTGTAGATGCATCAAAACCTTTGATTGCATTAGCTCCAAAAGGACACTATAAGTGGAATATTATGCCATTTGGATTATGTAATGTTTCACAAATATTTAAAAGATGGATGAACTCTATTTTTGAAAAATATAAAGATTTTTGTGTTGTGTATATTAATGATATTTTAATTTTTTCTTAATCATTAAATGAGCACAAGAAACACCTAAATTTAATCGCCCAAGAATTTATAAAAAATGGTATTATTTTAAGTCTTAAAAAGATAGAGCTTGAAAAAACGAAAATCAAATTCTTAAGATTAAACCTATCTTCTAAAGGAATCAAATTACAAGATGATATTATAGTAAAATAAAGGAATTCCTTAAAAAGCTAGAAGATAAAAGGCAACTTCAATGCTTTTTACGAATTCTTAGCTATGATTGGCAATTTATAAAGAATCTTTCTAAAAAAGAAAGGGTTTTATTAAAAAAAGCTTAAAAAAGATATTCCATTTGAATGGACAGAAAAAAGATTCTGCTATTATTAAAGAAACAGAAGAAAAAACTAAAAGAAGTTCCTAAGGTTTATCTTCCTAAACCAGGAAACCAATTAATACTAGAAATTGTTGCCTCTAAAGAGCATTGAGAGATGTGTTTTAAAAATCAAAGCACATAAAAATGAATTAATATGTGGATATAATTAAGGAAAATGTAAACAAAATGAAATAAATTATATTACGTTTGAAAATGAATTACTTGCTATAAAAAACGGGGTAAGTAGATTTCATATTTATTTAATGTCTGAACAATTTATTATTAGAACTAAGAATTAGATTGTAAAAAAAAATTTAAAAATAAAAGGCTTAAACTAATCCAAAAAGGATTAGAAAGTACAATTTTTTATGCCAATATAATTTCTCTATTGAATATATAAAATGTGCTAATAATGTTATTGTTGACATTCTTAGCAGACCACACGGGAGATCGAGGTAAAAACCTCTTGAACAAGTGGGACATTGGGTTACAAATAAGCAACCTAAACAAGGATTTTCATTTCTTTCCATACAAATCTTAGAAATCCTAATCAAGGAATAAGGGTTCAAACTCCAATACCAACAGTTCAATATCCTAATCCAGGATATTATTTTTATCCCTCTATTCCACCACAAGCAGTGATAGAACCATATTAATTTTCTCAATGGTCTTAGGATCCAAAGAAATTTTCTACAATCTCTTATTCAGAGATTATTAAAAGAACAGAATCATTGTTGAAACCATGATAATCACAACAATCAGATTTGGTAAAAGATTTTTATAATTCAAGATTATCAGAAGTATTACTCTTCGAAAGTGAGATGAGCAAG
This sequence comes from Durio zibethinus, assembly GCF_047325235.1. Lineage (NCBI taxonomy): Eukaryota > Viridiplantae > Streptophyta > Magnoliopsida > Malvales > Malvaceae > Durio > Durio zibethinus. The sequence continues at coordinate 31,515,690 of NC_143163.1, read as the reverse complement.
AGTAGTTCATTCACTTTTAATTAAATTATAAAAAAAAAAATTTATTTGAAAATGCTAAAAAGGTCTTACCACCAGAAAATTTTTTCAAATATTTTCAATACTATTCATTTGAAAAGTGAATTGATTTTCAAAGAAAATTTAGAATAATACTTTTCACAAATCTATCTCCATGATATAGGGTTTTCAAAAGGAGTAAAGTTTAGACTTAATTATGAACCTTTTGATATAATCAATATTGAAATGGGTTTTGTAGGAGATAAATTTAAAAATCTTTTTCTTAATTTATTAAAAAAAATTTTGGCTTTTATCAAATTCAAAATATTTGATTTAGTATAAAATGATAATTTTTACATGTATATTCATATAACCATTACCAGTTTAATTGGAATTTTTTAACGAAAAAGATTTTATCAAACCTTATCAGATCAGGATGTAACCAAATTTTTGGGAGGACCAAACCTGCTACTAGCAAATGAAAAAGTTAAAGAACTAAAAATTTGCTTAGAAAATTTTTCAGCATTTGAATTTAGACTGTTGGAATAGGTTTATTAGAAATAGCCAAAGATGTTTTAGCTGGAGCACCAACCAGTATAATTCATATCGACGAAAAAAGAATATCTGTATGAAATTTTTATAATATAGTCCAAGCATGCTTGACAATTAGACCCTCAAGCTATTGAACTTTTAGAGAAATTTAAGATCTTGATTATCCAAAAAGACCTCCTTATTCAATATCAAGAAGAATGGGAATAATGGAATAAGAAATCTACCACCTCTCCTGTTTCTTTCAACCTGAAGATAAAGAAGTAATAAATTTGGACAATATCCAAGAAATATAGGAAGTTTCATAGCTATCAAGCCATGACGTAAGCAATGATGAAACAACTAAAAGACCATCTCTAAAAATACAGCTCTTAAGAATATAAAAAAAAAGACCATAAAATTTCTCTCTTATTTTCAACAAATGGATCAGAAGTTGCAGACACCCAACTAGAGATAGAGTTAAACTTTCTTTTCTTGCCTTATAAATAGAAGATCAGAAGGTAGTGGAAATCATCTTCTTTTCCTTCTTCACTCATTACTCTGCAACTTTTACTTGGTATTAGAGCATCCAGTAGTTAAGATTCATTATCGATCTTTGCTTATGCACCAAATAAGGACTAATTTTTGTCTCTATGGGCTTCCTTGAAGTTTGTCTATTTATTGCTCTGGATAATTATGTTGAAACCTACAAACTTTACATTAAGACCACACATATAATCAGGCTTCCTGTGCACTGGGACTAGACTGTCATTGTTTTATTAAATGAGGTGCGTGTGAGCAGTCCATATCTCCCCGAGTCTGTGATGGAGGAACTCCTCCAGCCAATGAACGGGTGAAGAAAGTGGTAAGACACTCAAAGGGATCTGGCATATCTTTTTGTAGGTAAAATGATTAGCATATCATTTATTTATGTTAATTTTCTTTTTCAGTTGGATTTTGAAAGGAAGAATGCAAATTCGTGCTATAGTCCATGATGATCTCACATTTGTGTTGTCCAAAGGTTGGAAAAACCAAAAAGGTGCTATGATTGGTATATCGTGGTAGTTATCTGACCTCACATTTTCTTAGTTTATTGAAAGAATTTAAACAAATCGTGATACTGAATTGTTAATTCTAATATCATGCTACCTCTACCTTTTAGTTGGAATTACTAAATCTGAAGTCTATAACCTTAATTTGTGCCTCATTAGCATTTTCCAATAAGGCAGCCACATATTGAAATATGACAAAGGATAAGCTGTGGAAAATTTGCCACACGCTGCTATTGTTTTACTGTTAAGAATATTCGCCCTTGAAATGGTTAATTTCACATTGTTCAAGCTTTCCGCGTTGTTGCTAATTTCAACTCCATACTGATTGATCATTTTGTCTCTTTTTCTCCCCTTACACTTTGAGAATGTTTTGGGTGGAGGTCTCCAAAAATATAATTGATTACTGTGTATGAGATCAGGAGGAATAATATATGAATGAATGCTATAGGAAGGAATATGATGGAATTGGTATGGCGAAAGGAGATAAAAGTGAATGGTATAAGGAATGAGAATCAAATGTTGCTGATGGGGTATCGCTTATAATTAGTGGTAGTATTCTGCAAATTTCTTATGGCATGCAGAGTTCTCCATGTTATGCCCAAGAGTTCATGGTTTTTCGTCTTCTGGTTACAAATTCATTTGCTATGAATACTTAGTAATGAATAAGAAGCACCTCTTTCTTCTGGTAATCTTGACTGCTGCTAATACATATTTTGTATTGGAGGAGCATACACTGACGCATCTTGGTTACCTGCATACCAGCAAGGTCTAACCATTAAAAAAATAATGATAATATTTTCAGCAAGTTACATCCTCGAACCCAAAGGCCACGCCTTTCCCCAAGAATTTCTCTGCTTAAAGGAAAGCTAATCGTATGGGCATCTTTGGCCCAATGGACCATCTCTCAACCAACAGCTAGACCTTCCGGAACCCTACAGATTCTTGCGTTTTAACAACTCACAGTATTTTCCCCCAACAGCTGTGTTATTGGATTAGGCGTATTAATGGTCAATATTTGATGTTTTAGTATTCCACTTGCCTCATCTTCTCACCAACATTATTTGCATATATATATAGCCATATTCTGGTAAGAACAAAACGTATAGTAATTGCAATCAAAGCTTAAAAACTAGGAGTTCAAATTCTAAGATGCCTAGCACCCGTCTTTACCAGTAGGACGGGTCTTTTCTGACAGGCTATTAATAACACAAGTGGGAGATGAGTGACAGAAAATTGTACCCCGCAATTCCCGGAACTGCTCATCAGGCCATCGACTGTGGATGACCACATGTTTTGGCTTAAATTTAAGCGTGAAAAGTGTTTCTCTTATAATAAAAAAATTAACTAGCCAGACGATTGCTGGATGAGCAGCTCTAGGAATTTAATTTTTTTTTTTTTAATTTTTCATTATAAGAGCAATATTTTTTTTCGTTTTTTTAAAAATTATAATTGTTCACTTAGATCAGTCAATTGCTTCAAGAGAGTAGTCAGCCGCTACTTTATATTTTCTGTTTTAAGAAAATTACAAGAAAAAGGGTGGTCGATTCCACCTTTGACTTTTGGATCAGAGGAATAAAGCAGTCGACTTTCTATCATTCCAAAAAGTATTCATGGTCAGGGCAGTCAACTTCCCTCTATAGCAGGGGATTGCCTTGAACCTTTTAATTATTCAGAAGACTCTTTATGTAATAGCAATCGACTTCCCGACTAGTATTACTATTCAATTGTGGCAACCGATCCTCCAACTTAAGCAATTGACTGCTTCTTTGTACATTTGAGTATCAAGATTTTGCTTAGTTACTGTATAAATAAAGTAGTTGACTACTTCATGATGGACTGCCCTCCTTCGCAGCCTAAAGCAGTTTAACTTCTTATGATATGGTAATCACCTGTTTTCTTGGACAGTCTTCTAACCTAAATTTTTTTTGTGTCTTTTAGACAATGAAATTCTTTCCTTAAGCTATTACTAAACTTAATATAATTCCTCTTATAATTAAATTTTTGCTTAATGAAAATATTTATAAGACATTACGTGATCCAAGATCTAATGAATTGAGCCTACATTTCTAACAGAAAATTAGAAAATAAAAACAAATATAAATTGCGTTAAGTTGAAAAGAAAATAAGTTGAAAATCCATCTTTATCCATAGAACATAAGCCCCTAATTCACGGCTGTGATAATGAAACTCTAGTCAAAATTATTGTCTGGGAAAATTCCATCTTTTCTAATAAAAACAAAATCCTCATTCAATTTCGAAATCGTTCATTGCATGCCAATATTAAAATGGCTAAGCTGCAATCGTACTTGGTTCTCTTCTTGTTGGCTTTTTCTTTATTGTCTTTCTCCCTACTACTTTATATACCAATGCTGAAAATATACAAAGAAATTAATAGTTGTTCGGACCTTTTCCATTTCAGCAAACTGAAAGTTTTTGAAATAATGGGATTTTACTTTAATCTATAAACACAAATATTTTATATTGCCTGGAACCAAGACAAATTGCTCATAGTCATAGGCAAGAATATGATTATAAACAAGTCATTATTTGGTGGCAAAAATCATGCTAAAACAATCTCATATGAACTATTACATATTAATGAAAAAGTTTCGAGTTAAAATTTCCTTTTCCAAGTTGTTAAGAAAGCAAATGTCTTTGCGAGGTAGGACCAGATTTATCTAGTTCCGGCCAACCATTATCTAAATTTGATGATACCTGTAAATGGTAATGTTCCATATTTAAGGCATTAAAATTGTTCTAACACTCTTTTGATGAGCTGGGTGACATGTTGTAACAAGTTTGATCAACATAAGCACCTTGGCCTAAATACTTTTAAAAATGTTAGTAGAAACTTTTTACTGTATTATAATTAGTGTTGAACTCGAAATTTAACTTAATTGATTCATATAGTCATCCGTAAAATGTGGTATTCGAATTTAAATCTTAGTATCTGCAATTTCTATTAGAGATTTTCAAAATAAAATATGAGAAATAATCTCACATTAGAAAAAAATAAAGATAGATAATTAAATCTATTCAAAACAGACAAATAATTTATTCAAAATAAACAATTTAAACTATTTAAAAACAGAGAGTTTTTATCTATTCAAAATAAACAGTCATGTTTGTAGAAAAAGACACTTATTTGTCTTTCTTTTTCTTCGAACTCTAGATTTTTTTTATAAAAATTTTACTGCAGAAAACATTTATAGAAGTTTAAGAATCTTGTGATAAAAGCGATGATTGCTTAGTAGACTAATTTTATCAATGCAAAACGTAGCAGTCACTAGGTTTCGTTGTATCCTCAAGATTTATTGCCTACAACTCTTTTACACATCTACTAAGTAAATAATATGATGGGGGCAAATAAAACCTTAAGGAAAATGGCACCGTTACACATTTTAGAGCTTTTTTTCAAAATTTTAGATTTATTAGAAGCAATAATTCTAGTGTTTTAGCGCTTGCTTTAACAATCTTAAGATTTTATTTGGTTCAACAATGGCTACTAAATCAACACTCAGAGAATTTGCTTCTAATTTTGTCAAATTGGATCATTTTGATGGTAACAATTTTGAGATGGCAGAAGAAAATGCAATTTCTACTTTCAACCTTAAAGGTTGTATATGTTTTGACTACTATCAGACCAAAAGAAAATAAAACAAAAGAATCTATTGCTATAACAAGAGAAAGGCATAAATAGAATAATGCAGATTACATGTATAAATGCCATATTCTGAACGATCTGTCTGACAACCTATTTGATACATACCAAAACGAGGCTACTACAAAGGAGTTATGGGATAAATTGGAGACCAGGTATATAATCGATGATGCAACAAGTAAAAAATTTTTTGTTAGTCATTCAATAATTATCGTATGATTAATGGACATTCTATGATTGAATAACTGCATGAAATTAAAAGAATGCTTAATCAATTTAAACAGTATAATATGAGTATGGATGAAACAATTATTGTATTATTTATAATAGATAAACTTCCTCTATCATGAAAGGACTTTAAAAGAAGTTTAAAACATAAAAAAGAGGAAATCACTCTTGAGGCTTTGGCTAATCATTTTGAATTGAAGAGGACTACCAAAAGTAAGAACAGAATTTTGGTTTTGGAGATGCCAAAATTCATGTTTTGGAGAAAAGATAAACTACAAGCTTGACAAAAAGAAGTTCAAGTACAAACAAATTGCTAATAGGCCTAAATTCAAAAAAAATAAAAGAAAGACTCATGTTACCATTGTGGTAAGCTAAGACATTTTAAGAAAGAATGTTGGTTGCTACAAGAGAAAAATTATTCCATAAAAGTGGTATTTCTAAAAAATTTGTTGCCATGATTTATGAAATCAACATACTTGAAAATAATAAATCTTGGTGGGTTGACTCTAAGGCAACAAAACATGTGTGCAAGGATAAAAGCATGTTCACAACACTCAAACTAGGTGAATATGAAAATGTCCTTTACATGAGAAATTCTTCTATAGCAATAATCAAAGGCAAAAGGACTATTGACCTTGAATTTAGTTTTGGAAAAACTCTAATTTTAAATTATATTTATTATGTACTAGAAGTTAAGAAAAATATAGTGTCTGGAAGCTTGCTGAACAAGTTTGGTTTTAAATTTGTATTTGAGATAGATAAATTTATTTTGTTTAAGGAAAGAATTTTTGTTGAGAAAGGGTATATGTATAAAGGGATTTTCAAACTCAATATTATTAATAAAAATAAGAATATTGTTTCTACTTACATGGTTGAATCTTTATATTTATAACATTATAGATTAGGTCATTTAAATTATAAAAAATTACATGATATGAGTAAGTTTCTATTAATTCTTGATTTTAATCAAAATATTAATAAATGTAATACGTGCATGTTAACTAAGATAATCAAAAAAAAATTTCCTAAGGTTAAAAGAAATACAAAGTTACTTGAGTTAATTCACAATGATATTTATGATATGTATAGCACTCTTACATTATCTAAAAAAAAATATTTTGTTATATTTATAGAAGATTATACTAAATATTGTTATGTTATCTGTTATATTCTAAAAATAAAGTACTTGATAAGTTTAAAATATATAAATCTAAAGTTAAATTTCTGTGTGAATCTTTTATCAAGTGTTTGAGATTGGATAAAAATGAAGAATATTATAGTTCAAGTTACTTTGAATCCACCGAAATAATCTACCAAGTTACTACTTCTTATACATCATAATATAATAGTGTAGTTGAAAGGAAAAACAGGGTTTTAACGAAAATAATAAATGCAAAATTATCATATTCTGGTCTTAGATAAGGATTTTTAAGTGAAGCTTTATTAATAGCTTGTTATATACTAAATAGAACTCCTAACAAAGAAACAAAAATAACCTCATATGAGCAATGGAAGAAAAAAAATAAATCTTAATTATTTAAAGGTTTGAAGATGTAAAGCTCTAGTTAAAATTTTAGAACCCAAAAGGAAAAAGTTGGGTGAAAGAGGAATAGAATGCATATTTATAGGATATGCACAAAATAGTATAAGTTCATGGTTATTGAACCAAATAATTCAATTTTAGTTAACACTGTTATTGAATCAAGAGATGCAATTTTTTATGAAAATACATTTAAATCTATTTAGAGACAACTACAAGCAATTCATCCTACAAGTGGAAAAGAAATTTCAAATCCATTAAAACAAACTGAAATTAGTAATGAATCTTTTCAAGAAATAAGGACAAAGCAAAAAGATTAGAAAGGTAAAAGATTTTAGACCAAATTCTTTATGTTTCTTGTGGAATGGACTGATGAAAGCATAAACAATAAAATTTCTTATTGTTTTAATGCAAAGTATGATCCTGTTACATATGAAAAGGCAATAAAGTCTTAAGATTCTAGTTTTTGAAAAAAAAATAGTAAATGATGAAATGGACTCAATAATAAGAAATAACACTTGGATTTTAGTTGACCTTTTCACCATGTTCTAATCCAATAGGCTATAAATGGATTTTCAAAAAGAAAATAAAAGTGGATGGTCCCATAGATAAATTTAAAGCAAGGTAGGTAGCCAAGGGCTTTACACAAAAGCAAGGGAAGACTACTTTGATATTTAAGCTCCAATAGCTAGAATTGCTACAATTAGGCTTTTAATTTCACTTGCCTTAATTTATAATTTTATATATATCAAATAGATGTAAAGACAATATTTTTAAATGGTAAATTAAAAAAAGAAGTATACATAGAACAATCGGAAGGATTTATTTTTCCAAGTCAAAAGTATAAGGTTTGTAAGCTTGTATGGACTTAAGAAGCACCAAAACAATGGTACCAAAAGTTTGATAAAATCGTTCTTGCTAACAAATTTAAAATTAATGAGTCAAATAAGTACATATATAGCAAATTTGAAAATAGCAAAGGAGTCATAATTTACTTATATGTGGATGATATGCTCATATTTAGCACTGATTCAGAATAAGCTAAGGAAACAAAGAATTTTTATCGAATAACTTTTCAATGAAACATATGCATATAGCAAATGTTATTCTTGGAATTAGAATAATCTAAAATGATAGTGGCATAACTTTGTTACACTATATTGAAAAAGTACTTAAAAAGTTTGATCTTTTCGATTATATTTCAATATCTACACCCATGGATTCTTAACTGAAATTAGTATATAATACTGGTAAAACAATTGATCAATTGCAATAAGCAAGAGTAATTGGTTGTCTAACATATATAATGACTTGTACAAGGTCAGACATAACATTTGCTGTTAAAAAGTTGAGTAAGTACATAAGTAATCCAAGTAACTTGCATTGACAAGCAGTTAAAAAGGTGCTTCAATATTTAAAGAAAACAATCAATTATGGATTGTGTTATAGTGGATATCCTTTAGTTATAAAAAGATATTATGATGCTAGTTGGATTACTTATATGAAAGATCATGCTTTTACAAGCAAGTAGATCTTTGTTCTTTGAGGGGGTGCCATTTCTTGAGGTTCCAAGAAACAAACATGCATAACGAATTCTATTACGGCAGTCGAGTTTATTACATTAGCCGTAATAGCTAAAGAAACTGAATGATTAAGAAATTTATTACATAAAGTATATTTATAACCTAAACCAATTTCTTCAATTTTCATCCGATATGATAGTACAGCAACTCTAGCAAGGGCATATAGCCAAGTATATAATAAAAAGTCTAGATATATTGGATTAAGATATAGCTATGTTTGATAATTAATTTCAAATGAAGTGATCATTATAAATTATGTGAGGTCAAGTGAAAACTTGACAAATCCTTTAACAAAAAGCCTTGCTAGAGACTTGGTAAAAAAGACCTTAATAATGATGGGGCTCAAGCTCATGAAATAAAGTCACCAATGATGGAAACTTAACTCAACCTTGATATAATGTCAAGTCTTGAATTTAATGAGACAAAGTACATCATTTGTAAGAGACTGCTAGCACATAATAATATTTAAAGCTATCCCAAGTAAAGTGTTAGGTACCTGTAATGGTAAAGGAAGGATGAGTAATTTACTCTTAATAGACCCATAACATAATTATGTTAGAGTGTTATAGTTATGAAACACTCTTGATGGGAGCTACCTATGTGAATGTGAAATGTGGCCATTTTTAAAAGCTTAAAGCTTGGCTCTAATAGTACTTATGAAAAGAGGATGCAGACACATAGCCATAAATGTGTCACAAAATACCAAGCATTCATTAAGTGTTGAAATCATTGTGTGAGACAAGTTTGGTAACCAAATGGAATAGTAGGTTCAAAGCATATTCTAACATGTGATTTCGGTTAACTTTAATTTGTTTTCACTAAGTGAAGGTTCAAATTGGAAGATATCTTCATTTATGCAATTGATTTTCAAGATCATCATAAATCTAGAATATTTCGAAAATGGAAGGGGATTCTTAGAAATTTTCAAAATAAAATAATGAAAATAATCTCACATTGGAAAAGAAAAAAATAAAGATAAATAGTTAAGTTTATTTAAAATAGATAGATAAGTCTCTTAAAAATAAATAGTTTCAATTGTTCAAAAACAGATAGTTTTTGTCTATTCAAAATAGACAGTCATATTTGTAAGAAAGAATATTTATCTATTTATAAAAAGTTTCTTTGGTTTTTGAAAACACATAGAAACAATTCTTAGAACTCTCCCTCTTTATTCAAACTTCAGATTTCTTTTATAAAAGTTTTACTTCAGAAAACTTTATAAAAGTTCAATGATCTTGTAATACGTCGATAATTGCTAAGTGGATTGATTTTATCAATACAAAACGTAATCAGTTACTGAACTTTATTGTATCATCAAGATTTATTGCCTACAACATTTTACACACCAACTAAATAAATAATACAATAGGGGTAAATAAAACCTTAATAAAAGTGGCAACATTACATGTCTTAGAGCTTTTTCTCAAAATTTCAAATTTATCGAAAGTAGTAATTCTAATTTTTTAATGTTTGCTCTAACCACTTCTTCTTATATTCCTAGACTTAGTCTCTTTTGTATAAAAAAAATATAATTTAGTGTTGTATAAAAAAAATAAGTGCATGTATTTGTAACTAAAAAATAATAGTGAAATGTGAGAAGTGAAACAGATGGTCAAAGATGGATGTCCAAAGGGAGAAAAAAAGGTTGAGAAAGTCTATATTTACTAGAATTGACAGCAAATGAAACCATTCCCTTTAAGAAATAGATAGATTAGCTCATAATAATTTTTTTGTGTCTTGAAAGAATGGGGCAAACCTCATTGTTTGATTTGATACAATTCAGAACCACAAGGCGACAAGCAGACCACCATTTATAGTGGTGTCAATTTCTGATTTCTCTTCACTGTGGATATGTCGTTGCCTAACCAATCAATAATTCATATTAAAAGTGTCTATTACCTCTAATTTCACATGCGTGCAAAGGAACAATTGCAATCATCAGTCATGGAAAAGAGGGAAAATGTGGAGATCTCCTTTTCAATATCATGCATGAATTTTGACTGTAAACGTCAATCCTGTAAATCTTAAAAAGGTTAGGAGACACAAAATGACGTTGCTGGTGATGTTTAAAGTTATTATCAAGACAATAGCAGACATGGTACATTTAAGTGACTACCAAAAGCAAAAAATGGAATAAGAAACCTTAAAACTTTCATTGTATTGAACCACATATATAATATCAGAATTATTGAATTAGTGTCAATGTTGTTGTGTTCCACTTTCTGAAAGCAGTTATAATTCCTGCTTATGTCAAGACAGAACCAGCAGTGCTCCTAGTAGATTCTGGCTACAACCCTAGAGTACTGTGGTAAAAAAATAAAGGGTGAGGAATAAGCGAAGTACTCCGGCTAAGTTTTATTATTCAATTGTATGCTTGATAATTGGAGTAGTCGTCTCCCCTTATTGAATCTTTGTAGCCCTAGTTTAGCTTTCGTGTGTATATACATATACATATATATATATATATATATATATAGGTGCCAGGTTTGTCCGACTCAGGCCAGGGTTGAACGTTATTTTTTAGACTGGGGTCCAAGGCAAGTCAACCAAATAATATTATTATATTAATAAATAATGTATTTTAATTAATTTTAAAATTTTAAAATGTACTTTTATATAATAAAACTAACTTAAATGCCTGGATATTGGTTTTCTAATATTGGTCAAGCCAGCTAGTCTAATATCCGAGCATGCCCGTCGACACCTAGACATGGATGAATGGAAAATCACACTAGAAGTGTATATCAAAAGTATAAAACATTGGATTTGTCTCAAATCTATTGTAAAACTTGTACGTTATGGGTGCCATATATTGGATTTTTTTCATGCATTACTTTTTAGCTTTAGACTTTATCAATTGGGTATGTGTTGTTTTATTGTTCTATAATTTTTTGAATAACAAATAGTAATATATTTTAATTAGAAAATCATGACAAGATTAATTAATAATGTTATCAGTACTAAGTTTTAGTAATTAATTTTAAAGTCAATCACATTTTTCATGAAAATTTTTATTCAAAAGGATATAACACAAAAAGATATTTTAATATATTATTTCCTTTCCTTTTGATTAGTTAACTCAAAAAAGAAAATATAATAATCCCTTCATTTCTTTTAATTTATTTTTGCACTTTTACCTACTCAAACAATGAATGTCGATCTCAGAACTATAAGATAAAAGATTTAATTTATTAATTTTATAACTATTCAAACAATGAATGATGCATCTTCCCTTTTTCTTTTCTTTAAAATCCTTTTTCTGTTTCTTTAAAAATGTAATTCAAACATAACATTAGTTATGATGGTGCAGTGAAAAAAAGGCTAACTAAGGATGCAATGCAGTGCCCGCCCATCCAAACACAATTTTAATCAAAGTGATTTTGATATCATGCATATTAAATTGATTAAGTTCTTGAATTTGTGCTGTAATTATATGATTAATTTATTTCTGCGGACCATTCATATGGAAGACACCTCGTAGAATGGTTCTGGGTTTGACCGTACTCTTTATGGTAAATCTAGTTTCAGGACATGTTTTTCAAGAGGTTGAAATGAAATACTTTATACAGTAGGTGAACTCCCTCCATCTTTAATGAGTTAAATTCATATTCTTCTTTCATGTTGTTTTCTCCACTATTATTGTCGTTTAGATCTTGAACACTTGTACAATACAGACATTCTTGAAACAGGACTACTCTTTAAATTGATAGCTATTGCTTTGTAATTTAGGGCCAGAAGAAGAAAGCAACTTTAAAAAATAATGTCCTTCGTAACAGGAAAAAAAAAAAAAAGAACAATAACCCCACTAACCAGACCTCTTGGCCTGAATTGTTTGGTGGGAAAGCTTTTAATTAGAAATTAGAATGTTTACGGGCCAAGGTACAGAAATTTGCTGCCCCCACATTGTAGAGTCTGAACTCAATCCACACCACCATTTTTTCTAAAAAAATATAACGCTCTCCTCTAACAATAACAACACAGGAAATCCTGCCAGCATTTCTATATTGAAGGGTTAGCCTCTCCTCAAAGCCATATAACAAGTAAAGGAGGCTTTCAGTTTTTAAATTAGGGGGGGGGGGGGGGTGTGTGGGGCACTCCCCTGCAAGAATCCATTTCATCATTTAATATGTGAACCAGAGATCTCCAACACCTCACATGGCATAACATTATGTTTACACAAACATGTGAATATCTATATAATGGAAATGCAAAATTTTATATTTCAAACTTTGGGATTCAAATAGTTTAAGATGAACCAGATTTATAGTAGTCAAAGATCTCAGGCAGATTATTGCCTCTTTCCTATGTAAACACCAGTGCTTTGCTCTAAATCCAACAACAAAACAACTATTATAAACTACATGATAGGAAGAAAAGAAACACTTGGGCATTGGGTTCATTTTTATTTATGTTTAGCATTTGACAATTTAATGATCTCGGTCTTCGATTGCTCAGAATTTGCCTCCAAATTTCCAATGTTAAATGGGTTCATTTTTTTTTCTCCTTTGTTTAGTGTAAGTAAAATGATGGAGTGATAAAAGAAATATGTAAAGAAGTTCAACATTGTCCAAATGAGACATGTGAGCAGTGCCGGCAGCCCCCTTATATGATAAATTGTTAAATGTTAACAGTATATTAAATTTGTTTTGTTCTACCTGTTAGGATTAATATAATATTTTTAGAAGGAGATAATAAAACAAGTACAAAAAAATTAAATATGCGAAACTTATAATATTTCATTCTCAAACGAGATATGTTTATTTAAGAATCACTATAAATTTTTTTTATTATAAAAAAAATTACAAATGTGATAATAAACTTTTAAACAAAAAATCCTCTAGATATAAGCATAATGAGGAAGATCAAATTAAAACCCAAATATTTTTAATTAATATCATTACAAATAAAATTTTATTCATAGGATTTCTCTCTGCATCTGAAAGAGAGTTTATCACCCCTTCTAACGCCAACATTAATTGTACCATGAGAGATGATTCGTGTATTTACTCTCCATTAAAAATAATCAATATTAATATAATAATTAGATTCCACACAATTTGGCACTACCGTAGACGAGAAAAAGAAATATATATATATATATATTTTTTTTGGTAAGTATGGCCCCAGCATGTTCTTTACATATTTTATTGCAAATGATTTGTTTGTCCTTCACTTTCCACATCCTACATCCACCATGGAAAGAACCCCAAACCCTCTCTCGAGTTTGCTAGTGTTTTGCTCGTATTTTACACTAGCATCTCAAGAGAAATCTTGATGATATGTCACTTTGGGTTTACTTTAATCACATTGAACTTTGGACCTTAACAAAACGTTGTGCTTAATGTTTCAATATTCCTTACCAATAAAAGTGGGATGCTTTTTTTTTCCCAGTCGTTTCTCTGAGTGATAATAATATTTTGAAAACAGAGGATTGCTTAAACAGAGCACATAATGTCCATGACTCTTTGTGCAACATTAATCAGTGTGCCAATTTTTAATTTATTTTTAAATGCATTTACGGAAAAAAAAAAAAAAAAAAACCTTTGAAAAAGAATTGATGACGAAGATTTTAGAACTGGATAAGAATGAAAATTACTGCACGAAGACTCAAAGTTTTCCTTTTCTTTTGGTAGAAATTTATGGCAAAGAAAAAAAAAAGCATTGGAGTTGAGGGGATTTGGTTGAAAGCCTAAAGGACAAAGGGGGGCATGGCTTTTGTTATAATGCGGATAGGTTGGTGGGGTGTCATTGTCCAGACAAAGAATCTCACTTACACGAATGCATACCTTTGCTTGGGCTATTACATTTTTAGACACAAAGATTATAGAACCCTATCTGCCCCCGATCCAAGTTCAACCCTTGACGCCGTCGATACGGCCGAGCCATGCCAGTCCAAGTTCCCAACTCCTGACATTTCTCCACGTGGAGGTCGTGCCGCCTTCCGAGGCCTTGTGCCGGTGCCCATTGGGCATGCCTTTAAGCGGTCAAGGGATATTGTAACATATGCTATTATAATTGGCCTAATAACTATCCTTATTTATATTAACAATGTGCAATATTACATTTTTTTTTTAGCTTGCCGTTTTGAATTTCAATTTTATTTGAAATAACCTAATGTAGAATAAGTTAGTTGGGAAATGAGGGACGGCCCGCTTGAGTAAGACGTGGTGGGGAGGGAGCTGTATAGAAAGAGACTGCTGCTTACATATGTTTCAATCTTCTTGCTCTAAATCTTTCGGCAAAGAGAGAGAGAGAAGAGATGGGGAATTGTCAAGCAATAGATGCTGCAGCGTTGGTGATACAACATCCATGTGGGAGGATAGAGAGGTTATATTGGCCGATTCCGGCAAGTGAAGTGATGAGAATGAATCCAGGTCATTACGTTTCTCTTATCGTTCCACTGCCTGTGTCCGAGGAATTAGAGAATCAAGATGAAAAGACCATACGTTTCACCCGTGTTAAGCTTCTCCGGCCTAGCGATACTCTTGCCCTTGGCCATGCTTATCGGCTTATCACTTCTCAAGGTACCATATTAATTGTTCATCTACAGTTCTTCACTCTTAACTTTCTTTTCTTAGAAGGTTATGAGATATTTCACTGATCATTGCTTCATATTCTTTTTGATTATGTTCATTAAGAAACTAATAGTTATGCATTTCCTGGGGCTGCAGAGGTCATGAAGGTTTTGAGGGCAAAGAAATATGCAAAAATGAAAAGTCAGCAGCTGGAATCAAATGAAAAGCATGGACAAGAGAACCAAAGTTCAGGACGTGAGTCAGGGGGAAAGTCTGACATGGAGCAGACCTACCAAGTATGTCTCACTTCGCCCTTATGGCTTTATCAATATTAATAGTATTTTTATAAGATTTTATTTCACAAGAAAGTCCAAGTTCTCTGTATGGAGACCTGGTTGCTATGAGCAACTTGATGAACATGTTTTCTAAACCTTGTAGGAATAGCACGAAACTCAAGTAATTAGAGAGACAGAAGTACAATAACGACATATGTTGGAAGTTTTATTCCAAATAGCACCATTTTATATCCAAACAGTAAATGCAGAGAATAATTGGGTGGCTCATCTTTCATATATGTTCTTCCCAGCTAAGCAACATGTTAGTAGGGTCCTCAGACACTCATTCCCGTTTGCAGTTGAGTAGAAGTAGAACACTTGAACAAATATCAATAGAAATAATTTTCATGTTCTATTTAAATCTTTCATTCTTATTCATTTAAGTACTTAGCCGCTTATTTTCTAAAATTTCCAGCTGATAAGGCGTGAAAGACAACGCTCAAGAACAACACCTGTGAAGGCCGCTGCAATGAGGTCAAAAACATGGCGGCCCTCGTTACAGAGCATCTCTGAGGGTGGAAACTAATAGTGTTTGTTTTCAGATTTGATTTGTAAGGATCAGATTGGGTTTTCGGAATGGCAATCAACTGCCTCTTTTATTTAGCAATGTTCTTCATGATGTGAACCACCAAAACATTGAAAACAGAAATTCACCAAATGAATGACGATGGTAACCAAGACTTCTAATTGCAATCACAGCTCCCAACTTGAAATCTGTTTCAAGAAATAAAACATATGTATAGCTTCTGAGTTCAGAAGAGGACTGGATCCTACATTGTATATATTGCAAGAACTATTCTGATATGAAATTAGGTCTTTCACTCACTGTTTTATACAAATTATAAACTTGATCAGTTATTACAGTAGAACAATGATAATAATAAAAAAAAATGTTATGAATTATGTTGAGTAAATCACTTGGGTGAGTTTGAGCTCCAAGCCTCCCAATCATGATCAACATAGTTTTGGGCCCATAACAAGGATGCCCGTGCAGCGACAGGTGCTCCAACTAATTTCTTCTCCTTTAGAGCAACAAACATATCGGTGAAAGGCTCCACCAACAATGTCCCGGGTCCTCCATCCACACTCATCGTGCAAGAAATTGTTAAATACCTGTTTTCAACTTTGGAAAATAGTAAGCTTCACAAAATTTTAAATATTCATATCAAAACCTGAATCTTCTATAGGTACAGACTAATATTCATATCAAAATTTTAAATATTCATATCAAAACCTTAATCTTCTATAGTTACAGACTGATACAGGTAGAAATAGTAACCTTCAACACTAAGCATCATATAGGTAGAGCCTATTTAAGAGAAATCCTAACATTGGGCCGAACATTCACAGAAAGCAGAACGTGACAGTAGCTGTCACGAGAAGTGTGATTGCTAATTAGTTATTGTCCTGCCAGATATTTCTTTCCGGGTCAATTATTGAACAGCTTCCAAATCAAGCAAAAACCAGGCCTCCAAAAATGATGAATAAATGTTTGATTTAGGAGAAATTACTCTTGATAAAGGCCATAAACAATCAAAAGTAGGCAATCAAAGATTAAGGAAGTTGTCTGGATTGAAAGATTGATAAAGGGATCTGAACCAGCATTCTCAAACTGTTCTATGATCCTAAGATTATTGGGATTAACATCCAAGGGTTAATAGTGATCATGATCACCATGCTCCTTTTTCTCTTTAAATTCCAACATTCACATTTGAATGGAATAATCCCTTTGAACCCAAGGACAAGGAAGCCAAAAGAAATCAAGCTATTGTGAGAGATAATAGTGATATTTGCATTTTGGTTACAAAGCTTGTTGTATCTTTCCCAGTTTCCACAGTAAAGAACAACATGAACTAATAATGCCCAGATTACAAGAAAGGAAGTGTTTCAAACTTTCCCAGCAAGAAATCAATGATATGATTTTATCAAAACAGCGTGCTTCATATGCATTTCTACAACTTCCACATCGCAGAAAATCCTATCAATCTTCCAAACAACTCCCCCACCCCTAAGCGCCCCCAGCCCCAACCCTCTTCCTAACTAAAATAAGCCAGAAATGACCCAGTTCTGAAAATATGGTCAACTCTAGGACCACATGTTGCATCAACGCACTTATCAACAGAAGAATAACATCTCTCAAGCATGATGAAGCCACTTGCAATATCAAGCATGCTAAAGCCACTTGCACTTATGCTCTACTGGTATCCGTTGTGATAGAATTCAGGAGAAATTAACATTAAGGTGTCCTATTGGTTTAATATATTAATATAAAATGTTAGCCATGAATCTTGTCTGGAGATACTTTGTATTTTAAATATGCTAGTGAACAAGAGTATTGTCACCAACATAAAAGCATGTAGTCCTATTTCAGTCCAAGATTTTAAGATCAACTTGGGGTTTGTTGAAATGTGCTAAGAATGAATTCTGACATCTGAAACCATCTGCATTATGCATTACTATTAATCATCATAGTTGATATGTCCAAGATTTTTAGGTTTTCTTGAAATCAGAGATGTCCAGTTGTGATCATAATTCAACAAGACAGTAGTTATCAAATGAAAATGACCCAATTCTGGGTCATAATTGTCAGTAAAGCTGCATTATCCTCAAATAACCCTGTTCCGAGTCATAATCAGAAAAATAAAACTAAAAGTATGATAATATAATGCTTCTCCAAATGTTCAAGAACTTTCTTATGGCTAACCTTTTCTAGCATAAAAAAATAATAATAAAAGTTTTCAATTTACATCATTCTTGTCAAGCAGTTGCATGCCTTTCTTATTATTTGATATAAGGCACTTTTCGAACAACCTTTCTATGATTCTTTTCTGATAAGAGCCTTCGTGAGCATGTTAAAGTTTCGGGATACTTGTAAGAATTACAGTTCATAACACTGCACACTGATACTAATCAATGGTATTGGTACCTACACTCCATCTATAGTTTTGCAGTATAAGAATGTGAAAGAAACAGGATGAGACAAAGAATATTCAAGAAAATAATAAAGCTTCTAAGAAAAATTAAGTTGGAGTATACGTTTTTGACCTTGAGATGAAACCAGGTTGAAAACAAAAAAATCTGATTCCTTCTACTCTCAGAAACAAGGAATTTTTTCTAGTGATCCAAGTCCTTCACTACACCCATTGAAAGTTGAATAGCCAGTAAGTCATCCTTTGATGATACAAGAGCACAGATTAAAAAATTAACGAAGCCCATAGTGATTGATTGCAGATTCAGATTTTACATGTAAAGAAGTTCATCAAGAATTTTCAATTACTTTAAATAAGTTTCGTCTTTCAATTTGTGAAGCTAAATTACTTCAAGGAAATCATGTTGTCAGTGTCACATTCTTTCAAGTATGTTAAGCTCAATGTTAATGGATGTATACTGATCCATTAGCAATAAAAGAATAGAAGTTTGTCATTTAACAACAAATAACAGGTCCTCCAAACACCAAAGAATAAAAACTATAGAAACAAAAGCCATTCCTAATTTATACACAATTAATCAAAGGAAATCCAATAATACCCCATCAATCAACAGCAATAAATGAAATATGAAACTAGCCATTAAAAAAGCGGTAAAAAAATTAAAAGAAAAAGAGAAGAATCCTTCCCTCATCGAGATCATCAACAAACGAGTCTTTGTCTTTAGATAGCTTGTTGAAAAGTCACGTCTAAACTTCTGGGAACAGACACCCATAAAAAAAAATCAAAGAAAATAAGCCATTGGAATTTCAAATTCATAGCAAATATGTTCTTTTTATACGTATAAAAGTGCACTGTATGTACTTACGGCTTCTGCGAAGTCAGAGATAGGTTAAGGGTGAACGTATTTATGGGGCTCTGAGAGGGTTCAGGAAGGGTTTTACGGAGATGAGTTTTGGACAGACTACAAACTGCAAAGGATTGAAAAGAGAGAGAGCAAGGGATGGGTGAGGTGGAAAGCGTAAGGCAAGGCAGGATAAAAAGTGTGGGGAACGTTGGGGTTTTGGCGGGCCACTAACACTTAAAGAGTGCCTGATTTGAGACCCACGATGAAATTGAGGACGGATGATGGATTTAGTGAGTTGGACTTTAAAATTGTTTGGGGTTGGACTGAACAATTGTCAGTTTGGCCATTTGGGCCTTATAGTGCAATATTGATTAGAAACATGAAGAGGGACTCAAGTTCAAATAAAATTTTAATAGTGGGTTCTACTTTCTCTCAGATAATTAGCTAGTTTGATTTTTGTTTCTCCTTTCAATACGTTAAATATAAACTACAAAAGGAGTGTCCAGTGTGGGTGAATTGAACTTTTCGTAAATTTTAGGTTGATTTTGAAAATCAAGCATCATTTTCAAAAGGACTTATATATGGCCTTTAACAAATTTCAAACACAAAACTGGATAGCAATTTTAGGCCTATTTCTCTTTTCTTGATTAAAGCAAACGGAAAACTTTAGGCCTGCTTTGTTGTATAAAAAAAAATCAAGTTACAACCCTTTTGTACCCTGTCGTAGCCTCAGCCCATTAGGCAGTTGTTCTTGGTTCTTTTCAGTTTGGGTGCCAAAGTTTGAAGAGAAAAGTAGAAAGGTCGCTTGATGTGCTTGTATAGAATCCCAACAAGAGCCCATCTTGAAATTGACACCCAACCTAAATGTTGGCTGTCCTGTTTGAAGCTACACACTTTTTTTAGGTATTGAACAACCTCTTAAATACACCAAAGGAGGAAAATTAAATGATTGTTTATAAATCTCTCTCACATATATAATTCCTCGTCAAGGGGACAGCTGATTAACATAAGTCAATGTAAAACCCAATAGAAGAAAAGAACCTTTAAACAATTTTCAAAAGTTAGTTGAAAAGGGTGCCTAGTAAATGAAAATGTAACTTAATTTATACAAAGTAATGTGAAATGTTGTTGCTTTGATAATTTTTTTTTTTTTTTAAATCTTATAAATGAGGGAACTTTTTCTAATTGGTTTTGGCTTCCAAAGCCGCCATTTTTTTTCCTTACCCAAAAATCAGTTGAAAAAGTTTGGTTGCTATACCCAATCTACTATTTGTGCTCCACAAACAACACATTTCCATTCAAAGCCCATGTTATGATCAACTAAAAATACCTTACTTTTCTTGACAGTAATGGATCAAGAGGTATCCGAAGACGAATATTTACACCTGGTCTTCAATGCTCCACCTTAATTATCAGAAGCTCTATTGCATATGATCCCAAACTAGGAATTTCTTACTGCTCCATGCCCCTTCTTTTTCCCTTGTCGTGAAGTTGGAAAATATTTTCTGTGGGATTTTAAGTTGGAATGCACTAAATAATTGGGATATTTTACACCTTTTGCTTTCTCCTTTTACGATATTCTGATTTACACCTGCCATTACATAGATCAGATGAGACTAGTCAGACCAAAAGGATCCGCATAAACGTTAAATCATGAGTGTGTGTGTGTATATATATATATATATATATATGAAATATAACGTGAACTACGTGAAATATGTTCTCCAAGTCATCCATCCTTTAGTAGAAATTAAGATGAAATTAACCTAACCATCAGACTGCTAGCTAGCTAAGAAATAAGAAATATTGTATGATTAAAGAAAGATTTCGGTTTGAAATACTAAACCAATAATCCATGCATGCACCCCAACATCAGTCTAATCTAAATGTTTTATTTGTACTTTCAAAAACTCTTTTTAACTTTTCAATTACCATCATTTTATATAGCCATTCAGGTACAAGCTTTCGGCTAAACAGCTGTTGCTTTTTGCAATATTATCCCAGCTGTTTTTCTTTTCTTTTCTTTCCCTGCTGACCAAAACTGCGTCCTTTTTCTTTTCCTGATCTTCCATCTGGTTAATGCATTGAACTCTAAGGCTAAGCATAGATTGATCTGATGCCTGTCTCTTTCTGCTTTCACCTAATTTTTTTGTTTGTCTTGAGCTAAACCGCGTTTAATTATATATGAACAATATGTACATACATATATATATATATATATATATATATATAGCGTGATCTGATTAGGAGGGCAAGGACTGAGGAGATTCTTGAATGTTGATGATTAAATAGAAGACTCTTTTGTCTCCACTCTTCCAAATGGAGGTCCAGGCACTATGACAAAGGCAAAATAAAGAACAGCACGACTTCAGTACCTACGCTCCCTCGAGAGTAGCCACAACCATCCTTCCCCTTTCAGCTTTCTTTTATGGCATCCAAAGAGAGTAGATTGTGAGTTGGAAAGCCAAAAACGGGCCTCTCTATACTAAAAGAACAATCTTTTATTGCTTTACTCTATAGTCTACAATGACATGCCGCCCACGCCCCTCCCAAAAATATATATACACACAAATATTTATTTCAAATGATTCATATCCGACAGTATTAATCTATGGCGAACTAAATCATTGCAGAATTCATTATATAGATGAGTCATGGTATCAAGTACTGAAGCAAACTGCAAAATGGATAATATGCGGTGATCCATGTTATTAAAATTAAAGAGACAAAACATGGATTTCCTCAGTCTCAGGTGTATTGAGGGGGGTGTATGTATGAGCAGGATATCATACGTACACTTCCTTTTCTTTTCTTTAGCTCAGCAACTGTTAGCTTCGATGCTGACTTTTTTTTTAACTTCTGTCTTGTATTCAGCATTAAATCAAAAACCATATCTGAGAAATTCAGCATATCATTCTAGCTTTTGAACTCTTTAGCATATGGGCCAATATGAACTTTTACAGGGAACCCCACGAGCTTGTTTTTACAACGAAAAATCCATCTTTCAAAAGCTGAACTTTAGGGGTCCTCCAATTTTGTCATTGCCATGATCTAAAGTCGAAATTGCTCAAGCAAAATAAAAGGAGTTGGTAAAGAGCTAGATTCTGCACTCTACACACCCCCTAAACCTCCCCTCTCACTTTTCATTGCGAGGTGAAAAGAAATTTCGGCTTTTGGGCTTATACTTAGGATTCCTCACTTTAAAGATCATTTTTAGAGAAAAGGAGTGTGTGGCATGTGTATTTTTTTAGTGCAAAGATAAGGAACAAGTGCATGAGTTGGGGACCTTTGCCCCTTTTGGCCTCGGAATAAAACTTACATGAATTCAAGGTTTTTTTATGTGAAGTTTGTAAAATTTTTTTAAAATAAATTATTTAATAAGAATTTTAATAAAAAAATTTAAATCGATATATTAATAGAGTTCAATGTAAAAATTAATAATATGTAAAAAAAATTATTTAAAAAATTATTTAAA
Organism: Durio zibethinus; assembly: GCF_047325235.1. Lineage (NCBI taxonomy): Eukaryota > Viridiplantae > Streptophyta > Magnoliopsida > Malvales > Malvaceae > Durio > Durio zibethinus. The sequence goes on along the minus strand of NC_143163.1, from coordinate 31,493,005 downwards.
ATTCAAATTTAATTAATAGTTATTCAATAATAAAAAATTCTATCAACATTTTACTAATAATATCTATCTAAAATATATATCAAGATTTATTAAATCTTTTTTAAATTTTACACACTTTAATTTATATAACAAAACCTTTTAATCTATCAATTTTAGTTTTTTATTTTAATTTTTATTTTATCATTTCTAACAAAAAACTTCACAAATTTCACTTAAAATATTTTAGCTAAATTTTTTCTCTTACAACTCAAAATAAAAAATCTCATGCAATTGATTGATATTAATAAAATAAAGACTAAAGGGGATAAAAAAAGTCTTGAATTATAATTAAAAAATCATTTTAAACTCTTTTTTTATTACAATTAATCAACCTCTCTAATACTTATTTGTATTCAATTAAACACTTACTTGGATGAAAAACTTAACATAATTAATTTTTTGTTAACTAACATAAAATTTTATGTGATATCAAAAAATTAGATGAAAGTATGTCACGTAACACAATTAATATATATAGATATATATATATATATATATATGAAAATTAAATAAAATAATATTTTTTTCTTTTATATTTTTCTTCACTTCTTTTTCTAAAACTTTTTTAATGATTTAATTGATTATAATTTGAAAATCAGTTGATTTAATTTTATCACATAATTATATTTCATTCAATTAAGAATTCGATTGAATCAAAATAAAAAATTTAAAATTTAATTGATGATAATAAAATATAAAAAATTTAAATAATTATTAAATTTATATTGAAAACTCTTTTTTTTTTTTTTACCCTCGTGCCTAAAATAAAGCAGACGTTGGCAGTTTGCTGACCTCCCCCGGGAGACGTTCCTGATTCCCATTGGTGAAGGGCCTTGTTAAACAGGTATCTTAGCCGTTATCTAGTATTACCGCTTTCTGCAACTGCTGATTTGGTACAAATGCTATTATAGATGAATTATGATGGAAAAAAAAACCCAAACTCTCATATGGCATCATTTGGTGTTGATGATGATGGGTTGCGGGAATGAGTAATGGTGGGAACCGGTTGCTGACAAAATCCAAATCCTCTCTCCTTCCGTTCGTTAAAGGCCGCCCCTTTGTATACGCAACACCAAAATGTCATGTCCTTATCAAAGCTCCAACTTGATGGTTACATTTATACGCTCCACCCATCATGATGTTGTTAGATAAAACAATAGTAAACTATTTATATATGTACGTACACAATTTTCCTTGATACTGAATAAAGGTATATTGTAATATGGCCATTGATATTTAAGCCCAAAGAAATCTTTTACAAACTTCTTCTTTAGGTCAGATGTTTAAATTTTATTTGAATTTAATTTTTTTCTTAAGCAATTATAAAACTGCATTCTTTTTTATTTTTAAAGTACATTTCATAAAAATCAAATATTGATTGACAAAAACATATTTTTTTATCAATTGGATTAATCATTGTTGGTTTTTTTTATAGAGCGTTTGATTCATGAAATCTTAGATTTCAAGAAAAAGTATAATTTTTGAAAAAGTATGATATTCAAGATTTTCTTTTATTTTAAGACATCTTGTATTCAGATTCACTCATTTGATTGAAAAAATTAACATATATTAATTTTTGAATAATTATTATAATTTTTTTAATATATATGATGGTAATTTTTTTATTAGTTTTTATTAATAATAAATACTCAATTGATAAATGATGCCTTTGATAGCAAAAGAAGACAAATATTTTATTTAATTGCTATTTTTATTTATAAAATATCATAAATAAAAAAATACTGAGGACTATTTAAGACATTTTTAGTTGAAAAATACCTTAAATAATTCATTTTATTTTTTTAAAGAGATTATTTAAAGAATTTTTTGTCTAAAAAAGTCTTAAATAAATGTCATTTAAAAAATATCAGGGAATTATTTGAAAATCTCTAATTTTTTTAAAAGAGATTATTTAAGGCATTTTAACCAAAAAAGCCATAAATAATACTCTTCAATTTTTTGAAAGATATTATTTAAGGCGTTCTTAGTCAAAAAAACCTTAAATAATCTCTAATATTTATTTAAAGAAAATTATTTAAGACATTTTTGTTAAAAAAAAAAAACTTAAATAATGCCCTTCACTTTTTAGACCGTATTATTTAAGGTATTTTTTTACTAAAAATGCCTTAAATAATTCATTTCATTATTTATAAGATTTAAGAGATAAAATATAAAAAAGTTGAAATAGCTTAATTGGTTAAAGTATATAGTTATTAATCATAAGGTTGTAAATTCGACTTTTTTTTTTAATGCTTTAATGTATTTTTAAGAGGATTATTTAATAAGTTTTTGATCAAAAATACCTTTCAATTTTTTGGACCATATTATTTAAGGCATTTTTCATACTAAATCTACAATTGATTTACAATCACTTTTAGACATATTTTTAAAAATAATAACGAATATTTTATAATTTTTTATTCATATCAAATTTGAAAAATAACGTAATTTTCTTCCCCAAAATCTTAGATATCACAAGGAGAGGTGAATTTTTTATTTCAAAACTTTGAGTATTATTAAGAATCTATCATTTTTTTTTTTCAGAATTAGATTACCTTGAATCAAACATTGAAATCAAATATCTAACAATAAAATTTCGAAAAAAAATGCATGAATTCTCTCAAGGCAAATGTCCCTTTAAAGACAATAATAATAAGAGATGTAATTTCGGTTTGTTATAAATTAAATTTTATAATCAAAATCCATATTATTTTTGAATACTTGGCATAAAACTATTAGAATGTAAAGTATTTCCCTTGAATTCAATTGGTATTTTGAATAAATATAGATGATTGAATCCTATATAAATACATTATTGCTACAAGCTATACACTAAATACGATGTAATTGTTCTTAAAACTTAATTTCTTTGCATAGCATCAGCTATCTTATAATGTGTATATAAGTTGTTAATTACATAACATCAGCTATCTTATAATGTGTATATAAGTTGTTAATTACATATCTAGGATGCATTATATTATCACTATTTACATTACATTGCACCAAGTTGCTTTAAATATCTCATGTGAGGACACGTGCTTTATGAGACTTTTTTTTTTCCCTTTAATTACTACTACTACTGTCTTTTGAAAAGTTGGAAACGTGGTTAACTTTTTAGCTAGTAATTACGTCATTGCATTCCAACACCTTGGGCTATTCTCTGCCCCTGTTAATTAAATTCTAAAGCTGTAGATTAATATCCAAACCTTATTATTTTTAATTTCTTTTTTTTATTTTTTTTGGTGACAGAACCTCCACGGGGTGGGCTGTTGTGGATTAATTATAGTTATCAGTTGTTGATCACTGAATCAGACCTGCAATTTAGTTCTAATGTGAAGATATGTGGGTGGGGTGGGTTGATATACTCCAAATCTTCATGGCTTCCTCCTAGCCGTACTAATAGGAAATTCCACATGTGATTAACTGATTGGAGAGTCCCTCCCCTACAGAGGGTTTTATAAAAGGATTCAAGATATAATTAAATATTACCCAAGTGGGTTCTGACACGTTTGATAATGGGATCCACGCACTGTTGGAACAAATAAAAAAACAACGTTTACTAAATGGCCTATGAGGGTAGCTAGTAATTAATTAGAACAATTAAACAAAGACTTGATTATCAATTGTCAAATTAATTAAAAATAACCCTGAATTTATATCAATAATAATCCTTGTGGTCCTGACATCCCTTGATGATCAATGGCGAAGAATGTAGAAGTTCCAAGTTATAAGAACAAACCCAATAGAGTTGGATAAAATTGTACTGATGAAGAATTGTCAACTTGCATCGGATTTCCTTTCACCCTGGTCCATGGAGGAAACTGGCATATGAAACATTTTGAGGTGGAGATGTGATGGAGCATGGTTAACAGCTGAGATACCACATGTTGCAGGTGGAGGTGATAAGATTTGCAATTTGCAGGACCATTGGTGGAGTTAACCTAAGATGCAAGGTACCTTTTACGCGCCATTTTTAAAAGGGCCATTCTGTAATATTACCACATGCAATGCAACGCAAATATAAACTCATAATATATATACCATATGTCGGGGATCTAGGGCAAAATGACAATTTCTTTGCTGGACCAACTTTTTCTATTTGTAATGTTACAATAAAACTTCTATATATGCAATTTTAGATGAAAAAGAGCTTGCTTTTTCATTCCTTGTCTTTTTCCCACAATGTACATCTCACTCAACCCCTACTTTCATGAATTGGTCTGTTAATTTTATCATCCGATGTAAAGAAGCTAATTCTAACCGTATATATATGTGGTTGGCATGGGATAATTTAGAGTTTAGATATCACTGTTGATATGAAGACTCAAGGAAATTAGATGAGAAAAACTTGAAAATCGGCTATTTAAATTGATTGACACTGGTCAGTTGAGAGTTGAGGGACATGAATCAGAGATCAGCTGTGTGATATTTAGATATGGAAGAGATGATTCAGATGAATCATAACCAACCAGCCATGCATGCGGAGGTCACGAGTGGCAATTGCTAAGCGGTCGTGTTCGTGAACGAAGCGTCTTTATTGCCTGCGGGACCCAGTCCTAGTCCCTTCACTGAGCGATGCCTCCGGTAATTCATTAAAATTTCTTCAGAATCAGTAGAGATTAATAAAACAAATGGCAAAGCTACAAATTATGTATTGTCAATCACGTGCAGTGCACAGAGAAAAAAAAAGAAAAAGAAAGAAGATCCGATATGAAATGAAAGAAAATAGCAATAGTTATATAACGAAATAATCCGATTATTTATTTATTCACGAATCAAACACAACACGCTTGAAAGGCCCCAAAGACCTTCGTATATGTTTAGGCCAAACTCTGGCCATGAGAGAGGTTTTCTTTCTCCTCTGAGGAAATAAAAAATGAAAAAATAAAGAGCCGAAAAAAAAGTATGCACACGTGTCACCATCACACGCATGAACACCATTGTATAGGTTAGGCCAAAGGCCAAGGCCAATAGAAGAGGAGGCATTTCCCGCCAAAAAAGCACACATACACACGTGCGTGCCACACATGCCGAATGCGTGCGCACACAAACGACTCAAAAAAAAATACTGAAGTTTAAAAAAATAATGGAGCCATATTTATTTTTCCTTTTTCATCTTTGTATTTGTGCGTAGCCAAATATTGAATAGAGAAAAGCAAGCAGATGTTGAAGCAATGACAGTGGCCTGGATAGATGCGAAGCTTGACTTTAATCCATCTTCTCAATGAACGCAGCTCAAACCTCACCGTTCCATCCTCAAATCCGCCAACCTATCTCAGGATTTTCTGTCCTTTCCCTCCTAAGGCTCTAAACTCTGTGCCTAGGAGACCCGCCACCTCCTTCCCCTCTCCATTCATTCAATAATCAATGCAGGCATTGAAATTCAACTCCCTCCCCCCCGCCACTTCTTCCACACCTCATCACTCCCACTATATTAGACATAAACATGGCCTTTTTCCCCTAACTTTCTCACACAAAAATATTTATAACAACTCCCCACTCCCTTGGGAATCTGCAAAGCCATTAATGAATGGCATTGCCCACCATCGAAAAAACTAATAAATCTCCAAACTCACCAAATTCTTTCATACATACATTTATATACTAGATAATCTACATCACTCAGGTCAATTTACTCTCAAAGCCCTCCCCCTCCCCAAAAAAAAAAAAAAAAAATTTGAGGTTTCTAGACAACTTGGGCCACCATTTTTCCTTTCTTTTTTTTTTCTTTATTATTTCCCTGCTTCCCTTACTCGGAGTTTCCTTTGTCATCATCTACCCACAAGCAGTTATTTAGTTTTCTTCTTTTATAAGAAGGTGATGAGGAAGATGAGGATGACGACTCACTGGACCTCATTCTAGCCCGGATTGTAACTCGAAGCTGTGGTAAGATCTTTGGTAGTTTCCTCCTGGCATTGTCAAGCAAAAGTTCTTGCATTAACCGGTAGCAACTAAGGATTTTCTCCTGCAAAAATGAATATTTTTCCAAGTTGGCATACTAGCTAGTTTCTTGTTAAACTGAGAATTACATTTACACATTAAATGAGCTTACTTTGCTTAGTCCATCACACCATGACTCAGCATGCTCAGGATTAACAAGAGACAAGTGTGGAATTTCATTGGCTGCACAAAGTATCGCTGAAGCAGCAATGCTTGAAGGCCAATACTCTAGGAAGCTGGCCTCTGTTCACATTAGCAAACAAGTTCTTATTTGAACTGATTATTATAAGCTTTTTTCTTAACATATGAATATGTATGTGTATGCTTACTTATACAAATGCTGTTTATATATGCATGTATTTGTATGATAAACCGACAGAAAGAGAATAAAATTCATTTGCATCTATAATAGTAATAATACCTTTGATATTGGATAAAATGATATCCGTTGCCCTTGAAATCAGAAAACCGAAAAATGTTCCCGTTGGATCGAGCTTGCATGCAAAGAAACCAATGAAACTGAATGGTGTTACTGATCGCAGCCTCCAATCTAAAACTGTGAGCACAAGCAGTTCCATTCTGCGAATTGTTTTTGGTTCAAAAATATATTTGGCACCCTCTACCTGCACATATATATATGTAACATTATGTCGAAATTAAACTATTGCTCTTTGAAAAAAATTACTGGTCCTTCTTCCATCCGTAAATAATATTTGATTGATTTGAATTCAAAATTTAATTCAATTAATTTATATAATTATTTTTAAAAAATAATATTTAATAGTAATAGATTTAAGATTTAAATTTTTTTATCACATGCTATGATCTCCTTCATAAAAATTAAAACTATTTGATTTGATTTTTTACTCAAACTTTTTTATCATTGAAAATTAATATTTAATTAAACTAATTTTTTTTTATAAAAGTATATTTAAATATTTAAAAGTATTTTTTAATATTTTAATTAATAAACGAAATCAAAATTAAAAGTTTGATCACAAAAATTTTACAGGACAGAGACGGTACTTGGTAATAATTAGAAGCCAGGAAATATACCTGAAGATCTAAAAGAGATGGAACAAGAGGTTCCTCCATCTTGGCTGCTAACGACAAGCAAGCAACGGATAAAAGTTGCAATGGCCACCCACTAGTTTGCTGAATAGTAAAAAAAAAAAAAAGACAAAAAAAATCGCGTTGTTAATCACCATCCATTAATAATAAAACAGCAATGAATGTCTCGCATAGCAACTTTTTGTGAGAAATTCTATGCACATTTACTTACCTCATTAAAGAAAAAGTACCACCTACCATTCAAAGGTAGAAGAATGATACAAGCAGTAAAACTTTAACCAAAAGTACATATATCATAGTAAAGAAGCGCTTAATAAATACACTTGAATTAAAGTCTCGTACTGTAATTAATGCAAAGGCAAGCCGAAGCCACTATTTTGGTTAAAAAAATAGCTTAACATTTTTTTATTTATTGCTACTGTTACTGATTTACTGTTGTCGAGTACTCAAGTCCTTTTCAAGGTTTCTTCGTGGTTGAAAAGTCAAACAAAATTACACCGAATAGTCAATTCTAATCACTCAAATTCCGCCAACATAATCTTAAATTATCATCCAGTTAATAATTCTTCACTAGTAAGTTTTACTAAACTTAACAGAGACGGAAGCTCACCGGCAACCGGCGGGAATACAAAAACCGATCCATGTAGTTAACGGAAAGATACGCCGTCAAAGGCTGGAAATTATAGTATGCTTGTACCTGCAAACAAACAAAAAGGGAATATTAGGAAAAAAAAAAAGTAAAATGGCAAAAGTTGAATTAACAGCCGCCAATCGATAATTCGTTTCCGTCCATCGAACGGCTGTTATTAGATCTCTTTACTTTTTGATTTTCAAAACGTAACTTACCAAGCGCGTTCCAGCAAAACCGTGAGATATCGTAATATCAAAGAACAGAGATTGTGAGGTACAGTATAGTCAGTTACAGTTTACCTTGAGAATCCATGCAACGGATTCTTCTCGAGCCGACGCGTCAAGAGACTGAGACTGAAACCGAGCCAGGTAATCGAATCCGGGGACGAAGTTCCTTTCATCTTCAATGAAGCCAGCGATGGAGGATTCCTCGATGCAAGACGCCGAAGAGTCCAGCTCTGACGAACACGCCGGCGATTCACCGGAGAATACTTCGTCGGAATCCTCACCGCAGAGTAAGTCAGTGAAGCGATCAGAGCACGATACCGACATATCGATAGTGGTTTTGATGATACTAACGATGACGATGACGGCTATCTAAGCCGTTGATTCTTCCTCATTCTATGCCCATATCCTCCGTTGATCTAGTAATCTCGATGAAACAAAGCAAGGGAAATGTTTTAAAAATGGGTGCGCGTGTGCGAGTGCGAGTGCGTGTGCGTGGGATAGGGAGGAGGAGGAGGAGGAGGAGGAGGAGAAGAAGGAGAAGGAGAGAAAGAGGAATGGTTCTTGGCACTGGAGTTTTGCTTGTGGTATTTGATAGTAGTTCTATTCTATCGGTAAGTTTGGGATATAAATATCTGAGGAGGTTTTTTTTTTGTTTTATGAATTTTGCGTTCCTTTTGGGGATGGCTGGGTTGGGTAAGGTGCAGTCGAACCAAGTGGAATAGATATAACTAGAGGTTTATTCAAAAATTTTTGTTTTAAATTTGATTAGAATTTCATTGTATTTTAATTTTTAAATTAAATTTAAATTTAAAATGAAATGAAATTATTTTATTTTATTTTGTTTATTCAATAAAAAATAAAATTGATTTTATCTTCGATTTCAATTTTGATTATAATTTGAATTTGAATTAATATATAAAAATAAAATAATATATTTTTAATTAAAATAATATAAATATACATTAAAAATATAAAAATTTAATTAAATTTGTAAATTATTTAGATCAAATATTAAAATACTTGAAATTTAACTGACTAGTGAATTGCATAAATTTAAATTTGATTTAATAATAATTAAATTAAATTAAATTTGAATAATTTTTTATATATCATTTATATCTTTAGATCGAAATAAGATTTTACCGGGAAACGAGGGCTTACATTTTGGATCGTACTGAAGAAATGTTATGTTAGAATTTTTACGGAACGGGGAGTAATTAGTACTACTAGGACTTAGCACCATGGAGTTTGGAGTATTAAAAGACTGAAAAGCCAAAGATTACTTCTACTACCATTTAAGTATTAAGCATTACGATAATAGGTTTCGAAGGATATTAGGTAGGAGGTCGAGAAACGGTCGGCTTGGGTGCGGGTGCTGCAGCTGCCGCTTGGGACAGCCTGGTTGGACTTTTGTAGGGGTAATTTAAATCTGCAGCCGAGATGCAGTTTTGCACTTTATTATGACCTATTTGGGCAACCCCGTTCCGTTTTAGGCACGTTTCCTTTTTTATTTTTATTTTTATTTTTTTTCTGTTTTGTCCTCCACGAATTCGAGTTATGGAACTATATAGCAAAACGGGATGGTAATGGCAGCACTCAATCTGAAAACTTGAAGATATGATTGTAAATTTACGAAAATGCGTGATCGTTTTCAGCATTTGTAATGACTCATATACAAATTTCATTATTATTCACTTATAACTTACAAAGCAAAATATGATACATTTGATTCAATTAATGAATTAGAGGTGCCCGTATTTTATTTAAAATTAAGTTTGAATTTTTTTTTATATAGAATAATATATATGTGTGCTGACACCCAAAATCTAATATATATATATATAGTAACATACATAAATAAGTTTGTCACGTAAACATTTACGTGAATAACTCTCTTAAATGATATATAAGATAGTTTTTTAAAATAATAAGATAATTTTTTTAATTATAAATTATATAATGTTAAATTTATTCAAATATCAAAATTATTTAAATTATAATTAAAAATCAAATCAATTTAGAGATATATATATTCTAAAATAAAAAATATGAAATATGAAATTTATTTTTTTAGTAAACAATTTTAATTGTTTACCAAATAATCTTATTTAAAAAATTATTTAATTATCAAAATCTTTCAAATATGTTTAAAAATTACAAAGATTAAGTTTATCAAAATCTTTCAATAATATTTTTTTATCTTGATTTAAAAAATTATCTTTTTAAAAAATTTATGTAAAATATTAAAAATTTAAGTAATTTTACGTAAAATTTTGAAAATTCAAAAAATTTTCATATTAAATCTTTAAATAATAAGATTATCAAAATAATTATATCTATTTGAACTCTAATTATTATATTTATATCTTAAATAAATGCAAAAAATTGAATATTATCTTTATCACTTATTATATTTATTTTAAATTTTAAAAATTATCTATTTAATCATAATTGACACTAAAGAATTCTTTTATAAATTTAAGACTACAAATGTAATGTGTTATACATTAATTTTTTTTTTATTTTTTCAGTAATTTTTTAAGGTATATTTTATTACTATTGCAATTTTTTTATTTATAAATTTTTTCTAAGATATATTTTATTGTTATTACAGTTTCATTCTTATGAAAAATAATTTTTTTTTTCAAGATTACTAAAGTGAAATGTGTTAATTTTTTATTATTTAATTTATCATTTAATAATATATTTTTTATTTTTTAAAAAAATACATAATTTATTTTTATTTGACATAATTTTACAAGTGTATAATTATTATTGTAAACAAAAATATCCAAAGAAAAGATATAATTTTTTTATGCTATTTTCAGAAAATTTATTTTTTTAATGATAAGTCAAAATATATAATTTTTTTTTTTATCTTATGAGTTTTAAAGATTTAAATATAATTTTAAATTATGAGTTTTAAAGATTTAAATATGGTTTTAAAAATAAATTAATTTGTATATATATATATTTATACTACATAAATAAAATTATTTCGTGTATTGCGCGGGTTATAATTTAGTAATTAATAAATTAAACCAAATGATTTAACCCATAGATAAATAATTAAGTACAATCCAAATATGGAGTTAATAATCAATTAATTAGTGATTTAATTATGAGCAGAAAGGCTTAGCATCTTTGAAATATCATTAGCCCAATGGAATTAACTAAATTAACTGGGTTAAATCGGGTTAATGGTCAAAATATTACAATACCTAATATTTTGATAGACAAATAATTTTGGGGTAGCTGATGAAAGGGGTCCATAGACTAAAACAAAACAAATTTAAAGAGCCTAAGTCCGATTAGATCTCAATGGCAAAGAACTATACTTGAGAAAATTAAGCATAACAAGAAATTACCAACAGTCACAAACCTTTTGCCAAGAGGATTTAGCAATGGATAAAGTAAGGATTAAATTAAGGGATTAAAGAGAATTCAACATAATTAAATACTTAATGATCTGAAATACTAATTGCTAAGTGAAACTAGTGATGGAGAAAATTCAGCACATAATAAAGATATTCTAGCATTCATTTGGACAGTTACTCGTTTTCAAGAAGGTAAATGATTCAAAAGCAATTAAAGTTAAAATTCAACTAATAGATACATGGAGTGAAGACCAGCGGATGGAGTAATTTTCACCCATAAAAATATAACATGAAGGCAAGTAAGAAACATGTTTTAGAAACCACAAACACACTGCAACTTCAATTATCTTACAGCTCTATTGCATTTTATCTTTATCTTTCAATCCAATTAATTTAATTCGAATTTAAATTGATCAAAACTTGATCTAATCTAAATTGATTTGAATTCAACTTCAATTCAATTCAATTTCTTGATTTATCACATTTGGTAAACTCTATAATTTACTGATTTGGATAATCTTCTAATTTCCACAATTTGTTTTGACAAGGAAAATACATAAGAACAGTGGCCATCTCTTTCCCCGAGAATTTGTTGGTTTCCCCTTTCCTAATGCCTTTTAGTTTTTATTAATCATATATGATATTATATTACAACATATATAAAAATTTTGATAAGATTTATTTACGTGAATGTTTAGATGGACAATTTATATTTTTAACACGTAAGATATTTTTAAATAATTTTATTAAATCAATTATTTAATTTTAAAAAATTTTAAAATTTTGAAATTTACATTTATCAAAATCTTTTCAAATATATAAAGTTTATCTTAATTTAAATATAATAAAATATATCTTCTCATATTTCACTCTTATCCAATTCAAATAGCTTTTAAAAGTTAAATTCCTAAATCTTATAAATCATAAAAAAAATTATACACCATCTAAATTAATATTTATATAAATTTAAATAAATAAAATTTGTGGTTGAAATATTTACCAATTTTTGTCCTTATTTTTTTATAATTTAAAATAAAAAAGAAAATATTTTATCTCAATTCAAAATTACACACATATTTAAATTTAAAATTATACTAACTTCTTTTATTTTAATTTAAAATTAAACTTGGATAAATTAAATTTTTAAAATTTTAGATTTTTTTAAATTAAATAATTATTAAATATATATTTATGATTTTTTCTCACAATCAATTTTTTTTTCTTTTCGTCATAAAAGTTTGACAAAATAAAGTTTCAAACTTAAATATGAAAAAGTTTTTCATGATATATCACTTGTGTAAATATTAGTTTTTATACTAAAATAATATATATTTTTAAAAAATTTATGTAATTGTGAATAAAAGATTAATTTTCTCATTGATGTTTGTATATAATTTTACTTTCATAATCTAAAACTTTTATAATACTTATTTAGATTCTTTAATAATAATTTATATATCGACAAATTTTTTTAATTTTAAACTATAAATTATAAATGATTATGATTATTTTTATTTATCTATATATAATATAAAAATTAATATAAATTAAAAATTTAAATTATAAAAAAATATAATAAAAAAACTCCGTGCATGGCACGGGTAAAAAAAAAACTAGTAGATATATAAATCATTTTAATCTTGTTAGGTCTTTATATCAGTCCCTCCAAGCGTTAAAGTGATTAAATTAAAGTCTTGGATCAAACATAGGTGTCCACTCACTGCTAGCTTTTGTCCGGCCCGTGGGTAGCCCACTCCCACCCCCATAATTGACAGTAAAAGTTTACAGTTTACTATAATTTTGGGCATTTGATTAATAGGGCGATAGGCATTCACGGAATGATGGGAATGTGAAAATATGCTACAATTTGCAATGCCAATGAAAATTATGTTGAAATCTTTTTGTATGCTATCATTATTACTGAATCCTGTTAAAAGGTGTTTTGGTGGCCCCATGTGCAATGTGCAAAATGAAAACCACCTACTCACCCCAACCCCCTTCCCCCCCCCACCAATGAAGATTTGCTTGAAACAAAAATTCATTCATATATCATCACTGCCATATGATGTTTCGAAAGAGGCGAATGGATAAATTAGTGACATCTGCATTGGGAAAACAATTAAAAAAAAAAATGGTCCTAAGGCATCGCTTTCTTTTCTTCCCTTTCCTTCCATAAAATGTCCAAAACGCATTTATTTACTTTGAAAATGCTTGCCGCCCACCTGGACACCCCATGCCCTTCGGTTTCAATGGGAGACTTAAATCTCCCACCCACGCATTTCAATAACTATTGCTGTTCATAAAAGTTTAGAGAATTAAAGTAACCCTAAAAAAGAAGGGCAGATAAATGACATCATTTATTACATTTTGATGATATCATGATTCTTCCAATTATTTCATTTCCAAACAACCTTGTATGCCATTTGACTACTTTGTTTATCATATTTGAGCACACCGGGCAAGTGTTCATGGGTTGGATGCAGATAGTTTAGAAGGTAATGTATCTTACATTAAACAAAAATATTATTAAACAAAAATATTATTTGTGTATGATTTAAAAGAGATTATTTATATTATTTAAATAATGAAATTAAGTATTAAAGTGAGCTAAATTATTTAGACTTGTTAAGAATTTTTTTAATGAGTTAAACAATTTTTAAAGGAAAAAAATTAGGTGTTTGGATTTGTTTAGTAAATATATTTATTTTTTAATTTTTTACTTATTAAAATTTTAAAATAAAATAATTTAATATTATTTTTATTATAAATAATCTTGTTTGAACAGATAAATGTAACTATATAGATTTTCATAATTTTTTGAATAAAAATTTATGGCTCTTCATATATAAATTGTCATAACTTTTGAAAAGAATGTGACTATTCGTTTATTATAAATAAATTTTCTTATATAACTAATTTTTCTGATTTTGATTTGGAGAGTTTTAAGGTTTTATTATATACTGTATGCATAATTACCTTTAAGATAATGTTTTTCACGTCTTCAAGCCATATATATTTTTATTATTATTTTTATTTTCTCAAAATTTTCTAACACTAGATCCGTTTAACATTTCTAAAAATTTGTTGAAGATTATATTGTTTATTTGATAAAATTTTATAAATTTGTATAATTTAAATTTATTATTAAAATGTCTTAAATATTATTATATGAATATTTAAAATCAAAATAAAACTTAAAAATTATTTAAGAATAAAATATTAGCTAAAGCCTAAAAGGTCAATATCTCTAAACTTAATTCAAAAATCATTTAAGTTCTTAATATTTTATCATAATCAATTGAACTCTTAATCTTCTTTTTCAACTCAATTAAACCCTTAATTAGATGAATTTAAATTATGCGATAAAATTAAATCAATTAATTTTTGAACTATAGTCAATTGAACCTTTAGAAGGATTTTAGATAGAGAGAAAGGGAAAGAAAAAGAAAAAAAGAGAAAAAAAGTTTTTTTATTTAATTTTTACTTATATTAATTGCATCATGTGACAAAAATTTATCTATTTTATTGATATTACATAGTATTTTATCTTAGTTAGTAAAAAAATTAACAAGTTTAATTTTTTTATTCGAATAAAAACTTACTTGGATATAAATAAGTATTTAAAAAATTAATTAATTATAATAAAAAATAAGAATTTAGATAATTTTTTAGTTATAGTTTAAAAATTTTTTATGCCCTTTAACTTAAAATAATTTCACGAAGAGCTCGAAAATTTTTACCTAAAGCGTAGTAAACGAACCGTTTGGCTCGTTAAGATTAGACTTGTTCACGGTGATGAGCTCAGCTAGAGGACAAGGTTTTTAAAGTCCAAATAACATTTAATTAATAAAAAAATATTTTCTTTAATCTAAAAATATTTTAAAATTTTAAAAAATTTAACATATATTTTAAAAATTTTATAACCTATTAAATCCCACAGTCAAGTTCAACCTTGAGTAAGAATTTTAAAAAATCAGTTGATTCTTATTTAATTTGATCCATAAGCAAATCTAGTTGGGTTATTTCATTGGCTATTTTGTTTATCATGGAAAGACGATTGAAACTTGGTTTTCACGTGAGGTTTTTAATTCTAACTTTATTGGTTAATTTGAACATTTTATTCACATTAATTTCGACTACATTTGTCATTCAAGATTCAGAGATGATTTTGAATTTGATAAGTGTATGTTCCCTCCAACAAAAGAAAAAGTTTATTTACCAATCAAGTTATTTATAATCGGCAAAATTGATAACAACCACTTCAAATAAAGTTTAACGTATTAAATAAAAGTTTAAAAGTAATATCTATTTACTATCTTTATGCGCAAATTAATAAAATAAAAGTGTAAATAAAAAACAAATGTAGGTACTCTATCTTTTATTTTGTCACAATTACTATTTTCACTCTATTCATGGGCTAATTTTCAGTCCTGAGAAAAAATGTCAAATTAATTTGTTACCATAGTATGAGTTAATATTGATCAATTTTATCATTATATTTTAATTTTATTAAATATTATCAATATACTCTTAATTTTATTGATTTTTAGATAAAAGGATATTGATAACATGTGGTTGAAAATTATTCATCTAAAAAGCTAAAAATGCTTAAGCAAGGATGTAAATATAATTCCGGTATTTGAATTAGGGCATCTTTTTTTCCGAACAAGAAAGAAAATTCAACAGCATAAATGATAGGGAACCAATTGTCCTGAAGCTGCTTTTTAAAATTAGTGCAATCAAACTTTAGGTGTGAAAACAAACGAGTCACATCGCGATGTTTGAAAACGTATCATCGGATTCTACCTAATCTATATAGATGCAGGTCCAGCCATCTCCAACCCCGAGACTAAGCAGTATTAATTAAAAAAAATAATAATATATTTAGTATAATCTCTGCTCTTTACCACGAGATTTAAATAGAAAATTGTAATAAAATAAGATGATAATTGATATAAAATCCTAAAAACGTAAGATTATAGTTACATATAAAGTATAAAGTTTGAATACTAGGGTAAATAATGTAAACTGAAAGACAAATGCTTAATTAAGAAATAATGACAGACATTGAGCAAGAAATATACCCCAAGAATGAAAATCATTCCTCACATTTAAAGCAGAAAAGTGTGATAAAAAAAATCACTACCAAAATAATTATTATTATCAACAAAATTTTTCGTTAATAGTAAGTAAGTCGGTAATATTATTTCGTCAATAAAATTGAATTTTTATCAGTAATTATTGATAAAATTTTTTATTGGTAATAATTTCATCAATAATTTTATCAAAAATCCATCAATAATTAATTAATAATCGATCACTAAATGAAACTTTTTATCAGTAAATCTATCGATACTAATAAAAATTCATTGGTAAAATTATAATTTCATTATCATTTAATTTCATCTATAATTATTTAAGAAATCTATAAATTAAAATTAAAACATGTGTAATTATTTTAAAAGCTTATTATTTTTATTATTATTAATTAAAATATCAAATCCATATAGTAACTTATAAAACAATCCAAATTATAACATTAACATTCTTAAATCCCTAACATCTACAAAATATAGTACTAAAAAAATCCATAACATCTAAAAATCCATCATACAAAGTCTTTAAAAACATGTCACTATTCTACTACCTCTCATGATCCATAATTTGTGTTATCGTCATTAGTTTTAGAAAATTGTATTGGCCAAAATTATTTAAACCCCATCAACTGCATTATCTGATCCATAAGAGACCTAAGCTCAGCCTTTAACTTAGTTTTCAACTTATCAATTTGTTCTTGTATCTAAGGCTAAGGAAGCTGAAGAGGCACATATGATGGACCATAAATGGAATGAGATTACTGTTGCAGTAGTGGATTGACATGATTAAAATAGGTCCTTAGATCTATTTGCAGATCCAAAGCCACATACATGAGTATACGTAGCTTCAATCTCTCCAATAGCTTTAGTTTATAGTTACGGATTGAAATATAGACAATTGGAAAAGTCTTCACCATAGTTCTATGATATGTAGCAACATAATTTTCATTCAAAAATTTTAAAACAATTATCATTCCATTTTACTTGTATAGTTCAATAAAATAAGATAATTTCAAACAATTCACAAGTGAATATTTGATTATTAAATAAGCAAGAGTTTCACATTTGACAAAGTCATTGCATTTTAATACACATAAAACATTATGTAGTTCAATTTTGAATTTCTTGCAATGTTTAAGTTTTCAATTATTATAAAGATAGTTTATTAATAATTACAAAACAAGACTAGAATCATAAAGCAAAATACACAATGGTTTTTACCTTTCATAGTGCGTACAAACACCATTTAGTTTAATACTAAATTTTCTACAATTAGCCATGGATTACAATTACTATCCTATCTACTTTGTCAACAATCATAATATACAACCAAAATCACAAAGCAATATATACAATAATTTTCACCTTCAACAATATTAATCTCATCTCAATACGTACAATATACTATCTAGTTCAATATTGAATTTCCTATAATGTTTAGGTTTTAATTTCTACACTATCTACTTCATCAACAATCATAATGTGCAACTAGAATCACAAAGCAAAATATGTAATAGTTTTCACCTTTCACAAAGTGATTGCATCTCAATAAGTACAAAAGACTATACAGTTCAATACTAAATTTCCTATAATGTTTAGACATTTAATTACTACAATATCTACTTCATCAACAATTATAAGACACAACCAAAATCACAAAGCAAGATTGACAACAGTTTTCACCTTTCACAAAATCATTACATCTCAATAAGCACAAAATACTATTTAGTTCAATACTGAATTTCCTACAATGTTTAGGCTTGCGATTACTTCACCATCTACTTCATCAACATCACAATACACAGTCAGAATCTTAAAATAAAATACGTAATAATTTTAACATTTCACAACATTGATCTTATCTTAATACACACAAAACATTATCCAATTCAATATTGAATTTCTTACAATGACTATGCTTTAATTACTACACTATTTATTTCATCAAGAATCATAATACACAACTAGAATCACAATACAAAATACACAATAGTTTTCTTACAACAACGACACTTTCAATTACTATACTATCTACTTCATCAAGAATCACAATACTCAATCAAAATCATAATGCAAAATCCGTAATAGTTTTCATCTTTCACAAATGTAATCTCATTTCAATATAAACTAAAAAGATAGTTCATCAACAATCACAATACATAATAAGAATTACAAAGCAAGTTACGTAATAGTTTTCACTTTTCATAGCTTTTGCATGTCAAACACATAAAATATTATCTATTTCAATAAAGTAAGATAGCAATTTGAAAGTATTCACAAAGTTATTGGAAAGTCACATATACTGACAATTTTGGACTTATCAATGAAATCATCACGTCCTCTTGAACATTTGTGAGTATGATTAAAAAATTATGTAAAGGTGGGTTCTCGTTGCAACTCAAATGACTGCATTCTTTAGAGACATTCAATCAAATATGTAACAATGCAATTATATAAAATTGATATTTGATACTAAAAATAACTCGTGAAAAAACATCATACTATTATTGTTCTATGAACAGGAGATACAATTGAGCCATTAGTTTACTTTTAATACTTCTTTCTTTTTGTGTTTGATGATTTTATTTTGCTTTGACAAAGATATTTTACCATTTCAGAGTGCTTCATACATTTTCAATAAGAGCATCCTAAATAAGAGCTATGATCCATCTTCGCTCTATCCTTCTGTGGTGTATGTATGATATTATCAATTTCACGCTTTTTCATTGTCAATTTCCTCTTGTCGGACAACAAGTCTTTCAATAGATTTTTGAAAATATTGTTTCATACCTATTCAATAAAACTATCATTTGACTTAGCACACTGATATTTTTTCTAACATAATAAATATGAATACAATAAGTCGTTGACAAGAATTTAAAATTTTCATTCAAATAAAATAAAAATATATATAAAAAATAAATATCTAATTACTATATTAAATTTATCAAACATCATAGACTTCACTGGCGCAGAACTTTACCTTATGTCAGCCAAGAACCAGAATAATTTGCTTGAATTATTTTTGAAATTGTTAAGCTAACTGATAATTGCTTAAAATGACTATCAACATCCATTTGTTAGTAAGATTAGTTAAACTGCACGAATTCTTTAAAAAGCAAATAACAATAAGAAAAAAAAAGTAATAGTAAAAAGTTTGTCATACCACCTTTCTCAAAGTGGAGTAATCCACAATCACTTGTCTGGATTTGTAAGAGTCAATAAGCCTTTGTTTGCCCCTTAGTCTTTTGCCTTATTATTGTACCTTCATCTTTTCTAAGTGGTGGTTCATTAGCGAATGATGGATTTATGTCATACTTCATGGGTGGATCATCGATCATTGGTGTGAAAGATAACTTGTATCATAGATCATGCTGTATCATCTTAAAGATGATCCATATGATGGATTATGTTATATTGATGCTTTTGATGACTTGATAAGTGAATTAACTCTCATCGATCTTATTGTAGAACTACCTTGATTAATAGAGTTCTATGCATGACATCCCATCATATCTATTATATAAAACAAAAAATTTCATAAATATTTTAAAAGCAGATAAAAAACAAACATATAATATTACTTTAGTATTACAAGATTAGTTTAAATGAGCAAAATATAATAAAAATAAGCATATAAAAAATTATAATTAAAATAGGCCAAATTAAGTATTATATTTAATGTTACATATATTGACCACATTAAATAAACATTATATATAGCATCAAAAGTCATACTTAATATATCAATCATTACTAGAATAAGTAAACAATGTGTTTCGTCATCATAATCATAATTATCATCATCATCTTTTTCTTTTTTTTTATCATCATCATCATCATCATCATTGTCGTCGTCTTGTTCTTTTACTTGAATCACTTGTTCATAATCTATCTCTTCATAATCACTAACAACAAAAATTGTAAGATTATCAAGTTCTTTTGAGATAGTAACATTTCATGAAATAGAAATTTCAACTTCTTGGTACACATTTTCATTTAAATAAGTTGTTTGTTCATCTCTATCAATATTACTTAGCTGATATATACTCCTAACCTTTGTTTAGAAAACTACCCACCAATCATTTCAGTCTCTTTTTCTAGAAAGATAGCTTATATAGGAAACTTGATATATTTATGAAGTTAAGACAAATGGTTCACTGCTAGTAAGTATTGAATTGTGTTTAATTTCAATAAAGTTATGATGGGATTTACCTTTACCCCTTTTTTCGCATCAAACTAATGACATTTAAAAAGTACAACATTATTTTTTACTCCAAAATATTATAACTTAATGATATCTTCAAAAATACCATAAAGGTCATGCTTATAATCATTGTAACAACTTTCTTTCACACATACCCCATATTCACCGTCTTTCAAGTTTAGCCATAGTTAGCCATATGAAACTTAAAACCGTTTACAAAGTAACCTTTGAAATACCTAACCATGCATTCGAGGCCATAAGCTATCTTAACTAGACAACAATCAATTTTGCCATTTTGCTCTTTAACCTATCTAATCGTAAAACATTATAATTGGTCATTGTTTTTAATTATATGAAAATATGATTTCTATTCATATATGCTATTATGCTTTAAACTTACAAATTATCTTTACTATTACAAAAATCTTGCATCACATGCTTTTGTCAAATTCTGCTTCACTTATATTCACAATTGTTCTTCTTATTGAGTTATCAAATATCCTATAATTGTAAATTACGAATTAAAAAAAATTATTGACTAACTAGAAACAATACATTAAAGAGTTAACATAGTACTTACTTAATGTATGGATTTATCTTTTCATAATTTAATAAAACATATAAGTGTGCCTTCGTATGCTTGTTCGCTGATAGTCATCGAGACTTATCTTATGACCTCAATGCTCGGCTAGGATAAGTGAAAACTAAAAAACATCCTTTATATTTCACGACTCTCCCATCATTATTATATGAAACTTGATTCAATTTTGTTGACACATTTGGATCAAAATATAATGACCAAAAAGTGGATATCTCTTCGATAACATATGCCTTATATATAAATACTTCAACAAATGCTCGATTGGTGTATTTTTTTCTTAAGATGATGAAGAAACCTAATCATCATCATAGCATAACATAAATGTTATTGAAGAAAAATTAAATTAATCTATGTTAATGTCTAACAACTGAAATATTTTACCCCTCAAATAGATATATCCATCAATATTGAATAAGTCCACCAATTTTTGCCTTGTTAAGTAATTAAATTGACAAATGCTCCATAGAATCACATAAACCTAGAGGAAAAACCTTTTCTAATTTGCATATTGTTTCTGTGATATTTTTTTCCACCACTTTCATATGATCTACATGTACTTCAATAGAACACATATCATTAAAAAAATAAGATAGTATAGTAATTGCATCCCAAAATTGAGTTAGGAATCAAATCACGAAAGGTAATTGGGAGTAGTCGTTCTATGAAAATATGACAATCATGACTTTTCATTCTATAAAACTTGCAATTAGCTATGTTTACGCATAGAGCTATGTTAGATGCAAAACCATCAGGAAGTTTTAATTGTTTAACCCATGCACAAACATATCTTCTCTGCTCTTCACTTAAAGCATAAAAAACATTAGGCATGGAAACTTTTCCATTCCTTTTAATCAATTCTAACTTACGTCACTTGCAATATACCTTAAGATTTAGTCTAGCTTTTATGCTGTCTTTGGTTTTACCCTTAACATCCATCATTGTATTAAAGACATTGTCAAAGACATGTTTAATATGCATTACATCAAGATTGTACCAAATAAGATTGATATACCAATAGAGCAACTCTCAAAATATACTTTTCTTTGTCAATTATGACTTTCCCCAAAATCAACTACCTTCTAATTATTATATTTTATGCCAAATGTGATATCAAGAGCTATCTAATCAAGGTAAAATTTTTTTACTTGATAATGAAACAATAAGAGAGTCATGCTCAACTCTTTTTTGAAATTTATCTCTTAGCCTTCTAAAAAGATGATCAAGAGGTAAAAATTATCGATGATAATAAAAAAAGCAAGGCTTTTTACCATGAGCTAATCGAAAAGACTTTCCTTATCCCATGCAATAAGAACATAATAAGATTTCATGACTGCTTTGTAGGCACCAATTTTTTTTTTTTATTATTTTGTTTATTATTATTATTATTCTTTAAAACAAAAGAAAAAAAGTAAAAAACAAAAGAAGTCTTTGATTTCAACTTTAACAGCCAAAATCAAGCTGTCAGAGTGGTCCAAATTTCTTCCTAACACTACCTGACATGACAGCATGATATCCGATGACCAAAAGTCACTGGATAGACACCTAAATTTTTCACAAAAATATCTAAGGAGATCTGGGATTTGAAATCCTAGAAGTTTTATAAATAGAGCTAAGTTATGCAAGAGAGAAAAAAAAGAGAAAAATCTTGGGGTTTTACAAAAAGAAGCAATCACAGTCCTCTTTGAGAAATCAGCAATAAACAAAAAATTTTTTTTCAAAAGTAAATTTTAAATCTATAAGGTTTGAGATTTTTTTTGAAAAATTTGAGGTTTGGAAAAGTATTCAAAAAATAAAAAGGAACAATTTAGGATTTTTTTGGAAATTTTTCAAAATTTTTTTAGGTCACCGAAAACTGAAAAAGTTTGATTTTTCAATGACCGTTGAATTTTTTGACACCGAAATTTGGAAAAGTTTAAATATTTTAGTGATCATTGAATTTTTTTACCACCAAAATCTAGGATCTTTGAATTTTTTGGCATTGTTGAAGATTTCGACCACCGGTGCACGACGACAACCGATCGAAAACTGGGTTTTACGACAGCTGGCGAGAGGGGTTGAATTTTTAAAGAGAGAGGGGAAAGAAAAGATAAGAAAAAAAAATAGAAACAGGCCTTTTATAGGCCCTTCAAAACGACGTCATTTTGGATGTCCAGATCGAACCTGACCCGCGCAGGATCCGCGTGCCAACCCGCGCATCAACCTGACCCGTTTCGTAGGTTTTTCTTTTTCTTTTTATTTTTCGTTTTGATTTTTGATTTTTATTTTTTTATGTTGATTGTTATGTTATTTTTTTATGATGTTATTATTATTATTGTTATTTTATATTATTATTGGTAATAATTTTTTTTAATAAAATAAATAAGTAGAATAAAAAATGAAACTAAAATAAAACAAAGATATAAAAATATAATATGCAAAAAAATTTAAGAATAATGACTATTTAACGAAAATAAAATTTTATTACAAGCAAAAATATTATTTAAATTTCACCAAAGTGTTGGGATAATTTTAAAAAATAATTTTTGCTAAGAAATAATAAATTATAAAAAATAATAAATAAAAATAAAAACAAATTGTTTAAATGAATCTTTTAAATGTAATTTTAAAAGATAGTTAAAAGAGTTTAGTTTTCTTTAATTATTACAAGTAAAAATAATTTTTTTTGGATTTCACTATAGAGTTGGGATAATCCAAAATTATTTTTACTAAAATAAAGATTGATTTAGACAATGTAAAATAATAATAAAAATGAAAAATGAAAAATAATGATAATTGATATTTTGAATATTTAAAAAATATATATATATAAAAAATTGAAAGAGTTCGATTTTCTTTAATACAAGCAAAATATAAATATTTAGATTTTTTCGGTGAGTCGGGATATTCTAAATTTTTTTATAACAAAAATAATTAATTAAAAATAAAAAGTCTTTTTAAATAATCATAATAAAAATTAATTAAAAATTCCTTTAATTATAAAAAAATGATTTTATTTAGGGTCTTGTCAAAAAATTGAGATAATCCTAAAACTTGCTCAAAATTTTTAGGATTTCACCGAATAGTCGGGATAATGGTAAAATTTGTTTAATAAATTTTGAGAACTCATCAAAAAGTCAGGATATTCCTAATTTTTTTAAAACAAATAAATAAAATATCTTATGACGAGATTTCGAGAATTTTATGAATGGTCAATTTTCTCGAAATATTTTCTAAATAATGATTCTCTATAAATTTCGCCAAAGTGTTGGAGAATTTATAGAATATAAAAAAATAATAATAATACTAATTTTACAAAAAATATATTTTTAAATAAATTTCAGGAAATTAAATTTAAATAAAAAAGATCGTATTATCAAAATTAAAAGATTACACATGTTTAATTGGTACCGTTCTTCGAATGGGCAACGTGAGGGTACTAATACCTTCCTCACTCATAACCATACTCCTGGACCTAACCTAATTTCGCAGACCTAAACTTCTTTTAGTAATTCTTAATTAATTTTAAGATTTTTACTAAAAGATGATATTTTGGATAGCCAATCACACCCTATAAAAGATTGGTAGCGACTTTGAAAAATTTTCACCAAGTCTAGCAATTGAGTACCCCAGACGAAAAATCGTTATAACAGCTTGGTGACTCCACTGGGGACATGTGAGAATCAAGCAAAAAATTAAACGTGCGTATCCAAATTTTGATTTTATAGTCTTTTTGATATTTAATTTTAATTTTTTATCTCCGAATATTAAAATTGTTTTTTTTTTTTTTGGTTTCATTTGGTTATTATTTTATATTATTGCTAATTATATTGTTAATTTTATTTGTTACATTCCCTCACACACGTACGCATTTGCATTCATACATGAGCTTTATTTTCGAGCTCTCAAATATATCCCTTTTTAAGAGGGAGTAGAGTACCTACGCTTTCATGAGGTTATAACACCTCCGCTTGGGCTAGCGACATACTTTCACTCAAGTTGAACCCTTTCTGTCGGTAGCCCATTATAGGTAAGGATTGGGGGCCTTACTAGTCCAGAGTGGACGACAGTGAAGATCAATTTGGAAACCTTTTTAGCCTATGTTAATTACCAAACCACACATATAGTGAAACTTAGGAAACCAACCTTAGATAGGCCTATACCATTTTTGTAGATTATACCCTGAATTAAGACACATGAGGGAATATTTATTTTAATATGATCACTAACCCTATTTTGTTTTGTTTTCCTTTTGTTTCATGATTATGCATCATCATAAACACTTGCATATGATATGTGCTTATCAATATGCCAATATCAGTAAAAAGATTTTTAGTCTTACTTTGAAAGCACCATCATGATGTTCTTAGCTTCAAAACCCACCGTGTGTGAAGAGACCAATGTAGTGATAACTTTATCATTAGAAGCCCAAAGTAGAATAAGAGATTGTTTGAAATAATCTGAACAAGAAATTTTGCTCGAAAAAGTCAAATTGAGACTTCAACAAAATGACATCTCTGAGTTGGTTGAGATCTGGCGCTGTGTAATAACTTCTAGGAAGATGGCTTTCGAGAAAAAATATGGTCATATTACTTCACTGCTTGAGGTGCTTACGAAAAATCAGTTGATAAAAGCTTTAATTTAGTTTTGGGATCCTGTATACGATGTTTCGTATTCAACGAAATAAATATGACCCCGATGATCGAAGAGTATACTACATTATTATGGTTGCATCTTCCCAATCCAAATAAAATCTAGTGGCGAGGTAAAAAACTTGGATCTTGAAAAAAACTTACTTGTATGATGGAGGTCTCTACTCAGAATGTGAACTTATATATCCAAACAAAAAGCAAAAGTGACTGCATCCCATGGGAAATCTTACGTGATTACATCATTAAACACTTAGAGGATGAACGAGACATGAGAATGATATCTTTGGCAATTTATGGCTTGATCATCTTTTTGAAGGTCCTAGGGCACATTGAAGTATTAATGATTGACTTTCTCAAGCAGGTGGACAATAAAATCAATCATGTTCTTTCTATTCTGGCAAAGACTTTTAGATCATTGAATCATTACCGAAAAAGATGAGGATGCTTCATAAGGTGTGTACAGTTACTCTACATTTGGGCAAAAAGTCATCTTCAACATTCTATGGGTAAATTTTATCCTACTTATACTAATAAAAGTAGGCCAATTGAAGAATGTTGCAATGTTGAGTGGCCAGAATCAAAGACCAAAGAAGAATGGGTATTGATTTTACAAGATCTCACTAGTGCTTAGGTTATATGAAGAGCTCCATGGATACCGCGATAAGCCATGTTATATAGGTGTGGTGACAAGCCGTGGGTTCCACTCTTAGGACCATGTGGAGGTATAAGCCATGCTCTAGCATTGGTTCATCGACAATTAAGATCAGAACAATTTATCCCAATGACTCATGGTCTTCAAGAATTAGAATTCTCTTTTGAAGAATCAAGATTTTTAGGAAAGATAAAAAAGATTATCAGAGAGTGAAAGTAAACTCGGAGAGTAGATCATGATTGATCTACAGACAAAGCCACATTTGAATATCTTATATGGAGAAGTCAACGAGTCATAAGCAAAGTTGGTCCTAAAAAAAAAAGACCATGCCACCAAAAAGACACCCATTGTGAAAAGATTCCTGAGGATATGAAGATTATGAAGCATAAATTTGAAGAAAAAAATATGGGAGCTTGAAAAGAAAAGGCTTTAGTATGAGATTAATAAGTGGAAAGACAAGACTGATAAGAGTGAAGTAAAATCTTAAAGGCTTGAAAGAGAACAAGAAAATATTTTTAAAAGCTGGCATAAGTCCATCACTACAATAACTACAGAGCTTGAAAAATTCAGAAAAAATACAGAACAACTTTGATCCAATTTATTATCTAAGAAAAAAGAGCTTAGTCAATCTGTGGAAGAAAAAAAGGGCCTACAAGGTCTCGTAGATGACTTGAAACAACAAATGCATTATCGATGTGAAGCCATTCAAGTTTTGAAAGATGAACGAGATCGATTTGAACATAGAGCATAGTATTGGAAGCAAGAATATCAGTTGAAAGAATTTTAAGCCACTTACCTAGTAGAACAGATAAGAGAAGTCAGCTTTAAAGCAAGAGACGTGGCCCAAAAGGCTAAACAAGTAAAAGAAGAGGTTTACCTAGGATAGCATAGCCAACGCTTAACCAATCTTCTAGAGAATGCTTATGAGTAGTACAAGCATGTAAGGCATTTCTTTTGAAAATTTTAGTATTGTAATGAAAAAGTATTTAGTAAGGATATGTGAAGTTATGATATGGTGGTTCAAGTTTAAACTTAAAATCTTTTACAAATATTGGATATATAATAAGCACATCCTTTGCATTCATGCATTCATGCATCATATGTGTGTTTCATTTTAAAATAAAAAAAAATACATCATGACTAAAAGAAAAAACCTCAAAATAACAAATCTCAAAAAGTTTCTTTTAACTCAATCAGGTGCAAAGATAGTTAGGCCATCAAGAAAACATAGATCAGACCACTCGTCATCGTTACAACACTCACTCACAAGTTAGAATCATGACAAGCGAGCAAGCATCTAGAATAGAAAGGATAGAAAAAGCTCAATTTGATATGTAAGAGTAAATGATTAAGTCTCAACAAGAGTTGATAAAACAAATGACTAGGACTCAAGAAGAGACTAAAAAAAAATGGTTATAATTATGGACATGATGAGAAAAATGACCAAAAGAGAAGGGGTAGCTGAAGAAGTAACTACTGAAAAAGAGACTTAAGCCCAAGAAAATACCAGTGATAGGGAAGATCTATTGTATCCATCGAGGTTTACTCCACCCTATGCTCAAGCCTCTCATCAAATGAATCCATAAATGACATAGCCTGAAAGGTAGCCATATGTTCAGTTTAATTTACCTCCCTTCATGATTCAACCACGTAGTCAAGGACATGTTAGTTTAAATATTAGATATAAATATTTTTGATACAATTAATGCCAGTGAACTCAGTCTGGTTCCAGATTTGGTAATCCCACCAAAGTTCAAAGTATCAAAATTTTAAAAATATGATGGAACCAAATGCCCTCAGGCACATATCACTATGTTTTGTCAGAAAATGATTAGGCATACAAATAATGACAAGTTACTTATCCATTATTTTCAAAATAGTCTTACTGTATTAGTTTTTAGATGGTATATTCACTTAGACAGGAGTCGTATTCAGTCATGAAAAGATCTGGCCAAAGAATTTATTACTTGATATAAGTATGTCACAAACATGGCTCCTCCAGATAGACTGTCATTGCAAAATATGGAAAAAAAAGCAATGAAAATTTTAAAAAATATACCCAAAAATGGCGAGATGTGGCCACTTAGGTTCAACCTTCTTTTATTGAGAAAGAAACAACCATTTTGTTCATCAATACCCTTCGAGCATCGTACTATGATAGGCTCATCGGTCATGCCATGAAAAATTTTACTGATATGATGATTATGAGAGAGATAATAGAAAATACCATTAAAAATAAAAAGATTGATGGAGGTGATGTTTTTGGATCAAAGAAAGGAGGACCATCCAAGAAAAAAGAAGTGGAAGTGCAAGCTGTCACCACTAAAAAACCAAAATCAAGACCTTTTATCCCATACCACTCATATCCTGTATACCAACCTTCTTACCCAACCATTTCTAACCTTTCCCAAAACTCATACCATTACTAACCAGTGCAAACCTAGACACCTATTTTTCAAGCCAATGTTTATCCCCAAGCACCTTCACCATGAGCTTCCCCTCAATCAAATACCATAAACTTTAATCGAAATGAACCTTAAAATAATCAAAACCAACAACGATTTGATCCAATTCCTATGACATACACAAAATTATTCTCTTAGTTATTCTAAAAACACTTGGTGGCTCTATAACCCAAAAAGCCTTTGAAACTTCCATATCCAAAGTGGTATGATCCCGAAGCTTCCTGTGACTATCATTATGGAATTTAGGGCCATTCTCTGAAAAATTGTATAGCTTTCAAATGTAGGGTCCAAAGCTTGATTGATAACAAAATTTTAAATTTCACAACTAAGGCCAGACCAAGTGTGGAGGCCAATCCGTTACGTAATCATGGTAGAGGATCAATAAATGCTTTAAATAGTAAGATAACTCAAAGTATTAAAAGAGATTAGAACCCCTATGAATGAAATATTTGTTGCCCTTGTGAAAGCAAATATGATTCATCCAATAACTGAAAATTTAGATAATAAAAATTTCACATATAATTCATATCACACTTGCGAATTCTATATGGGGATAGTTGGTTATTCACTTCAAGATTGTAAAGCATTTTGACAAGAGTTACAGAGAATGATGGATTCTTTCTTGATTGAATTTTATAAAAAATGTGAAGAAAGTTTAGTGAATGTTACAACGGGAGACTCGTCCAAAAGAAGGCCTTACCGAATGAATTTTGAGCCTGTTACCATATTCTATGAAGATAAATCGAGTGTTGAGGTTAATAAGCCAGTTCATATGAATTTTGAGCCTATCATGATATTTTATGATGAAAAATTGAGTGCTAAAATTGGTGAACCAATTTGTATAACTCTGCCAAAGGTGACAATTGAGGTCCCTAGCCTATTTTCGTACAAATTGAATAAGGCAGTCCCTTGGAAATATGATTGTAATATTATATCATAAGGTTTGGATGATGGATCTCTTCAATATAGCTCATGTGATGTAAGCATAGCAAACATAACTGGTGTAGCAAGCATAACTCAAAGTGGGCAGTGTTATACTCTAGAAGCACTTGAGAGAGCACGAAAAAAAAAGTAAAGAAAAGGGAAACGAGCTTAGAAAAAGAAAATAAATCACCCAACGATTAAGAGACTCACCTAGCCCCAGTCTTAGATAAAAAATGTAAAAATTTGGTTACAAAAAATAGGCTTGTGAGTTTTTTAAGCTTATTAGGCACAGTGAATATAGTGTGGTGGAGCACTTAAATCACTTATCAGCTCAGATTTCTATACTCTCATTATTGTTAAATTCTGAGCCTCATAGAAATGCTTTACTCAAAATACTTAACGAGGCTTATGTAACTCACAATATATCTGTGGAGAAACTTAATCGCATAGTGGGAAATGTCATAGTAGAAAATTATATATCATTTAGTGATAATGAAATTTTACCTAGTGGTAGAGGTGATGCTAAAGCCTTACATATCTATACAAGATATAAAGATCATACAATGACAAAGGTGCTCATTGATAATGGATATTCTTTGAATGTCATGCCTATGACTATACTATCTGGATTACCAGTTGACATGTTTTAAATGAAAATGAGTCATACGATAGTAAAGGCTTTTGATGAGACTCATCGTGAAGTGATAGGCGATATCGAGCTACGAATCCAAATTGGACCATGTACTTTTGATATAGTCTTTCAAGTCATAGATATCGCTATTTCGTATAGCTGTTTTTTGGAAAGACCATGGATTTACATGGCAGGAGCTGTTTCTTCCACTTTACATCAGAAGGTAAAATTCATAATTGATAAAAATGTGGTCATTGTTGCTGGTGAAAAAGACTTGTTGGTGACTAAACCCTTTATCGTGTTATATGTTGAAGCAACTAAGAAAGCTCTAGAATGTTTTTTCAGATCTTTTGAATTTGTTAATGCAACGTATATGAGTGAAGGATAAAAAATGCTTATTCCATGTCTATCCAAAGCTTCCAAGATGGCACTTAACGAAATGATAAGGAAAGGACAACAAGTGTGGGCTAACTTACAAGGATGCAACAACCATGGATGGTATTTAAAAAAGATTATCAATTTGGGTTGGGGTACAAGCCAACTCAAAAAAGAAGAATGAAGTTCATAGAGGAAAAAAGAAAAAAAAAAGGTTAGCTCATTTTTTAGGCAAGAAATAGAGACTGAAAGTTTATCTTTTCCTTCCCTTTATGAAACTTTCATCTCAACTAGCTATATCTATCCAGATATAGCAAGCAACATAAAAAAAAAGTTCACACCATCATTGGAAGATATCTTCACTGAATTTTTGGTACAAATGGTGGGTGAAGAAAAGAAGAACGAAGATCTAGGCTATCCATGGGTTTATCTTACTCCTCCTACTGCAGAATTAAAAAATTGGCATGTTGAGGAGTTACCTATTGTTTTTAAATTTTCTCCAAAGTAATGTGTTGAACCTAATCTAAATGCTTTTGTTAAAAGCATTAAATGTATTATGTGTGTTTGTTTTTTCATTTTTAATTGAATAAATGACAAGTGTAGCACATTTGTCCATTTCTTTTGCCTATTTCATTTCAATTCCTTGCATTACTATACATCATTCTACATTTCATCCATTTCACTTATTTTCAGGTATCTGAATAATGAATATGAAGATCATCATGATAATATTTCAAGATTTGATTTTAAAAATTCTATTTATATTGGTGAACTCGATGATGAAGAGAATGTGAAAAACCATGCTATATCCTCAGAATTATTGAGATTAGTGGAATGAGAAGAGAAGCAAATCATGCTTCATCAAAAAATCACTGAAGTTGTTAATTTGGGGGATGAAAAAACTAAAAAAGAGGTTAAGATTGGTACTTCAATGTCGTCACCGATAAAGCAGGAGTTGATAAAGTTATTACATGAATATATAGATGTATTTGCTTGGTCATATCAAGATATGTCGGGGTTGGACACTAAACTTGTAATGCATAAGCTACCGTTGAAGGTTGAGTGCAAACCAATTAAACAGAAGCTGAGAAGGATGAAACTTGAAATGTTGTTGAAAATAAAAGAAAAAGTGAAAAAGCAATTTGATGTGGGATTCTTAGAAGTGGTCAAATATCCTGAATGGGTGGTGAATATAGTCTCAGTACCCAAGAAAGATGGCAAAGTGAGAATGTGTGTCGATTATCGAGATCTGAATAGAGCAAGTCCAAAAGATAATTTTTCATTGCCTCACATTGACACTTTAGTAGACAATACCACTAGACACTCTCTATTTTCATTCATGGATGGATTTTCAGGCTATAATCAAATTAAGATGGCATAAAAAGATATGGAAAAGACTATTTTTATGACAGTATGAGGAATATTTTGCTATAAAATCATGCCATTCGGTTTAAAAAATGCTGGAGCAATATATCAAAGAGCCATGGTAACTCTATTTCATGATATGATGCACAAAGAAATAAAAGTGTATGTGGATGGCATGATTGCCAAATCTCATGAAAAATAAAATTATGTAACTAATCTCAGAAAGCTATTTGAAAGATTAAGAAAGTTTCAGCTCAAGCTCAATCCAACTAAATGCACTTTTGGTGTAACTTCAAGAAAATTACTAGGATTTATTATCAGTAAAAGAGGAATAGAGGTGGATTCAAATAAGATATGTGACATCCAAGAGCTATCACTTCCGCGCACATAAAAAGAAGTAAGGGGATTTTTAGGGAGATTAAATTATATTACTCGTTTCATTTCCTAACTTACAGCCAAATGTGATCCTATATTTAAGATTCTTCAAAAATATGGGTAAGGAGAATGGGTTGAAGATTGTCAAATGGTGTTTGAAAAAGTTAAAGAATACTTATCAAACTCATCAGTATTAATGCTGCATGTCCCTGGAAGACCTTTTATCCTATATTTAACGGTACATAAAAATCAATGAAATGTGTTTTGGGACAACATGATGAAATATGAGAGAATGAACAAGCCATTATTACCTGAGCAAAAAGTTTATTGATTATGAGTCAAAGTATTCACTGTTGGAAAAGATGTGTTGTGCATTAGCTTGGACAGCTTGTCGGCTCAAACAATACATGTTGTATTATACTACTTGGCTCATTACAAAATTAGACCTAATTAAGTACATCTTTGAAATGCCTTTATTGTCGGGAAGAATAGCAAGATGACGAGTGTCATTTTTTGAATATGACATTGTATATGTTTCCCAAAAGGCAATCAAAGGAAGTGCTATTGCTGAATTTCTTACAAAACGCGTTCATGAAGATTATATGCCTGTGACATTTGATTTTTCAAATGAAGACTTAATGTCTGTACTGCACATAGATAAAGAAAAGTATAATGAAGATATATGGAAGATGTATTTTGATGGTGCATCAAATGCTTTGGGGCATGTTTGGGGCACGGTATTGGAATAGTTTTGATATCTCTAGAAGGGGATTATTACCTAATCACTGCGAAACTAAATTTTGATTACACCAATAATGTGGCAGAATATGAAGCATGTGTTATGGGTCTTCAAGCTACTCTTGAAAAAAAAACCCATGCTTTAAAAGTTTATGGAGACTTTGCCTTAGTCATATACCAATTGTGAGGAGAATGGGAAACCAAAGACTCAAAATTGATTTTATACCAAAAGTACATATCAAAATTGATCAAAGAATTTGAGAATATTTGGTTTCATCATTTACCTCAAGAAGAGAATCAGATGGCTGATGCATTGGCTACATTGGTAACAATGTTCAAATTAAATGAAAATGCTAAAATCCAACCCATCAAATTGAACTTGCGAGAGAAACTAGCTCATTGTTCAAATGTTGAGGAAGAAGTTGATAGAAAATCATGGTATTTTGACATATTACAATATGTTAAATATCAACAGTACCCATAGCATATATCAAAAAATGATAAGAGAACGTTGAAAAAGTTGGCAATGGGTTTCTTTCTAGATGGAGAAATTTTATATAAGAGAAGTTGAGACTAAACACTATTAAGATGTGTGAATGCTGCTGAAGCCAAAAAGTTACGAGAAGAAAAAATATTAAGTTTTCATTTGTAGAACTCATGCAAATGGTCACATAATGACTAAGCAAATAATGAGAATAGGATACTATTGGTTGACAATGAAAAAAGATTACATTGACTATGCTAGAAAATGCCATAAATGTCAAATTTATACAGACAAAAGTCAAGTTCCTCCAACGTTCTTGCATGTTATGTCAACACCTTGGCCTTTCTCTATATGAGGAATAGATGTGATAAGGCCCATTACAGCAAAAGCCTCAAATGGACATCGATTCATTTTAGTGGTAATTGACTACTTCACAAAGTGGGTAGAGGCAATTTCATACGCCAATGTGACAAGAATGGCAGTTTGCAAGTTCATCAAGAAAGAGATCATATGTCAATATGGCTTTCCAAAAAGGATCATTTTGGATAATGCTCTTAATTTGAATAATAAAATGATGATTAAAGTTTATGTTGAATTTAAAATCAAATATAAAAAATCAATGTTTTATCATCCAAAGATGAATGGAGCAGTTAAAGCGGTCAATAAGAACATAAAGAGAATTATTGAAAAGATGACAGATGTGTATAAAGATTGGCATGAAAAGTTACTATTTGTATTACATGCTTATCGAACTTTAATTCGCACATCTACATGAGCTACACCATTTTCATTGATATATGGGATGGAGGTAGTGTTACGTATTGAAGTTAAAATTCATTTCTTGTGCGTTCTCATAGAAGTTGGGTTAGAAGAAGCTGAGTGGGTTCGCTCTCGATATGACCAATCGAATCTCATTAAAAAAGAGAGATTAGCTGTACTTTGCCATGACCAACTGTATAAAAAAAATGATACAAGCTTATGACAAGAAAATTCACCCATAATAATTTCGAGAGAGAGAAATAGTATTGAAGAAGATTTTTTCTAACCAACATGATCTTCGAGAAAAATGGACTCCTAATTAGGAAGGCCCATATGTGGTGAAAAAAGCTTTTTCTGGTGGGGCACTGATCTTGGCAAGAATAGATGGAGATGATCTATCAAATCCAATCAATATCGATGTAGTAAAAAAGTATTATGCTTTAAAAAACAAAAAAAAGCAAAATGAGTTGAAAATCTGAAATGATAGCTTAGATAAAAAAAAAAGGATAATGAATGGAGTGGCTCAATTCTCAATATATACTAGAGATCTCATTGGTTTTGGGCTAGTTTGGTTTGCTGTATTTTTGAAAAAGTCAAGGGCACCAATCATGAGTCTTCAGAAAAGAATCCATGATGAATTAGTTCATCATGATCTAAATATTTGTTATATGATTACTTGTTGTCCTTGTTTTATCCTTTTTTATAATGTATGAAATATTTCTCCCTTTTACCAAAATAAAATACCATTTTGTTTATCCTTCTTTTTGTCCCTCTCATTAAAAAAAGAAAAATGTGCAATGTGTTATAATTGTTTGAAATTCAAAAGATGATGAAGGAATAACAATGACCATAAAACACATATACATTATTTTGAAAGAGATTTAAAATGATGAGCAAAATAGCAGGGAACAAAGGTTAATGAGAAAAGTGGCCTATAGGTCATAAAGTGATTGACATGGAATATGAGATATGAAGAGAAATCTTTTTCATCAGAACTTAATCAACTGCGAGAATGCATAGGATTCAAGAGAAGAAGAAAGGAAACAAACCTTGAGAAATTTTGAGGATTAAAGGAAAGTAACAAAAAAAAAAAGATGATCTTTTTATTTGCATAATAAATGCATTTGCATCATGATCATCATTTATTGCATGGCATTGCAAAATCATGAAAATGTCATTCACACATTCACATAACACCACAGATGCATGGGTCTAGGACAATCCAAGACCAACAAAAGAAAAAATCAAAAGCAAGAAAAATATGAACCCTCTATTTAGAAAAATCTTTCAAATACCATTGCCTCTTAGATTTTTGAATTTAAAGTTAATTGCCTTTTATCAGAGGAGCTTTTTTAACATTTAAAGTTTGTTGCCTCTGATAAAAGGAGCCTTTTAAATTTAAAGTTTATTACCTGTGATCAGATGAGCTTTTTAATTTCAAAAGCCTCTGGTCAGAGGACTCTATCAAAATTAGGCATGATTTGTAAGACCAAATGGCATAATCTATAAGTCCTCTTAGATCTTTAATTTAAAGTTTATTGCCTTTGGTTAAAGGAGCTATTTAAATTTTATAGCCTCAGGTCAAAGGAGCTTTTCAACATTTAAAGTTTGTTGCCTTTGGTTAAAGGAGCTTTTTGGATTTAAAGTTCGTTGCCTCTGGTTAGAGGAGCCTTTTGAATTTAAAGTTTATTGCCTTTGGTTAAAAGAGCTATTTGGATTTAAAGTTTGTTGCCTCTAGTGAAAGGAACTTTTTAAATTTAAAGTTTTATAGCCTCTGTTTAGAGGAGCCTTTCAAATTTTCTCTAAAAAAAAAACTTTATGTTCAATGTTTCATTTTTTGTATGTGTTTACCTAAACAACATTGGTGTCTTTTTGTCTTTGCTTTATTTTTTATTCTCAGAAATAAGCAAAGAAGGGCAGCTGTAGGCACCGATTTTCTTTTCTTTTTATTATTATTTTGTTTATTATTATTATTATTATTATTATTATTATTATTATTATTATTATTATTATTCTTTAAAACAAAAGAAAAAGTAAAAAAAAAAAAGTCTTTGATTTCAACTCTGGCATCCAAAATCAAGCTGCTATGGTGGTCCAAATTTCTTCCTGACACTACCTAACATGGCAACATGATATCTAGTGACCAAAAGTCATTGGATAGACACCCAAATTTTTCACAAGAAAATCTAAAGAGATCTAGGATTTGAAATCTCAGAAGTTTTATAAATAGAGCTAAGTTATGTGAAAGAGAAAAAAAAAGGGGAAAAATCTTGGGATTCTACAAAAAGAAGAAATCACAGTCTTCTTTGAAGAACCAGCAGTAAACAAAAAATTTTTTTTCGAAAGTAAAATTTTAGATCTATGAGGTTTGAGATTTTTTTTGAAAAATCTGGGTTTGGGGAAGTACTCAGAAAACAAAAAGGAACAATTTAGGATTGTTTTGGAAATTTTTCAAATTTTTTTTGGGTCATCGGAAACTGAAAAAGTTTGAATTTTTTGGCGATTTCGGCACCAAAATCTGAAAAAAGTTTAAATTTTTCGGTGACTGTTGAATTTTTCGATCATCGAAATCTGGGATCTTTGAATTTTTTGGCACTGTTGAAGATTCCAACTACCGTACAAGGCGACAATCGATCAGAAATTGGGTTTTATGGCGACCGACGAGAGGGGTTAAATTTCTAAAACGAAGTTTTGGGTTAGAGAGATAGAAGGAAAAGAAAAAATAAGAAAAAAAAAAAGAAACAGGCCTTTTATAGGCCCTTCAAAACGACATTGTTTTGGATGTCCGGACTGAACCTGACCCGCATAGGATTCACGCGTCGACCCGCGCGCCAACTTGACTCGTTTCGCAGGTTTTTTTCTTTTTATTTTTCTTTTTGATTTTTAATTTTTATGTTGATTTTTATGTTATTTTTTTATTTTTTTATGATGTTATTATTATTATTATTATTGTTATTTTATATTTTTACTAGTAATAATTTTTTTAAAATAAATAAGTAGAATAAAAGATGAAACTAAAATAAAATAAAGATCTAAAAATATAATATGCAAAAAAATTTAATAATAATGACTATTTAATGAAAATAAAATTTTATTACAAGCAAAAATATTATTTAAATTTCACCAAAGTATTGGGATAATTTAAAAAATAATTTTTGCTAAGAAATAATAAATTATAAAAAATAATAAATAAAATAAATATAAATTGTTTAAATGAATCTTTTAAATGTAATTTTTAAAGATAGCTAAAAGAGTTTAGTTTTCTTCAATTATTACAAGTAAAAATATTTTTTTTTGAATTTCACTATAAAGTTGGGATAATCCAAAATTATTTTTACTAAAATAAAGATTAATTTAGACAATGTAAAACAATAATAAAAATGAAAAATGAAAAAATAATAATAATTGATATTTTGAATATTTAAAAAAAATATAAAAAATTGAAAGAGTTCGATTTTCTTTAATACAAGTAAAATATAAATATTTAGATTTCTCTGGTGAGTCAGGATAATCTAAATTTTTTTATAATAAAAATAATTAATAAATAATAAAATTTTTTTTAAATAATCATAATAAAAATTAATTAATAAATTCCTTTAATTATAAAAAAATGATTTTATTTAGGATCTTGTCCAAAAATTGAGATAACCCTAAAACTTGCTCAAAATTTTTAGGATTTCATCGAAGAGTTGAGATAATCATAAAATTTGTTTAATAAATTTTGGGAACTCACCAAAGAGTTGGGATATTCTTAATTTTTTTAAAACAAATAAATAAAATATCTTATGACGAGATTTCGAGAATTTTGTGAATGGTTAATTTTCTCAAAATATTTTTTAAATAGCGATTCTCTAAAAATTTCGTCAAAGCGTTGGAGAATTTATAGAATATAAAAAAAATAATAATACTAATTTTACAAAAAATATATTTTTAAATAAATTTTAGGAAATTAAATTTAAATAAAAAAAAGATCGTATTATCAAAATTAAAGGATTACACATGTTTAATTGGTATCATTCTTTGAATGGGTGATTTGAGGGTGCTAATACCTTCCTTACTCGTAACTGTACTCCCGGACCTAACCTGATTTTGCAGACCTAAATTTCTTTTAACAATTCTTAATTAATTTTAAGATTTTTACTAAAATATGATATTTTTGGTGGCGAATCACACCTTATAAAAGATTGGTGGCGACTCTGAAAAATTTTCACCAAGTCTAGAAATCGAGTCTCCCGGACAAAAAATCGTTATGACATGCTCCATTCAAACAACATATCATATGCTATAAAATTATTAACTATCTATAAAAGAGTCGTCATCAAATGAAAATTTCGTTTTTTTATAAGTATCATAAGTCACAACATCATTCAACCATAATAGTTTTAATTTATCTATTAAAAGTCTTAAAAATAACATTAATATTTTGACCAAGACTATTCTTTCTTAGAATGACCATATTGGGTACAAGGACACCTAATCTTCCCATTACTTACAAAGTATTATTGAG
Source organism: Durio zibethinus (assembly GCF_047325235.1). Taxonomy (NCBI): domain Eukaryota; kingdom Viridiplantae; phylum Streptophyta; class Magnoliopsida; order Malvales; family Malvaceae; genus Durio; species Durio zibethinus. The sequence goes on along the minus strand of NC_143163.1, from coordinate 31,453,910 downwards.
AATAAGTATATCAAATAAATTCCTTTACACCATTATAAAAGTTTTGCCTAATGTATTAATTTACCTCTAAATGAAAATACATCTAAGAGTGACTTTGTTCATCTTTTCAACCCTAATTGCATCATCTTAAAGGTTTAAAAAATATAACTCTTAGTGTATTAAACTAAAAAATAAGCAATTAAAGTCCTAAAAAGTAATTATTGGTTTTAACATACGTATGCACTCTTGAATGTTTAAAGGTGTGTACATGAGCAAAGGCTCAAAAGTCATAGAGTTTGAATTGATAGTTTTTTATATAGCACTCAAAACCTTATCAATTTAAGATTTTTCTCAATAATTTCTCCAACACAAGTTTTTTTTTTTTATATATAGCCATGAAAATGAAATTTCAACATAGATTCAGTCCAACAATACAAAATTTCAACACAAAATTTTTAACATAAATACATATGCAATAATATATTATTTACAATTAAATATTAAGATTTTATTTTTCAACACAAATACATAATTTTCCAATACAATCACATAAATGTCTATTTCTAGTTCAAATAAATAAATAAAAAATCTATTTCTAACCAAACAACAACATTTCAATATAGATTTAGTCTAATAATATAAAATTTCAATGCATATTCACATTTTCTAAGTTTGTACTTGTGCAAGGAAGTAAGAATAGCACGACCCACAAAGAGAATAAGGTAAAACGCGAGAGAAATAGGGGCGGAATGGGAGGCTAGCGATGATTTCATGGATCGGTGAGGATATCAAGGACAACACGAATGATGACGAGGAGAATGAGGCTGAGAGGAAAGTGGAAATGAGAGAAAAAAACTAGGGATTTGCAGAATTGGGGAAAAAAAGAAAAGGGGAAGGGGATTTTTACTTTTAAAGCTTTTAGCAATAGATTACCCACTAAAATTCTATCGGTAATTCAAAAATTTTTTAGTTTCAACGACTAATTATCGACGAAATCTGTCAATAATTCATAATTTTTTAACTTTTAGTGACGAATTACTGACGAAATCTGTTGATAATTCAAAATTTTTATTTTCACTGAATAATTAGTGATGAAATTCATTGGTAATACAAAATTTTTTTCCATTCAATTTAATTTTAATCCCAATTATTTTTATTTTTTTGATAAAAATTTTTTTACTAACGAAAAAATCCGTCAGTATTTTTGTCGATAAACGTTTTATCAACGAAAATTTTCTGTCGGTAAATTCCATGCCAATTTCTCAATTTTTTGTGCCAAAATTACTTACAGAATACCAACAAAAAAAAACTTGTTGGTAAAATCTATCGATATTCTATCAATAAAAAAGTTTTAATTTCTTTTTTATAATCCATTGATAATTATTGATAAAATTTTTCTATCAATAAAAATCGTTCAACATTAAAATGATTTGTAGTGGTGCGTATTATTAGCTACATACAATCTTCTTAAAAATTCAATCTCTTAGTTAACATGAATAACTCTTGAGCGAATCTATAATAACGCCTTACATGTTAAAATTTTAGAGTGAAGTTTTTATAGCAAGACATACTTATCTTACCAAAATTTACCATATATTCCCTTAAAATATATATTATACTTAAAATATTCTTTGTCATTATAATTATAATCAAGAATTTCTATGTTTAACCTTGACTTTAAAACTTTAATTGCAATTGATGCATCACTATTTCCAAACTTTCGCTTACATTTTGTAATATTTTATCCTAAACTTTACCAATGTCATTTCCAATTTCATGCCTTCTCAAGTCAACATTAACAAAACATTTAAAATTGTTATAATAATTAATTAAAAACAATTAGCTAAAGTATAATAATTTCTAATATAAGTAATGAGCATATTTAATTCTTTATTAATGGGCATATTTATTATTAAAAATCCGACTATATATATAAGTTGTTTTTGTTACTGCATGAAATAAAATGAACAATTAATTAAAAGCTTAATATTTTATACATAATTAATGAGCATATTTATTATTCAAAATCTAGTTATATATATGTATATATATATATATATATTGATTGATTTAACTATAGAAAAAAATTACAAATACAATATCCCTAATTAGGGGTATAATTGATTGAGTTCGAGTTGATATAGTATTAAGTTCGAGTTCGACTCTAAATTCGAGATTCAAAGCTCGTTTCGAGCTCGATTGTGTTTTATTTTTTTAGTTTGAACTTGAGTCAAGACAGAAATTAAACTAGTTGAACTCACTCAATTGGCTCGATTAATATGAAAAAATAAGTTTGTTTTTTATATTTAATAAAAGTTCGATTATTTATATTCAAACTCAAGTTTAAGATATTTTATTAATTAAAATATATTAAAATATAAAAATTTGATTAGATTTGAGAGTTACTCGAGCTGGATATAAAAATACTTAAAATTTGATTCGATTGATAAATCGAGCTATTCGAGTTCGAGCTCGACTTGATAATAATTGAGTCGAATTCAAGTTTTATTTGATTCGAATTCAAATAATTTGTGAGTATTAATGTATTATTTATACCCTTATTTCAATGTATGTAAAATTATGTATGCTTTATAAATGGATTAAAGTTGGGTGGAACTTGCCAACTTTTAATGAACATGATATAACTAATTGATGAACGCCTAAAAAAGTTATGTATAATTTATGATATGATATAAAGTGGGCCGCCCTTCCCCTCATCACTCGTTTAGGAATGATTTAACATCTTCAACTGCCAAAAAAAAGTTGCACACACTGTTATCTTGCATTTTCTGGTGATCACCAAGTGGTTAAAATCAACATTTTCGTTTTAATAATTTAATTATAACTATTTGAATATTTAAACGAAATTCAAAATCTTATTGAAATATTATTAATTTTCTGATAATTAATTTGTTGTGATTATTAGTACTATTTAACCTTATCTGCTGACCCAGCTCTTTATTTTTTTTCGAAAAAATATTCATATCAAACAAATATATGACAGATATAAATAAAGAGATTTAAACTTTCAATTATTTGAAATTTTTTAAAAAAAATTGAAGAGATATATATCCATGTAAAACATGTACCAGAAATTTGAGAGAGTGACGTGATCACCTTCAAATTCGAGTATCATGTATATGCGTTTTAACTTTTACCCTTTGTTTATCTTTGGCTCTTTTGCCAAAAGCTGGATACCAGTCTCTGAAGAAGTGATTAGGTTTCCTAGATCCTCCAAAACTGGCCACACAAAAACTAGCAATAATTGGGAATAGCTTTGTCCCTTTGCGCATACCTTAATTATTTGAACATCGAAAAATGCAACACGGTTGCACCTCCCCGACCAACAGAAATTAACCAATTAATTCAAACTTATAGTTATCTTATCACAAATGTCAATATGGAAAATTAATGTCCCCTCGCCGCTCAGCTAGGCAGACACTTTGCATAAATCACGACCTTCTTTTCATAATTATTTTCATTATATGTTTCTGCATATGGTTCAATAAAAGTATATATGCAACTATATATACAGTTTTCTCATATATATTTCAATTTTATGTCGTTTTATGTGTTCCATATATAATATGCTCATTGCTCAGGTTACTCCGATTGATCTGGTGAATATGTATGGCGCGTGTACGTTCATTTTTTTAGTTTTTTGTATATATTTGAAGGAACAAACCTTCAAATGATATGCATGTTTTACAAAAATATGCTAAATGAAGATATTTCCTGGTAAATGAAATTTCGGAACAGCATAGATATATGCTATATTAATTATGATCATGAAGCACTCAGAATAAAAAATGTCAACTCCGCTCCTGATTGTTGTCTGCAAAAGAGATTGAATGTTATTTATTAATACACTCTCTTGAGAAGCAATTCTTTTTTGCTTATGCAATAGTATTACCGTTTTTTTTCCTTCATGAATATTGCAAAAGTTATCTGCAGCAATAGCATATGGGGAGAGAGTGGTGACTATCACAAACACACAGAACCATTGAATAGGTAGTTGCTATTTGCTAAATGTTTTCCTTTAATTCCTCCTACCTACTTTGAACCATATATGCATCATACGCTGTTGACTCCTTCACACCCAACATATAGTGGAAGCATGGTGTGTTATTGCTCTTTTTTTCCACGTTATAGAGACAATGGCTCCTAGTCCTAGACCAGAGCTGGCATAATTTATGTCTGTCAATAGCCAGTTATATGAAAATAAAAAAAAATGAAAAGAAGGCTCAAGAAAATCCAAAACCCACATAAAGATGAAAGAAACGTTATTAATCTACTTTTTGTTTTGAAAAAAGTTTTTATAGAAATCCAAATCCTCCTCATAATAATGCTGTTGAATATTTATTTCATAAAAACAATTAATTATTAAGACGGAATAAGGCCTGTGAAATCAGCAGATTGATTTTAAGGACTGATTAACGAATAGCAAACAAAGATCAGAATCCAACGAAGGAAATGGCCTTGGATGCTCATAGTTGTTGCTAATTAATAAAGAGAATTTTATATCTGTCACAAAGATTGTTGTCTGTGTAATGTGTGAGATGGTCAATCTCAAACTATTTGTCTGATTAAAGAGACTCTTTCCATCAGCATGTGGTGAAGTGCCCCACAACTAATCCTTCCTTCTGCTAATTGCAATCAAGCAACATTTTCACATTATATGTGTATATGTATACTTTTATTTATAAAATGGCACTAATTAAAGTAATTAAATTATATATTATTCCTTATTTTGAAATATAGCTCACCAGATTACTTCCCAAAAAAAAAAAAAAAATACCAGATTAGCAATTAATTATTATCCCTATGGCTGCTCCGATGATATCTGCATTAATCTAGCTTTTTTTGATAAGACAATATGAAGGGTCCTTTTTTCCATTTGGTAACTATATCTTTTTCTTATTTTCACATCATACGTATATGTCTAGCTGCAATATCTTTCATTAATTTTTTCCATGCCTCGTTCATAATTAATCTTTTAATATATATATATATATATATGTATGTGTATGTGTTTTATGCACGTTCATACGGTTATAAAGGTATTCATAATTACAGATACGATCTGAATTTGAAAATGAAAAATATGTTGACTTGGGAAACATGGATATGTATGATATGATCGGAATATTACGTGCTTAGCATGCAAAATTAGCATGCTGCCCATCCTGGGGATGAAAAATGGGGATGTGTTTGGGGCAGTTGATTAGTGTTCTTTCTTTATTCTCCTGTTTCTGGACAGGATCACAGGAACCATACTTAAATTTGTCTCATTGCATATATAGTATATATAATCATCGAAATTAATTAAAAACTACAAAGTGGGAAACATCACTTTCAGTCCTGTCGTGTATTATTTTCCCTTGTCTATTTCAATTTCAGCCTTGCAGATTTCCCTCTTGCAACAAAATAAAGACTAGAGAGGTGGCTTTACGTTTTCTTCCTTTCCCCTTTAGCTTGACAGAAGAGAAACTAATGAACCCCTGATGGTGATATAAGATCATAGATAAGTGTAGTTTTGTGCCTTTGGATTCTGGTATCAGTTCCTATCTAAGACTATTTTTTGCACTCTCAATCATAAGCAGATATCTATATGTATGTATGTATATATATATACATACATACATATATATATATATATATATTTGTGACCCATAAACTACCTTTTGCACTTTGGTCGGTCCAATTGGATAATTTCAAGTCTAACCCTATTGAACAACGGTTTTGAATTTCTGGTAGGTATATGCTTTCTGTGTTATTTACCAAACAAATTTCAAAGTGCCAATAATGATGAATTTTATGAAATATGTATCTATCAGCATATGATGTTGCTATACACTGACTGGGTAAAGGTTATTTTTAGTACCAAAAATCTAATATCAAATCCTCCTTAGGTTCTTCTCCTAACTTGCTATAAAGTTTGGTAGCTTTCATTGCTTTAATTAAACTAATGTGATTTCTAAAACTCAATAATAATGGATCTATCTCCCTTTTAAAGTGGCTAATTAACAAATTGTTGGTTTAATCGGTTAAAGTTGTTCTTCTCGACGAAGAGATTTTGAGTTCGAATCCTATCGGTGATCATTTGTTGAAGTTATCTTGAATGCACGACCTGCATTTATCTATTTTAAGCTGTCAGAGGTACGATACATCTTGTCTTGACTTGAAGGACAGAACAGTCTATCTATTTTAAATTTTTTTAATGTAACCAAAAAAAGAAAAAAAAGTGGCTAGCTATGACTTATAGAATAATTATATTGATCTTCAATATAATCTCCTTCGAATTTATCACACTTTTCCAATTAGGTCAGTTGGCAAGATGTGCATATTTTAAAGTATGGGCACAAAACGAATAATCATTGTCGTCTAATTCAGTTGTTTTTTTTAATATAAATGGTTGACATAATATACAAATTATTCACCTTAGCTATTCACCGTACCCAATTATTGGGGAGTATGTGACCATGTGAGTACGTACATACTTTGATTTTTGTACTAAGTTATTTGAAAAGCATTTTTTATTTTTTTGGCTTCAACCTTCAAAGTACAGATTCATTACTCGTTTTTTTTTGTCCTCTTCAATCTGTCACCATTGCCTTTTTCCCCCAGGAGCCTTGTTTTGTCAACATTATTGACATATATATAAATGTATATATATATATATATCTATATAAATATATAAATACATACATAAGAGTGTGAGTGTGGATGGGATGACCTTCTACCTAAACAGAAATTTTAGCAAAAAGTGGGACGACTACTAAGTTTGTGCTTATGTTCACGCAACTGACAAATCGGCTTGTCCATGACTACAACTTTTTCTTTGCATTTAATAGTATTTAATCTTGTGTTGAAGAACATTTGATTCATAATTAAATGGCATGCTTAGCCAATTTATCTGATATTGTAACCCAACTTCATAAACTGAAATCCCAACCACCTCGTAGGATAAGGGAATTAAATTTTGATGAGTTGTAGAATTCCAGTTGTTGTAATTTATGTTAAAATTGACTAACCATATATCGGCGTTTTCGTTTGAATGCAAATATATAAAACCTGTCAACAACCAGATGGAGGCCAACTAGCCTCACAGTCGCAGAATACTGCAGAAGTTTCAAACCTCTGTTATTGACTATTGAAAGAGCTGTGTGTCAATCAAACTGAAAGAAAAAAAAAAAAGATTCTAGGTCCTGATGGAAACCTCTACTTACCAAATGCCAACATCCATGGAACTATGCCTCCTTAATCCTCATCCTATCTCATCCCACACAAATTCTAGATCAAGAATGGTGTGGACAAACTAGAACTGGTTAACTGCTGGGGTCTACGCACAGCCTAGCATTTCTGGTTCTGTCTACTCAAAAACAATTATTTTTTCTATAACTTTATTTTTTTCCTTTCACCAATTGTCCATACTCCAATTCATTTGCATCTGCCACTTCATTTCTGACATGGATTTTTTACATCAAATCAACAAGAAGGGCAAGATATGGGGCATATCAAGTAGGAATGGACTACAGGATGTGTCCCCTAGTAGCAGAAATAAGATCTCTATCCAGCAGCTTCAACTCTCAACAATTAAGTAAGAGTATGGTTATTTTTCGGCAAAATTAGAAAGATCAAAGATACAATAGATTAGCATGACATTAAGGTTCTCCATTAAATGAACTGTACTGTAGAAAATGGGCCATGGGCAGAGACATAAGTCGGCTAGCCTGCCCTGAACTTGGGTTTTGGAAAGAGGATGTGGACACGCTCCCCCATGTGCTCCTCGTATCCATTCCAATGGCGTCGGTTTCTACAACATTTCATCATTTATTTTCTCCTACTACTACGACTACTCTTCTGACATAATTTTTTTTTTGGGTTGGGACCAGCGTAGTTAGTGCCTAGTTGAAGTGCCGTCTCATAAAAAATTTCAATCATCCACTTTTCTTGACAAGTTATGAATTATGACAGGGTTGCGAAAAAAACCTATCGAAATTAGAGACGGTGAAAAGTTTAAATAAGATATTAAATTTGAAAAAACAGACCATTAAATTTCAAAGTTAGAATTTCTCGTTGAATCTTCGTCCACTCCAAACACTTTGAGTCATTTCTGAGCTGTCAAAATCAAGCATTAATAACCAGGTTGAAACTTCAAAGTGGGTATTTGGAGAAGCCCAATGTAATTTTCATTGACTAGTGAAGGGAATATACCTCATTACCACCTACTTAGGTCGATGAGTAAATGGGCTTCACCATCAAGGCCCGACACAGATTGGTCGAATAATGAACTTGCATTGTAGATTGGTCAATGCTACCCGGGGGGCTGTTGAGTGAAGCAAATGTGTTTGGTTGCTTTTGTTCACAAAAAGTATATTAATGAATAAATATAAATTATATACAAACAAAATATAAATAAATAAAGATATATAAATAACAAAATGTATTCATATACATGAGCATTAATTAATAAATAAATTATTAGGACAAAAAAATGAATTGAGGTTATTAAAAATGATTGAATAAAAGGAACCAACAAAATACAATGCAGGATTAGTTATCAACCAAATTTATTTATTTATCTATTAATTATTAACCTATAAAAGTGTGAACTCTAAAAATAATAATAGTAATCGACTTAAATACTCCTAAAATTTAAAAATAAAATTTATAAGAAATTAAATTATTTAAAATTTTAAAATATTAATTTTAAGAGGATTAAAAGTGATTGACTAAAATATTTTTAATAAATATTTTAATAAATTTTTATTTAAATAAATTTTTTTATTAGTAGATTTTTTTTATATAATTAGATTAAAAGTGCTAAAAGTGATTGACTAATTCCTTAATAAAATTTTAATTTCAAAAATAATAAAAGTAATTGAATAAAATACCATTAATAATTTTTTATAAATTTTAATTTAAATGACTTTATTTTTATTATTAAACTTTTTTTATATGTAAAATAATGTTTCACATACAATGAAAACACAAATAAAATGATATCAAAACTTAATGTGTATAGGAATAAAACAATTATAGAAAATTTGTTTATTTAATTGTTGAAAAAAAAATTGCATATGCAGTTATGTTGATAAATAAATTCATTAAAAATAATCATAATTAAGTCATTTAAGTATTTTTTTTTATTTTTTGTCTTTCAATTTTTTGTTTTAATATATTAATTATATATGTATGATAATGATTTTATTATTTATATGTTTTATGAGTTCATTATTTGATAATTGATAACATAATTAATCTTTTTATTCTCTTGAACTACTTTTTTAATGTGTTATTCTTATATTTTAGTATGACCTTTATAATTAATTTTTCTTTTGTATTTTTTTTCTTTGAAATTTTATAATTATTATTCCTATGAATAAAAATTAATATCAAATCAAATGCAAATCAGTTGCACCATTTTTACCAACAGATAGTACTGTGTGATTCATTAAATACTTGAATTAGACTTTTCATCTGTAAAATTAGATAATTTAAAAGATGGTAGGGCTACCAATAGCTCAGGGTTGGATCGTCAAATTGTCATAAGAATTGTTTACCTTGATTGAAACAATATTTAATTTAATTTTTTTCTCAACTTTTATCATAATATACTTATATATGATTAATTTATATCTCAAAATTATTTAATCTTTCTCAATAATATTAAATTGCTCGCTTTTTTTGTCATTCAAGTGGTTGAACAACTTAATGTGAATTATTTTAAATAAAAAAATCAAGTGAAGTAAAATTAATTATTTTTGGTGAATTTTTAAGATGTGACAAAATTCATTGGGACTATCTTTTAAATGTGTTTATGTTAAAATTATATTCATTCAAGAAAATTTATGTTGTTAATACTAAAAATCATTATAAATTATATAAGTATTACATAACAAGTTCGTTATTCTTAAAATTGAAAATTTCTTAATAAAACATGATAAGTACCAAGATTAGGAATTTATTTTATTTTATTTTATTTTTTAAAATTATGTATTTTAGTATTTTTATATAACAAAAATTTGTATAATAAAATTTTTAAATAAAAATTTTTAATGTTGCTATATTAGGTAATATTTGTTCAAAAGAATTGAAATTCATCAAATTAATTATCACTGTTACATTTAATATAAATTATAATTTAACTAAACTTAAAAGTGATTTAAAGGCATTTATTAGCACAATTCATTTGATAAATTTTTATTTAATTATGGATTTAATATTTCAATCATTTTGAATTTTGACTTTTTATAATTTTGAGTTCAATTTTAGACTTAAGATCAGTTACCAATTAGGTTGAGTCAAGTTTTATCATCTATTTTTATTTATAGTGTACTCAATTATTTACTTATACAACTGAGTAAATTTTACTCAATAATGTTATGCATATTTCTCTTCATTTAAAAAACTGAATTCAAGCCATCCTAATTCCAAATAAAAAAAGTAAACTTAACTACTTCAACTATAAAGACAATAAAATTAATTAAATTGTTCTATAATTTCATTTTAGAGATACTTTTAAAATTAATTAACTAATTCAACTATAAAGACAATAAAAATAAGACATTGAAGATGAGGAAAAAAAGCTTAAAAAAAGTTTTAAATTGTTATGAAAGATGAATAAGAAATATTAGATTTTGATTGAGTTACTATTTCAATTAAGATTTTGGTTAGGATTAATGATTTTGGGATTTAAATAACTACTAAGTTGTCTTTTAAAATCAATTGAAATTGAGTCAAGTTAGTTCATATGTATAATTATGTGTATTATGTTATTTTAATTAAATTAAAATTTAAAATGAGTAAAAATTTTATTTGAGTAAAAATTTTATTTATACTCAATTTAAGTTTTGAATTGTTTCAAGTTTGAGTTGATTAATCTATGTTATTTTAGTTATATTTTTTTGACACTAGTAATAAATTTCAAAATAAAATGAGAACACAATACAATAAAAATTTAAGTGCAAAAATGATGGAGATACTAATAATAATTATAGAAGAAAATCTTTATGTCCAAGTCTTAGATAGATTAAAGGATAAATCTTCTTTTGAAAATTTTAAAATTCGTATTGTAGAAATGTTAATTTAGATCAACGAATTTATAATCATTTATTTATTAATCAAGTTATTGTTATATGGGTTGAAGGAAACAATTCAAATATTTTATTTGAAAAAGATATCATTGTTCATATTCATTAAAGAAGATAGCATAGAGCTAAACATTATTTAAGTTGTTATGACTTCTTATAATATTTTATGTTTTTTCCAAATAGAGAAGTTGGTTGGTATCAAAATATAAAAGAAAAAAGTAATTTTGAATGATGATAATAACAATAAAACAATAATTAAAAATATACCATCCTTTTGTTTAGTAGAAGAAAATTTTTAAGGAGAATACTGAAGGTAATTATTATGAATTTAATATTTTTTTAAATTGTGGTTTGTTTAATTTTTATAAATTTTATGTAATAAATTTGTTTTCATTACCTTTATCACATATATAACAAAATTTTTATCCAAAATTATATACTTAAAGATAGAATCATAAGACATAGAATCATAAGACAAAGTTACTACTTATTTTGGTGACAAAACACTTCAAAATTGTCAATTTTTTTATGCAATTATACTTTTCAAACAAATATGAAAATATATACACTAATAATTCAATCAAATCATTAATAAAACTTATTTTAATACGTCCTATTTTACTATGAACTAAAAAATTTGAAAAATATCTTTAAAATGTTAACTTAATATATTTTCTATATTTATTTAATTTAGTTTGAATACTTGCATTACTATAAAAAGTTATTATTTTAACTTATTATTACCTGTTAAACTACTAATAGTAAATTAAGAGCATTTACTCATATTTTTCAAGTCATTTACACTTGAACTCTTTCTTCTTTCTTTTTTTACCTTACGAATTATATCATTTAGTATATATTGTGATTACTTTTTTTTTAGATATAAATAGATAAATGATAATATAGTAGTGTATAATTAATAATTTAGTAATTAATCATTAAAAACTTAAATGTAATTATTATAACTTAGTAGTAATCATCGATAACCTAGTAGTAAATTAGTAATAACGAATGATAATTTGGGAGTAAAAGTTGATAACTTTTTAGTAAATTAGTAATAATACAGTAATAAATGCATAATACTCTAATGATAAATAAATTATAATATAATTATAAATACATAATAGTATAGTATTAAATCAAAGATAACTTAACAAAAAAATAAATGATAATTTAGTAGTTGACTATTAATAACTTAGTAATAAATTAATGATAGTTTAATAATAAATTAGTAATAATTTATTAGTAAATTAGTTTCAATTTAGTAGTAATTAATTGATAGTAGCAAATAATAAATAATTTAGTAGTAAATTAATTATAAATTAATAGTAAATAATTGATAATTTAATAGTTATTTATTGAAAACTTAAAAATAAATCTATAAACTTAATAATAATTTATCGATAACATAATAGTTAATCAATGATAACTTAATAGTAAATCATGCATAATTTAATATAAATCAGTAATAACTTAGTAGTGAATCATAAATAATTTAGTGATAGATAAGTAAAAATTAAATAGTAAATTAATGATCTCATAATGATAAATATATAAAAATAGAATAGTAAATCATTGATAATTTAATAGTAAATTGCTAGTAATAATAAAAGTGATAGACAAAAAGAACTTGTTTTGATGTTTTGAGAAATATTTTTACTTTTTTGACAATAATAAAAAACCCTGTCAAAAACCAATTAGTTTAGCCTATGCTAAAAAAGATTTAAAAACAATCAAATTAATTAGGCAAACTTAAAATTTATGTTTTTGTACGGGCAAAACAGGAGACGAAAATTCATGGTAATTAAAGCAAAATGCTGATAACATGTAAAAGAGTAATTAAATATGTGCATTTATTCTTAAATTGTATATCAAAGCACACAATATCTATCATTGAATTGATTTGGAAAAAATCAATGGAGCGAAAGAGATATAAAAAAATATATCATGACTTTCTTTTAAGAAAAAAAAAAAAACAAAGAAATACAAAAAAAAGAGGACATTTATACATTAATCATCAAATAAATACATCATGAAAAAGCTAAAGATGTACTATGATTCTAAAAGTTTGTACCTTGTTGCATAGTATTTTTTATTAAAGAGCTAAACAAGTAAATTCTAATTCACTTCTCAATTGAGATTGTATTTTATCAAAGCCAATCACTGAGTTGATTCCCAATAAGATAGGAATTTTGACTAGTATATATAGATGAGCACTCATATCATCATGCACCTGAAACAAAAGAAATGAATAAGACATAAAACAAGAATAGCACAAAGTAATAAAATTTGCTTTTGCAATCAAACTAGAATTTAAGCAAATTGTGAATAAAGGACATCATAACTCAAACACGAATAATGTTTCAAAATTTTTTCCTTCACTAATCTAAACATCAATAGAATAGCATATGAGTGAACAAGAAAAGCAAAATAGTTCAAAAGTAAAGATTCATTGAAATAGTTTCAAAGCTTGTAATAAATGGCATAGTTTAGCTAAAAGTTAGAGACTAAACCTTTGGAAAGAAAATTAATTAATTAAAACATCAATCAAAAATTGAGAAATTAACAATGATCGTAATCTAACCTATGTGATTAACGATCCCATGAATTAGGTTAAACTGGGTAATAACAAATCTAATCATTTGTTGATTTAAAGATGCACTATTAAAAATCATTGTTCCTCTAATGGTGTGAATATTGCAATAAAATAGAGGTTGAGTTAAGCTCTTAATGATTTCTATATCTTTTGTTATTGGTGTATGAAGGATAATTTTATAATATAATGAACAATATCATATATCAAAATAATGCATAAGACGTACTGGATTTACGAAAACATTTTTGTGAAAGTGTCACAAAAGCGATGTTGACTTGATTCACAGGTCAACAACAAGATCAAGCATTTAGAAATAGTCCACTATTCATAGTGTAAGTCCTTAAACATCGAGGCATGAGATTTCTTAAAGAGTTTTCTTCTTTATGCTTATTTCTCTATTTTTTTCTTTTGTTTTCTATATAGCTCATCACATAGTCTTACATGAATAAGACGTATGTCATTCTTGATTTGGATGAACATATTCATGCTTTTTGTTTCTCATTATGGTTGAACAACATGTCTCATTGAAAGAAGAAAAGACCATGACATATTTATGTCTTAAGAACATTTTTTTCATGTTCTTCTCATATGGTCAGTTGCCATTTTTTATGAAGGAGAAAAGGGCTTGCGATTAATACATGGTTTGAATTCAAAACATTTGTTAACTATCATGGCGGTTTCTTAGTTTAAACTAAGTAAAAGAATAACTACCTTGTTGGCAGTTTATGTTGGTTAGGTTCCACCGCTTATGGGCGAACCTTTCCAACATCTCCCACTTGCACATAATGGATGGCAAACTCTCATGATCAAGAGAACATTTTTTCAACTCTTTGCAATGGGTTCATATAAAGAAATAAGCTATGTGACTAGTATACTTTGAAAGCTTAGTTGCTATACAATTGTTAGGTGTAAATAGCAACTCATAAATTACATCTAGTCACTTATATAACTATTAGGTATGTATGGTAACTCTCAAGTACAAGTAAGGATAAAGTACCCTAGATTCATTCAATCACATTTCAAGTTCTTCGTGATCTTTCTTTTATCATATTGAATGATAAACTTATGTAGTCATAATTATGTTTAGCATCTTAAATACAATTCTTCGACCTGTGAATACAACCAAATGTGACACTAGATTAATCTTTCCTTTTTCTAGAATCTTTTTATTTCAATTTAATTGCTATCTAGACAATCCAAGATAACTAACATTGAATTAGAATTTTAAAAAACTGTTAAAAATCTTTAAAAGTACCAAATATAAGATCTTTTAATCTCAAAGGTCTTATACAATAAGAAGCAAAGATTTATTCTTCCGTTATCTTTATTGGTCAAACAATGAACGTGTGATATGCAATACATGCTATAGTATTATTCTCATTTTTTTGAGAGCATTTGTCTTTCAGCATTTATATATCAATACCGTATAGGTAATAGTTTAGATGTTTTTAGTATCTAACTTAAGCCTATAACTTTACTTGATTTTACATATTTAGTAAGACTTCCACATGGCATTTAAGATAGATAAAATGAATTATGAGATTATTCACTTTCAGTTATAAAACTCAATATCAACTGACGTCATTTTGATCCCTTATCAAGGTGATTTTATTTTAAACTTGGGCTTTCGATCTATAGCTTAAAACTAATTTCATCTCTATAATGCCAAACCATTAAGGTGATTGCTTATGTGAAAAGGCTAATAATTTGTTCGACATAGCTTTCAAATCATATTGTTTATGTACAGATACATATACATATACATGTGTGCATGCTTCATAAAATAAAGTACTAGACTTTAATGGCATGGATTGCATTTAATATAAGTAAACTCAAATGAAAAAAATCATAGATTGTTCACATGAAACATCTTAATCAATACATCCTTATCTATGCAACTCTAGAGGTTTTATGTAGTTATAAAACATATTTCTAGGCATAGGCTTAGTTAATGGATCTGCAATTATCTTATGCATAGAAACATACTTGTTGACTTTCTTTTATGCAACCATGTCTCTCACAAAATTATATTTGGTATCTTCGTGTTTGGTCTATAGGATCTGTTTATGAATGCGATTGCTACTTAACCATTACAATTTACTAACATTGAATTAGACTCATCTTTCTCAATTCTTAAACAATTAAAAAATCTCATCAGCTAAACAATATTTTGCACTACTGTTGAAAATACGACAAGTTTAGCTTTTATTATGGATAGTGCTATTCAAGTTTTTTTCTTACTGATCCAAAAATAGTCCAATATTCAATAAGAAAACATAGCCAAAGGTAGATTTTTCTTTCATATAAATCTTCTCTTCAATTGGCATCCATATGCCTAATTAAATGTAGACCACTTTTTTAATTACATAATAAATAATCCATAATGCCTTATGACATCTTAATATCCTTTTCATGGCTTTCTAATGGGATTGATTTGGATTTGATTGATATCTACTTACCATACTTATGGCATAGTAGATGTTCGACCTTGAGTATATCATAACATACATAAGATTTCCAATAACACTAGAGTAAAGAACTTTTTTCATTTATTCATTTACCTTGTGGAGTCCTAAGACACATTATTTGACTTAAACCTTCACCTTTTGCCATAGGAGTATCAATTGGCTTGCAATCTTGCATACTAAATCATTCAAAAATTTTTTTAATAAATTACTCTTGTGAAAAAGAACTATTGGCAGATCAGAGATTGGTCGTGTCCATCAACTTCATGTACTCAAATGTCATGGGTGCTTGTGTGTGCTAAATGCACTATAAGGCTAGGATATGCATATTCTTAATATTAATTACTTTTGAGAGAGATGGTAATGCCTAAGGTCCTAAAAGTGGCATCAAAGCCAAGGTCATAGGTTCGAGTCCTAGTGATGTTGCTGGGGAGAGATTGTTGGTTGATCGAAGGTTGGCTGCGACCATTTACTCAATGTGCTTAAATGTCATGGGCATTTGTGTATGCTGAATGCACTATAAGGTTAGAGCATACATCTTTCTAATAACAATTGCTTTTAGGAGAGTTAGTAGTGCCTAAAGTCTTAAAAGAATTGTTAGTCTTGAATTGATAAAAGTTTTTGAATTGACAAAACAAAAATTTACCTAATTGAATTAAATTTATTTATCTCAATTTGAACATTTTTCTAGCCTTTTTATTTCGCCAAAAATTATTTTTGAACCAAAACAAAACATGTTCTGGAAACAAAATGAACTTTAAATATTTTAGGATAGATGGGATTGATCCCTTTAGGGGGGGATCGATCCCTTCAGATGACCCGATCGATCCCTTGGCTAAAGGGATCAATCCATTTTTCTTCCAATAGCCTATGTTATGCAAATTTTTTAAGAATCAATCGATCCCTTCCTTGTAAGGATCGAGTGGCTAGGTTTTCTAAGTGAACCGATCTATCCCCCTTTTAAAAGGATTGATCCATTTTTATCCAAAAGTAAAATAAGTTTCAAAGTTTACAGAAGAGATTAATCCCTCTACAAAAGGGATCAATCACCTAGGATAAGAGATCAATCAGGTCCCTTACTTGATCGATCGGGTAGTCTAATAATGCATAAAATTGGCCTTGATTTTAATTAACCCAAGTGATCCCCTGGTCACAAAAAGCCCCAACGACTATTATTTTGTCTAAAATTTTGTAGGTTCCAAGCATTAAATGCAAGCAAAGGCTATCTTCCACTCTTAACATATAAATGAAGGTTTCCCATTGCATTTGAAATGTAATAAAATGCTAAGAAAACTTATTACTTCTATCTACCATATTCTCCAAGCATTAAAGAACATTTTAGTAAGAGAAAAGTAAAAAAAATTCATATTGTATTTGTTTTCCTCTTAACATTCTTGCTAATCTTAATTTGTACTTAAAATTAGTAAACACCTACCTTTAGAGAGGTTCTTTGAGTCTGTAAAACCCTTACAAGCTTGTGTTATGAGATTATGCACTTAAGGGAGAGGATAACCCTTAAGAGATTATGTTGTTGATTGTATAGAGCTTTGAAGGGCTAGGTTGTAACATTCAACACATAGTAGATTGAGTTTTTTGGCAAGTGAGGCTAAGAGAAAAGATGTAAGTGCCTAAAAGAAAGGCTGAACATCTATAAATTTCGGTGTTTGATTTTTCATCTCTATCTCTTGCTTTTAAGATTATTAGTATACTTATATTTATTATGTTTATTTGCTTAGAAAAAATTATTTATGAAATTTATGTTTATTGGATATTAAATTTTAAAAAATTTATTATCAACCAATTTAACCCCTTCTTAGTTTATTTCAAGTCTTTAAGTAAACAATTGGTATTAGAGCTATTACTCTTTTTTTATAGGTCTAATAACTTAAAAGTGATCCTGAAGATGGCTAAAAAAAGTGTTATGATTAATGTAGAGCAACCATCCTTAAGCTACAACAAATATGATGGGCAACAAAAAATGTATCTTTTGGTAAATGAAACGATTACTACATCTCTTGGAGGTGAAGGCCATTTCATTGTAAGACCTCCTAAATTTGTTGGTGACAATTACTTATATTGAAAAACTAGGATGAGATTGTTTATTCAAGCCTATGACTATGAAGTTTGGAGAGCTATTGTAAATGATCCTCAAATTTTAATAAAAATGGTGGATGAAAAAGAGGTGGTCAAGTAAAAAAGTGAATGGGATGCTAATGATATTAAGATGGCTCAACTTAATGCCAAAGGGCCTAATGAGTACAATAGAGTTTCTTTGTCTGAATATGCAAAAAAAAATTGAGACAAGTTGGCCATCACTCATGAAGGTACTAATTAAGTGAAAGAGACTAAAATTGGCATGCTTGCTAATGATTATAAGCTATTCAAGATGAAATGAAAAAAAACCATTAGTGAAATATTAAACTGTTTCACTGACATCATTAATGGTTTGAAAGCTCTTAGGAAGACTTACTCAAATGTGAAGATGGTGAAGAAAATCCTAAATAGTCTACCAAAGAGTTGGAAAGCTAAAATAATAGCCATTAAAGAATCCAAATATCTTTACACACTTTCTTTGCATGAACTCATGGGTTCTCTCCGTACGTATGAGATAAAGCTAAAAAAAGGACAAAAACCAATCAAAAAAGGTGGAATTGCTTTCAAATCAACCTTTCAAAAAGATGAAGAAAAGTTTGAACAAGATAAGGTTGATAAAGATAAGAAATGGCCATGTTTACAAAAAAGTTCAAGAAATTCATGAAGATGAATAATTTCTTAAATAGAAAAAGACCATAAAGAAAAATGATCAAAGAAGAATTAAGTAGAAAGAAAATGATCAAATTATTTTCTATGAATGCAACAAACTGGGTCATATTAAATTTGATTATCCTTTGTAAAAGAAGCAAAATACAATAAAGCCAAAGAAAAAGGTAATGGTTGAACATAGAGTGATAGTGACTTCTTCGATAATGAATCAAATGGTGAAAAAATAGCTAACTTATGTCTCATTAATCTTGATGAGCCCAAGGTAACTCTAATCCAAATGATTTAAGTTCATACACATTTGATGAGTTGCAAGATACTTTTAACGAATTAACTATAAAATTTAAAAGCATGAACATAAAGTATAGCAAAATGATTTCTAAGTTGAAAGTAGAAAATGAGCTCTTGATTAAAGCAAAAAATGACTTAAAAAAGGAAATTGAGCTTTTAAAATTAAATATTGATGATTTGACTAAAAAAAGTCAGAATTTGCATAACTCATTTTCTAAATTTTATATGGAACCTCAAAAATTCAATGACATGCTTGAAATACAAAAAGCATTTTGATAAATATGGATTAGGCTATAATGGTGGTGACAAAGAGACTCATTTAAAAAATTTTCTTGTTAAGCCAAATAATTCATCTAGCACATATACATATTGTCATAAATTGGGTTATTTTATACAATATTATTCCTTAAAAAAAGTCACTTATAGTGGTAAACTCATTAGGAGTGTGTGGATTCCAAAAGGAGTTAGCACATCTCAAGATGAGATTACTAAGATATAGATTCTAAAAGGTACAAAAATTGTGAATACTAACACTCAAGGACCCAAGAAAGTTTGGGTACCCAAAAAAAATGTTGATTATGTTCTTGTAGGTGGATGGGCATTGCTACCAGATAAATTTAAGCAAGAACAATCCATGGTACCTTGATAGTGGATGCTCAAAGCACATGACCTGAGATAAGGCTCAATTGATGGACTTAAAGGCTAAAAGTGGAGGAGATGTTACATTTGAAGACAATTTTATGGGCTAAATTGAAGGGATTGGCTTCATTAGTAACAATTCATCTACTACTATTGAAAATATTTTACTTGTTAAAAAACTTAAGCATAATCTACTTAGCATTAGTCAATTGTGTGATAAAGGACTTAAGGTTGTATTTGAATCCTTGTGTTGTTAAGTGATTAATATCAAGGCTAACAAATTAGTTTTTATTGCACATCATCAAGGAAATGTTTATATAGTGCATTTGGATGATCTATCTTCTAAAAATGTTTATTTTATGGCTCAAAAGAAAAATAAAAGATGGATTTGGCATAGAAGACTTAGACATGTAAGTATGCATGTAATTTTAAAACTTTCTAAAAATGATTTGGTTGTTGGTTTACCAAAATTGAAATATAAAAATGATAAGGTTTGTGTTGCATGAGTTTAAGAAAAATATAAAAAAATCTCTTTCAAATCTGAGAATTGTATTTCAACTACTAGACCTCTTCAACTACTTTATATTGATCTTTTTGGTCCTACTAGAACAATGAGCATTGGTGGAAAATAATATGGGTTTGTTATTGTTGATGATTTTACTAGATATACATGAGTCCTCTTTTTGCATTCAAAGAATGAAGCTTTGGAAAAATTCATCACTTTTAGCAAACAAATACAAAATGAAAAAGGTTATTCAATTTCTAGTATTAGAAGTGATCATGGAAAAGAATTTGAAAACCTTGGCTTTAATGTGTTTTGTAGTGAAAATGGTATTAGTTATAATTTTTTTACTCTTAGAACTCCTAAACAAAATAGGGTAATAGAAAGGAGAAATAGAACTTTAGAAGAAATGGCTAGAACTATACTTTTGTGAAAATAATTTACCTAGATATTTTTGGGTGAAAGCCATAATTACCTCTTGTTATATTATAAATAGAGCTATGATTAGGCCAATCTTGAAGAAAACTCTCTATGATCTTTTTAAAGGAAAAAGGCCTAACATAAATTATTTTTATCTTTTTGGCTGCAAATTTTTTGTTTTGAACAATGGAAAAGATAATCTTAGAAAATTTGATGCAAAAAGTGATGAAGGCAATTTTCTAGGATACTTCTTGAATTCAAAAGCTTATAGAGTTTTTAATAAAAGAACATTAGTTGTTGAAGAGTCTATACATGTTATATTTGATGAATCTAATCCACCTTCGAGAAAGGTGTCTCTTGATGATGATGATGTAGGTATACTTCAAAAGAATATCAATGATGCATCACATGACATTGAGAAGAACATTCAAAAGGAGGATGATGAGTGTAGACACCCATTTGTGTCAGGGCCTAATTGGATCGATTTCTTTTGTATTTTTTATTATAGTATATATTATAATATAGTATTATGATATACTATTATTAATATCACTATTATTATTATATTATTATCATCATCATCATCATCATCATCATCATTATTATTATTATTTATATTTATATTTATATTTTCATCTTTTTTTTCTTTTTCATTTTCTTTATTTTTTTCTTTGCTTTTTTGTTCCAATTTGCACATGAACAGGAAAAAGGGAATCAGGATCAGAATCCCTTAGTCAAAGTTAATATAGAATCGTATCAATGTGATTGACTGAAATTTTGGACCAAAAATCACGTTGGACATAATGCAATCTCAGGATTCAAGCATGGGATTGATTTTTTCTATTTCCTAAAACTGGTCCTAGGACTGCCTATAAATTGAATTGGCTCTACAGAGGATGGACACATAGAAAAAAATTCTTAAAAAAAGATTTGGAAAATTTTTGGGTAGTAGGGATATTTTGGAAATTTGATTTTGGGTTCAATCTAGAGTTCCTAGGTTTGATTTTAGGTTTTTGGGATTGGAATTAGGGTTCTAGGTAGTTCTAGGAGCAATTTAGGCAAATTTGGGAGAAATTTGGAAAAATTTGAAGAAATTTGGGTTTTTCTAGGTTTTTGGAATGAACATGAATTTTTCGATGAATTTTTTAGTGATCGGTTGAATTTTTTAGCCAGTTTTTCAAAAATCGATGGGTTTTCTAGTTTTCGATTGAATTTTTTGATGACTTTTCTAAAAATCGATATTATTCCCAGTACTCGATTAAAGTTTTCGATGGATTTCTTAGAGCGTTTTCAGAGAGAAGAGAGAGAGTTTTTAGCTTAGAGAGAAAAGAGACAGAAGGCTTTTACGGCTTGAAACGTGAAATGTGGCTTATATAGTAGCCCAAAACGACAGCATTTTGGAACCCCTGACTAACGGGTGACCCGATGAGGATCCACATGTTTATCTTGGTACCGACTCGACCCAATCATAGGTTTTTATTTTATTTTATTTTTACTCATTTTATTTTTTTTGGTTTTATTTTTTTAAGAATTTTATTTCTAACATTTTATTTTTGAAAGTAAATGAATTTTTCCTTTTTTTAAAAAAAAATATTTTCAAATAAAATTTCAAAAAAATATAAAAAATCCTTTCAATAAAAATAAAAAATTTTTTTTTCAAATCTTTACAAAATAAATTCCTGAATTTTACCAAACTATTGAATAATTTTCATGGGTTTAATTTTTAAAATGGAATCACCAACCTATTAGGAAGTTTTATAAATCAGTTGTTCAAAAATATAATAATAAAAAATAAAAATAATTTTTATCCTTTAAACTATTGGAGGAATTTTTTTAGTCTTACTAAACTATTGGGAGACTTTATTAATTTTTTTGAATAAAGTATGTTAATAAATCCGATGACGAAGCCTCTTCAGAATGGAACACTAGTCTCTATGAATACCCTTGAGGTGAGTAAATTACTTTAAATTGTTACCAAACTATTGGGATAATTTTAAGAGTAATTTTTAATATTAAATTAATTCAGTAAATTATAAATATGATTGAGGCTTGGATGATCTGAATCAAATTGGTACCATTATTTGGAAAGGCGTTGTGGAAGTGCTATAACCTTCCCTAAGTGTAACTGACTCTCAAACTTAACATTTGGTTTTGTGGATCAGAATATGTATTAGGTGGCCAATCACACTTAAACAAAAAAGATTGGTGGTGACTTCTCTAATCTATGTCTAGTGGTAGGTCCACGGATCTATATATTATGACAGTTTGGAGACTCCGCTAGGGAGAATGAGAGTCAAGCCAATAAATGATTTCTTATTATCCAAGTCTCGTTTAATAAATTAGAAATTATTTTATTCCCTTTCATTGCTTATATTTACTTTATTATTTATTATTCATTATGTATGCTTGCTTAATTGTTCATTTTTCTGTCTTTTTATTCATTACTTATATTTGTTTAATTATCTATTTATTGTATATATACCTGTCACTCGTTTGCATATACATAACATAAGCCCTCCACCTAAGTCTACCTTTAGGAGGGAGTGAAGTATCTACGCCCTCGTAAGATTTCATGTCTCTGTATGGGCTTGCAAAACACTCTCACTCAAATTGACCCTTTTCATTTGTAGCCTATGATGGACTAGGATTGGGGTGTCTTACTAGTCTATGATGGACTATGATATAATGAACAATTTGGGAACTTTATAGAATTAACCCAAACCTCATATAGTCAACCTTAAGAGCCCAACCATAGATAGAGCCTTATCCTCCCACCCTTTGTAGTTAATCCAAAATTCAAAGTTATATTGTTATCTTACTTACTATATGGTGTTTATTCTATGTTTTATTAAAGTGACTAACTAATTTCTTTGTCTTCTTTTATTTCTTTTCCCTTTTGTGCATATTCCTAAACATGCTTACAAATTGTATAGTGCTTTTACCCCAAAAGTTATTTCAACAAAAGTTCTCATAGACTCTACGGAATGTCAAGTTTTCACCTTATCTACACTATTTAAATGTGACTTTCCCATAGATGTGAAGATAGAATTAGAGAAGAAGCAGCTAAAAGAAAAAGATTGTTTGCCACCTAGTTATATCTCTACACTACTAAAGCAAGTTCGCTTGCTCTTTAAATAGAATGACTTGAAAAACCTAGCAGATATATGGAATAGCATGACTCCTTTAAGGTAAGAAGCTTTTTGTCAGAAGTTTAGGCATATTACATATCTCTTGTCAATAGATGTTGATAACTTACTTATTAAGGTATTGATATAGTTCTAGGATCCTGCTTATCGCTGCTTCATCTTTAATAAGGTTGATTTGGTGCCAACTATAGAGGAGTACTTGACTTTAGTAGGCATGCATCTATTATATCTAGACAGAATATATGTGAAGAAGCACAAATTAAGGAATCGCAAGAAATTGGGCCAAATTCTAAGAGTGGGAAGAGAGATCATAGTTCATATATTCAAGAAAAATGAGTGCATAAAGATATTCCATGAGAGATTCTTTGAGATTTCATTGTCAAGCATCCAGATGATGATCAGGGGATGAATGTATTTGCTCTAACTGTATATGGGTTGGTCATTTTTCCTAAGGTTTTAGGCTACATTGAGATAGAAATGGTTGATCTTTTTGAACAAATTGTAAAATGGTGTAATCCTTCTCCGTTATCTTGGTAGAAACTATTAGATCTCTAAGCTTTTGTATACAAAGTAACAAGGCAAGATTCATGGTTTGCATACCATTACTATATCTATGGATGAAAAGTGATTTTGAATGCAAAAAAAGTGCCTTCTCCAAGCTTTATTTCTATAACGAAACCCAATTAGGGAGTTCTGTCATAGCATTTGGCTAAAAGTAAAGACTTAAAAGGAGTGAAAAAATTTATTGTAAGAACTCACGACCAATCAAGTAAAATGATTAGCTCTGTGGATGAACAAGGAACCAATGTTATATCCATGTGGAGATAAGATAGGGGTTCCACTTTTAGGATTATGAGGGTCAATAAGTTATGCACCATTGATGGTAAAGAAACAGCATGATGTTGAACAGTTTACTCTAGGACATATAAGCTCAGCCAATTTGATTGTTTATATAAGGAGCCTGGAGCTTTACAAAAATTGATAGTATGATCAAGGCCAGCAAAAAACCCAAGAAGGTAAGTCTTGGACCATTTACTAATAAGGCCACTTAGAAGTATCTGATTTGGAGAACCAAAAGGGGTCAAGAGGTGGCACTTATACCTAAAGACCATTGCCAATCAGTGGACCATGGGATAAATGATGTGCTTCTAGAATGAGAATCCTTAAGGAAAGAAATGAAGTAGAAAAAGAGTAACTAAAACAAGAAATTCTGAAGCTCTAGGGAGAAAAGGACCCGTGGCAGAATAAAGTAGAAAAACTAGAAATCTAAGTTCACAGGATTTATAAGGAATATAGTATGGCCTAAAAAGTTGTCAGAGAACGGGATGATGCCCTTAAAGAATTGAAGGAGCTACGATAAGAGCACAAAAGGTTATGTATACAAGTGCAGGCCAAAGAAATAAACAACATGAATTTGGGTCGTGAGAATGAAGAGTTGAAAAAAGAATGCTTACAAATAGAAAATGATTTTGAAAAAGTTTAGCAAGAAATTGAAATGCTTTCATACTCATTTTAACCCTGACACTAAAGTTGAATGAATAAAAAGATCGTGTCAGATCCTTCAAAGAGAAGCACAGGGAATTATCCTATCAGGTGTGGTGAAGCAAAAGAGAAGGGTTGGGAAAACAAAGATACATAGAGCATTTCACAGCTCAGCTAGGCAAAGTAATGATCAAGGCAGGCGAGATGGTAAAAAAGGCTAAGGTATTGAGAGCTTCGATTACACCAACAAAGGAGCATGGGCAGAGATTGTTAAATTTCATTAAGGAGGCTAAAAACCAATATGAGCAAGTTAAGCATTTTTATAGAAGGCTAGTATTAGATTTGATGTAAAACAGACTCCTGCGAAATAAATGAAAGTTCACTTTTATTGAATTTTTAAGGGGTAAATATTTTATTTTATTTTCATTTCTTTTCTATGCATTTCATCACATTTATTCATTCATTATCATAGCATTATCATTGATTCTTAATTTTGGTACTAAGGTGTAAAGATAGCTACACACTCATATAATACCTAGGCTAAAGCCAAAAAGATGGAGCAAGACAATACAAATCGTCTTGAAAAGATTAAAAAGGCTTAGGAGGTACTTGAAGGAAAGTTAAGCAAAATTTTGAAAGCCTTGAAAAAGGTAAACGAGGAAAGGTAATAGAAGAAGACACCTCTCTCGAAACTACTAAATCAACATATCCTCCAGGTTTCGATTCATAACAAACTCAAACTGCCCTAATCTTCCAACCTTAACAGACAACTTTTCTAAAATACAATTACCTAATAATGACTTATACACTCGGTCATGAGAACGTCCAAAGTTATGACAATTCTATTTACACTGAAAAAGTAGCTAAACCTATTCAACTCCCAACTATGGATGAGGCAAATGAGAAAGAAAAGCTATAGGTAGTTGTGTCCTTAGAAAATTCTAAAACTAATCAGGCCATGAATAGGCTCGAAGAAAGATTGAGGGCTATAGAAAGAATTTATTTTTATAGATCCATGGATGCAGTGGGGTTTTACCTGGTACCCGATGTGGTGATGTCGCCTAAATTCAAAGTACCAAAATTTAAAAAGTATGACGGCACTAAGTGCCGTATCATACATATCACAATGTATTATCGTAAGATGGCAACACATGCTAGTAATAAAATGCTGTTCATGCATGTCTTTCAATATAGTTTAACTAGATCCACAACAAGGTGGTATGTTCAGTTAGATGGGATCTATATAAAGATATGGAAAGATTTGACCTGATCTTTTATCAATCAGTACTGCCACATCATTAACATGGCCCCTAACCATCTTTTTTTACAAGGAATGAAAAAGAAAGCATTTGAATCCTTCAAGCAATATGCCCAGAGATTGCGAGATGTAGCTACTTAGGTATAACCTTCTTTGACATAAAAAGAAACTACAATGCTATTTGTAAGCACTTTAAAGTTACTATACTATAAAAGAATGATAGGAAATGTGACCAAGAGCTTTGTTGATATGGTGATTTTAGGAGAGATCATCGAAAATACCATAAAAAATGATAAGCTTAAAAGAGGAGAGCCTTCTTAAAAAGTAAATAAAAAGAAAGAAAATGAAGTTCAAGTTGGGAATCTTGAAGGGCAATAATTTAAAAACTACTCTCGACCAACCTATCCTATATACCATCACACAGTAAGTCATGCCTTTACCTATCAGCCGGTTACATGACCTTCTTATCCATCTTTACCACGATCAAGCAAATGGTGCTTAAGAACCACGAACCAATGAGAGACCTACATTCGACCCTATCTCATAAGTTACACCAAATTGTACCAAAAATTTTACAAGAACCATTTAATTGCTCTCGTCCCTACTAAGTAGCTTAAACCTTCTTACCTTAAGTGGTATGATTCCAATGCCCATTGTGATTACCATTTTGGAATAGTGGGACACTACTGAGAATTGCATGCCTTTCAAGTATAGGGTGCAAAATCCAATCAAAGAGAGGTTGATAAGCTTCGATACTAGCAAAAATTCAATACCTAATGTCAGCAAGAATCCCTTATCCAGCCATACAGTTAATGCTTTAGACAAAAGCAAGAAGCATGTGAAAAGAAAGGTAAAAGAGCTTAAGATATCATTAACCAGCTACATGAAGCCCTATATAAAGTTGAGATGATACAACTAGTAACTTTATGCACCTATGTGGGAAGATACATCCCAAATCAAGGATGTAAGTATCACAATAGAGCTTCAAGATACTTAATTGACATTTGCAAGCAATTCCATGATAAAGTGTAAAAGCTAATGGACTCTTACCAGATAGAGTTATATGAGGAGCTAAGAGCCTTAGAAGATATCGATGTGGCTATGATAGATAGGTGAGTGCCAAAACCTATCACCATACGTTGTAAGAAGAAGCCACAATCAGTTGAAAATAAGTTTATTCCTAAACCAGTAGCTTTTAAAGTCCCACGCTTATTTTTCTACAAAGATGAAAAATGGTGCCTTGGAGATATGAGTGTGAAGTAATCATTCAGGGGCAATAAAAGGGTATGCCAAAAGCTGAAACTACTAATATAACGGGTGTAAGAGGCATAACTAGAAGTGGAAGATGTTATACTTTAAAAGCTTTAGAGAAAACAAGAAAAGAAAAAGACAAATAGATTGAACCAAAGATTCTAGAGAAAGATGCCTTGAAGTTTATGCTTGAAAATAAGGCTTGTGAGTTTTTAAAGCTAGTTAAGCATAACGAATATTCTATGGTGGAGCAACTATATAAGATGCTAGCTAGAATTTTTCGACCATCACTTCTCTTGAACTTTAAACCATATCACAATGCCTTACTAAAGGTATTAAATCAAGCTTATGTAGCCCATAACGTATTTGTGAAGTATGTGAATCACTTGACGGGGAAGCTAGTGGTGCCACATCACATTTCTTTTAGCGATGATGAGATTCTACTTAAAAGTAGAAGGAGCATCAAGGCATTGCACATCACCGTTAAATGTAAAGGCTATAGACACCTAATTTGATCTAGGCTCAGATCAATTGGGCCTAGTCTAAATGGGACAAATTAGCCCAATTTTATTTTTATTTTCATTTTTATTTTCTATTTTTTGGGTTATTTATTTTGAATTTTATTTTAATTATTATTTTTAATATAATTTTTGTTCTAAAAGATAATAAAAAAAATAAAGAAAAGGAAAATTTGTTGTGAATTGTGGTTGGTAGGATTGGACTAAGACTCAAGGATTGATAATCCTGAATCCCAGTCAAAGAAAAAATCAACATTGATCAAAAACTATTTTGACCAATGCCTATAAATATGGGCTAGGACATAGAATGGGAACACAACACGAAACAGAGAAAAAATAAAAGCAAAAGGTGTTTAAAGAGCATAGGCAAATTTTAAAACTTTCAGGATTTTTTCAAAATTTTTTAGCAAATTGTTTTTTGGGAAATTTCTAGAATTTCCTGATTTTGGCGAACTTTTTCGGTGTAACTTGAATTTTATGCCATGTTTTTCCAAATTTCGACGTGTTTTTTTAGTTTTTGATGAAAATTCAACCGAATTCTGAGATTGTTAGAGAGAAATGGAGGGAAATAGAGAATGAGAGAGAAAAAAAAGGAAATCTGAAGGGAAAAGATCTAATTTCAGCCTTAAATACCAACATAAAATGATGTCATTTTGGAAGTTAATAAATTCCTAGGATCCGCACATTTCTACTTGGACCAACTCGACCCTAACACCAACCCGCTTAACTGACCTATGCTCTATCTAACCCTTTAGTCGAGCCGAGTCGAGTTGTGTCCCCTGAGTAGCACCTACAAGCCGTTTTTGTGTCTCAAGCTGAGTCGATTCCAACCAAAAGTCGAGCCGTTCTTTATTTTTTTTATTTATTTATTTTATGTGTTTATTATTTTTTAAATATTTTTACATGATTTAATTTAATAAAAAATAAATTTTGGGAATAAATATTAATTATCAAATGATGAAATTTATAGAAATTTCAAATTGTAAATTTCTATAAAATTTATAGGTGAGAGATTTTGTTTAAATTTGGTCCAAATTGTGGAATAATTTAGATGAAATTTCAATAATAATAATTAATATTTATTTTCCAACAAAAAAATAAATATAAAATAATAAAAATAATAAAAAATATAAAACATAAAAATATAAAAATTTTTGGAATTAAATACAAATTACCCAAGGATGAGATTCTTAGAAATTTCAAATGATAAATTTTTTATGAAATCTCTAGGTGAGAAATTTTCTCTAAATTTAGCCCAAATGGTGGAATAATTTAGATAAAATTTCAATAAAAGTAATTGTATCCTTTTCCAAATAAGATTTTGGTTAAAAATATGTGATAATTATCCAAAGATGAGATTCTTAAAAATTTCAAATGGTAAATTCCTAAGAAATCTCTAGGTAAGAATTTTTTTCTAAATTTGGCCCAAATTGTGGAATAATTTAGATGAAATTTTAATAAAAATAATTATCATATTATTTTCTTTCCAAGAAAAAAAAGGAATTCTAAATAGGCCCAATGGTGAAAAATTTTAAAATTCTAAAAGAGAAAATATTTCTAATTTGGCCCAAACGGTGGAATAGTTAAATATATTTTTGACAAAAAAAAATTAATTAATATTTTTCTGACGATGGAGCCTTTTCAAGATATCAAATGGGATTCTTGAATACTCTTGAAGTGATGAAATATTTTTTTAAGAGTTCTACCAGATTGATAGAGAATCTTAAAGATTATTTTCAATATTTAATAGAAAAATTTGAAACCATTAGAACTAAGACTCTAGGATGAATTTAAAGTAAATTGGTACCATCTATCGGATGGGCATGTAGGGGTGTTGTATCCTTCTCCACATGTAACTGAACTCCTGAACCTTATTCTGGTTAGTAGACCTGAACCTATTATGTTAGGAACCCTTAGTCAAGCTTAGGAATCCCTTAAGAGGATAGATTCTTTAGGTGGCCAATCACACATAGTAAAAAAGATTAGTGGCGACTCAATTTGTTAAATCTAGCTATAGATTTTCTGATCTATATGTTATGACAGTTTAGCAACTCCCCTAGGGATAGCCATAGAGAGTCAAGCCATAATTTTTTAATTTATTTTATCCTTTGGTCTAATGGTTTTAATGATTTGTGTTATCTGTTTACTAACATTTTTTTGTTTTATCTTGTCTTTTATTTTTGGGGTAAGAAACCTATATGTTCCTTCACACATTATCACATGCATTTGCATTCAATGAGCTCCATACCTAGGCTCTATCCCTCTTATGAGGGAGTAAATTTCCTACGCTCTCGTGATATGATAATCTCCGTAATGGCTAGCGAAATACTCCTACTCAAATTGAATCCTTTCTGTTGGTAGCCTATAATGGGTGAGAATTGGACTGCCTTACTAGTCTATGATGGACGATAATGTAAAGAACAATTTAGGAACCTTTTAGTGGTCAAAATCTCCTAATCCTGCATATAGTTCACCTTTAAGAGGCCAACATAAGATAGAACCCTTCCTACCTATCAATAGATATCATCCAATATTGGGACATAAGAAGGAACAACTTGTATATTATTTATCTAACTATTTTGTGTATCACAACATTATCATATCATTTTATGCATCATTTTCATCCTCATGTTTTAACATTTCCATATCATTTCATTCAATGCATCATTTTCATGATCATGTTTTAACATTATCATTTGCATCATTCTCATATAAGAAATATTTTACCATATATCAGTTATTGATAAATCAGATCTCCTACTTATATCCATGGAAAGCCAAATGCAATCAAAGTCTACATCAGTCCATTATGAGTCTATTCATCAACTAAAAATCAAGTCGGAGGAAGATCAAAGAAAATAAAGAAATTGCTTGCTTGAAGATTTTGTCTGATCATTACCTGAGAGAGTTCATCTTAAGCTATAGTAAAATGATATAGCTGACTTAAGCAGTGTCTAGGGATGCATGAGTCGAACAAGGTAGGAGGCATTTGAGAATAAATATGGAGACATAGCTTCACTGCTTTAAGTGAATGTGGATAATAATCTGATTAGAGCCATCATTTAGTTTTGGGATCCTTCTTATATATGTTTCATCTTCAATGAAGCAGATATGATGCCCACAATTAAAGAGTATATAGTCCTACTTCATTTTGATTTGTCAAACTTAGATAAGATCTATTGGTCAAATAAGATGGGTTATTGTAAAGAGCTAGTGCAAATGCTTGGACTTAGCTTACCTCAAGTTAATGCATGTATCAAGACAAAAGGTGAAAGTAAGACTCTCCCTTGGAGTTTTTTATGAGATTTCATCTAGGGGTATATGGATGATGATCAGGGGTTAATGGTTATGGCTATAGCTCTATATGGGTTGGTGATCTTCCCAAAAGTCATCAGGTATGTTGATGTCGTAATGATAGATTTCATAGATCAGTTAGCATACCAATTCAATGCAGCACCGACCATTTTAACAGAAACAATTCATTCTTTAAATTTTTGTCATCGAAATGGTCAAGGTTGATTTAGTAGATACTTGCAATTGCTTTTATGTATGGATGAAGAGTCACATTGAATGCAAAAAAAGTCAGTTTCGTAAACCATACCTTCGTTTCAGCATCCCAATCAAGGAGTTTTGTTGCAGCAAATGGCTTTAAGCAAAGTCAAAAGAAGAATGGGTTTCCTACTTTTGAGCCCTCGATAATCAAGGGATAGTTTAGAGAGCACCTTGGATACATCATGATATAGTGTTATACAGTTGTAAAAATCAGCTATAGGTGTTCTTATTAGGCCTATGGGGTACTGTTACTTATGCCTCAACTTTGGTGAGAAAACAATCCGGATGTGAACAATTCATTCTAAAAAGTTATGGACTTAACTAGTGGGAATTCTCTTTCACTGATAAAGGGGTGTATGAAATGGTTGAAAAGATAAAAAAGGCATGGAAACAAACCATCGAGGTTAACCAAGGAAGGTTTACTTATAACATCAACCCGAAATATAGTGTGTGGCATGCTAGGTGGGGTAAGGACATTGTGCTTCCAAGTGAACAAATAGGTCACTCCCCAATGCCCATTCTTCAAGATCCTTTGCTTAAAATGAAAATGGCTAAGAGAAAGCTCAAAACTGAGAAAGACGAGTTAGAACAAGAAAATAAGTGATTAAAGTTAAAAATGAAAGAGAGTTCAAGGTTTCAAGAGCTATATTTAATGATCTAGACATTACACATTCATTAGTCACACTTGAGCTTAAATGACTTCTAAAAAAAAATGAATTGTTAAAAGCAAGGGTGGAAGAAGAACAAAAGGCCATTGCTAGGGTATATAAACATAGCTAGATGCTACAAGAGATAGTGGATCGACACACAACATAAATGAAGCCTTGTCTGATGAATACAGGAGATAAGCTCAACAGAGTGAGCTATGGAAAGACATGTGCACAGAAAAACAAAGGCGTTTAAGGCATTTGTTCGATTAGCTATGCATTGCTATAGATAAAGTATCAAAAATGAAAGAAAAAGTAAAAGATTGAAAGGCTGTGGTGCAACTAGTAGGAGCTCGTGGGCAACAATTGCTTGATTTCCTAGACAAGGCACAAAATCATTACCAGCAAGCTAGGAAATTTATAAGGAGGCATTAGAAGAAAATGATGATGTTTAGGACTTTAGAATATTGCTTTGACTTTATTAGGATGTAATTTTGAAATTTTATTAAATAAAGTTTCAAATAAAGATTTTTTGTATCAATAATGGTGATGTGGCAAATATTAGTACATTTCATGCATGCATTAGTATATCCAAACATAGAGCACATAATTTCTAATAATAATATAATTATAGTACTCAAGGTTCAAGGATAGCTTCATCCAGCAGAAACCCTACTCATCGATACAACACAAGAGCCAAAGCTAGACAAATGGAACAAGAAAACTCTCATCGACTTGAAAAGATAGAGAAGGCATAGGAAAAGCTTGAAAATGAGTTGAGTAAGATTCTAAATGCTCTCAACAAGTTAAACAAGGGAAATGGGATAAAAGAGAACATAAGCCAATAGGGCCCTTCATCATAAGAAGTGACTGACCCCCTATATCCATCTGATTTTGGTCCACCTCAAGCCCAGTCTACACAAAAGGTTCCACCACAACAATTCACATATCCTATGTATCTTAGAATGCCATCAGCTTTAAACCCAAGACATTACTATAGCTATGTGAATTTTATCTTTATTGAAAAAAATAAAAAAAGCAGTAGTTCTTGATCTAGATGAACTTAAAGAAAAAGAGAAAGAAAAGGCAAAAGTGGTTGAATCTCAGAAGACTCAAAGATTAGTATGCTAGAACAAAGGTTATGGGCTGTGAAAGGAATTGGTTTTTATGATTCTGTCGATGTTGCTGGGCTTTGCTTAGTCCCGGATGTGGTTATTCCTCAAGAGTTCAAAGTATCAGAATTTGAAAAGTATGATGATACAAAATGCCTAAAAACCCATATTACCATGTATTGTCAAAAAATGGCTTCCCATGCTAATAATGAAAAGCAATTTGATGCATGTATTTCAAGATAACCTTATTGGCTCTATTGTTAGGTGGTATATCCAGTTAGACAGAACCCACATCCATTCTTAGAGTGATATGGCCCATGACTTCATTAGTCAATACTGGCATATCATAGATTTGGCTCTTGATCATTTATCTTTTCAAAACATGTAAAAAATGGCTAATGAGTCCTTTAAAGAATACACTCAGAGGTGGAGAGATGTAGTTTTTCAAGTGCAACCTCTTTTAACAGAAAAAGAAACTATGGTATTATTTGTTAGCACTCTAAAATCTCTTTATTATGAAAAGATGATAGGGAATACAACAAAAAATTTCATCGATATGGTGATATTTGATGAAATAATTGAGAGTGCCATTAAGAATGACAAGTTAGAGGGAGAGGAAGCATCCACTAAAAGAGCCTCAAAGAAGAAGAAGACTGAAGTTCAAGCTGTGAGCTTTGATAGATAATAGTTCAGGGGTTATCAACCTTACACATCACAAGGTTACTTTTCATATCATTCCATTATGAATAATGCCTTTCCTTACTAGTACTAGTCAAACCTGTAGCCACCCTACCTCCAAACCTATCAATCCTCTTTCAAACCTTAGACTGCCATATATAGTCTTAATGCTCCACTTTTTTTGAGACCTCAAACTCTTCCTGTTAGCCCAACAAGTGGTTTACGAGAGTAACAAACTACTTATGAAAAACTCGTATTCGATCTAATCCCTATGATTTATACAAAGTTATCGAGAGCTCTACAATAATCACTTAATTGCTCCAAATTGGGAAGAGCCATATAAGCCACCTTACCCTAAATGGTATATCCTACAGCCCATTGTGACTATCACTATAGGATTGCTGGCTATTTCACTAAAAATTGCACTACTTTGAAACATAAGGTGCAACGATTAATCAAAGATGAAATAATCAATTTTGATATAGGAGGGGTAACTGCTTTAAACATTAGTGGCAATCCATTACCTAACCATAGTGTAAATGCTCTTAATGAGGAAGGAGATTGTCAATTGAAGAAGAAACAAAAATTAAGACACCTCTTAGCCAACTATTTGATGCTTTATGAAAGGCTGATATGATATAGCCAGTGAGTTCATATACTTACCATGAGGCATATATAGTAGGTGAAATCTATAAGTATCATAGTAAGGTATCTAGCCACTCTATCAAAACCTATGACTAATTTCACCAAAAGGTACAAAAGCTCATGGATTCTTTTTAGATTGAATTTTATGAAAAAATGGATGATTCAAAAAATATTGAAGTGTCTATGACCGACCAGCCACCCAAACTATTTTCAAGGCCATTAACGATTTACTGTGGGGATAATCCAAGGTCGACCATAGACAAGCATATTTCCAGGCCTGTAACCTTTAAAGTCTTTACTCCATTCCCTTATAAGAGCAATAGGGCTATATCTTAGAAATATGGTTATGATACAATAGTCCAAGGGCAAGATGTCTCTAAGTCTGATACTGTTAATATAATTGGTGTGAGAGGCATCACTCGAAGCGAAAGATGCTACATTCTTAAAATGCTAGCAAGGGTTAAAAAAGAAAAAGCCAAAGAAGGTGAAGAAAGAAATAACTTAGAAGTGGTACCTGAAAAGGATTGCCCAAAGCCAATGTTAGAAAAAGAGGCTTGTGAATTCTTAAAACTGATAAAACACAGTGAATACTTAGTGGTGGAACAGTTAAATTAGATGCCAACATGAATCTTATTATTATCACTACTATTGAATTCAGAATCATACCAGAATGCCTTACTAAAAGTGTTGAACCAAGCATATGTGACACATAATGTGTGTGTTGAGTATGTGAACCATTTAGCTGGAAACTTAGTCATGCCAAATTACATTTCATTTAGTGATATTGAGATTCCTCTATAAGAAAGAGAAAACACTAAGGCTTTACATATCACTGTTAAGTGCAAGAGTCATATTATAGCTAAGGTCTTCATCGATAATGGTTCTGTTATTAATGTCATGCCTATGTCAACTTTGGCAAGGCTACCTATTGATTACTCATATATGTAGGATAACCAAATGGTTGTCTGAACATTCGATGGGACCAAGCAATAAGTTTTGAGAGATATAAAGATGCCTTTGCAAATTAGGTCATACACTTTCAATATAAAATTTGAAGTAATAGATATCTCCTCATCTTATAGCTATTTGTTGGAAAGGTCATAGATTCACATGGCTGGGGCTATCCTTTCTACCATGTACCAAAAGATCAAGTTCAATGTAGAGGGTCAGTTGGTAGTAGTGTTTGAGGAAGAAGACATGCTAATAACCCAACCGTTGAATGCTTCATATATGGAAGCTGTTGAAAAAGTAATGGAATATTCTTATCGATTTTTTAAATTGGTTAACTCTGTGGGCGAGAGACTTAAAACCCCACAGTGTTTAAAAATAGTGATATGTCAGGTCACCAATAAAGGCTGGTATCTTGGAATAGGATTGGGTAAAAACTTACAAAGGATAAGGAAGCCTTCGATGATGATGGATAATAGAGAGAGACTGGGTCTTGGTTATGAAACATAAGATTGGAAAATTAGGGGAAGACAAACCAACAAGACAACAATGATTATCCCACACTTATATGAGATCTGCAAACTTAGAGGATTCATGTACTCAGATACGGAGAAAGATTTAGAACAAAGCATGGAAAAGATATTTGCCGAGTTGTCCATCCATGCGATCGAAAATGAAAATGGGTATGAGAATGAAACATAGGTTCGTCCTTGATGACCAAATTATGAGCTAAATAATTGGAGCATTATCGAAATGCCTACTATCTTTGATATCGATTCTATGTAATTGAACATCCTAATAGCTTATGCCCAAGAACTTGGGGTGGTTTTTCTTGTTTAGGCTATTTATCTATTATTATTTTAATAAAAATTAGGAAAGATGCATTTTTATTCATTTCTTTTAGTATTTTTTTTAATTTTTTTCATACATTTCGCCAACATATCCCATTTCATTTAATTTCAAGTCCTTAAATGAACAAAAAAATAATCGTGATAACGATCAAGGGATTAATTTTGAAAAATCAATTAACACTGATGCACTTGATAATGAAGATGATTTCAAAAAATATGTTATTCCTCCTGACCTAATGAGATTGATTGAACAAAAAAGTAAACCAATTGAGCCTCATTAAGAGACAACTGAATTGGTGAATTTAGGAGATAAGAAAAATAAATAAGGTTAAAATTGTCAAGTCTCGCTTGTCAACGATAGGCAATGACTGAAAAATCCACTTCGAGAATTTGTAGGTATGTTTACTTGGTCTTATCAGGATATGTCAGGGCTCAGTACAGAAATAGTAGAGTATGGACTGCCTTTGAAGCTAAACTGTAAACCAGTCTAACAGAAATTGAGGTGAATGAAACCTGAAATATTACTAAAGATCAAAGAATAGGTGAAAAAATAGTTTGATGTAGGTTTCTAACATGTGGCCACGTATCCAAAATGGGTAGCCAACATTGTACCTGTTCTTAAGAAGGATGGAAATGTGAGAATGTGTGTAGATTATCACGAATTGAATAAGGCTAGCCCAAAGGATAATTTTTCTTTGCCTCATATTAACATGATGGTGGATAATATGGCCAAACATTCGATGTTTTCCTTTATGGATGGGTTCTCAGGATATAACCAAATAAAAATGGTCAAAGATGACATGGAAAAGACTATTTTTGTGACTATGTAGAGAACATTTTGCCATAATGTCATGCCTTTGGTCTAAAGAATGTTGAGGTAACATACCAAAGAGTCGTGGTAATGCTCTTTCATGACATGATACACAAAGAGATTGAGGTGTATATAGATGATATGATTACAAAATTTTAAGAAGATGAAGATCATGTCACCAACCTTAGAAGGCTATTTGAAATGTTGAAAAAATTTCAACTCAAAGTAAACCCAACTAAGTGCACTTTTAGGGCAAGGTCAGGGCAATTGCTAGGCTTTTTGGTCTATGAAAAAGGGATTAAAATTGATCTAGATAAAATACGGATAATTTAAAATTTATCACCTCCTAGCACACCAAAAGAAGTTTGAAGTTTTTTTAGAAGATTGAACTATATTTTTCAGTTCATATCTTAACTTACCTACAATTGTGGTCCCATATTTAAGCTTCTTCGCAAGAACAACCCTGGAGAATGGAATGAGGAATGCCAAATGGCTTTTGATAAAATTAAGCAATACTTGTCCAATCCTTCAGTGTTAGTGTCACTTATTCCAAGAAGACCTTTAATTTTATACCTGATAGTGTGCGAGAACTTAATGGGATGTGTGCTTGAGCAACAATATGAGTCTAGCTAAAAAGAAAAAGTTATTTACTATCTGAGTAAAAAATTCATAGAACACGAATCCAAGTATTCCTTTTTGGAAAAAATGTGTTGTGTATTAGCTTGGACTGCCAAAAGAGTTAGACAATATATGTTCTATCATACCACTTGGCTTATAGCAAAACTAGATCCAATTAAATACATCTTTGAGAAGCCCTCTCTGTTTGAAAGAATTGCTAGGTAGTAAGTAATGCTCTTGAAATATCATATCATATATGTGAGCGAGAAGGTAATAAAAGAAAGTGTTATAGTCGAGTTTTTCGTAGATTATGCTACTAAAAATTATGAGTCGATGAGGTTAAAATTTTTTTATGAAGATTTGGAGACTATTTCCAACTAAAAAAAGAAAGACATGAAGAAAACCATTGGAAAATGTATTTTAATGAAGCTACCAATGCCTTGGGACATGGAATTGGGGCAATCTTGTTTTCTTCAGAAGAATAATATTACCTTATAATAGTGAGATTGAATTTTAGTTGCACAAATAACATCGCTAAATATGAGGCATGTGTCATGGGTTTGCAAGCTGCTATAGATAAAAATGTTAAAGTGTTAAAAGTGTTTGGAGACTCAGTTCTAGTCATATATCAGTTGAAAGGAGAGTGAGAGACGAGAGATTCAAAACTCATTCTATATCATAAGTATATCCTAGAGTTAATCAAGCAGTTTGAAGATATTCACTTTGGTCATTTACTTCGAGATGAGAATCTGATTGCTGATGGCTTGGCTACTTTAATAGCAATGTTCAAATTAATTATAGCGCTGACATTTAACCCATCAAGCTAGATGTTAAGGATGTGCCGGCTCATTGTTCTAATGTAAAAAAGGAAAAAGATGAGAAACCTTGATATTATGATATCTTATAGTACATTAAGAATCAACAATACCCTATCTAGGTAACTGAGAATGATAAAAGGGTCATCCGTAGACTAGCTATGAGTTTCTTCTTAGATGGAGATGTTCTCTACAAAAAAATCATGATCAAGTATTGTTGAGATGTGTAAATAAGGCCAAGGCTAAGAAAATTATTGAAGAGGTGCATGATGGAATATGTGAGGCACATGCTAATAGACATATAATGACAAGACAAATCATGAGAGCATGGAACTATTGGTTGATAATGGAAAGTGATTGCATTTACTATGCTAAAAAATGTCACAAGTGCCAGATCTATGCTATAAGATTTATGCTCCACCATTTGCTTTACATGTTTTGGCACCACCTTAGCCAATCTCTATGTGGGGCATGGATGTCGTTGGTTCTATTACCCTAAAAGTTTCTAATGGGCATAGGTTTATTTTTGTGATGATAGATTACTTCACGAAATGGGTGGAAGCAGCATCATTGGAAAGTGTGACATGATCTATAGTCTGTAAGTTCATAAAAAGAGAGATCATTTGTAAATATGGTCTTCTAGAGAGAATTATTTTAGACAATGCCAAGAATATGAATAGTAAGATGATACAAGAAATATATGCTTAATATAAGATTAAGCATTATAATTCAACACCATATCGTCCAAAAATGAATGGGCCAGTTGAGGCAGTAAACAAAAATATAAAAAAATTCTTGAGAAGATGACTAAGACCTATAAAGATTGGCATGAGAAGTTACCTTTTGCACTGATGCATATCAAACGTCGGTGCGTACCTCTACTGGGGTAACCTCATTTTCTTTGGTTTATAGGATGAAAGTTGTACTGCTAATGGAAGTGAAGATCCCATCCTTGAGGGTTCTAAAAGAAGTTGAACTAGAAGAGGCTGAATGGATTTGAAAGCATTATGAATAGTTAAATCTCATCGAAGAAAAAAGATTGACAGCATTGTGCCATGGTCAGCTATATCAAAGAAGAATGACGAGGGCTAATGATAAAAAAGTTTGACCTTATTCTTTTCGAAAAGAAAAGTTGGTCTTAAAAAAAATTCTCTCAAGTCAGCATGATAATAGAGAAAAATGGACTCTGAATTAGGAAGGGCCATATGTCGTGAAACAAGCCTTTTTAGGTGAAGCATTAATATTAATTAAGATGGATGGAGATGATTTACCTCATTTTATAAATTTTAATGCTGTGAAGAAGTACTATGCTTGAAAAAAGAGAAAAAAATGAAAAAAAGAAAAAAAATGAAAAAAAATGAAAAATGAAAAAAAAAAAAAGACTCAAGGCGAAAACCCCAAAAAGGTAGTTTAAGTCAATAGGAAGTTTATCAAAATTAAAAACCTGAAAAGGTAGCTTAGATAAGGAAAATATAACATCAAATCTGGAAATTCATTGGCAAAAAGGCTAGTATGTTATGAAGAGCTCTAAGTTGTTAAGTGCATCAGGTGGTTGAGTTTTTCGAAAGGACTTTAAGATATGTTATCATTATTGTTTGATTGTTTATTTTTGGGCATTGTCCCTCCATAGCTATTTTTGTAATTCTTTCTTTTTCCACTGGCCAAGTTTGCTATCATTTTTGCTAATAAAAGATATTCCACTTCATTATTTGTGTTTTTCTTTTGTTGATTAGTTTGGAGCCATTCCTACTCTTTTCTCTTTAATACCTTATAATGAAAGAAATGTGTGAATGCATTTTTACTTTTTGAGATTGAAATAATGATTGATAAATGAATAATAGTATGAAAGATTTTTACATTCATTAGAAAGGTTAAGAGTGATAAAGGCAAATTTGAAATGTTTAGCTCTTGATAAGGACACTGAATTTGGAAAGAGATTTTTTGAAAAAGAGAAAAAGAGAATTAAATGAGAGAAATGATTGAAAGTTACATTGATTTGGCCCTAGCATTTCAAAATTGAAGGTTTGAGGCCTAAGGAAAGAGCTTGAGAAATTTGAGTACCACAATTAATTAAAATTTCATGACATAGACATCTGCATTACATGCATTACATCTGCATTGTTGAGAATATGACATTGTGAGGATCTAGGTTGTTGCATTTGCATCATTAAGATAGCATTTACATCATTGATCAAGACATTCATTACATGCTAAATTTTAAGTTTTAAAGTCATCTGAGAAAGAAATTCTAAATCTGTGGATGAAGGCTTTAAAGGTAAAATTGTGAATCCTTATAGGAGGATTTTTGAGTTCTTAAATGAGAATCTTTAAGAAATCCTTCAATAAGTATCTTGGAGTTTTTAGATGAAAATCTTTAAGTTTCAAATGGAAATATTTGAGATGAGCAACCATGAAATTTATTGGATGTGAATATTTGAATTCGAATGAGAAGATTCAAACTTTTGGATGTGAATCTCCAAAATTCGAATAGAAAAAGGCTTAAACTATTTGGATGTGAACCCCGAATTTGTCAAGGGTGAATCTTTAAACTCAAATGAGAAGTTTTAAATTTTTGGATGCAAATCTCCAAAATTTGAATGATAGTCTTGCAAATGCAAATCTTGAGATCTAGCAAAACTGAAATTTTGAGAATTAAATTTCAGTGAATTTTGGCGAAGCTGAAAGGTTTTTACGAATCTAAACCTTTAAATTTCAAACTCAAATTGTGAATGTTTGAGTTTTCATCAAACACGATCTATGACTCCTTTGGACATGATTGTTAAGAAGCTTTTTATTTTTTAAAGTCATGATGCCTCTGTTTAGAGGAGTAATTTATTTTCCAAAATTGTGTTGCCTTTGTTTAGAGGAGCAATTTTTTTTCTAAAGTCATGTTGCCTCTGTTTAGAAGAGCAATTTATTTTTTCAAAGTTGTGGTGTCTTTGTTTAGAGGAGCAATATATTTATCCAAAGTTGTGTTGCCTCTGTTTAGAGGAGCAATTTATTTTTCCAAAGTTATGGTGCCTCAGTTTAGAGGAGCAATTTATTTTTCCAAAGTTCTAGTGCCTCTATATAGATGAGCAATTTATTTTTCAAAGTCATGGTGCCTCTGTTTAGAGAAGCAATTTATTTTTCAAAGTTGTGTTGCCTCTATTTAGAGGAGCAATTTACTTTTTCAAAGTTGTGGTGCCTCTATTTAGAAGAGTAATTTTTTTTTAAAAGTTGTGATACCTCTGTTTGGAAGAGCAATTTTTTTTTCCAAGTTGTGGTGCCTCTGTTTAGAGGAGCATATGTTTTTCTCAAAGTCATTGAGCCTCTATTTAGAGGGGCTTAATTTACTCTTTTTAACAAAACAAAAAAAAAGCTCGAATATGTTGGGATGGTCACGTGCAAGGTGTCTACGTCTTTGTATAATTCCTATTGCGTAAAAAATGTGCAAAAAGGGACAGTTGTAGACACTCAATTTGGTTTATGTCCGGATCAATTAGACCTAGTCCAAATAGGGCAAATTGGCCCAGTTTTATTTTAATTTCTATTTTTTTGGGTTATTTGTTCTGAATTTTATTTTAATTATTATTTTTAATATAATTTTTGTTCTAAAAGATAATGAAAAAAAACAAAAAAAGAAGAGGAAAATTTGCTATGAATTATGGTTGGTAGGATTGAACTGGGACTCAAGGATTGATAATTTTGAGTCTTAATCAAAGAAAGAATCAACATTGATAAAAAACTGTTCTGATCAATGCTTATAATATATGGGCCAGGACATAGAATGGGAACGCAACACAAAAGAAAAAGAAAATAGAAGCAAAAGGTGTTTAGAAGAGCATAGGCAAATTTTAGAAATTTTAGGATTTTTTTTCAGAATTTGAGGCAAAATTTTTTCTGGAAAATTTCTAGAATTTCTAGATTCCGACGAATTTTTTCTACGAAACTTGAATTTTTCAACTTTTTTTTCTAGATTCTGACGTATTTTTCCAGTTTTTAATGAAAATTCAACTGGATTCTAGGATTGTTAGAAAGAGAGGGAGAGAAAATAAGGAAGAGAGAGAAAGGGGAAGGGAAATATGAAGGGAAAAGATCGGATTTCAACCTTATATACTAGCATAAAAGAATGTTGCTTTGCGCGTTAATAAATCCCCAGGATCCACGTGTTTCTGCTTGGGCCAACTCAACCTGAGCACCAACCCACTGGATCGACCCGCGCTGGATCCAACATTTCTGTCGAGTTGAGCCAAGCCGCGTCCCCGAGTCATGCCTGTAGCCGTTTTTGTGTCTCATGCCGAGCTGATTCCAGCTGCAAACAAAATTGTTCTTTGGTTTTTTTTTTTTTTTATTTTATGTGTTTATTATTTTTTTAGTATTTTTACATGATTTAATTTAATAAAAAATAAATTTTGGGAATAAATATTAATTGTCCAATGATAACATTTATAGAAATTTCAAATGGTAAATTTCTATAAAATTTTAGATGAGATTTTATCTAAATTTGGCTCAAATGGTAGAATAATTTAGATGAAATTTTAATAATAATAATTAATATTTAATTTTCAACAAAAAAATAAATATAAAAAAATAAAAATAATAAAAAATATAAAACATAAAAATATAAAAAATTTTGGAATTAAATACAAATTACCCAAGAATCAGATTCTTTGAAATTTTAAATGGTAAATTTTTTAAGAAATCTCTAGGTGAAAATTTTTCTTTAAATTTGGCCCAAATTGTGGAATAATTTAGATAAAATTTTAATAAAAGTAAT
Source organism: Durio zibethinus (assembly GCF_047325235.1). Taxonomy (NCBI): domain Eukaryota; kingdom Viridiplantae; phylum Streptophyta; class Magnoliopsida; order Malvales; family Malvaceae; genus Durio; species Durio zibethinus. The sequence goes on along the minus strand of NC_143163.1, from coordinate 31,410,071 downwards.
TTGTATCCTTTTTCAAATACAATTTTGGTTGAAAATATGTAATAATTATCCAAAGATGAGATTTTTAGAAATTTCAAATGGTAAATTCCTAAAAAATCTCTAGGTGAGAAATTTTCTCTAAATTTGACGCAAATGGTGGAATAATTTAGATGAAATTTGAATAAAAATAATTGTCAAATTATTTTTTTTCTAAGAAAAAAAAAGAATTTCTAAATAGGCCCAAATGGTGGAAAATTTAAAAATTCAAAAAGAGAAAATATTTCTAATTTGGTCTAAATGATGGAATAATTGGATATATTTTTAACAAAAAAGAAGAAAAATTAATTAACCTTTTTTTTTACGATAGAGCCTCTTCAAGATATCAAATGAGATTCTTGAATACTCTTAAAGTGAGAAAATATTTTTTTAAGAGTTCTACCAGATTGATGAAGAATCTTAAAAATTATTTTCGATATTTAACATAAATATTTAAAACCATTATAACCAAGACCCTAGGATAAATTTAAATAAAATGGTACAATCCATCGGAGGCACATGTGGGGGTGCTATAACTTTCCTTACATGTAACTAAACTCCTGAATCCTGTTTTGATTAGTATACCTGAACCTATTCTTTTAGGGACGCTTAGTCAAGCTTAGGAGTTCCTTAAGAGGATAGATTCCTTTGGTGGCCAATCCCTCTTAGTAAAAAAGATTGGTGATGACTCTATTTGTTAAATCTAACTATAGATTTTTGGATCTATATGTTATGATGAAGGTCATATAGTAGCTAAAGTTCTTGTTGATAATAGGTCAGCTATTAATGTTATGCCTGTGTCCACTTTGGCCAAGTTGCCTTTTAATATATCCCATATTCAAGACAGTCAGATGGTGGTCTGTGCGTTTAATGAGACTAGACGAGAAGTCTTAGGGGATGTTGAGCTGCACATAGAAATTGGGTTGTGTGTCTTTAACATAAAATTTTAGGTTATGGATGTCTCACCATCATATAGTTGCTTATTGGGAAGGCTATGGATCCATAAGGCGGGTGCCGTCCCCTCCTCACTACATCAAAAGATCAAATTCAATGTAGAAGGCCAGTTGGTGATTATGGCTGTAGAAAAAGATCTATTGGTGACCCAACCCATAATGCCCTATATGTAGAAGTAACAGAGGAATCATTAGAATGTTCTTATCGATTTTTTGAACCTGTTAATGCAATAGGTGAAGGATTCAAGTTCAATTAGATTATAATCAATCAGATAATTAACAAGGGTTGAAGTATTGGTTTTGACCTGGGTAAAGCCTTCAAGGGATAAGAGAGCTTTCTAAGTTTGAAAATTACAGTTGCAGATCAGGATTGGGTTATGGGACTGAAAAAATGTAAAATAATCGTAGAAAGGTAAAAAATAGACTGATGATCTTGTCCCATTTAAATGAAACTTTCATTCCTAGAGGATACATCACCTGAGAGTTAGAGAAGACACAAAGAAGAACTAAAATGGGAGGAAGCTTTTGCCAAGTTATCCATTCATATGGTGGATAATAAAAGTCAAAATAAGGAAGTTTTGGTTTAACCCTGCCCACTTAAATATGAATTATAGAATTTGAGGGTCATCTAGATGCCTGTTGTTTCTAATTTTTCTTCAAAGTAATCATGTCTCCTAATTGCTTATGCCTAAAAGCATTGGGATGAACTCTTATGTTTGGGCTTTTTATTTTTCATTATTTTTATAAAAGTAGAAGCATGCATTTTGTTCATTTCTTCCATTCCATTTATTATCCAATCAAAGTTTCTTGCCAATATTTCCTATTCTATTAACTTTCAAGTCCCCAAATGAATATGGAGGTAATCATGACAATGGTATGGGGTTTAATTTTTAAAATTCAATTAATATCAGTGAACTTGATATTGAATAGGACTCTGAGGAATACAATTTGTCTCTAGACTTAATGAGGCTAATTGAGTAGGAAGATAAGTCCATTGAGTTTTATCAAAAAGTTGTTGAATTGATCAATTTGGGTGATGTTGAAAACAAAAAGAAAGTCAAGATCGATACTTCATTCTTAGCAGTTGACCGATAGGAGTTAACAGATTTGCTCCAGGAGTTTATGATGTGTTTGCTTGATCCTACCAAGATATGCCTAGGATGAGCACTGAAATAGTAGAGCATAGGTTACCTTTGAAGCTGAAATGCAAGCTAGTGTAACAAAAGTTGAAAAGAATGAAACCAGAGATGTTGTTGAAAATCAAAGAGGAAGTAAAAAAATAATTTGATACAAGCTTTCTACAAGTGGCCAAATATCCTAAATGGGTAGCTAATATAGTACTTGTCTCTAAGAAGGATGGAAATGTACAAATGTATATAGATTATCGATATTTGAATAGAGCTAGTTTGAAGGATAACTTTTCTTTACCTTACATAGATACACTAGTGGACAATACGGCCCGACATGTAGTGTTCTCTTTTATGGATGGATTCTCTAGTTATAATCAGATAAAGATGGCCTAAGATGATATGAAAAGACCATATTTATCATTATATGGGAAACTTCTTGCTACAAGGTCATGCGCTTTGGGCTGAAGAATGTCAGGGCAACATATCAAAAAGCTATGGTAAAATTCTTCCATAATATGATGCATAAAGAGATTACAGTATATGTGGATGACATGATTACCAAATCCTGAAAAAGAAATGATTGTACAGTTAATCTCAAAAACTTATTTGAAGGCTTGAAGAAGTTTCAGCTTAAATTGAATCTGACTAAATGTACATTCAGAGCCAGCTCAGAGAAGCTACTGGGATTTATAGTTAGTAAAAAAGAAATAGAAGTTGATTTAAACAAAAGTCAAGCTATTTAGAATTTATCTCCTCCAAACACATAAAATAAGGTTTAAGGTTTCTTAAGCATATTGAATTATATTTCCTAGTTCATTTTTCAACTCATTTTTAAATGTAACCCCATTTTCAAACTCCTTTAAAAGAATAATCTCAGTAAATGGAATGAAGATTGTCAAAAAGCTTTTGATAAAGTTAAATAGTATTTATCAAATCCTTTAATATTAGCACCACTTGTTCTAAGAAAACCATTGATTTTATACATAGTGGTACATGAGATATCATTGAGATGTGTATTGGGTCAAAAAGATGAATTCGATAAAAAAGATGAATTCGATAAGATAGAGTTATTTATTACCTAAGTAAGAAATTCACAGAGTACGAGTTTAAGTATTCATCACTACAGAAAATGTATTATGTTTTGACTTGGATAGCTAAGAGACTTAAGCAGTACATGCTTTACCATATAACTTGGCTCATAGCTAAACTGGATCCCATCAAATACATTTATGAAAAGCCATAACTATCAGGAAGAATCGCAAGATGACAATTGATACTTTCGGAATATGACGTAGTATATGTGAGCCAAAAAGCAATCAAAGAAAGTGTCAATGTTGAATTCTTGATAGATAGGGCCACTGGTGATTATGAACCTATGAAACTGGATTTTTCAGATGAAGAATTAATGGCTATCTCGAGGATAGAAGAAGATAATGGAAAGAAAGAGGTATGGAGAATGTATCTCGATGGGATTGCCAATGCCATGAGGCATAGGATTAGGGCATTTTTAATATCTCAATGGAACGTTATTATCCTGTTATAGTAAGATTAAACTTCAATTGCACTAATAATATAGCTGAATATAAGGTTTGTGTTATGGGACTGCATGCTGCTTTGGACAAGAAAATTAAAGCGTTAAAAGTGTTTAGAGATTCAACTTTAGTCACTTATCAATTGAAAAGTGAATAGGAAATAAGGGATTCAAAACTCATCCCTTATCAAAAATACATCTTAGAGCTATACAAACAATTCAAGAAAATTCAGTTTGAACACTTACCTCGTGAAAAAAATTAGATTGCAGATGTTTTGGCTATATTGCCTGCAATGATACAGATCAGTGATACTGCTAAAATTTAGCTTATCAAACTAGATATTGAGGACATGCTGGTACATTAAGCCAACTTAAAAAAAAAAGAGGATGGCCACCCCTGGTATCATGATATTATGTGATATCTAAAAAATCAGTAGTACTCAGATAAACAATAAAAGGTGATAAGAGAGTCTTAAGAAGATTGGCTATAGGATTCTTTTTAGATGGAGAAATTTTGTACAAAAGAGGCAAAAATCAAGTATTATTATGTTATGTAGGTGCTTTTGAGGCCAAAAAGATTATTGAAAAGTTCATAATGACGTATGTGGAACACATGCAATTGGGCATATGACGACAAGACAAGTTATGCGAGCTAGATATTACTGGTTGACAATGGAAAAAGATTGCATCGATTATTTTAAAAAAGGTCATAAATACTAGATTTATGTTGATAAGATCCATGCTTCACCTAGTGCTTTACATGTTATAGCACCATCTTAGCCATTTTTTATGTGGGGAATGGATGTCATTAGTTCTATTACCCCAAAGGCCTCAAATGGGAATAGATTCATTTTTATGATGATTGATTACTTCACTAAATGGGTCGAAGCCACCTTTTTCACAATTGTGACTAGATTAATGGTCTGTAAATTCATCAAAAGAGAAATAATATATAGATATGGACTCCCAAAAAGAATCATCTCAGAGAATGCAAAAAATTTGAATAGTAAGATGATGCAAGAAGTATGTATTCAGTTCAAGATCAAACACCACAATTCAGCTCCATATCACCTAAAACTCAATGGGGTAGTGGAAGCTATAAATAAAAACATCAAAAGAATTCTAGAAAAGATGACTAAAATATACAAAGGCTAGCATGAGAAATTACCTTTTGCCCTACATGCGTATCCAACCTCCATACGCACTTTTACTAGGGCAACTTTTTTTTTCTTAGTTTATGGGATGGAAGCTATATTGCCAATAGAAGTAGAGATCCCATCCCTAAAAGTCCTAAAGGAGATGGGATTAGAAAAAGTTGAATGGGTCTAAGAGCGTTATGAACAATTAAACTTCATTAAAGAAAAAAGATTACGACACTCTGTCATGACCAATTATACCAAAAGAGAATGATGATAGCTCATGACAAAAAGGTTAGGCCTCGTCAATTCCAAGAAATAGAGTTAGTATTGAAAAAAATTCTTCCAAGTCAACATGATGATAGGAGAAAATGGACTCTAAATTGGGAAGGACCATATTTGGTAAAAAGAGCTTTTTCGAGAGAAGCCTTAATTTTATCAAAAATGGATGGAGATGAACTTCCTAATCCTATAAATTCTGATGCCATGAAAAAGTACTTTGCTTGATCCAAAAAAAAAGTTCAAGTTGAAAACTCGAAAGGGTGAGACTATATGTGGTAAAAAAAGTTTTTTTGAGAGGAGCTTTAATCTTATCAGAAATGGATGAAGATGAACTTCTTAATCCTTTTAATTCTGATGCCATGAAGAAGTGCTTTGCTTGATCCAAAAAAAAAGTTCAAGTTGAAAACCCGAAAGGTCGGCTTGAACCCCAAAAAATAATAATAATAATAAAAAAGTTCAAGTTAAAAACTCGAAAGAGCGACTTAAACCCAAAAAGAAAAGTTCAAGTTGAAAACCCGAAAAGGTGGCTTGGGCCCCAAAGGAAAAGTTCATGTTCAAAAAGGCATTTTGAATTAAATGAAAACAAATTTAGATGAATAGAATAAGGCATCAACTGAAAGGCATACCAAAGATAGTAAATTTCAAATAGCTCTGAAGTGTCGGTGCATCATATTTTAGTTGAGTTTTTAAAGAAACTCAAGATTTATTGTCATAATTATCTGATCATTTATCTTAGGACATTGCTACCCAAAATAATCGTCCCTGTATACTCTCTTTTTGTCTCTGTACCATCATTTGTAATTTATTGCTTATCCAAATAAATACATTGCCAATATATTTGTCTCTTTTCTTTATACCTTGCCATGAATAGAAGAAGTGCATAACTTCCATCTCACATTTTGAAATTAGGATAATGATTAATAATTGAACAAAGTCATAAGAAGTTATGTGTTACTTTGAAGGATTAAAATAGACAAGGATAAAAGATGAATTTTTTCAAATAAGAGAAAAGTAGCTTCCATAGTTTTTTTAGGGATAGAGATAAATATTCAGGGTAATGAAAGATGGTTTCATCCCAGTCATTTATCTTCGACTTTGATTCAGTCCTAGTCATTTCATTTCTTGACTCATGGTTTTGTTTCGATCACTCGATCTTAGCTTAGTCTAAATCATTTTTTAGATAACACATTATTTTTTATTTGACTTGAACAGAGGGGGTGTTTAGGTCTTTGCAACATTCTTATCTAATAGATATGTACAAAGAGGGACAGCTATAGACACCTATTTATGTCCGAGAATAATTGGATCGATTTTTTTAAATTTTTTATTATAGTATATATTATAATATAGTATTATGATATACTATTATTAATATCACTATTATTATTATATTATTATCATCATTATTTTTTATTATTTTTATTATTTTTATTATTTTTTTCCTTTTCTTTTTCTTTCTTTTCTTCTTTCTTTTTTTGTTCCAATCCGTAGGTGAACAGGAAAAAGGGAATCAGGATCAAAATCCCTTGGTCAAAGTTAATATAGAATCGTATCAATGTGATTGACTGAAATTTTAGACCAAAAGTCACGCTGGACAGAATGCAATCCCAAGATTTAAGCCTAAGATTAATTATGTCCATTTCCTAAAACTGGTCCTACAATCGCCTATAAATTGAATCGATTCTACAAAGGATAAACACACAGAAAAAAATTCTTAGAGAAAGATCTAGAAAATTTTAGGTAATAAAAATATTTTAAAATTTTAATTTTGGGATTTGGGTTCAATCTAGAGTTCCTAGGTTTGATTTTAGGTTTTTGGGATTGGAATTAGGGTTCTAGGTAGTTCTGGAGCAATTCGGGCAAATTTGAGAGAAATCTAGAAAAATTTGAAGAAATTTGGGTTTTTTTTTTGGTTTTTGGAATAAACGTGAGTTTTTTTATGAATTTTTTGGTGATTGGTTGAATTTTTTGACCATTTTTTGATCAATTTTTGAATGAATTTTTAGGTGACTTTTCCAGAAACCGTTGGAATTCTCGATTCTTAGTTAAAGTTTTTGATGGGTTTCTTGGAGCATTTCTAGAGAGAAAAGAGAGAGTTTCTAGCTTAGGAAAAGAAGAGACAAAAGGCTTTTGAGGCTTGAAATGTGGAAGGTGGCTTATATAGCAGCCTAGAACAATAGCATTTTGGAAGCCCTGACCCACGAGTGACCTAACGAGGATCCGCGTGTTGATCTTGGTATTGACCTGACCCGATCGTAGGTTTGTCTTTTTTCATTTTATTTTTATTTTTTGATTTGATTTGATTTTTACTCATTTTATTTTTTTTCTAGTTTTGTTTTTTTAGGAATTTTATTTCTACCATTTTATTTTTGAAAGTAAATGAATTTTTTTTTTAAAAAAAATCTTTTCAATAAAAATAAAAAAAATCTTTTTCAAATCCTTACAAAATAAATTCATGAATTTTACCAAACTATTAGAAAATTTTTATGGGTTTAATTTTTAAAATGGAATCCACCAAACTATTAGGAAGTTTCGTAAATCTGTTGTTCAAAAAAATAATAATAATAAATAAAAAATAATTTTTTTTGCTAAGGCACTCCACATCTCTTTTAGCAATATTATGCAGCCTTAACTCATGTATGATATTATTCTCCATACTATTTAGCAACATAATGTGTAGTCGAGTTGTATCTATCTAGGCCTCATAAGCCTTTGGTTTCTTCTATGTTCGAACGTATTCTTATACTTAAATTCAATTAAGACAATGTTTAGAATTTTAAGAACCTGTTACTTTTCTAACACACACTAGATTTTCATACTCCAGATTTTATAATTATCCTTATTTAATAACCATATACTTAAATACAAAAACCATATTTAAAGGATAATATTGAAAGACTCATGTATTAATTAATGCCAAGCATCTTACATCTATTTTGCCGCAATGTTGCAAATAAAACAATAATAATAGTTCATATAAAAATGAAACCAAAAGGTCACTATGTTCGTAATCAAATTCCATTTTTAATGTGTTTGATTATCACTAATTTATTTCATTCTATAAAATCAACCATTCTAAGATAGAACAAATCAATTATCTTAGAACTCCCACTAACCATAAAGTTACCTTCAATCAATGGCATACATTGATTGAAATTCACATAGACAAGTCTAATATGACATGTACATATTGAACACATTAACAAATTTCATCATTAAACATACATAATGTTTATTAAACTATGTTTTCAATTAGGACGTATCACATGTCTAGTGACTAGGATGGAATCCATAAATTCCTATGACAGTTTCACATTCTTATTAGCCATCCATGGAGATTCAAGAATTTTGTGTGTGCCATTATTGAGACTTGGGTCAATAAAGAAGGTTGCATTCTTCATTGTCCTTTTTTGATAAAATCACAAAATTCTTTGTCAAAGTTGCAACATTAGGAGATTTCCTCTCATTAGACATCTAAATAACTTTGAAAAAATTCTTTTGTCTAAGTGTAAAAAGCATATCTATTCAACATCATGTATATGTTTAGATCTTTCTTACATGCATGTTGCCTAACAAGATCAACTCTTTAATCTTGTCATTAACCTTTGATGATATGACATACAATATCATCATCATTTGGATCCATTCAGTGTTATGCTAAATTAGTTAGTAGCCTTATGACTCTAAGCAATTGCGCCTAAGTTTTTATAATAATAAGAGTTTTCACAATCATTGTCATGATTTTCTGTAACATAGATATAAGAAATTTACGAAAGCATTTTTATGGAAATGTTGCGAAAGCGATACTGACTTGATTCACTGGTTAAGAACAAAATCACAAATTTAAAAATTGTCCAATATCCATAGTGTAAGTACTTAAACACTGAAGCATGAGATTCCTTAAAGAGTTTCTTTCTCTATGTCGATCTCTCTATTTTTTTCTCTTATTCTTTATGTAACTCATCACATAATCCCATATGAATGAAAATTATCTCATTCTTGAATTGGATGAACATATTCATCATTTCTATTTCTCATCATGGCCAAACAACATGTCTTATTGAAAAAAAAAAAGACCATGACATATTCATGTCTCAAGTACATCTTTTTTTTATGGTTTTCTCATATGGCCAATTGTCATTTTTTTTATGATGGAGAGAAGTGCTTGCGATTGATACATGGTTTGAATTGAAACCATTTGTTAACTATCATGGCAATTTTTGGTTCAAACTAAGTAAAAGGGATAACTGCCTTCTTAGTAGTTTACATTGGTTGGGTTCCACCACTTATAGCCGAGCTTTTCCAACAATGTATAAAATTTCAACATACATGTAATCAACTATATATGAATTTGGAATGGGGCTACTTCTATGAGATTTGTGGCAAAATTTCTAGAGCACTCATGAATAACTAGGTATATACATACATGGCCTATTACTGCAAAATCGTGTTGAACAACAGAAATTGAGGGATTATATTGTGATTGGTGAAAAATTTTGGTTCATAGATGTTTTATACTTCACCAATAATTCCTTGAAAGAATTTTTTTCTTTCTTTCTTTCTAGGTATGGTTTAATCATAGTCCAAAAGGCACCAGTTTTGATGTATTACACTCTCAAAGATAACCAACGCAAATTATTTTTGAAACTTGATAAGGGCATTTTAGTGTGTAGACACCTATTTTGTTTAAAAAATCAAGTATTGTGTCAAAATAAATCCAAAACGATTCTTAGTTCCACTCAGATCCAGTGAATATTTTAATTGAATTTATTTGGTTATTTTGTTCTGGATCATTTTAAATAGTTATTATTATTATTATTATTATTGTTGTTGTTGTTGTTGTTGTTGTTGTTGTTGTTATTATTATTATTATTTTGTCTTTTCTTCATATTCTTTGTTCTTCTACCATTTCGTTGTTTTTTTTCCTTCTTTCTCCTAAAGTCCTCAGTGCATTAAATGCACTAAATTCTAGCCCCTTTTGCCTGACTTTGGAGCAAAAATTTCAAAACCCCAGCCTTGTTGTCTAACTTTGCACCAGTGATAACCCTCAAAAGTCCACTATAATCTTAAAAAATTTAGGATTCTGATATCAAAATTAGCTCTATAAATAGAACCAATTCATAAAGACAAAAGACATAAATGGTATTTTTTGGGATTAGGGGAAACTTTGTAAAGATAAAACAATTGCACACATAAGCAACATAAAAACTGAAAAATTTTCCTAGTATCCGTAACCCCATTCAGGGAACCAATAGTTCCCAAAAAAAAAAATTCAAACTGAAACTTAAAACCTTGATCTAAGAGATTTGGGATTTTTTTTTTAGGAAAACTATTTGAAGAATTGTGTTTTGGGGCTTGAGAGGAGTATTCTAGGATTTTTTGAAAATTTTTGGAAATTTTGTTAAGATGGTCGAAAGATGGAATTTTTGAATTTCTTGACAATCATTTGATTTTTCTGGCCATCAGAATCTAAGAAACCCACCAAATTTTGCAAAAATTTTGAATGTATTGACATGGATTAAAGATTCCAGCCATGGCATGGTAGTGACCAGCTGAAATCTAGGTTGTCATGACTGCCAGTGAAAGGGGATTTAGCTCTGAATGAAGAAAGAGACAAAAAAGAAAAAAAAAAGGAAAAGGGCCTTAAATAAGCCAGCTAGAATGATGTCATTTTAGATGTTTAACCTATGCATGGACTGTAGGTGACTTGACCTATTTGGTGAGTTTTCCCTTTTTTTTTTTCTTTTTATCTTATGTTTTGATTTTAATTTTATTTATTTTTTGTTGATTTTTTATGATATTATTGTTATTGTTATTTTTATTATTATTCACCCTTTTAGAAACGAGTAAAAAAGAAAAATATAATTAAAATAAAATATCGATTTAGTAAAATTAAAAATGTGAATAAAGCTTTAAAATATAATTATTAAGGAACATTGAAACTTTGTTACAAGCAAAATATAGCTAAACTTTCACCAAAGTGTTGGGATAGTTTAAGAAATAATTTTTGTTAAAAATAAAAAATGCTACAAATAATAAAAAATAAAAAATGATGAATTGTTTAAGTAAATTTTTTAAATGTAATCTTTAAAGAAAACTGAAAAAGTTTGATTTTCTTTAAGTATTGCAAGTAAAGATATTTTTTGAATTTCACCAAAAAGTTAGGATAATTTAGAAAATGCTTTTTACCAAATAAAGATTTATTTGAATAATAAGAAAAAATAATAGAAAGTAATAATAAAAAAATAAAAATAACTAACAATAAAAATTAATTAAGTATTTAGTTAAATCTCTTGAGTAAGAAATTTAAGAAAAATTACAGGAGTCTTATTTTTCTTAATTATTACTAAAAGAAATGATTTTTTAAAATTTCCCCAAAAAGTCTGGATAATCCTAAAATCAATTTGAGAAATGATTTTTGGATTTTGCCATAGAGTCGGGATAATCTTAAAATCAACTTTAATAGATAAATAAAATATCCTATGATGAAATTTTGAAAATTTTGTGAATGGTCAATTTTTTTGAATAATGTTTTTTTTATAAATTCCACCAAAGCGTTGGAGAATATATAGAAGGTGAAAATAATAATAATAATAATAATAATAGTAATAATAATAATAATAATAATAATTTCGTAATAGAAAATATTTTTCATAAATAAATTTTAAGAAAATAATTTTAAATATAAAGAAGATCATATCATCAAAATTAAAAAATAACACATGCTTAGTTGTTACCATTGTTTGAATGGTCAATGTGGGGATGCTAATACCTTTTTCGCTCATAACTATACTCTCAAATCTGATCCTGATTTTTATAGACCAAAATGTCTTTTAGTAAATCTTAATTAATTTTAAGATTTTTATTAAAAGATGATCTTTTGAATGGCTAAGCGCACCCGTATAAACAAGATTGGTCGTGACTTCAAAAATTTTCATTAACTCTAATGATCGAGTCCCCTGAATGAAAAATCGTTATGATATAATGCTGAAAAGGTAAAATAGATTTTTTCCTCATTAGCATAAATTAGTTGACAAGTAGAGGTATTCTAGACATTTTGGCTAAGCTGACATGTCAAGCTGACCAAAATTCTCAGGGTTTATATCAACTCACCATCTCAGTAACCTACAAGCCAGTGTCCTAGGATACTGACTTGTCGTGCCTTGAATAGATAGTCAATTGCTAGCTCAAGTTGGGTCTACGAGGTTAGCCTTAATCTTCTTAGGTAATCTCGAATAGTCTAGCCCTTAGACTCTTCATCACACAAGTATAAATAACCTTATCTAGGTATCTCTAATCCATCTTGAATTCTAAAAGTCTTAAGCCTTTATTTCATTCCTTTTCTCCTTCCCACTCTTAGACTAATCTCTGACTTAAGTGTTAGAGTATAAATGCTAGAAATGCCTTCAGCCTTTGTCATTAATGCTCACTTTCTTTCTCTTTTACTTTTTTAGGGTTTTATCCTCATTGTACAGCTCACCACAAACATTTGGCACATAGGGTAAGGTCTTTATTTAGTCAAGCTAAAAATGCTTAGAAGAAAATGAGTCATAGAGGAAAGAGAAACTGCTATTAGGATAAAAACCCATGTTAGCCAACCTAACCCATATCGACTAGCCATAGCAATCCCCAACATGGAGCAATTTGAAGCCTTTACCAACCAACTTTAATCCATTAAGAAAATGATACAAAATTTGATCCCACCACAAATCTCAAAGGCACTTGACCCTATAACTCCCAAAAACTCACCTACCTAAAAGCTATCGACCTATAATGACATAGCAATCTCATTGGCATCAAACAAGGATGAAACACTAGTAATTCAATATCCCACACACACTTTACATAAGCCATTACCTAAAAGTCCAAACAAGCTACCTCAAAACCATAATCGAACAAAACTTTAGAAGCTCTGATAGAGGCTATAGAGAAAGAACTGAATAACAAACCCTCCATCTTTGATGATAAGTTGAGGTTTTTAGAAACCTCCTCTTTCATTGAGGAAATTGATCGAGCAATACTTTTTAAGGGGTTTAAGATGCCAGCCTTAGAGATTTATGATGGTTCATTTGACCTTTTTGATCATTTTGAGCTTTATCGAACTAATATGATGATGTAGAAAGCTAATGAGCCCTTTCTATGCAAAGGGTTCACCACAACATTAAAGGGGGTAGCTCAATCTTGGTATAATAGTTTAGAGCCAAGGTCGATCACCACATTTAAACAACTTAGCCTTTTTTTCTTGTCCAAAATCATCAGCAACTGAAGAATAAAGAAAATGATACTTAGCTTGATGTAGATCTATCAAGGTAGAAGTGAATCCTTGAAAGAGTACGTCACACGTTTTAATGATAAACTCTTCAGGTCCAAGCTTTGGAATAGGATGCTACAGTGGCCACCCTGACAAGTGGGCTAAATAACTGAGAATATCATTTAAAGTGCACCCTTTCCCTATAGTCATTGAAGATTTTAGTCAATGTCTTATTCATTATTAAGAAATACATCAAGCTAAAGTTACAATGAAAAACAACTAAGATAAGAGAGGCTAATCCCCTTCTCTTTGCTCACAAAAAAAAGGAAAAAAATCTACAATCCCCTAAAAAAGATGGGTACTTTAGTGCTCCAATAAAAATATATGCTTTTCATAGAGATTACAACAACAATACTAAAGCTTGTGTTGACCTAATGAATGAGATAGACAATTTGATTAGAAAATGTCAGCTAGGTAGATTTGTGGATCGAGAAAGGCATGGATAAGGGAAAAGATTTCAAAAAAAAATAGTAGGGAAAAAAGCCAAGAAAGAATCAAAAAAAAAGAGAAAGAGAAGGGAGTCAAAGTGGTGGTAACTAGAGGGTCGAATAGGAAAAAAAAGGAAATAATGTGGACAATAGGCCTATTGTAGTGATAATTAATGTAATCATTAGGGGGACTTCAAAGTTGGTTAAGAAGAAGTTTGATCAATGGACAGTTATGGCCATTAGGTCTTTAACAAAAAAAGAGAAAGATAAGCTGATCTCATTTACCTTTGAGGATCTAAAAAGGATCTAGTTCTTACATGATGATGTCAGTGTCATTCAGGTTGTGGTCTACAACCATATGGTGAGGAGGATCTTTTCTGAAAATAAGAACTCAACCAATGCCCTATATTATCAATCAAAGACCCAAAATTTATGTTAGCCAATCAAAAACAATAGAAAACATTATACTTGTGCTATTTTTTGAAAATAATATCGATAAATCATGCAAATAAGATTTAAGTTGAGCCATAAAAAATAATTTGGGCAGCTACTAAAGAATAACGCTAACCTATTTCTATGAAACCCATTAGATGCTAAGGATTGGTCCTACGGTAATGGTCTACATGTTACACACTGATTTGAATATTAAACCAGTTTTGCAAAAAAAAAAAAAGTTTTACCTTTGAAAGGCAAAAAGCTATTGAAGAAATGGTAGGTAAGTAATTGAAAGCTAGTTTCATCAGGGAAGCATACTACCTTGAATAGATTGCTAACGTCATCATGGTGAAAAAGCATAATGGAAAATAGAGAATGTGCACTGGCTTCACCTAGCTCAACAATGCTTGCCCAAAAAATAGTTTTCCTTTACCCATCATAGATTGATTTGTAGATGATAGTGTCAAGCATGATTGGCTTTGTTTTATGGATACATATTCAGGCTATAATCAGATCAAAATATTGAATGAGGATGAGAAACAATTGATATTTGTGATCAAAAAGAGCTTTGTTACTTGGATGAGAAACGGTTAATAAGCACAGCGAATTCACCTGTACATGTTACTTGGATCGACCTTAAAGTGACAAGTGCTAACTGACTTAGTTGCTGAATGCACTTCGGTTGAGATAGAAGAACAGCCTAGCATGGCTGACAATTTGAAAAAAAAAAGACTAGGAAACTTTTTATAGATGAATCTACCACAAATCAAAGAAATAAAGCTAACCTAATTCTAATCAACCTAGAAAACATGCAATTCTAATATGCTTTAGAGTTTGGGTTTTAGGCTTCAAATAACAAAGCATAATATGAAACATTAATTGATGGCTTAAGAGTAGAGCTAACTTGAATGCAAAAAGTATTTTAGTATACAATGACTTGTGGCTTGTGGTCAGGCAAGTTAATAGAGAATTTGGGGCCTGTGAAAAAGGGATAAAGTATCTAGATAAAGTACTAACATATCTGGCAATGTTTTTAAAAGTCGAGATGAGAAAGATACCAAGGTCAGAGAATACTTTGGCTTATTTATTATCTAAGCTAGCATATGAAATTATGATAGACAGCTTAACATATGTCTTGATAGAGGAGTTAATGAAGAAAAACATCAATAAGAAACAAGTCAGCTAGATTGAGGAAAAAGAGTTTTGAATGTCTTCAATAAGAGCTTATTTGATGACTAGAGAATACTTTGGCTTATTTATTATCTAAGCTAGCATATGAAATTATGATAGAGAGCTTAACATATGTCTTGATAGAGGAGTTAATGAAGAAAAACATCAATAAGAAACAAGTCAGCTAGATTGAGGAAAAAGAGTTTTGAATGTCTTCAATAAGAGCTTATTTGATGACTAGAAAACTGTCCAAAGATGAAATTCAAGCCAAGGTCCTAATGAGAAAAGCTCCTCAGTATACCATAATTAATGGGAAATTATACAAAAAATCCTTTAATTTACCTTATCTAAGATGTGGGGATGAAAAATAGGCAAACTATGTTACTCAAAGAAATTCATGAGAGAATATATCGAAACCACCTCAAACCTTAGCCACTAGGGTCTTAAGATAAGGATACTATTAGGAAATATGATAAATGCTAGAGTTTGCTCATGTGTAGTATCTCCCCTTGATCTAACAGACTTTTATAAAAGTCCATGGCTTGTCATGCAAGAGGAGTGGATTTGCTTAGTCCAGTCACCCTAACCACTAGGTAGAGGAGATTTATGCTAATAGCTATTGACAACTTTACCAAATGGCTTAAGGTCGAAGATTAGCTACCACAACCAAGACTCAGGTCAAGAAATTTGTTTTGGAAGAATATCATTTATCTATTTAGCTTACCTTGGTCCATAATGACAGATAATGGAAGGTAGTTTGAAAACCTAAAGTTCAAATAATGGTGTTCCAACCTCAGCATCGACCTAAGGTTTATCTCAATCACCTATCCATAGTCTAATGGTCAGGTTGAGGCAATGAATAAGGTCATACTTGAAACTTTACGAATATGCTAAATGAACCAAAAGAAAATAGGCTAGAGAGCTTTCTAAAGTGTTATAGCTTCTAAGAATGACCACTAAAGTCCCTATAAGGGAGACCCTTTTGAATTTGGCTTTTGGTACAGAAGCTATGATCTCAAATAAGATTAACCTCCTTAGGCTTCGAGTTAAGCTTGACTCTGAGGAGGGGAATGAGGAGGCCTTAAAGGCTAATTTGAATCTGACTGAAGAGCAAATAGACATTATTCTGACTAGGATAGCAATATATCAACAAAAGGTTTCTAATTATTATAACAAAAGGGTTCAATGAAAAGGCATAAAAATGGACAATTTGGTACTCAGAAAAGTGAAAGTTTCTGAAGTCGATAATCGAGGAAGAAAGTTGGCCCCAAATTGGGATGGCCTTTATATTGTAAAAGAAGTAATTAGAGTTAAAACTTGTAAGTTACAGGACTTGAATGGAAATCCCATCAGAGGACATGGAATATGGATAATCTAAGAATTTATTACCAATAAAGCCTTTCAAGTTGAGCAAGTTTTATATCGATAAGGTCAACTTGGATTACTTAGTTTTGAGCTAAATAAAATTGATGTTTGGATATACTTTATCCATTTATTCATTTATATTAATTTGAAGAAATGGTTAATTAATATTTAAATGTATGACGTCCAAGCTCAAATAACAATAAAACCAAACAATTATCTAAAACTTGGTACAAATCATACATGAAGATTTTCATGTTCAAGGCATTTGAGTTGATGCTTAATGAATCTTTATGCTTGACCAACAATTATTAATAGTACTGAGCTAATACTTAGAAAATTCTTTAAAGAATTAAAGTTTGAAGTGTCTCATTACAAATAGTAAAGCTCTCAATAATCGATCTTAGACTTTGAATAGTTTTGGAAGAATTATTTAGAATTCAAGTTTGAGCTAAGATTCATCATTGAGCTAACACTTTGATTTATTTGAAATTATTTGAAGTTACTTTTTGTCCTTTATAACTTTCATAATTCCAACTACTAAGCTAAAACTTGAGAAAATTATTTGTTGTAAAATATGTATTACTAAGCGAACTTAAGTTACAAATGCATAAAAAAGAACCAAGCTGAAAGATTGTAAAAAAAATTCCTATTCATTAATGAATGTATAGTATTTCTAGATTAGAACAAAAAATTACAAAAAAAAGATAAATAAAAGGAAAAATAAAAAAACTATCCTAAGCCTCATCCTCAAGCTGTTCCTTAGGAGTTAGCGTTTGTGGCTCACCAACTTGGGTTTCCACATTGGGCTCCCACCCTATTTGGCCTTAGCTTCAAAAACAGTGTTCACTGCAGCCTCGATCTCCAAGTCCTCATTGTCTTGGACTTCTTCTATTGGTGCCGTTATGTGCTGGGACCTTAAATTATTTATGCTAATTGATGACAAGTTAAGATTAGCATAAAAAAACTTCACCTTCTTCAAAGCTAAGTCAAATGAGTCAAAGTCATAGTCTCAAGCAAAGTTAATCTGCATGTTATAAAACTTGTCGAACTCAAGAAAGTTCTTAACGGCCCACTGTTCAACTTGTATTTCGATAGTAAGCTAATTCTTTAGCCTCTCCACTTCAGCCAATGCTTTGTTGCTATAAGCTTTTTAGACTGATATGTCTTCAAACCTTTGGCCTAAATCCTCAACCTTCTTGCCAAGCTTTTCATTGATTTTCTTGAACTTGGTGTTGGAGACCTTGAGCTTCTACATCACCTCGGTGAGGGAGTTAAAGTCAGGAGCATAGGTTTTGATGTCCTGTTCAATCTTGTAGAAATAAGCGAGAGCTCGATAACAGTGCATCAAGCCTTATCTCATGTTTTGAAAGACAAAGGTTGGAAGCCATTCAAAAATTACAAACAAATACCCAAGCTAAATGATAACAAATAAAACAATATTGGTTTATGAATTATACCGAGCTCATAGATAGATAAGCCTATTTTGGAATGGTGACCCGCATGATCTTTCTCACCATTTTAGGATCCTCATAGGCATTCTTCGAGGAGTCAAACTCCACATTGATTAAGACCTTTTTTGAGAAGGGTTGAAGCTCAACTATAGGCTCGAAAAAGGAAGACTTTACCTTTGGGCATTTATAGGGCTTCTAAGTTATGCTATTCTATTTCAACTTTTAAAATATGGCTGGGCTTTTGCCATCGACCTAGCCTTGTTAAAGAGGTGCTAGCTCAATTATTTTTATTCCCCTAGAAGGAGAACCGAGCTGAAGAGAGGCTTTGCCCTTCCCTCTTCTGAGAGGTTATCAAAATCGCTTGCACTTCGACCACACATGTTGTAAAGTAAAGTTAAAATGAGAGTTAGAACAAAATTAACAAAAGCAAACTCATTATGAAAAGTTTATTAGTAAACATTTACCCTAGTACTTGACCTCTATAATGCTATAGGAGGTTAGATCATAAGCATTAATTAGTAACTTTTCCCATTTAAGGAAGTCATTTATTAGATCTCGAACACTGAGCTCGCCTGTGCTTATGGGGTCAATTTTGGCTTTTTAAAAAATGTTCAGGCCATTATTAAGTTTCAAGTTTTTTTAACTTTCACTATACAAAGGAAAAGACCTTCAAAGTCTTTATTGAGCTCAGGTAGTTGCTAAAAATGCTTTTCAATGGTCATGTTGTCACATAGAATTAGCTCTTATTATAGGGTTGTTTCTTTACCACAAACAATTTCTTGAATAGGGAGATAGAAGGAAAAAGACTTAATTTTTTACCAAGAATAACGAATCCTACTATGTACCTAAAATATTTTGGGACGACTGAGTAATAATTGAATTATAAGATAAAATAAGCTCTATAACAAAAAAAATAAAGAAAATCTGAGGCTGGCCACTATATAGTCCCAATATACCTAAATCGAATTTGAGTTTGATCGTAAAAACATGATGAACTGAGCATAAGTTAGGGCAATCCTTGGGATTGGCCCTACCCTTTAAACTTCTCATTATCTCCTTAGGGGTTATATTTAGGGGACAAGGGTATAAAAGGAGGTAAGGTCTTTATCATCAACATTTTTAGTACCCTATGCCTCTTCTTCAATTTCACCTTTCTCGTTAGCTTGGCTAGGCCCTTTTGGCTATTTAGAGCTCTGAGCTTGCTCAATTTAAAAGTCTCATCACTAGGCTACTCAGCTTTTAAAGAATGAGCAAGCCCTGGGCCTAAACAGGGCTTAAGACCTTCATTACATCAAAAGAATAAAAAGTTGAAGAATAGTTATAAGACTTTTTAGACTCAGAGGTGGAGCTAAAACTAGACTTTGAGTTTAGATTATTAGCATGTTAGGAAAAAGAAAAAAGGTAAAAAAGGTAAAAAAAGGTGTGGATTATTTAGAGAAAGAGTAAAAGAAGTAGAAAAAAGGTTAGAGAAAAGAGCCAAACTATCCACGCTAGTGAAATTGAAGGATTTTGGTGGTCAAAATCAATTACGACAAAAACTTATCCATCATATGATAAACATTTTCCCTCTCATTAAGGCATTATCCTTGATTTATTTTTTACCTTCAGTAAACATCAAATTTAACAAGTACGTAGCTTGGCAATAATCCCTTCCTACAATGACACAAGAAATTTCATCATCTAAAAGAAATGCCTATTGGTTGAGCTAGCCTCCCCTGATTTTTATCCTAAAGTTGTTAGACATGCTAGAATCAAAATACATAATGAAAAGGAAAAAAAGTACCAAAGTGTTTGAGAAGAAAAAGGTCAAATGAGAGAAAGCTAGAAGATTTTGAGGTCGGATAAAGCTAATTGGCTTGAGAGTATAAAAGTTTAGGTAGAGAGAAAATAGAACCTTAGAGGGCTTAGAAGTCCCAAATCAAATAAACATTTTAGATTAAGCCATGTCACCATAATGGCTACCGAAGATGACACTTCACATTCTTAGTCTTAATTCAAAGAATTACCAAATTTTCTCTCTTCTCAATAAATGCAAATTTGAATCAATCTATCTAAGAGGCATGTTGCTTCACCCATTACAGAGATCTCACCATGCAATACCTACTAGTATCACGTCAACCATAAACGTTGTATTATATCAAACTTTACATGATCCACCATAAAAAAATTCAAAGTACGATGTCAATTATTAACATAATAAGACATCAGGTATGTTATAGGTACTACAAGTGTGACATCGATCATTTCATATCAACACATGTCGACCACGTCATCTTGAACCTAAATAATATTACCACCCTATTCATGTCAATATTTTTTGTTCATCACCTCAACAAACTAAGTTCGAAGCAATCATCAAACTAAAATTTTAAAAGAAATCTACACTTAATCAACAGTTTAGTCTAAAAAATGATAGCTCAGTTTGAAAAATGATAGATCGATCAATCCTATTCTCATTAGTCTAACACCTCAGATTGTTTGGTGAGGAATAAAATGTTAGAGGCATTTTAGATTTCAAAAGGCAAAATGGACTTTTTCCTCTTTAGTATAAATTAGCTAACAAACGAATGAATTCTGGATATTTTGGCTGAATTGACATGTTATGCTGACCTAAATTTCCAAGGTTTGTTTTAGTTCAACCACCTTAACAACCTATAACTAGTGTCCTAGGATGTTGACTTGTCATACCCTGAATGGACAGTAAATTGCTAGCTTAACTTAGACCTATGAGGTTAACCCTAGTCCCCTAGGTTGACCTTGGGTTTACTAGGCTCTGAACTCTCTATCACACAGTTATAAATAGCCTTATCTAGGTATCTTTAATCCATCTTGAATTTTAAAAGCCTTAAGCCTTTATTTGATTCCTTTGTCAATCCTACTCTTAAACCGATCTTTGATTTGAGTGTCAAAGCATAAACACTAAAACCACCCCAACCTTTGTTGTTGATCATATTTATTTTCCTTTTTTTTTGTTTTTTTAGGTTTTGTCTTCTTCGAATAGCTCAACATAAATAAAACCTTATGAAATATGCAGGGATTGTTGGATATTTCAATGACTTTAAAATTGAATTGATTTTAACCAAATATTTTGGTTAACAAATTATACTGATTCTAGTGACTTTTTATGGTCATTATAATAAGATTTTATGACTGCTATATTATGATTTTATAAGCATTATATCTAGATTATATGATTGTTCAAGTTATAATTTTACTTGATTTCCAAATATTTCTCACATAAATATCTCTACCTTTCATCCACCATCGGCATATAAATAGAGACACATATTTACATTCAAAATCAACCATTATAATTCATTTTATTTCTCATTTCTTATTTTTTCTCTACTTTTTCCTTCATAGGTTTTATTGTTTCTAATGTTCTTGTAACTCTTACGACTCTTTTGATTTAATGAAACTGGTTTTTTATTTCATCTATTTTCTATAAAGGACCAACTCTTCCAAGGTTTGGTTTATTTTTAAGGTTAAAAAAATGATTCTATGAAACAGAGATTCCTGATGAACATGAAATTTTAAATCTTTTAAAAGAGTAGGTATTTGTAATTCTTTATTTTGTGGAATTGCTTTAAGTTATTTTTTCCATTGTTCCCTTGTCTTTTCCAAAAATCTTCATTTGTTATCTTTCTTCATTGCTGCTCTTCTTAAAAATCTTCATCTATCATTTATCTTTCCTCTCGATTGTTACTCATATCTTTTTTTCAAACTGTTAGGATCTCTTATCTCTCTTCAATTTTCATTAGATCTTTCTTTTTTAACTAGGAATAGTAATTACAGTGAGATTTCTTTTTTTACTTCATCTCTTTCAATTTAAAGTTTAAGCTATTTGGGTTTATATGGACAATATTTTTTCCTTTTTCATTTGTTTATATTAGGATCATGTAAGCTACAGAGCTTTACTGTTTGTAGTTGCTTTAGGGCTTCATTATTGATTGTTATGAGTTTTAAATAAACATATCTCTACTTTTTCATAGAGTCTAAGAAATAAGAATATTTTGTGGTTAGCTTATTTGGCCAATTGGTGTTGTTAGTTACATTTCAATTATGGCTCTTTTTTTTTTCAACTGTGTTGATTCCTTTACCAACAAAATAACATGCTTGATTGATGTTGCAAAATGGAATAGAATTAAGATTTGGGTGCCAACTAGTATTTCCTCTAGCCTTTTTTTGTAGGTGTCAATTGCTACCTACCTTTATAAAAACCATTTGAGGTAAGGTAATAAACAGTGGCAAATAAGATAATAGTACCAGTAATTTTTTTTCTCATCATGATAATTTGTTCTAAAGTTTCAAATTTGATAGCTAGATATAAAGACCATAAGGTATAAAAGTTAGGGAAAATATGAAATGATCTTATTTACATTTATTGTTGTAATTATCTTTTTCATCCTCTATTGTTATAGGTTACTATTTTAAGGGTCTTGGAATATGTCATCTTCTTTGGATGTATACAAGGGAAAAAAAGTTTCCAAATCTTCTCTTCCATTCTTCTAGTTGATTATGGGGGTTAAGTAAAGTACCCATTTATGATAATTTTGAAATATTTGGTTCGTTTAGAGGATATTGCAATAAACTCAAATTTATCTAGTTGCAAACAATATAAAAACATCATAAACTAAATAATTTAATGTAAAAAAATAAACATTTTCTCTTGTATTGATTGTAAGAAGAGCCATTTTATTTTTGCTTAAGCCTCTCTCTCTTTAAGGCATTGACTTTTACATTCAAATATTGAATCTTTTTCTCTTTTTTTTTTTCCTTTTGCTATAGCAAAGTCATGGTAGATTGGCATGTATCACGAACATGACCACTAGGAGTT
This sequence comes from Durio zibethinus, assembly GCF_047325235.1. Classification (NCBI taxonomy): domain Eukaryota; kingdom Viridiplantae; phylum Streptophyta; class Magnoliopsida; order Malvales; family Malvaceae; genus Durio; species Durio zibethinus. The sequence goes on along the minus strand of NC_143163.1, from coordinate 31,387,027 downwards.
GTAGCAGGGATCAATAAGAGATAAAGATTTTGATGGAGAAGAAATGTAATCTTATGAGAAAAAGAAAGAATATTCTAGTCCCACACCAAGAAAACCTATGAAGTTCGCAAGATTTTCCTTTACATGGCGCCTTCCAAGTGTTTCAATAATGATCCATAGAGTTAACAATTTAGCAAGCCATAAAACCAATTTAGCTCAATAATCATTAACTCTAGTAAACATCTTTAATTGTTCAAAGATGTATGGCAAACATGCAAATATAGAGTCAGTTAGAAATGAGTTAGGTGAACCAATTTATGATGAACTAACTTTGAAGATTGTGAGAAGGTTCAGCATGATTAACCATTGAACATTGTGTTTGTACAAACTAGCACATATGATTTTGTTAGCATGCTAAGATATGCTGAAAATTTCATTTTGATATACAACTTAAGTTGGTCATGCCAAAACTTATATAATATTTGTATGATATATGAATGACAAGACAATTACGCATATAATATATTTATGATGCTTGAATAGAAATACAATTACTCATAAATGTGAAAGTTTATATCTTTATGATGTATGAAATCCTCGTAGGAGACAGGGAATTCCATAGGTCATTTTTCATCCCTAGTTTAGGCACTTAATATAGGCATTCAAATCGTATGTATAGGGCATTCGATTGCCATGCTTACTTGTAGTTTTTATTTGATTTTCTTTAATGGGCATACGAATGCCCTATATGGGGCATTTGAATGCCATTTAACCTTGTAGCTTCTGTTGGATTTTTTTTCATGGGTATTTGAGTGCCATGTCTAAGGCATTCGAATTCATTGCAATCTTGTATTCTCTATTTGATTTTTCTTCATAGGCATTAAAATTCCTTGTAGCCTTGTAACATTTATTTGATTTTTGTTCATGTGCATTCCACTTCCATGTTTAGAGTATTAGAATGCCCTACATGCATGCATACATAGATTTTGCAAAAAATTTGCTAGCAATATACTTGTACAACAAATTTAATTATTAAATTATTATTTTTCTAAAATATCATTCAAGTTTTTAATCTATATCATCAAATAGAAGAAATACATCTAACATATCATTCAAGTTTTTAATCTATATCATCAAATCGCAAATTAAAAACTCATATCCAATAGTTGCTTATGTCATCGTCAATTGCTTTATTTGTTACTTCAAGCATGTTTTGTTTTTCGATATAGTTAAAATTTTGACATACTTTTGCGTAATAAGGAAATTTTTTATTCTTGACCCACTTGTAACTTGGATTAAGCTGTATTCAAATGTATAACAAACATGCATATAATCAATTTATTTGATAACTTTAAATATCCAGTTCCCTAAAAATACAAAGTAACAATATATACCTACAATCATCCTCCCATTATTTAACAAAACCCACTACTTGATGATTAATTTCATCCCAAACAAATGTAGGATTATGGGCAAACAATGTGGAAATGTAATAATAATCCCCTTTCAATGATTTTATTTTGATTTTAACATCAATCTTTTTAAAAACCTGATTAGGCAACCTACTTATTAGCAAAAGCTTGAATCTTCTATACTAATTTGTTCCCATATGGAAATCCTCATGAACACACTCATCAAAATAATCAAACAGTATTTGCATTTCATCAAAGTCCAAACAATCTTAAGCACTTTACTTGAAGTAGTCATGACTAAAATAAACATAGATATCAATGAGTAAAAAATACAAACTTTAGTACCTAAGTTATGATATATACTTGTTAATTTCTATAAAAGACAAACTAGTGAGATATGCAACAACTCTACATCGCCATTTTTTTTTCATAAGAATTACATGACTCCAATTTTATTAGCTTAAACCTAAAGCCAAGCCTATATTGTTAGTTTATCTAAACTTGATCAACTAATCTAATTATATTGTAATCTTTCTTTTATATATAATACAACCCTAAACTTTTTAAATAAAGTTAACTCAGGATCAAGCCTAGTTAAAAGTCACTCCAGCAAAGCACCAATATTTGTTTAACTTTACAACAACTATATAGATTATATCACATAATAAACAAAAATTATGACCATTTAAAAATGCAAACATTGGAGAACAATCAAAAAATTTTCTATTCATATACCAAAACCTATACATAAATGAAACCTTTAAATTATGGATTAATTGGAAGTTATATTAAGACTTATGAAAACTTGCAAAATGAATTTAAACAAAATTTACCAAGAAATGAAACTTCTCAAAAGAACACATGCATCTAAATACCTTCTCAATAAATTAACCACTTAAGAAAATACCAATTCAAGAAAATAAGTAATAACTTGAATAACCAAATAGATAATGAAAGATTTCCCAACCAATTGAGTTTTTGTAAGGGATTTCACAATATGTTAATGGCTTAATAGAAAGGGAATGTTTTGCTCACTAAATTAAGGTTAATTGGGTGGGCTTAGTTGATTTAGGGATTTGGGTTTGAAAATAAAGGGTTGGACAATGGGATGAAAGAAATCAAAACTCCAAATTTAGGTAAAAAGAATAGGAAAAGAAGAAAGAGGGGAAAAAATTATTTTTCCTCGATAGAAGGAAATGAGAAAAAAGGGAAGTTTCAAAATTTTTTTCAATATTCAAATTTAAGCTTTTTTTTTTTTTTTAATTTGTGAAGGGATAAAAAAATAAGTATCTATTCCTATCTAATTCTATAATCTATTATTGTTAACCAAACATGAAAATAAAATCAAATTAATTTTTACATTGTACCAACCAAACAATAGAATATATATATATATATATATTCCATTCGATTCCCTATATTTTCTATTCTCACAAAATAGTAATTCCATTCTCCCTCTATTCAATTTCACAAACCAAATCTGCTGTTAATAAATGATGTAAGTTATTAAGAAAGATCTGTTATACTTTGAAGGATAGTTCTTTAAACCTTTCTACAATAAATTTCATATTCCAAAAGGCATGAATTTATCCTTAAGGATAATGTTACCACACCTCAAACAATTCTTGCTTTTATGTTTTTTCAACAAAAATAGCAACATTAATTGAAAATTAGCATTTATCATTTTTAGAATGAAACAAAGTTAGACCTAAACTATCAACAATCGTGTAATCTATTAATGGAGTACTAAACTCTTAATTTCAGTATAGAGGGTTTAAATCTTAATGGCCTTAAGTATAAAAAATGTCATATCTAAACCTTAGTTATACAAATTTATTAATTTTTAAAAATTTACATCAAATTTAACATGAAAAGGAAACTAAAATATATAAAAGATGTAAAACCCTCAGCCACAAAAACTAATATTATCAAATTGTACCAACAAAACTTTTGGTCTTACAATGAAATACATAAAAGAATAACAATTAATTTTCAATTCATATCTTAAAATTTAAATAATGAAAAGTAATTGAAAATATAAAACAAGGTAACCTTAGTAAACTTAAATAAAATAAAAAAATGATCAAAGCTTTTTGTTTTTCCATATTAGAGAAAACAGATAAAAACAAACAATAAAATAAAAGTAAAAGAAAAAAAAAAAGCAAACCCAAAAATTTATTGTTATTTACAAAGCTGAAGATTAAAATTGTTGCCAAGAATGAAAACAAAATGCTTATTTTTTTTCCTGCTAGGTTTGTTGATGACATTAATTGTTGCGCAAAACCATTCGATTTGGCCACCAACCCCCATAATGGTCCCAAGACTACTTTCACTTTTTTTCTTGTTTCTTTTTTTATATATCTCTCATTCATCGTTGCTCCTCCTTTTTCCCAATGGGAAAGGCCAAATCAGGCATTTCATCCATTCCTCTACATTTCACATTTGTTTTCCTTATTTTGTTTTTCATTTTTGTTTTCCCAATCCTCCTTTGAGAAGTTTTAGCTTTTGTCCTTTTTTTTTCTTAGATAATTAAGCAAATTGGTGTTATTATTTAAGAAAAAAAGAAAAAAAATGAAAATGTTTTGTTAAGTGACAAATGTTGCTCAATTAACCCCTTAATGGTGGTAGACAAATGTCTAGCTAGACTTTAAATCCTAAAGCTTGATTTACATTATTATTATAAATACTAGAGTTTAGTCCATGCTTCACCACGGTGCTAAAAACTACTTAATAGGGGAAAAGAAAGAAAATCAATAAAAAATACTCATAACATAAGAAACTTATAAACATCATAAAAAAAAAATAACAAACAAATAAATGAGCTTTAAATGTAATAAAAAAACTTAAAACAAATGTATAATAAATCCTATCCAAAATGAAATAGGATTATAAAGAATGATATAAATTATATCAAATGGAATGAACAACTTTATTATAACAGAATTTCTTAGAATAGAGAGTTTAGAATATAGGGTTTAAATTCTTGCTAGTGGACTTTTAGGACTTGCATCTATAAGTACCATCAATCTAAAGTGAGAGTTATCAAGTGTAAGATAACTATGATTGATAAGAATATGCATTATCTTGAAAAAGGCAAGCATGAAAAAAGAAAAAAATAAAAACAAAAAAAAATGGCAAAAAGTCCTTAATATGGAGGCCAAATCAAATGTGCAATAAAAAATATGCTAGCAATAGAGAATGCTCTAAATAAGCAACAAAATCAATTCCAAAAACTTTTCACCTAATTGTCATTAGTTGTACACTTAATTTGGTGACTATTGTGCATGTTCAAATTGTAACACAATGCTTACTTCAATGTTTCCTAGATATATTATAATTTAATAGTACCATAGATTGCAAATAGCTTGACAGTGTTAAATAAGATTAAAAACATTGACCTCTTACATACGAAGAGCCTCATTGAATGATAACATCCTATGAAATAGAACCAACAACATTGAAAATGCAAAATGAAGGCTTTTAGCATCTATATTTGATAAATGTGCAAAAATTTCCCAGTTTGTGAGTTCCACAATATGCCACAATGCTTGCAATTGCTTCATTACTCCAATTGGTCCCTCTATGTAAAAACTTTCAATAAAGCCATGTGAAAAAGCATATATAAGTGGAAAAGATATAAATGATCAAAGATTAAAACACCACTCTTAATAAACATCACAAAGCACCAAAATGCATCTACATTATCTTCAAAGAGAATAACAAAAGGAGATAGCAAGTCACTTATACCTACGATCAAAATCCCACCAAAATAGTTAGAATTAAACATTTAAAACTCTAAACTTAAAGTTGCATCTTTTATAGTTTTACACCAAATAATAGCAAATCAATAAAAGAAAGGTTCAGCAAACCATGTTATGAGTAGAAGGATAAAACATTGATAAGAACCTTGTGACAATGTAATCCATGTTAGCCTTACTTAAAGACATAAGTATTAAAAGGCCAATCATGGACTAACCTCTATTGCCATTGTCACTACACATCATAGTAATCAATTATCCTAAATTTGCTTTCATGTTGTGAATTAAACCAAAACAAACAAATAGTCAAAATGAAATTAAGAATAAAATATCAATGGGAAAAACACAAACCTAATTATTTACAAAAATAAGCCTTTTATTGCTTCAATCTTACCATTATATTGGTGTTTTGGAGCCTCAAACATACATACCATCTCTTTTGAATCCAAATAACTTTTTATCTAAACAACAAAAGATAATAATAATAAAAAAAAACTCATATTATACTTTTGATTAATTAAGGGCAATGAAAACAACAAAAAATCCTAAATTCGAAATTCTTACTTGAGAAATATGATCTTCATAAAAGCAAACATCACAGACCCAATTTTCGTATTGCATATTGATTTTATCTTCAAAATTCTTTTTTTTTCTTTAGCTAGAGTTTCAAGCTATTGTTGCTATGTTTAAAGCATCATAACTAAACACTCAAATATTTCATCCCACTTTTAACGCTCTAATGAGACTTAATAACATGTTTCATGTCCATTATGCAATAAAGATAATAAAAATAATAATTTTTTTTTTCAATTTTCAAGTTTCCATTGACATTTTTTTTACAAAAAAGGAATTTATAGAAATAAACTTTAACAAATCTTAACAGTGCTTAAATATTCAACAAAAAAAAAAGGGTTATCTATCAATATAAAACTTAAAGTTCTTGCAAGTCATTTTAACATATAGACAAAAACCTATAGTTTCTATCATATAAATAAACAAACAAAACCAATATTGAAGCTGATAAGATCATATCCATTGAATCATGTATAAAAAAATAAGAAAAAAAACCCAAATTTCTCCTATTCTTTAAAAAGAAAAATTAATGAAAGAAATAGATAGCTTATAAGGAATCAAAGAAAGTTTAATGTTAATTTTTTTATGAAGATCTATCGTCAATGATCAGCGATCGATGGTAGAGGAGAAACTTCTGATTTTCTTTTTGGAGAAAGTGATGAAAGAGTAATTAAAAGGGCTACTATTTTTTTTCTAGAAATTTCTCAATGAACAATTTTTTGCTTTGTTTTTTTTTCTTTCAATTCTAACCATTTTTTTCATTTATCTCTATTCTTAATTATTAAAAAAATTTATTAAAGACCAATGAATGGGTGACAAATGTAATCAAATTAGATGCCTAATGAACAGTGGATATGAACAATTGACATTGAGAGACTAATATCTATATATAGTTATAGATTTAAAACAATCTATGAGGGTGCACTAATTGACACTTGTCCAATATTATATAATTGTTGTTCGCTTTCATTTGATTGGTTTTGAGTTAATTTTTTTATTACAAAGAAAAAGAAAAAATTGAATGAAAAAAAAAGAAAAAAGAATCTATAATGAAAAGAGAAAAAAATTCTAAAATGTAGACAGAGAAAGAAATAAATAAACCTACACAAAGAAGAGATAGAAAAAAAAAATAGAGAGAAAGAATAGCGAGATGAGAAAAAATCTTATTAGAATGGATCAGATTTAGTAGTACTTACCAAAATTTCCTATTACTAATGAAAAAAAGTAAAAAAGAAAAAAGGTAAAAGGAAAAACGAATAATAAAAAAGAAAAACTAACAAAACAAGTAAGACTAGTAAAAGAGAAATAAGGATAATAGTGGGGAGAAACCTAGAAGGCAATGTTCCTTTTGTTATATATACACCATTTCATGAGTTTATCATATTTAACAAGTATGATTAGAATAAAAATATAAGATTATATTATTTAGTTATATTTAAAAATTAATAAATTACATAATAATTAAATAATATATGATAATGTTCCAATATGTCTTATTCAATATAAAAGATTTATCATCAATTTATTGAATAATAATATAATTAGACGTTTAGAATTGTGATATAATATTTTCTTTTTGTTCATTTTCTTTTTGCATTGTTGAACAGGTTGCTTCAGCGCAAAATGCCATTTCAAAAGTTTGTGACATTTTTGTTAGGTATGCAAATATAGATAATTAAGTGGATATATGTTGTCCTATTATTTATTTATTTATCAATTCCTTGGAGCAAATATTTTAATACATTTGGGATTTATTTATATAATTATGGGTTTTGTTTATAAATATGTTATTTTATATAAAAACTTTTTTTTAATTTTTTAATTAAAAAGAAAAACCATTTACTAGTTCCATCGAAAACAAAAAGTCAAGTCAAGTCGTTTCGGGCTCTAAATTTTCCAGTTTGCAACCAGCCCAGATAAGGGAAAACCAGCCCAGTTCCTCCGTCAACTCTTATTTGGAGAAAAGTGAAAAAAAAAAAAAAAAATATATATATATATATATATATATACTGGCGTCGCCCGGACTCGAACCGGAGACCTTCAGTGTGTTAGACTGACGTGATAACCAACTACACCACGACACCCGTCGGCGTATCTTCTTCCAACTTTTAGATATTTTAGATGAAATAAGAGATATTTTAGATGAAATAAGAGAGAAAGTTCTGCTCCATGATACGGGATAGAGAGATTGCATTGTAGAGAGTAGATAGGTAAGTGGAACTGCGGAAGATACAGAAGATGGGAATGTGTTCTACTTCTATGTCAACGTTTCTCTTCACTATGGCATTGGCAGCAGCAGCTACCACAGTCATAACCAGAAGAACAACACCACTTTATTTCTCTCCTTCCCTTCAACAAAACCCTTCTCTCTTCTTCTTTGCCCGCACTTTCCCGACCAACCCATTTCTCTTCTCTTTCTGTTTTCCCAAATGTAGATTCTACTAAGTTGCAGGTTTCTGCTTTTAAGAAAGAAAGGATACTACCCTCTTCGAAATGGACGCTTCTGATGACGACGACAATGAATTATTTGATTTTTATGATGAATTTGACGGTGGTGATGAAGACGACGTTGAGGAGATGTTTCTTCCGGTTGGGAATATGAATAAGTGGCATGAGAACAAGCCACGTTGGTTCAGTGAAGGGAAAGTATATGATACTTCTATTGAAGGCAAGCTGCTTGAAGAAATTGAGTAAAGCAGACAAGCACAATTTGTTAAAGTCAATAATCTCAAAAACAATCCTCTCAAATCTGGTTCCAAGAAAGATGATCAGCAAAACAAGAACGGTTGGGCCCTTCCAACTTTATATCAGTTTCAAATTTATTTAAAGGGTTTGCCTCTTTTCAGTCCGATTTCTATGGCTTCTGTCACGTGCCTTTTTCCTTTTTATTTTTATTTTTTTCAGTAGCTGAAGCTGTTCCAAGTGGAATTCGTGTGAGGGTGGTTAACCTTCCCAAGAAAAAGAACATTCACCGGGATTTGAAAGCTGCTTTCGATGGGTTTTCTGGAATAGCTAATATATCTTCAGCTGTTTCTGGGGACAAGAAGACTAAAGACCCTGTTTGCAGAGGTTTTGCCTTTGTTCATTTCAAGCGTGAGGTGGATGCAACAAGGTGTGATGTGATAAATGATTGTATTGCAAATTGAAAAATTTTTTTTAAGAGAAACTGATGACAAAGGTAAGGGATGGTAATTTTATTCGAATCTGATGGGAACTTGGTTTTTTATTCAAAATAAAGTGTGATGGGTATTATATAGTAGAAATAAAAATAAAGATGAATATAATTTTAAATTTTTATGAGGAATGAAATGAATTATATAAAATTTATCTTGTACTTGCAACTTGTATATTTAACAAATAAATTTTTTATTAAATAATATAAATTATTATTTTAGATTAATTAAAATTAATATATTTTATTTAAAAAATATTACCATATATTTATAAAAAAGTTACATAAATATACATAAAAATAAAAAAAAACTAAAAAAATAAATTTTGGTTTTATTTTTTAAAAAAAGTTATAGATATGGGCTCATTAAATATTAGTAGGGATGCAAATGATGATAGATTTAAAATATTTATTGGATATGAATATGAAATGAATATAATATAAAAATTTGAGAATGAAAATAATGAATGCTTTATCTGTCTTTCACCCTACTCATTGACATTCTTAACAAAGGTGATAAGAAAAAAAGGTTGGTTTTATGAATGACCTTTAATTGTAGTGAAATTTTAATGTACTACCTAAATTTAAAAAATTTTTAATATAATATCTAAATTATAAATTTATTAATTAATATAATATTTAAGAGTTGTTTTATCTACTATGTGTCATCATTTGAGGTAAGTTATGTTAGAAGTGAGTATGAAGTTAGTTAATAGATTTATAGTTCAAATATTACATTAAAAAATTTTAAAATTTAAGTATTGTATCAAATATTTTATTATAGTTTAGAAATATTAATAAAAAAATAAAAAATAAAAAAAGCTAGCTGCACGAGTAGGAAACTATATGAAATTCATGCAATAAGATTAAGAACCGGCAAAACTACTGCTAGTATAGGCGACTATTTGGTTAAGATGGTGTTTTGTAGGAGATTTTGAAGTTTTTATTTTATATGCAATATTGTATAAGTCTAATTGATCTTAGATGGCATATCATTCTTGTTTGTAGAGAGTTAGCATTGTACTATGATCCTTCAACTGAAATAATGTTTTCTTAAGGCAGGTTTGTACAAAATTTCTCTGGACATAATCTAACATTTAGTAGGATTCAGAAGCAAATAAAATGTGATATGATGAATTGGCCTTACCACAATCCCACTCATGAATAATTGAGTGATAATGATTCCATGACACCTGAAATGGCAGTTTCTGGCTTGATAGACTGTCCTAATGCTCATTTTGATATGAATAACTCTTCAGATTTATGATTGGAAAGTGTATATGATGAATTCAATTACTAGGATGATGAGTTTGGTAGAGTGGAACTAGGAGACGGTAGAGACAATCTTAATGTTATTAGTGAATCGGAGCAAAGTAGTGGTAATGACATGGAACCGAAGTTTAAGCATGTAGCAGATTCAATTTCCTCAAACCGGCTAGAAAGAACTAGGGCTCTTGAGAAAAAGCTACTTGCTAGAGAAGAACAGCTAAGAGTTCCAAAAGAGCAAAAGGGTCAAAAGCTAGAAAGAATTAGGTTTATCGAGAGAAAGGTACGTGCTAAAGGAAACCAGCAAAAAGTTCCAAAAGAGCAAAAGGTTCAAAAGCTTGACATTCCAGGATCTGCAAAGAGTTAGCTTTCTGCATTATTGCAATACTTTGGTGAATGATTTTTTTTACTTTAACATGGTTTAAAATTCAAAGTTGGTTTATTTATTTGCGCAGGTTAAAGACTAAGGATAAAGCTCCCCTAACGGGGGTCTTCTCCAAATATGGATTGAAACAAATGGTGTAGATTATTTGATATTGCTAGATGCAAACATGAACCATAGCTGCAGTTTAGCCAGGGTAGCATTTAGGTTTAAACTGCCTGCCTATGCAGGAAAAAGAATGGTCATCATAATAGCCATTTTTGACAAACCTTTAATTCATGAATTCTATTTTCCTGTATTCCAAATGAATACATGTGAACCCGATTATGAAGTTTGTGGTATTTTTCAAGGTGAATCATTCAATCTTCACAAGCGTTTTTTCTCTTTTTTTCAAAATTGTCAAGAGTCGTCCTTTTGGGCTTTGCTGTAACAATGGAATTCCTTGCTGGTCTTTCTATGACGATTTTTCTTGCAAGCCACATTGATCTGTTAGCCCTTTTAGATCATTGAATGAACAATTGCGTTGAGGGGTTAGCTTTCTTTTGTTCTTATTTTTATTGTGGGTTCTATGTTTCCTCAAAGTTAACGAAGATAGGGAAAATGGCATCATAACATTATTTGAGTCTTCGAATTTTATTAAAAATGAAAATAAGTCATATATTTTATTGCATGATATCAAGACAATGAATTTTATTTTATTGATATCAAGGCAATGAATTTTTATTTTATTAAAAAAATGTTATGAGTTTCATTAGTTTAGACTGAAGGATAACAGAAGGTTGAAATTATAATGCAATCACAGCATGCATAAATTATGTCTAAGATGAGTCATATATCCAAATTGGAATAAGTAACAGACTACCTAGATTTAATTTAGTCATACAATAATAGATATTGGAAGATTTTATAAGTTTATAAAAGAAAATCAAAACTGTTACATGTTAAACCTCACCAAGGGTGAGTTACAATATGTTTCATAAAAAGAAACTATATTGCAAAAAATGAAGCACCAAAATTTTATCTACATTTATGACCTAATTTACAAGCTACAACGGTCTTTCAAAATGCATCTGTTGGTATAGATAAATAAATCACTCATCTCCTCTCATATGAAAGATATAAAGAAACTAAAATAACTTTAATCTTTCACATGTGATAAACTATAATAAATCACCCAGGTCTTAAGGCTATTATAATGGTACATAGTAAGAAAAATAGAGAATAATATTGAGTAAGAAAAAAGTGAAAGAATAGATTTCAATGCAATCAATTGTAGCATTACTATTTTTCTTTTGATACCACACATGTTTGAACAAACATCTATAAGCATAAAAATGAAAAGAAATTCAGGTAAGTGAGGAAGACTTTAAATTGGATGTCATACCGTTTAGGTCCGAAACCTACCAATTAGACACAAAAGACACAAAAATTATGGAATTGTCATCGATTTTTTTTTACCTCAATGTGAATGGCCACCCACTACAAGAAAATGAAAAATTAGTAGTAGTTTTGTAGCGGTGTTTCACTTAAAAACACCGCTAGCTTCCGTGTTTTTATAAAACTTGAGGTATTTTTTATCAAAATGTCACTAAATATTTAAATAGCGACATTTATACTTATAAACACCACTAAAGACAAAAATTAGCGGCGTTTATCAACTAAAATACCTTGAATAATCATCTCTAAAAAATTTGAATGATTATTGAAGATGTTTTTTTGCATAAAACACCTTGAATAATCCCTTCATAAAAAATTGATAGGAGATTACTGAAGATATTTTTTGCAGACAACGCCTTCAATAATCTCCTTATAAAAAATATAAGTGATTGTTGAAGGTATTTTCTGCTATAAACACCTTTAATAATTCCCCTAAAAAATTGGAGAGGATTGTTGAAAGCGTTTTTGATTAAAAACGCCTTCAATAAATCTCCTTTTAAATAAATTTGCCAAAAATAGAGTAGCATTATAGGTTAAAACATACAGTTATTAACCATAAGGTCGTAGATTCGATCTCTCTTTTCAACATTTTTTGGTTTTTTGAGGGATTATTCAATGTGTTTTTTGCTAGAAAATGCCTTGAATAATCTGTTAAAAAAACCCAAAAAATGCTAAAAGAATAATCGAACCTACAACCTTATGGTTAACAATTGTATGCTATAACCAACGACGCTACTCCATTTTTAACAATTTTATTAACAATAAGATTTATTGAAGGCATTTTTTATCAAAAACGCCTTCAATAATCCTCTCCAATTTTTTAGAGGAATTATTGAAAGTATTTCTGGTAGAAAACACCTTTAATAATCGCTTCCATTTTTTATGACAAGACTATTTAAGGCACTTTCTGCAAAAAAAAATACCTTCAATAATAAAAAAAAAATGAAAGGGAATTATTTAAAGCATTTTTGACTAGAAACATCTTAAATAATCTCCAAAAAAAAATGAAAGGGAATTATTCAAGGCATTTTTGGCTAGAAACGTCTTGAATAACCCCATTCAATTTTTTGTAAGAGATTATTCAAGTCAGTTTTTGGCCAAAAATGCCTTGAATAATCCCCAAAAAAATGGAATGGCATTATTCAATGTTTTTTTGGCCCAAAACACCTTGAATAATCTCTAAAAAAAATTGAAAGAGATTATTGAAGGCGTTTTTGGCTAAAAATGCCTCACACTTTCTTGTTGTTAAATTTTTCTTAAATTTCAAACTCGCTGAACCTCTTTTTTACTTTTCTTTTCCCTATTCATTTCATCCATTTCTGCTCATTTTGGGTCACTTTCTTCTCATTTTCTACCTACGTTTTAGTCATTTTATAGTCAATTTTCATCTTCTTTCCTTTTGTCTTTGCAAATTTCAAGTTAGCTTTCTTGCATTTTAAGTCAAATCTCTAAACTTTTTGTTTGATTTATTGGGTCAAATCCCTAAACTTCTTGTTTGATTTGTTACGTTTCTGTCATCATTCAAGCTTTATTGGTAAGCTTCATTTCAACATTGGCAACTTTTAATGTTAGACTCTTCTTTTTTTTTTTTTACCAATTTATTTTGTTATTATAGTTCTAAGTTTGGTTTTGTTTGATTTGTGAGAAAAATTCAAGATAGAATAGAAATTGATTATTGAATTTAGTTACAAACACGAATGAAACGCCTGGTTTAATTTTTTTTTCAATAGAATTTGTTAAAATTATTAAAAAATTGCTATTTTTTAACATGAATTTGTCAATTCATTCAAGATATCCTTAGGAAACCATTATGAAATAGTCTATTATGTTTTTTTTTCATTTTATTTTGGCATTTGTTTTGTTTATTTTTTCAGATCATGATGTTTGATTAAACAAATTAATCTTGCTTGAAAGGATTCGTTGCATGTGAAAACCATTAATAATAGAAGGTGGTAGTGACCAAAATGGAAAAAATCTTTTATCAAATGGTAGTGTTCCAAATCTATGCAGTCATTAATTTCATACATTTTAAATTTTTTGTTAATGTACTAAAATAATTTAAATGTTATTGCATGTATTAAACTTTGTGTTTCATCCATATTGAAAAAAATTATGTATTTATAATATTCAGTTTATGAATTTAAGTTTGTTTTTATTTCTTTTAATATTTTTTATTTAATGAAAATAATCGATATTAAAAAATAAATTTTAAAAATAAATTTTTTAATTTAACAGCATTTATACCTAAAAATTTCTCTGAATGCCAAAATGTAGCAGCACTTTCTATTATAAATGCTGCTAAATTTATTGGCATTTTTTACTATAAACACCTCTAAATTTAGTGGTGTTTTATGATGAAAATGCAGCCAAGTTAGCGACGTTTTTCTAAAAATGTTGCTATTTTCTCAAATGCAGGAATAGGTGACACTTTTAGTGGCGTTTTTGGTAAATGCCGCTAATCCTTTAATGGCATTTATAAATATCGTTAAATATGAAAAAAAAACCACTAAAAGCCTAATCTCTTGTAGTAACCTAAGTGAATCTATTCTTTTTAAAGTTACCCTAAACTTAAACTATAGATCCTTAAAAAGAATAAGTTTTGGTCTACATCAATATAATTAAGTTTGGGAGTTGATTATGTGCAAGGAAGGTTTTAGTATTCCATTATGCCCAAAATTGGCATCATATTAATTATGTGTTATTTTGCTTAATCCTTAATCAATGATGGTATTTTATCATGCAAATTATCAATTCCAATCCTTTTATTTATTTACAAAACATTGTCATACAAAAATTCTATAAAAAATCATACAATCATGCAAATCATACTAAACATCATATCGATATATCATGCAATAAATAAAAAAAATGCAAAAACTATAATGCAATAATATAAAATATCATGCAATAATATAAATATCATGCAAAAATTATCATGCAATAATGTATTATAATGATTCATGCAATAATAAATAATCATGCAAAATATATAATGTAATACTATATTAAATCATTCAAATATGTTAACAGTCATACAAATCAAACAATAAATATAAAATCATGCAACAAACATACAACAATATCATAATAAATAAAAAATAAACATGCAAAAATATCATGCAAATAAATAATAATTCAAATATATTAATAATCATGCAGTTAATAAATAATATAATATATATTAATAATCATGCAATTAATATTATAATCATACAATTAATAAATAATGCAAATAAAATTATTCATGCAAAAATAACATCATGCAAAAATATAAAATATCTTGTAAAAAATGTCATGCAATAAATCCTAAAAACATGTAAATCATAAAAATTCCAGTCAAAGTTTATGCCATTTTCTTTTTCTCATCATTCACAATTAATAAAAACAAAAAAAAAAAAAACCTAAATAAATCAAATATAGAAATTAAAATAAAAAAGTCAAACTTGCACTAAAGAAATGGGTCAAGTCATAGCCAAAATCTTTCTTCCAAACAACGTCGTTTAATGGGGATTTAAAAGGCCAAAATCAGCTTTCTTTCTTTCACAATCGATGATGGTCTTTATCCTTTCTTTTCTACTCTAAGAACTTAAACTGAAAACTTCTAGAAACCCAAATCCAATCGATGTCCACTGCCTCTATCATGTTTCCACTAGACATCATCACCAGTCTACCATATATCATCACCATTTCGGTTTTTTTCAATTTTTTAACCTAGATAACACCAAGAACAAAAACACAGTTTTCAATGAAGCTCACCGTAGCCTACCAATCATCGTCCATTAATTATGCTGCGAACAGTGCCTCTTTCCTCCCTTTTATGCCTTTATTTTAAAACCTAAAAATCCCACTACAAATTTTGATTATAATTCTTATTTTTGCTTGTGGTGATTATCTCTATTCTTGTTTGCTATGGCTTTGCTTTAATTGTGGCCTGGTTTGGATTTGTGGATGGGTTCATGATGAACTACTAGGTTTTCAATTTTCTTCTTGTTTAATTTTGATTGATGCAATTGTGGGTGTGCTCGGGTGTGGATCCTCTTGTGGTTTATAGGGTTACTCTTTGGGATTTATAGTTGCTAACTGCATGTTCTTATTACTTCCCTATTCTCTTTTTTCTTGGCAATTGCTTGTAGAGGCTACTTGTTGATTGCTTGATGCTTGTTTATTTTTGTCAATTACTTTTTACTTCTATCTATTCTTGCTTGATAGTCTTATTGCTAGATTGCTCTGTAAATTATGCTGGGTTTGCTTGATGCTTGATGATGCTTTTGCTTTCTTGTGCTTAATTGCTTAATGTATTGTTCGTGAATTCTTATTGTCTCTTGTTTGCTTCTTTGGTTGAGAACTCCTTAGCTTTGCTAATTGTATATGGGTTCTAAATTACTTTGCTTCTTTTCATTGCTTGTTTTTATTTTTTCCCCTCTTGTGATCATAGATTGAGAGCTTTTTATAGGGACAAAATCCCAATTCAATTTGGACAAATTTTAATGCTTACTGAATATACAAAGATTTTCAGGATTCTTTTATGTGATCTTTCCTTTTTCCTTGAATTGGAGATCAAGTATTTTCTTAAGCAAAAACCAATCATTAAATTCTAAAACAAATCCAAATCGGTATCTACCCATTTTCTTTTTGCAAAATTCCTACGTTTTTTTTTTCTTGCTAATTTTCTAACCCTTTTTTTTTTTTTTTTACTCTTTGACCAATTAACTCAAAATAATAATATAAAAACTAAAACCTAAAACCAAAAAAATAAAAAATAAAATAAATTTGAATAAAAACACAAATTTGGGCTTCTTGATATTTTGGGCTTAAAAACTTAATTTCCTAATTAAGGCCCAATAAAGATTGAAAGCCCATTTTAATTCTGAAAGATTCTACCGGACAAAATGAAGTGTCTATAGCTGCCCCTATATATGCATTTTTTTGAAATAGAAATTGTACAAAGATAAAAGACATTCCTTTTATTCAGGTCAAGAAAAATCAAAAAAGAAAATCATAAATGCTCATCCTCAACAAAGGCTTGAAAATTTAAACAAAATGTTCCCCCATAATTGAGGCTTAAAGCTTTTGAAAAATAAAATACTCATCCTTCAAGGCTTCAACTTTTGAAAAATAAAATACTGCTCCATTGAGGTTTCAACTCTTGAAAAATAAAGTACTTATCTACTGAGACTTCAACTTTTAAAAAATAAAGTATAAAATACTCCGCCACCAAAGAAAAATAAAGTACTTTTCCACCAAGGCTTTGACTTTTGAAAAATAAATTACTTTTCCACTGAGGTTTCAACTTATAAAAAATAAAGTACTCTTCCACCAAAGCTCCAACTTTTGAAAAATAAAGTACTTGTTTAAGATTTTCAAGATCATGCCTTAAGGTCTTATAGATCATTCTTACATTCAAAAAAGCTCATCTTTAACAAAAACATTGAAGTTTTAAAAATTCTTATCTTAAAGTGATTTTTTTTCATTTCAACTAAATCATCATTGATGTCTTATCTCAAAATCATCTCAACATTTGCTATTTCCAAACATATGTAATGAAAGCATGTAATGTATGAAAAGATTTTTGAAATTCTAATTTTAATTTCAAAATTCAAAACTCTGATTGTTCGTGTTCTTCAATCATGCACAATGAATATAATGAATAATGATGAATGCAATGTTTTTAATGTATGAAATGAATGCAATGCATGAAATGCAAAAGTCAATATTATGTGTCTTTAATTATGGTAAATGATTCTCAAGACTCTTCTTCATGTTTTCTCCTATTTTTAGCTTCCCATCATGTTTTTATTCTGCTTTTTTAGAATTGGTTCGCAAATGTATCCATCGATTTGTGACCTAAAATTTCCTTTCACCTATTTCATCATTTGAACTCAACATTTGGAATATTTTTTTTTCATTTATAAGTCATAAGGATCAACATCCTTTTAAACTTCATTTTCAATCTGTCCAGTCACTTTTAACTTTTTCAAAATAATACAATGATCTTTTATATCAGTCATTTATTCATTCATCATCATTCTAATTCGATGCAAATGTAATCCATCACATTTTCTTAATTCATCATGGGAAGGAAAAGTAAATGGTGAAGAATAAGGAAAATCCTAAGAAACCATTTTAAAATAAATTATCAAGATAAATGTTGGGAAAGGTTCACCACATCTAAAATAATAAATATTTAGACAATTGTAAATAAATTAATTCTGAATTCATTTTTAAAAATTCATTCCATTGATATCCTTGAACATTAACCTCATCAATTTTAGGCATTATCCATATCTTATTGGATCCTTATTAAAGCTATTTTTTCAAGTTTCAATTCTTACTTAAACTATCTTTTCGGGTTTTTAGTTTAAGTTTTCCTTTTTCATTTTTTTTCATTTTTTTATTTTTATTTTTTATTTTTCCTTTTTTTTTTGCACATCTTTTGCACATATTTTTCTTTTCATTCCCTTTCCCCTTAATCCACCAATGACATTTCGGTCAAAATCCCAAACAATCCCATTACAAGTTTGTTTTAGAACAATTCATAATTCTCCAATTCTAGTATTCTCATTCAATCAAAATATACTTTTAATGATCTAACAAAGGCTAAGGTGAAGGATTATGAAAAAATCGATAAAATAAGCTTAAAATGCATTTGAAAGGTTATAAACCAAAGAATCATTTCTCATCATGTGGAGCACTTTAGCATTTTGTCCCATTTTTCATCAATGCTCTCTTTTTCTTTTCTTTTTTCTTTCTTTTCTTCACATTTTTTCTTTCATTTTTCAATTTGTATTTTTCATCATTTTTCAAGAAAAATTCAAGCACAAAAGAGTTTTGCACCTAATTTGATTTAAGGTTTTCATTTTTTTTTTTTTTTGTGAATCAAGTTTTTTTTCAAACTTTTATCTTTCAATGTGGAGGGTGATCCTTGGTGGATTTCTTTTCAAAAAGAATTTAATAGGCTCGAAAAAGGTAACAAATAGATCATTTTTCTCCTTGTGTGAAAGGTAAAAGAAAGATGGTCATTTCTCATTTCTAACATTAATACTCTACATGAAGAATATTTATTGACTAAGAGCAAACTTGTGAATGAATCATCCCAAAGCCACATATTGCATTACTTTCAAGAGTGAAACTCCTTGCCAGATTTGACTCATTTCATAAAATCTATCTTCTTTTACTTCAATAATCTTAACAGATTAAGCGTCTTAATTTATCAATTTTATTAATATGAATGATGTTTTCAAAATAGAATCCTGAATGATTATCATGATTATTTGAACATTTATTATTTAGAACATGAGAGATGGTGAAATATGAATCGTATATATAAAGGCAATGGAATAAAGAAGAAATTGTAATGAAAATACATTTATTATTTTATTGAAATGATGAAAGATAAATAAAAGACTAACATAAAAGACTCTCGAATGTTCTAGACTTGCATTATTTTTTAAATTTCCTAAGATGAGAGACATTAATGAAAACTTCTTTAAAATTATGCCTCTGTGTAGTTAGATACAAAGTTTTTACCAATGTTCAATCCATTTAGCTTGTCAAAACTCACCATACCTGCATTAATCAAACTTTGCACTTTGTGTTTGAAAGTAGGACAACTTTCTATAAAATGACTTACATTCCCATTATGATAATCATATGTGACATTAGCATCATAGCATCTAGGATATGGCAGCTTTAGAGACTCTAACTGAATAGGTGTTACCAGGTGATTTTTAACAAGTTTTGAAAATATTTTAGTGTATGACATAGGGATAGGATCCATATAAGCTCTTGTAGATTTTTGTTGTTTCATAAGTTTCATGGTCAAGGTGTCATTATTGATGAGATCTTTGATCTTCTTCTTCAATTGCTTACATCTTTGAATAGAATGTCCAATTGCCCCATATGATAATTGCATCTACCATTTGGATCATAGCTCAATGTTGATAGATTTTGAATTATTTTCAAAGGTTCAAGGGTGAGGAATTGGTGCTTTATTAGCAAAGGCAAAAGGTCAGGAATTGGGATTGGAATTCTCTTTTGATTATTTCTTAACTTTTTTTAATTGCTCAATGGTTAGATAGCAAGTTGAATGGTAGCTATTTAGGGATAGAATTTTACATGAAAGCCTAACTGTTGCATGGGTCAATAAACTTAAGGATTTTGAAAAAGGTTACTTGTAAAAGGCTAATAAAGTGGGTACATCAGATAAGGCTGATATAAGATAAAGCCTCCAGTAAGTGGTGTTTGATGTTGGGCCTTTTAAAATGCTTATGTTATATGTGAGCCAAAACCAAAAAGACATAGTGGATCATTTGTATTTTGGATCACCATCTCTTCCACCACTATCTTTTCCTCGTTCATGTTTTTCAACAACTCAGCAATAGTCCCTAATTGTCCCTTTAGTTCGTCTTATGCCTTTTCTACCATTTGAATACGAAAAGCCAATTCATCTTTCATGATCTAGTATTGTAGCGCTTTAGATTGTTTTAAGTTTGAGCTATCCTTAAACCTTGATTTACCATAATTATGGTGCATATTTAGAGAGATGTTCATGAAACCCTCTTATTTTTTGCATGAATGATTGCATGTATGCATGAATGCCATAAAAAGGATTTAATGATGTAAATGCATGCATATACAGTAAAAGAAAAGGGTTAGTAAACATAATATATATAAGGAACAATATATTTACAAGCAGAATAGTAATAAATGTCCCATCATGTGTCCTATTTGAGGTTTTCTAGCCAAAGGAAGGGCAGGGCTCTAATTTAGGTTCGGATCTTTAAGGTTTATTTACTTGCTGAGTTCAAAGGTTTTGACAATCTAAATTACTTGCTGAGTTCAAAGGTTTTGACAATCTAAAGGCTCCCAAATTATTCCTTACATCATCATCCCTTATAAACTATTAAGGCACCCCAATTTTCATCCACCATTATAGGCTCAAATGGAAAAGGTTTAATCTAAGTGAGAGTTTTTGCTAACCCACACAGTGGTTATCACCTCATGAGAGTGTAAGTACTTGCTCTTTTTTAATAAAGGACGAAGACCAAGTCTAAAGTTTATGCATGAATGCAAAAATGGTGTGTGTAAATGGACGTGCCATATAATCAAATAAATTAATGCACCTAAAAAATTAAAATTTGTAAAACAAACAAATAAGAAATCATAAACAATCACAATAAAACCATTAAAGCAAGGCTTAAGATAACATATAACTAACTAATGGCTTGACTCTCTAATATCCCTAATGGAGTTGCCAATTGTCATAACATTTAGGTTCGAGAACCTACCCATTGACACAAAAGACACAAAAATCATGGAGTCACCACTAATATTTTTTTACCTAGATGTGTGAATCTATCTTTTTTAAGGTTATCTTAAGCCTAAACTAAAGGTCCGTAAAAAGAATAGGTTCTGATCTATATCAATAGAACTAAGTTCATGAGTCAATTACATCCAAGAAAGGTTTTAGCACCCCATTATGACCAAAATTGGTACCACATTAATTATATGTTATCTTGCTTAAGTCTTAATCGAAGATGGTATTTTATCATGCAAATCATCAATTCCATTCCTTTTTCTTATTTACAAAACATTATTATAAAAAAATTCTATAAAAAAAAATCATACAATCATGCAAGTTATATTAAATATCATGCCAATATATCATGCAATAAATAAAAAACTTGCAAGAACTATAATGCAATAATATAAAATATCATGAAAAAATTATCATGCAATAATATGTTATATCATGTAAAAATTATCATGGAATAGTGTATTATAATAATTCGTACAAAAGTTATCATGCAATAATAAATAATCATGCAAAAATATATAATGCAATAATATATATTAAATCATTCAAATATGTTAATAATCATACAAATCACACAATAAATATAAAATCATGCAACAAGCATACAACAATATCATAATAAATAAAAAATAAACATGCAAAAACGTTATACAAATAAATAGTAATTCAAATATATTAACAATCATGCAAATAATAAATAATCATGCAATTAATAAATAATACAAACATATTAATAATCATGCAATTAATATTATAATCATACAATTAATAAATAATGCAAATAAAATTATTCATGCAAAAATATAAAATATCATGTAAAAAATATCATGTAAGAAATCCTAAAAACATGCAAATCATGAAAAAATCCAATCAAAGCTTTTTCCTTTTTCGTTTTCTCATCATTCACAAGTAATAAAAATAAAAAATAAAATAACCAAAAAATAAATAAAAAAAAGTCAATCTTGCATTTAAAAAAGGGGCCAGTTCAGGATTAATGGCTACATATGGCTTAAGTCCAAGGTCACTAGTCACAGCTAAAATATTTTTTTCCAAATGGCATCGTTTAATGGGGATTTAAAAGGCCAAAACCAACTTTTTTTCTTTCACAATCAAAGATGGTCTCTTTTTTTTATTTGCTCATTGCTTTTCTACTCTAAAAACTCAAATTGGAAACTTTTAGAAACCTAAATCCAATCGATGTTCACTATCTTTATCATGTTTTTGCTAGCCATTATTCACCAGTCTACCATGTACCTTCACTATTTTGACTTTTTTTTTCAATTTTTCAACCTAGCTAACTCTAAGAACAAAAACCCAATTTCCAATGAAACCCACTTAGCCTACCAATCATCATCCGTCGACTATGTTGCCAATAGCGCCTCTTTCTTCCCCTTTTTTCCTAAGTTTTAAAACCCAAAAATCCCATCGTAAATTCTTCTTCTAATTCTTATTTTTTCTTGTGATGATTATTTTTATATTTTTGTTTACTACGACTTTATTTTAATTGTGGGTTGGTTTAGGTTTATGGATGGGTTCATGATAAACTACTGGGCTTTAGATTTTCTTCTTGTTGAATTTTGATTGATAAAATTATGGGTGTGCTCAGGTGTATTGGTGTGGATTCATTTGTAGTTTACTAGGTTACTCTTTGGGACTTAGAGATGTTAATTGCTTGTTTTTATTACTTCCCTATTCTTTTTTTTTTTCAAGCAATTACTTGTGGAAGCTGCTTGTTGATTGCTTAATGCTTGTTTGTTTTTGCCATTAGTTTTTGCTTCTATCTGTTCTTACTTCATTGGCTTACAGTTGGATTGCTCTGTCAATTATGCCAAGATTGTTTGATGCTTAATGATGTTGTTGCTTCCTTGTATTTGATTGTTAGATGTATTGTTCATGAATTCCTGTTGTTTCTTTTTTGCTTCTTTGGTCGAGAACTTTTTGGCCTTCCTGATTGTATATGGATTATGAATTGCTTTGCTTCTTCTCACTGCTTGTTCTTGTTTTCCCCTTTGTGATCATAGATTGAGAGCTTTTTATAGGGATAAAATCCCAATTCAATTTGGACAAATTTTAATGCTTACCGAATCTATAAAGATTTCCAAGATTCTTTTATGTGATATTTCCTTTTCCTTGAATTGGAAATCAAGTATTTATTTAAGCAAAAACCAATTATTAAATTCCAAAAACGAATCCAAACTTGTATCTACCAATTTTCTTTTTACAAAATTCCCATTTTTTTTTGCTTATTTTTTAACTTTTTTTTTTTTTTTACTTTGTGACCAATTAACTCAAAATAATAGTAAAAAAACTAAAACTTAAAACCCAAAAAATAAAAAATAAAAAAAATGAATAAAACCTTAATTTTGGGCTTCTTGATATTTTGAACCTAAAAACTTAATTTCCTAATTAAAGTCCAATTACGATTGAAAGCCCATTTTAATTTTGAAAATTTTTTTTGGACAAAATGAGGTGTCTACGATGAAATTAATCATGTTTATGACTAAATTTTGCTAAAATATACATGATATTCAAAAGTGGCATCAACAACTCAAGCTTGACCTAATTGTTGTTATCTCTCTTTAGGAAGGTTAACTTTTAATGTCCAAGTCTCCCCTCTCCTTTTCCCCTCTTAGATTTATTCATATTTACCAAAAATAAAAATGACATACAACTAAATAGTTTTCTTAAATTACACTTCAATTTCATCATGCACATATCAGGCATAAAATGCTACTAACTAGCCACCATTGCCACATAGTCACCATATCACAAACTTCATCTCAGTCATCTTCAACATAAATTTCATGACTCCATTAGTTTTTGAACCTCATAAATGTCACACATGAATTTATTATTATTATTATTATTGTTGTTGTTGTTGTTGTTTTTAAAACATGATTAGCGTTGTGTCCACACTATGTTGTGGGTGTATTTTTTTTAAAACAATCAAACCAAGTATAATAGAAGAGCCAAGAAAAGCTAATATCTCTTTTGTAATTTTTCTTAAAATTTTTTCTTTTCCACCTATGGAAATGAATTTTTGGAAAGTTTTATAATTGGAAAATTTACCAAATATGATAGATATGCAAAAACTTGTAAAAAAAGTAAATAATTTCACTTACAAAAAATTTTTAGAAAATAAAGTATGAAAAGTAAAAAATTTGGTGTATTTAAAAACTTTATGAAATAATGATAAGGGCAACGATCATTAGGTGGAGAAAACATTTGAAACATTTTTATATTGAAATGAATTCAAAGACATAATTCAATTTATGATGTATCTATAGATGGTATAAGAGAAATGTTGTACTAAAGAGAAATCTATCATTATTGATAACACTTCTATGAGGTGTTTGGTATGGGAGAACTTGAGATTCCCCTCCTAAAATCTGTATTTGTGGGAATGTAATCCTTATATTTGGTTCATGAGTATCTAATTCTTGAGTAATTTTAGATTCCTAATAGTACCCAAAAGTTTCAAAATCAGAAAATCCATTTCTCCTTATGATTTTTTTTTAAGATTCAGGAAGTTACTTTTGTCCCACGTTTGACTTGAATAAAAACTATTTTCTTTCTATTTTACCCCTATGAAAATTGATGAATGAAAATCAAGTAATTATGGATTGCTTTTGTTCTAGAATTTTCTTATATTGAGTAATTTTTTTTTATATTTTCTCACTCGAATACTGCGTTTGTTGGCTTTGAAATGCATTCTTTGTGATATTTACAAATTTTTTAAAAATAAATGTAGTATTAAACAACTTGTAAATTTTATTTATATTTTCTCAATTGAATACTATGCTTAGAGGTCATTATATGTAGTACTTGTTCTTATTTACTGCATTAGTGTTTAGAAAAATGCAGTGTTTGACAACTCGTAGATTTTTTTAATTTTTTCCAATCGAATATTGGCATTCGAATAATTTGAAATAAAATAATTGGTATTATTTACTGCATTTCTTTGAACAAAAATGTAATAGTAGACAACTCCTTAATTTTTTGTATATTTCTCATTCCATTATTGCATTTTAAGGCTTTAAAATGCAATAATTGTGATTATTTACTATGTTTATATGCAACATTTGAATACTCATAATTTTTTTTAACATTTGAATGCCAAGTTTCTGACATAACAAAAGTTGATATGTCTAATTGAATAAAAGGCCATTTTTTAGTAACGAATATGATGTTTTTTACATAAGAAACATTGTATTGGTTAAATAACTTTTTTGAATAACAAAGACCACTTTCTCTTTTCAAAACATCGTAGAGCTCTAATCAAAGTCTTTTTTGTTTCAACAACATCAACTTCAACCTTTATAATTTCATCTTTGTGCATTTCATTTTATCTTATATTTATCAATAAGTGAGTCTACTATCTGTTAAATCATGATTTGTTTGATTCAAATGTCTTCTTGTTTTATTTGTATAGATCTCATTTAGATCTTAATTGATATATAATATCTTCTTGTGTTATTTGTTTAAATCTCATTTAAATCTCATTTAGATCCATTATATGTGTTCTTCAGTTTGGTTTTATGGTTATTGATCCATAAATTTTGTTGTTGGTTTTATTTTTTTTATTCAATGTCTTTTATTTTTCATATACCAAATACACATATTTTCTTTTGAGACATGTTTTCAACATTAACAAATATCTTTCTTCTAAATAGTTATGGCTAATTTATCAATAAGAAAGAAGATGTAATTAGTAACAGTACTTAATTTTGCATTTACACTAGATGGAATCTATATTTTAGTTGTTATTATTATTGCTTTGACATTAATTGCAATGAAACCGTATACTATCTTATGATGTTTACACTTATAATAGGTTTCAAATTAGGAAGTTGAACTTAAACAAAATGGTTTTTGAGAGTGATAGACGAAGTATAGATAATTGTAGAATAGATAGAAGAGTTTTTGTAAAATTATGTCAATTGCTTTAAACGCAATGGGGATCAAAGTTATCTAGACATATGTCAATAGAGCGAATAGTTATTGGCTTCCTCCATATCATTGCCCATCATACAAAAAATAAGGTTATGAAACATCAAATATCCAACTCTAGAAAGATAATTAGTAGGTAATTTCTTGCTGCGTTGAATTCTATTTTGAAGCTGCATACCTATTGTTTACAAAACTTAAACTAGTACTGTAGAATTTATCAAATACTAGATGGAAATGGTTCAAAGGTTGATAGAACATACATAAAAGTAAATGTAGACTCAGTTGGCAAGCCTAGATACAAGATTAGGAAAAATGAATTACTATCAATGTTCTTAGTGTTTGCACACCAAACATACAATTCATATATGTTCTACCGGGATGGGAAGGTTTTACGATCGATGGAAGAGTGTTCATGGATGCCATTACACATAGAAATGGGTTAAGGATTCCATAAGGTATTAACTTAAATATTTTGGTTTTAGTTTTGCTTGAAACAAAATTTTTTATGTGCATTAATGTTGTGATATTGGAATAGGTTGTTACTATTTGTGTGATATTGGATAGACAAATGGGAAAGGTTTTTTTATACCTTATGGAGGCCAAAAATACCACTTGAATGATTTAAGGCTTGTACATAAACTAGTAACTCCCCAGGAGTACTTCAATATGAAACACTCTTAAGTAAGAATGGTATTAAGAGATGTTTTGGTATATTGAGAGCTAAATGAGCAATTTTAAGGAAAAGTCATTTTATTCAATAAAAACACAATCTTGAGTCATCTCTTCTAACTGCCTTCTCCATAATTTAATTAGGTCTTAGATGGTAATTAACCCTATTGAAGGTAATGTTGGTAAAGTGAGTAATAGCCAACCAGATGGATCTGAGTATCAAAATTTGCTTAGATATGTTGAGTCAAGTGATGCTCGAACTCAATTTAGAGATAACTTGGCATAGAAAATGTTCACCAATTGGATGCAATCCCATGGTTAAGGAACATTTCTTTTTTAATTTTCTTATTTTATTTGTTACATTGATGTTTGTACTATATGGTTAGGTCTACTATTTATTTTCCACATTCGTTTTATATATATATATATTTCATTTTTTATGAGTGTATGATGTATTTAACTATTGTTTATATTAATATTTGTTTTGTTTCCATTCTATTGGTTTATTTCCTGCACTACTTATATTTTTATTTTCAATATTTTTTGATTGGATATGTATTTTGTTGCATGATGTCTAATTGTATAATTAGGATATCAATATGTCTCATTTATGCCACTCATAGACATCCTGTAAGAAATACATCTAGAAGAAGAACACAAAGCTCATCAGTAAGTAATCATTCATGGACAAAAGAGGAGGATGCAATACTTATATAATGTCTATATGTATTGGCAGATGATCTTAGATGGAAAGACAATTATAGAACATTTAGAGTTAGATATCTAGGACATCTTGAAAGGATGTTGGATTTATTAACTCTCCAACCGTAACTTAAAGCCAACTCACACATCGAGTGAAGGGTAAAGTTACTTAAAAGATAATATCATGACATTTGTGATATGAAACTAGCAAGTGGAATTGGCTAGAACAATCAAGACAAATGTGTCATTGTTGATAAGGTTGTTTTTTATGACAAGGTTCAGGTAAGTTGTTTAACATTAACTTATAAGTTACTTTAAATGTTAATTTCTTTTCAAAATATTTGATATACATTTAATTTAACTTTTGTGCAGACTCATCCCCTTGCTAGAGGGATAAGGAACAAACATTTCTCTCACTTTGATGATTTTATCACAATATTTGGATCCGATCAAGCAACTAGTCAAAAAGCTAAAATAACAGCTAATGTAGTTGAATTATTCAATGTTGGTAAGGATGCTAACTTTGGCTCTCTTGAGATTGAGCTTGACAACTTACCACATAAGGGGGAGAGAGTAGAGGATGATGAAGAAATAGGATTAGCTTATGTAGTAACTCTGACCACCATTAAAACATTATTAGGTAATAAGCGTTCTAAGAACGATGATAGATTAGCTGAATTGGCCAAGGCAATTGGCAATTTTGGTGCTACATATTGTGAGTCTGCAAATGAAATCAAGGGCATTTCATTTTTCATAAAAAAGAAGCTGAGAGCAATGATAGACGAATGTCGCTTTTCAATGAAATAATACAACTAGATGGTTTCTCTCAAGATGAAATCCTTTCTATTGGTAAGTATATCTTAAGAGATACTCATAAAGTTAATTTCTTCTTTACACTGTCACATGAATTTAGAAAGGATTACATAAGAAAACAATTGCATAAATGTAATGCGTATCAAACATTGTTTGACTTTGCTCCTTTTGGACGCATGTCGCTTATTTGTATTCTTGAAAACATTCAAATGTTTTATATTGTTGAGTTACATCTTTTAAACTTATCGATATGTTTGATAGGTTTTTAATTTATAGATATATATATATATATTATAATTGCATTATTGAATTTAGATATGACAAACATAGTTTGAATTTGCATATGCAGGGTTTATGAATGACAATAGTTTATCTTGTATAAATGACCAATTTTTTTTCTACAAATAAAACTAATTTAGACTTGTGTAATTGTATAGAATTTAGACTTGCATATATGAACAAATTGTCAATTGTATAAATGAAACAATTATAATTTGTATTAATAAAAATATATAAAATCATATGAAGTACAAAGAATTTGGAGTTCTATACATAAATTTATAAGTCATACACTTGTCCTTAAGATTCACTGTGTAAATTTGGATATGTAGTCATTCCATTAACAACAGATTTCATTAATCTCTAGTATTAGAATGTAATACTTGTAACAATTATAAAATCTCTATATCAAATATAGTCAAGTAATTAATAAAGTAAACACCAAACACACATAATCAAGTAATTAATAAAGTAAACACTAAACATAGATGTAGGATTATAAGGCATCATAAAATATTGGGACTCCTTTTGCAATGCGGATGCCAAAACACCAGCATGAACATGTATAGAGCTTGCACTATGAGTGATACGATTTGGGTCAATGAATTTGTACCTATTAGTCATTTGTCTCTCCTTCAAACATTTGTAATAGAGACTACATGATGAAAAAAAGATTCAAGTATCACATTGTTATGCACAATATGTGAAAATATATTCATTATATAATTTAAATGAATATATATAAGCTAACCTTGTGTACGCCACTATTTTAGTAACTAATATCTCTTTCATCTCATAAAATTTAAGAATCTCCTCTTACCTAATCCATGATGTCAAGGGATAATCAAATAGTCCATCATAGAGGTCAATGTTAATGACCAATCCTTTTAATAAATGCTGACGCACATAATTGGATAACGCATGCATATTAGCCATTATTTCAGTAACTAATATCCTTTTCATCTCACAAAATTTAAGAATCTCCTTCTGCCTAATCCATGACATCAAGGGATAATTAAATAGTCCATCATAAAGGTTAATGTTAATGAACAATCCTTTCAATAAATGCTGACGCATATAATTGGATAACGCATGTATATTAAGATTTAGCAGGCAAGATGATTGGAGGTTAAAAAACTTGAAACATACAAAATTCAATTGTTTTCATATAAAAGCAAAATTCATAACAAAATAATTAATCGAATGACAAAAGTACATAACATGTATTACCAGATAAGGGGTTTGCTCAAACATTTGATCTACAAATTCATTTCCATCAATGTCGATTAAAGACTGACCCATCATCTTAGTTTGCATTACTGCCAGCTGTTCCTTCAATTTAGCAATTCGTTGCTATTGCTACTCCATTATTGCTATATAACTCAATAGTCTTGGAGATGCAGTGTTTAGGTTGAGTTTTGAAATAATTACTTGGACAAACAAAGATCCCAACCCTTTAATATGGTCATGTTTGTTTTTTGAATTGAAAGCTAAGGTTATTACATCTTCACCATCACTAGAGGGAATTTCACAGAATGTGAATCTCATAGCAATGTTGTCTTAAAACACAACATGCAAACGTAAATAAATACAAAATATTAACATGCATAAATGGCGAACTAGCAAACAAGATATAAATATGAAATGAACTTACAATTTTTTTAGCTATTTGTTCAGTTGCTTCATTTCCATAGTTTTCAAATTTTGGCATATCTTCTTTTTTTCACACATCCCAATTTGATATTTTGTTACTTGAACTGGATGTTTCCTGAAACCATATGAAAATATAAGTTAACAACTTAATTGCAAATGAATTTCAATAAGCTAAACTATATGTATAATAACTAGTCAAAATTATTTACAAGTTCATGCTTTACATTTTTGTATACCCCTTACTTGATACTCAATGCTGATACATTTTTTAGGCTCGTATTTTCTTTTAAGCTTTTTTTTATTTTTTGCAAAAAAAAAACCAATAACAAATGGTTTAGCTTGTAGTTCACTATCAATTGAATAACCGTATATGAGATTAATGAATATCAATTCAATAAAAATAAGTTTGCTATGTGTACATTGAATTCATCTGATAGACGAGCTAAAACAAATTTCATCCATTCTTCATCATTGATAATATATGAATATATGGATAAGGGATAAAACAATAGTTCAACATTATCAGCAAATGATAAAATATATTTTATTGTCAATCTACTTTTAAAGTCTCTGAATTTCAACCTAATAGATTGCAACATAACTTTCTTATATTTAACTAGGACGTTAATGCATTCTTATAAAATATCATATTAAAAGATGTCAACAAGGGCGTAATTGTATTCTATAAACAATAGACACAAACTATCAATAAGTTTCTTCTATTTGATTATTATAATGTCTTATAATCAAATCTTATATACGATCCTTTGAATCTATTGGAATCTTCCTCCAACTATCATAGTTAAGAGATATTGTATGTTGGATGACACATCCAATATGGCTAGCCATCTCCACTACACCAATTAACACAAGCTGCCCATTCATATTGAAGTCAACATGTATTTATTTTTTGATTGCTTCAAGTGACTTACCACATCCCCTAGCTTTTTTTTTTTTTTGAAGAGTATGTGTTAATACCATGTTCTTCATGTTCAAAAAAGGTAGACATGTGTTCTTCAGAAGCCATAAGATCAATTAATTTACATGAATTTCAATATGGAATGACATTAGCATAAAGAATTCAAGCATCAAATTGTAAACACAAAGAGTAACAGCTAATAACAAGAAAAGTAAATAACCTTTGGAATTTAAATAGAACTTTAAATGCTGGCAAGTAAAATGCACACTATGCAAATGACATGAAAATTTAAGGAATGAAATTAAAATAATAGCAAACTGAACTCTAAAAATAGACAATGAAATTTGCAAACAATCAAGCTTAATGACATGAAATAAATTCCAAAGCTAACATAAAATAAACAAGCAAGCCACATAGGTGATTTCTTAACCTAATAACATTCAAGAATTATCTTCATCTTGCCTCAAACAGCCATGCATCATAAAGGAAAGGAAGAAAAACTAAAACTAGGTAGTGACAAACAAAATCGAACAAGCAGAAGGGATTTCCTTAGCAGTGACAAACATGTTGTCATCTCTGATAAGGTAGCCTTCCTTTAATCTTACCACTAAGATGGAGGAAACATGAACAATTTCTACTAACATGCAAATAATTTCCTTATTAATTGACTTTTCTTTCATTAACTCAATAAAACACTAGCTAATAGAAATTGCATTTCATAAAACCAAAATTACAAACACACAAGTTTTGAAGTTAAAAAATCACATTTTTACCTAAATCAATGGCAAGGGATAGACTATTATATTTTTTTAATTAAAACTTAATTATTGTGTTTCTTTAAACCTAAATGCAATAATTGTTCATTTTATTTTTTTTTAAATGTATGTTTAATCAATTACCGTGTTTCATTGAAGCTAAACATTGTAATTGTTCATTGTAAACAATGTGTATAATCAACTACTGCATTTTTTTTTAAAATAAACACAGTAATTGTCATTTATATGCTATGATTTAAAATGCAGTATGATACTAAAAATTTTTTTATAAACCATTTGGATATTTTGTTTCTAGGCTTTGAAATGCAATAATTATGCATTATTTCCTACATTTCTTGGATGAACTTAACACAATAATTGATTACTTTTCTTTTTAATAAATTGGCAATCGAATACTAAGTTTTTAGGATAAGAAACACATTAATTTTCAATTATTTTTATTGACAAGTTGTTGTGTTGTTATATACTAAAAGACATTATATTAAAAATACATGATTAAATAATCTAACTTTTCCCTCAACCAAATGAAAGAATCTAACAATCCCATGCCATGAAAAATTATCACTTTTTTAGGGATCACTTTCCTTCTTAGAATCTAACATTTTGCAAACCAAATGCCCCCTTTGGAGTATTCTAATCCTAAACTTGGTAGATTGCAACACCAAAAAAATAACAGTGTTAGCCTGACATTTTACATTCTTTTAACAGCATTAGTATGTATGAAATATAAAGAGTAATGAAAAAGTACTAAGGGGACAATTAATGGAATAAGGTATATTTATTACTCACAAATTACATGGAGAAAAGGTTTGCTCTATGAATTTCAAGAACATTTTTGGCTTTGGCTCCTAAGACCAAAAAATGCCTTTATACTAATGGGATTAGCTAAATTATGCAAGTCTCTTTGGCCAACTAAAGTAGTTCCTTAGAATCTATGAGATGAAGCATAGTAAGGAGAACTTGGTCCACTCCATTTTAAGGTTTCAATCTCCAAAGCTTAGCTTCATTTTTCAACATTGTTAACTATTTTAACAAAAGTTAGCGGATCTCAAAAACATATAGTTGTAGACACCCAATTTGGTCCAGGCTCGGATCAATTGGGCCTGGTCCAAATGGGTAAGTCTATATTTTTTTTTCTTTCTTTTTCTTCATTTTATTTTTATTTTATTTTATTTTATTTTATTTTTTTTGTATTTTACATTTTTATTTTATTTTTATTATTGTTTTATATATGAATATTTTTTTCTTTTCTTTTATTGTTATTATTATTTTTTTTATCTTAGGTATTTATATATTTATTAATATGTATATATCTTTATTATTTTTTTTCCTGTTAATATTTATGTATTATCTGATTTTAATTTATCTGTTAATTTTTCTAATTTATCTGATTTATTTTCGTTTGGTTTTTTTCTTTTATTTTTTTGATTTACTTGGTTGGAGATTGGATTGGGATTCAATCAGAAGAGTCCAGATTGGATTCAAAGATTGAATCCCCATCCAAAGAGGAATTGGGATTGATCAGAAACTCCTGATCAATCCCTATAAAAGGGACCCTCTGGAACAGAACAAAACACAGAAAATCAGTGAGCAAAAAGCTCCTGATTTGAGAGAAAAGAGGCGTATAGAAGAGTATAGAAGGCTAAGAAAAGGTTTAGAAGTGTTCTGAGAGGTAGAAGAAATTTTTCGAAGATTTTTGGCGATTTTTTTCTGAGAATTTCTGGAAAATTCCAGATTTCGGTTGAATTTTTCGACCAAAGTTATATTTTTCGACGAAGTTGAATTGGTCAATTCTGTAGGAGAAAGATTTCAAAATCAGCATTTTTCAAAGATAGTGGTGAGCCAAGTCATCAATAAGGGCTGGTATCCAGGACTTAGGCTAAGCAAAAATTTGTAGGGAATTAAAGAATCTCCGACAATAATAGACAATAGTGACAGGGTAGGCCTAGGCTATGAGATGGTAGAGTGGGAAGTCAAAAGAAAGCCATCAAGAAAGACAGCAAGACTGATGTTTATCCCACACTTGTATGAAACTTTCAGACCTGGAAGATTCATGTACCCAGATATAAGAAAAAGTGTGGAAGATGATTTTACCCAGTTAACCATTAATGTTGTTGAAGATGAAGTGGGGATTAATCAAGAGGAATGGGTTCGCCTTTGTCCACCAGATTTTGAGCTCAATAATTGGAGTGCCATCGAGATGCCTTCGACTTTTGATTTTTATGCAATGTAATTGTAACATCTCAATAGCTATTGCCCAAAGCATTGGGGTGATCTTTTTGTTTGGGCCATTCATCATTTATTATTTTTAATAAAAATTAGGAAGGATGTATTTTCATTCATTTCTTCTTGTGTCTTCATTATTTCCATCTTTCCAGGCACATTTTGCCAACATATCCCATTTCATTAAATTGCAGGTCTTTAAATGAACATGAAGATAATCATGATAACAATCAAGAGGTTAGCTTTGAGAATTCAATTAACACTGATGAACTTGACAATGAAGAAAATTTTGAAGAATATGTTATGCCTCCGGACCTAATGAGGATGATTGAACAAGAAAATAAGCCAATTGAGCCTCATCAAGAGGTGGTGGACTTAGTGAATCTGGGAGATGAAGAGAATAAGAAAGAGGTCAAAATGGGCACTTCACTTTCATTAAGAGATAGGCAACGATTGGCAGACCTTCTTTGAGAATTTGTAGATATATTTACTTGGTCTTACCATGATATGCCAGGGTTAAACACAGAGATAGTGGAGCACAGATTACCCCTAAAGCCAGAATGTAGGCCAGTTCAACAAAAACTAAGACGGATGAAGCCCGAAATGCTACTAAAAATTAAAGAAGAGGTGAATAAACAATTTGATGTAGGTTTTTTGCAAGTGGCTAAGTATCCAGAATGGGTAGCCAATATAGTCTCAGTTCCTAAGAAAGATAGAAAAGTACGAATGTGTGTAGACTATCGAGACTTGAATAATGCTAGCCCAAAGGATAACTTTTCTTTACCTCATATTGACATACTGGTAGATAACACAGCTAAGCATTTGATTTTCTCTTTTATGGATGGTTTCTCGGGGTATAACCAAATAAAAATGGCTGCAGATGATATGGAAAAGACTATTTTTGTGACCATGTGGGGAACCTTCTGCTATAAAGTCATGCCTTTTGGGTTAAAGAATGCTGGGGTAACATATCAAAGGGCCTTGGTAACACTCTTCAATGACATGATGCATAAAGAGATCGAGGTATATGTAGATGATATGATTGCAAAGTCTTGTGAGGATGAAGATCATGTCACTAGCCTCAGAAAGTTATTTGAGAGGTTGAGAAAATTTTAGCTCAAATTAAACCCAGCCAAGTGCACATTTGGGGTAAAGTCAGGAAAGTTGTTATGCTTTGTGGTCAGTGAAAGAGGAATTGAAGTCGATCCCGATAAGATACGGGCTATTCAAAATCTGTCACCTCTCAGCACACCAAAAGAAGTTTGAGGTTTTTTGGAGAGATTGAACTACATTTCTCGGTTTATCTCTCAGCTTACTTATAAATGTGATCCCATATTTAAGCTTCTCCGTAAAGATAATCCTGGAAAATGGAATGACGAATGTCAAGAGGCGTTTGATAAAATTATGCAATATTTATCGAACCCTCCAGTATTGGTGCCACTTGTTTTAGGGAAACTTTTAATCTTATACTTAACTATATATGAAAATTCAATGGGATGTGTGCTGGGGTAGCAAGACGAGGTCAACCGAAAGGAGAGAGCTATTTACTATCTGAGTAAAAAGTTCACAGAATATGAATCCAAGTATTCTTCATTGGAGAAAATGTATTGTGCATTAGCGTGGACTGCCAAAAGACTCAAACAGTATATGCTCTATCATACTACATGGCTCATAGTGAAACTGGATCCAATTGAGTATATCTTCTAGAAACCTTCTTTATTTGAGAGAATCGCTAGATGAAAAGTAATGCTCTCAGAATATGATATTATATACGTGAGCCAAAAAGTAATAAAAGGGGGTGCTATAGCAGAATTTGTTGCAGATCGTGCTACTGAAGAGTATGAGTCGATGAAACTGGAATTCCCTGACAAAGACTTAATGACTATTTCTCAACTGAAGGAAAGGGAGCATGTAGGAAAATGTTGGAGAATGTACTTTGATGGAGCTGTTAATGCCTTGAGGAATAAAATTGGGGCAATTCTGATTTCTTTAGAAGAACAATACTGTCTTGTAACAGTGAGGTTAAATTTTAATTACACAAATAACATCACTGAATACGAGGTATGTGTCATGGCTTGCAAGCTACTATAGATAGAAGAGTGAAAGTACTAAAAGTGTTTGGAGACTCAGCTCTAGTCATATATCAATTGAAAGGAGAATAGGCGACAAGAGATTCAAAACTCGTTTCGTATCATAAGTATATTCTATAGTTGACGAAACAATTTGAAGATATCCAGTTTGATCACTTACCTCGAGAAGAGAATTTGATTACTGACACATTGGCTACTCTGACTGCGATGATTCGAATTAATGATAATACCGATATTCAACCCATCAAGTTAGATGTTAAAGATAACCAGCTTATTGTTCTAATGTAGAGGGAGAAGAAGATGGAAAGCCCTGGTATTATGACATCTTACAGTATGTCAAGGATCAGCAGTATCTAGTACAAGCAACAGAAAATGATAAAAGGGTCATCCGAAGATTGGCTATGAGCTTTTTCCTAGATGAGGATGTCCTGTACAAAAGAAACAAGGATCAAGTATTATTGAGGTGCGTAAATGAGACTGAAGCGAAGAAAATCATTAAAGAGGTGCATGATGGAATATGTGGGGCACATACTAGTGGACATATGATGGCAAGACAGATCATGAGAGCGGGATATTACTGGTTGACGATGGAAAATGATTGCATTGATTATGCTCGTAAATGCCATAAATGCCAGATATATGCTGATAAGATTCATGCTCCATCGTTTGCTTTACATGTTATGACACCACCATGGCCATTTTCAATGTGAGGCATGGATGTCATTGGTCCAATCACCCCAAAAGCTTCTAACGGGTATAGATTCATTTTTGTGATGATAGATTACTTCACAAAATGGGTAGAGGCAGCATTATATGCAAGTGTGACACGCTCTGTGATTTGTAAGTTCATAAAAAAGGAGATCATCTATAGATATAAACTTTCAAAAAAAATTATTTCAGATAATGCCAAGAATCTAAATAGTAAGATGATGCAAGAAGTATGTGCTCAATACAAGATCAGGCATCATAACTCGACACCATACCGTCCGAAGATGAATGGGGCAGTTGAGGCAGCCAATAAGAACATAAAAAAGATTTTGGAAAAAATGACTGAGACTTACAAAGATTGGCATGAGAAGTTACCATTTGCATTACATGCATATCAAATGTCAGTTCGTACCTCTACTGGGGCAACCCTATTTTTTTTGGTTTATGGGATGGAAGCTGTACTACCAGTGAAAGTAAAAATCCCCTCTTTGAGAGTTTTAAAAGAAGTTGAGTTAGAAGAAGCCGAATGGATTCAAGAACGTTATGAGCAATTAAATTTCATAGAAGAAAAGAGATTGACTGCACTGTGCCATGGTCAGCTGTATTAAAGAAGAATGATGAGGGCTCATGATAAGAAAATTTGGCCCTGTTGCTTTCGAGAAGGAGAGTTGGTCTTGAAAAGAATTCTCTCAATCCAATACGATAGTAGAAGAAAATAGACTCCGAATTGAGAAGGACCGTATGTGGTGAGACGGATTTTTTTGGGTGGAGCACTGATACTGACTGAGATAGATGGAAATGATTTATCCCATCCTATAAATTCTGATGCTGTGAAGAAATACTATGATTAAAAAAATGAAAAAATAGAAAAAATGAAAAAAAAAAGTGAAAAAAAGAAGACTCAAGGCGAAAAACCTAAAAGGGCGGTTTGAGTCATAGGGAGTTTGTCTAAGTCAAAAATCTGAAAAGGCAACTTAGATAAGAAGAATACAGCATTGAATTTAAAAGTCCGCTGATATGGAGGCTAGCAAATTCAGAAGAGTTCCAAGTTGTTAAATACATCAGAGGGTTGAATTTTTAGAAAAAACTTTGAGATATGCTATCATGATTATCTGATTGTTCATTTTGAGCTTTGTCCCCACACCTATCCTTGTAATTCTTTCTTGGCCAAAGTTTACCAACATTTTGCTAATAAGAGACATTCTATTTCATTCTTTATGTCTTTTTTTTATGATTGTTTCTCAACATTCAGATTCTTTTCTTCTTAATACCCCACCATTGAAGAAATGTGCAAATGCATTCTTACTTTTTGAGTTTAAAATAATGATAGATGAATGAATAACAACATGAAAGATTTTTACATTACATTGAATAAGTCAAAAGTAAAAAAGGCAGAATCAAGATGTTCAGCTCCTGATTAGGACATTGAATCTGGGAAGAGATTTTTTACAGGAAGAATGTGAGTGGAAAAGACAATTAAGAGCTACACTGGTTCGATCTTAGAAGAGCAGTGTAATTGGATCTCCGAAGAATCAAAAGGCTTGATGCCCCAAAAAAAAAAGCTTGAGAAACTTGAGTACCATACATTGAATAGGAATTAATTGGCCAACATTTGCATAGCATGCATTGAAATTCATATGCATTGCATAGCATACACTACTTTCAGGAAAGTATAGTGTATAAATTCAAGAAGCAGGGTGTTCTAACATCCCACATATAGAAGACAGATATGAAGATATTTTACAAATTTGAGAAGAAACTTGTCAGGTAAGTTCCTAATCCTTGAAATAGGATGTTTTTTTGGTATCAGGGTTGATTTATAAGACTTTTGGGCATAATCTCCTGAAATTCTTTCAAACACAACTTTCAATTCCTTTGGACATGATTGTCAAGGAGTAATTTACTTTTCAAAGTCGTGGTGCCTCTGTTTAGAGGAGCAATTTAATTTTCAAAGTCGTGGTGCCTCTGTTTAAAGGAGCAATTTACTTTTCAAAGTCGTGGTGCCTCTATTTAGAGGAGCAATTTATTTTTTCAAAGTCGTTGAGCCTCTGATTAGAGGAGCCATTTATGTTTCTCAAAGTCGTTGAGCCTCTGTTTAGAGGAGCTTTGATTCAAAACAAAAAATAAAAAATAAAAAAATAAAAAAACAAAAAAAGTAAAAAGGTCGAGTTGAGATTTGATTGGGTGTCTACGTCTTTGTGCAATTTTTGTTTCACAGAAAATGTGCAAAGAGGGGCAGTTGTAGACACCCAATTTGGTCCAAG
The DNA here is from genome assembly GCF_047325235.1 of Durio zibethinus. Taxonomy (NCBI): domain Eukaryota; kingdom Viridiplantae; phylum Streptophyta; class Magnoliopsida; order Malvales; family Malvaceae; genus Durio; species Durio zibethinus. The sequence continues at coordinate 31,347,686 of NC_143163.1, read as the reverse complement.
CTTGGATCAATTGGGCCTGGTCCAAATGGGTAAGTCTATATTTTTTTTCTTTCTTTTTCTTCATTTTATTTTTATTTTTTTTTGTATTTTACATTTTTATTTTATTTTTATTATTGTTTTATATATGTATATTTTTTTCTTTTATTGTTATTATTATTATTTTTTATCTTAGGTATTTATATATTTATTAATATGTATATATCTTTATTTTTTTTTTCCTGTTAATATTTATGTATTATCTGATTTTAATTTATCTGTTAATTTTTCTAATTTATCTTATTTATTTTCGTTTGGTTTTTTTCTTTTATTTTTTTGATTTACCTGGCTGGAGATTAGATTGGGATTCAATCAAAAGAGTCCAGATTAGATTTAAAGATTGAATCCCCGTCCAAAGAGGAATTGAGATTGATTAGAAACTCCTAATCAATCCCTATAAAAGGGACCCTCTGAAACAGAACAAAACACAGAAAACCAGCCAGCAAAAAGCTACTGATTTGAGAGAAAAGAGGCGTATAGAAGAGTATAGAAGGCTAAGAAAAGGTTTAGAAGTGTTCTGGGAGGTAGAAAAATTTTTTCGAAGATTTTTGGTGATTTTTTTTTTAGAATTTCTGGAAAATTCCATATTTCGATTGAATTTTCCGGTCAAAGTTGCATTTTTTGACGAAAATTCTGGCCAACTTTGAAGTTTCTGGTGAGCTGCCCAGTTTTCGGTGAAAGATTCCAAAAATCGACCAACTTTTCGGTGAACTTCCAATGAAAAACCCAGATTCTGATGAATTTTTCCTGAATCCGGTGAACATTCAACCGGAGTTCTTCGATCGTTTAGAGAGAAGCGAGAGGAAAAAAGAAGAAGAGAGAGAGAAGGGAGGAGCTTTCTACCAAAAAATAGAGGGAAGAGCCTTATATACCCTCTCAAAATGACGTTGTTTTGCCTTAAGTGACCTAGAGGATCCGCGCGTTTTAATGAGACCCGACCCGAGCGTCGACCCGCTTCCTAACCCGCGCATGTCTCTCCCCTTCAAGCCGATAGCCAAACCGAGCCGAGATCCTAAGCTGCTTCTCCGAGCCGTTTTCTTGTCCTTGAGCCGAGCCGAGCCGTACTCCGAGCCGCTCCAAATTTTTTTTTATTTATTTGTTTATTTGTTTATTTATTTATTTATTTTTATTTATTAGATTAGGTTTATTTAATATTCTTTTTATCTTTATTTTATTTTTATTTTTGTTTTATTTTTCTTTATTTTATTTTATTTTTTATTTTTATTTATTTTCACTTTTATTTTGTTTTATTATTCTATTTTCTTTAAATAAAAATCAAAAAAAATATTTTTGGGGAAAAGTTGAAAGTATCAATTTTCCTTGAAAATCAAAGTTTCCAAAGATTTTTTTTTGGGAAAAGTTGAAAGTATTAATTTTTCTTAAAAATAAATTTTCAAAAAAGGGTTTTTGAGGAAAAGTTGAAAGTATCAATTTTCCTTGAAAATCAAGGTTTCCAAAAAATATTTTTGAGAAAAAGTTGAAAATATCAATTTTTCTTAAAAATAAATTTTCCAAAAAATATTTTTGAGGAAAAGTTGAAAGTATCAATTTTCCTTAAAAATAAATTTTGAAAAAAATCAACTTTTGAGGAAAAGTTGAAAGTATCAATTTTCTTTGAAAATCAAGGTTTCCAAAAAATATTTTTGAGGAAAAGTTGAAACCAAAAAATATTTTTGAGGAAAAGTTGAAAGTATCAATTTTCCTTAAAAATAAATTTTCAAAAAAATCAACTTTTGAGGAAAAGTTAAAAGTATCAATTTTTCTTAATAAATTTTCAAAAAAATAAATTTTTGATGAAAAGTTGAAAGTATCAATTTTCCCTGCACAAAAAAAAAAAACAATCATTCTTTTATTCCTTTTTATTTTTTTATGTTAAATAATCCAACGACGGAGCCTCTGCAAGTGAAACAATAGTTTTTCTTGCATACTCTTGAGGTGAGGGAATTTTTTCAATTTTTTTCTAAAAGTATTAGAGTCAATTGAGAATAATTTCCAATAATTAATTACTCAGTAAAATTTTAAGGCTCATTGGATAACACAAATTTAAACTGGTACCATCTTTTGATAGACGTTGTGAGGGTGCTATAACTTTTCTCACACGTAATCGAACTCCCGAACCTTGTTCTGGTTAGAAGACCTAAACTTATTCTTTTAGGGACCTTTGAACTTAGCTGTTCTCTGAAAGGACAGATTCTTTAGGTGGCCAATCGCACCTAGATAAAAAAGATTGGTGACGACTCCCTAAAAGTCAATGTCTAGCGATAGATCCCCGGATCTAGACGTTATGACAATAGTAAAGCAAAAAGAATTTGACAATATCATAAACCAACAAAGATAAATAAAGCATAAATTGTTTTTGTATCCAAAACCAATAAAATAGAAAGATCATATGCCACTAAGCATGCCTTATGCAAAAAAATGGAAAGTAATACTCCTATCTACACTATAAATTAGAACAATAAGTAGTCTTGACAAAATTGATAAGTTGGCAACTCTAACTATGGGAATATTCACATATGTGAGTCATTGGCAACTCTAACTATGGGAACATTCACAATCATGTGATAAGTAGGCCACTCTAAAAGAAAATGTAAGTTGTATCCAAACTATGTTACAATTAAGAAGACTTGTTATATCAAACAACTGAGTTTCAATCTATACCTAAATTTTAGTCTTCTTTAGTCAATCATGAAGTGCATTGATGATAAGACTTAAACTGTAAATTATTAAGAAAGAACATAAGTATAAACATAAAAGTAACCACTAATAATTGAAAAAGGTTTGTAATTGTGTCTAACTAATATTCAATTAACTTGTACATAGAAGCTAGATATGTAGATGTGTAATGAATGAATGAAAGTGGATGCACATTCCCATCTTTAAGTCTAATGAAGCAAGTTAGAATTGGTGATAAATGATAAGTTATAAAAAGAAAATAAAAATACTAATGAATGGTAAAAACATTTATATTAAATAAAACCTTATTTTTGTAAGATGGCTTGGTTATATGATGCCCGTTCCTTTTTATATAGTACATTTTGCAAAGCTATAATAACATTAATGGTGAATCAAGATTAAAAAGAGATGATGCTGGCAAAACATGAAGAGGAATCTCTTTCCAATACTCTACACCGCTGTTAAAAAAAAAAAAACAATATGAGGACTCAAGTTGACAGTTCCTTCATGTAATGAATAAAGACATAATTTTAAAGCTAGCTCTTAATGATACCTTAGTTTACTGTTAAGAAAACTACAATGCATATTTCTTTGCAGATTACATATGTGGTCTTTATGATAAAATAAAAAGGGTAAATAGAGGGGAATAGAAAAATTAACGTCATAAAGTTCTAATGGAGAGAACAATAAGAAAAAAAGGATATAAAAATTGAATTAAAAATCTAATAAGGAAGAACCAAAAAACATGAAACAATTTATAAACATTAATTACCTTATGTAAGAGCATCCTATGTTCTCTTGAAAAGTAAGTGTTAATTCTTTAAAATATTCTAAGTCTCTCCACAATATGATTTTATCTAAAGACAAATGCTTATATCATTCATTCAAACTAAAGTTCTACAAATGACAAACATCTAGTTAAAAACATCACATTTGCTATTAGCAAAGGAAGCAGAATACCTTCTTGCTTTCTATAAATGTCATCAGGGCTAATGCAGTGTAAAAGCAATGTCTCATTGTCTTCTTCACAAAAAACAAACAAAGCCAACTTTTTTTATCTCTAAATTATAACATATACATTCATTTAAAAGGATGAACTTATTTTCATTTTTAAAAAATTATTTTCAAAAACTGAATCCAATATACCAGATTGAAAACAAACAACTCAAAAGCATCTTAAATATTTAAATAGTCCTCAAAATAATCAATAGTTACATGCCCAGTTCCTCGATAATCTATAAAATAATTGTTATTTAATCACATTCAAATAATAATTTTTAATTAAAAATAATAATTTTTAATTAAAAATAAAAAACCAATAAACAATTGACAATTTAATCTCTAAAAAAGGAATTTGAATGTTTGAGGAGAAAAAAGAAGAAACTAAATAAGTGGGAATTGGGGAAATAGATGGAGATAAGGGAAAAGACTTAGTTTATGTGCCTAAAAGCTTCACACTAGTAAGCCCAAAAGTGAAGGATAACCAGTGCGCCACTATGGCAGGCAATCGAACTCACCCTTCAACTTCACTTCTTTTACTAAACCACTTCCTTTTGGATTCTTCATCTTTGCATAAAAAAAAACTAGTTAAATTTTAAACCCTCAAAGTTATGAATGACAAATTACAACAATCTTTGCAAAAAAAAAATTCACATTTCATTTAAGATTTGCAAAATCAAAGTCAAACATAAGGATAAAAGAAAAATATAGATGCTTTGAAGTAAAACAACTTATTTTGTACAAACCCATGCTGTCTCCTAATCTCTTGTTTAGTAAAAAAAAGTCTGAAAATACAAATATGAAACAAAATGAAAAATTGTACCGATTGGTGCAAACATTCAAACAATAGAGCCATGCATGCTATCTCTTAATCTTTTGCAAAGGGAAAAAAGTAAAAATATATAAAATCTTGAAAACATGAAAAATTCAAAGAATTCAAACTATGGGTAATGAAAGCACAACCTTAAAATCTTAATGTGCAAAATCAAAGTCAAAGATAAGCAATAATTTAAGGCATTCAAATTGTAGAAGAAATGAGCTAGAATAGGAAATAAACTCTTTTTTCTTTTGCTTTCCTAATCTCTTTCTTTCAATTTTCTTCTCTTTCATTTTCGTCCCTTACTCTTCCACCAACCCCACCAAAGAACTAACTACCCTCATACTAACCGCCTTTTCTTTATTCAGCCTAGCTGAACACAGCTTATAAAGGGTTGTCAGTGCAATTGGATAGAAGTGCAAGAATATCCTTCAAAAGGTAAAAATTAAAAGTTTAATTTCTTTAAACAAATGAAAAACATGATTTTATTTTCACATAGATTAATTATGTTATAATTGACATGACATTTTTCTCTTTTGTTAAAATTTTAATTTTTATCATCTACTTTTACACTATAACAAGTAGAAAAAGTAACAACCAACTTGAGTTTAAATAAAAATAGTGGCAAAAAATTTTTTTAAAAAAAATAAGAATAAACAAAAGGTAAATTGACATTTGATGCTTAAACAAAATGGGAAAAACTTACACCAAATTGAGTTAGAAGTTGTTCAAAATCTAAAAGAAACTGCTTGTTTCGAGGAAGAAGCTCTCTATTAAGAATAAACCCACACTTTTGGGTTTTGTTCTTGAAAATGTAAAGTTTAATTATTGAAAAAATGCAATTGTTTAAACCTCCATCAAAATTATAAAAAAAAAAAAAAGACTTATGGTGCTTCTTGTATAAAATCATCAACTTTTTGGCAATTACTTCTCAACAAGCAAAACAAACAAAGAGTAAAAAAAAATCATTACATTTTAGTTGGAAAATTTAAAAAAAAAAAGGAAAAAGAATAAAGAATAAAAAAAATTATTACTAATAAGTAAAAATTGAAAAGATCAATAATGGTAGATTAAGTAGGGTGGAACTGATAGGTTTGAGAATTTATAGCTACTACAAGTGATCTGTTCATCAGAAGAGATATCGTTGGTGGGATTGCCCCACATGCTCTAATGGAAGTCTTGTTTTCTTCAATCAAAGCCAAGCTTAGAAGTGTTCTCATCTCTATATTCTATTCTTTTTTTTTCTTTGTTTTTCCCTAACTCTCCATAAGGTTTTAGAAAAGCTTCTAGATTCAAGAGTTTGAAGCAGCTTCCAGAGAAGTTTTTTTTTTCCAAAATTAACCCTTTTTTTTTTTTTACATTATTTAGCTACCCTCTCAATATATATTGGGGACAATTTTTATAGCAAGTATAAATAACTAGAATCTTGAAATTATAAAATATTCAATTTTGTTAAAATCTTTTTAATTGGATGATATAATTTATAAAAATATTTATTTAAATTTATTTGGATAAAAATATTTTTTTTAAAAATGTTATTTTAAAGGTTTTGATGGATTTTATTCATATATTTTCAAGACAATGTAAGATTTTAACATTTTTTTACAATCTTTTTAAGCGGATAATATAATTTATAAATATATTTATTTAAATTTATTTGGATAATAAATAATTTTAAAAAACGTTATTGTAAAAGTTTTGATAGATTTTATTCATGTATTTTCAAGATGTAATGGATATGGTTTCAATCGAGGTGAAGTTAGAAATTTTACTTGTGGGTTTTACTTTTGGGGGACAACCAATATATACAAAATTAATATAAAAGTTAAAATAGCATATGAGATTTAATTTTTATTTATGAATGTAGCCCCCATAAAAAAATTCAAAGAATTAGTAAATAAAAAAAAATAAAAAAAAATAATCTTAGAATTAATTTTGTATAATGATTATAATAGTTTAACTTCTTTTAATTGTTTTTCTATTATTAGCGTAGAAAGAAAATACTAATTTAATATAACGCAATTGATTATATGATGTTGATATTTATTTGATTGATTGAGAAAATAATCCTTAATTTAAGGAAGCAAATAATTATGTATAACAGTGTTTAATTTTTTTGTATAATAGTGTTTAATTAAATAAATAATTAAAGATAATTAAATTAATAATGAGGTCTAAAATTGATAAGGTTAACAAATTTATGGTATTAATGTATAAAGTTTACAAGGGAAAGGCCAAAATAAAAAATTTTGAGTGGGCCAAAGAAAATAAAATAAAAATTACAGTAAAGTCTAAAATGTAGTAATGAACATCAATTAAAGTTTAGTTTTCTAAATAGTATGAAATTAAGAAAAGAAAATTAAAAAATAGATTTGATATTGAAAAGAAAGCAATCCGATTCCTTCTACCCATCTCTCCCCTTCTCTCCGGCGTGAGAGGAAGGAAGGCTCCCTTCGTTTCCTATTCCAGCTGCCTCACTGGTATGTTGTCCTTCTCAATTTCCTACCTAGGGTCTCCACCATTGCGAAACGTGAAGATAACAAAATTGGATTTTAGTTTTTTTCATTGGTTTTATTTTGGCATAGACTATTAAAACCAGATGCTACAAACAATTTGTTATGGCTGTTATTATACAATAAGAAACTTATTATTAGTTATTTCCTCTAGAAACTTAAGCAATCTGGAGAAATTTACCCTGTGATGAGCTGCTTGTCACACGTGCGTGCTCATGGTTAGGCTTTAGAAAGGCTGTTAATTTCATTGCAAGTACTACTTCGAACCAATGCCATGTTCCCCTATGGAAAATAAGTTTTGAAGGTGTTAGGACTGTGGATGACAAGATTGCGTCCTCAGTGCTACTCTTCTAGCAACACAAGTAATAGAACAAAGCATCTAGGACCGAAAAAAGTCGATCCTGAATCGGTGATGGAAAGCAAGAAAAGATGCATTCTTTGTAGTGAGAAAGGGACATCTTGTTGGTGTTTACAAGAATTTTGCTGTGTCAGGCCCAAGTTGGATCCTCGCTGATTCTTCTTATGTTTTTTCTTCTCCTAAGTTGATTTCCTTTTTGGCTTGTTGTTGTGCCTTACTATGGTACGGATATTTATGTTCTTTTTTAATTTTAAAATGACATAATAATCGTAATGCAATAACGTAATAATATTTCAAATTTAGATGCCTCCTCTCCGCTTTTCAACTCTTCTGTTAACTTTGAATTGTTATTGTTATTTATTTATTTATTTTTTTTTTGGAGCGGATATGTGATCCTCCTGTCAGTGTATACAAAGGCTACTCTTTGACAAAGGACACTGAGGAATATCTCGCCTCCTTCCTAAGCATGCTCTTTACACTATTAAAGCTGCGGATATGAAAGAGGATCTTTTCGGAGCACTTGTGCTCTGCCCTTTTCAAGTGACACCTTAAGCATGAACCTTATGCAGATTGAAACTTTTTGTTTCTTTAAAGAAGACGGTCATAAAAGCATTTTGACTTTTTCTCCCTCTTCTGCACATTCACCAATTTCTCTGTTTACTTGAATGTGTTCTCGTGACATTAGTTTCACCAAAAGTTGCATCTCCCCGGTAATTTGTTCTACTTGCAATTTTATGTTTTGAATAAGCCATCAATCTATTGGGATTTTGAGTTCTTTGTTTCTTTCACATGCTTATTGTCATGGTCGTACTGAGGAGCCATGAATTTCACATTGGTTTAATATTAAAGTTGATCTTGAGATATAAAGATTCACACATTTTTCTCCTTATGAGGTATCTTTTGTATGATAAAACCGTGAGGTTAGAGAGGTCAAAATAGATAATATTTCATAAAAATATGAACCATGACAAATAGATTAATTTAAGATATCGGATGAGTGCATGCCCGAATCTTGGAGCCTCGTGGGCTTAAAGGTTGAGTCTCGACCCGTGATAAATTGTTTTAGAGTCAGCTCTAAGAGTATTAGTAATGTGTCACCAAAGACGGTGGGCGTTCATTGGAATAGGAGAGGATATTATGGTCCTAGAGATGAGCCATGAATCCCACATCGGTTGAGTACTAGAGTGATATTGAGATATAAAGGTTCACACATTTTTTCTCGTGAAATACCTTTTGTAGGATAAAATCATGAGGTAATAGGATTCAGAGCGAATAACACTTTATAAGGGTGTGAATCAATTAACAAATACAAACCTCAATCAAGCTCAAAAAATATATTATTGAAGTCAATCAATAACTATCTCAGACCTTAAGAATTGAAAAAAAACAAAATATTTTTTAACTATTAAGATGAGAAGATGAAAAGCTTGGGTTCAATAATAGTATCCTCAATGTCTTGGGTTGAGGAAGAAGACAAAAATAACATGGATGAAACTTAGGAGAGGTTAGAAGATAGATGAAGAATGGGATATGCTTGTCAGTTTTTAGAAAAAAAGTTCGGGGAAATTTTGGACGTGGGTTGGACATGAGAGTCTACCTCACCTTTTTGGTTATCAAAGTTTGTGGGAAATTTTGAAGGAGAGGGGTGCTTAACTGAGGGGACGCGTGGGTTGAGTGGAGTATGGTGGGGTAGGGGTAGGGTGGGTAGGTGGATGGATTTTTATTTATTTAATTTTATAATTAATTTTATTAAAACATAAGTTTAAAAATTTGTAATTTTTTAAATTATATATATATATATATGAATTTTAGATGAAAATTTTTAATAAATTTTTTTGTATAAATTAGATAAAAAATAATTAAAATTAAATATTATAATTTGATTTTATTATTTATTAATTTATGATTTTGTATTTGAAATTTACTAATTTTTTTATTATTTTGATTTTATATTGTTATAAATTCTTTTGTTATTAGATTAATTCTTATTAATTTATAACTATAATTGATGAAATTTGAAATTATTATATTTTTAAGTTTATAATTTTATTAAATATGGATGTTTGCTATTTACGTATTATGTTTAGTTAATATTTTGATTTATCTAGAATTAATTTTGAATATAAATTTAGCTCAAGTAAAAATTTTATTGCTAAATCAAATATAAATGTTGTATTGTAATCTAAATAAAATTATGAATAATTTTTTTAGAACATAAAAAACATAAATGTTATAAACTGTTTTAAAAAAAAAAAACATTAAACAAAAAATTTTATAATTATAATTATAATTATTATATTTTATAATAATTATACAAAATTAAAAAAATTCATAACTACAATGACCGTGATAATAGTAAGAATCTCTGTTATATCTAAAAATACGATAAACGTGATGCGATCGAAAACGTGATAATAATCGTTATTTAAATCTCTGGTTTGAGCATAACAACCTATAATGCTGCTGAATACGATGCCGTAGTTTTAGTGTTGAAACATGCTCTTAGTAAAGGTTATACAAGCATTCGTGTTCGAGGTGACTCAAAGCTTGTTTGTATGCAGGTATTCTAATTTTTTATCTATTTATTGTTGATTTGTTGAAGTTAGTTTTTCTCACAAAGAAAATTTCTGGATGACAATGCTGGAGCTGGGTTAATACGTTAGAGCAAGTGCAGTATGCCAATCCCATTCAATCTGTTCTCGGATTTCAATTTCAGAGTACATACCTATTGCAATAGATTTTTCTAAGCTAGTAGACTCCTCAGTTTAGGACCCCTATTAGTTTCTACTAGATGTTTTGAGTTGTAGCCTTTAGACAGTTGTTTCCTTAGCAACTTTCTTCTGCAAGGACGACTATCCCTTCCTCCCTTTCCCCCAAATAACTTTTTAAAAAAGAATTGAGTCATAATTTTCCTTAACTTGGTTCTACAAGATGAGTATTTAATCTCATTCGTAGTCTTTCCTGTTAGAACACCCACCTTCTCTACCTCTATCTCTCTTCCAACACACAATCTGCCCCAAAATAAGGAAATCTTTCTTTTTTGGCTGGGCCATTATCTGAGGAAAAACCAAATTCTCTATAAAAATTTATAGCTCAAGTGTTGCTATTCCTGGGCCTTCAGTAAGGGCCTAAATCTTAGAGCCATTTAGTTTATGTTTCTGTTTTTTTTTTTTTTGCAAAATATATATTATTAAGGTATATTTGATATATAAAATTATAGATAGAATATGATAAAATAAGAATTTAAATAGAATTAGATTAAATAAAATTATTTTATCTTGTAGTTGATTTGATATATGCAAAAATTATGATAAGATTTTTATTATGTTTACCATGCTTCATATGTGTAAGATAACGTGTAGGAGAATGATTTTTTTAATGGTCCAAATTAACTTTTTTCAAAATAAATGTAATTTATATTTATATTTTCTTGTTATAAATATAATTAAAAAATTTTTAACTAAGAAATATATAATTTCTATAATTAAGATTTTTTTCTTTAAAAACTTAATTTTTTAAAAAATATAATTGATTTTAAAAAAGTAAATGATTTTGTTTTTATTTGGCCAGTAAGTAATTGATTTTGTTCTAAAAAATAAATTATTTTTCAATGCATATAATTTTTTCCTCTATTTTTCCTTTTCTTTCTTTTTTTCCTTTCTTTTTCCTTCTCCCACCAGCAAGGGACTAGCTGCCGGCAAGAGAGTGCCGGAAACTGGCCCTTGTCGGTCTTCTCGTGTCGATTAAAGGGCCGGCTTGGGAGGGCCCAAGGAACTCACTGTGCATGATCTGGTATGGGGTCTATATCTAGCCACTCCTGGCACCGCTCCGGTATCGGGGGCTGCAATCCGAACTCTCCTTGGCCAGAGAGGCTCCCCTAGCACCGCCGAGAGGTTGGTCGACAGTGGTGGAAAAAAAGATAGAAGAAAAAAGAAAATAAGAAAAATATTTTGAACTCATCAATCTTTTTATGGCACTTATAATCTTGCCAATGGCTTAAAATAATTTATTGGTTAAACTTCTAAGGGTATAACAAAAAATATAAATTCAAATCTCATGAATTAATAATAATTTTTTATTTTTTTTAAAGAATTAAGCCATCTTATAGTAAAATGATAACTCATCCTCAATAATCTTTTCATTTAAGTGCATAACAAAATAATCTATGCGTCAAATGTGTTTTTGACATATAAACGGATACAAAAGTAAATTTTTTTCTTCAAGAAAGTATGAACGCTAGTTGGGTTGGATACCATTGCACAGGAACCCTAGTTGGGTTGGACACCATTTCACAAAAAGTTTAAGAACTAGAGTCCTTGCTAAGTCTTGTAGAAAGACAAGAGTAGTAGCAGCTCTCCTCAAAAGCAGATCAATAACTCTATTTGCTACCCTAAAACAGAGATTAACTTTTATTCCTACAAAATAAGTGGAAAAGTGCATACAGGCAGGAAGCATTGGTTGCAGTTGAGGTTGATGCACTATCCGGGCTGAAAGAGGAAGAAAAAACAAGTTAAGAATTAGTTTCAATTTCAAGGAAATCAATGTTAAGACCTCTAGCCATTATAAGTCCTTTAACTTCCTGGAATTCTGCCATATTGTTAGTAAATATTCCGAAATTAAAAGAAAGCAGACATAAAATAAACATGCTGTTCTTGAAAAATACCAGCCCAACCAGGATTGCCCAAAGAGGCATCATCTGTTTCTAGCTTAATCCAAGGGGCACATGGAGCCAACCATTTGATATGAAGTAAATGGGAAAAAGAAATTTTAGGCGATTTAGTAGACCTAATAAAATCTAAGGATGCGGCCTGAACTTGCAGCAGAATAGCATTGAGATCAACAGGTTTATGTTTCTATTCTATTGAAGTATTATCATTTCAAATTAAGCACCTTAGCTTCTCTTTTGTTCTAGTGGTCTTATAACTAACATTTCCTTGAGCAGTTGCAGGGCTTATCGAGAGTCAAACATGAGCCCATGTCTGAGTTGTATGAGCAGGCAAAGGAACTGAAAAATAAGTTTCTTTCATTTCAGATCAATCATGTTTTAAGGTATACTTGATAGCAATGTAATGAGTAGAATTTCTTTTTCTTGTGACCACTGTCACCTCTTTGTTATACCATCATTATTGGGTGTTTATAATGTTGTTTTTAAAGTTTGGATCCTTTCTTGCATCTAAAATTTTATTACTAAATACAAACACGTTGTAAACTATTTAAGCTTTTTTAAGCTTTTTTGTTGGTAGTTCTCAAGTCTCAACTCTAAACTACCTCAGACCAGCATTTGCAATGATATTATTTCCTGTTGTTTCTTCGCCTTCAGTGCCTTCAAGTTAAACCAATCTACTGTTCTGCAGAAGTGCATTTTCATCAATGATGGTAATAAGACTATCTTGATTTGCATTAAATGAATTATATACCTTTGCTCTCCATTTTGTCTTTTTTATTGCATCGCATGGTTTTAACCTTCTCTTGCTCACCTCTAAAAGGAACTGAATGCCGAGGCTGATGCTCAAGCCAACTTGGCTTTCAAACTTGCTGGTGAGGCTTGAAGATATGGTTTTAACCTTTTTGCAATTTTATTTTAACCAATTAATTCCTGAATGTTTATGAGATCTTTCTACCGATACAGAAGGTCAAATTCAGGTGGAGTTAGCATAAGTAATTGATTGCAGGCAGAAGTTTTTCTGGTTTGTTCTAGAATACATGTATAAAGTACAAATGAGTCAAGCGTTGTTAAAGTTTGTTCCTGATTTGGTGCAAAATCTTTTAGAAGTTTAAACCCCTGAAGATCATATGATTGTCGGCCTTCAGGCTCTTCTCTACAAGGAACACTGTGAATGCCATCTTTTTTTTTTCTGTTTATTGTTTATTATTTATTGTTTTGTTTTGTTTTTAATTTATTATTATTTATTTATTTATTTATTTTGTGTGTATCTGTGTGTGGCATACATAAGCAATTAACGGCGGCTCAGTTGACTCTAAAATTTGCCAGATTGGTATCAAATGTCATACATATATTTCGGTTTTATTTTAAAGCCGTTTTTATCAGATTACTGTGAGAACCTAAGATCATCCGCTGGGAAGGCAGTAAAAATGCTCAAATGTGCCAAAAGCAACACTTCATCTTTAATCAAGTTATTTGAGCATGATGCAATGCACCCTATATAATTTTTTTTTTTGGAAAGAAAGAGAAGATTTTATTAACTTGAAGAGCAACTGTCCTGTATGACATTATCATAGATTTCAGTTGAAAAACCGTCCAATCAAACTAAATTTTCTTTCCTAGCCAATGTCAATTTTGCTAACTTGTGAGCGGGGCCTCATTTGCTTCACTGATAAGTGTGAGAGATATTTCATTCAGTTGGCTTAGTAAGTTCCATTCTCACATCGTCCATTAGATTCCCTATCCTTGAGAGATTGGTTCCCTTGTCTTGGTTAAGCTGTGAGATAACAACAAGTGCATCTCCTTCCATTATCACTCTCTGCATGCTCATATTCCCTGCAAATTTTGCAGCTCTTACCATTGCCATACCTTCTATAATTTCTGGATCCCTGATGCTGTTTACAGTCATACAGAAGGCACCTTGCACATCTCCCAAGTGGTTTCTTGCAATCAGAGATTCAAATAACGGTTTGATAGTAGAATAGCGACCGCAAAATTGCGGTAGCGCTGCCTTCCGCCACCGTTAATAGATGAAAAACGATTGAGAAATTCATTCACAGCAAAAACGGAGAGTAACAACCTCAAAATAACGGCGTAATGGGCAATAGCGGCAATAACGGACCGTTATTGTCGCTATTCCGTTTTTCTACTCAACTCACGGATCTAATAGTTCTAACAAAAAAATAAAATTTTAAGCCTGCAAAATAAAACAACGAACCTGCAAAAGTAAAAGTAAAAGCCAAATCAAAAAATAAAGCTCACAATCTCAGATCTTTATCATCAAAAGAAATTTTAAAACGAGCTAGAAAACAGATCAATTATTTCAAGTTTCAACTTTCAACCATTCAAACGGCATTTTCAGCATTCAAATTCAAATCAACCTCAAGTTTTCAATCAACATTCAAGATCAAACAAGGTAAGAAAAGAAAGTTAAATTACCTTTTTTTTTGTAAAATTTTTGTAAAATGATCTGTTGTGTCTTGTGAGAGTTTGAAAGACGAACGAGATATCTGTAGATACTAGGCAAGTCAGCAAGTGATAGTGATAAAGGGATGTGAGAGAAAATGAGAGATGAAAAAAAAAAAAGAAAAAATTTTTAGAAAACCAGAGAAGGTAAGATGCAAGACGAAGAAGAACATGAACAGAAAAATGGAGCGTTTCTAGAAGGGTCTCCGTTTGCTAGAAAGAATTAAATAAATTTGATATATTAGGCACGTGGAGAGATTGGATGGGGTGGCGAGGATTGGGTGTGGTGGGGCGTTGAGGGGAAGGTGAGGAGGGATTGGGTGTGGTGGGATGTTGGGGGGAAGGTGGAGAAGGATTGATGGGGGTGGGGAGGGATTGGGTGTAGTAGGGTGTTTGGAGGGTGGGATTGAATTTTTTTATTTAATTTTATAATTAATTTTTAAAAATTTTTTAGATAAAATTTAATTAGTGGTTTTGAAAATTTATAATTAATATAATATATAGATATTTTAAATGAAAAATTTTGATAAATTTTTTTGTATAAGTTAGATGAAAAATAATTAAAATTAAATATTATATTTTGATTGTGTTATATATTAATTTATAATTTTGTATATGAATTTTAATTTTTTTGTTGTTTTGATATTTATATTATTGTCAATTCTTTTGATATTATATTAATTCTTGTTATTTTTGTGTAATTATTGAAGATTATGTTTATTATATAATTATTAAAAGTTGTTTGTGATAAAAAAAATTTATATCAATTAGTGTATCAAAAAACTTAAGTTACTTAACAAATTTAGCATTTTATGATCTATTACTTTTATTAAGATTAAAAACTAAAAAATAAAAAATATAAGTTTGAAAATTTTATTAAAATATAAGTTTGAAAACTTTTAATTTTTGAAATTTTTTTTAGATAAAATCTAATTAGAGGGATTGAAGATTTATAATTAAAAAAAATAAGAGATTAATAATTTAATATGATATACATAGAGATTGTAGATGAAAATTATTGATAAATTTTTTATATAAGTTAGACAAAAATTAATTAAAATTAAATATTATATTTTGATTGTGTTAGATATTAATTTATAATTTTGTATATGAAATTTAATAATTTTTTTTGTTGTTTTGATATTTATATTGTTGTCAATACTTTTGATATTAGATTAATTCTTATTATTTTTGTGTAATTATTGAAGATTGTATTTATTATATAATTATTTGAAGTTATTTGTGATAAAAAAATTAATATCAATTAATGCATCAAAAAGATTAAGTTATTTAATAATATTCTTAAGATTAAAAACTAAAAATTAAAAAATTTAGTGTAAAATCAATTTTTAATTATGTAAGAAGTAATATTAATATTTCTAAATATAAGTTTATTTTGTTTTTATACAAAATAGTAAGTATGCCACCACGTGAAGAGTTCCCGAGTAAAGGAGTAAAGGGCATGCCAAGTGATGATATGGGTTGACATTTTGGAACACATGTGCCAAATACAAGAGGAAATGTTTCATGTAAACTTTGTGGTAAAGTTGTCAAAGGATGAATAACACGTTTCAAAGAACACATTGCTCATAAAACTGGCAATGTTGCACCATGCCCTAACGTTACTGGTATGTTATGTTTTTTTAATTTCTTTGAAAATATTATTGTTAATTTCTTAATAAAAATTATAAAATTACATAAGCATGTGCAACTAATTTTCTCTTTTTTTTTAACTATATTATTAATAGGTATAGTAAGAGAAAGTATGATGAAACTCCTTCAAGAAAGCAAATCAAAAAAAGCTGATAACAAAAGAAGAAAAAATGAATTTTTATCACAGTTAAGAGGGGAAGATGATTATGAAGGATTTATTGATGAAGACATTGCTACTAGACAAGCCGTGCGAGATAGTATCCAATCACAACATGAGTGACACAGAAGACAAGAATTCAGACAAAGAACTAGTGGTTGGAGTAACATATATGAAGAAAGACGAAGCTCTCATGGTTTAGTTGCTGAATATTTTGAAGAAAGAACAAGAAAATCAACTCCAAATGAGTCTGAATTTTCATTAAGGGGAGTTGTTCTTGAATTGGTTAGAAGTAAAAGTTCAAGACAACCAAAAGTAAGTGATTCATTTCTAAAGACATTAAGAAGAAAAATGGGTGAATCAGTATCAAAATTTTTTATATATGATCGACTTTCTTTTCAATTAGCAAATTCCCCATGGTTGCATAATTTGATTTCTATGACAGTAGAAGTTGGCCAACATGTAAGACTTTCAACACCTTATGAGGTCTCAGATGTGTATTTAGAGTCTGAGTATCAACAAGTTCATGAATGGGTTAATGGATTAAAAGCTTATTGGAATGAATTGGGTGTCACTTTGATGTGTGATGGTTGGACCAATAGCTTGAATCAAATGCATATCATTAATTTTCTTATTTACTGTAGTAAAGGGATTATTTTTTGGAAATCTGTAGATATCTCAAGTGTTCGTAGTAGAGATACAAACTTTTACTACAGATTATTAGATGAAGTTGTGGAAGAAATTGGAGAAAAATACATTGTTCAAATAGTCACTGATAACGAGGCAACACTTAAGGCCGCAGGAAAAAGACTAATGGAGAAGAGAAAACATTTGTATTGGACAGCATGTTTAGCTCATTGTTTGGACTTGTGCCTTGAAGATATTAGGAGGAAAAAAATGTGGCAAAGGTTTTGGATGATGCAAAGAAAGTGATTTGTTTTATATACAATCACATTTGGACTGTTAATTTGATGAAGATATACACAAGGGAAGCAAATACTTCATCTTGGTCTTACTCGATTTGCCACTCATTTCATACAATTAGAAGAAATAATGAGGCAAAAGCAAAGTTTGAGAGAGATGTTCAATTCAAAGTTTAGTACTTAGTAATTAGTACAATTATTTAAATCTAGCATCTTTTTATGATATTATTGTTTTAAAATATTAATTTAAAATATATTACTTTAAAAATTTATTGATGAATATATAGGAATTTAAAGATTCAAAATGGGGACAACAAAAATCAGGACCTGCTTATGAAGTCAAAAAAATTATTTTGGGAAAAGATTTTTGGAAAAAAGCAGGTGATATAATAAAAGTTTATGAGCCTTTGGTAAAAGTGTTGTGCTTTGTGGATGGTGATGAAAAATCAACAATGAGCTTTATTTATGAGGCTGTGGATAGAGCTAAACAAGCAATTCAACAAACTTGTCGTTATTCTGCTGAATATGAAAAGATTATTGACAATAGATGAAGTTTCATGCACTCTGACTTGCATTCAACTGGTAAGTAAACCAAGAATATAGATAGTATTTAAAAAATATGTTTATTTTTTATATTTAAATTGCTTATATATTTATTTTTTATTACTTTAATATAATATTTTTATAAATTATGTTTAGGTTACTATCTAAATCCACAATTTCAATTTGGAGTGGAACATTCTGCAAATGTATTTAAGGAAACATTAAAAGGTATAAAAGTAGTTATTGAAAGATTAGAACCTTCGATAGATACGCAAATCAGAATGATTAATTAGGTTAGTATTTAATACTATTTTATAACTTTAACATTTGTTTTATGTATTAAAAATTAAATTATTTTTTATTTATTCATTTATTATTGTATTTTCAATCGAAGTAGTTGTTATTATTTCGAAACAAACATGAAACATTTGGTAGTCCACAAGCACAAAGAGCTTGGAAGCAAATGAATCCAGGTAAATAGTAAGTTAAATAATTATAATTTATTTATATTATTTAATTATATAGCCCATTGAAATTTAATTTAAATAATTTTATACAGCTGAGTGGTGGATGATATATGGCACTTGTGTTCCTAAATTACAAAAATTAGCAATCAAAGTGCTTAGTCAAACAACATCTACATCAAATTGTGAACGTAATTGGAGCACATTTAGCTATATTCACACCAAAGCAAGAAACAGATTGAAGTTTGAAAGACTCCAGAAACTTGTATATACCTATTATAACATGAGGTTGAGGATGAGACATCAGAAAAGAATGAGCATTGATGAAATAAATAATAGTTTTAATCCTATTAGCTTTGACCATATTTTTGAAGATGATAATCCACTAACAGAATGGCTGTAAGAGAAAAAAAATCCTCTATTAGATGGTCAAAACTCTGATTGGTTGCTGCAGATAATTCTGATAATGAAATGAATGTTGAACGATCACGTCAATCTCAAGAAAAGAATGTGTCTCATTCAAGTTCAAGTCCAACACCAAGTCAGAGTGATGGTGGTGGTGGTTTAAGTCCAGATGATGATGGTGATGGAGATGGTGATGGTGATGGTGCGAATTTTGGTGATAATATGGATGCAAATCGACCTTATAGCCCACTTGGAGAAGAATTTGGGCCTGCTGCTACTGGTGGACTTTTTATTAATATGGCAGAATACGAAGGAAATCCATTTGCTGAATCTAGTGAGGGTCAAAGTGCACATACAGCTCGATCAAAAAGAAAAGCAAAGAAGCACCACTATGAAATTTCTAGAGGTTCTTCATCTTCAGGTGAGAGACCAAATTCTAGTAAATTTGAGTATAGTGAATCATCTGCTAGTACTCAAAGATATTACTATCCACCAGAACAATATAATTTTCAACCTCCTCATGGTTATCCACCTCCATATGGTTATTATCCACCTCAAATGTATCCTCCACCTTCTCAAATATATCATTCACCTCAAATGTATCAATTACCACAAATGTACCCTCCACCACAAATGTATCATCCTTAAATATATCTTCCACCTCAAATGTATCAAGAACAAAGGTCTCAGGGATGGAGATGGAGTCAACTTGGCTCTTAAAGTGAAGATAGAGAATATGATCCTCCTCGTCATTCTACCATATGGTAAATTTGAAATATGTATCAATAATTGTAGTTGATGGAATTTGAATTTATTATATTTTTAAGTTTGTAATTTTATTAAATAAAATGCTTGGTATTTAACATATTATGTTTTGTTAATATTTGATTTGTCTAGAATTAATATTGAATATGAACTTGGCCAAGAAAAATTTTATGGGTAAACCAAATATGAATACTTTTTATAATTTAAATAAAATTGTGAATAATTTTTTTAGAAAATAACAAACATCGAATGTCATAAACTATTTTTAAAATCATTGAATAAGAGTTTTTATAATTATAATTATAATTATTACATTTTATAATAAATTGTGCAAAAAAAAATTTCACGACCGTGATGACCGTATGACCGCAATTATCTCTGTTATATCTGAAAACGTGACAAATGCTACACGACCGAAAATGTGACCGCGACCGCTATTTAAATCCTTGCTTGCAATAGCACCAATGCCTGCTCTATCTTCCTTCCTTGTCAGGGTTCTATCGAAGTTAATTTTTGTCCATCCAACGTTCGGTGCCTGCCATTTATCTGCAATCCGTTTTTACGATTTCTCTTTTCGCGCCTTCGCCCTATGTTAGTCTTCCAGCAGCTGCTGCACAAACCTCAGCGTTGCATGGGTTGGCCTTGATACGTTGTTCTTTGCGGCTTCATTCCCGATTCCCCATATCGCCCAACAAAGCGTTGCAAACCTCCCAAGATCATCCTTATTCAGATTTTCTGTCGCCCACAGCCACTGTTTAACGTCTCCTATCTGTTCGTTTTTGCCAGTCCTCATTCGGTCGAGCAACTTTTTAGATTTCTTTTGCGTGCATACAATCTCTAATCGTATGCAGAACAATTTTGTCTTCCTCACTGCATCTTGGGCACTTCTCATGTTCCATAATTCTTCTCCTTTGTAGTTATTCATGTTAGTAGTTTAGAATATGATGCATCTCACATTAGATAAGAAGATTTAATTATTGATAAGTAAAGTTAATTTTTGTATTAATTTTATTTATATTTTAAATAATTATGTTTAAATAGATTTAATTATCATAAGATAAATAGTTATAATTATTTGAATGTAAACATATTATTATTTATAAAGGTCATGATTATACATAATGTTAAAATCATTTGAATAGAAATTTATGTCTGTACATTAATTATAAATAAATATTTCAATATAACTATTTTCACTACTTCTAATAAGAGAATTTGAGGTTTTGTTATATCCTAAAGGTATATTGTCTTTAAAAAAATATTTTTCATGCCTTTAAGCCAAAATTCTTTTATATTATTTCTTTTTTCTTATTTATTTTTCTAATAATTTAAAGGTAATTAATTATGATAAATTTATATTTCGCATAAGGAAGATACAAGGAAAAAAAATTGGCATGATTTGAAGATCAACATTAGAGGAGGCTCGAGGTGTAAAGGATTAATGTTTCAATGGACTAAAATGTTAATTTTCAAAAGATCTTCATTAAAGGTATGTTTTTTATTTTTTGTATAATTGCTAGTAAAAAGATTGATTAAATAAGATAAATACATTAAAAATTAATTTCATTAGTATGTAAAGTTAAAACAAAATATATAAAATATTGATTACTTTGCATAAGTTTATGCATATACTGAAATTGGCTCCACAATTGGATTTAATAAATTATATTATATTTATTTGAAAAATGAATGCTTATAAAGACTGGGATGGCAAATAGTATGAAAACATAAAAAAGAAATATATGAATTGATCTGCAACTAAAAGAATTATCGCTCGTTATAAAGTAACAAATTAAATTGGGTTCTAATGAAATGATCGATTGTTTAATTGTCATGTATTGGTTATATATAGAAAAGACAAATTATCCTATAGTTTCTATGAAAACAATTAAAAGTGGGTAAAAGTATTTACCATGAAAAATTATATGTAAGTGGAGAATATATACAGAAAATAAGATTTGGCTGCAAGATTAGTTTTATTTTTAAATCATGGCACCAAAATTAAGATAATAAGTTAAGTCAAGCTATTTGTATGGTTTTATCTTTGTCAATCACTTATAAATCAAAGACTGATATTTTTTTAAAATTTATTATTGGTTTAAATTTTGATTAGTGTTCAAGTTTCCTGAAAACTAATTAAAATTAAATTGATGTATGTGAATAATTATTATTAAGATATGGTGTTTCATGGATTAATTGGTGGATAATAAACCAAATAATTATTATTATCAGAAACATAGGCAATGTGATGTATTTTACTTGCTGAGTGTATTATACTAGAAGTGATTTTACAAAATAAAATTTTATTGTGAACAATAACAAAGTGACAATCATAAACAGCCATCAAAGAGTTAATCAATGATTACACAAAAGCATTGTTGCTTTTTGCATATGAAGATATTTTTGTTTTTTATACTTGTAAAAATGACTTTTTGTAGGCTGTTAAAATGAAAAATACACAAGAATTTTATTGTGAACAATAACAAAGTGACCATCATAAATAGCCATCAAAGAGTTAATCAATGATTACACAAAAACATTGTTGCTTTTCGTATATAAAGATATTTTTGTTTCTTACAGTAAAAAAAAATTACTTTTTACAGGCTGTTAAAATGAAAAATGCATAAGTTTTCGAGGTTTTCAATAGTTTAATGACAATGGCAAGGATGTGGTTGGTTATACATCATATTAACATATGGGCTTAGATAATAATATTAGTTTGTGAAAGTCATAAACCTTAGAGTTAACTAATCAATGATTTAACCAATACAAATTCATTATGAGATTTTGTATGAAATATGAGTAGAACTCATATTATAATTATTGTTTATACTATTTTATGAAAATGATTCTTTGGATTCATGTTTCATAACTTGCATTGATATTGTGATCTAGATATGAACATATTGATCACAAAATGATTGTGAAAATATTTGAAATTGAAATTAAATATACTATGAACTCTCATTGTACATAGGCATATTGGTCCTATGAGTAAAGTTTCAATTTATTATATATCCAAAAATGTTATGATCAATTAAAAGTGATAAATAACAAAGATATATATGCTACAAAATGGTGGAGAAATAAAGTTCTTATAAAATTTTGAAATCAAGTTTAAAGATTTCAATAGTCATAAACTTGAAATTAACCATGGGGTAATTAATATATGCATTGGAAACTCATGATAACATTTGAGATAATAAGTTTTCACTAAAAGCCATCATTATAAATGAAATAACTTTAAAAATCAAAACTACATGATCTGTAGGTATGATATGGATTTTATAGTTGGCTTAGAATAGTCATAAGCCAAAATTAATGCCACAATCTTGATCACATTGTAGTGATTTTTTATTATGTATATGATATAATTCATGGATTATACAAATTATTTATCATTTATGGTTTTATTAAAAGTTTCAAAATATAGTGAAAATTTTAAAGTATATTTACTTTTGAAGCCATGAGTGATTCAAAGATCTTGTGAATATGAAAACAATGTTATTTGATTCATATAAGTATTTATGAATTGAGATAAAAAAAATCTTAAAAGGAGACTATAGAAGTATGGTTATATTTGAAATTTGCTTATTGATGTAAACCCTTATATTGAGTTAAAATATAAAATTTTTGAAACTTTTATGAAAAAAAATATTAAAATATAAAACATTTGCTGGTTATCTTTCATTAAAGGTGGATTTGAAGGCCTTCTACTTTAAAAAAAAAAAAAACTATGAAATAGTAAAAAGATAAATGAAATTGCAACTTGATTAAGTATATATGATATCTTGATAATTGAATGAGACATTCTTTAATAAAAGAATGCATACTTGCACATAGTGGGGGTGATAAAAATCAAAAGAAATAAAAATTGCCACCATAGTATTATAAGATTTTAGTATAATTTTATGAGTAAATTATACAAGCTAATAAATTTAGACACTTATTAAAATAAAGTCATAAAAAGATCCTTAAAAATTTTAAAATAACTAAAATGGTTTGTTTTATTCATTGAGTTTATCCAATTGTACTAGAAGTATAATTATATTAAGGATGATAAAAATATAAAAATAGAATGGTTGAAATTTATGAGTATAGAGTTGTGGCCACAACCAAAACTAACTATTAAAATAATAAGAATGAGGCAACAATGTCTAGAGCATATAAATGATATGCAAAATAAAAAGTTTGGACATATTAACTTGAAGTGATTATATTAGAGATTCAATCTCAAGTGAGGGTAATTACCATAAAAGAAAATTGAATTCTAAGATATTTGGTTAGTAGTACTACAAGTAAAATAGATTTAAACCCTTACTATTGGACACTAATAATGGAAACCCAACTTTGAATTAATAACCTCTAATTACAAAGTTTAATGGGTAAAAACAAGCTATTGTTTTGTGTCTGTTAAGCACTAGTAAAATCTATTCAAATTTTAAAAACTAGTATGATTCATTACGTGAAGAGGATGAGTTTTTATACTCTTAATTGAGTTTTAAATGTCTAAAGTAATGGAGACATAATGAAAACTTTACGTATATAAACATAGAAGTGGTGCCACTTCAATAAGAAGAATTAAGGTTTTTCTTGTAAATATTTATGAATAGAATAAGAACATGGTCATAATAGTACTAAAAGCGGTTACAAACCTCTGATAAAAGAATAAATAATTATTATGTGTGTTATATCTTCAATTTTAACATTATGAGTTAAGGTTTAATCTGCAAACACCATCAACTTTGTTAGAATTCTAAGATATATACGCTAATTGAATGTTTAAATTAAGATATACTTTCTTATATTCATAATATTTATTTGTATAAAAGGTTAAAGATTAAGCACCAACATTTCAAATTAGTAGGGGATTGTTAGTAGTTTAAAATGTGGTGCATCTCACATTTGATAGAAAGATTTAATTTTGATAAGTAAAGTTAATTTTTGTACTAATTTTATTTATATTTTAAATAATTACATTTGAACAAAAATAATTATTATAAGATAAATTGTTATAATTATTTGAATATATATATATATAGATTATTATTCATAAAGGTCATGATTATATGGAAGGTCATAACCATTTGAATAAAAGTTTATATCTATTCATTCATTATAAATAAATCTTTTAATATAACTATTTTCACTATTTGTAATTGGAGAGTTTGAGACTTTGTTATATCTTAAAAGCATAATTACCTTTAAAAAAATATTCTTCATGCCTCGAAATCAAAATTTTTTTCTATTATTTCTTTTCTCTTATTTATTTTTTTAACAGTTGATGCACTAATAGTATCTCATTCCACAACCTCCATATGAATGTTCATACATTGGCTGGTGTTGACAAGTGCCAAAATCATTCCCAAACCAGACGTGTCCCATTGGTGTATGTACGCCCATATTTGCAACCCCTTGGCTTGTATTTATCTCATTTGATATCAACATGTGGTATCCGCTTCTAATAGTATACTCTTTGTGCTATGTGTGGTGCCAAACCATAACATCTTTTTGGCCATTCAAGCTAATAAAGATCACTTTAATCTCTTTCACATTCTCCTTCTAGAACATAAAGTCCAGCTTCACCTCATCCTATTGTGTCCTATTCGTATCAAACAAGTCCATTATCCTTTCATCACCTGGTATGTAATTTATTTGGTGGGTCGGACTAAAATGGTTTTCATTTGAAATCCACTTGTATTGCCAACTTAAATTTTTTTATGTTTAAAAAACTAAGGCTAAAAGAGATTGACAACCATTTTTTTTATGTTTATATTTGGCCCCAACCTAAGTTACAAGGCTATAATAATAAAACAATTTATCGTTTAAATAAATATTAAAAGAATAAAATATTTAAAAATATAAAAACAGAAAAAATAGAAATAATTATTGTCTACATAAATATTAATAGAAAAAATATTACATATTTAGAAATATTTTTAAAAAAAGAAAAAATAGAAATTATTAACGTACAATTTTGAGACACAGACAAAATAGGTACAATTGTTGGTTAAAAGAAAATGATTTTAATTCATATTTTTCAAGGAAGAAAATGATTAATATACCTTAAATTATTGTTACATGTTAATACAAATTTTCAATTCACCAACTAATTTGTTATTACTCGTTAACAATTTTTAACATTTTAAGAATAATATAGATATTTTAAACTTGATGCAACAATGCTAAACCCTTAAGCCCAAGCTGAAGAAAGAATTTCATGATTCATCTATGAATGATAAGTGCCTTATCGGACAGCTTAAATCATTCTTGTTTTGTAAGCTAACTTGGAAAGCAAGAATGAAAAATGAAGCCAAAAGAAACATTAATAAAATGAAATGAATAACTCCAACAAAATTTTGGATCCATCATAAAAAAGGAAAATATGGCAATGTTAATGAAAAGAATTACAAACTTGGCCAAAACTGCTGCATCTCCTTTTTTTTCAAAATTAATCCTATTATTTTCTATCACCCATCACTTACTTTATTCTACTTCACCAAAAGCTGACATACTCAAGGGCACTGCCACTAATGTCATTGAAATCTTTAAAAGAGGTGATCTAGTCGACTCTGACTCACTCGTGTCAACCACTGTCAAGCCTCTTTTACCCAACATCCTTCAACCACGTGTTTTTATTTATAATGGGGTCTGCCATCTTTGCCACCAAAGTTTGTTTCCTTTTTCTATTTTCCCTATTAAACATTTTGACTTTCTTTAATAAAAAATGAATATTTTGACTAATTGAGTTTTCTTACTGTTAGGTCTTTTCTTACTTTTGCTATTGGTTTTTTTTTTTTTTTTTCATTTTAAAAGGGTGAAATGGGTGATTAAGGCAAACAAATACAAAAGTATCAAGTTCTGCTATGTTCAATCAAAGGTTACAGAACCATACTTAAGAGTTTATGGAATTGATGAGTGGATGTTCTTCATCATTTTGTTTTCATTGAAGGCCTTGGTGTTTATCACTAAGGTTCTGCTAGTTACTTCTCTGTACACTTATTTTTTTCCATATTAATGGCTTTTTCTTTGCTATCTTTTCTTTGACACAAAAAATATATTATGCCCTTTTATTTATTTATTGCTTTGTTCTATGTATTCTGTGGTGGGTTTGTCTTGGAAGTTGGTGTTATATGCCTTCTTAAAATTTCTTTTATTATATACCTTCTATAAATATATGCCATTTAGAGAAATTGATGTTTGAAACTCAAAATTTTTTTGCATTTAGTTAAGGATGATATCATTGCAAGTTAAAGGAGACAATAGCTTGCTGGTTTTATAAGGAAGTAAATGGTGATGTCAAATATGGCAATTGAAAATTTGTTCAATTTGAAATTTTTGGCTTTTAGCACTATTTACAAACTTGTAATTTAGCTTTCTGACATTTAACTTGATGATAGTGTATTTACTATGCTTTTATCTGCACAAATTTGCATCAACCAGTTAGCAAAGCATTATATAGTAGGCGAAGGCTAGTATTTTATTCAAAAAGCTAGAGTGAAATTCCAAAATGCCACTTTTGGAACTACAAAGATAGATTGATAACAAGGTGATATCCTGTGAAGGAATTGTTGTTCCATGTAGAAAAACTCCAAATGGCCTTTTAGGCTACTAAAGATGTTCTCTTGCTGTAACGTCCCTAATCCCACATTGGAAGAATGTGTAAATATAGTATGATATATATGTAGAGATACATCTTTTATAGAACAAAACCGTGAAACTTTTAGGTCAAAACAAACAATACCTGCAAGTTAGTTGTGGGTCTCCACAAATGGTACTAAAGCAATCATTAGCAGATGAAAACTAAGTGCTACATCATGAGAGTCACTAAGTGCTATACGATAGGGAGCCACCTTTAGAATCCTGACGTCTGGTGTGATCTTGATCCTGTGATTAGACTCGATTTGACAAGGACTCAGGCTCTAAAGATTGAGAGATTATAACGCTCTCAATCTCACATTAGAAGATTATGTGAATATGATATGATATATATATATATATATAGATCTAAACTCAAGTATGTGAGATCTTTTTTGTGGGATAAAATTTTGAGACCTTCGGGTCAAAATAGACAATATCTCACAAGTTGAGTGCAAGTCTCCACAGTTGCTAATGACTAATGCAATGCATTTAAACTTTAATATTGAAATTAAACAATATTTTCAAGGAAAAATATCTAAATGGCTGCTAAAGTTTAATTTCTAAATGGTTATGAGATTGAGAATTTTATTAGTTGCTATTGCTGCCT